>NW_027361808.1:10421250-11920000 GCF_039654945.1 Dendrobates tinctorius
ATCTGATTTAGTAACTACACTATGAAATAATTCTAAAAAATTTTTCTTGTAGCTGTGTACTGTGCCATACCCTCTGTTAGGACTCCTGGAAAATATCAAATAAATTGACTACTAGGTTTGAACATTCCCTTGTCAAAGGGGTGTGGCATTACAAAGTCTCAGTGTCAGACTGTGCAAGGGATTCCCACAACTGGAGCTGCTAATTTATTCTTACATTTCTAGGAGGGACAACAACACAGCGTTTGGAGAAAATAAAGTTTGTAATTTGTTTTATCATGTTCACTAAAAGAGACAGGTCAGGATCGAAGACAAGTGAACTTCAGTAAAAACACAGGAGGCTGTGCTACACAAGAAATATGAAAAGAAATAAGATGACTAGATGGGCAAACACTTGGCAAATGAGATTTAATATTGTGTAGTAGAGCGGCTCACTCGGCTGGACACAGAGATATAACCGGAACACCTTCTCTTTAAGAAAATGCTTGGTTTATTGAAGACAGCATAATCCAAGCTTTGGAAAGTAAGCATGGCCTTCCGGGCAAAACAGTAAAACAAAAAGAAACACAGTCCTTTTCCTAGCGGGGATCAGACCGCTCACAGGCAGTATTGACCACGTTTCAGATTAGCACTCACTTTCCTGGAGTGCTCTCTCTCTCCAGGCACCTCCTGAACACTAAAAGCTTTGGCAATCAGCCATTTAGCCAAGACTATGTGACTCTCCATCATGTGACTGATCGCATGCTCCTGACATCACACAGGTCCTAACAGGACTCTGCATGTTGAGATATGGTGGGCCCCCTCCCACCGGCTCTATGGAGGTCCACTAAAACCAGCCCATCATATAAGTTTATATAAACATAGTGTGCTGGAGGAAACTATTCTGGTTTTACATTACTGACGCCATCATGCGCAGAGACACGTATCTCCCCTCCATCACTTCACCAGTGACTCGGTCACAGTTGATAGATGTAGAGTAATGCACCTAGGAAGGAGAAATCCTATTGCATATAAATTAAATGGGAGTATACTTGAGACTACAGAACAGAAGGACTTATGTATTCTGGTTACAAGTAAGCTGAGCAGCAGTACTCAATGTCAAGCAGCAACCACAAAAACAAACAAGATTTTAGGGTGTATAAAAAGAGAAAATCCTGAGATCCCGACTTCATTGTCACCAGTCTAAAAATCACTTGTGAGACCACATTTAGATTATGGTATCCTATTTTGGGTTCCACATTTTAAAAAGGATATCCAGAAGTTAAAGTAAGTTCAAAGGTGCGCAACTAGATGACTACATGGGATGGAAGGTCTCTCACATGAGAGGTTGGAAAAGCTGGGCTTGTTTAGCTTAGAAAAAGACGTCTCAGAGGAGATCTCATTTATTTGTTTAAATATATGTGTGGTCAATACAAAAGGACTGGCACATGACTTATTCCTTCCAAAGACCATGGGCACTCATTACTAGAGATGAGCGAATTTGATTGGAAAACTATCGCCAAACAAATTCGGCATGAATATGGCACATTCGGATTCGTGATCGGAAGCCCGAGCAAAATTTTATAAAATCGGTAAAAATCGGTAACATTTGGTAAAAGTGTGGGAAAATATTTGCGTTGCCACAAAAATATTTTCAGCACTTTAGCAACGATAATGGTGGTGTTTTTTGAGTGTTTTGCACGTTTGATGAGGGGAGGGGGGTTGCAGAGCCCAGAGGCACCGCGTCCTTGGAAGCATAGCATTCTTTTTTTTTTTTTTTTTTACACTTTATGTGTGCACATTGCAGCTAGCCAAGCAGGGCGCAGGAAAGGAAACGCCCACAACGGCTTGTATCATTGGCTGCTGAAATCATATCACATGTCCCTCTCCATATAAATATCTGACATGTGGTTTTAGCGCCATTTTGTGGCTGTAAAATTTTTTTTTGGGGGGGGGGGGCATTACTGAGGTTCTCAGACAAAGCCAGCAGGGTACATGTCCTACAAGTGTGTTGTGAACTGCTTCTATTGTGCTCCATGTACAAGTATAGCATTCTAAATAATATTTTATAAGTAGCTAAGTGTGGAAAAGCCTGCTGTATCCCATATTATAGCTAGTTAGATAGGTGGTTGCCTATCAGTCAGATAGTGTTAGAGTCCGGTGTGGCTGTAAAATTTACCTTCCAGCACTTTTTTTTTCTTTTTTGGCCATACTGAGGTGCACAAACAAATCCAGCAGAGCACAAGTTGTGCACAGCTTCTATTGTGATCGATACACGAGTATAGCATTCTAATTCACATGTAGGTAGTAATTAAATATTAAACGGCCTGCTGTATCCCACCTTGTAATTTAGTGCTGTGGTGAAATAAAACTGTCTGCAGACCTAAGGGACATTAAAAAAAGTTACAATTTTTTCTGCTGCTAAATGTGAAACAGCCTGCTGCAGTAAAAAAAAATAAATCATTTTTCAGTTGCAAAAGACAACCCGCTGTATCACACTTTGTCATTTGTTTGGGTTTAAATTAAGCTGTACAGGCCTGATACATAGGCCACAAAAAATTCTTCTCTTATTAACGTCATACAGTAAGGGACCTGCGTTGAAAAATAGTTTGTAGTGTCTAGTGTGTTATAGAGGCCTGATCCTTGGTCCAAAGAAAAAAATCTTTTGTGTGTGACTTACACAATACAGCACGCCATATTTCAACTTTGAATTTACTGTTGCTGAAATTCAGTTGTTTGCAGAGGTGGTGAAGAGTTTAAAATCTAACTTTTGGTTGTTAATACTGTGCGAGGACGTGGTGGAAGGGGAACTAGGCTTGGTGTTCAAGGTGTACATAGGGTAGGTGGTAATGTTGGTGAAAGCACTAGTGAAGCAACGTTACGTCCTATGCAAAGACAACTCACAACTTATGTTACTGGACATGCTACACCACTACCTTTCTTTGGCAGACGCACAGCGGTACGCCTTGTCGATGATGCCTAGAAAGAGCACGTACACGAGTGGATGGCAAGTGCAGCTTCAAGTGGCCTCTCCTCCTCTTCCTCCACCTCAACATCACACCCAGTACAGTCCACAGATGTGGCTCCCAAATTCCCCTTCCACCCGCGTCCCAACTATCCAAACGTTCAACTGACTACACGGAACCACAGATGGGGGATTCTGTAGAGCTGTTCACACATTATATGCCATGTTCATCAGAAGTGTACTCAAAAGCTTTGCAGAGTCAAGATGAGGAAATCTGCACCGATTCCCAAAATTTTTTTTAGCTTGGATTCGGGGCAGGAAGAAGCACGCTCCCAATAGCATCCTGACCCTCGTCATCAAACGTTAACCCCTGGGGGGAGGTGATCCTGAGGAGACTCAGATATCTGAGGCTCACACAGACTGTACTGTGCTGTCAGGGAAAGAGGAGGAGAGTGACTCCAATGGCCAGGAATGTGATAACAATGAGGATGATGAGGTGTTAGATCTTAGTTGGATTGAACATAGAGGCACACAGCTGAGTAGGTCATCTGAGGAGGAAGACGAGGAGGTTACGTTGCGCCGTCCATCGTAGACATGACGAGCAATGCATCCTGAGCCACAACTGTGCCTCTGACCAGCAGAGTCTCTGGGTCTGAAGCTCGCAGGGGTGGCAAGGGTAGCCTAGCCTGGGCCATTTTTTACACTGCAAAGGATGAGCCAACTCGCGTAATCTGCCAACTTTGCAAAAGAAATTGAGTCGAGGTAAAAACTGCAATAATTTGACTACTACTTGTATGAACCTTCACATGCGCATCAACATGCTTTAGAGTGGGTGTCCCACTGCGCAAAAATGTGAACCAGCGGACATTAACCACCATCCGCCGGCCCATCATTCACATCTGCTGCTTCTTCCTCCTCCTCCTGTTACCGTGCCAACTATTGAGATGCAGGTCTTTGACTGTAGAACCTTGGGTTCTTTACCTGATCGAGTCACGCTGACTGAGAGGCTGCCTTCAGCTGTAATGGAAGCGGACATGCCTGCTGTTTTTGACTGATCTCAGACCACATGTTTCCCAATCCACAGTAACATTTATGCCTGTACCTCTCACAGTCTAGCAGTTTGTCCGGTTCACCGTACTACACCCTCTCACAGCACTGCAACCAGCCCATGGTTCCTTAGCTGTGGTCACGGAAAAGATTGTTTCCTACTATGCATGACAAAGCCCAGAGGTTGAACTCTATCTCCAATTTGTTGGCCACGGAAATGCTGCCTTTCCGCCTGATGGATACCGGAGGTTTCAGAAAGCAGTCCCCCAGTACCAATTACCCAGTCGCCATTATTTTTCAAAGAAAGCTGTGCCTGCGCTACACCAGCATGTAGCAGACATCATCACCCGTTTCTTCACAAAATCTCTGTCTACCAGGGTGCATTTCACCACAGATACTTGGACAAGCATGGCCAATGGCGTTACATCTCGCTGACTGGGCACTGTGTGACTCTAGTGGCTGTGGGGACAGGCGCTGCTCCACAAGTCTTGGAATCCCCAAGGCTTGCAGGTCAAATCTCTACATTTAACACTTCCACCACTGCTTCTGCCTCCTCTAGGGCCTCCACCTGCACCCTCAGCCTCTGCCTTCACGAGACACGCGTTCCAACAGTGCATAGCGAACTCCCACCACCTCCGTACTGCGCAGCCAGGGCTCAACGCAATCAGACAGTCTTAAAACTGATATGCCTTGGAGAATGCAGTTATACAGCTGAAGAGTTGTGGACAGCTATTCAGGCTGAATTTGATCAATAGCTGTCTCCGTTGAACCTGTATCCAGGGAAGGACGTGTCTGATAATGGTGCGAACCTTGTTTGGGCCCTACGGCAAGGCAAGCCATTCACACGTGCCTTGCATGGCCGATGTCCTTAACCTGGTGGTGCAGCGTTTTCTCAGCCACTATCCTGGCCTGGGTGACCTGTTTCAGAAAGCACGTAAGCGGTGTGATCATTTCCGCCATTCGCACCTCTCTGCTCATCGACTTGCATCGATACATAGGTCTTTGTCCATGCCAGTTAACAGGTTGATATGCAATGTGCCGACACGGTGGAATTCAACTCTGCACATGTTGCAGCGATTGTGGCAGCAGCAACGAGCCCTCATGCAGTATATCATGTTGCATAGCCTGGGCCAACGAAGTACGGAAGTGGAGCAATCACGTTTACAGAGAGGGCACAGATTAAAGTCCTCTGGACCCTTCTGCACAGTTTTGAAATGGCTAATAAGATGGTTAGCATTGAATACGCTGTCATCATCACTATTCCAGTTATTTATATGCTGGAACAGACTTTGAATAGCCTGCGGGAGGAGATGGCGGTCACAGAAGAAGAGGAGGAAGCAGAGGAGGCTGCGGAAGGGATAACATTGTCACGAAGTTCAAGACTGTAGTCACACAGGCGGGTGCCGAGGTAGGGTGGAGTACTGCGATCGAGGGGGGCTGGTGATGATAACCGACAAACTTATCGAAGGTGCAAGATCCGAGGAACAAATGGAGGGGGAAGAGGTGATGGGCGAGCAACTGTCGGATGAAGAGGATAATCCTCCCCTTTCTGTTGTTCGGGGTTGACAGGAGGGGAACGGAGGAAACGAGCCTCATTGTTACCCAGCCACCAACACAGCATGGGCTTGGACCTCATGGTAGAGCCCGACATATGAGTGTCTTCTTTGTTGAACTATCTGCAACATGATCCCCGTATAGTTATGATTAGGAATAATGCTGACTACTGGGTTGCCACTTTATTAGACCCAAGTTATAAAACCAAATTTTGCCAGATGATTCCCGCCCTAAAAAGGGAACCCGAATGCTTGAGCATCGAAACACGCTTTTATACAACTTTGAGAGAGCTTTTCCCCAAGACAGCAGTGAAGCACACAGTTCGCATCGCAGCTGTAGACTTTCAACCTCTGGCCCGTCAATTTGTCAACGCCAAAACATTAGCCGCAGAAGCAGCAGTAGTGGTGGAAGTGGAAGAAGCAATTTCTGTGAGTCATTGGACACTCGTGCACCATCACAACACAGTCCAAGTCTTACACGTGGTGAACGAATGGAGAGGATGGTGCAGGAGTATCTAGAACTAAATATCAATACCATCAGGGAGGGTTTGGACCCTTTCACATTTTGGTCTTCCAAAATGGAGGAGTGACCTGAGCTCGCCTCACATGCCTTGGAGGTTATATCGTGCCCTGCAGCCAGCATTCTCTCAGAACGTGTCTTCAGCGCTGCAGGTGGTGTCCTGACAGATAAGCGCATACAGTTGTCCCCCGAAAGTGTTGACCGCCTAGCTTTCATTAAGATAAAGATGTCATGGACCTCCAAGGACTTTTGCACCAGAATCGCAGACTGTACAGACTAGGTGATATTGCATTTTTTAGGGTGATGCATTAATGTCACGTAACTGCACTCTGTGATATCTTTAGTGTCGCTTCTGTGGCTGCTGCTGCTGCTCTTAACACAAATTTATGGAAATGTGAACAATCATGGTTGGTCTACATCTGCAGAGTTAGCTGTAGTGGAAGACGTGTCAGTCCCAATTATACTATTTCTATTCTCGTGAAAGTTATTCCACTTCAGTAGTATCAGGCCCTCATTTTTTAAAATGTGAACACTCCAGGTTTGGTGTCCATCAGCTGGATTGGGTGTAGTGAAAGACCTGTCGGTCCCTATTCTACTATTTCTACTGTAGTGAAATTGATGCCACTTTGGTAGTGTATGCCAATAGTTTTTGGAAATGTGAACACTCCTTGCTGAGTGTCCATCTGCTGGATTGGGTGTAGAGAAAGACCTGTTGGTCGCTATTAGAATATTTCTACTGTGGTGAAATTGATGCCACTTCTGTGGTGTAAGGCCCTCATTTTGTTAACCCCTTAAACACCGGAACTATTTTCGGTTTTGAGTTTTTGTTTTTTGCTCCCCTTTTTCTCAGGATCATAACTTTTTTATTTTTCCGTCAATATGGCCGTGTGACGGCTTGTTTTTTGCGGGACGAGTTGTACTTTTGAATGACACCATTGGTTTTACCATGTAGTTTTCTAGAAAACGGTAAAAAAATTCCAAGTGCTGTGAAATTGCAAAAAAGGGCAATCCCACACTGGCTTTTTGTTTGGCTTTTTTACTAGTGTGAGGCAATGACCCCTGTTACAGTTAGGGGGCGCTGTGTAGTCTCCCTAGGATACGCATGGTGCCGTATTGAGGCTATGGGAATGCATTGTGGTCACAGGCGTAGGTAGGGTTCGCTGTGTGTTCTCCCCAGGTTGCGCATGGAGATGTATGAAGTCCATAGGTGTGCATGGCCGTAGTGGTGACTGGAATTGTGAAGGGTTAATACTAAAATCAGAGTTGAAGTTTCGTTTTATCCATTCTCTGGAGGTTTCGTTTCTCCGTTTTTGTTGCTGTAAGATACATTTTTATAATTGGCATGGGCTGTCATGAAACCAGACTGTTCTCATCAGGTACAAAGATAAGGGAGGCGGGGGTGTAAAACTCTGAAGACTATGCCATTATACTACTTTCCACGCTATTTAGGTACGGACATATATGTAGTTTCCGGTTTTCTTGCAATATTATTGGCTTATAAAGTGAAATGATGCTATTGGTACTTGAGAACCTTGCATAATTAAGCAAAAGATTATAAAAGATGTGACTAAAATAAAGAGGCTTAGTGATCTGCCTCGATCCTCCCGTACAGAGACCCCCGTCTCCGTGTGGTCATTTGAGTTGCTAGCAACACTGGAATAATTTGGAAATCACTGGCTCAACCGTGAAGGGTTAATTTAGCCCTCCCAAAATAGCTACCTCAACAGTGGTGCCCAACGTGGGGCTCCCGAACAGGGACGCCTCTGCTCCCGGAGGACAACAAGACAAAGGACCCTCGGAGCGGACACAGGTGCTGGAAAATTGGGACTGATCATCCCCCACAACCACGGTAAGTTGGCAGTTATACTGTTCAGACTGACCGTTGGTGTGGTTTTCCTGTGCTTGTTGCTGCAAAGAGGATCTGAGGTTTGTCCCCTGGTGGGGTGATTCATGGGTGGAATCATATAGAGGTGCAGTCCCGTTGGGGGCCCACTGCTCGAAACGTACCTCATAAGGGATGAACACCCCAGATTGACCAGTGATTGTGACTCTCTTTATAGTCAAAATATCCTGAAATTGCCGATCATTATTAGTATTGGGCGTGGTGAGTGATCGAAGACTGTGTAGGATACGTAACTCAGGTATATATAGATAGATATATATAACCAGAGGTGTCCGGAGGGATAGTCTGAGACGCCCTCCTCCTTTCACTGAGTACCACGAATTTTGGGCTTACCAGAGGGGGTTGATCCTGTGGAACAAACGGAGACGGCTGCTCCAGTATTGTGCACAATTTGTCAGGATATTTAGCTCTAAAGGAGAGAATTATGTTTCTGTGGAAGAAAAAGAAAAGTTTGGAATTGTGTGAAGGATCAGATACTGTTAGTCTTATGATTCAAAGACGAGGAAAGAAATTTGTCAGGAATGCAGGAAAAATATTTTCGATTCTGGGATTTCCTAAGGGCGGGAGGCTACAGCCTATGCTATGGGATGAAGGAGTTAAAAAAATAAAGGGAGATTGACTGATGATGGATTACTTGAAGGCGCTGAGGAATTCCGTGGCTTGGCACATGAATTGTATAATGAAGGTTATGTGGACAATGAACAGCAAGTGAATTCTGATTGTTTCTGTTACTGCTATGTTGAAGAAGGAAAATTGTCTATTATTATGACAGGGACGGGATGTTTTGTGGTTCAAGAAAGTGACTGTGGTGTGAGAATGTGATTGATTAAAGAAGGAACTGATATTAATGAGACAATGTGTCAGGCAGACGAATAGTTAAAAGTGATGATTTGAAAGAAGAGGTCTCCCTGCTAGATGACAATTGTACAAGGAGACCGAGAGTCGCAGCCCCCACCTTTTCTTTGTTAAACGCTCACGGTATCTATTATCAGCCACCGCTGCCAGCCTCAGTCCCCGCTATGCCTAATATTGCTAGTGGTTATGGGGATCCAAGGAAAAAAAAAAAGTTTTCAGAAGACTTTAACCTGCTCTGTTCAGGAGAGAGAGAAAAAAAAAAAAGCAAGCTAGCAGCTGCTTCAGTATCCCCTCCCATCTTAGCCCACACCATATCCCCCTTCGCCCCCACCGCAGCTGCGAGCACACAGCCAGTCTCTTATCAGTATCATTGAGTATCATTGGAGCACACAGCAAACTCTGCCCCCCCTCAGACTTCAGCTAGTGGCAACCCTGCTCCTCAGCCCCTCCCTGCTAATTCTCGTTACTGCTCAGTTTGTAATCTCTCCCACATGTCCTGTAAATTTACTAGGGGCAGATTCATTATCACAGTTCTGCTCCGGAATACAATTCCAAGATGATGGTCAGATGTTTTTTTTTGTTATATAATCCCTATGTAGATGAAGACAGTGAGGAAATCTGTATTTTGCATGCCCTTCCTACAGTTATGATGGCCCTGATAGGCCCAGATCACCCCCAATATTGCCTGAGGATCAATGACTCACCCCATACCTCTCAGAGATACCATCTAAACTCTGGTCAAAAAGGGCCAAATGATATAGGGAAAATGCCAGTAGAACCAGTAAAAGTGTTTCTCAAACCTGGTGCCCCTTTTCCCAAAGTCCATAAATATCCTTTGAAACATGAACAGGAGCGGGGCCTTCAGGAACAAATACAAACGTTACTTGATAACGGTGCTCTGGTACCCTGTGTTTCTCCATGTAATACGCCCTTGTTTCCCGTTAAGAAAAAGACCCCACCTAGCCAGCCCCTGTGTACCGGCTGGTACAAGATCTACGGGCAGTTAATGCAGCTACTATTCTGGAAACTCCAGTGGTGCCTAATCCTCATACTCTTTTGTCCCAAATACCCCAGGATGCTGCTTGGTTTACAGTTATTGATCTTACCAATGCCTTCTTTAGCATTCCGTTACACCCAGATTGCCAGTTTCTATTTGCATTCACTTATCAGGGACGACAGTTAACATGGACAGTTATGCCACAAGGGGCCCAAAACAGTCCCAACCAGTTTGCAAAAAAATATGAGCAGGTGTCTTTTGCTATTTCTGCCATTGTTAGCCTCCTTAAGTATCTGGCAGCACTGAACTGTCGGGTTTCGGCCTCGAGACTTCAGTTCTGCCTTGGTCAAGTGATATTCTTGGGTCACTGTCTCCTTCAGGGTGCCAGACACCTCGCAGAAGAAAGAAAATTAGCTGTCAGCTCCCTTCCTTTACCAAAAGATGAAACTGAACGCCAGCGTTTTCCTGTGCACTTATTTTTGTCAGTGGATACCGGATGCATCCCGCATAATGCAACCCCTTTACAACGCCTTGAAAGACGGTATAATGAACTATAAGGGAAGATGGCAGTGATGAGGATTACCTCCAACATGATTGTTCCCAACTTCTGACTGAAGAAACAGCTACTGCACCAAATGTCAGTGAGAATCCGCTCCCAAATCCTGATCTGGTGTTATACACGGATGGTTCAAGATATGCTGACGAGTTTGGTAGATTCCACACGGGATACGCTGTTACCAGAGGACACTGTAGTTCACGCAGCTGCACTCCCGCCCTCACAGTCAGCACAAGAAGCAGAACTCCAGGCTCTGTCTACTACATGTACTTTGGCCAAGAACAGACGCGCTAACATATACACGGACTCACGGTATGCATTTGGTATTGCTCATGATTTTGGGGCTCTATGGGCCAATCGAGGGTTTATTACTACTGCCGGAACTCCAGTGAAAAATGCTGAAGCTGTTAAAACCCTCATGGACTCAAATTACCTACTCAGGTGGCTATTATCAAAGTTAAGGCGCACGGTCCTAGGACCAGTCCACAGACTGTTGGCAACACATTTGCGGATATGCAAGCAAAAGCCGCAGCTCTCTTACCCGTTGAACCAACTACACCAACTATGGTGACCACACACTCTCATCGTAAACAGTTACAAGAAGCACTGACCCTACAACCTGATGATCTACACAACAGACTGAAGTTTTCTGTCGGACCCCGCGAGACCGTTTAATGACGATGCAGAGAATGTCTCCAAAGGAAGAGGTGAAGCAATGGAAGACTGATGGGGCACAAATGGATAATGGTCTCTGGAAAAAGGACCAACTCGTGTGTCTCCCTAAGCGGATGTACCCTGCTATTGCCACAGGGGCACATGGACCTACACATCGAGGAAACAATCAGGCCCTCGCACTGGTGCAAAAATTCTACTGGGCCCCGGTTCTCCAGTTGGCCGGAAGCATTCCCTGTTACCAACATGACTGCAAAAACTACAGTGAAGAAACTGGTGATGGAAGTTATATGCAGTTATGGGGTTCCAGAAGTTGTTGAAAGTGACCAAGGCCCGGCCTTTTCTTCTCATGTGTATCAAGAAGTTCTGACAATGCTTGGATCCACTGTAGCCCTCCATACTCCGTACCACCCACAATCCAGTGGGGAAGTTGAGAGGCTGAACGGCACACTGAAGGGACAATTGGCCAAAATGATGCAGGAGACTATGGCTCCATGGCCAGAGCTCCTACCCATTGTACTATTGTTTGGTGGTAGGCCCCCAGTTGCAAATTTCCAGCCCCAGCAGTTATCAGAAGAAACTGACCGTGCTGTTCAATGTGTTATTCAGCTCAGTAAAAATCTTGCTAACACCCATGTTCTAGTTTTCTTTTCTTTTCCAGATTCAGCAGAAACCAACACCTGTTATAACCTGAAGCCTGGTGATTTGGTAGTCGTGAAGAGGCATGTCAGGAAGCACGGACTAGAACCCTTGTATGACGGTCCCTATGAAGTCCTCCTCATCACCCAACAAGCCAATATCAAATAAAGGGGGCATAATGTTTTGGTTTTTCGCATTTTCCATATTATTATTGGTAGAAGTTAAAAGTTAAAGTTAGAAGATATTCAATGACTCAGAGATCAATACGATAAAGATAATGATCGTACTAAGGACAGTTGGTGGTCAGACACCTTCTCCTTTCTCAATCCAGCCAACTGGTTTAAGGGAATGGGGGGCTGGATAGCTGGGATCTTACAAAGCTTGTTACACATTGCTGCCTGTATCTTTGTTGTATATGTGATACTAAAACTTGTTCTTTGGTGTATTTCTGTATGTATTAGGAAATTCTGCACTAAAACAGCTAATGATGATACCAAAGGTGTCATTGCCCCTGCTCTTCTCTGCACCGATCTCAAAAGGCTACTTGATGAAGATGTTGAAGCCAAGCACATGGCTACCTACAAAAGATCCCCACCACCATCATCAAAAATTGTTATTCGTGAACTGCAGTATACAGGGGGGACGGGTGTGCCGCGACAGCCATGACTGTTAACACGTCATCAGTCATGTGAAGACCAGTACCCCTCAAGCTGTTAGCTTGGGATAGCACCTCTGATGCTGCATATGTGTTAAAAATTTTTATCTAGGGGGGAATGTGAAGGGTTAATACTAAAATCAGAGTTGAAGCTTCGTTTTATCCATTCTCTGGAGGTCTCGTTTCTCCGTTTTTGTTGCTGTAAGATAAATTTTTATAATTGGCATGGGCTGTCATGAAACCAGACTGTTCTCATCAGGTACAAAGATAAGGGAGGCGGGGGGTGTAAAACTCTGAAGACTATGCCATTATACTACTTTCTATGCTATTTAGGTACGGACATATATGTAGTTTCCGGTTTTCTTGCAATATTATTGGCTTATAAAGTGAAATTATGCTATTGGTACTTGAGAACCTTGCATAATTAAGCAAAAGATTATAAAAGATGTGACTAAAATAAAGGGGCTTAGTGATCTGCCTCGATCCTCCCGTACAGAGACCCCAGTCTCCGTGTGGTCATTTGAGTTGCTAGCAACACTGGATTAATTTGGAAATCACTGGCTCAACCGTGAAGGCTTAATTTAGCCCTCCCAAAATAGCTACCTCGACAGAATGTAGTTTAATAATAAAAAAAACCAAGTGTAGTCATGGACAGGCTATTGTCCAAGACAGATGAGGGGAAAACCTGCTCTGGAATAGGTGTTTTGAAACTGATTGCAGTATGTCAGTGGTGCAGTCTGTTTCATTTCTGGTCTGAGTTTTCTATGTGGCTGAAGGCCACAGGTTCTGAGTTAAAATCCCTGTAAGTAAGGGGTATGGGTGTGTCAGGTGGAGAATCAGTGTCAGTCTGGTGTGTGCTGATGTGCAGAGCAGAGGCCTGCAGTGCGCTGGCTGTGCGTGTGAAGCAGTGCAGGCCAGCTGAGCCAACAGTCAGGGCAGCTGAATAGCCTGGCACCCGCAGCGTACACAGCGATGCAAGTCATCCACGGTAACTGGTCTCGGATGTGGACAGTCCTGTACCCAGAGGTGAACCGGAGGTGGATGTCCTGTGCCCGAAAGAAGACTGGTGTGTGTAACGATTGCAAAACAGGTGAATATGGTGCCCGGCTGCGATCCGGAGGATTTCCTGGACTGTGAATTGCTGTGTGAGTAAACAGACAGTGATGCAGTGGTGTAGGACACCCACGGGAACTAGTCAGAGGAAGACTGGCGTGTGTAGTATCTGCAATACGAAATGCTGTGTGAACAGAAACTGGGATACAGCGGTGCAGGGCACCCATGGGAACTAGTCAGAGGAGGACTAGCGTGTGTAGTGCCTGCAACATGTAATGCTGTGTGAATAGAGTCTTGGATACGGTGCATAGACACCCATGGGAACTAGTCAGAGGAAGACTGCCAAGGAAGAATGGGCAAGAATTTCAGTCTCTCGATGTACAAAACTGATAGAGACATACCCCAAGCGACTTGCAGCTGTAATCGCAGCAAAAGGTGGCGCAACAAAGTATTAAGTTAAAGGGGCCGAATAATATTGCATGCCCCACTTTTCAGTTTTTGTATTTCCACAAAAATTTAAAATAACCAATAAATTTTGTTCAACTTCACAATTGTGTCCCACTTGTTGTTGATTTTTCACCAAAAATTAACATTTGGTATCTTTATGTTTGAAGCATGATATGTGGGAAAAGGTTGATAAGTTCCAGGGGGCCAAATACTTTCGCAAGGCACTGTATATGCACTGAAGTTATATGCATTTGTCTGGATTGGACTTTTAATGCTGTGAGGAACACATTAGGGTAAGTGCACACGCTGCGGATTCTGCTGCAGATCCGCTGCGGATTTGGCCTCTGCGGATCCGCAGCAGTTCTGTAGACAGTGTACAGTACCATGTAAGTCTGAGATTTACAATCCGCAGTGCACATGCGGAAAAGCTGCGGTTTTGAATCCGCAGAAAGAATTGACATGTCAATTCTTTCTGCGGATTCCGCTGCGGTTTGCCACCTATTCCATTGTCCAGGTGTCAAACCGCAGGAGAAAACCACAGGCCAATCCGCAGGTAAAACCGCAGGTCATTTTACCTGCGGCTTTACCTGCAGATCCGCAGGTGAATCCGTAGCGTGTGCACATGGCCTTAAAGAGACTTTTGTGTTTGAATTTTGTGGGCCACTGCCTCTTCACTGCGTACGGTGCTACCGCTGCCTTACAGTAGGTTGACTAAATGCTAAAACTGATCTGCCATTATGATTCTCCTGGTCATTATGAGTTCATAGACACCAAACATGTCTAGGTTCTTTTTTATCTAAGTGGTGAAAAAAAAATTCCAAACTTTGCTGAAAAAAAAAAAACCCGTAGCGTCTCAATTTTTCGAGATTTTGGTTTGGGTGAGGGCTTATTTTTTGCGTGCCGACCTGGTGTTTTTAATGATACCATTTTGGTGAAGATACGATCTTTTGATCGCCCATTATTGCATTTGCAATGTCGTGGCGACCAAGAAAAGGTAATTCTTGTGTCTTTGACTTTTCTTCTCGCTTCGCTGTTTAGCGATCAGGTTAACCTTTTTTTATTGATGGATCGGGCGATTCTGAACGCGGCGATGTGTTTGATCTATTTATTGTTTTATTTCGAATAGGGCAAAGGGGGGCGATTTGAACTTTTATATTTTTTATTTTTTAAAAAAAACCTTTTTTTTTTTTAACTTTTGGAATGCTTCCATAGTCTCCATGGGAGACTAGAAGCTGCCACAACCCAATCGGCTTTGCTACTCAGAGGCGATGATCAGATCGCCTCTATATAGCAGAATTACTCACTTGCTATGAGCGCCGACCACTGTGTGGCGCTCACAGCAAGCAGGCACTGACAGCCAGGAGACCTATGGCTGTCATGCCAACGAATCATGTGACGCGGGTCACCAGTGGGCGGGTTTCCAGCCCGATGGCCAGAAGCGCAAATTAAATGCCACTGTCAGCGTTTGACAGCGGCATTTAACTAGTTGATAGCCGCGAGTGGATCGCGATTCATGTGCCAGGAAAGATGTGGGCTCACAGTTGGAGCCCACACCAAAGGGAGGGAGTCCTACATCGGCGTACTATTACGTCCGATGTCGGAAATGGGTTAAATGTGAACACACCTTGTAGGGAGTTCATCTGCTGGATTGGGTGTAGAGAAAGACATGTTGGTTCCTATTCGACCATTTCTACTGTGGTGAAATTGATGCCACTTCTGTGGTGTAAGGCCCTCATTTCTGTAAATGTGAACACACCTTGTAGGGTGTTCATCTGCTGGATTGGGTATAGAGAAAGACCTGTTGGTCCCTATTCTACTATTTCTAACTGTGGTGAAATTGATGTCACTTTGGTTGTGTATGCCAATAATTTTGGGAAATGTGCACACTCCTGGTTATGTCTCCTTCATGCGTGTTGCCTGTAGCAGTAGGCCTCCGAGACAGTAAGGCCTCCACTTCCTTGAACTCAACTACCCGTGTTACTATCCTAACATTTTTCTGACAATGGTAGTTTAGAAAATTGATATTTGTGCCACCTGAGTGTGGCTCAGCATGAAAGCAGGTAGAGGTGTTGCATGTGTTATCAGGGCTCCCAGCAAAGGGGCCCTACACTGATCCCTCACCCTCCTTGTCTTACTGTGACGTTCATTGGATAGCTGTAAATGCTGTCCCAGACCCCGATACCTCATGCCTGGCTGATGGTTGCAGTTCCATGCTGCAATTTGTACTGTGGGTGAATTGAGGCCACTTTCCTGATGTTTGTCCCTCATTTGATGTGTTTTGGCTGCATTTGGGGCTGTTCTAAGGTGCATGCGTTTATTTTTGCCTCCCATTGATTGTAATGGTGTCCGGCGAATATTGCGAATTCAGCGAACGTAATCCGAATCGAATATTGAAATATTTGCTCATCTTTACTCATTACAGGTGGGGAAAAAAGACAGCTAAAGGTAATGGTTCTTTACAGTTAAGCAGTCAGACTGTGGAATGCCCGACCGCAAGAGGTAGTAATGTCAGACACTATAACAGCTTTTAAAAAAGGGCTGGGTGATATCCTCAGTTCACACAATATTGGGGTTGATAGGCCCATCAAGCTCAACCTAGGTCTTTTTGCAACATATTTAAACACAAGAAAGTTGGAGTTAAATTAATCTTACCTTCTTTTTAACTTTTTACCAATAACTGGAAGTGGCTCGAGGGCCAATTGCTTTCTGAAATTCTTCAGATTTCCCTGATCTTTAGCTTCATGAATAGCTGATTGCCAGGTCCCTTCATTAAGACACGTGCCCTAAACAACAACATAAGTCTGACGAGGTGCATCATTTTATAAGTTGTGCAAAAATATTGTGACTTGCCATTTCACCCCAGTCCCACCCATCTATGACAATATGGGCGAAGCATGTGCGGCACGGGGTGTGACTAAGTGACACCTTTCACTATTTTGAGATCTAAACTTTAAATTTCTTGTTAATCTCTCTCACAGTACACACTGACTCACTGATAACAGTATGCTACTGACACAGGAGTGACTTGAAGCTCATTGGCATCAATGCAAAAGCTCCAAAGGGCTCCAAATTATTGCAAGTCTTTAATAGCATTGGTCATTTTATATAGACGAATAGGGACTTTTGGGGCCCCCTTAGACTCCAGGGCCTGGGTGGGACTACAACTCCTGCACTCATTGTAGTTACGCCCCAGGCTACTAATGTTTATTTCACCAAGAATAAAACTAACCTCTGGTCCAGACTTTAAAGACAAAAAACCTTCTACAGCTGTCAAGGTGCCTAAAAATTAGAAAGAAAATAAACATATAAAGTATTTTCCGTGTATCTTCTTGTCCACATAACACTAACAACGAACCATAAAATGTAGATGTGACTATTACTATCCTTTGGCCATGCTCACACACAGCATTTTCGTAGCTTTTTTATGCAACTAAAATTGCAGAAATCTCATGTACAGACTTGTTTCTTTCCTGACTGAATTTTAGAACTGCAGAGTTTTTGAAATTGTAGCAAAATAGGAGGTTTGAACACAGCATTTTTACTTCCAATATAGTGGGATTTAGCTGCAGAAAAGAAAGCCGCAAAAATGCTGCATGTGTCCTCATGTGTTTTAAATTCAAACATTAAGGGTGTGTGCACACGTTGTGGATTCTGCTGCGGATCTGCAGCGGACTTGGCCCTGCGGATCCGCAGCAGTTTTTGCTGTGGAGTACAGTACCTTTATTTTCAATGGAAAACAAAAACCGCAGTGCAAACAAAAAACTGCAGTGCACATGCTGCGGATTTTTCCGCACGGATTTGCTGCGGTTTCAAATCCACAGCATGTCACTTCTTTGTGTGGAATCCGCAGCGGTTTCACTCCTGCTCCATTGTACAGGTGTCAAACCGCAGGGGAAAACCGTAGGCAAACCCGCAGGTCTTTTGACCTGCGGATTTAGCGAAATCCGCGCGGAAAATTCCGTAGCAGAATCCGCAACGTGTGCACACACCCTAACTTTAATTAAGGATATGAATAACAAGAAAAACAAATATATACAATAAAAAAGGGTAATGTCTAGGTCGGATATTGCTAGGATGTAAGGCAGTTCCAGTAATAGAAATAAAATGTTTAACCCCTTCACGCCGCAGCCCTTTTTCGATTTTGCATTTCTGTTTTCACTACCCTAATTCCCAGAGCCATAACTTTTTTATTTTTCCGTCAATTTTTGCAATGTTAGGGCTTGTTTCTTGCGTGACAAATAGTAATTTTAAAGGACACTATTGGTTTTACCATATCTTGCACTGCAAAATGGGAAAAAAATTCAAGTGCGGTGAAATTGCAAAAAAAAGTGCAATTTCACAATGGTTTTTTTAAATTTTTTTTTTTTACCATGTTTACCAAATGCTATATATATATATATATATATATATATATATATATATATATATAAAGGGTGGGGAAAATAAGTATTTGATCCCTTGCCGATTTTCGAAGTTTGCCCACTGACAAAGACATGACTAATCTATAATTTTAACCCCTTTCTGACCGCTAACGGGATAGTACGTCAGCGGTCAGACTCCCCTGCTTTGAGATGGGCTTCGGCGGTGAGCCCACCTCAAAGTCGCAACATGTCAGCTGTTATGTACAATAGGAGCGAACGGAATCGCGATCCTCTCACGCCTATTAACTAGTTAAATCCCGCTGTCAAACACTGACAGCGGGCATTGAACTACCGCTTCTGGCCACCGGGCCGGAAGTGAGAGCATTGCAGACCCCGTCACATGATCGGGGGTTGGCGATGCGTTACCTTGACAAACAGAGGTCTCAGAGACCTCTATGGTTGTTGCAGGCACATTGCTATGAGTGCCGCCCGGGGGTCGGCGCTCATCGCAATGCAGTAAATCTGCTACATATGGGCGATCTGCTCATCGTGCATATGTAGCAGAGCCGATCAAGTGTGGCATGCCAAAAGTTAAAAAAAAAAAAAGGAGTTTAAAAATTAGAGAAAAATAAAAAAGCCTAAAAGTTCAAATGACCCCCCTTTTGCCCCAATCAAAATAAAACAAAAAAGAAAAAAAAAAAAAAAAATCACACCTACACGTTTCATATCGCCGCTTTCACAATCGCCCGATCAATAAAAAAAAAAAAATTAACCCGATCGCTAAACGGCACAGCGAGGAAAAAATTAAAAAACTTAATTTTTTTTTTTTTTTTTTTTTTAGTTAACTTTGGAACTTTTCTTCACCACTTTGATAAAAGAGAACATAGAAATGTTTGGTGTCTATAAACTCAGAATGACCTGGAGAATAATAACGGCAGGTCAGTTTTAGCATTTAGTGAACCTAGCAAAAAAGCCAAGCAAAATACAAGTGTGGGATTGCACTTTTTTTGCAATGTCACCGCACTTGGAATTTTTTTTTACGTTTTAGAGTAGAGGACATGCTAAAACCAATGATGTCGTTCAAAAGTACAACTCATCCCGCAAAAAAAAAAGCCCTCACATGGCCATATTGACGGAAAAGTAAAAAAGTTATGGCTATGGAAAAAGGGGAGCGAAAAATGAAAAATCGAAAAAAGCTCCAGTCATGAAGGGGTTAAGGAGAGGTTAATTTTAACATTGAGAGATAGAATATCAAAAATGAAATCCAGAAAATCACATTGTATAAATTATATAAATGTAATTGAATTTTGCAGTGAGAAATAAGTATTTGATCCACTACCAACCATTAAGAGTTCTAGCTTCTACAGACTAGTTAAACGCTCCAAATCAACTCGTTAGCTGGATTAAAGACAGCTGTTTTACATAGTCACCTTTAGAAAAGACTCCTGTCCACAGACTCAGTCAGTCAGACTTTAACCTCTACAACATGGGCAAGACCAAAGAGCTTTATAAGGATGTCAAGGAAAAGATCATAGGCCTACACAAAGCTGGAATGGGCTACAAAACCATAATTAACATAATTACTATGGTAGGGTGCAATGTAGATAAAGAAGTGATATGAAACAAAAGTGTGAATAAAGGTATCTTTATTGAATAACAATATATTAAAAGACAAATTAAAAAGACAAGGCAAAAAGAGGCCTCCAAACAGTGGGGAAAAAGTGACCAGCAGCAGAATGGTAATAAAGTGCTGAAATTAGGACTATGGGAATACAAAACCATAAGTAAGATGCTGGGTGAGAAGACTGTGGAGACCTGTGTGTCATAACCAGTGCCTTCCCCCCTCCCTCCAATCCCGTAATGAAACACAGACAATCCTAGGTGTGTTGAACAGGTCGGTCACAGTTTATTAATTACATAATCAGAGAAAGGCAATTACACTTCGTAACGGGTGGCTTGCGCCAAGATCATGTCTGCATTCGACAGGCAAGTTGCCCCAACGAGCGGTTACGAACCTTTGCCCTCCTCTGCTTCTTCCACCACGGAGGATCCTGTGTATAACCTACACGGGACTCCGACCCCCACCCATCAGCGTTAGGGCCTGTTCAACCCCATCCTGTAAATCAGACAGAAAAATATCGAGGCCAATGTCCGTCAGGTGAACTCCATCCAGTCTTAATAGTCTTGTGTTATCCCGTTGCAGATGGTGGTGACGAATTACGATACCGTCTTTTCCTCTCACAAATTTTCCCATCCGGGCGTTGAATTTCCTCCTTGTGCGCTCTATGGCTTTTTTATCTCTTGCGCCTCGCCAGACAGCCCATGGTATCATCTCTGACCACACCAGTATCATATTTGTGAATAAACAGGGGAGCCGTTCTATATCCGTTGTCATCCATTTATACAGATCCGCCACCTTTTGCTTGCCAAGATTATTGCCACCCGCGTGTTCCACCATTATCACCGGGCGCTTAGCCCTCCTTGAAATGTCAACCATCTCTGTGAACACCTGTTTCCATTAGAGGCCTCTGATACCCCTCCAGTTAACCTCTAGGCCCGGGAGGTAAAAATTCCTTCCTCCCGGACATAGTTTGGCCCTTTTTTCCGCCCAATAGACATAGGAATGTCCTACAACCCAAACTTCAACTCCTGCAAGAGATAGCATATGTTAATTCAGCAAATCAGGTCTTATGTATCTGGCGAAGCATGCGGATTTCCAACGACCCATTCTCTGAACCTCGGCCTCTGACACTCCTGCCCTAGCTGCTTCTGTGGCTGCCCCGATACGGAACGAATGTGTCCCGTACTCTTTTGGATTTGCGCCGGTTTTCTCCAAGCATAGCTTAAAAATTGCTTGGAATTGGTACTTTGTCAGAGGGGACCCGTCTGTATGAGTGAGGAAAAATCTACTTGCGTGCTTTATTACGGCGTATCTTTCAACGATCTCTAGAGGGCAAACAGGGCCATTTGATGCGTTAACCAGAACTCATGAGCCCCTACCAGTGGGATTGCATTTGGATTTCCTAACCCGAATGCGCATAACTATGTCCTCATTAATTAGGCCACCTTATGACGCTTTTTGACCGTGGTAGTAATTTGCTCATGCGCAGCGCTCCGAAAAAGGCGATTGCAAAGGCTGCAGATATAAGGACCGCCTCGTATTACGATATGCAGACTGATGGGGATATGGAAATAATGTCATGCAATAATCTCAGTGATATGGGGCGGCGGCATTCTTGGCTTGGTTGAAGCCTTTTCCATCCTTTAACGGCTTGCTTAATGAAAAAATACTTTGTTACATCCTCCCATCCCATTAATTGAAAGAAAAAGATTAACTCCGATAATTTCCGTTGCACCGACGTCCCCAAAGCCCTGCTTTCCTTCAGCCGTACTAAAAACTCCGCCGTCGCTGAACCTCGTGTACGGTCGTATTTATCAACTGGCCTACCCTGGCTTAATGAGCACCACTACTCCCAAGCCTTACCATAGACCTGCCAGGTAGCCGGCGACACGGAGGCACGGATTAGGGGCATCGGTGATTGGCCACTATGTCCCACAGGGATAGTGGACACTGAATACCCAGTGTTTGCGTTTTGGGATGCTGGATTCTGAAAGCCTGGCAATTGGAAAATAACAATGCGTTAATTATATTGTCATCTACTTCCGCCATAATGGTGGCTCTACACCAAATATTGTTTTGTAGGCATAGAAGCGCTAACCGACGTAATAGAGCAAGTGTGGGCAGGGATGAAGATGACATGTGGTTTAGACACCTTGCTGTTTTTGTATTTTTTTGTTTGGAAACGAATGTTGCTATTTTTCAACTGATTAGCCCATATCTCCACAGCTACCACTATTGCAAATATCTCCCCTAGGGCTGGGTCGCGACCCCAGCTTGATGTGGTCCATAGCTCCGGCCAGTCGTTTTTGCACCATTGGTTTTTGTAGATTGCCGCAAAACTTTCTTTTTTGCTCCACCCTATTGCCATCCCCAAGTCCTTGCTTGCAGTCTCTCTAGCCATGACACGTGTGACCGTTGTACGATTGCAGGAACGTCAGCCATACTAGTAAATCTGCTTTTAACGCACGAGTGAGCTTAATTCTCTGGCCGGGATGAGAAGCTCCCTTTAGTTGCCAATGATAATCTGCGCGAGAAAGCCCTGCCGACCGGCATTACGCGGCAGGCGAAAGTCAGTAGATCCAATAATGCTTGCATTTGCTTGAGTGTTACCTTGTTAACTTTGCAGAAGCCTTCAAGCATGTGCTGTGCTTTTGTATTTTATCCACCGGTAAGCGGAAAACCATCAAATCGGTATCTATCTCGATGCCTAAAAAGGGCAAAATATTGCATGGTCCTTCTGTTTTTTCGGGCGACAATGGTACACCGAATTGCCGTGAGATAGTTTTGAATTTCTCTAGTAGGTAAGAGCAGAGTTTAGAATTTCTTGGTCCGATGAACAAAAAATCGTCGAGATAGTGAATTAGGGATTTGCTGCCTGTTTCATACCGAACTACCCAATCCAAAAAGGTACTAAATAACTCGAATTAGTGACATGAGATGGAACATCCCATTGGTAAGCACATATCAAAATAATAATACTGGTCCACTTTGCATCCCAGTAGGTGGTAACATTCGGGGTGCACCGGTAGTAACCGGAATGCCGATTCAATGTCAGATTTAGCCAGCTGGGCACTGGGTCCGGCTGCCCGGACTAGTTCTACCGCCTTATCGAAGGACGCGTGACAGA
The DNA here is from genome assembly GCF_039654945.1 of Dendrobates tinctorius. Taxonomy (NCBI): domain Eukaryota; kingdom Metazoa; phylum Chordata; class Amphibia; order Anura; family Dendrobatidae; genus Dendrobates; species Dendrobates tinctorius. The sequence continues at coordinate 10,444,198 of NW_027361808.1, forward strand.
CGCTTCTTCTGGGGTGATGGCGTCGTTAACAGATTCACCCTTTGGATGAGACAAATGATGGATTAGGCAGTATTTAACGGGTTCCTTTTTTGGGATAATACCTAATGGCGATAATCTGATATTTTTGAAGGGCAGTGACTGAAAGGGGCCTGCTATTCTACCTAATTCCACCTCTTTTTGTATTTTTTGTCTTAGGATTTCAGGGAATTCACGAGCAGATTTTAAGTTCTCGTAAACTTGAAAGGAATAAAAAAGCCGTCCGTAAAACCTGATAGTAGTTGCTGTGCCGCTTTTTTATTGGGGTAGAGATCTAGCCAGGGGGCCATCGCGTTTACGCTCACTTGGGTTCTGCCTTGCAGGCGCTCTGTATGGCTGTCGAGTGTATCTTGATGCTGGATGTCCCCCCCCCCCCCCCCCGCAAGCTGAGCAATCATGTCTGAATTTGCATAGCTGGTGGAAACGGCAGTTTCCCTCGTTAAACAGCCAGCAGGCCCCGGGTTTTCGTACGACCACTGAGTTTTGACCTGCGGCTGCGGAGTAATTAGTGGTCGTAGCTGAAAAGGTGGGTCACTTCTGCGACAGCATGAGATGCAGCCACACATCTGTCGCTTTAACTCCCCAGCCAAGATCGGGCTGTAGAGCCGGCCGCCTGCGGAACTCCTCGTCATACCGACGCCAGGCTGAACAACCGTGCAATTTGTATGAATTATATATCGTGTCTTGATATATAAATAATTCGGAACAGCGTTCCGGATGCTTCTGGCCCATAATACAGCCCAATACTGCGAAGGCCTGAAGCCAATTGTTCATAGTTAATGCTATTTTTGGTCTATTCCTATCATATCCCCGTTCGTTATTTTTATCCACCGTTTGTTGGTCAGCTGATAACAGCAACCATATGTCAACATAATCATTGTTCCAGATTTTTTGCCTAGTCTCCTGATCTATGTGAGCGCCCAATGGGCTAATCCAGCAGAAGAAGGCGTCTTTGTGTAAACTCGCTGATTGTGTAGTTGTAGTGCTCCCCATTGTGTCGCTCGGATGAGATAGGTGTAGAATTAGGTCCTTTATCGCTGAGATTAGCTCCTTCTCTTTTATGTTACCCCCATAGTGTAATAGTTCACCGCCAGTTTTTGAACACTCACCACTGCGTGATTCTGGAGGAGTGAACACCGATCCTGGTGGAATCCCGGCTCCCGCTGATGTTGACGGGGTGATGTCACAGGATGGGGAAACTCTGGCACCCGCTATAGCGGTGGACTGGCCGGTGTTGTCTGTAAACCAGGGAAGCTTGAGAAGCGCATTCCTGGTTGTTAGCCAATGATGGAGCGCGTGACGGACTGTCGTGCGCTTGAGCATGATTACAACCATGTGATGGCGGAATTACGGCTCTTTCGCGTACGACTGCATGGTAGCTGTTGTGGCTGAAAGCCGTGGTGGATGGTTCTCCCCGACTGATAGCCCTGGAGGGTGCGCGCGACTTAGTGCGTTTGCCGCGTACCCGATATTGGCCCTGTGGACTCTGGGACTGGGACGCGTCGGACTCTTCAGATGTGGCTGATGAAAGCCATCCTGAGGCCCGCGATCTGCGTCTGCTCCTATGGGAGCTGCGACTGCGTTGTTAATGGGAGGGGCGTTTAGAGGGGTAGCGGGAATGGTGATGGGGCTGCTGGAGGTAGATTGGGAGGATGTGTGGCGTCTATGCCACCGTCCACTGTTACTATGTTGTGTCTCGGAGGGGGCTGTCAGGGTCCTGACAGCGCCGGCGTACAGCCTCCGCTAAGTAGGGACTCACCCGCACCGTAGGGACCCCTGGGGACAAGAACAGCCGTAAAATAAAGATGCACAGGACCTAAATGTAGAAGTTTAGCAAGCCAGCACAGGACCTACGGTCATGTGAACGGTCATGTGACTGCAAGGGGGCGGGGCTTAGCGTCCTGCTTTCAAAGAAGGTAGAAAACTCAGTCGGGCAAAGCGGGGGTCATCTACAGTACAGGAAAGCGAGGTACAGGAGGGATAAACAGACAGGAGGTCAAACAAAGCCAAAGATCATTCACAAGATATCAGTAAAGTACCAGGGATAAGACAGAACGGATAGTCAGGGCCAAGCAGAGATGAAAACCAAACAGACGTAGAAGGTACCAGGACAGAATCCAAAGCAAAATCCAGAGAACAGACCGAGTCTTACACAGAGAATCAAGCAACCAGAACACAGCACTAACACACTCAGGGGTCACCACACAATGCCAAGGGCGAACGTATAACTGACGGGGGATGGGAGCTTCCTGAGGCTATAAGAAGCCTCCCCAGAACCAATGAGAGGCCACCATAATAGGTCCCAGGTGTGCAGGTGAGAGTCTGCACTGAGGTCAGAACATTAACTCCAGCAGTGCCGGTCACCCAGCACTGGTATCATGACAGGGGCTATATCATTTGCAGGCGAGGGGTTAGTGGCCGTAGAGGGTCCCGTCTGGTTGCTTAATAAGGGGGTGGTTAAAGGGTTAATGGACTCAGTGCTGGGATATGGCGGGGCAGGGGTTAATGGGACATCTTTATTAGGTACTTGGGCTGTGGGGGGAGGTGTAAATGTCAGTATGCTTGGTGCCACTAGTGAAATGTTACATTCATCTATATTTTGCAGTTGCGGAGCGCTCTGATCGGTCTAGTTGGACCAAACAGGGCGCTCCCCAGCAGCTGCATTGTGTCCTGCAGGTCCCTCGGTACCCCTGAGCAGGCATAGAGGCTGCGCCTGCCAGGGGTAGCATGGAGACCTGGTCAGGACTTCTTCTCTGATGCTGCGGGGACCGGAAGTGATGTAACAGAGTGGGAGGGTCTTGGCATTGTGATGCTTGGCAGTGGGCGGAGCCAGCCGGAGCTCGGGACCAACGCTTCCCGGCCTGCTTCCGGGGGGTGCGCGGCGTGGTGGAGCCCGCAACCCGGACCTGCAGGCGCTCCGGATGCCAGGGGTGCCGCCCGGACCTGCGGCTTCCCGGCGCTGGGGCATAACCACCCCGTACTGCGGTCTGCGCCGGGGGGTCGGCTTCATGCAGCTGAGATACGAACAGCCTGGGAGAGGGGGCCAGGACCGGAAGACCCGGGTGAGTGTACGGCACGGGGGTGGAGGTGCGAGGGACAGGGACACTATCAGGGGAGGATGGCCGGCAGGGTCATCCCAATTAGTGCATCACCAAGGGGATTGGTGTGAGGGGGGGGACTGGGCACTGGCCGTATTTTATTGTTGTTGTTAGATGGGCTCCACAGTCAGAGGTGCAATCCTTATACAGTTCTGCGCCTGCCAGGAGACAACTTTTGGTGCAATAGTAAGAAAATGGAAGAAATACAAAATGACTGTCAATCGACATCTGGAGCACCATGCAAAATCTAACATCGTCAGGTATTCTTGATCATGAGGAAGGTGAGAGATCAGTGTAAAACTACATGGGAGGATTTTGTTAATAATCTCAAGGCAGCTGGAACCACGGTCACCAAGAAAACCATTGGTAACACATTACGCCGTTAAGTTTAAAATCCTGCAGTACCCACAAAGTTCCACTGCTCAAGAAGGTACAAATGTAGCACTGTCCGATGTTTTCCAGTGAACACCTGGGTGATTCTGTGAGTGATTGGGAGAAGGAGCTGTGGTCAGATGAGACAAAAATTGAGCTCTTTGGCATTAACTCAACTTGCGTGTTTGGAGGAAGAGAAATGATGCCTATAACCCAAAAAACACCGTCTCCACTGTCAAGCTTGGAGGTGGAAACATTATGTTTTGGGGGTGTTTCTCTGCTAAGGGCACAGGATTACTTCACCGCATCAATGGGAGGATGGATGGAGCCATGAACTATAAAATTCTGAGTGACAACCTCCTTCCCTCTGCCATGACATTAACAATGGGTCGTGGCATAGTCTTCCAGCAAGACAATGACCCAAAACATACAGCCAAGGCAACAAAGAAGTGGCACAAAAAGAAGCACATTAAGGTCATGGAGTGGTCTAGCCAGTCTCCAGACCTTAGTCCCATAGAAAAGTTATGGAGGGAGTTGAGGCTCCGAGTTTCCAAGCGACAGCCTCAATATCATAATGATTTAGAGATGATATGCAATTAGGAGTGGACCAAAATTTCTCCTGACATGTGCGCAAACCTCATCATCAACTACAAAAAACGTCTGACTGCTGTGCTTGCCTACAAGTATTAAGTCTTGTCTGCCAGAGTGATCAAATACTTATTTCTCACTGCAAAATGCAAATAAATTTATATAAATTTATGCAATGTGATTTTCTGAGTTGTATTTTTTTATATTCTCTCTCAATGTTAAAATTAACTTACTCGGAAAATTATAGACTGTTCATGTCTTTGTTAGTTGGTAAACTCACAAAATCAGCAAGGGATCAAATACTTATTTCTCCACTATGTATAAGCCGAGGTTTTCAGCACACTTTTTTGGGCTAAAAGTCCCCCTCTCTGCTTATATTCAAGTCATATACACCAGGGGGTCGGAGGGGGAGGGGGGCGGGGGTGTCAGGTCATACTTACCGGTCCTGGCAGGTCTCTGCAGCCCCCAGCTTCTCTGCGATGTCCCTTCCTTCAGCGATCACATGGTACCGCTCATTACACTCATGAATATAGCGATACTCACCTGTCCGGGTCCATCGCTGCTTGCTGCTGTCTGGCACATCATCTGTCAGTGACGTTCAGACAGCAGAGGGGGCGGTGACGTGTTAGTGCGCGCCACGCCCCCTGCAGTCTGAACGTTACTGACAGATGACGTGCCAGACAGCAGCAAGCAGTGGCACCTGGCCCCAGCGACGGAGAGGTATGTAATTTTTTTTATTTTTAAATGCAGCGGCAGTGGCAGCACATGGGGGCATAATGTATGGAGCATCTTATGGGGGCATAATCTATGGAGCATCTTTTGGGGGCAGCATATAGGGGTAGAATCTATGGAGCATCTTATGGGGGCAGCATATAGGGGCATAATCTATGAAGCATCTTATAGGGGCAGCATATAGGGGCATAATCTATGGAGCATCTTTATGGGGGCAGCATATTGGGGCATAATCTATGGAGCATCTTATGGGGGCAGCATATGGGGGCATAATCTATGTAGCATCTTATGGGGGCAGCATATGGGGCCTATTCTATGGAGCATCTTATGGGGCCATAACCTTTATAGAGCAGCATATGGGGCATATTATTCTAGGGAGCATCTTATGGGGCCATTATTAACCTTTGTGCAGCATTATATGGGGTGTATTTTGTATGGAGCATCTTATGGGGCCATTATGAACTGTATGGAGCATTATATTGGTCCAGTGTGGAAGGTCCCGCTGAGATGGAGCTTCCTGGCTAACAGCCTGTGAAGTGGCTGTGGTGAATGGCTGCACGTGTCTGAGAGTTCCCAGGGGAGGGAATGAACGTCTGCAGTAAGCTGAAGCAGCCATGAGGAGACTCGGACGTTGGTGAGACAAATGAGGCTAAGAGAGCCTGTATGCTGGACATTGTACAACCTGTGTGAACACAGGGTTTACAGAGTGAAGATATAATGGACGCTCTGCTGTTTATATGCTGTTGCATATTGCTTTGGTTTATGATGATGAATAAACCTCATGGACTATACTGCTTTATGAAAACCCGTGCTGGATCTGCTTTTGTGGCGGCTAAGCGAGAATCCCCTAACTGAATGACAGCGCTACCTCACAATTGGTGGAGAAAGCTATGGGCATTGTTGTAGCCTTGTTGCTGGGAGCAATGGAAGAGGACTGCAAAGTCGGTTGCTATTGGCAACGCTGAGCCAGGAAGGCTGACGGTTGGGGAAGCCACTGCCCGGCTTCAACAGCCGGCTGCTGCGGCCGCAGTTGTCCTGGAATCACAGGAGCAAGCGGTGCCTCGGAGCAGTGAGGTGCCGCAGAGATATTTACAGAGCCAGAGGCTCAAGGAGCTGCAGGACCACCACTGAAGGGAGTGCGGAGTCGGAATAATAGTGGGGACTCCTCCCCCAGTGGGTCTTCACCCAACGTGTACGTGGTAGTGCAGGGTCCCCATGCGGCCCACTATGCAACACAGCGGCCGTGTCCAGACTGATGTCCTTTAAAAAAGTGATGCTAATGGGTGCCAGTTGCACCCCAGCTGTTCTAAGGGACTGTTCTGCGCACCAAGAAGGCAGTTAGCCCTGGCATGGCGCATGAAGGACAATGGCACCCAACGTGGCCGCATGTTAATGGCCGCAATTGTTTGTTTTCCCCTCCTCCCAGTTTTGTTTGCACCCATTTGTGCCTCCCTTACTGGATCACTGAACCACGACCCATGGGGGTCAAAGACGGTGGACTCCGGATGTGACTGCTGGACTGCCTGCCCCTGAACTTTATCCCCTCACGTACCCTTGGACTGGCCCCATGTTTAAATGCAGCCCACCACTGTCAAAAAGAGCCCATGGTCCGCTGAAAGGAGGGAGTGGAAGACCGTCCTCAGAATAATAATAATAATAATAATAATAATAATCTTTATTTATATAGCGCCAACATATTCCGCAGCGCTTTACAGTTTAACAGTTTCAAAACACAAGTCATAAGTAACAACGCTAACAATACAATAATTAAAGCAAAATAAGACGAAATAAGACGACCCTGCTCGTGAGAGCGTACAATCTACAATGAGGTGAGGGAGATACAGAGTACAGGTGTGTATTTACAATGGTGTATTTACAATGAAGGTCCAGCCATCTTGCAGGAGTGAAGGATGGATGGAGATAGTGAATGGGCTACGCACGCACACTTACACAGAGAATGACTTTGATTAGTGAATGTGATAGGCCGCTCTGAACAGGTGTGTTTTGAGGGAGCGCCTAAAACTATGCAAATTGTTGGTAGTCCTGATTTCTTGGGGTAGAGCATTCCAGAGGATAGGAGCAGCACGGGAGAAGTCTTGGAGTCGGGAGTGGGAGGTACGGATTAGTGCAGAGGTTAGTCGAAAGTCGTTTGCAGAGCGCAGCGATCGGCTAGGCCGATAGACAGAAATGAGAGAAGAGATGTAAGGGGGTGCCGCACTGTGGAGAGCTTTGTGGGTGAGAACAAGTACTTTGAATTGGATCCTATAATGAATGGGCAGCCAATGTAAGGACTGGCGAAGAGCGGACGCGTCCGAGTACCGATTACCTAGATGGACGATCCTGGCTGCTGCATTGAGTATGGACTGGAGAGGGGATAGTCGAGTGACGGGGAGGCCAATTAATAGAGCGTTGCAGTAATCCAGGCGAGAGTGGATCAATGCAACAGTGAGGGTTTTTGTTGTTTCCATAGTGAGAAAAGGGCGGATTCAGGACCAGGGTCACGTGGACCCCTACATACAGAAGGACTGTCGGGTCAAAGTGAGGCCCACTTCAGAGACTGTGGCCGTCCGTGTTAAAGGGATGACCGTCCATTAAGAGACTACGTGTGGTTTATGAACTGTTTTTTCTTATATGTCCTACCCAGGTCACCATGGCCGGCCGTGCTTAAGGGGGGGGGGGGTGTAAGGAGATGGCCGTTCCCCTCAGTTGCGCCCCCTCCTTCTGCCATGTGACCTGCTGTGCACTTCTTATGTACATAGGTTATGTACCTGTACTGTTTTAGGTGTGTCCTATTCCTTGTAATGTGCTGTATTATATTGTGGATGTTCCCTTTAAATGTACAATATTAGAGTTAGGACAAGAAATAGTTAATGTGAGGGATTGGGTCAGCAGCAGAGAGAGGAAGCTGGTGTTTCCCTCCAGTTCTGCCTGGATCCTTGACAGGTGCAGACATGTCAGACAGAAGGGGCACTGCCAGACACCCAGAAGGGAGAGGTCTGTTGCCCCGGACGAAAGTAGGAATTAGTCCTACCGGTAATGGTATTTCCAGGAGTCCATCAAGACAGCACCACCGGGAGGTTGTCCTTCTTATCCTTGATAGGGACAGGAACACAGAAGAAGTTAAATAGCCCCTCCCCACTACCACCCTTCAGTGATTTTCTAAGTACCACACCAGGATGGATGCAATGCAATTTTATTGAACTTCCTTCTACACATGTTTACATCATATATCAGACTAGAAGTCCAAGGGAGGGTATATAAGGGGTGCTGTCAGCTGTCATGATGGACTCCTGGAAATACCATTACCGGTAGGACTAATTCTTACTTTCCAGGACGTCCCTCCTGACAGCACCACCGGGAGAATTACCAAAATTACTCCAACTAGGGCGGGATTACAGCCTGGAGGACTTTCCTCCTGAAGGCTGTTTGATGATTTGCCATAACATTTAATTTATAATGTTTACAAAAGGTATTAAATTTAGACCAGGTTGCGGCCTTGCATATCTGGTCCATGGATGCTCCCGCGCTCTTTGCCCATGAGGAAGAAACGGCTCTTAGAGAATGGGCCCTAAGGTTTTCTGGCGGAGTCTCCCCCGCCGACACATATGCTGCACTGATAGTTGATTTCAACCATCTAGCCAGGGTAGCTTTCGATGCCTTTTTCCCTCTGTTTTTGCCTGCCATCTGGATAAAGAGGTTAGAGTCTATTCTCCAGTCTTTTGTAAGGTCTAAGTATTGGAGGATGGCTCTTCTAATGTCCAAGAGGTGGAGAGAGCGTTCTTTCTCGTTGTTGTAATTATGGCAGAAAGCAGGTAGTACTATTTCTTGACTCCGGTGGAAATCTAACCACCTTGGGAAGAAAGACCGGATTTAATTTTAAGACGATGCAGTTTTCCTGGATCTTTAAATATGGATGCTCTATAGACAGGGCCTGAATCTCCCCTATGCGTCTAGCAGTAGTTATTGCTACTAGAAATAGGGTTTTAAATGTCACTGATTTTAAGAGGACCTGCTCTAGTGGTTCATATGGATTCTTGCGTAGCTCATTTAGGACCAAGCTGAGATCCCAAGGTGGTATCGAGCTACGGATTGTGGGTCACATACGCTGTGTGGCTTTTATGAACTTCACTACCCAGGGATGATTGGCTAGGGGAAAGTCAAAGTATGAACCTAAGGCTGACACTTGTACTTTCAGCATAATAGGCCTTAGTCCTTTGTCAAAGCCCGCCTGGAGAAAGTCGAGAATATGAGGAATATTTGTACCCTGGGAGGCTGATACTGGCACCTTACATTGAGAACAGAATGTTTTCCAGATTTTCCGGTATATGGCTGAGGTTATCGGCTTCCTACTATTCTGCATAGTAGACATTACTGAGTCAGAGAGTCCCTTTGATTTTAGGATCTCCGCCTCAGGATCCAGGCCGATAACTGTAGCATTTCTGGTCTCTGGTGTATAAGGGGTCCTCGAGTTAAAATGTCCCGCCTTGCTGGTAGTAGTATCGGATCTTCCCGTGCCATCCATTTTAGTAGGGAGAACCAGCTTCTTTTGGGCCAGTAAGGAACAATCAATATTACTGATGCTCTGCATTCCTGGATCTTTCTTATAGTCTAATGGAACTTTTTATGGATTTCGTGCGCTGCTTGACATAATACACAGATGCTCGTGCATTAAAAGATTAATGTTTCATTCATTTCCCAATGCGTTTCGAAGTATAAATCACTTCTTCCTCAAGCGATGATATGCAGGCTCCTGGAACTTTCTTAAGACCCTTGGTATAAGAGGAAGTAGGGGGGAAGGCATAAGCGAGCTCCATGTTCCATTCCTGAGCCAAAGCGTCTAATCCTATTGGGTTGTTTGCCGGGTTGAGAGATAAGAATTTCTATGTTTTTGAATTTTTCTGTGTGTCAAATAAGTCCATTTCTGGTGTCCCCCAGCGTTGGGATAGCTGTCTGAAGACTTCCTCTCTTAGTGACCATTCTGAAGGTTGGACCTTCTATCTGCTCAAGAAGTCTGCTATCTGATTTTTGGATCCCTTCAGGTGGACTAAAGCCCCCGTTACACACTGCGATATCGCTAGCAATATCGCTGTAAAGTCACCGATTTTGTGACGTTATAGCAATATTGCTAGCGATATCGCTACATGTGATACTTACCTCCGACCCGCTCCTCATCGCTGATCGCGTGAGAAGCTGCTGGACCATTCCTCGTCGGCCACTTCCTGCGGCGCTTCCTGTGGCGCCGACAAGGGACGCGTGGAGCCGGGTGGGAGGACGTCAGGATCGCCGCGTCTGACAGGTAAGTAGCGATCCCCGACCCCTGCGATGTCGCTAGTGAGATCTGCCTGTGTGGCAGCTCACTAGCGACCACTTAGCGATGCACCAGCGATCCTGACCTCGTCATATCGCTGGTCGGGATCGCTGGGGCATTGCTAGGTGTAACGGTACCCTATCGTCTGTTCTGCCCAATGAAATATTTTGTGTGCTAGGTCCTGTAGGTGACGGTGTCTGGGGCCTCCTTGATGTTGAAGGAAGGCAAATGTAGTCAAGTTGTCCAAGAAGATCTTGACATTCTGACCCCTCAGTTCTTCTTGGCATGTCTTTAGTGCCTCCCAGACCGCTCTGAGCTCTCTGTAATTCGAGGTCCGGTTGCATATTGATGGGCCCCATATCCCTTGGAGGTATCGACTTTCCATGTGAGCCCCCCAACCTCTGAGACTGGCGTCGGTAGTGATGTTTGTACATGGCAACAGTCTCCTGGGTCTTCCTTTTCCGAGGTGGAGTCTCATGTTTTTGTTCAGTGATGCTTCTCTGCTGCCCCAGGTCGCCAAGACTTCTTTTTGCAAGATTCTTGAATGAAATTGGCTCCACTGTACACTGGATATGCATGAAGTCATGACACCCAGGACTCTCATGGCCTTCCTTATGGAGACATACTTGCGTCTCTGGACCATCTGGACCTCTTGATTGCCTGCTGTTTGTGCAGGGGAAGGAAGGAACATTCTTTTCCCGAGTTTAGTAGGACTCTGAGAAACACTTTCTCTCTTTCTGGTTTTAGACGTGACTTCTTCCAGTTTATTACCCATCCTAGGTTCTGTAAGATTGATACGGTGGATGCAAGGTCCTGCTCCATCTTGGACGACCTGCTGCACGCCACTAGCAGCAGGTCGTCCAAGTACGGTATGATGAGGGTATTTCTCTACCTTAGATGGGCCATGATCTCTGCTATAAGCTTTGTAAAGATCCGGGGTGCCGAGGCGAGTCCGAATGGTAAGCACCGGAACTGGTAGTGTTGTATCCTCCCGTGATCTTTTATCGTGAACTTGAGGAATTTCTGGTGAGATATGTGGATGGGCACATGATAATAGGCACTTTTTAAGTCTAGGGTGCTCATGACCGAGTCCTTCTTTATTAATAAAAAAAAGAGAGAAGCCAGCGCTGTTTGTGGTTAGAACGCATAACATGAGGTGCATATGCACATATTAACATCTAACTGTATTCAAAATGAGATATTTGGCAAAATATTGATCAATAAATTGAGCCACCCCGCCGCGCCAAGGCAATCTCATGTGCGGGGTCCTACTCTACTTTTTTATTATTCACTGTACCATTACGGCCTCCTAGATATTTTAAAAGCAAGACCATATCAAATACAATCCGTACCTGAGGCATATCTGCATCACTCCCGTGCAGCCAGATGAAGCAAGTGCAGATAAAGGCCAACCAGGTCTGAACATAGACATCTCAGGTTTGACCTCCACACATTGCCTGACCAGCAAACACAGATGAAGGGCGATGCAGGCTCAGGCACAGATGCACAAATTAAACAAAGCCTGGGGCAGGGCAGGGCTGCTGTGTGTGTGCACAGCAGCCTAGATCCATCACAATGAACACAGCAAAAATGGCGAACGTAACCCAGCGCGCACAGCAACAGTGGTGGTCAACCACAAACCAATATGCAACAAAAAAAGTGTGCTCACCCATAAGCTCATTGATTTGGCTACCGAGGTGGCTGCTATGATAGCCTTCATAATGGCTGCTGATGCTTCCCAGGCTTTCTTGAGGAGGTCCTCTGATCTCTGCTCTGTGTCTGATAGGGACAGGAAAAACACTGGAGGGTGGTAGTGGGGAGGGGCTATTTAACCTCTTCTGTGTTCCTGTCCCTATCAAGGATAAGAAGGACAACCTCCCAGTGGTGCTGTCAGGAGGGACGTCCTGGAAAGAGGACTTCCATACAGGCTCCCTGGACTATAGAGGGGCCTCTGCTGAAGGGGTTTTAGGCACCCAGATACCAGCAGATTGGACGACTGGGATTCTTGGCTGCTGCAGTAGTGGGTGCGACTGCAGCTCATGTCAGGGAAAGAATGGGAAATCCAGTGTATGTGATTGCCAATGGATGTCCATTCTTCATGATCTGTTTTCAATAAAAGTTATGTTTTCCCTGTTGGAACACAGCTACATCTCTGGACTTTTAATCACCTGGACTGCTGTGACAAAAGGAGAGAAGGTAACTTCATTTGGGGGAAAAGCCTAATCCATCTCATATCACATGTACAAGGGTTCGGGGTGTATACAGACTGTGTTTAGTGGGTGAGCTCGGTCCGGAGTACCACCCCAGTGCCCCTTGTAATACAGAAACAGCAAAATCCTTTTTTATCTAGTAATTAAAACCCTCTACATTCCAAGAGAGGAAGGACAGCCTATCCCCTGCCATGGTTAAATGAAGGAAATAGGATTAGGATTTATTTCAGCCCCGAAGTGCTGCCCTGCATGACTTAGGAAAGTCTGACTGACGGCTTCACTGTAATAACCCCTCCCAAAACCCCTTCTTAACTTAAATAAGACACGACTGCGTGACATTGGATGTAAAAGGCCACAGCAGCCCCGTTTATTAACACCAAACAAGCAATAACATTTTATCCATAAACGTAGAAATATTCCATAAACATAACCACCAGCAAAAGGAGGGGGGGTAAATGAAGAGTCCATTGTACATGATTGCAACACCAGCTCCACCACGTGCCCTCAGCCGCACCACACCGGCTCGAGGACACCCAGCCGAGTGTTGCCCAACCAATGTCCTGCTGGGACCCAGCCCAGCAGGGACCCACGTTAACATGCCCCGCTGTGACCGAGCACAGCAGGGTCCCACGTTAACATGTCCCGCTGTGACCCAGCACAGCTGGGACCCACCTTAACCAAGTATACCATTGCACCACCAGGGGTAACACGCTCCTGCACTGGGTTCACCCCCCCGCTCTTTGTGCAATCCACCGACTTCAAATACCCCCCTCCTTTCCGCCACCGCGAGCACGTATGACACCTTGTACGTGCGAGTACCACCACCAAAAACCCAACCCGAGCCGACTCTGCGGCTCGAGTAACCAATGTTTCTGTACCAAGACCAATCAATCAAAACTGATCCCCATTAGACCTCACAATGCCAACCTACACCAAAATACCAGTACAACAAGGTCAGCCACACCCAAGACCTGCAACTAGCCAACCGCATCGTCCAATCCTATGCACCGCCTGCGCGACCAGTCCCCAACCTGAGCCGCCGCCTCTGCCTCGTTGAGACCGCAACATTGCAGGCGCCTCCGAAAATTATACTTCACCTAATAATTAATCAAAGCCAACCATTATTGCCATGAACAAAAGAACCTACATTGGTTCCCCAAACCTCCGATAGATTCTTGAAAATGTGCCCAGTAAAACCCACTATGTAGTCATTCCAAACAGGAGCCCCTATGGACACCAACACGAGCATGGCTCCCAGGCAGAAAATTGCACTCCACCTGATAATAATCAAAGCCAACCATTATAGACGTAACAACAGAACCTACACTGGTTCCCCAACCTCCGACAGATTCTTGAAAAACGTGCCCCACTATATAGTCATGAACAACAACACGAGCATGGCTCCCAGGCAGGAGCATTCAGGCCCGATGTCTCAGATCAAACTCCTTGACGCCCCAGCGACCAAGTCTCCACCACACACGTGCAGTACCAAAACGCTGTTGGTCCCGTCAACCCTGCGTGATAGCATCTATCTTAAAATATCCACCCAGCTAGAAAACATAAACCAATCCACCCCGTAATCACCACGACCCGGAACGAATTAATTGTGTGCATCAGCCGTGCACTTCGAACCCAGAATCACAACACTATTGTTGCCACCCTCTTACCAAAAGTGAGATGTACTCCGCACCCATTCCCCGCTGAACTGCGGATTCGACACTACTCACAAAAGAAAGAAAAGCGACTCCACACCACCTGAAGTCCAGGAAAACTCAGACACACATCACGTCTCCCGAAAACCCCAGACACCATAAACCCGGGCCATCCGTCAAAACATTGCACTCACCGATGCCCAATGCTTGTCCACCACTCAGCCTTAAAGCACCGCAAAAAGCACCCCCAAACGGAGCACAGCCCCAGACGATTACCAGGTCCTTAGAATCATTAAAAGTCAATGCACATCGCACTAGCTTCCCCTGCCACAGCGTACCACCAGCCCGACATTAATGAAAGTAATGTTATAGCTGCAACCTGCTCACACACTACCTAAAGTACACCTCCCCCGCAGCAGCGCTGCACCACAACCGTGTCCCCATAATACCAGCCGGTCCTGACAAGTGCGCATAACGGAATAAATGACATAGCCATGTATTGCCGGACGGGCTACACCCACGCGGGAGACCATTCACACGGCCATCGAAACAACATGTCCTGCCTCATGCTCTATACAGAATTCCTGACAAATGGAACAACACCCGCTGGATAAACAAACCGTTCACCAACCAGGACCCCCGAGACCAGTAAAGCACACGCTGGGTTACCCAACTCAAATGTTGCATCATCCTTGCGCAACACTTCACCCTGGCCCCCCCCGTCCGGGGGCACCCAAAAAGAAAAGACTCTAAGGAGAGCTGTATACCCAGAAGGCAAAGCAGGACCAGCTGCACCCACAATAAACCTCCTAGCCCATTGTAACGAAAAACTATCCACTCTGTATAATAAACTCCTACGTAGCTGCAATCAACGGCTGTAACAAATACCACCCGATACAGTCTGCCAAAAGCTCAATCGGCAACCCTAAAGAACCGCAGTGAGAACCCACCAGTCCTTGCGTACAAAAGTTGTTAAAACTGCCCCAGGGCAGCCACGACCAGCAAATTACCGTAAGAACGCCATATGACTGCAGATCATGCAAAAACCCCCAGTGGATCGTAGCCCCACGTATTCAATAACCAAAATCAACCCCCCAAAACAGCAGCGCGATATACACGGGAACCTAATAACGACCCCCGACCTGACACGATGTACTCGTTAACCTAACCTGACTTAGACATAGGGCCCCAGGTGAATCAAACACTTTGACTTATCCAAACACATGATAACCGCAACAACGCCCTGAGCATGAAGAAACCCAAAGTAGTCAAGGGTTGGACCATGAACAGAAATAAGCACACCACCTTCCCTAATACCAGATAATCCCCGACTACCACACAGAAACCAAACCACGGACCTCAACAACCGGACATTGACCAACCATAACCCCAGCTCCACGCCATATCTACGTACCCCCAGAAATTAACCAGGAAAACAAATCCGGTAAAAGGTCAACTCCAAGCCCCCCGGGGGAAATGTCATCCATTGCTGTCAGAAAGGCAGGTTCCCAAAAGATCTGCCGTCCCAAGCATCTCGACCTCACCAGAACGTCTGCCGCAACAAACCAAAATGCCCCTAGTGAACATGAAAACCCATAGTACACTCAAAGCCCCTATTGGAGAACCGAACCCGGCATATAAATAAAACACACCCTAATGAAAACTCGACCACCTACCTCCTCACCTCTGACCAGCAATAGAACACACCCCACTGTAACGTGAAAGATTAAGCCGCCCGATGCACTACCCAAACAGATCACCACGTCAGTGAACTGCCATCCAACCCTTATCAAATACTAGGCGCGGCGATAAAACTGCTCACCACATCAGTGAACTACCATCAAGCCCTTATCAAATACTAGGCGCGGCGATAAAACTGCTCACCACATCAGTGAACAACCATCAAACCCTTATCAAATACTAGGCGCGGCGATAAAACTGCTCACCACATCAATGAACTAACATCAACCCTTATCAAATACTAGGCGCGGCGATAAAACTGCTCACCACATCAGTGAACTAACATCAACCCTTATCAAATACTAGGCGCGGCGATAAAACAGCTCACCACATCAGTGAACTACCATCAAACCCTTATCAAATACTTGGCGCGGCGATAATCCTCCAGCCCAAAGACCCCATGCCTATAACAATAAACCATAAAACTGGCATGGATATGGCTATCCACCACCGCTCTGCCAATATCCGTATCACCACCTGAATTACTCACAAACCGCCATGGAATCACCACCAGTCATACACAAACACCCAGAGAATGCAAGCACAATTATACAAACCAAAATAAAATGATGTCGTCACCTATAGATATACCCACTATCATAAAAGCAAACTAGCATGAAATTAAAAAATACCTCTCAACACTCATGAAGCGCACAAAACAGCCTCCTGGACCACAAAGCAACCATTCCCTCACAGATTCTAACGCTGTCCACATGGACCAGCCGCGCATCTTTCCGAACCCACAGACAAACACCCGAAACCATACGTAGCAACACCCTTCCCAACCAATATAATCTAGACATTAATAAAGGTTTAAGTGAGCCTTACTTACTAGGCTGACTCCGCGGAACCCCACGGAACAGCCGTCACGTGTCCTCCGCGTCGAGCACCGCATCTGCGATCTTCTCCATGGATCTACGCTGACTGCAGCCCTCCTGGGCCGCAGCGCCAGCGCCCAGACCGACTGTCCGTCCGGGAACGCATGGCAAAAAGTCACTGGCTCGGAGCCTCAAACAGGGGGGGGGTTGGCGCTCCAGCCGCAGGCAACACCTCCTGAATCTGGCACCCAACGCCGGGGGAACGCGACGCCGGACCACATGACCTGTGGCCCCTGGCAGCTGAAGGGTGGCCACATGACCGAGCCACCGCCCGCTTCCCCCCAGCGCCGCGAGAAAGGAAATGAGGCCGGTGAAGTCACACACCACCTCGCCACCGGGCTCCTTGCCGCGTCACGTCACCGCCGTCCACCGATGCCGATGACCGCGCCGGGTCAGGTGACCACGCCGGGTAACGTGGCCGCGACGTGCGTGTCACCACTGTATGACGCGATCCGAAATGGAGGGGAGGCCGGCCACGTCACTCACCTCCCCGTTACCTTGCTGCCTGCTTCTCGACTTCTGGCTCCAGCCCCGCGATGTCTTCTGCAACAGGTCTGCTAATGGGGCTCATCCTCCGCTGCAAACATAACTCCGGGCTGAGGTGCTCAGGAGGCCGTGATCGTCGCTGCCGCTTCGGAGGCAGAGGGGTCCCATCTTCTCCGCCGTCGCCATCACCAGACCATCGCTGCAGCTGTTCCTTCATCCACCGCTGGCCGCGCTGCTCCATCATCCTCTTCATCTGTGCCACGAGGTATTCCATCTTCTGGATCCAAAGATTCAAGCTGAAGTCCCAGATGTGAGGAGCTGACGATTCCGGACGTCTGCAAGGTAAGGAATGACCATCCCCCCACAGTTCTGCCCTATATATCCATCCCACTACTGACCACTCCCTGCCAACTCACATTGCACAATAAGCCCCATAGCTCCAACCCACACCTTCCCCACAAGCACAAAGCACTACTGACCACTCCCTGCCAACTCACATTGCACCATATGCCCCATAGCTCCAACCCACACCTTCCCCACAAACACAAAAGCACTACACCTTACCCTTCACTAACCCTCAGGCCTAGCATCCCTCCTTAGTCATGTGCGCCCTCCCTGTAGCCCCTTTGGGGCAGGCGTCCGGGCTTGCCTTTTGTGTGCCAGTTATAAACAAAATAAATTACTAATCAAACCAACATAAATTCCCTACTGCATCCTGAACAAGGTCCTCAAGTATCTTAATCATATCAATTACCTTTAATATCATGTTAGAAATGATACCTTTATTAGAGATAAAAGTTTAATTAAAAAAAAAAAAACACTATTAGGGCTCACACTCATTTGCGAGGAAAACAGGCAATTGCAATCAGATAAAAAAAAAAAAAAAAAATTGGAATCCACTGCCAATGTTAATCTAGGATTCCCTGCTCACCTGCGACTTTTTTCTCAACTCGAATCAAGCTGAGAGAAAAAAAAGATATAGCACTATTCTGGAAATGTCCATATACCTCAGAAAAGACTCGCCAGTGCAAGTCAATGGATGTGGTATAAAAAAAAAAAAGCCATCCAATTTTTACATACCCAGGTCCTTGAAAACCTGAAATTTCATCTGCCGCGTACAATAAAGGCACAGAGTGACCCAACAGAATAGATATAGAGGTCAATGACATATATAGTATAATTACTACAGTGCGTGTGTAGCTTACATGTACTGTATTTTATTACTAAATAAATTATTTTCCAAAAAAACAGGAGGGAAAAGGACAGAGGGAAAGTGGACAGCTGGGGCCTTATGCCTTAGTACTTCATGATAGTGATAAAATTTGTGTGAAAAATAAGAGGAAATTTAGTGAAAATTTCAAACTGTTGTTGTAGTCACCAGTACATTATAGTGGCCAGTAAGTTTGAAGTGCCCAGCTTGGGCTTCTGTAGACATGCACCTGTAAATTAGGCGGCCTCTCTTCGCTACAGAAATGCCAGACATGTGGACGCTAAATGTGGCTTAGACACAGTATGGGACCCAGAAGGGAGGGGAAATTAAGATTTGGGAGCGCAGAATTCAATGGTTTTCTTTTGGGGGTCAAGGAGCCATAGCGTTTCTCCAGAGCCTTTTTGCTACCGGTAACATGGAAGCACCTATATTTTCATGCACAGATGACCTGCCTGAGTGGGGACTTGCTTTTTTAGTTGATTGATTTGAAGCTTTTGTTAGGATTACTTTACATAACATTTGGGATCACATTTATTCGGCGCTCTACGCGGAGCACATATGTTGGGGTTTCCATCTAAATCTCTAAGTGATGTGATTCAGATGAAACCCCTGAGGGAGCCACTCACTATAATGAGGCAGCAGAGTTACTCTGGGCTCAGTTTGGCCTTTGTTCAGCTGTTTTTATACTCAGAAGTGCACAAAACTGTGGCAGCCTGCACTTTTATGCACGCATAAAAAGACGGACACCACTGGTTCAGAGGTCAGACTGCGTTCACAGTGCCTCACTCCGCCTCATTATAGGTAATCTTCCTCCGAGGGTGCTGTTTGAATCACGTATTTCAGAGATCTTTGTTTTTATTTTACACTCCATTTCTTGTGCGGTATAAGTGATTAGATGACTTTATTCTTGGGTTCGATGTGATTACGGCGGTACCAGATTTATATCAGGTTCTTATGTTTGACTGTTGTCACACACTAAAAGAAGCTTTTCTAGCGCATCACTATATTTTGAAAGCTATAATTTTTCCCTATTTCGCCCAACAGAATCATGTGAAGACTTGTTTTTTGCAGGACGAGCTGCTGTTTTTATTGGTACCATTTTCAGGCACATTACATTTTTTTATCGCTTTCTATTCCAAATGTTGGAAGGTTTCTTTTGAAGAAGAAGAATAATATTTCCTTTGAAAACTGAGTAAATGACAGAATTACTAAGTGAAAGCTAATGTTAAAATCGCATTGCAATCTTTTTGTATTTGCATGCAAGTAGATGTCATTTGGATACTAGGTGATAAAAAACAAACATTGTACTTGCAAGAGAAATAGCATGACAGTCATCCCATTTTTCTGGACGGATATCGGACAGTTTTTTGGGTTTTTTTTATGGTGAGGTGCCGCCCTTACCTTGCATGCTGTTCCTTGTAAATAGGACCCCTAGATCAGCAGGAATGGAGTCAAAGCCACAGCTGCCCACAACATATACCCCGCTGTCTGCAGCCTGACTGTTATACTTCATTTGCATTGATTCAAGAAACTGGGAAGAAAACCAGACAGTGTAAAAATTACAAAGGAATATCCCAATAGGACGAAAAGGCCAAAAAGATAAGCAAATATCAAGATAATAGAGCCATATGTATACAATGGCAAACAGTATGATCTATATACACACATGCATTGCATTTAGTTGTGATTTCTACCCATATATATTTTAACAATAATTTAAAAGTTTGCTTTGAATGCTGATAGATGGTATAAATTAAAGAGAACCCGGCAGGTCCCCATACCCTCCAATCCACCAGCATTAGACTATATGTTTCTAAATACCCTGCTTAACCTGCCCTTTACAGTGTGTAACACCTAGACCCATGTTTAAAAAATAAAAAAAAGCTTTCTAAACTGCCATTCTCACTTCTGGACACCTCTCAACCCAGAAAGATTACGCCAAGCTTCAAAGGAGCAAAGGTGTGTGCAAAGAAAGCCACAGGCATGGGCGTGCTCTGCAGAATGCTGGCAATGATGCCACAATGGCAATGTCCACAGGGGTGTGATAACATCTGTGCGGGAGACTAGTCTGGGGAAACTAGACACATCTACTAGGCCAAGGCCTAATTAGCATAAGAAATGCACTGTTTCTAAAGCCTTTTCTAAAGGCCCCGTCACACTAAGCGACTTACCAGCGATCCAGTCACCGATATCAAGGTGTCAGGATCGCTGGTAAGTCGCTATGTGATCGCTGGTGAGCTGTCAAACAGACAGCTTCACCAGCGATCAGCACAGCGATGCCGAGCGCCCAGCATCGCTTGCCATCGCTGTCAAAAATAGAATCAAAATAAAAAATATAGTTATTCTCACCTTCCGATGTCCCGTTCAGCCATCCCGCCTCTCTCCACGCTCCGGTCCCAGGGATCCTTTGCATGAATGACCGCGAGACTTTGCTATCCCTCGAGACCGTGACATCTCGCGGTCATTCGTGCAAAGGATCACTGGGACCGGAGCGTGGAGAGAAGCAGGATGGCTGAATGGGACGTCGGAAGGTGAGAATAACTATATTTTTTTTTATTATTTTTTACACCTGATCGCTGGTCTCCCACCTGTCACACGCAGCGATGCGTGCTGGCCAGCGGGTGACCAGCGACCAAAGAAATGTCCAGAGGTTTCTTCCAGCGATCAGCGATACCGACAGGGGGGCCGCTCGCTGATCGCTGTCACACACAGCGATCTCGCTGGTGAGATCGCTGTTATGTCACAAAAGTTGTGACTCAGCAGCGATCTCGCTACCGAGATCGCTTAGTGAGACAGGGCCTTAATTCTAAACATGTGTCTATGTGTTAAAGGCTACAGAGGGCTGTTCAGGCAGGTTATTTAGCAACAAATGCTAATGGGTTTGGATGGCATGGGGACACGCCATGTTCCCTTTAAAGAGAACCTGTCAGTAGATCTATGCTGGCAAACTTGCGTGCTGAATGAATCAGAACCTGGCTGCACAATTGCATCCTGGTATGTTTTAATCTTTTAATCTGAAACGCTTTTGGGTATGTGCACAGGTTGCGGATTTTGTTGCGGATCCACGGAATTGCACCAAATCTGCAATGTAATGCACAACCAATGTTGATCTATGGGAATCTATAATTGTTGTGCACATGCTGTGGATTTGTAGCATTTTATTTTCCGCAGCATGTCAATTCTTTTTGCTGATCTGCAATGTTTTTGCACCCATTGACTTCCACTGAGTCAGTCAAATCCGCAGCAAAACCGCAGGTGTAAAAAGATTTGCGGATTTACTGCGGATGTGTGTGCGAAAAACGCTACAGAAAGGCAGGAGGAAGAGTGTGTGGGTGGAGACTATGTGTGAGCATAGAATATGTGTGGGTCTGTCTGCGGGTGTGTGCGCGGCTGTGTGTGTGTTTGTGTGCAGGTCTGTGTGTAGGCAGGCATTGTCTGATGGGACTACTAGTCCCATCCGGCTATGTCTGCTGTCACATAGAACAGTGACAGCATTAGCCGATGATGGGATACTCACCAAACAGCTAATTCCCCCAATGCCCTCGATTGTTTGCAAAAAATAAAATAAATCAGCACAAATAATCCCTGTTCCGATGTAATCCATTCAATAACGAAGGTTCCACGATGATCTCCTGTGTAGAGCTGTCACATCGGGAGATGTGACCGCTCTACAGGGCTCCAGTGGTACAGTGACAGGAAGTGACCCTCCCACGGTGGATCACTCTGCCACCTAGAGGTCATCGGAGTTTGTCCTGTCACTTGTGGCACCACTGCAAGAAAATTCTAATGCAGCGGTAGTGCCGTAAAGTGAATGCACGAACTCTGATGAACTATACTGCAGGAATATTATCTCCGGTCAGTGTATCATTGGAGGCCCTGTAGAGCGGGACACTCATTATTAAATGGATTATAACGGAACCGGGAGTATTTGTGTTTTGTTTTTTTTTCCGCAGCAGAATGAGGGCATTGCAGGAGTAATAATAAATATGGCAAACTGTGTTGTGTTTTATATCATTAAAATTCTTTATTCTGGCAGTATCTTTAATTAACATGTAACAACTTTAGGATTAGTAATGTATAGGTGTCTTATAAACGCCTCTCCATTACTAAGCCATGGGCTTGATGTCACATTACAATACAAAGGTGACATCAACTCCCCCAACTATTACCCAACTTGCCACCGCTACAGGGTAAGTGGGAAGAGAGAGGCTAAGTGCTGGAATTGACGCATCTTAACGGCCTGTCACACTAAGCGATATTGCTAGCAATATCGCTATAACGTCACTGGTTTTTGTGACGTTATAGCGATATTGCTAGCGATATCGCTGTGTCTGATACTTACCTCCGACCGCTCCCCTGCTGGTTATCGCTGATCGCGCGAGAACGTTCTGGACCATTTCTCGGCGTCAGCTTCCTGCTGTGGAGACGAGCGACACGTGGACGCGGGCGGGAGGACGTCAGGATCGCCTCGTCTGACAGGTAAGTAGGGACCCCCGACCCCTGCGATGTCGCTGGTGAGATCTGCCTGTGTGGCAGCTCACTAGCGACCACTTAGCGATGCACCAGCGATCCTGACCGCGTCATATCACTGGTCGGGATCGCTGGTTCATCGCTAAGTGTGACAGTACCTTTAGAGATGCGCCATTTCTGGGGCGGCTGAGAGCTGGTGTTTTTAGCCGGGGTAGGGGGGGCAACCATCCACGGCCCCTTCCTAGGCTATTAATATCATCCAGCAGATGTCTGCATAGTCTTTTCTGGTTATTAATTATAGGGGGACCACACATCATTTTTGGGGCGCTCCCCTATTTTAATAGCCAGTAAAGGCTAAATATAGCTGTGAGCTGATACTAACAGCCTGGAAAGTTCCATGGGTATTACCCCCTTTCCCAGGCTATAAACATCTGCCCCCATTCGCTGGCTTTCCCTGTTCTGGTTTTGAAAATTGTGCGGGAGCCCACACAAATTTTTTCTTCCATTTTTTTAAAATTAAACAGATTAAGGCTGGGGTCACACTTGCAAGAAAGTCGCACGAGTCTCGCACCTCAATACCCGGCACTGGCGCCGCCACTCAGGACCGAAGTGTGCGGCAGCATGTTTTTCTATGCAGCTGAACGCTCCGGTCCGAGTGTCAGCGACAGTGCCGGGTACCGAGGTGCGAGACGCGTGCGAGTTTCTTGCAAGTGTGACCCCGGCCTAACGCAGATTGTGTGTGTGTTTGTGTGTGTCTTTATTTAACTCTTTATGTACCATTTTATTATGTTCATTACTAAACATCAGGCTTGGTATTATATATCTATCTATAGATATATATTATATTCACTTATATTTGTTTTGTGTATAAACATTATATTTGAACATTGTATGTAATGATATTATGGTCTTCAATGGAGAATGTAAAATAAGAGGTTGGACAAGAAAATGACAGCTTATGAAAACGCATACAAATCTGCCTGAAAAAAAATGTCTGAAATTCCGAATCAAAAACGCAGCAAATCCGCGTGGATTTTCAACTGCGTTTTCTGCCAAGAGAGGAAGAATCCACGTAGAAAATTCCACAGACAAATCCGCAACCTGTGCACATAACCTTTGTGTTTCAGAGAAAACATAGGATGACCATCTGACAAGACATAAGGCATCCGCTATGATCCTTGGCCTGTGATTGACAGGTCTCCCCCATGTTTGTACATAGTGAGAGATTTATCATCTGGAGTGGCATGGGGAGAAGTTTTCTCTGAAGCGTTTCCAAGGAAAACATATCAGGCTGCGATCATGAAACCAGGTTCTGATTCATGCTGCCCGTGATTTGGTGAGCAAAGATTAACTGACAGGTTCCATTTAAGGCCCATTTAGACAAGTTGATATCAGGAACAAGCAATTGATACCTTGTGTAAATATGACTGCAATTACCTAGTGAATGATCAAAACATTAATATTGTTAATGTCAGCACTATGTCCTATGTAACTAAGGGATGTGTGCTGCCGATAACAATATTAACAACTGTTCTGTATGCAAAGAATTCCGGTCGGACTGCCTAATTTTACTAAGACAGGTTAAAATACCAGTTCCAAGCTGGATGTTATGAAAGGGAGGTTGTAAAATACTGATAAAATAATTACACACCTATCATTCATAGATGGGCTGGATGACTAGTATTCTACATGCACACAGATAAGGCTTTGCGCAGTGTTGTGCACCATGCTGGCTGATAGCCCATCGATAAGGGCTCACTCACACTAGTGTATAAATCGAACTAGTCATACTCCATTTTTTTTTTTTTTTAATCGGATCACTCAGACATCTTCAAATTCAAAAGAGCATTGCAGATGCATTATTTTTTTAAAGACAATCTGTCAGTGAAATAAATTGCAGGATGCTGCGATTTCTTTTTGAAATTGGATGCCACTCAGCCATTCATGTCATTGGGTGCATGGAAAACATCAAACTACACTCGGATGACATACAAGTGCAGTTCAATTTATGCGGACTCACAGAATGTAAAAGATGGAGAAATGTTGTTCTCCATCTTCTCCTCAGTGTGCTCAGATTTTCTCATCTGAAAAAGTCGGATAACATTATGTTGACACGCAGATATAACTCTTATCATACTCTGCTCAGAATGTCATTTGCCTAATCAACCGATTCTCTCGTATGAGAAAATCTATGACCATCCAGACTTACCCTAACCCCTATACATGCAGGCTGGCCAGAACCTTACAAGTGTGCCATACAAATTACTAATACCTCAATCTCCAGCAACTGCACAAGGCCAGACTAGTGTAGTACATTGCCGCTAGTCCACCTGATCTAATAATATGGTTGTGATCAACAGGCTGCTCTCCCACATGGTGCACAATAAGGAACAGTGAGAGAACTTGCATGCGAGTTCCTATAACCCATCTGTGGCTGCCCTTTATATTTAAAGGGCTTTTCCACTTCTGGAAAAGTGGACCCCAAACACTTCCTGTAAAGAAAAAAAAAAAAAGACAGCCCTTCCGGCGCCAGCGCAGGCCTCACAGCATTGCTTTGGTCGCTCTTTTGGCTGCAGCATTCTTAGCGCACATCACTGCAATACTTCAGTATACAATGTAAACCATGGGTTCCTATGAGGTCTATCACTCCCTGAAGAAGCCACACGAAATGCAAGTTGGAATGTGGGGAGGAGGGACAGTGTGATTCCAATATCACATTTGGGTTAGTACTTCATATTCTTTAATTATTTGATTCATACCTCCTTTCCATAACCATTTACAATAATTATGTGCTCACTATATAAGCATTTTTATTCTACAATCCCTTGGGTTGTATTCCCTACATACGACTTATCACTGGTTATATCATATAAATGAACTTTTTTTTCTGATCATGTTACATCACTTCTCATGCAGTTTCTCCTCTACTCTGCATCTTATATGCCATTTTTCTAATCTTTATGCGATTTGTGTTTCTTTTATGTTTCTGGATGGTCAATTTGACACCAATAAAATATTCTATTTTCACAACTATTTCATTTTTATCACATATGGCAACTAAGTAAGGATTGTGGAATTATTCAAATTAGTTTATGGGAAGGTCGCTGGGCTTCACAGCAGTACAAAGACAGCAGCCATGGGAGCCTTTAGAGGGTCCCGACTGCCATGGTAACTATTGGTCCCACTGGAGGGGGCAACAGCTTCAATAAAATCCTGCTGTCAGAGAGTGACAGAGGCATCTACATAGTTAGACTACAGCAGCTGGAGAGAGTTCCTGCTGATTAGAGGACATGCCGACTGTGAGGCACAGCTGGCATCTGCTGTATTTGGAGCAGTCTCAGATCCTGAGCCGCATCCACACTGTCAAACCCCAGCGTGAATGTACACTTACAGTCATTTGTGCTAAGGGGTTAATGATATTTAGTAAGATCACCTGTCTGTGGCTGACCACTGTTTTCTTACATAAATGGAAGATCCAAACAGGCGATAGCAGCACTATCCTTAAAGAAAAACTATGCAAGTTGCCAGAAATCCAGCAAGTTAGTGCCAACATGCAGGTCTCTGCATCCCTTTCACTGTACTGCATGTAGTATAGAGATGTTGTAACCTTTAATCTGCCCATCTATCATTAAATATGGCCTGAGAGACGCAGCTATCTGCAACAGTTCCATAAAAAATGAATTGAAATCATAGTGCGGATGTCTACACAGTCTTTTTCTTGGCATTGGTGAGGATGCCAGGAGGGTGTTACCAAGTATAGGTGCTATATGTTTATAGATGGTAATTATCTTTAAAAACAGAAAAGAATTATGTAAAATAATGTAATAACTACAAGCACATGAGCCATTATATGTGTATTAAGTGAACGAAAACTTACTCTGGGTTCTCCACTGATATCAAGAAAGTGAGCTCCATTTTCAATGCAGGCCTTCACCACAGCTTCCCCATAAAATCTGTACTAAAACACACAATGCACATTCAGAAGACAAGTCCGTCACTGTGAAGAATGTTTAACTAGGAAGTTTAAGCAGCAATTATTATTCAGAAATGGTAATATACATCATAATATGATCCCTTTATAACATAAAAGATTGTGCAACTTGCAAAAGCAATGCCGACCAATGTAACTAGATCAGGGGGCTTTGCGCCGTCTCTCAGGCTATGGGCACACAGTGCAGATTCACCCGCAAATTTTTCCGTGCAGATTTTGCACAATCCGCAAGTCAAAAGACCTGCGGTTTACCTGCGGATTACCCTGCGGTTTATCACCTCCACAATGGAGGAGATGTCATTCTTTTCTGCGGATTCCGCTGCGGTTTGCCATGTCAATTCTTTCTGCGGATGTGAAACCGCAGGCAAAACTGCGCAGAAAAATCTGCACCGTATGCACAGCGGTTTCAATTTTCCATAGGCTAGAATGGTACTGTACATCACCTGCAGTTCTGCTGCGGATCCGCAACAGAATCCGCACCGTGTGCACATAGCCTTAGACGTGAAGGCAGTGGTGTGATGGGTCACTCAGTACAGAGCTGCCATCACCTTTCACCTACACTAACTGCATTCTTGCAGTCCCGGTGAATGTTGTGGAGGCGTCTCAAGGAAAAATGTTTCACAATCAGAATAGACTTTATTATAAACCAACCTCTGCACCATGGACTTCCAATAAGTGGGAAAACTTTGCTCTAAAGCATTATCTTTAATCAACTGATAAGAATTAAATAACTCCACAAATGAGGCAGGTTTATCATTTATATAGTGGATAAGAGCCAATTAGTGTTTACAATATGCTGAATAGGAGTCTGCCCTTAAGGCCACGTCACACATAGCGATCTCGCTAGCGAGATCACTGCTGAGTCACAAGTTTTGTGACACAACAGCGATCTCACCAGCAAGATCGCTGTGCGTGACAGTGATCAGCGACCGGCCCCCCTGCCGGTATCGCAGATCGCTGCAAGAAACCTCTGGACATTTCTTCCAATCGCTGGTCTCCCACTGGCCAGCACGCATCGCTGCGTGTGACAGGTGGGAGACCAGCGATCAGCTGGTAACTAACGTACACATCGGGTTTCCAAGGGACGTGCGTCCCTTAGATACCCGATGTGTACGTTAGTTACCAGCGCGCTGATGCAGGAAGCTGGTAACTAACGTACACATCGGGTATCTAGGGGACGAACGTCCCTTGGATACCCGATGTGTACGTTAGTTACCAGCTCCCTGCATCAGCGCGCTGGTAACTAACGTCGCTGTGCTGATCGCTGGTGAAGCTGTCTGTGTGACAGCTCACCAGCGATCACATAGCGACTTACCAGCGATCCTGACACGTTGATATCGTTGTCGGGATCTCTGGTAAGTCGCTATGTGTGACTCCAGCTTTAGACGTCTTCTGATAAGGGCTCATTCAGACGAGAGTAGGGGCATGTGCTGTCTGAGTAATGATTGCACAGCACACTGACCAATGTAACTCAACAGGGCTGGTCAGATGACAGTGTTTGTCACATGGAACAAGTGTCCATGTGGAGTTAAAGATAAAATGTTTTTTTTTTCAAATTCCATACAAAACATCCGTGTAGCATCTCTTTATGGTAAAGATGAAGAAAGAGGGAGAGGTTGGGTGACGCTCATCACATTGACGACTTCAGTTCTTCGCAAGATTTCATCCGGTGGGTGACATATCTGCTAATGATAGCAGCCATAGCAAAGAGGAAGAAGGAGGAAATTTCACTGGCATATTCTAGCCAGGTAATAAAACAATTTATTTTATTTAGACAGTATTCTGTTTAAAGACCTCGAAGCCTGACAGGTTTCTGGTGTTCAACAACACCCTTATTCATAGGACACCAGAAATGCGTCAGGCTTTGAGGTCTTTTTAAACTTTTTAAAATTGTCTAAATAAAAGAAGTTGTTTTATTACCTGGCTGGAATGTGAAATTTACTCCTTCCTCATCTTTTTATGGGTTAAATTATTATCTTAAGAATCCGTATTGATCGTGCACATTTGTGAAAACCGATCACACATGGATGACAATAAAGATGAAAATCGACCAAGTTGTCTGGATGAAACTCGGAAGAGTTTTCACAGCATTGGATAATACACTCGAGAATACATACCTTTCTACTTGCTGATCATGGTACAACTGAAAGCAGATTTTACATATTCACTCTAATTAGGTTGCAAGTGCCAAGGAAGCAGAGCTCTGACTGCTGTCACTGCAGCTGTCCCCAACAGCTTACGCCAAGTCTTAATTCAGTGCTTTCCACGGTCATCGTGCCTTCTTCTGAAATCCTGTGCATGTACTGTTCATATCCAGCCCAAAAATGGGGTTTGGGTTTCAGAGGCAGGCATGACAACACCAGACAGTGCTGTCCTGCTTTGGTGATGAAAGCGAGGGCGCATGTCTAGCGGTAGATGGGCCTCTGGGCACTAATGACCTGAAAATTAAGGGTCTGTTGTCTCAGCAAAAGTACTTTGAACAGCAACTAGAATGGTATGTTCTTAAGATAAGGGTCAATTGGGATAGTTCTAAAATTTATAGGGTACAATACAAGGATGCCCACTGTCAACATTATTTTTTGCACTTGCAATAGAACCTTTAGAATCAGACGCATCCAGGGATAAAGGGTATAAAATATGATTATAAGGAAGAAAATTGTTTTGTACACCGACAACCTGTTATTTGTTAATAATTCAAACGTTTCCATTATAATTGGAAGGGAAATAATAGATAAATTTGGGTCCTTTTCTGACCTAAATATAAATTGGTCAAAATCTGCTCTACTTCCTCTGGATAATAGGGATGGGTTAGTTCTGAATAATATATCAAATATGCCGTTCAGG
This sequence comes from Dendrobates tinctorius, assembly GCF_039654945.1. Taxonomy (NCBI): domain Eukaryota; kingdom Metazoa; phylum Chordata; class Amphibia; order Anura; family Dendrobatidae; genus Dendrobates; species Dendrobates tinctorius. Next base: position 10,473,813 of record NW_027361808.1, read on the forward strand.
GAATAGAAAATGCAGGTTCTGGAGAGCAGAAAAAGTCCCAGAAGACTGGAGAAGAGCAAATGTTGTTCCCATCTTCAAAAAAAGGGGAAGAAGGTGGACCCAAGGAACTATAGGCCGGTGAATCTGACTTCTATGCCAGGAAAGAGCTTTGAACAAATTATTAAACAACATGTATGTAAGTACCTGGATAAGAATGAAATGATTAAGCAGAGCCAGCATGGGTTTGTAACTAATAAGTCATGTCAGACTAACTTAATTTCCTTCTATGACAGAATCACTGACTGGGTGGATCAGGGAAATGCTGTAGATATAGTATATCTTGACTTTAGCAAAGCATTTTACAAAGTATCTCACACCATCCTTATTGAAAAAATGACTAAGTATGGAATGGAAAAGGCAACTGTTAGGTGGATTCATAACTGGCTTAGTAATCGGACCCAAAGAGTGGTCATAAATGGCTGCACATCCAGTTGGAAGAATGTCTCAAGTGGGGTACCACAAGGCTCTGTCCTGGGCCCTGTATTGTTCAACATCTTTATCAATGATTTAGATGAAGGAATTGAGGGTAAACTGATTAAATTTGCTGATGACACAAAGTTAGGAGGGCTAGGTAATACTAGAGAAAAAAAGAGAGGATTCAAAAAGATCTAAATAAACTAGAGCAGTGGGCAGCAATGAACAGAATGGTATGTAACAGGGAAAAATGCAAAGTACTACATCTGGGCAATAAAAATGAAAAAAAGCATGTACAGAATGGGAGGAATAGCACTAAGCAACAGCACATGTGAAAAAGACTTGGGTATACTAATATATCACAGCCTGAACATGAGTCAACAGTGTGATGTAGCAGCAAAAAGGCAAATATAATTCTAGGATGTTATAACAGAAGCATACAGTCTAGATCATGTGAAGTCATTGTCTATTCCTCTTTGGTCAGACCTCATCTGGAATACTGTTGTCACGGCTCCCGGGTTAACTGCTGCAGGGGAGGACTGTGCACCGCAGCAAGGGAGCTGAGAGGCGAAGAACTCACCGGGTAGCAAGCAGGACCTGAACCACGTGACAGAGTGGGAGGTGGCCGAGGGCGGCGCCAGCCACCGGGGTGCAGAGATGATAGACACCGGAGAGTAGTCAGACGTGCCAAGGTCAAAACCGGGAGATAGCGAGGTACCGGAGGGGTGAGGCAGAGGGAAAGTCAAAAGGAAGCCGGAGGTCAGAAAGCCAAGAGAGTAAACGGACTGAGTCAAGCACGGAGAGCAAAACAAACAGACGTAAACAGAGCACACACACCAGGGGGTCAGGCACACAGACTAAACGAAAGTATAGCTGACAGGGAATCCTAGTCCAGAGTGTGTATAAATACCTCTTCCAGATCCAAAGGGAGGCCACCACAATTAACCCTGAAAGGGCAGGACATTGACCCTGTCCAATACCATGACAACTGTGTCCAGTTTTGGGCACTAAATTTTAAAAAACACATCAACAAACTGGAGCAAGTTCAGAGAAGAGCGACCAGAATGGTGACCGGTCTGCAAACCATGTCCTATGAGGAACGGTTGCAGGATTTGGGAATGTTTAGCTTGCAAAAGAGAAGACTGAGAGGAGAATTAATAGCTGTCTACAAACAAAGGCTGTCACATTGTAGAAGGATCACCTTTATTCTCATTTGCACAAGGAAAGACTAGAAGCAATGGAATGAAACTGAATGGCAGAAGACACAGATTAGATATTAGAAAACACTTCTTGACAGTTAGGGTGATCAATGAGTGTAACAGGCTGCCACGAGAGGTGGCGAGTTCTCCTTCAATAGAAGTCTTCAAACAGATGGTGGACAGACATCTGTCTGGGATGATTTAGTGAATCCTGCTTTGAGCAGGGGGTTGGACCAGATGGCCCAGGAGGTCCCTTGAAAACTCTACCATTCTATGATTCTATCTGTTCCAATTATACCTTGATGGCCATTTTTGCCCTTTTGAATATCAAACAGATGTTCACTTTGCATAATTCTGATTTTTTTTAAATACTTACAACCAAGGAACACAATAAGATCCCAGGCAACCATATCTGACTTCACTATCTCAGCCAATGGACAACTAGATTTTTTGGTACGAGCTAAAATTACTGGAAGCATTATTTCTTTACTGTTTAACTCATTTATTACAAACTTTAGGTGAGTCTATGTGGCACTAGTTAAAGAGGTTCTCCACTACAGTCTATTATGCTCTCACAGATTTAAACCTTGTAAAGAAAAATTTTTGCTGTGACTGCGAGCGGCGCCATTGCTGACCGCTCACTCGGCATTACGTAACACCGTCTGCAGCCTCCGCTGATGTAATTTCAAGTTCCGTATCTCCTGCGTTCCCTCGGGCGAGACCCAGTTGCGCACAATTCTCCTGATTGACTGGGCTGTGATGTGAAGTGAAACACTATTCACAGCCCAGTCAATCAGGAGGGGTGTGCGCAACTGGGTCTCGCCCGAGGGACACAGGAGATAAGGAACTTGACCTCATCGGAGCCTGCAGAGGGAATCACGTGATGTCGAGTAAGTAGTCAGCAACAGCACCCCTCACAGGTACAGATGACAACAAGAGCCATTTACAAAATTACCTCTTTACAAGGTTTAAATTGGTGGGGGCATTATAGAATGTAGTGGAGAACCTCTTTAAAGCTAACTGGGAAAGATATGTTGGCTACGCCATGCTGTGGAGTAGAGTGAGCAGACTTAATACATATGTTTTGGTCATGGTCGCTGTAAGAGAATGGTCAGCTGTAATATACTGAGCGGCCATGATGAGCTAGGCAGCCATCTTGTCAAAGTTAGGAGAAGAATCAACTTTTACCAAAGAACTAATAAAATGTACTAAATGGAGGATGGAAAATGAGATCATGTCTCATAGCAACCTCAGCAGACGTGCATAGAGGAAGATTGGATCAATAGGGGAATAGGGTTACCAAATACAGTGGGGAAAAAAAGTATTTAGTCAGTCAGCAATAGTGCAAGTTCCACCACTTATAAAGATGAGAGGCGTCTGTAATTTACATCATAGGTAGACCTCAACTATGGGAGACAAACTGAGAAAAAAAAATCCAGAAAATCACATTGTCTGTTTTTTTTTCATTTTATTTGCATATTATGATGGAAAATAAGTATTTGGTCAGAAACAAACAATCAAGATTTCTGGCTCTCACAGACCTGTAACTTCTTCTTTAAGAGTCTCCTCTTTCCTCCACTCATTACCTGTAGTAATGGCACCTGTTTAAACTTGTTATCAGTATAAAAAGACACCTGTGCACACCCTCAAACAGTCTGACTCCAAACTCCACTATGGTGAAGACCAAAGAGCTGTCAAAGGACACCAGAAACAAAATTGTAGCCCTGCACCAGGCTGGGAAGACTGAATCTGCAATAGCCAACCAGCTTGGAGTGAAGAAATCAACTGTGGGAGCAATAATTAGAAAATGGAAGACATACAAGACCACTGATAATCTCCCTCGATCTGGTGCTCCACGCAAAATCCCACCCCGTGGGGTCAGAATGATCACAAGAACGGTGAGCAAAAATCCCAGAACCACGCGGGGGGACCTAGTGAATGAACTGTAGAGAGCTGGGACCAATGTAACAAGGCCTACCATAAGTAACACACTACGCCACCATGGACTCAGATCCTGCAGTGCCAGACGTGTCCCACTGCTTAAGCCTGTACATGTCCGGGCCCGTCTGAAGTTTGCTAGAGAGCATTTGGATGATCCAGAGGAGTTTTGGGAGAATGTCCTATGGTCTGATGAAACCAAACTGGAACTGTTTGGTAGAAACACAACTTGTCGTGTTTGGAGGAAAAAGAATACTGAGTTGCATCCATCAAACACCATACCTACTGTAAAGCATGGTGGTGGAAACATCATGCTTTGGGGCTGTTTCTCTGCAAAGGGGCCAGGACGACTGATCCGGGTACATGAAAGAATGAATGGGGCCATGTATCGTGAGATTTTGAGTGCAAACCTCCTTCCATCAGCAAGGGCATTGAAGATGAAACGTGGCTGGGTCTTTCAACATGACAATGATCCAAAGCACACCGCCAGGGCAACGAAGGAGTGGCTTCGTAAGAAGCATTTCAAGGTCCTGGAGTGGCCTAGCCAGTCTCCAGATCTCAACCCTATAGAAAACCTTTGGAGGGAGTTGAAAGTCCGTGTTGCCAAGCGAAAAGCCAAAAACATCACTGCTCTAGAGGAGATCTGCATGGAGGAATGGGCCAACATACCAACAACAGTGTGTGGCAACCTTGTGAAGACTTACAGAAAACGTTTGACCTCTGTCATTGCCAACAAAGGATATATCACAAAGTATTGAGATGAAATTTTGTTTCTGACCAAATACTTATTTTCCACCATAATATGCAAATAAAATGAAAAAAAAAACAGACAATGTGATTTTCTGGATTTTTTTTTCTCAGTTTGTCTCCCATAGTTGAGGTCTACCTATGATGTAAATTACAGACGCCTCTCATCTTTTTAAGTGGTGGAACTTGCACTATTGCTGACTGACTAAATACTTTTTTTCCCCACTGTATATGGTCAATGTGTGTATATGCGATATTGTTGGTAGAAAGAACACACTCATTAAAATGTCAAATGCATGAATTTATGGATCAAGCCTGAAAGTAGTGATAAGATTAATAACAGTAGCTAGAGAGAATATTGAGTTCTATGAGTTTTAGTGTTTTGGGAAATATAAATTAATGTCTTCGCATTATGTAGTTATGTTCTTTGTTGTGAACCACACGTCTCTAGAATTATTATTTATTATTATTATAGCGCCATTTATTCCATGGCGCTTTACATGTGAGGGGTATACATAATACATACAAGTACAGTAATCTTAAACAATAAAAGTCACGACTGGTACAGGATGAGAGAGGACCCTGCCCGCGAGGGCTCGCAATCTACAACGGGATGGGTGAGGATACAGTTGGCGAGGGTAGAGCTGGTCGTGCAGCGGTTTGGTGGATCGGTGGTTACTGCAAGTTGTAGGCTTGTCGGAAGAGGTAGGTCTTAAAGTTCTTTTTGAAGGATTCCATGGTAGGCGAGAGTCTGATATGTTGTGGTAGAGAGTTCCAGAGTAGAGGGAAAGCGTGGGAGAAATCTTGTATGCGATTGTGGGAAGAGGAGATAAGAGGGGAGTACAGAAGGAGATCTTGTGAGGATCTGAGGTTTCGTGCAGGTTAAGTCCCGGGAGACTAGGTCACAGATGTACGGAGGACTCAGGTTGTGGATGGCTTTGTATGTCATGGTTAGGGTTTTGAACTGGAGTCTTTGGGTAATGGGGAGCCAGTGCAGGGATTGACAGAGGGGAGAGGCCGGGGAATAGCGGGGGGACAGGTGGATTAGTCGGGCAGCAGAGTTAAGAATAGATTGGAGGGGTGCGAAAGTGTTAGAGGGGAGGCCACAGAGCAGGAGGTTGCAGTAGTCAAGGCGGGAGATGATGAGGGCATGGATAGGGTTTTTGCAGATTCTTGGTTGAGGAATGTACGGATCCGTGAAATATTTTTGAGTTGAAGTCGGCAGGAAGCGGAAAGGGCTTGGATATGTGGTTTGAAAGAGAGATCAGTGTCAAGGATAACCCCGAGGCAGCGAGCTTGTGGGACTGGAGAGAGTGGGCAGCTGATTACTTTATTATCATGTAAACGCCTTTGAATTATCATGCAAACGCCCTCTGCGGCAAAATGCAGCTTTCTTTGTTAGCATTATGTATAAAAATCCCCTGTTACTGTTGCTCGGGGCCTTTCCACCGCCATCATGCCGCTGTGCCACACCATGGCCAGGCTAAAGGGCCTTATCGCCAGACCTCCTAGCGAATCTCTGCCCATCTGAGTTCCTGTTTTTGCCCGCATATTTCAACTTCTCTGATTGTCCGTTCTGTTTTGCCGTGTATCTCCTGAATAAACTTCGACCTCAGCTTCATAAGAAGATTCTCTGCAATTTTGTCCGGCTCTTCCAACTCTCCCAGTAAGAACTTTCTCTTACAGTCGCTGTTAACCGCGTTATGGGTCGTCACTACTTTTTGCACTTACAATAGAACCTTTAGAATCAGAGGGCATCCGGGGATAAAGGGTTTAAAATATAATAAGGCAGAAAGAATTGTAGAATGGTATGTTCTTAAGGTAAGGGTCAATTGGGATAGTTCTATAATTTACAGGGGTTGCTAAACTAATGGAGGTTTATCATATTCAAATCCCACTAAACCCTAAATCCTGTATATTGGGATTGGTGACGGACACCAGAGATTCCTTCCCAATTCAGTTGGACATATCCCAAATATTACATCACACTAGAAAATCTATTGCCAAACATTGTACGGCAAGTGCTCCGCCATTCATCGATGACGTAATAAAATGTCTGAAAAATACAATTTTTATCGCGAAAACGGTGTATATCAAAAGGGGAGCTACTGCCAACTTTGGGCAACAATGGGGAAATTGGATCAAATGTCCTGCAGTAGTATCGAAGGCATTGGCAAATTATGTGATTTTCAATTTAATGAATGTATTTTTGATGGTTCTCTGGGTAATGTATTGTTTGTTGTACACTGGAAGGGGAAGGAGATGCTTGGGGGTAGGGAGATTAGTGGGGGTGAAAATATTCAGTGTTCAATCTACATGTGAACAATAGTGGGGTATTTCTACAAAACTTATGCATATATTCTGTATAATGCACTTGTGTTCAAAAATTGTTCTGAAATGTATTTTGCTACTTGTTCTGATAAAAACTGTTTGATTAAACGAAAAAAAAAAAAAGAAAGAAAGAAAGGCATGTTCTCTTATGCTTATCTTTAGTTTGGATAGACAAATCTGCTAACCGACTCCCTAGTCATGTCTACTACATTAGAGGGCTGAGTAGCCCACTGCCAATTTTTGTAGTCATGTTGTTTTTTATCAGCAAGGACATTTCATAGACATCAATAATAACCAGAAATCGCCATTTACGATCAAATACGAGAGATGCATAATTTATTTTCCTTCTCCCATTTTCCCTTCACCCAAAGATGGTATATTTATCAGCAGGTCCCATGTGCTCTATTCAAAATCTATGAAACCTCAAGGTCCCAGGACAGAGTAATTGTCTCCAGAAACAAAGCAACTGCCCATTGCTGAGACAAAATGTTCATTTTTTTTATTTTCAAACTTAAGGACTTTCAGCCTAAGGACAAAGGTACAAAGGGCACAAAGTCTTATGGCTTCTAACTTAACGTTGTACATTCTCATTGTTATACTTATAGTAGAGAAGAATATAGATGAAAAATCTGATGGAGCAGGTCACAGTGTGTGGGTATCCAGCGGTAGATTAGAAGCCAAGTGTACCTCTATGGCAGTCCCATCATGGCTCAGAACTACGTTATTAGGTCACTGCAATAAATATTGTCAGTGAATGTCTAGAACAGGAGTGGGAAATGTATTTTCCCTAGAAAAACACGTGAGAGACTGACACCAGAGGATACAGATACTGTTGAAATCAAGACTATGGGTGGAGGTAAAAAGTACAGGCTTCCAAAAGTCACAGGTGTCAATTCATATGTTCAAAAGTTTTGCCTGTCCTGGTCCAGGAATAACCAACGGGCCGGATGTGGCCCACGGGTTGCAGTTTGCCCAGATCTGTACTAGAACTATCAATATAACACCTTCATAAGGATATGCTGGTGAATGCAATTACAACAGCAAAATAGCCTCAAAGTGCCGAACAGGAGAGCTAAGAAACAAATAGTGTCCGGGTACGTGGGGTCACATAGGTTGCCAAGCCAATTGGTAATACTGAGATTGAGCATTTGATGCAATTTCTCCCTGAGGGCTCATCGCCGACTCTCCCAGATGTCAGGGGAACAGGATTAGGCAGTCAAGTTTAAACATGTCCAATATTTTTGTTCTTTAAGGAAATATCTGGCTGTGGATTAGTCCCCAATCACTAATGAGAACACACGTACACTTGGCTTGGATGATGATGTATGTTGGGGAAATACAGGAGGAATAGCAGCAGGTAAGGCGAGTGTTAGCTGACAGCTTTCTAAACATGTATGACCAGCTAAACACTTAAAGGGAATCTGTCACCAACTGGGACGTATGCCCCCAGAATCCTGCGCACTGCACTCCCTTCCCAATACATACCTCATCCTCCCTTCTGTGGGCACTGCATTCAGGGATCTCCTGCACAGGCACCAGCGACTTCCTCTCCAGTGACCTCGGGTGTGCGTGTCGATAAGGTGCTCTACCCACTTCATCCCTGCATAGTCATTGCTATGTACACAAGACTCCTAGCGATGACTGTGCAGGGAGGAAGTGGGGAGAGCACCTTATCAGCACATACACCGGAGGTCACTGGAGAGGAAGTCGCCAGCACAGGAGATCCCTGAATGCAGTGCCCATAGAAGAGGGGATGAGGTATGTATTGTGGAGGGAGTGAAGGGCGCAGGCTCCGGATTCCGAGGCTAAACTCGCGTACATGAAAGGGGGTGGTAGTATTACATTGAAGATTGGAGGCCAGGATTTCTTTCAGGCACTACACGCCCTGGAGCCTGGGAGAAATAATTAGCATAAAGACGGAATATAACATTTCTCAAAAACAAGATCATTAATATGATGTATAGAGGTAAGACTGGTTTAACATTTCTATTACCTGACTGCTCATATTAATAGGTCATATACGTCCCGGGGAGTGTCAGAGATATTCTGTTTAAACGGCTTGTCATACTAAGCGATATCGCTAGCAATATCGCTATAACTTGTGACGTTATAGGGATATTGCTAGCGATATCGCTATGTCTGATACTTACCTCCGTCCGCTCCCCCGCTGGTTATCGCTGATCGCGCGAGAACGTCCTGGACCGGTTCTCGTCGTCAGCTTCCTGTGGAAAGACTAGCGATGCGTGGACGTGGGCGGGAGGACGTCAGGATCGCCTCGTCTGACAGGTAAGTAGCGACCCCTGACCCCAGTGATGTTGCTGGTGAGATCTGCCTGTGTGGCAGCTCACAAGCGACCACTTAGCGATGTACCAGCGATCCTGACCGCGTCATATCGCTGGTCGGGATCGCTGGTGCATCGCTAAGTGTGACAGTACCTTAAAGCAAGACATGACCTGACCAAAGAAAGATAACTAAAATCAGTAGGAGTCCCATTGTTGGGATCCTATTTGCTAGCCAGTATGGAGACTGAATGCAGCAGTAAATAACGCTAGCACTAAGCCTCCATTCAAAATCTATGGTACAGAAATGATCCACGCTGGCATCTGCATTCGTGCCATAGACATTACAGGACTGCCAAATGCATGCACAATCGGCTTCTGCCATCAGCTCTTTGCTTTCAACCATGGGACCCACAATGATGTAAGCGATATCACCTATCCAGTAGAGAGGCGATGATTTGCCTATTCTGAAATACCTCTTTAACAATAAGCCAGAACAATGAATATAGCATATGGTGAGAACCCTCCTAAAAGTGGCTCAGACGCAAGTGTGAACATGAAACTGAAGTTAGTTTCTTATTTGGCGAACTTTTTTTTCTTTACAGGTTTAACAACCAAAATTAAAAGCTACAATAAAATACAATGCAGCGAGGGGCCCTGATGCGAGTACACTTAAAAGCAGCTACAAAAGATAAAAAACTGACACAAAAAATGGCACCAAAGTGGGTACTGGAGGGCATTGCTGAAAGGGTTAAATGATTGTGGGCCACAGATCTCATAGCACAGACACAGATCATGGTGCCCTACATCAAATTCAGGTCACTCTAGCCTGGCCCAAATGGGTTCTGGGCATCAGAACTGGCATCAAAGTGGACAGTACAATAAGTAACTGGTGTTTTTAAGTGACTTTGGGTCACTGACCTCACACCAGCATTACACCCATAGCATGCTCACATTGATGCCCAGAAAACATTTGGGCCAGGAATAAATGACCTGAATTTGATGTGGGCCATCACTATCTGTGTATTGGTGGTGTGAGATCAGTGGCCCAAAGTCATTTAACCCTTTCAATAATGCTCTTCAGTGCCCACTTTGATGCCCATTGTTGTGCCAGTTTTATAACTTCTGAATAAGCAGCTACAAATCAGGGCCGCTCACTGCATTGAATTTTATTATTGTATTTTTTTTTTTATATTTGTTGCTAAGCCTGTAAAAAAATAGAAGAAAAAAAAGAAAAGAAGTTGACAAATAAGAAACCAACCTCAGCATCGTAGTGTGAACCTAGCCTAAGGGTGTGTGCACGCACTGCGGATCCGCAGCATTTCTGGCCCTGCGGGTCCGCAGCAGAATCTGCTGCGTTGTACAGTACTATTTTATGCAAAATGGAAACTGCTGTGCACATGCTGTGGAATTTTCCGTGCGGTTTTGCTGCGGTTTCAAATCCATAGAAAGAAATGACATGTCACTTCTTTTCTGTGGATTCCGCTGCGGTTTACCATCTCCTCCATTGTATAGGTGATAAACCGCAGGGCTAAACCGCAGCCTAATCTGCAGGTCTTTTGACCTGAAATTTACCTGCGGATTTTACAAAATCCGCGGGGAGAAATCTGCAGCACCTAAAAACTATGTGCGCACATACCCTAAGGCTATGTGCACACGCTGTCGTTTTTGCTGCAGATCCGCTGAGGTTTTGGCCGCTGCGGATCTGCAGCAGTTCTGCAGACAGTGTACAGTAGCATGCAAATCTATGTGATTTACAATCTGCTGTGCACATGCTGCGGATTTTTAGCTGCGGAAAAGCTGCAGTTTTGAATTCGCAGAAAGAAATGACATGTCACTTCTTTTCTGCGGATTCTGCTGCGGTTTACCATCTCCTCCATTGTAGAGGTGATAAACCGCAGGCCAATCCGCAGGTCATTTTACCTGCGGTTTTACCTGCGGTTCTGCAGATACAAATCCGCAGACCAATCCGCAGCGTGTGCACATAGCCTAAAAGATTTCTAAAAGTTTGTGCAATCTGTATATAACCAACACTGGATACAAATATACCCTGTGATCAGGACTATGTGCTGGTTTGCCGTCTGTTCTTCACAAAATGAGAACTTAAAATAATTAGGAGTTAAAACAAAGTATGATAGAAAGTTGTAGGGGTTTAATTTACTTAAAATTAGGAATCCATCTAATGGTCACTCATTTAAAAGGAACCTGTCACTACTAATCCTGCCCAAGTAGAGGTAGCACAGGACAGGGCAATGAAAAACATTTTAAAGAATAGTTATTTCGGCACCAACTGCTGTACTGAAATTCAGCTCTTGTTGATAAGCATTTGCAAGTACACTAGTCGGGGTATCCTCGCACTTGCAGTATATGGCTCTTCACTTCTCCATTGATCTAGACCAGGACAGCCAGAAGATGTGAAACTGTGGCGCAGCGCCTTAGAGTTTGGGCAAGCCACACTTTTCACCACACCTCTTCCCACACCCAGTGTATTGATTTTCAATGGTTTCTGTACCCTCCGGTATCAGTGCACTGGTGATCCTAACTTGCATATCAATAAAAGCAGAAACTCTGTGCAACCGCAAAGCAGATGTTACATCTTTTATAAAGTTTTACATGGTCCTACCTCTTCTTGGACATAGTGTTTCTTTACAAATATGTTAGTATTTGTATACCAAAACGAGGAGAGTCTCCAAGACAGACAACAGGTGTCACTCTTTCAACCATAGTTTTCCTATACAAGTTCCACTCCTGGTTTTGGCATACAAATACTAATGCTACAAATACTAATGCAACACATACTGACGTGTGAATGAGACCTTAAAATGTATTGCCGTTCCATAGATACAAAGGTCCGTTCTGTTGCAGAAACTGGTTGTGTGTCATACTATGACTACAGGCTGGCATTCTCAAGCCATACATGCCTGTATCACCGCTGAGCTCAGTGATTGGCTGCAGCAGGTACCTGAACTATGTACATCACATCATTACTGTAGAACATTAGTATGGCTGGTATGAAAAGGAAGATATGGCTAGGAATATAACAATAAACTCAGCACATAACTGATGTCCTTACTAAAAGGCTCACACTTGGGGTGCATTTACATTACATATTATCAGGAATGAGTGTGCCTATGAACGCTCATTTTGGGATAATCATACAGTGCAACCAGGCTGACAACTGACCCACAAATTACCAAAATGCTTGTTCAGTGGGTGAAAGGTTTTAAAAGAGAACCCGTCATGTGTTAATGACAGGTAAATAGGTTAACATGCTACCTGACCACCTTAATAAGGCCGGGATCACACATGAGAGAAACTCAGACAAGTCTCGCATCTTAATACCTGGCACTGCCTCCGGCACTCGGGAGCGGAGCGTGCGGCGGCTTGTATTTTTATGCAGCCGCACGCTCCGCTTCCGAGTGCCGGCGGCAGTGCCAGGTATTAAGATGCGAGACTTGTCTGAGTTTCTCTCATGTGTGATCCCGGCCTTAAAGCACAGCTAACGGGAGGAAATGACTTACAGCTCTGGCAAAAATTAAGAGACCACCACATTAAAACCCTGTCACCTGCAGCCCATTCTCCAGACCTGAATCCCATTGAAAACCTCTGGAATGTAATCAAGAGAATGATGGATAGTCACAAGCCATCAAACAAAGGAGAACTGCTTACATTTTTGCTCAAGAAGCAGTGTGAAAGATTGGTGACAAGCATGCCAAGACACGTGAAAGCTGTTTTTAAAAATCATGGTTATTCCACAAAATATTGATTTCTGAACTCTTCCTGAGCTAAAACATTAGTATTGTTGTTTCTAAATGAAATGATTATGAACTTGTTTTCTTTGCATTATTTGAGGTCTGAAAGCACTGGGTTTGTTTTTTTTTTAATTTTGACCATTTCTCCTTTTCAGAAAAAAAAATAAATTATTGCTTGGAAATTCGGAGACATGTTGTCAGAAGTTTGTAGACTAAAAGAACAATTTACATTTTACTCAAAAATATACCTATAAAGAGAAAAATCAGACAAACTGAACATTTGAAAATACATACGAACCACAGAGAGTTTTTCAGTATCCTGAAAATAATGAAGAAATAACACAATTTTTTTTTATATCAATCTGCAAAGACAACTTCTGAAAATTACAAATTGTCTGACTGTGTCTGCCTCCTGAAATATATGCGGAGATTCAGAATGCTTACACTATACTATATATGCCTCGTATCTGGTGATACTGTACCCTTTTTCAACTTTTTATTTTATTGTGTAATCCATACTGAGCCTGTGAGCGTCTGTGTATGACTCATGAAATATATACGGAGATTTACTGTTATCCCTAGACTGTATAGAGCTGTACGCTTCTGATACAGTACCATATATCTGCTGGTATTTTGGGTCCATTTTCCAAAACATGAGGAAGTATGGTGGAAGAAGACACGGCCATGGGCGTGGGGAGCCACCTGGTACTGATGGTGGTGCATCTGCTGGTAGTGCCAAACACACAATAGCAGCTAAGGCAGGAGGTGTTGAGCCTGCGTCATGGTGTAGCTCCGGAAGGCCTGTAAGGCTCCCTTTTCTGGGAGTAGGTAGACTGCTTTTAAAGCCGGAGCATCAGGAACTGTTTTTGGCTTACATTGCTGAAACAGCCTCCGGCTCTATCACCTCTTCTTCTGAAGTTTCCAAAAATGCAAGCACTGAGTCGTCAGTGTAGGCTTCTGGTCAGGAGCAACCCCTTTCCTTGTGTCCTTCATCCACACCAAAAGTGAAGGATGCGGCAGCACACACTTCAGATTACTCCTTGGAGCTCTTTTCACATACCATGCCTGGGTTCATTAAAAATGGGGCCCATCATATACTGGAGCATTCCAAATGGGGGACATCAGACACTGGAGCAGCATTTACGGGGCCCATTATACACTGTAGCATTAGAAATGGGGCCCATCATACACTGGAGCATCATCCATGAGGCCCATCATATACTGGAGCATCATCCATGAGGCCCATCATATACTGGAGCATTCTAAATGGGGCAGATCAGACACTGGAGCAGCATCTATGGGGCACATTATACACTGGAGCATTAGAAATGGGGCCCATCATACACTGGAGCATCATCCATGAGGCCCATCATATACTGGAGCATTCCAAACGGGGGACATCAGACACTGGAGCAGCATTAATGGGGCCCATTTTACACTGGAGTATTAGAAATGGGGCCCATTATATATGGAGCATTATGAGGGCCCATAAGACATTGGAGCGTCATCCGTGAGACCCATCATATACTGGAGCATTGCAGATTGGGGACATCAGACACTGGAGCAGCATTTACGGGGCCCATTATACACTGGAGCATTAGAAATGGAGCCCATTATATGTGGAGCATTATTTGGGCCCGTAACACACTGGAGCATCGTCCATGGGGACCATCGTATACTGTAGCATTATGTGGAGCTCATCATATACTGTATGGAACATTATATGTGGCCAATTATTCTGTATGGAGAAATATATGGTGCTCATTATTCTGTATGGCGCACAATGTGGTGGCCATAATACTGTATGGAATAATATACTGTCCTTTTTTTGAGCTATTGTAGAATTTAAAATACATCAGTCATGTCATGTAAGCAGTGAAGTATTTGTCATTGTACTATACCTACATTTCTGTGCCGTATCGGAGCATCATGAGTTGTGGTATGTGTTAAAGGGGCGCACTGACACTCTTTGGCCCAGGGCACACGAAACCTGGAGCCAGCCCTACCCCCCCACAACTTTAGCCAAATAACCCCCAGTTTTCAATGCGTAACTATTATGATGATGTAAATTAAGGTTGACAAGCTTCAGTAATAAGAATTGATGTTTTTGGCATTGAAATGGGCACTGTAGGTGTGTTAACTGTCCTCCACTCCCTGCCAACTTTGCTTCCCCATTGACTTGCATAGGGTTTCGTGTTTCAGTCGGCCTCCGACTTTCCCCTATAGTCGGCCGATTTCGTTCGACCCGACTTTTGCGAAAGTCGGGTTTCATGAAACCCGACTCGACCCTAAAAAAAGGCAAAGTCCCTCATCTCTACTGTAGACGAGTCGTGACTGATAGTTGAGGTCTGGGACAAATGGAAAAGATGGGAAAAGTAAACAACCCGAATCAGAAAGAGCATTATCTGTAAGTTACTATATATAACTGAAAAAATGTAACTTTAAACTCCAGCGGACAAAATCCAGGATGCAAAATTTTAAAGTTTTTTTCTTGCATTAGCAAAGATTTTTATTATTAAAGTCCATCATAAAATAAATCCACACTTCTGGACAGTAGATAAATAGATTAGGGGAAGGGGGGGGTTAGCCTCTCAGACTACGCGTTTCGGCGAATTAACGCCTTCTACATGGTAGAGACTCCGTGCAGACTTTCTCCTGGATTGATATTGGATCTCACACACCGGGGTGTACGGGTAAGCTGGCTTTGAAAATCTAGAGTTTTTTTGTACTATATATAACTGTAATGTAATCACGTGTATGTTCTGCAGGACTGGAATCTACCAATATACGGTTAGTGTACGGTGGTAATATTGCTCTTCTTAGTAGCATTTGTTTTTTTCCCTTATTTTATTTAGTAACAGCTTATTATATTTCAGTCGTTATGCAGTAGATGGTGTATGCTGGTATCATTGGTCTTTGTATAGAGTGTTTTTTAATGTAGAGGTAATGGTCATATTATATTATGTATTCGCTGTGTAGTGGTGATGGTAGCCATTGTGTAGCCATATTGTTTTGGTCTTTTATAGTAGTAATTTTGATAATATTGGTCATTGCATTGTGTGTTTTTGGTTAGCAACAGTGATATACTGTAATTATATATGTATAGATGCTATTTTAAATGGCTATAGGGGAGTCTATGAGAAGACATGCACTTTGGGGCTTGGGCTCCTGATCTTTTAGGACCTTAGTAACACCCCTGTCATACTGTATGCTTACATGTCCATGCTTCTGGAGTTGTACGTGTGTTTGTAAATAAGCTCAGTTATAGTACCATATCTAGGCAGTAAGCTTGGTTCTGGTACTCTATTGATGTAGTAATCTAGATTCTGACACCATATTTTTGCTGTAAGCTTGGTTCTGTTCCCGTATCTATGTAGTAGACCTAGTAAGCTCGGTTCAGCTCTCGTATTTCTACAGTATAGTAAGCTTGGCTCTGCTCCCTTATCTCTGTAGTAAGCTCGGTTCTGGACTGATATCTCTATAGTAAGCTGTGTTTTGGTCTGATATCTTTGTAGCAAGCTCACTTCTGCTCCTATACCTCTGTAGTAAGCTCGGTTCTGCTCCCATATTTCCGTAGTAAGGTCAGTTCTGCTCCTATATCTCTGTAGTAAGCTTGGTTCTGCTCCTAGATCTCTGTACTAAGGTCAGTTTTGCTCTTATATCTCTCTAGTAAGCTCGATTCTACTCCCATATCTCTCTAGCAAGTTTGGTCCTGCTCCCATATCTCTATAGTAAACTCGGTTCTACTCCCATATCTCTGTAGTAATAATAATCATCTTTATTTATATAGCTCCAACATATTCCACAGAGCTTTACAGTTTAACAGTTTCAAAACACAAGTCAAAAGTAACAACTTTAACAATACAATAATTAAAGCAAAATAAGACGACCCTGCTCGTGGGAGCTTACAATCTACAATGAGGTGGGGGAGATACAAAGTACAGGTGTGTATTTACAATGGTGTATTTACAATGATGGTCCAGCCATCTTGAGGGAGCGAGGGATGGATGGAGATAGTGAATGGGCTACTGTAGTAAGCTCGGTTCCGCACCCATATCTCTCTAGTAATCCCGGATCTGCTCCCATATCTCTCTAATAGACTTGGTTCTGCCCCCTTAGCTCTGTAGTAGTCTTGGTTCTGCTCCTATAGCTCTGTAGCAAGCTTGGTTCTGCTCCCTTATCTTTATAGTAAGATCGGTTCTGCTCCCATAGCTCAGTTCCCTTATACACGTAGTAATCTTGGTTCCATTTGTGTCTATGTAGTCAGCTTGCTTATAATATTGCTTATTATAATATTATGTATTCGCTGTGTAGTGATGATTGTATTGGACATTGTGTAGCCATATTTTTAAGTAGCATGTTGATAATATTGGTCCTTGCATTGTGTATTTTTGGTTAGCAACATTGGTATACTGTAATTATATATGTATAGATGCTATTTTAAATGGCTTAGAGGGGTCATATGGGGAAACATGCACTTTGCGGCTTGGGCCCCTGATCTTCTAGGACTCTAGCAATGCTCCTGGTTTAGTATGTGGTGTGTGTGTAGTATGAGGTGTGTAAAAGTGGTGTGTGTGCGTATATAATATGTGGCTTCTATGTGTGTACATAGTATGTGGTGTGTGTAGTATGTGGTGTGTGTGTAGTATGTGGTGTGTGTATATAGCATGTGATGTGTGTAGTATGAGGTGTGTATAAGTGGTGTGTATATAGTATGGTGTGTGCGTATAAAGTATGTGGCTTCTATGTGTGTACATAGTATGTGGTGTGTGTGTGTAGTATGTGGCTTGTATGTGTATATAGTATGTGGTGTGTGTGTAGTATGTGGTGTGTGTATATAGTATGTGGGGTGTATATATGTGGCTTGTGTGTATGTATAAAGTATGTGGTGTTTATATAGTATGTGACTTGTGTATATAGCATGTGGTGTGTGTATATAGTATGTGCCTTGTGTGTGTGTGTGTATATAATACGTGGCTTTTCTGTGTGTATATAGTACGTGGCTTTCGTGTGTGTATATAGTACGTGGCTTTCGTGTGTGTATATGTGGCTTGTGTGTGTAAATAGTATGTGTTGAATGTATATAGTATGTGGCTTGTGTGTGTAAATAGTATGTGTTGAATGTATATAGTATGTGGCTTGTGAGTATATAGTATGTGGCTTGTGTGTACATAGTATGTGGTGTGTATATAGTATGTGGTGTGTATATAGTATATGGTGTCTATATAGTGGAGTGTATATATAGTATGTGGATTGTGTATATAGTATGTGGCTCGTGTGTGTATATAGTATGTGGCTCGTGTGTGTATATAGTATGTGGTGTGTGCATATAGTATGTGGCTTAAGTATGTTTATAGTATGTGGCTTGTGTATGTTTATAGTATGTGGCTTGTGTATATAGTATGTGGCTTGTGTATATAGTATGTGGCTTGCGTATATAGTATGTTGTGTGTGTATATTGCATGTGGTGTGTGTATATAGTGTGTGATGTATGTATATAGTTTGTGGCTTGTGTAGGTTTATAGTATGTGGCTTGTGTATATAGTATGTAGTGTGTGTATATAGTATGTGGCTTGTGTGTGTATATAGCATGTGGCTTGTGTATATTGCATGTGGTGTGTGTATATAGTATGTGATGTATGTATATAGTATGTGGCTTGTGTGTGTATATAGTATGTGGCTTGCGTATATAGTATGTGGTGTGTGTATATAGTATGTAGCTTGTGTATAGTATGTGGTGTATGTATATAGTATGTGGTGTGTGTATATAGTATGTGGCTTGTGTGTGTATATAGCATCTGGCTTGTGTATATAGTATGTGGTGTGTGCATATTGCATGTGGTGTGTGTAAATAGCATGTGGTTTATGTATATAGTATGTGGCATGTGTGTGTATATAGTATGAAGCTTGCGTATATAGTATGTGGTATGTGTATATAATATGTGGTGTGTGTGTGTATATAGTATGTGGCTTGTGTGTATATAGCATGTGGCTTGTGTATATTGCATGTGGTGTGTGTATATTGCATGTGGTGTGTGTATACAGTATGTGATGTATGTATATAGTATGTGGCTTGTGTGTGTATATAGTATGTGGCTTGCGTATATAGTATGTGGTGTGTGTATATAGTATGTAGCTTGTGTATAGTATGTGGTGTATGTATATAGTATGTGGTGTGTGTATATAGTATGTGGCTTGTGTGTGTATATAGCATCTGGCTTGTGTATATAGTATGTGGTGTGTGCATATTGCATGTGGTGTGTGTATATAGCATGTGGTTTATGTATATAGTATGTGGCATGTGTGTGTATATAGTATGAAGCTTGCGTATATAGTATGTGGTATGTGTATATAATATGTGGTGTGTGTGTGTATATAGTCTGTGGCTAGTGTATATAGTATGTCGATTGTATGTGTATAGTATATGGTATGTGTATATAGTATGTGGTGTGTATATAGTATGTGGCATGTGTGTTCCATTCCAGGAGTAAGCAGGACTGAACATGAGCTCCTGAATTTTCATCACTTTATACCTTGTAATGAGGAAACTTTAGGACACAACCTGGAAAAATTCATCCCCGTGGAATACAGAAGTGAGCAGGACGGAGCCGGACTAATGATTTTTATGAAAAAGGAGGAAAAATAAGCTCTAAAGGACAAAACAAGAATCTCCTGGAGGACAGACAGCAACCACCAGGTCTGACATCCAGAGGACAGTACCCTCAGGTAGGACCATCCTCAGCCTCACCACACTCATAATCTTTCTAGAACTTAAAACTATCAGAAATAAAAATTAAAATTATAAAAATGGAAAATGTTAATTTGGTACAAGAGAAACAGAACAAAGTAAATGCTGATAGAGAGCCGGAGACGCAAGGCAGCAGGAGGTCAAAGATCCTGGAGATAACATACTCTGAAGGGCAGAAGAACAGTCATGCAAAGAAAGCCATAAAAACTGCCACAATCAAGGTACTGTCACACTTAGCGATGCACCAGCGATCCCGACCAGCGATATGACGTGGTCAGGATCGCTGGTACATCGCTAAGTGGTCGCTAGTGAGCTGCCACACAGGCAGATCTCACTAGCGACATCGCTGGGGACGGGGGTCGCTACTTACCTGTCACACCAGGCGATCCTGCGTCCTCCAGCCCGGCTCCACGCGTCGCTCGTCGTCTCAGCAGGAAGCGCTGCAGGAAGCTGACGACGAGAAACAGTCCAGTCTGTTCTCGCGCAATCAGCGATAACAAGCGGGGGAGCGGGTTGTAGGTAAGTATCAGACATAGCGATATCGCTAGCAATATCGCTATAATGTCATAAGTTATAGCGATATTGCTAGCGATATCTCTGAGTGTGACAGTACCTTTAGAGAAAACCCAGAGACGCTCTATGCTGACTTCACATCTAGTGAGGAAGATAAAAGGAAAACCAATGTGTTATTCTTCACAGAGCATCTCTGGGCCTGGCACACCGCCCTGTGCACGCAATATCAGCGGCGTAGGAAGGGGGGTGCGGGCCGGCCCAGTGCGGGGGGCGGGCCGCCGGTGGTGCAGCAAATGTTTTTTTTCTATTTAATTAAAGTTAGTCCCGGGAGCAGGGGTGCCTAGCGGGGAGATGTAGGAAGCCGTCCGCTGCGGTCCGCACTCACGCTCCAACTACAATCCGGCTCCTGGGCAGACATCTCGTAAGCGTCCTGTGACAGGCCCCGCCCCTCCGCTCTGGCGGTATGAAGGAGCTTGCGGGGAAGTGGGCGGTCCGAACGACGCGACGGCAGAGTGTGTGAGGCGGGTGGCAGTTGGCAGTTCGGCTCTAGTTCGGCTCCTTCTTCCTAACTAGTGAGTTCTAGAGTTGCAGGTAAAAAGTGTGCAAATAATGCTGAGGGTGACACAGTGACTAAAAAAGAGAATACTCCACATGTTCACTCTACTCTTACTATCTGTAAGGCTAACCAGCAGCGCTGTGTAATTCTTGGTGTGTGTTTAGGGGGTGCACCGTGCAGGAAGCAGACCTTTACTTTCTGGTATTGTACAGTTCTGAAATTCTGTAATTGTCCTTTTCTGAAAGATTTCTTTATAGGGATTTATAAGGTACAAGAGACATAGAAAAGTCACAAAGGCTGGGTTCACGCTGTTATTTTGGTGTACGTTTTAGGCTATAAAAAATGCATAGGTTTCTGTACACAGAGATTAAAGGGGTATTCCCAGCAGACAGGATCAGTCTTCATCCTGTCTGCTCCGGCAAACGGCAAGCCGGGTTACTTCCGGTTTGCCATGTGTCAGATGCGGCTAAAGCCACGACGTGGGCTGACAGCGCATTCATTCAGAAATGCGAGTGGCAGGCTCCAACTCCTTTACAGCGTACAGGCTTTACCAAGTACTCCGCTGCCGGGCCGATAGGTCATTTGGTGGGAGGGCTAGGGCTAGACTATGTGTAGCAGCACCCAGACGTAAGCAGAAAGTGACGTCATTCTGGGAATGCTGGAGTCAGTGTCTGCAACCAGTCCCGCTCTCTTGCCGGCTGCAGGAGTGCCATCTTGGTGGCCTAGGCACTGGCACTGCCCGGGCCCCGGTCTGACCTTACTTTGTTTTTTTGTTATGCTTAGATAAAATGAAGTGAAGAAAAGAAAGTGGTGCAATGTTTAGAAAAAAGAAAAAGGCTAAGGAGGAAGAATTGAAAAAAAATGAAGGTGCACTACTAAAATATCTCAGCCGCGATACCACTACTCCTGTTGCTGAGGAGATTCCTAAATTCACAGCATTAGACACAAGTGCTCCTTCAACTTCAGGAACCAATGAGGAGTGTGATGACCAAAACATTGACCCAAGTGCTCCTTCAACTTCAGGAACCAATGAGGAGTGTGATGACCAAAACATTGACACAAGTGCTCCTTCAACTTCAAGAAGCAATGAGGAGTGTGATGATCAAAATATTCCTGCTATTGACTTAAAAGATGTTGGTCTTTGGCCAAGTAAAATTAATAATGATACAAGGTTCTTACTGGTACGTCAAGGTGCATCAGTGGTTCAGCATCTAGACTCAGACTTTGCTTAAGTGGTTCGTGAGGGTGTATCAATCAAAGGACAAAACAGAAAACTTAAACGCAACTGGTTTTTTAAAACTCTGCCAAATAATGAAAAAATGTTGAGGTCATGGTTGCTGTACTCTCCTTCCAAAAAAGCCCTTTACTGCTTTTATTGCAGACTATTTGCAGATGCAGAAACAAGTCAGTCTAATTTTGATTCAGTGAATGGATTCAACACATGGTGGAAACTTAATCCTAAAGTATACAACCATGAATCTAGTGTGGCCCATGTAGAATGTTTCACAAAATGGAAGGAGTTGGAAATTAGACTCCAACGTGGCGTAACAATTGATAAAAAAAAGTACAGGAAGAAGTAGAAAATAATGTGAAGAAGTGGAGGGAGATACTTTCAAGATTGTTGGATATCATTAGATTCCTAGCTAAACAAAATTTGGCTTAACGGGGTCACAGAGAAGTAATTCATCATGAGACTGATTAAGAACCTGAATCAACCGGAAATAAGTGAAATTTTTTAGAATTAGTTCATTTGTTGGCGAAATATGATCCAGTGCTACGTGAACATATTCTAAGAATCAAGTTGGGAAAAAAGTTTGCTACATCATATTTGTCTCTAAGAAGCAAAGTTGAGGAGCAAGTAAAATTAGCAAAGTATTTCTCTATGATATTTGACAGCACCCCTGATATTTCTCATAAGGATCAAATGTGCCAAGTTTTACGCTACGTTATGATCAATGGAAATGAAGTGAAGGTTGTGGAATCATTTGTTGATTTCATTGAAATAAAAGGTAAAACTTCAGAGAGTATTTCAACTATGATTTTGCAACAATTAGAAAAATACAGAATTGACATCCAAAATTGTAGAGGACAAGCATATGATAATGCTGCTGTAATGGCTGGTCAACATACTGGCGTTCAGAGACGCATCAACGAAATAAACCAAAAAGCTGAATTTGGCAACTGTACATGCAGCTTCTGTTGCACTGAGTTCGGTTACATTTTTTGGAACTGTGGAGCGTTTGTTCACATTTTTTTCTTCTTCCACCCATCGCTGGGATGTTCTGATTTCAGTCACTGGTCAAAGTGTCAAGCGTGTATTAGAAACTCGGTGGGGAGATGCTGTGAGTGCAGTAAAAAAAAATTACTCCAAAATTTTACAGGCTGTAAAATTACAGGCTGTAAAATTACTCCAAAATTTTAACTGGTGAAGAAGAAAATAGAGTTACCAGGTCAGATGCTGGCGTGTTGCTTGTTGCATTACAATCTTTTTCCTTCCTGTGCTTTCTTGGCCTGTGGGAATCTGTGCTTAAAGAAATTAATGACACACAGGTCTACCTACAGACCAAAGGATTAAATATCCAACAATGTGACACAACTTGGAGCATTAAAAGCATTTTTAACTGAAAACAGAGAGGAATTAGTTAAGCATTCAGTAGCTTATGCAAAAGAAATTTGTGAAGATTTGGGAATAGATATGGATCGCCGCTCTAGAAAGAAGAAAAGGATGGCAGGCGAAGAATCACAAGGCGCTGAATTGCCGTATGAAATGGAGTTGATGAGAGAAATGTACCTTTCGTTGGACAGAGAGATCCAGGAGATCACAACAAGATTTAAACAGCTTCATGCTCTTGCTGAAAAATATGCCTTCCTTACTCCATCACACCTTTTGGACGAGAAGTATGAGTGTCAGCTAAATCAAGATCACGATGATATTAATAAGGAAGAGTTCCTCATTGAGAGAAAAAGGCTTAAAAGTTTTCTTTCTGTTGCTGTTACACAAGACAAAAAAGAGACATGGAAGGAGGACAGTCCCCTTGAACTGTTGCAGTTTATTGTAAAATATAGTCTAGAGAACTCAGTTCCAAATATTGTGATACTCCTTCGAATTTTTCTAACTATTGCTATAAGTGTTGCTACTTGTGAGAGGAGTTTTTCTAAGTTAAAGCTGACTAAAAATTACCTCAGATCCACAATGAGCGCCATGCGTTTAGGAAATATGGCCATTCTGTCTATTGAACATCAGCTGAGTGAAAAAATAGACTTTGATGATGTTGTCAACGATTTTGCAAACAGAAAGGCAAGAAAAGTAAGATTCTAGAACAATTGAAATCAACTTTACTACCAAAGTGACAATTTAAAGTTTCAGTTAAACAATAAAGAGTTTTGTTTCTGTGCGTGTTGTCCTGACTATTTTTTGGTAACCTTTGTGTGTATTGAGCCCGGGGGGGAGGCGCGCCAAAATCGGGAACAGCCCCGGGCGGCAAAAGCTCTAGCTACGCCACTGCGCAATATCAATATACAACCAAGTCTGATACCAATAATGACCAGCAGATCAGAGTCAGAAACCATAAAGACGACGAGTGCAGCTCACTTAACATCACTCTGTACAACAGTGGCACCGTCCTGGTACAAGGGACTGAGGACAATCTGGAGCAATTTGAAGACAGATTCCCTCATATTAAACTCCAGGCCCAATCTCACAAAAAACAACAAACCCCAGCCACCTCTGCTAGCCACACCATTACAGCCACCTCTGATATCCGCACGCCTACAGAGACGTCAAGAGACACCACTGCTCCCAATGCTTCACACCCCTCACCCCAGACCCTCAGAGACTGTTTATCTCAACTAGAAAGAGAATTTGTCCAATTTAAGGAAGACCATCTGAGAAACACTGGTGACAGAAATGCTAATGACCACATAGTTACGGAGATAAACAAACTGAAATGTGAATACAGGTCATTCCTGCAGGAAATAAGAGCCGCAATGTGTTAACTGCAGAAAGAAAATGCCAGGCTGAGACAGGAGATAGAAAAGCTGAAATCACCAACACCTGGACATCTGAGCCAGGAAGGGGGCATGGAAATGAGGAGTGCAGAGGACATGACTTCCACTGGCCAGGAGGCTGAGAGGCCAAACAACCCCAATATGGAGGAACCCAAGTCTAATCAATGTGAGCCAGAAATAAGACCCATAGAAGAGAGAAGAGAATCTGCTACCAGAATAATTTCCAGCACAGACCCCCATCAGCAGCCACATCCCCCACCAACAACATCACAAAGTCCTGACACCGTCCTCATAATGGACTCAAATGTGAAATACCTGAATACAAGGCGGCTATTCCCAGGAAAAAGGGTCAATAAAATCCGCTGTGCAACTACTGAGCAGGTGACAGCGGTCATCAATAATCCACAGTTCTCCAACCCAGACCATATCATTATACACACCGTCACAAACAATCTGCCAGACCAGAACCAGCAGATCTCAGGACAACTGGCCCAACTAAAATTCCCTGACAGCAAAATCATTCTGTCATCTCTGCTCCCAAGAAAGGATATACCCAACCACACCATCCAGAACATCAATATGGACCTAACAGCAAGAATGAAATCTGTGCCAGGAGTGATTCTGGCACAACACCCCTCCATAAATCACCATCACCTCTATGACAGTAAGCACCTGAACAAATCAGGAGTCAGCCTTCTGGCCAAAGAGCTGAAGGACATTGTACTAAACAGGGACCACCCTAGGCCTGGACTCATAGAATCATCATAGAATCGTAGAGTTGGAAGGGACCTCCTGGGCCATCTGGTCCAACCCCCTGCTCAAAGCAGGATTCGCTAAATCATCCCAGTCAGATGTCTGTCCAGCCTCTGTTTGAAGACTTCCATTGAAGGTGAACTCACCACTTCTCGTGGCAGCCTGTTCCACTCATTGATCACTCTGTCAAAAAGTTTTTCCTAATATCTAATCTGTGTCTCCTCCCATTCAGTTTCAGCCCATTACTTCTAGTCTTTCCTTGTGCAAATGAGAATAAAGTTGATCCTTCTACAATGAGCCCTTTAGATATTTGTAGACAGCTATTAAGTCTCCTCTCAGTCTTCTCTTTTGCAAACTAAACATTCCCAAATCCTGCAACCTTTCCTCATAAGACAGGGTTTGCAGACCGGTCACCATTCTGGTCGCTCTTTTCTGAACTTGCTCCAGTTTGTTGATGTCTTTTTTAAAATGTGGTGCCCAAAACTGGACACAATATTCCAGATGAGGTCTGACCAAAGAGGAGCAGAGGGAAATAATGACTTCACATGATCTAGACTGTATGCTTCTGTTAATACATCCTAGAATTGCATTTGCCTTTTTTGCTGCTGCATCACACTGTTGACTCATATTCAGTCTGTGATCTATTAGTATAGCCAAGTCTTTTTCACATGTGCTGTCACTTAGCCCTATTCCTCCTATTCTGTATATGCTTTTTTCATTTTTATTGCCCAGATGTAGTACTTTGCATTTCTCCCTGTTAAAAACCATTCTGTTAGTTGCTGCCCACTTCTCCAGTTTATTTAAATCTTTTTGAATCCTCCCTCTCTCTTCTCTAGTATTAGCTATCCCTCCTAGCTTTGTGTCATCAGCAAATTTAATCAGTTTACCCTCAATTCCTTCATCTAAATCGTTGATAAAGATGTTGAACAATACAGGGCCCAGGACAGAGCCCTGTGGTACCCCACTTGAGACATTCTTCCAACTGTATGTGCAGCCATTTACGACCACTCTTTGGGTCCAATCACTAAGCCAGTTATGAATCCACCTAACAGTTGCCTTGTCCATTCGATACTTAGTCATTTTTTCAATAAGGATTGTATGAGAGACTTTGTCAAATGCTTTGCTGAAGTCAAGATATACTATATCTACAGCATTTCCTTGATCCACCCAATCAGTGATACCGTCCTAGAAGGAAATTAAGTTAGTCCAACATGACTTATTAGTTACAAACCCATGCTGACTCTGTTTAATCACTTCATTCTTATCCAGGTATTGACATACATGTTGTTTAATAATTTGTTCAAAGATCTTTCCTGGTATAGAAGTCAGACTCACCGGCCTATAGTTGCCTGGGTCCACCTTCTTCCCCTTTTTGAAGATAGAAACAACATTTGCTCTTCTCCAGTCTACTGGCACTTCTCCTGTTCTCCAAGAATTTTCAAAGATTATGGAGAGGGGTTCAAAAATTTCTTCTGCTATCTCCTTCAGTACTCTGGGGTGTAATTCATCTGGACCTGGAGACTTGAATTCATTTAGGTTAGCTAAGTGTTTCCTCACTATCTTTCTGTTTATAGATATCCTGGATTCTTCTATTCCCTTAATAGGACAGTGAATAACAGTTGATGTTACATTTCCTTTCTGAGAGAAAACAGATGCAAAATAGGAATTTAAAAGTTCAGCCTTCTCAACATCCTGTCTTACCATTGCATCATTTTCATCCTGTAAAAATCCTATAGCATCTTTGACTTTTCTTTTACTTTTGACATATCCCCAAAATCCTTTATTATTGCTTTTGACATCTCTTGCAAGCCTCAATTCATTTTCAGCTTTAGATAATCTGATTTGTGCCCTGCACGTTCTGCAGACAGCATTATATTCTTCTTTAGATATGCCTCCCTCTTTCCATTTTATAAACATTTTTTTCTTCCTTTTTAGCATGTGCTTAAGTTCTGTGTTCATCCATCCTGGTTTCCTTAAATGCTTCCTATTCTTCCCTCTTTTTGGAATTGTTAACAACTGTGCTTTGAGAATTTCATTTTTCAAGATTTCCCATCCTTCCTGGACATTTTTGTCTTTAAGGATATCCAGCCATTGGATCCCTCCAATTCTCTTTCTGAATC
Organism: Dendrobates tinctorius; assembly: GCF_039654945.1. Taxonomy (NCBI): domain Eukaryota; kingdom Metazoa; phylum Chordata; class Amphibia; order Anura; family Dendrobatidae; genus Dendrobates; species Dendrobates tinctorius. The sequence goes on from NW_027361808.1 coordinate 10,501,210, forward strand.
CCTTAAAATCTGCCTTTCTGAAATCTAACCTTGACGTCTGAGTCTTCACAGGTCTTCCGCCTCTAGTTATCCAAAATTCTAAAATAGCATGGTCGCTACCTCCTAGGGTCCCAGCCACTTTTACCTCCTCAACCATTTCCTCCCTGTTTATAAGGATTAGATCCAAGGTAGCAGTTCCCCTTGTTTTCTCCCCTACCTTTTGGAAGATAAAGTTGTCAGCAAGAGAGGATAAGAATTTCCTTGACCTGTTAGTTTTGCCTGAGAGAGATTCCCAACAAATGTCTGGAGAGTTGAAATCTCCCATGACAACTATGTCATATTTTTTGGAGAACTTGGCCATTTGATGCATAAAGAGTTCATCCATATCTTCAGCTTGCACAGGCGGCCTGTAGTAAATGCCTACAATGGTGTCCTTTCCATTGTTCTGTCCTTGTATTCTTACCCAAACAGTTTCCACAGAACTCCCAGTCTCTGAAGCTTCAATCTCTGTGCAGATATACGCGTTTCTAACATACAATGCGACACCTCCTCCTCGTTTATCAAGTCTGTTTCTTGCAAATAAGTTGTATCCTTCTAGTCTTGTATTCCAATCATGTGTATTGTCTCACCAAGTTTCAGTGATTCCAATGACATCATATTTCTTTTCCTGTGTTAGTAGTTCCAATTCTCCTTGTTTGTTGCCCATGCTTTGTGCATTAGTATAGAAACATTTTAGTTTGTGATTGGTTTCTCTTTCTCCAATATTTTTATTAATTAGATTCTTTTGTCTTTGTTCTTCCTTTCCACTTCTAATAGCAGAGTTCTCAATAGCATTTGTCAGGTGTATGGCTTTTTCTGGTCTTTTGCTTCCCTTCCCATGTTGTTCTAGTTTAAAGCTCTCCTTACAAGTGTAGCAAGGCAACTTCCAAATACATGCTTTCCAGTCTTCGTCAGGTGCTCCCCATCTCTAGCAAGTAGTCCGTCGTAGTAATTCACTCCGTGATCCAGAAATCCAAATCGTTGCTGACGGCACCATCGACGTAGCCAGTTGTTCACCTGCAGAATCTTATTCCACCTCCTTGTACCATGGCCATCCACTGGGAGGATGGAAGAGAAGACCACCTGCGCTCCCAGTTCTTTTACTTTTTTTCCTAAGTCTTCAAAGTCTCTGCAGATGGTTTCCAGGTCATTTCTTGCTGTGTCATTTGTCCCCACATGTAGTAGCAAGAATAGGTAGTCATCTGTATGTCTGAAGAGTCCTGATATCCTGTCAGACACATCTTTAATTTTTGCACCTGGAAGACAGCACATTTCTCTTGAAGTTATATCCGGTCTGCAGATAGCGGCCTCTGTTCCTCTCAACACCAACCAGAATCCCATGAAAAGACCCCCGACAATAAGAAGGAAAGAAACAACAATTATATCAAAGGAAGCTGAAAACATACACCCTCACCCAAAATTGGACCATAAGAGGAGGAGACCACCATGGAGGAGTTCACCAACCTCACACAGAGACATGCAAAACAGAGGCATCCAGAGCAGAGATATACAGAACAGAGATATGGAGAAGGTAAAGACTCTGCTCAACACAGTGTGCAGGAAACTAATGTGACTGGACGGAACCAACATCATTAATAAATTATTCAGAAATCCGGTGTGTCCTACACAGCCATACTCATTACAAGGTATATACACCCAACATATATAGAAAAATGACTTCACTTACAATCAGCAGCTGGAATATTCAAGGTCTCAACACCTCGGCTTTTGGATGTAAAACAAATGACCCTGACTTTATACAAAGACTGAGAAATATAGACATTCAGATCCTCCTGGAAACATGGACCAGAGCCGAAAACGAATCTCTAGCGCCCATCGGATACAGGGAAATCTCTGTCCCTGCCCTGAAAAATAAAAACATCAAACAGGGCCTGAGCCCAGGAGGAATACTGATCTGGTATAAAGAGGAGCTCCACCAGTACATCAAACCGGTGAAGAGAGGAGGCAGCCACATATGGATCAGGATCAGCAGCTCCATCCTCACCTCTCAGTCTGATGTCCACCTCTGCGCCACCTATATACCACCACCAGAGTCACCCTACTTCAATCCAGACTGCTTCGAGATCTTACAAAGAGAAGACGCCCACTATCAGGGCCTGGGCAAAGTTCTCATCTTTGGAGACCTCAATGCAAGAACAGGGAGAGAAAACGACTTCCTGACCACGGATGGGAACATCTACATATTTGGAGCAGAGAATGACAGCCAAGACTCAGTAGTCACAGAGAGAAACAGCTATGACAGTACAGTCAACAAAAGTGGTAAAAAGCTCCTGAACATATGTAGAAGTTTAGGACTTCATATTCTTAATGGACGAACCAAAGGAGACTCCTTAGGGAGGTGTACACTAAACTCCCATGTAGGGAGAAGTGTAGTAGATTATGCCATTACAGATATGAACCTGGCAAATATCAGCACCTTCATAGTGTCCCCACAAATGCACCTGTCAGACCACAGCCAACTTCTTCTGTACCTGAAATCTACAGAGAAACCATCCATTCAAAAGCCTCAGCAGAGTGGCCTCTTCACCCGGCCTCCATCCTATAAATGGCACAAAATGTCGGCATTAAAGTATAAAGAGGCTCCCAGCAGACCTGAAATACAGCGGATGCTCCACCACTTGTACAAATACGAGTACCAGCCTAACCCAAAGGGAGTGAGTCAAGCTGCAAAAGACCTCATCAATATATTCTATGCAATGGCCAGACTGTCCGATCTTAAAAAAAGTCAACTACAAGAGACCAAAAGAAAAACAGATCAACGGATGGTTTGACAGAGAATGTAAAGCCGTACGGAAGACCCTGAGAACAGCCTCATACAAGAAACACAGAGACCCCAACCACCCGGGTCTAAGGGAAGCCTATGAAATCATACAAAGGCAGTACAAAACCATCCTCAGGAGGAAGAAGCAGAGTTACATCTCCACCAAACTTAACCAACACCAAGACGCCCTCCAAGACAAATCCTTCTGGGAACTATGGAACCACATGGGCACAAAAGACCAGAAAAACAACACCCATATCCAAAATGGCAACATCTGGCTCCAGTACTTCAGAGACCTCTATAAAGACATTCCAAAGGAAGAACCAAGCCAAGAACAGGAAAGCATAATGGCAAAACAAAAAGCAATGGAGGAAAAAGTCAAAAACTTCCAAAACCCTGTGGATACACCTATTACATTACAGGAAGTAGCAGAGAGAATCTCTTCCATAAGATGTAGAAAAGCCGGTGGCCTGGATGGAATCCTACCAGAAATGCTGAAGTACAGCCCACCAGAAATACAGGACGCAATGGTTAAACTCTTCAATATTGTGCTAAGTGCCGGCTACTTCCCTCGTACCTGGAATCAAGGCCTCATCACACCCATCCACAAGAATGGGGACAGGTACGACACAGCCAACTACAGAGGAATATGTGACAGCAGCAACCTGGGAAAACTGTTCAACAGCATCCTGAACAAGAGGATCCTCAGCTTCCTCACCGAGCACAACGTCCTCAGCAAGAGCCAAGCAGGGTTCATACCAAACCACCGCACTACTGACCACATCTACACCCTGCACATCCTCATTCAGAGACACGTCCACAATACAAAGAATGGGAAGATATACGCCTGTTTTGTGGACTTAAAGGCCTTTGATTCGGTGTGGCACCCAGGCTTATTCCTGAAACTGCTGGAGAGTGGAATAGGAGGAAAGACATACGATGGTATCAAAAGCTCCTACACCGAGAACCTCTGCAGTGTGAGTGTGAACAGCAGAAGAACGGCCTATTTCCAGCAGAGCTGGGGAGTCAGACAAGGCTGCAGCCTAAGCCCAACACTCTTCAACATTTACATCAACGAGCTAGCTACCACTCTGGAATCTTCCACAGCACCAGGTCTCACCCTCCACGACGCGCAGGTGAAATTCTTGCTGTATGCAGATGACCTGCTGCTTCTGTCACCAACAGAGAAAGGTCTCCAAGAAAACCTGAAAATCTTAGAGAAATTCAGCTCCACCTGGGCACTACCGGTCAACCTAAAGAAAACCAACATCATGGTGTTCCACAAGAGAAAGAGAAAATCAGACCAGCACCCTTCATTTGTCCTCAACAACTGCACCCTTACAGGAACGGACAAATATAACTACCTTGGCCTAGAGATTCACTGGTCAGGGAGCTTCAAACAAGCCATAGAGACCCTGAAAGACAAAACATGCAAAACCTTCTATGCCATCCGAAGGAAACTCTACCATCTGAAGCCACCAGTGAGGGTCTGGTTAAAAATCTTCGACTATCATCGCCCCAATCCTCCTGTATGGCAGCGAAATCTGGGGTCCTCACACCTACCCAGACTGGTCAAGGTGGGATTCCAGCCCAACAGAAATATTCCACCTGGAATTCTGCAAGCACTTTCTCCAAGTCCATCGGAGTACCTCCAACAGTGCTTGCCGGGCTGAGCTGGGCAGATTCCCTCTACACCTAACGGTTCTAAAGAGGGCACTGTCATTCCGGGCTCACCTACATAGGTGCAATCCAAGCTCCCATCACCATAAAGCCCTGACATGTAGGTGAATCAGAAAAACAAGGATCCTCGGAACAGCCCACCCAAACCCAACCTGACCAGAATCACAACAACCTAACAAAAGCCGGAATCAGGAAGATGGTAGACAAAGGCCAGGAGAGGTACGTAAGTGACTGGAAGAACGACATCATCAGCTCACAGAAATTGACCATGTACCGGAGTCTACAGAGAGACTACAGACTGGCCCCATATCTGGAGAAACTCCCGGACCCCAGAGACCGCAAGATCCAGAGCCGGTATAGACTCAGTGCCCACAGTCTGGCCATCGAATCCGGCTGACACAGGCAGAGTTACAAGCTCAGGGAGGAAAGACTGTGCCAACACTGTGACCTGGAGGCCCTGGAGGATGAGACCCACTTCCTGCTACACTGCCCCAAATACTCAGCAGTGAGGGACACTCACTTCAGGAGACTCTCACATCTCTTCCCAGATTTCATCACCATGATGGAGGAAGATAAAACATATATCCTGCTGGGGGAAGAAGAGAGAGCAGTGGAGATAGCAGCACAATATGTGAGCGAATGTCAGACTGCGAGAAAGAGAACTATGATATGCCATGGACTTCTATGGCCCCCATCCTGGATCTGGCCCCATGCACCTTTCCTACAGCCCCTACCCAACATTCCTACAGTCCCTATCCCTTTTCCCTTTTGTACACTTTCTTTGGCAAAACTAATGTGTATTTAGTCCTGCCAATAAAGATTCTTTGAATTGAATTGTGTGTATATAGTATGTGGCTTGTGTGTGTATACAGTATGTGGTGTGTGAATATAGTATGTGGTGTGTGTATACAGTATAGTATGTGGCTTGTGTGTGTATATAGTATGTGGTGTGTGTATATGGTATGTGGCTTGTGTATATAGTATGTGGTGTGTGTATATATAGTATGTGGTCTGTGTATATAGTATGTGGCTTGTGTGTATATAGTATGTGGTGTGTATATAGTATGTGGCTTGTGTGTGTGTATATAGTATGTGGCTTGTATGTGAATACAGTATGTGGTGTCTGTATATATAGTATGTGGCTTGTGTATACAGTATGTGGCTTATGAGTGTGTATAGTATGTGGCTTGTGTGTATATAGTATGTGGCTTTTGTGTGTATATGCTACGTGGCTTGTGTGTATATATGTGGCTAGTGTGTGTAAATAGTATGTGTTGAATGTATATAGTATGTGGCTTGTGTGTACCTAGTATGTGGTGTGTGTATATAGTATGTGGTGTGTGTACATAGTATGTGGTGTGTCTATATAGTATGTGGAGTGTATATATAGTATGTGGATTGTGTATATAGTATGTGGATTGTGTGTATATATAGTTTGTGGTGTGTGCATATAGTATGTGGCTTATGTATAGTATGTGGCTTGTGTACGTTTATAGTATGTGGTGTGTGTATATAGTATGTGGCTTGTGTGTGTATGTAGCATGTGGCTTTTGTATATAGTATGTTGTGTGTGTATATTGCATGTGGTGTGTGTATATAGTATGTGATGTATGTATATAATATGTGGCTTGTGTGTGTATATAGTATGTGGTTTGTGTATATAGTATGTGGTGTGTGTATATAATATGTAGCTTGTGTATAGCATGTGGTGCATGTATATAGTATGTGGTGTGTATATAGTATGTGGCTTGTGTGTGTTTATAGCATCTGGCTTGTGTATATAGTATGTGGTGTGTGCATATTGCATGTGGTGTGTGTATATAGCATGTGGTGTATGTGTATAGTATGTGGCATGTGTGTATATAGTATGTAGCTTGAGTATATAGCATGTAGTGTGTGTATATAGTATGTGGCTTGTGTATGTAATATGTGGTGTGTGTGCATATAGTCTGTGGTTAGTGTATATAGTATGTCGATTGTGTGTGTATAGTATGTGGTGTGTATATAGTATGTGGTGTGTATATAGTATGTGGCTTGTGTGTGTATACAGTATGTGGTGTGTATATAGTATAGTATGTGGATTGTGTGTGTGTATATAGTATGTGGTGTGTATATGGTATGTGGCTTGTGTATATAGTATGTGGCTTGTGTGTGTATATAGTATGCGGTGTGTGTATATAGTATGTGGCGTGTGTGTGTGTGTATATATAGTATGTGGCTTGTGTGTGAATATAGTATGTGGTGTGTGTATATAGTTTGTGGCTTGTGTATACATTATGTGGCTTGTGTATATAGTATGTGGCTTGTGTGTATATAGTATGTGGTGAGTGTATATAGTATGTGGCTTGTGTGTGTATATAGTATGTGGTGTGAGAAAATCAGACCAGCACCCTTCATTTGTCCTCAACAACTGCGCCCTTACAGGAACGGACAAATATACCTACCTTGGCCTAGAGATTCACTGGTCAGGGAGCTTCAAACAAGCCATAGAGACCCTGAAAGACAAAGCATGCAAAACCTTCTATGCCATCCGAAGAAAACTCTACCATCTGAAGCCACCAGTGAGGGTCTGGTTAAAAATCTTGGACTCCATCATCGCCCCAATCCTCTTGTATGGCAGCGAAGTCTGGGGTCCTCACACCTACGCAGACTGGTCAAGGTGGGATTCCAGCCCAACAGAAATATTCCACCTAGAATTCTGCAAACACCTTCTCCAAGTCCATCGGAGCACCTCCAACAGTGCTTGCTGGGCCGAGCTGGGCAGATTCCCTCTACACCTAACGGTTCTAAAGAGGGCATTGTCATTCCGGGCTCACCTACGTAGGAGCAATCCAAGCTCCCATCACCATAAAGCCCTGACACATGTAGGTGAAACAGAAAAACCAGGACCCTTGGGAACAGCTCACCCAAACCCAACCTGACCAGAACATTAATCACAACAACCTGACAAAAGCCAGAATCAGGAAGATGGTAGACGAAGGCCAGGAGAGGTACGTAAGTGACTGGAAGAACGACATCATCAGCTCACAGAAACTGACCATGTACCAGAGTCTACAGAGAGACTACAGACTGGCCCCATACCTGGAGAAACTCCCAGACCCCAGAGACCGCAAGATCCTGAGCCGATATAGACTCAGTAGACTCAGTGCCCACAGTCTGGTCATCGAATCCGGCCGACACAGGCAGAGCTACAAGCCCAGGGAGGACAGACTGTGCGTACACTGTGACCAGGAGGCCCTGGAGGATGAGACCCACTTCATGCTACACTGCCACAAATACTCAGCAGTGAGGGACACTCACTTCAGGAGACTCTCACATCTCTTCCCGGATTTCATCACCATGAAGAAGGAAGAGAAAACATACATCCTGCTGGGGGAAGAGAGAGCAGTGGAGATAGCAGCGCAAAATGTGAGAGCATGCCATAGACTGCGAGAAAGAGAACTATGATATGCCATTGACTTCTATGGCCCCCACCCTAGATCTGCCCCATGCCCCCCATCCACCTTCCCTATGCCGTGGACTTCTATAGCCCCACCCTTGATCTGCCCCATCCCCCCATCCACCTTCCCTATGCCATGGACTTCTATAGCCCCTTCCTGGATCTGCCCCCATCCACCTTTCCTACAGCCCCTACCCAACATCCCTACAGTCCCTATCCCTATTCCCTTTTGTACACTTGCTTTGGCAAAACTAATGTGTATTTAGTCCTGCCAATAAAGCTTCTTTGAATTTGAATTTGTGTATATAGTATGTGGCTTGTGGGTGTGTGTATATAGTATGTGGTGTATGTACTGTATATAATATGTGGCTTGTGTATATAGTATGTGGTGTGTGTATATAGTATGTGGCTTGTGTGTGTACATAGTATGTGGCTTGTGTGTATGTATATATGTTAGCGCTATATACAGTTGTGGCCAAAAGTATTGACACCCCTGCAATTCTGTCAGATAATACTCAGTTTCTTCCTGAAAATGATTGCAAACACAAATTCTTTGTTATTATTATCTTCATTTAATTTGTCTTAAATGATAAAACACCAAAAGAATTGTCCTAAAGCCAAATTGGATATAATTCCACACCAAACATAAAAAAGAGGGTGGACAAAAGTATTGGCACTGTTCGAAAAATATTGTGATGCTTCTCTAATTTGTGTAATTAACAGCACCTGTAACTTACTTGTGGCACCTAACAGGTGTTGGCAATAACTAAATCACACTTGCAGCCAGTTGACATGGATTAAAGTTGACTCAACCTCTGTCCTGTGTCCTTGTGTGTACCACATTCAGCATGGAGAAAAGAAAGAAGACCAAAGAACTGTCTGAGGACTTGAGAAACCAAATTGTGAGGAAGCATGAGCAATCTCAAGGCTACAAATCCATCTCCAAAGACCTGAATGTTCCTGTGTCTACCGTGCGCAGTGTTATCAAGAAGTTTAAAGACCATGGCACTGTGGCTAACCTCCCTAGATGTGGACGGAAAAGAAAAATTGACAAGAAATTTCAACGCAAGATTGTGCGGATGTTGGATAAAGAACCTCGACTAACATCCAAACAAGTTCAAGCTGCCCTGCAGTCCGAGGGTACAACAGTGTCAATCCGTACTATCCGTCGGCGTCTGAATGAAAAGGGACTGTATGGTAGGAGACCCAGGAAGACCCTACTTCTTACCCCGAGACATAAAAAAGCCAGGCTGGATTTTGCCAAAATTTACCTGAAAAGGCCTAAAACGTTTTGGAAGAATGTTCTCTTGTCAGATGAGACAAAAGTAGAGCTTTTTGGGCAAAGGCATCAACATAGAGTTTAGAGGAGAAAAAAAAGAGGCATTCAAAGAAAAGAACACGGTCCCTACAGTCAAACATGGCAGAGGTTCCCTGATGTTTTGGGGTTGCTTTGCTGCCTCTGGCACTGGACTGCGTGACCGTGTGCATGGCATTATGAAGTCAGAAGACTACCAACAAATTTTGCAGCATAATGTAGGGCCCAGTGTGAGAAAGCTGGGTCTCCCTCAGAGGTCATGGGTCTTCCAGCAGGACAATGACCCAAAACACACTTCAAAAAGCACTAGAAAATGGTTTCAGAGAAAGCACTGGAGACTTCTAAGGTGGCCAGCAATGAGTCCAGACCTGAATCCCATAGAACACCTGTGGAGAGATCTAAAAATGGCAGTTTGGAGAAGGCACCCTTCAAATATCAGGGACCTGGAGCAGTTTGTCAAAGAAGAATGGTCTAAAATTCCAGCAGAGCATTGTAAGAAACTCACTGATTGTTACCTTAAGGGGTTGGTCGCAGTTATTTTGGCTAAAGGTTGTGCAACGAAGTATTAGGCTGAGGGTGGCAATACTTTTGTCTGGCCCATTTTTGGAGTTTTGTGTGAAATGATCAATGTTTTGCTTTTTGCTTCATTCTCTTTTGTGTTTTTTCATTTAAGACAAATTAAATGAAGATAATAATACCAAAGAATTTGTGATTGCATTTATTTTCAGGAAGAAACTGAGTATTATCTGACAGAATTGCAGGGGTGTCAATACTTTTGCCCACAACTGTAAAAATAAAGATTATTATTATATAGTATGTGGTGTGTGTATATAGTTTGTGGCTTGTGTGTGTATATCGTATGTGGTGTGTGTATATAGTATGTGGCTTGTGTATATACAGTGGCATGGTCAAAATTACTGTTATTGTGAACAGTTAAGCAAGTTGAAGATAAAATGATCTCTAAAAGGCCTAAAGTTAAAAATGACACATTTGTTTTGTATTTTAGGATAAAAAGTAATACATAGTCATTTTTTCACATTTTAAAAATTACAAAAAGAAAAATGGTCCGATGCTAAAGTTTGGGCACCTTTGGAGATTTGTGTGCTCAGATAACTTTGACCAAGTTTTCAGACCTTAATTAGCCTGTAAGGGATATGGCTTGTTCACCCTCAATGTTAGGAAAGGCCAGCTGATGCAGATTCCACAGGTTTAGAAACACATAGCCTGCTCTAACCTTGTGCGAAAAAACAGCCACCATGGGTTCTTTTAAGCAGCTGCCTAGCACTCTGAAAATGAAAATGGTGGAGGCCCACAAAGCAGGAGAAGGCTATAAGAAGATAGCAAAGCGTTTTCAAGTTGTCCTTTCCTCAGTTCAATATGTAATTCAGAAATAGCAGTTTACAGGAACAGTGGAGGTCAAGATAAGGTCTGGAAGGCCAAGCAAAATTTCAGAGAGAGCTGCTTGTAGGATTGCTAGAAAGGCATATCAGAACCCCCACTTGAATGCAAAAGACCTTCAGAAAGATTTAGTAGATTCTGGAGTTGTGGTAATTGTTCTACTTTTCAGAGACACCTTATCAAATATGGCCTTCATGGAAGAGTCATCAGAAGAAAACCTCTCCTGCACCCTCACCATAAAATTTAGCATCAGAGGTATGCAAAAGAACATCTAAACAAGCCCAATGCATTTTAGAAACAAGTCCTGTGAATCGTTGAAGTTAAAATAAAACTCTTTGGTCGCAATGATCAAAGGTATGTGCAGAGAAAAAATTGCATAGAATTTCAGGAAAAGAACATCTCTCCAACCATTAAGCATGGGGATGGATCAATCATGCTTTGGAGTTGTGTTGCAGACAATGGCACAGGGAACATTTCACAGGTAGAGGGAAGAATGGAGTCAATGAAATTTCAACAAATTCTTGATGCAAACATAACACCATGTGTAAAAAAAGCTGAATTTGAAAACAGGATGGCTTCTACAAATGGATAATGATCACACACATCAAAATCCACAATAGACTACCTCAAAAGGTGATAGCTAGAGGTTTTTCAATGGCCCTCACAGTCCCCCGAGTCGATCATCATTGAAAATCTGTGGCTAGTCCTCAAAATAGCAGTGCATGCAAGACGACCCAGGAATCTCACAGAAATGGAAGAATTTTCCAAAGGAAGAATGGATGAAAATCCATCAAACAAGAATTGAAAGACTCTTGGCTGGCTACTAAAAGCGTTTACAAGCTGTGATATTTTAAAAGGGAGTGCTACTAGGTACTAACTATGCAGGGTGCCCAAACTTTTGCATTGGCCTATTTTCCTTATTGTAATTTTTAAAATGTAAAAAATGACAATATATAATTTTTTTGGCCTAAAATACAGAGAAAATGTGTCATCTTTAACTTTAGCCCTTTTAGAGATCATTCCATCTTCAACTTGCTTAACTGGTCACAATAACAGTAATTTTGACCAGGGGTGCCCAAACTTTTAAATGCCACTGTAGTATGTGGTGTGTGTATATACACTGTGTTCTAAATTACTATGCAAAAATATTTCCTCATATTTTCTCTAAATTACCTATATGAATTGCAGTCATAGTTATTTTCCAGTCATCTAATATTCTAGTATAATTGCAATGTTTTTGAACAAACTGCCTATGAAAACAGTATACTTTTAAAAATAAGAAACACTCAAAATGCATGTTCCAAATTATTATGCACAGCAGAGTTTTCAACCTTTTTTATTTTTATTTTGAACAAAAAAATGGTCAATTGTGAAATTATAAGCATTATCAGCTTATAACAAAATGAAATCAAACAGTTTTCAAGTCAAAACTTTATTCTAGGTGATGTTACATTTGCACATAGGACCCCTTGTTCGAAAGAAGCTTCTGAACTCTCTCATCCATTGAATTTGTCAGTTTTTGGATGGTTTGTGCTTCAATTGTTTTGCATGTGGACAGAATACCTTCCCAGAGCTGTTGCTTAGATGTGAACTGCCTCCCGCCATCATAGACACTCCTTTTGATGATGCTCCAGAGGTTGTCAATGGGGTTGAGGTCAGGGGAACATGGTGGCCACACCATAAGTTTGTCCTCCCATAGCAGCCAGAGATGCAGATGTGTTATTTGCAGCATGAGACGGTGCCTTATCATGCATGAAAATGATCTTGCTGCGGAAAGCACGGTTCTTCCTCTTGAACCATGGCAGGTAGTGCTGTTTTAGAAACTCCACATAGATTATGGAGTTCATCTTTACCCCTTCAGGGATCCTAAAGGGGCCGACAATCTCTCTCCCCATGATTCCAGCCCAAAACATTACTCCACCTCCTCCTTGTTGGCGCCTTTGCCGAGTTTTCATGGGGTGTCCATCAACCAGCCATCCTCCACTCCATCCATCTGGACCATCGAGCGTTGCACGGCACTCATCGGTGAACAAAACAGTTTGGAAGTCAGTCTTCATGTATCGTTTGGCCCACTGGAGCCGTTTCTGCTTGTGTGCAGTGGATAGAGGTGGTCGACAGGATGGCTTACACACAGCTGCAAACCTCTGAAGGACCCTGCATCTTGTTGTTCGGGGGACATTGGAGGCACCAGCAGCTTCAAAAACTTGTCTGCTGCTATGACAAGGCATTTTTGCAGCTGCTCTTTTAACCTGACGCAATTGCCTGTTGGAAAGAGTCCTCAATTTTTTCTTATCAGCACGCACACGTGTGTGCTGGGAATCAGCTACATACTTCTTGATTGTGCGATGATCACGATGAAGTGTCTTGGCAATGTTGATTGTAGTCATGCCTTGACCTAAATACTCCACAATTTGTTGCTTCTCAGCAGCCGACACATCCTTTTTCTTTCCCATTTTGGCAAAAAATGTAGGCTGCTTAATAATGTGGAAGTAATCTTGCCTTTATTTGGACACACCTGCCACCTAATTTGCACAGGTATCTGCAATTGCTTTCAGTGATATAAAGAGCCCTGACACACATCACCATCAATGAGTTTAAATGACAAACCAAAAAATTCTAACCTTATCACTCCTAAACTCTTTTTGCATAGTAATTTGGAACACAGTTTAGTATCAGCTGGACATGAAAACAAAGTGATAATGGGAGGATGACATGATGATGGGAGGGAGGGACAAGATGGCTGCAGGGAAAAGGGGTAGATGAGCTGACAAGCTATGGTATAGGGGGCTACAAAGGAAATGACATGAGGGAGGTGGGGTTAAATGAGGACACAAAGGACAGGGCAAGGGGCGATTCACTCTCTTTGTCCTCAGACCTGCGAAGGGCAGCAAGAAATTATGCCTAGCCCCGAGGACCTGGACCCAGCAAGTGCGGGTACACCAGTGCACCAAAAACAAGTAACATAGGTTTATTTCAATTACTATGTCCAGGTATTATGAAGGTTAGTTAATAGTCTGTTATAAGGTTGATGTTACATTGGGTACAGCTTTTAATTACTCTATATTTATCATATCTTCCCCTATATACTCAGCACTATTCCAGGAATAGCAGTAGGTAGATTTAAAAAATTATTACTGCCCAACTATTGTACATATGGGTGTTTCTAGACCCATCTATTACACATATGGGTGTTTCTAGACCCAACTATTGTACATTTGGGTGTTTCTAGACCCAACTATTGCACATATGGGTGATTCTAAGACAAAAACCTGGAAATTGATCAGCTGGCTACAATACGGGCAGGATAATAGTTTTGAAGGATGACACATGTCATTATACAGTTATGCATTCTGTTGCTACCCCCCCTCCCCTTTGGAATAGAACTGATTTGACAATGAATTTTTAGTCAGACGTGGGAATTCTAGCTGGAGATATTATAGCCACACACAGAGGGTTGGAATTTGGGATTGGAAAGTCGAAGACTAATCAAAGGGGAAAAGGAAAGAAGGCTATGTTGGGAAAGGTGCAGGATTCTATTGGATGCCCATGGCTATGTTTTGGTATTTTCATGGCCTCCAGGCCCAGACACGGAGGACCCCTGTTATGTCATGAGGATAGGTCATTTTTGTCAAAATATCAATTTGTCAGGTGTTTCAAAAAGTGATTGGTGGAAGCGGTTATGGAGCCGCACAATTAGGGAAGTCATTTGCTACGGAGGCAGTGAGAGAATGTTTAAGTCCAGGAATCATAACGAAAATTGACCGGTGGAAGTCACAATGGTACCGGTCCTATGTATGACCTCACGGATATCACATGGTTGAAGTTTCAGTTAACTAAAACGGTGCATTAACTTTCGTTTGTTCTCTTACAGAGCAAGTTGCGCTACTAATTTGGATTCTAGCCCATTCTCAGGTTCACTGGGGAGCGCTACGAGCAGGGAGACTGACAGGAGACAGATGTAGTTAGGGGTTCAACTTGGGGCAGGGTAATCCACATGAGTATCAAACAGCAGTTCTTCATCATGGCACTCCCGATATATTAGTTTTGCAAGTAGGGGATAATGACCTGGGAGTCCACTCTGGGAAGCAACTAGTTTGCGACATAAAGAAAGATTTGGAGCAGCTGTGGGTGGGGTTCACGAATTTGAAATAGTGTGGTCATACCCTGAAAAGTTAACAAGGAAGTATCCAAATTTGTGGAGCTGCATGGGACAGTAGCGGAACTCCATGCAGTTTTTTGGTATGGAAAAGTGTTTTGGTTGGCAGATGGAATACACCTAATGCGATGGGGACGGATTTATGGACTTGGGGACAAAAAAAAAAAAAAAAAAAAGATACAGGAGGCAACAGCAATGCAGTTTGGTGGGGTCTCGAGCACTTGAGTGGGTCAAGGTGCTCTCGGCGTTGCGCTGGTGCGTCCTCGAAGTTGGTTAAAATTACATTTTGGGGACTCCTGGAATACATGGATCTCCTTGATTGGACGGTGTTGTGGTGGTGGTCTTGTGAGATTGGGTGATACCCGGCGGTGGAACGTCGGATTCACATTAAAGGAAAAAATTGGGTGACACCTGGCGACAGAGCGCCGGGGTCACAGTACTAGGAGTTTGGGTGATACCCGGTGGTGGAATGACGAGATCACATTGACAGGAGGGCAACCTCACCCTCGGATTATTGGTGCTTCTGGGTCTCGTGGCTAGAAGTAAGGTTGGGAGGGAAGGGGCAATGCCCTGGAATGATAAACCAACAGAACGGGATCACATCGGCAGGAGGGCAACTTCTCCCTCGGATTATTGGTGCTACTGGGTCTCATGGCTTGAAGTAAGGTTGGGAGGGAAGGGGCAATGCCATGGAATGATAAACTACCAGACCCCCCTTTTTAGCTTCGAGGACCTCACCAAGTGTCTCTTAAGTATCAAAAATATGAATAAATTGGCTGCTGCAGCCGTTTTACACCCAAGAATGGTTTTGCTGGTCTTTGTTTGAAGGGGGGGGGAACAGGGAATTATCCACAAGGAATCGACCTTACCAGAGTCAAGTATGTGGCGTGTGTGTGTGTATATAGTATGTGGTGTGTGTATATAGTATGTGGCTTGTGTGTTTATATAGTATGTGATGTGTGTTTATAGTATGTGGTTTGTGTGTGTATATAGCATGTGATGTGTGTATATAGTATGTGGTGTGTGTATATAGTATGTGGTGTGTATCTAGTATGTGTATCTAGTATGTGGTGTGTGTTTATAGTATGTGGCTTCTGTGTGTATATAGTATGTGGTGTGTGCATATAGTATGTGGCTTCTGTGTGTATATAGTATGTGATGTGTGTATATAGTATGCAGCTTTTGTGTGTGTATATAGTATGTGGTGTGTGTGTGTGTGTGTGTGTGTGTGTGTGTGTGTATATATACTATGTGGCTTGTGTATCTAGTATGTGTTGTGTGTGTATATAGTATATGGTGTGTATATAGTATGTGGCTTATGTGTGTATATACAGTTGTGGCCAAAAGTATTGACACCCCTGCAATTCTGTCAGATAATACTCAGTTTCTTCCTGAAAATGATTGCAAACACAAATTCTTTGTTATTATTATCTTCATTTAATTTGTCTTAAATGATAAAACACCAAAAGAATTGTCCTAAAGCCAAATTGGATATAATTCCACACCAAACATAAAAAAGAGGGTGGACAAAAGTATTGGCACTGTTCGAAAAATCATGTGATGCTTCTCTAATTTGTGTAATTAACAGCACCTGTAACTTACTTGTGGCACCTAACAGGTGTTGGCAATAACTAAATCACACTTGCAGCCAGTTGACATGGATTAAAGTTGACTCAACCTCTGTCCTGTGTCCTTGTGTGTACCACATTCAGCATGGAGAAAAGAAAGAAGACCAAAGAACTGTCTGAGGACTTGAGAAACCAAATTGTGAGGAAGCATGAGCAATCTCAAGGCTACAAATCCATCTCCAAAGACCTGAATGTTCCTGTGTCTACCGTGCGCAGTGTTATCAAGAAGTTTAAAGCCCATGGCACTGTGGCTAACCTCCCTAGATGTGGACGGAAAAGAAAAATTGACAAGAGATTTCAACGCAAGATTGTGCGGATGTTGGATAAAGAACCTCGACTAACATCCAAACAAGTTCAAGCTGCCCTGCAGTCCGAGGGTACAACAGTGTCAATCCGTACTATCCGTCGGCGTCTGAATGAAAAGGGACTGTATGGTAGGAGACCCAGGAAGACCCTACTTCTTACCCCGAGACATAAAAAAGCCAGGCTGGATTTTGCCAAAATTTACCTGAAAAAGCCTAAAACGTTTTGGAAGAATGTTCTCTGGTCAGATGAGACAAAAGTAGAGCTTTTTGGGCAAAGGCATCAACATAGAGTTTAGAGGAGAAAAAAAGAGGCATTCAAAGAAAAGAACACAGTCCCTACAGTCAAACATGGCAGAGGTTCCCTGATGTTTTGGGGTTGCTTTGCTGCCTCTGGCACTGGACTGCTTGACCGTGTGCATCGCATTATGAAGTCTGAAGACTACCAACAAATTTTGCAGCATAATGTAGGGCCCAGTGTGAGAAAGCTGGGTCTCCCTCAGAGGTCATGGGTCTTCCAGCAGGACAATGACCCAAAACACACTTCAAAAAGCACTAGAAAATGGTTTCAGAGAAAGCACTGGAGACTTCTAAGGTGGCCAGCAATGAGTCCAGACCTGAATCCCATAGAACACCTGTGGAGAGATCTAAAAATGGCAGTTTGGAGAAGGCACCCTTCAAATATCAGGGACCTGGAGCAGTTTGCCAAAGAATGGTCTAAAATTCCAGCAGAGCATTGTAAGAAACTCATTGATGGTTACCGGAAGCGGTTGGTCGCAGTTAATTTGGCTAAAGGTTGTGCAACCAAGTATTAGGCTGAGGGTGCCAATACTTTTGTCTGGCCCATTTTTGGAGATTTGTGTGAAATGATCAAGATTTTGCTTTTTGCTTCATTCTCTTGTGTTTCTCCATTTAAGACAAATTAAATGAAGATAATAATACCAAAGAATTTGTGATTGCATTCATTTTCAGGAAGAAACTGAGTATTATCTGACAGAATTGCAGGGGTGTCAATACTTTTGGCCACAACTGTAGTATGTGGTTTGTGTGTGTATATATTATGTGGCTTATGTATATAGTATGTGGCTTGGGTGTGTATATAGTATGTGGCTTATGTAGTGTGTGTATGGCACGTGGCTTGTGTGTGTATAGTATGTGGTGTGTGTGTGTATGTAGTATGTGACTTGTGTGTGTATACAGTATGTGGTGTGTGTATATAGTATGTGGCTTGTGTATATAGTATGTTGTGTGCGTATATAGTATGTGGCTTATGTGTGTATACAGTATGTGGTGTGTGTATACAGTATGTGGCTTGTGTATATAGTATGTGGTGTGTGTATATAGTATGTGGATTGTGTATATAGTATGTGGTGTGTGTATAGCATGTGGCTTGTGTGTGTATATAGTATGTGGCTTGTGTATGTAGTATGCCATAACATATGACGCTGCATAGTGTCCTTACAGGACCACCTATATAACCGTGGCTCTGGAATAACCTGTGACATATTTGAGAAAGATTAATGAAATAAAACATGAAGAAATTGCTTCTTGACTGAGACAAGGGATTTCTTTTGAATCCATTCCCTGTACCTATGGAAATATATACAAATCATCACTTTTGCTTGAACCAAATTGAGTGTGCAGTGAATATTTCCAGGACAGAGGAGCAGCACCATGTAAAGGAGCACTGAGGGACCTGCAGCCACTAAGGCCGGACAGAGCCCTGACTTCAACCCCATCCAACACATTTGGGATGAACAAGAATGGAGATTGCTAGCCAGGACCACCCATCCAGCATCAGTGTCTACTGTCCTAAACGCTATCCTGATTGAAGGGGCAAAAATCCCCACAGACACCTCCAAAATTTGTAGAAAAAAAACAAACTCCACATTAATGCCTATGGATTTAGAATGAGATGCTATAAAATTCTGTATCCCTACACTTATGTCCATATGTATAATAACAATATAAGAACAAAATTGGATTAGGCCTCTTTCACACTTCAGTTTTTTGCATCAGTCAAAATCCGCCAAAAGGACGGATGCCGGATCCGTGTTAGAACTGATGACAACGGATGCCACCCATCCGTTTTTTTGACGGATCCGACAAATGAAGACTTTTAAAGGAACCGCAGACGGGAGAGGGAGAGGGAGAGGGAGAGGGAGAGGGAGAGGGAGAGGGAGAGATTTTTTTTTTTTTGTCCGGCAACCAGAAAGAATTTCGGGTTAAATCAGTGTCTGGAGGATCCGCCAGAGAAAAAAACGTTGCAAGCTCCGTTTTGAAATCTTTGAGGATGGTGACGGACAGCAAAAAAAACGGATGCAACGGACGGCAATCCGTCACAATCCGCCTATAATGAAAGTCAATGGGGAAAAAAACGGATCCTCAAAAAAAAAATTGCGGATCCGTTTTTTTCAAAACCTGGCGGATTGTGACTGATTGTAAAAAACTGAAGTGTGAAAGAGGCCTTATACTCTTCTTTATACATGTGTTCATGTGTGTGGAGTGGGGGGGGGCGCAGGGGTGGTTTCTATAATTTGCTGTACCACGTTATTTACATATATTTAAAAATCCGCCAATACTTTATTATACAGGATTATACTGGATCTGATTGGCTGCAGGGCACATTCTAGAATCTTGTGACATCACAGGATCGGAGCTATTGTCAACCGCTCTACCGGAACTCCTTTGATGGTTACAGTAGGCGATGAGAGTGAGTATGCGCGTCTGATGCTCCTGTCCTGCCCTTATGATTCCCCATTTCCTAGCTATACAAGTTTCTGATTTCTTGTGATAAGCTTCCCCTATTTCCCAATTCTCATGTCCCATACTATTTTAAAAAAGAAAACCTTATATTTGTTAATTAGTTACAGCAGTATTCACTATTGATAAAGCTGGCATTTGAGATTAGGCTATTTATGTGGAAACCTCTCTTTCCAGGACGTCCACCTGACAGCACCATGGAGGACGTCCTCCTCCTCCTTACAGGGACAGGAAAGCACACGAGAGGTTAAAAGGCCATGTCCCACCCCCTTTCCCCCAGTGTTTTTCCTGTCCCTGCACGGAGGGACACGCGAGAGCTTACCGGAGGGGCCCAGGGGATCGTGCGGCCGGTCCAATCCTTCCCCTGTCAAGAGGTCCCGGGGCCGAAACTTCCCGGTGGGGAGTCCCTCGGCTCCAAAGGCCAGGAGCAGGACGACGCTCCTGGAGGGAGCCGTTCCTCCCGGTGGGGGGGCTCTCGGCTCCAGGACGGGTCGGCCCCCCGCAGGCGGCTGGCCGTGCGGGCACCGACAGAAGTGGGCGCAATCGGCCGCGGCGGGCCGAGTACCCGCAGGACGACGCCGACGGCTGGGCATTGGAGGCCGGAGCGCCATAGCAGGCGGGGAGGCGGCTCCCTGCACGCGCCGAGCGCGGTCACGCGCAGATGCCCGGCAGGAAGTGGAGGCGCGGCTTACCAGCGTCACATCCGGTGACGTCAGACGCCGGTTTCAAATCCAGGGCGCGCGCGCTCCTGGACCACAGCGTTCTCCAGAGTCGTCACAGGTCGTTCCAGGCTGTGTGACTGCATCGGACGCCAGGGGATGGAAGGCAACACTGCATCTGGTGGAGGGGTAAGTGCGCATAGCACAGACCACCCTCCCCACCCGTCCCCACAGCCCAGATCTGATGAGGTGCCCCTTATGTTATCAGGAAAAGGGAACCCCGGCAGAGTCCCCCTCGGGGAAGGACCCGGCGAAAGCCACCTCCAAATCAGTCAGATGTCCGGTGTGCAGAGTAAAGCTGCCAGACACCTATAGCAAGACCCTATGCGGTCCCTGTACCTCCAGGGTCATAGGCGAGGAACAGCCATCTCTACTTTCCGAAATGAGGTCGCTGATAAGGGCAGAGATTCAGGCCTCTACAACCCGGCGTCAATCCCCCAGCCCTGGGCCAAGTCGCAAGCGTCCGAGGTGGGAACCAGTCCCAGTATCAGAGGCGAGCCCTAGCGAGGAATCCGATTTCCGGGACTCAGATCAGGAGGAAGAAGGCGAGATCCTGGGGGATAGTCAGGAGCAGAACAGAAAGTAACTATTCAGACTGGAGGATATGGACGAGCTGGTACACACGGTCAGAAATACCATGCAGATGGAAGAAGTCCCTAAGCCACAGTCCAGACAGGACTTAATGTTTGGAGGACTGGTGTCCCGCAAGCAGGTGGTGTTCCCTGTAAGCGAGCACATCAAAGCAATGATCCAGGAGGAGTGGAAAGAAGCAGAGCGTCGGTTGACACTCTCCCGAGACTTTAAAAATAGACTGCTCTTCGATCCCGAGGAAACTCGGGCGTGGGAAGAAGTCCCTAAGATCGACGTCCCAGTCGCCAAGGTTACTAAGAAGTCGGCTATCCCAGCCGAGGACTCATCCGGTCTTCGAGACCCGATGGATAGAAAGGCGGACGTCTTGTTAAAAAGAGCATGGGAGACGTCAGCGGCCCTGATTAGAGCCAACATAGCAGCCACCTCGGTGGCTAGGTCTATGTTCCTGTGGTTGGGGCAGTTGGAGGAACACCTAACCAACAAGACCCCGAGGTCAGAGATACTAGCATCTCTTCCTCTCTTGAAATCAGCCACGGCGTTCCTGTCGGATACGTCGGCGGAATCAGTTAGGTTTGCGGCCAGAAACAGCTCCCTCTCTAATGCGGCCCGGAGAGCAGTCTGGCTTAGATCCTGGTCGGGGGATAACCCTTCTAAAAGCAAAGTTATGTGCCATCCCTTTCTCGGGTCTGAGGGTGTTTGGTCCAGCCCTGGATAATATCCTTGAGCTGGTGTCCGATAAGAATAAGGGATTCCCGGAAGAAAAGCCCAGGTGGTCCCAGTCCTTTCGGAGAGGCTCCTTCTTTAGAGGACAGTCAGAGTTTAGGGGCCGGGCGAGGTCTAATAGAAGCTCCTACAAAGGCTCCTTCAGCCAAAGTGGGAGGAACAGAGGTCCCCCATTTGCATCGACATCTAGATCGAGGAGACAATGACGCCATAGGCATCGGGGGGAGACTTCGCCACTTTGCAGCAAACTGGTCACGAGTCACCAACAATCAGTGGGTCCTCAGAACCATCAGGGAAGGTTACAGGATAGAGCTCTATTCTCCTCCCCCCGACAGATATATTGCCCCCACTGTCGTCCGGGAGGACTCCGCAATGTGGTCAGATCTTCAGGACATGTTAGACTCAGGGGTCATAATACCAGTTTCACCGTCAGAAAGAGGGAAAGGGCACTACTCTTCCCTGTTTGCAATCACAAAGAAATCCGGCGAGGCCCGCACCATCATAAACCTGAAGCCACTAAATACTTGGGTCAGATACAGGAGGTTCTGGATGGAATCAATCCGATCCGCAATTCCTCTGATAGACAGGGACGCAGTTATGTGCACCCTAGACCTAAAAAAGGCATACTATCAGGTTCCTATTCATCCCTCATCCCAAGGCCTACTAAGGTTCGCGATCAGTTCACCAGCCCGGACCTGCCATTTCCAGTTCAAGGGTCTTCCATTTGGGCTGGCCTCAGCTCCCAGGATCTTTACAAAGCTGGTGGTAGAGGTGGTGGCCTACCTGAGAGATCAGGGTATTGTGAATGTGCCGTACCTGGACGACTTCTTACTGGTGGCAAGATCCAAAGAAGCGCTCATCCGAGACAGGATCCGAACAACTACTGTGATGGAGTTCCTGGGCTGGGTGATCAACTGGGAGAAGTCGGACCTCACACCAGACACCAGAAAGGTATTCCTGGGAGTCCTCCTAGACTCAGCCGACAGAATATCCTGGCTACCCGAGCAGAAGCAGAAGTCCATTCAGGCCAGAACCAGAGGCCTGTTGAAGCGTCAATGCTCCATAAGGGAAGCAATGGAGGTCCTGGGCCTCATGACGGCCTGCATCCAGTGCGTCCGTTGGGCCCAATTCCACTCGCGGTTGTTACAAAGAGATTCTCGCGAGGTGGGACAGGAGTCAGGCGTCGCTAGACAAACCCCTAAGGCTCTCAGGACGAGTAAAGGAGTCCCTTCGCTGGTGGTTACAGGCCAGGAACCTTCAGGTGGGCGTGCATTGGACAACCTCTCCATACGTGGTAGTCACCACAGACGCAAGTGCGTGGGGATGGGGAGCCCACATAGAAGGGAAGATCTTCCAGGGGAAGTGGCCAGCAAGCATCAAGGCCAGATCCTCCAATTTCAAGGAACTCTTCGAGGTCTGGGAAGCGTTGCGGAGAAACCGGTTGGTACTAAAGAGTCGTCATGTTCGCATTTTATCCGACAATACAACGACAGTGGCATTCCTGAAACACCAAGGAGGAACCAGACATCAACCACTACAGGCACTGGCGGAAAAGATATTCACGTGGGCAGAACGGACAGTTCGATCCGTGACCGCGGTACATCTAGAGGGTTCCCAAAATGAAGTGGCAGACTACCTGAGCAGACAACAAATCCACCCGACAGAGTGGGAATTGAACATAGAGATCTTCGACCAGCTTTGTCAGCGCTGGGGGACCCCCAGTATAGATCTCTTCGCAAGCCGGAAGAACTCGAAGGTTCCCAGATTCTACTCCCTAAATCCGATGGACCATCCAGAAGGCGTAGACGCCCTGAGTCAGACTTGGGGAGAATCCCTCTCTTATGCGTTCCCACCACTGGCCCTCATACCGGCAGTGCTCAGAAAGATACGAGAGGACCACGCAAGAGTGATATTGATAGTGCCATACTGGCCGAGGAGAATCTGGTTTTCCCTTCTGGGAGCCATGGCAGTAGAAGATCCAGTCGAGCTGCCCTTGTGGGAGAACATCATCCACCAGGGCCCGATCCACCACCCGGACCCAGCAAGACTCCATTTATCGGCTTGGATCCTGAGAGGGACATCCTGAAGGCAAAAGGATTGTCGGAGCAGGTCATATCCACCCTACAGGCCAGCAGGAAGCCGGTGACGTCGGCAATTTATCGGAAGATATGGAAAAGATTCTGTCTGGAGGGTGGCAGGTCCGAGCTCGTGGCAGGCACCCCTGATCTCCCTAACATACTAGGGTTCCTGCAGGCAGGTTTTAATAAAGGCCTCAAGCCCAGCACTCTAAAAGTCCAGGTTTCAGCTTTGAGCGCCTTCTTCGATTATCAGTTAGCTGCACATCCCTGGGTGATAAGGTTTATAAAAACCACACAGCGCCTGCGCCCCACGATTAGGCAGCTCACCCCGCCATGGGACCTGGGCCTGGTACTTCGGTTCCTCTGCTCGGACACTTTCGCCCTTATTGAGAAGATAGCCATCCCTGCTCTCACTCGTAAAACGGCCTTTCTAGTAGCCATTACCACGGCCAAAAGAATAGGGGAGATCCAGGCCCTATCCACTAAGGATCCATACCTCCAGATAAGAGAGGATAGTATAATCCTAAGGTTAGACCCGGCATTTACCCCGAAGGTAGCCTCTTCAAGAAATCTGAACCAGGAGGTAGTGTTACCCTCTTTCTGCGATAATCCCCGAAATGAGAAGGAGCGGCGGCTCCACTCGCTAGACGTGAGGCGCGCAGTTATAGAATACCTAGAGGCCACCAATAGTTGGCGTGTCGACCCGAACCTATTCGTTCTCTTTGGAGGTAGGAATAAAGGGAAGAAGGCCTCTAAGGCGTCCATCGCGCGTTGGATTACCTCAGTAATCTCGGATGCCTACCAGGCTGAAGGCGCCAGCCCGCCTGATTCCTTAAAAGCCCACTCTACGAGGGCGGTATCGGCCTCATGGGCCGAGCGGGCGGGGGCGTCAGTTGATCAAATTTGTCGAGCGGCAACCTGGGCTAGTCTTAATACATTCTGCAAACACTACAAACTAGATGTGTTAGCTGGCCAACAAACCGCATTTGGGAGAAAAGTTCTCCAGGCAGTAATCCCACCCTGAGGAGGTGCTTTGGTACTCTCCATGGTGCTGTCAGGTGGACGTCCTGGAAAATAGGTATTAGACCTACCGGTAATGAGGTTTCCAGGAGTCCATCCTGACAGCACGGGTAGTTCCCTCCCTGTTATGTTATACTATGTTGTATTATGTTATGTCATATGCTGTAATATGATTGTTTCATTAAACCATTACTAGCATCATCCACCTTGTGGTACTTGTCAAATCACTGAGGGAAAGGGGGTGGGACATGGCCTTTTAACCTCTCGTGTGCTTTCCTGTCCCTGTAAGGAGGAGGAGGACGTCCTCCATGGTGCTGTCAGGATGGACTCCTGGAAACATCATTACCGGTAGGTCTAATACCTATTATTTGTGCTATTCAGGATTGTGCGATTATTTGTACTAGGAAGACGTCGAGCACAAATGAGAGACCGATCTCTGTAAGTTCCAAATAAGAATAGCCGTGTAATTCAGAATAATGACAGTAATGCTGTCTCTATATGTGTAAATAATGACTTTCTGTTGTCTGATATCCGTTCTTTATACACTTTCTTGTTTTGCATGGTATCCTGATGTATTAATATTTTGAGGTAGTTACGATGCTTTGATTGCTGTTATGTATTTTTTGTGGAGTTGTAGCAACCAAAAACCTGCAATTTTGTTTCTTTAAATTTGTTTTGTGCTTTACAATTTCTACAGATTAGGGCAATTAATTCTATATTTTCATAGATCAGACTTTTCTGAACAGGTTGATACCAAATACCGTGTTTTTTATTTTTCCCTTTCTTTAATATTAACTGGAGGAAAGGGGGTTGATTTGAATTTTATCTTTTTACATTTTGAATAACTTTTTTCTTTACTTTTCACTTTATTTGTTAGTCTTCTTAGGGTACTTGAACCTGCTATTGTCTGATCGCTTGTGCTGTATAAAGCAATACAGCAGCAGTGAGGTATAGAGTAAAAATCACTGTGCTATATGACGCCCAACCACAGGCTGGACTTTACAGGGGAACAGTTAGCCGGTGCCCGGCTGTCATAGCAGCCAATCGGCTCCCTGTGATTGCATCATGCTTAAATGCCGCAGTTAGCAACTGACAACAGCATTAAGCAGATTAACAGCAGCAATCTGTGGGCACGCCAATCACTGCTGATAAACGCAGATGCCATCTATATAATATAGCTGAGATCAGGGAGGAGTTGGCGCTTCTGTTTTTCCTTTTTTGTTTAAAAATAACAAACACAATTATACTTACCTAATACCCGTTCCATTGAATCCCTAGTCTCCTGTAATTAAACAAAATAAAAAAACAACAATATCCCTCACCTGTCCGTTGTTCTGCTCCACTCTGTAATCCATGTCTGGGGATAAACAGTTTTCAACCTGAATGGTGCCAGTTATTTAAATAATTAAAAAAAAACAGCCTGGGAACCACTTAATTTTTGATGACCAACCTTGCTAACGCTAATAGTCAAGGGTTGCAGCCCCCAGCTGTGAGTTTTGCCTGGCTGGTTTTCCAAAATACAGGGCAACCCACCCCATTTTATTTTTATTATTCATTTAGAGCCCAGGCGCCAGTTGATGAATACTCCCATCAGCCGCACCTGCTCTCATTGTTATGAGTGGCAGCAGGTGTCGGCTGATGGGAGGAGTAATGATTTTACCACTGATCAGAAGCAGTGTTATGTGCATGACAGCGGGATAAACAGCTGGTGTTCTGGGTGGCTGCACCCAAACAGTAACACGGACTTCCTGGTGTCCATGCCCTAACAGTAGTAGGGTGTTCGGTAAGGATGCCTAACTTTACTGTTTGGGTTCGCCCATCTCTAGTCTTGGGGCATTAAAGGCAATCTGTCACCCTTTTCTTTGGCTTGCAGCTGCCGGCATAGACATGGGGGGGCTTATCTACAGCATTCTGTAATGCTGTAGATAAGCCTCCGAAGTAACCTGAAAGATAAGAAAAACGAGTTAGATTATACTCACCGGGGTGGGCGGTCCGGTCCGGTTGGCGTTGCGGTCAGATGCCTCCCTTCTTCATGTGATGACGTTCTCTTCTCCCGTCCTGTAATGGCTCCCGACGCCTGCGCACTGCATGACTCCGCTCTGCCCTCAACAGGGCAGAGCAGTGCGCCGGAGCCATTACAGGACGGGAGAAGAGGATGTCATCACATGAAGGGAGGCGTCGGACCGGACCGCAATGCCCCAACGGACCGGACCGCCCACCCCGGTGAGTATAATCTAACTCGTTTTTCTTATCTTTCAGGTTACTTCGGAGGCTTATCTACAGCATTTCAGAATGCTGTAGATAAGCCCCCGATGTCTATGCCGGCAGCTGCAAACCAAAAAAAGTGTGACAGATTCCCTTTAAAGGGGTTGTCCACTACTAGGAAAACCCTTCTTTAACTAAATGTTTGCCCCCAATAAAATAAAAAAGCCTGTACTCACCTCCCGTGCTGGTGCTGTTCCAGCAGTGTCAGCACTTGCGGTCCCAGAGCTCTGGTGCAGTGGAATGACACATGGCACCCGCTGTCCAATCAGTCACTGTCCTCGCCTTTGTACGGATTGAACATAGAAAGGAAGTCTGAGATCAGCTGCAGCCTGGACTTCCTGTTCATGTTCAATCTGTACAAAGGCGGGGACAGTGATGCCAGCGTTGATTGGGCGCCGAGCACCACGTGTCACAACACCGCACCAGAGCTCCGGGGACCACAAGTGCTGACACTGCTGGAACAGCACCAGCATGGGAGGCGAGTATAAACTTTAATATTTAATCGGGACCCAACTTTTAGTTCAAGAAGGGATTGTCCTAGTAGTGGACAACTCTTTTAAAGAGATAAATCTATGTAGCATAATAATAACCTTTACTTTTATATAGCGCTAACATATTCAGCAGCGCTTTACAGTTTGCACACATCATCATCACTGTCCCCGATGGGGCTCACAATCTAGATTTCCTATCAGTATGTCTTTTTAATGTGGGAGGAAACCAGAGAACCTGGAGGAAACCCACGCAGACCCGGGGTGAACATACAAACTCCTTGCAGATGTTGTCCTTGGTGGCATTTGAACCTAGGACTCCATTACTGCAAGGCTGCAGTGCTAACCACTGAGCCACCATGCTGCACATAGTACCATGAAATACACACAACTCTTTGTTACAGTAAAACAGATGTAGTAATGCAGTGATGCCAGTTTACCCCCATTTTTAAACCCAAATAAATATGTACATAAAGGACGCAGCCCATAATACACAACTAATGTATAAATATATTCCATATATCTTATACTATAGTTGTCAGCAGATGCCGTCCTGAGTTGTCAGCAGATGCCAGGTCACATACCAGGCGTGCTGTTTATGGACTCTACGAATGCTGCATGGGGCACGGACTGGCGCTCTGCTCATAGATTTATTAATACTAGTGCAGTCTATCTTGTGTGATAATGTAACAGCCCATTCATTATCTAGTGTAATGGGTGTAATGGAAGCCTGTGAGTATGTGATGTACAGGACAATGTAAGAAGCTGAAATATTTCATAGACTTTTTACACTTCTCTGTTTTACTTTCATAGCCTGCAGTGATTAACATCACATGTAAGTATTCACATTCTCACATGCATTTATAGCATTTAGGCCTGGTCGTGTCCCCCAGCACCCTGCTCCGGTCTGTGCAGTGTGGGGACTGAGGCTTTCTACAGCAGGCACGATCTATTGCTGCCTGCCTACCGCGCCTGCTGAGCTGAGTCTCAGACGC
Organism: Dendrobates tinctorius; assembly: GCF_039654945.1. Taxonomy (NCBI): domain Eukaryota; kingdom Metazoa; phylum Chordata; class Amphibia; order Anura; family Dendrobatidae; genus Dendrobates; species Dendrobates tinctorius. The sequence goes on from NW_027361808.1 coordinate 10,529,570, forward strand.
ACAGGGACAGGCTGAATGATGGAACAAGAAGCCGATGGTAAAATTATGATGATGGTTGGGTTGATGGAGAAACCGAGCAAACGCTCCCCAGGACTCAAGGGCCTTGTGGCCCCCCGCTATTGATGGAACACCCCTGCACTCCAGTAGTGAAGGTACAGCCGAAACCTGGACGCCAGATCAGATCCGATATTGTGTAAGGAAGGGTCTGTACAATCACGTTGTAAAGGAAGGGCTCAGTCACATGTGTGTCTATGTACCAGGGTTGCTGTCAGCTTTATCACTGGCCCTTATATTCTATGGAGCTAGTAACATGTCAGTTGTGGGGTGAACTGTGGCTCACACTCACCCACTGACTGACTACTAGAAGAAACTTGGGAAACTTCCATCAGCTTTTGTTTGTTTTTTTTGCATACAATAGAAATGGATGACATACTGATGGTGAAAAAATTGGTACATGGACTAAAATCGGAAGCACTGATGAAAATTAGTTTGGTTTTGTAATGTCAATTACAGGCCTCTCTCATCTTTTTAGTGGGAGAACTTGCACAATTGGTGGCCGACTAAATACCTTTTTTCCCCCACTGTATTATGATTTTGGGAGTGCCCTTTTAAGTGAATGGTTATTAAAACATATAAATATTTTTACAGTGAATGCAGATACCAATGATCATTTCCTTAATTTTTTCTGCTAAATCGTGCAGCACCAAGGCATCACATGCAGGAATGGTTTCAGCATTAAATGACATCCTTGTAGTTCTAATAAATTATGTAGTGAGTAATTTATTCATTCTTAACCAGAATGGTTAAATGTTAAAAAACATAAAAATTTAGCTTGTCTGTTGTAGGGGTTATCCTGTCATGTCACAAGATATTGATATTAAGCATAGGCAATCAATATCAGATTAGTGTGGGGGGTCCAACACCCAGCACCACCGCTGATCAGCTATTATAAGCTCCGGCTTAATATAAACCGAGTTCCAATACGTTATACCAGTCACTGTATAGCGGTCATCACCAGACAATGCAGATCAGGTCCTAGAACAGCTTATAACAGCTGATCTTGGGGATAGAGTATATCACAAAAGTGAGTAAATATTTTCTTAAATCTTTTCATGGGACAATGCTGAAGATGTGACACTTTGCAAAATACAGTGTACAGTAGTCAGGGTACAGCTTGTATAATAGTGTCAATTCGGTGTGCCCTCTAAATAACTCCACACACAGCCATTAATGTCTAAATCGCTGGCAACAATATTGAGTACACCTGAGTGAAAAAGGCCAAATTGTGCCAAAAGTGTCAATATTTTGTGTGGCCACCATTATTTTCAAGCATTGCTTTTACTCTCTTGGGCATGGAGTTCACTAGAGCTTCACAGGTTGTCACTGGAATCCTTTTCCACTCCTCCGTGACAACATAACGGAGCAGGTGGATGTTGGAGACCTTGCGCTCCTCCACCTTCGTTTGAAGATGCCACGCAGATGTTCAATAGGATTTTGGCCTGGTGACATGCTTGGCCAGTCCAGCTCCTTTACCCTGAGTTTCTTTAGCAAGGCAGTGGTCATGTTAGAGGTGTGTTTGGCTTAATTATCATGTTGAAATACTGCCCTGCGGCCCAGTTTCTGAAGGGGATCATGTACTGTGACATACTGAAGCACACCATGTTGGCATTCATGGTTCCCTCATTGAACTATAGCTGCACACAGATGGCAGCACTCATGCAGCCCCAAACCATGACACTCCCACCACCATGCTTGACTGTAGGTAAGGCACACTTGTCTTTGTACTCCTCACCTGGTTGCTGCCACACACACCACACACCATCTGAACCAAATAATAATAATTTTTAATAATAATTTTTATTTATATAGCGCCAACATATTCCGCAGCACTTTACAATTAAGCGGGGACATGTACAGACAATAAATTCAATACAAGTTAAGACAATTCAAACAATGACATTAGGAGTGAGGTCCCTGCTCGCAAGCTTACAATCTACAAGGAAATGGGGGGACACAGTAGGTGAGAAATGCTTGTTAATTCAGGTCTGGCAATTATAATAGGGATTTTCATATAAAGCTGCATGATCCGGTCATCAGCCCGTGTGTTTAAGTGCAATAGACAAGTATCAAATGCAGTTATGTGCATGAAGGGTGTGGAGACAGATGAATAGTAGGGTGCAGATTCAGAATAATATTTGGAAGGAGGGAACAGGGCAAAGTTAGCTTGCTGAGTAGTTGATGTGATAGGCTTCTTTGAAGAGATGGGTTTTCAAAGCGCGCTTGAATAGGTCAGGGCTAGGTATCAGTCTGATCGTCTGGGGAAGTGCATTCCAGAGAGCTGGAGCAGCACGAGAGAAGTCTTGGAGACGGAGGTGCGAGGTTCGGATTACGGGGGATGTTAGTCTTAGGTCATTTGTAGAACGGAGGGCACGTGTAGGGCGATAGACAGAGATGAGAGAGGAGATATAAGGCGGTGCAGAACAGTGGAGAGCTTTATGGGTGAGAGAGATGAGTTTATACTGGACCCTGTAGCGAATAGGTAGCCAGTGTAATGACTGGCATAAGATGGAGGCATCGGTGAAGCGGCTGGACAGAAATATGACCCTGGCTGCCGCATTCAAGATGGATTGGAGAGGAGAAAGTTTGGTAAGAGGGAGACCGATCAGAAGAGAGTTGCAGTAGTCCAGACGAGAATGAATAAGAGCGACAGTAAGAGTCTTAGCAGTTTCAAAGGTGAGAAAAGGTCGGATTCTGGAGATGTTTTTAAGATGCAGGTGACAAGAGCGACTGAGTGATCGGATGTACGGAGTAAAGGAAAGTTCAGTGTCGAATATGACCCCAAGACAGCGGGCATGCTGCTTGGGAGTTATGGTTGAACCCTCCAGGGTTATTTCGATGTTAGGTAGAGTGAGGTTAGTAGAGGGGAGAAACACAAGAAGTTCAGTTTTAGAGAGATTTAGTTTCAGATAGAGGGAGGACATGATGCTAGAGACAGCAGACAGACAATCCTTGGTATTTTGAATTAGGGTAGGGGTGATGTCAGGGGAAGAAGTGTATAATTGGGTGTCATCAGCATAGAGATGATACTGGAACCCAAATCTGCTGATTGTTTGTCCAATAGGGGCAGTGTATAAAGAGAAGAGGAGAGGGCCTAGGACTGAGCCCTGTGGGACCCCGATAGTAAGAGGACGAGAAGAGGAAGAGGAGCCGGAAAAAGATACAGTGAAGGAGCGGTCAGAGAGGTAGGAGGAGAACCAGGAGAGGGCTGTGTCCTTGAGGCCTATAGAGCGGAGCATAGTGAGGAGGAGCTGGTGATCCACAGTGTCAAATGCGGCAGAGAGATCCAGGAGAATCAGCAGGGAGCAATGACCTTTCGATTTAGCTGTTATTAAATCATTAGAGACTTTAGTGAGGGCAGTTTCAGTAGAGTGTAAAGAGCGGAAACCAGATTGTAAGGGGTCGAGAAGAGAGTTATCCGAGAGATAGCGGATTAGACGGGAGTGGACCAGGCGTTCCAGGAGTTTAGAGATGAAGGGAAGGTTAGAGACAGGTCTGTAGTTAGCAGTGCAGTTCTGGTCCAGGGATGGCTTTTTAAGTAAAGGGGTTATGATGGCATGTTTAAATGAGGAGGGAAATATACCTGAAGAAAGAGAGAGGTTAAATATTTTAGTCAGGTGAGTGGTGACCACTGGTGAGAGAGACTGCAGGAGCTGTGAAGGAATAGGGTCACTGTTGCAGGTTGTAGGCCGAGCAGAAGCGAGGAGCTTGGAAACTTCTTCTTCTGAAACAGGCTCAAAGATGTCTAGTGAGCTTGAGGTGCGGCAGAGAAGGGGATCCAGGCACTGAGGAGATAGGGCTGAGATATCCTGATGGATGTGGTTGATTTTTTCTAGGAAATAAGTGGCCAGATCCTCACCGCTGAGGTTGGTGATGGGGGCCTGTACTTTAGGTTTCAGGAGGGAGTTTAAGGTTTCAAAAAGTCGTCTTGGGTTGTTGGATAGTGAGGTGATGAGGGTGGTGAAGTAGGATTGTTTGGCCAGATGAAGGGCAGAGTTATAGGTTTTGAGCATGAACTTATAGTGGATGAAGTCTTCTGCTAAGAGAGATTTTCTCCACTGCCGCTCTGCACACCTCGAGCAGCGCTGAAGAGAGCGTGTTTGCGTTGTGTGCCAGGGCTGCCTTTGTCTGTGTCGGGTCTTTCTGCGTATAGAAGGTGCTGCTTCATCTAGGGCATTCTTCAGTGTATTATTGAAGTGTGACAATGCTATGTCTGGACAGGAGAGGGTGGAGATGGGGGCTAAAGATGTGTGGAGATTGTCCCTAAGCTGTTGGGTATTAATGGTACGTGTATTCCGATAAGTGTGGTAAGTGGGGGTGTCCCGGGTGAGGAGACAATTCTTGACAGAGAAGGAAAGAAGGTTGTGGTCCGAGAGCGGGAGAGGTGAATTAGTAAAGTCGTGCAGCGAGCCGGGGCGGGAGAAAACCAGGTCCAGAGTATTCCCGTCCTCATGTGTAGGAGAATAAGTAAACTGTGAGAGGCCGAATGAAGAAGTTAGAGAAAGAAGATGAGAGGCAGACTGGGAGAGCGGATCATTGATGGGGATGTTAAAGTCTCCCATGATGAGGGTGGGGATGTCACAGGACAGAAAGTGAGTAAGCCAGGTGGTGAAGTGGTCTAGAAACTGGCGGGAGGAGCCTGGAGGGCGATAAACGACCGCCACTCGTAAGGAGAAGGGCTTAAAGAGTCTGATGGCGTGGACTTCAAAGGAAGGAAATGTAAGTGATGGAACCGGGGGGATGACCTGGAAAGCACATTGTGATGAAAGGAGCAAACCAACACCTCCACCCTGTCTGTTCTCAGGTCTGGGGGTATGTGAAAATTTCAGCCCACCAAACGAGAGAGAGGCAGCAGCGGTGGTGTCTGAATGCTGGATCCAGGTTTCTGTAATAGCCAGAAGGTTAAGGGAATTAGAGAGAAAAAGATCGTGAATGTAAGTCAGTTTGTTACACACAGACCGTGCATTCCAGAGAGCACATTGGAAAGTGAGAGGAGAAGGCATGCACTGAATGTTAATAAGATTAGCAGGGTTTCTATATGCAGCTGGAGGAGAGTAATGTATGCTGGTGGAGGGAGGCCCAGGGTTGGGGGAGATGTCACCTGCAACTATTAAAAGGAGAAAAAACAGAAAAAGCAGGTGGTGGGATGATTTGTATGAACGTTTTGAGTGCTGCATGGAGGTTTTGGATGGTTTGGTGTGGGTAAGAAATGTCAATAGAGCCTCAGAGTTAAACATGGGAGAGGGGAAAAGGGAGGGGTGGATATGCAGAGAGTGCACAGAATGTGTAAAAGGGCAGGCGAGTTGTTAAAAAGCAGAAGTGAAGACAAATAAGCAGCAGGTTAATATGATCAATGCATACGTAGTACGACTGACCAAGAAGCAAGCGTGCATGAAAAACTTATGCACCTTACCTGTCTCCTGCCCTGTCCAACTGCATTGTCTAACTGCAAAACACTTTATCCTGTTGCACTTAATCTGTTGCACGCGTAATCCCGCACGCGTGCTATCCCAGCCAGAGCTAAATATATATGAAATGAAATGTCTGCTAGCTTCAGCCACCAAAAGGCCACAATCAGTAATTAACCAATTAGCACAAGGCCAGAGCAGGCATTACTATGCAGGGTAAATAACTAACGCTGGACAAGGCCATCAAACTGAGAAAGGGAGAAAAAAAAAAAAAAAAAAAAAACCTTTCTACACTTCAAAGCAGAAACCAAATAGATAAAAAATAAAGACCCACCACAGGAGTGATGGAATGAAATACCATAAAAATATCTGCCACTATATGATGCAGTTCACACTTGTCAGACAGCATACATGGATGATGGAATGAAATACCATAAAAATATCTGCCACTATATGATGCAGTTCACACTTGTCAGACAGCATACATGGATGATGGAATGAAATACCATAAAAATATCTGCCACTATATGATGCAGTTCACACTTGTCAGACAGCATACATGGATGATGGAATGAAATACCATAAAAATATCTGCCACTATATGATGCAGTTCACACTTAAACAAATATGTTTATCTTGATCTCAACCCACAGGACTTAGTTCCAGTAATCCATGTTCTTAGTCTGCTTGTCTTTAGCAAAGTGCAGGCATTCTTGTGCATCATCTTTAGAAGAGGCTTCCTTATGGGATGACAGCTATGTAGACGAATTTGATGCAGTGTGTGTCATATGGATAGAGCACTGACAGGCTTTCTCCCCCACCCCACCTCTGTAACCTCTGCAGTAATGCTGGCAGCAACAATATATGTATTTTGAAAGGATAACCTCTGGATATGATGTTGAGCACATGTACTCAACTCGTTTGTTCAACTATGGCGAGGACAGTTCTGAGTGGAACCTGTCTTGTTAAACCACTGTATGTTTATGCCCACGATGCTGCAGCTCAGTTTCAGGGTGTTGGCAATCTTCTTACAGCCTAGGCCATCTTTATGTAGAGCAACAATTCTTTTTTACAGATCCTCAGAGAGTTCTTTGCCCTGAGGAGCCATGTTGAACTTCCATTTACCAGTATGAGAGTATGTGAGAGCGATGACACCAAATTTAACCCACGTGCTCCCCATTCACACCTGAGATCTTGTAACACTAATGAGTTACGTGAGACCTGGGAGGGAAAATACTAAACTGGGCACAACTTAGCCATTTCATTCAGTTTTTTTTAAAGCGATTTAGATATTAATGGCTGTGCGTTGAGTTATGTAGAGGAATGTTTGTTATATCCCCACTCTATATAGGAAAACAGAAACGTACCCGCAGCCCGAGACCGTGCTGTACCAGCAGCAGCACGAGACCATGCTGTACCAGCAGCAGCACGAGACCATGCTGTACCAGCAGCAGCACGAGACCATGCTGTACCAGCAGCAGCACGAGACCATGCTGTACCAGCAGCAGCACGAGACCATGCTGTACCAGCAGCAGCACGAGACCATGCTGTACCCGCAGCGGCTCGAGACCATGCTGTACCCGCAGCGGCTCGAGACCATGCTGTACCCGCAGCGGCTCGAGACCATGCTGTACCCGCAGCAGCTCGAGACCATGCTGTACCCGCAGCAGCTCGAGACCATGCTGTACCCGCAGCAGCTCGAGAACATGCTGTACCCGCAGCAGCTCGAGAACATGCTGTACCCGCAGCAGCACGAGACCATGCTGTACCCGCAGCAGCACGAGACCATGCTGTACCAGCAGCAGCAAGACAACATGCTGTACCAGCAGCAGCACAAGACCGTGCTGTACCCGCAGCCCGAGACCGTGCTCTACCTGCAGTCCGACACCGTTATGTATGCTCAGCCCGAGACCGTGCTGTTCCCGCAGCCCGAGACCATGCTGTTCCCGCAGCCCGAGACCATGCTGTTCCCGCAGCCCGAGACCATGCTGTTCCCGCAGCCCGAGACCATGCTGTTCCCGCAGCCCGAGACCATGCTGTTCCCGCAGCCCGAGACCATGCTGTTCCCGCAGCCCGAGACCATGCTGTTCCCGCAGCCCGAGACCATGCTGTACCCACTGGTGGTTTAATAAATTTTCCTCTATTGAATTTATGACACCCTGAATTTCACTTCATTGCCTGCACAGGGTTTGATTACATGCTGATCCCCACACTAGGCAAATTGCTATGCTTTATTATCTAAATTCTCAACCAGAGCTAGCGCTGTCTGGCCTAAGTGTCCAACGCTGCATTTTCCCACCCACTACACAATCATTGGCTGTTAGGTTGTTTTCACATTTGCGTCTGTTTGCACAGCGTTTCATCCGCAGCAATCTGTATGCATCATGTTTCCCTATCTTTAACATGTTGTACGCAGGGGCATGCGTTTGCATCAGTTTGCGTGCATCAGCATACACATGCGTTGCTTTTTGGTGTGCGGCGGAGTTTGGCGAACGCATCATGTTGATTTTTTTGGAAGCGGCAAAAATCCGTCAAATATGCGCATTCATGTTCATGCTGAGGAGTGCGTCAAATCAACGCATTGCTGTCTAAGGGAACGCATGCGTACGAAAGGACGTGCATCCTCATGCATCAGAAATGCATGACTGAGTAGTAATCCAGTAGCCGCCAGACGAGATCCGGAAGGTTGGAGGGGAGGCGAGCATGACACTGGCAGGGAGCGAGTGACGTAAGGACAGATGGGAATAAATTGGGAAAAAAGCAGGGGGGGGGGGGGGAAGTGACATAGGCAGAGGAAGGGTCAGGACAACAAAAGGATGTGAAAGGGGCTATTCACCCTCTTTGAACACGGATATGTGGACAAGCAAGACCCAACCACCCACCCTAAGGAGGAGAGGATCGATCAGGTCGCAGTGGCCACATCAACGATGTTAATTTAATAATACCCATTTCATGGGGAGTTAATTTGGCAGTTACCTTCCAAGCCCAGGGGAAGGGCAATCCGGAGCCATGGTTCCCTTGAGGTTCCCCCCCAGGGGGGTTTTCCTCTCCTGACTGGCGTCGGATGGCTCTTCGTGAGCCGGAGGTTTTCTGTACACTCAATGGATTGATAATTTGAAGCATTGGTGGGTCCTCGAAGCTGGTAAAAATGATGGAATTGGGGATTCCTGCATTGCAGGGATCCCCTCCATTGGATGGTTAGGTGTTGGTGGTGGTCTGGTGAGACTTGGGTGATACCCGGTGAGGAAGTCGGGGTCACACTATGGGGGGCACCTGACAATGGAAATCGGGTGCATGGTAAACATTATGGGGGGCACCCGACGATGATTATATCCAAAGACTAAGGTTATGGTGTGTCCTTTATTCGGCAAGGGGAAGGTATGCTGGGAAGGGGGAGGCAGGTGTGTTGGGTGAGTCACGGGAGGTCGACCTGTCCAGGGTCATGTGCTTCCATCTGTGGCAGTGCAGCATCAATCACTACACCTCACATCACAATGGTGATAGCGCTCACATGTCCTCTATTACTCATTGGCGTAACAATTGCAATCACAGAGGGTGCAATTGGGTCCATACTGGAGGGGGACCCCACTTCAGTAGCATGTGTGTCCAAGTGTGTTGCAGTGCGGAGACACACTAGGTCCCTGCACTGCAATACATACCGCTAATCAGGATAGCAGCTGACATCGACTTGCACGGCATTGTCGTCGCAAGGCAGGAACGTTATCCCATAAACATATGCTGAAGCAACATGTTTAGTCACAACATAGATCAAGCTGCCAAACTTTTTCATACCACTAATACAGGTGAGGAGGGTCACACTGGGACCCCTGCAGTGGTGTGACAAGTTTTGATGGTGTGACAAGTTTTGATATTTTTTCAATCTGCTTTTCATGGTACCCAGGGGATGTATTGTGACCCTAATCACTTTATTTCTGCTGCTATGTCATGTAGCAGCGGCTTACAATGATTTTATGCCGCACAACCTGTACCATGGCAAAAATCATTGTGTAACCCAAAATCAGTATATAATATAGTGTAATATAGTGTACTGTAAAGTAAAGCTGAATCAAAAGATTTACAGGACTCCATGGGAATCCAATTAGGGTCATGGAAAGTTACACATTTGGTGAAGAAATAGTACACTCTTGTATTACATGCCACATTCAGCCAGGATGCTTGTGTCAGAATAATAGAGTCTGTGTAATATACGCTGATTATATATATATATATACACACACACACACACACATACACACACACACATATATAAATATAATGTGTACATATGTATGCAGCCATTTACTTATAAAAATGTAACTGTCACAGACCCACCACTGACACCGGTATGTCACGGACGAACGGATGTGACGTACTGCCGACGCACGGCTATTACAGGCGCAGGAGAGGGCTTATCTTAGTTATCCCACCGCCGGCACCATGTGACAAAAAAACCAACAAGCTAGTCTTGCCCTACCAATTTATCGCAGAGGGGTTATTTTGGATGTCCCACCACTGCTATCAATCTTCCACAAAGCTTTTCAGTCCCACTTTGGAACTCGCAGCTCCCCGGCACCCCCCTTACCCTCAGGTCAGTCAGGGAACTACACCTGGGATAATTGGTCACCGGCCGGCTGCTTCAATGAGGTCTGGTCACCTGGCACGCTGCAGTGAGGGAATTATAAATGCTCTGGCAGCAGCCACCCAATTAGCATATAAGATCTCTTTCCATCACAGCCAGCAGTACCCGGGGCCCGGATCACATTTCGCTGCCACCAGCTACAAATCAATTAATCAATGAGTTAATTAAGAGGGTCCGTAGCAAACCCCCAAATTAGTAGCAATTATCTTAAAGGCACGTGTACGTTCGTTCTTAGAGCATGAAGACAGACTAATAAATTTTATAGTTTATTCCCCAAAAGGGGGGCAGTGAGTACACAGATAAAAGATGTTATAAAGTTGAGACATTATATATGTACAATGCAAATACAAAATAAAAGGGATTAACAGCAGAAATTAAACTTACAGTTGCTTAGATGGTCTGTAGGCTACCATGTGGGGAGGGGCAGCAGCCACACGTCGCCCTGCATCTGGGGGGTCCTTTAGGCATGAAAACCTCCAGCTCATCTGAATGATTTTTGGCAGGGGATGCCTTAAAGCTTTGCCTTTGTGACCTCACGAGAGGGGCAGTCTGGAGAGGGTCGGCCCCCCACTCTTGGAGTTATAATCTAACTACAAAACTTATAATTACTATCTTGTAGAGGGTACCTCGTATAAACACGCACATGGTATTCTTTTTAGCCGGCCGAATACAATAATTCAAAAGCAAACATGCAGTAGTTATGTTACACCGTAACAGAGAAATCCAGTCCTCTGTTTCTGCTGAGGTTAGAACTTTGGAAGAGCCACTGTAGTGAAGCCAGGTCAGCGCATATCACAGAAATGTCCGTTTCATTTTTCTGCCACGAACGGAGTGCATGCTAGGGCTTCTTTTAATATTCCCCATAGCTGAATTGGCCTCATGGCTTCAAATAAAAGAAATCCTTTCACTTAGCTAATCAACATTCCTTAGCTGGAGGGAATGTCTGTACAGGAAATGGCTGGTGTCCTATTACAGATGCAGGCAAAGCAGTGGGTGAATAAGGGGGGGGTTTGCAGCCGTGACAGGCAGATTTCTCATCTGTAGTGTAGAGGAATGGAAGATTCTGGAGTGTTCCAGAAGTCATATCTTACTTAACATTACAGTAACCATATGAATAGAGATTGATGTAGATACACATTTAATTATACTGATATACGGCAAAAAAATAGCAGTACTCTAGGCATGATATAGTGAAAAAAACAGGGGTCTTTATTCACCCAGATATGCACAGACATTTCAGCTTTTCAAACTGTGAACCTTTCTCAAGCGATCAACATTCACAGAGTATAAACACAGTACATATAGGTTACACTCTATAATTAGTCATTATTCAATATACATCAGGAAAGCATAGTGGATATGTACAGGGCCGGCTCCAGGTTTTCGTGGGCCCCGGGTGAAAGCGTATCAATGGGTCCCTTTAACACATACCACGATACATGATGCACAGATACGGCAGAAAAAAACAGGTATAGTACAATGCCAAAGATTTCACTTACTTCTTACATTACATGAGTGTTACCTTATTTAGCTCAGAAACCAGACAGTTTAGTCCTCTATACAGTATTATGTGCTCCACATAGCTCTCCATACAGGATGATGGGCCCCATATAATGCTCCAGTACATGATGGGCCCCATATATTGCACAAAGCGTAAAAAATAAAAAATTAAATGCTCACCTCTCCTCGCTGGCCGCTGCTCTGCCCCAAAATCCTCAGCATCGCAGTCATCCGGATTTTTGCACTTTGACTGTTCAGAACAGAGAGCGTACAGTAGTCACATCATTGCACCTTCTGACCTGAAGCATCACAGAGTGAGAACACGTGAAAGACGATGCAGCGGATGAACAGGGAGAGGTAAGTATTGCTAGTACTGGGGCCCTAAGCAAGCGGGGGGGGTCCACTTGTAGGCGCTGGCTTTTATCATGAGCCAGTCAGTAGCCTTTATTTACTAATGCACTTTGTGCTTTCTTATTGAGATTTGGCTTTTTCTTTAATATTCATTAATTTTGATAAATGTGTACATTGTGCACTATGCACTTTATATGTCATTCATTTTTTTTTATATTGATTTAATGGCCTGTTTTCTTCTATTGAAGGTTGATTGTGATTATTTGTAATTTACTTAACCCCTTTCTGCCATATGACGTACTATCCAGTCCATGTGCCCTGGGACTTAGTTCCCAAGGACGGGATAGTACGTCATAGCGATCAGCGGCGCCCCCGTGGGGGGAGCGCCGCTGATCGCGGTCAGGTGTCAGCTGATTATCACAGCTGACACCCAGCACTATGTGTCAGGGGTGGTCATGGACCGCCCCGGCACATTAACCCCTGGCACACTGCGATCAAATATGATCGTAGTGTACCGGGGGATAAGGGAAGAATAGCTCAGGGAGGGGGCTCCCTGCGTGCTTCCCCGAGACCCTCAGAGCAGCGCGATGTGCTGCACTGCACCAAACGTCTCCTCCCTGCAGGCCCCCGGATGTAATATGGCCGCGGGGGCCTGCAGGGAGGCGGCTTCCTCAGTGCCTGCTGAGAGCATGCGCCGAGAAAGCCTGCTGCAGTGCTTGTGTCAGATCGCTGATCTGACACTGCACTGCAAAGTGTCAGATCAGCGATCTGACACTTCACAGTGATGTCCCACACGGGGCAAAAATAATTAAGTAAAAAAAACCATGTAAAAATTTAAAAAAAAATTCCAAAATAAATTAAAAAGATATATTCCCTAATAAATTATTTTTGTGTAAATAAAAAAAAAACAATTAAAAAACACATTTAATATAGCCACGTACGTAACGACCCGCCCTATAAAACTGTCCCACTAGTTAACCCCTTTAGTGAACCCCTTAAAAAAAAAAACTAGGCAAAAAAACAATGGTTTATCATCATACCGCAGAACAAAAAGTGCAGTAACGCGCAATCAAAAAGACGGATATGAATAAACATGGTACCGCTGAAAACGTCATCTTGTCCCGCAAAAAAGGAGCAGCCACACAGCGTCATCAGCGAAAAAATAAAGTTATAGCTTGCAAAATAAAGCGATGCAAAATTAATTATTTTTTATATATTTGTTTTTATTGTATAAAAGCGACAAAACATACTGACCCGAAGAACAAAACCGGGTTATCAATTTTACCATACGTGGAACGGTGTAAACGCCCCCCCCCCAAAAAAAAAAGAAATTCATGAAATGCTGTTTGTTTTTCATTCTGCATCCCAAAAATCGGAATAAAAAGCGATCAAAACAAGTCACGTGACCGAAAATGAAGCCAATAAAAACATCAACTCGTCCCGCAAAAAATAAGACCACACATGGCTCTGTGGGTCAAAATATGGAAAAATTATAGCTCTCAAAATGTGGTGATGCAAAAATTATTTTTACAATAAAAAGCGTCTTTCAGCGTATTGCAGCTGACAAACAAAAACCCGCTAAAATTAGTAAATCAAACCCCCCTTTATCACACCTTAAGTTAGGGCAAAATAATAACATTAAAAAAAAAAAAAAGATTTATTTCCATTTTCCCGTTAGGGTTAGGGCTAGGGTTAGGGGTTACAGGTGTGTTGGGGGTTTCCACTGTTTGGGCACATCAGGGGCTCTCAAAACGCAACATGGGGTCTGATGTCAATTCCAGCCAATTCTACTTTGAAAAAGTCAAACAGTGCTCATTCCCTTCCAAGCCCTGCCATGCTACTCACAACAAATTGCAAAGCAACTTTTGGGGTCCCATTTCTCATGTTACCCTTGGGAAAATAATAAAAATGGGGACTAAAAGGTCATGTTTGTGGAAAAAACATGATTTTTTATTTTCACACAGGGAGTTATAAGCTTCTGTGAAGCATTTGGGGGTTCAACGTGCTCACCACACATCTAGATAAGTTCCTTGGGGCGTCTAGTTTCCAAAATGGGGTCACTTGTGGGGGGTTTCCACAGTTTAGACACATTAGGGGCTCTCCAAATGCAACATGGCGTCCGATCTCAATTCCAGCCAAAAAAGTCAAAATGACACTACTTCCCTTCCGAGCTGTGCCATGCGTCCAAAAAGTGGTTTACCTCCACGTATGAGGTATCAGCGTACTCAGGACAAATTGGACAACAACTTTTAGGGTCCAATTTCTCCTGTTACCCTTGGGAAACTAAAAATTGGGGGTGAAAAGATCATTTTTTTTGGAAAAAATATGATTTTTTAATTGTATGGCTGTACGTTATAAACTTCTGTGAAGCCCTTTGGGGGGGTCAAAGATCTCACCACACATCTAGATAAGTTCCTTGGGGGATATACGAGTAGTTTCCAAAATGGTGTCATTTGTGGGGGGTTTCGACTGTTTAGGCATATCAGGGGCGCTCCAAACGTGACATGGAGTCTGATCTCAATTCCAGCTAATTCGGCGTTGAAAAAGTCAAACGGCGCTTCTTTCCTTCCGAGCTATGCCATGCTCCAAAACAGTGGTTCCCCCCAACATATCAGGTATCAGCGTACTCAGGACAAATTGCACAATAACTTTTGCAGTCCAATTTCTCCTGATACCCTTGGTAAAATAAAAAATATTGGACCTGAAATAATTTTTTTGTGAAAAAAAGTTTAATGTTCATTTTTGTTTTTTAGACATTCAAAAAATTCCTGTGAAGTTAATAAACTTCTTGAATGTGGTTTTGAGCACCTTGAGGGGTGCAGTTTTTAGAATGGTGTCACTTTTGGGTGTTTTCTGTCATATAGACCCCTCAAAGTGACTTCAAATGTGATGTGGTCCCTAAAAAAAAAGGTGTTGTAAAAATGAGAAATCGCTGGTCAACTTTTCACCCTTATAACTTCCTAACAAAAAAAATATTGGTTCCAAAATTTTGCTGATGTAAAGTAAACATGTGGGAAATGTTACTTATTAAGTTTTTTGTGCACTATATCTCCGTGATTTAAGGGCATAAAAATTCAAAGTTGGAAAATTGCGAAATTTTCAAAATTTTTGCCAAATTTCCGTATTTTTCACAAATAAACGCAAGATATATCAATTAAATTTTACCACTAACATGAAATACAATATGTCACGAGAAAACAATGTCAGAATCACCGGGATCCATGGAAGCGTTCCAGAGTTATTACCTCATAAAGGGACAGTGGTCAGAATTGTAAAAATTGGCCCGGTCATTAACGTGCAAACCGCCCTCGGGGGTAAAGGGAACCTGTCAGCTGTTTTGGCCACTATAAGATGCGGCCACTGTCTTTCAGGGCTTATCTACAGCATTCTATAATGCTGTAGATAAGTCCCCGATCTGACCTGCAAAGAAAAATAAGTTTTAATAAACTCACGAGTGGGGCGGTCCGGTCCGATAAGTGTCGCAAGTCCTAGTCCAGCGCCTCCCATCTTCTTGTGACGCCGCCCTCCAGCATACTTCATGACTCCCTGGCAATGTGCTCTTACCTTGGCATACTTCTCTGGTGAGAGGGGCCCAGCGCCTGCGCATTGCAGTACTTTGCTCTGCCCTCAACGGGGCAGAAACTTACGCCTGCAACAGAGAGCGATGTCAGAGAGTGATGAAGCAAGCAGGAGGGCGGTGTCGCAAGAAGATGGGAGGCGCAGGACCTGGACCTGCAACACCCATCAGACAGGACCGCACCAGACTGCCCCCCCTCACTGATTGTGCCAATATGGACAGAAGGTAAGCCGTCAGGAGCAGGGGCGCCACTTGGGCTTACATAGGGTGCCAACCTCCGCTCGTAGGCAGTGTCCAACATTTGTGTCCCTATATTCCTTTCTTGGCCCCTTTGCCAGGGCCTTATAGGGTTAGAAGTGATAGTCGTCGAGGAGCAGGGGCAACAATTGCGTTTGACTTGAGATAAGACATTGAATTTATATTAGAATATAAATGTGGAAGACAAAAATTAATATGTAAAAAATAGAATAATAAAAATAAAATATGTTAAGTTATTATGTTGTCCTATTCCTCCTTTGTATAGACATAATCAAGTCATCTTTTGTCAATACTGTGTCATATTTTTTCGGAGAGTGGTTAGCTATATAAACTGCCAATAATATTAGCCCAGTATATTGGGTGGTCACTTGACTTAATTATGCATATATATTTCAATTTTGTATTATTTTTTACCTTTTATAGTCAACTATTGTAAATAATGACAAAGGAGCTTTTGAATATTTTTTCCTTGATCAGGTTACTTTAGTGTCCCCTTTTTTGAGGCATAATAGTTAATATTTTTATTGGTTTTTATACATGGTTAATAAAGACTTATTGTTTTTATGTTCTATTGATCTTTTTATTTTGCTTTTCTGAGTTTTACTTATAGCCAGAAAATAAGTTTAATTATGTTTTACTTTCTGCAGTTTTCCAAAATCATTGCTCAACAAGCTATGACTTGCCTACTTTGGACACATCATACTAAGAGAGCAGTCAGTGGAGGAGGACATCATGGTCGGAAGAATAGAAGGAACACAGAGCGGGAAGACCAGTAACTCAATGGCTTTATACAGTCAAAATAATGGCAGAGAAGACCCTGGTGGACCTATCTAGGCTTGTACAAGATCAATGTTCTTACAGATCGTTCATCCATAAAGTCATCATGGCTCAAAATGGAAGTTGAATGCTGTTAAGTAATAAATAATAACTTATTTTTACTTTGATGGAGCTGTGTAACAGCTTGTTTTCTTACACTCTG
The DNA here is from genome assembly GCF_039654945.1 of Dendrobates tinctorius. Taxonomy (NCBI): domain Eukaryota; kingdom Metazoa; phylum Chordata; class Amphibia; order Anura; family Dendrobatidae; genus Dendrobates; species Dendrobates tinctorius. Next base: position 10,546,339 of record NW_027361808.1, read on the forward strand.
AGCTGATATTTATTTTTATTGGTATCAGGCATACATATGTTTTTATTGTGTTGTTTTGGAAAGTGCAACTGAATAATGGTAAATTTTGCATTACTCTTTATTTTCTTTTGGGATGTATAATTTAAATAACTGTATAGTTTTATAGATCTACTTTTGGGGGGACACAACTATATATGCTTAATTTTTCATAAGTTTGTTATTTTTGTATGACATGGGGGGACTTAAAATTGTGTATATTTATCTTTCCTACTTGACTTTTTCTTAGCCTTTTTAGGGGACTTGAACCCGTGATTGTTCAATCAATGATGTACTGCATTACCATAGTAATAGTAACATTGTGATTCTCTTATGGAGCTCAGCCTACTTTGTGTCTTGTTGCTTTCTCAGTTTTCCCATGGTAAATGACATGTGGCATGAAAGAAGATCAGAGTGCAGTTTGTCATCCAGTTTGTCTTCGATTAAATGAAGAGACAGAAGGATTTGCACAAGACAACATCCACAGAAGAACTGTGGTCTTTTCTCCAAGATGAGGGGAACAAACTCTTTTCTAAGATCCTTCAAAAATTGTGTGCAAGTGTACCTAGAAGAACCGATGCTCATTCACTTTGCATTTTGTAAATTGTTAAAAATAAATAAACTATTAGAATTTCTATTTTTGAAAAGCATTCTTCCTTTGCAGCATTATTTTCTAGACCTGAACAATTTAAATCAGAGCAAAAATCCAGATCATACAATGTATGACCATGTCAGAAATGCTTCATTCAAATTTGTCAAAATGACAGAAAAACTCCCATAAATGTATAAAATTAGAACAATTAGAGTCATAAAATCTGTCTTAAAGGTATATCAAAATTAGTTTATTTCTACATAGACAAAGAATAGATAACAACAAAATCACTAGAAAACTAGATGTAAGAGTATTACCATATTTTCCGCTTTGTAAGACGCACTTTTTTCCCCCAAATTTGGGCGGGAAATGGGGGTGTGTCTTACAATGTGGATATAACGGTAACCGCTTACCCGTAAGTAGCTGCAGGCTGGGATGAGGGGGTGTTCGCTGCCGCCACGCTGCTGCTTCCCGGGGTGTTCGCGTCTACTGCTGCCGCTGCCCGCGATATCCGCCGCTGCGGGGGGCTCTTCCGACAAAGGCCAGAGCCCCCCCCCAGGCAGTTGTGAGTCCATGCTGAGATCTCCATCTGCGCATGCGTCGGCGGCCATTTTACTGGAGTCCACACGCACAGGCTGAAACTACGGAACTTCCAGGGGGCTCTGGTCTTTCAAGAAATGTCGACAGAGCCCCCCACAGCGGCGGACATCCCGGGCAGCGGCAGTGGGCAGCAGCAGCCAAAATCCCAGGCACTGGCTGCCTCGGACACCCTGGGCAGCAGCGGCGGGCAGCAGCAGCAGAGTCCCCTGGCGGCGGCGGCAGCAGCAGCAGAGACCCCTGGCGGCGGCGGCAGCAGCAGAGACCCCTGGCGGCGGCGGCAGCAGCAGAGACCCCTGGCGGCGGCGGCAGCAGCAGAGACCCCTGGCGGCGGCGGCAGCAGCAGAGACCCCTGGCGGCGGCGGCAGCAGCAGAGACCCCTGGCGGCGGCGGCAGCAGCAGAGACCCCTGGCGGCGGCGGCAGCAGCAGAGACCCCTGGCGGCGGCAGCAGCAGCAGAGACCCCTGGCGGCGGCAGCAGCAGCAGAGACCCCTGGCAGCAGCAGCAGCAGAGACCCCTGGCAGCAGCAGCAGCAGAGACCTCTGGCAGCCGGGGTTGTGGAGTCGGAGTCGTGGAGTCGGTGCTCATTTTGGTGGAGTCGGAGCTAGAGTCGGTATAAAATGGACCGACTCCTAAAATATATAATAAATTGGGTACAGTAGTTCAAAGCAGAATGTACTGAATATTTTTTCATAGGATTTTGGAAAAGTTATGAAATGTCCTATAAATGGCTGTTCTATTCCTGATCTAAGGCTACATTCACACACAGCGCTTTTCCTGCGTTTTTTGAGGATACGTTTTTCAGTTGCAAAAGCAGATCAACTTTATAAAAAACCCCATCACCTGAAAGGTTTTTGAGCTCATAGATGTTTTCAATAGCAAAAGCAGAGCAGATTTCTAATCTATCTATATATCCATTTATCCATATCTGTCTATCCATATCATATCTGTACCAAAAAGAATGAAAGCCGGATAGCACACACACTAACACTCCTTTTTTTTTTTTTAGCACCAGTCAGGTACACCTCATAGCTGCCAATAGGACGCCCAGGACAGGCATTGCTCGTCTTCAGTAACAAATCAACATCAATTGATAGTTGGAATAAAAAGACTTCATTCATCACCACATCTTCTTAAGGTGCAGGCTTTATTTTCAAGTGTAGGGGTGTAAATATACCAGGTATGACTAGGACACATGGTAATAGTCATTACATATAATTAGTTTAAGTCCCCATGTGTCCACTCGGATTAGTTATGCCTATCATCAAATATAACATATCGAACGGAAAAGAACGATGATTAAAAGGCTTTTATCACTAATATAAGAGAAACTTCATTATTTAGAACCACAGATAAAATATTACATATCACCAATTAGGGGATTAAGGGGAAGTAAACATACACATATGTATAGTGTGATTACACATCTAAAAAGACGCACATAACCAGCACCTGAAGGTATAACCTATACACCTCCAAATATATGACTATCCACAATTAACAATTTTGCTGAAATCTAGTAAAGAATCGGGTAAAGTGAGGTTTGTTAGCAATTATCATTCACACTTCCCACGTATGCGTAAGATTCTGGATAAATCTTGGCACATATTGAAGGCGGATCCGGTCTTGTCGAGTCTCCTGCCGGATAGGGCTGCTGTCGCGGCCAGAAGATCAAGAAATTTGCGTGACAAGTTATATTATATAAAGCTCAAAGTGTGTATGTATGTATGTGTATGTCCGGGATAGGCATCCGCACCGTCGCAGCTACAGCCACAAAATTTGGCACAGTCACACGTCTGGACCCCGAGAGCGTCATGGGCTATGTTGTGAGGCGAAATTTTAACCCTGTGCATTCCAGTTCACCAAACAATTTTGCCCCTATCTACATACTGGGGAAAAAGTGTGTGCGCGTCAAGCCCCGCCCCTCATTATGATGTCATAATGTCCCTATCTACATAATGGGGACACAGTGTGTGCGTATCAAGCCCCGCACCTCATTATGATGTCACAATGGTTGCCATGGCGACGCTGATGTCATCATAGGTTGCAAGCGCCGCCGCTCATTATGATGTCATAATGGTTGACTATGAGATGGAGGATGTGTGATGGGTATATGGGCACTGGACTATGGGATGGAGGATATGCATGATGGGTATATGGGCATGAGACTATGGGATGGAGAATATGTATGATGGGTATATGGGCATGGGACTATGGGATGGAGGATGTGTGATGGGTATATGGGCACTCGACTATGGCATGGAGGATATGTATGATGGGTATATGGGCACGGGCCTATGGGATGGAGGATAATTATAATTTGTTATAACTAACCACAGTTAGTATATATAAAGCTCAAAGTGTGTATGTATGTATGTATGTATGTATGTATGTATGTCCGGGATTGGCATCCGCACCGTCACAGCTACAGCCACAAAATTTGGCACACTCACACGTCTGGACCCAGAGAGCGTCCTAGGCTACGTTGTGAGGCGAAATTTTAACCCCGCGCGTTCCAATTCACCAAACAATTTTTCCCCTATCTACATAATGGGGAAAAAGTGTGTGTGTGTATCAAGCCCTGCCCCTCGTTATGATGTCATAATGGTTGCCATGGCGACGCTGATGTCATCATAGGTTGCAAGCCCCGCCGCTCATTATAATGTCATAATGGTTGACTATGGGATGGAGGATGTGTGATGGGTATATGGGCACTCGACTATGGGATGGAGGATATGTATGATGGGTACGGGCCTATGGGATCGTGGATATGTATGATGGGTATATGGGCACGGGACTATGGGATGGAGGATAATTATAATTTGCTATAACTAACCACCACAGTTAGTTACTATGCCCGGGCAGCTTCATGACTATTAAAATTGTAGATTCACTCTGAAGGCATCAATACTATGAATTAACACATGTGGAATTATGTAATTAACAAAAAAGTGTGAAACAACTGAAAATACTGTATGTCTTATATTCTAGGTTCTTCAAAGTAGCCACCTTTTGCTTCGATTTCTGCTTTGCACACTCTTGGCATTCTCTTGAGCTTCAAGAGGTAGTCACCGGAAATGGTTTTCACTTCACAGGTGTGCCCTGTCAGGTTTAATAAGTGGTATTTCTTGCGTTATAAATGGGGTTGGGACCATCAGTTGTGTTGCGCAGAAATCTGGTGGATACACAGCTGATAGTCCTACTGAATAGACTGTTAGAATTTGTATTATGGCAAGAAAAAAGCAGCTAAGTAAAGAAAAACGAGTGGCCATCATTACTTTAAGAAACGAAGGTCAGTCAGTCCGAAATATTGGGAAAACTTTGAAAGTGTCCCCAAGTGCAATGGTAAAAACCATCAAGCGCTACAAAGAAACTGACAGACACATCTCTACAACAACTGTTAAGAGGAGACTTTGTGCAGCAGGCCTTCATGGTAAAATAGCTGCTAGGAAACCACTGCTATGGACAGGCAACAAGCAGAAGAGACTTGTTTGGGCTAAAGAACACAAGGAATGGACATTAGACCAGTGGAAATCTGTGCTTTGGTCTGATGAGTCCAAATTTGAGATCTTTGGTTCCAACCACCGTGTCTTTGTGCGAAGCAGAAAAGGTGAACGGATGGACTCTACACGCCTGGTTCCCACCGTGAAGCATGGAAGAGGAGGTGTGATGGTGTGGGGGTGCTTTGCTGGTGACACTGTTGGGGATTTATTCAAAATTGAAGGCATACTGAACCAGCATGGCTACCACAGCATCTTGCAGCGGCATGCTATTCCATCCGGTTTGCGTTTAGTTGGACCATCATTTATTTTTCAACAGGACAATGACCCCAAACACACCTCCAGGCTTTGTAAGGGCTATTTGACCACGAGGGAGAGTGATCGGGTGCTACGCCAGATGACCTGGCCTCCACAGTCACCAGACCTGAACCTAATCGAGATGATTTGGGGTGAGCTGGACCGCAGAGTGAAGGCAAAAGGGCCAACAAGTGCTAAGCATCTCTGGGAACTCCTTCAAGACTGTTGGATGACCATTTCCGGTGACTACCTCTTGAAGCTCATCAAGAGAATGCCAAGAGTGTGCAAAGCAGTAATCAAAGCAAAAGGTGGCTACTTTGAAGAACCTAGAATATAAGACATATTTTCAGTTGTTTCACCCTTTTTTGTTAATTATATAACTCCACATGTGTTAATTCATAGTTTTGATGCCTTCAGAGTGAATCTACACTTTTCATAGTCATGAAAATAAAGAAAACTCTTTGAATGAGAAGGCGTGTCCAAACTTTTGGTCTGTACTGTATATATGTAATTGATATTATACAGTGTATTACATATTTACAATTTATTACAGTTTTTTTGTGTTCTAAAGTTGTATTCCAATAAATAGATATTATGTTCTAAACATCTTGATTATTGAATCATAGAAATGATTCAATGTCTGATGTTCACATTGTACTACAATAAATTTTTCACTTAAATATAAGCAATATATGTCGGAGTCGGTGTAAGGGAAATTGAGGAGTCGGAAATGCAGGTTTGGCTTACCGACTCCACAGCCCTGCTGGCAGCAGAGACCCCTGGCAGCACCCCCGCCACCACCCCTGGTAAGCAATAAGAAGATGCATGGATTATAAGAAGCACCACCATTTTATTAAAAAAGAAAAATGTTTTTCTTTTTTTCTCCTCAAAATTTGGGGTGCGTCTTATAAAGCGAAAAATACGGGTATATTCTCTATGTGTATATATCTAATGTTTTGTGAGCTGTCAGTGTGATTTTACAAAAGCCGACAAATGAATTATCACCTATTCTGCTATGTACCTCTCTATGAAATATAAAGAGATATACAGTATATATAAATATATACGGTATATCAGTGAGACATATACAGTATATATATATATATATATATATATATATATATATATATACACACACCTATTCTATGTGTATACATGTATTATATCTTGAGAAAAAGGAGGACATAGAATCCATTTCCATTGCAAAACATATATAAATTTATTTGTCAAAAAGAGGGACACATATCAGAGATACAGGATATTACAAAAATCCAATAAAATGGGTAATCACATAAGGCCCGATACTAGAAAAACAAACAAGTGGGCAGCCTGTGATGGGAATGGATATCCGAAGTCAATACCACAAAAATTAATGATGTAAAATGATTGAACAATGAAATGTAGTTATTCTACCAGCCAAAAAGGTATATAGTGGGATATATTAATGCAAAGGTCACCAATATAAAATTTCCCTTGGGCAATATTATATCATACGTGTAGCCCAGATGTATTATATCTTGTGTATTCTAACATGTCAGTGTGATTTTACTGTATAGCCGCAGTTGATTTACCGGCTTTTCTTCTATCCATCAATCTAATATAAATACATATATATGTGTATGTCACTGACATGTATATATCTATGTGGATATATCTATTCTTTTCTGAGCGGTCGGTGTGATTTTACAGTAGTCGCATATGAGTTGCCGGCTTTTCAAAGGACACCAGTGCGTATAAATTGGACAGCACTTGCATGGTCCGAGTGCTGTCTGATTTTTTTATCGCATTCATTGACTTCTATTGCGGGATGCGATCTGGTTTGTGATTACAATCAAAGCATGCTGCGATTTTTTTTCAAGCCCAATCTTGATCCGATCCGAGCTGGAAAAAAAACGCTGATGAAAACACTATCATAGATTAACATTGGTACACAAATTAAATCCCATTTTTTATCGTACTGAATTCGTCCGATTTCATCGCAAGTGAGCAGGAGCCCTATAGCTGAAGTCAGGGGCGGAGAGGTCAGACAGGACAGGTATACAAGCCAGGTTGATAACAGGAGAGACAGAACAAAAATATACCCACAGGATCCAGACAAGCACCTGGGAACCAACAATCTGGCCAAGAGTACTGTGAGAAACTGCCTAAAAACTCTGCCTAGGGATTTTCCTGGAAAAGGCAAATCCTGCAGGACACAGCCGGGATCAGGGTCGGACTGGCCCACCAGAGAACCGGAGGATTCTCCGGTGGGCCCAAGCATAGGCAGCTGCTGGCATACTGGCTAGCAGTTGTCTAGGGCCCCCACTGCTCCAAGGGTCCCCCGCCAGTGGCCAGCTGCTATGGGGGCCCCCCCTGGTGCCAGCGGAGCAGCAGGGGGTGCCAGGAATCAGAAGCCGGCTTCTGCTGTCCCCGCTACTAAAGAAAAATTAAATATTCACTGCTCTGTGACTCCTCCCAGCGTGACGTCACCACCACTACTCCCAGCTCCGTGCTCACTGCTCAGAGAGCAGTGCGGGCGGGCATCACATGTTCGGCTGCTGCAGACTGGGGAGCGCTATTTGTAAGTAGTAAGTGCTCTTATGTCCTGATGACTTTTTATGTTACTGCTCTTCCCTGCGATGAGCAAGCACAGAGAGTGGAGCTGCTCTTGGCAAGGCTAACACTGATTGGCTGCAGCACAGCTAATCAGTGTTAGCTCAAGTTTGTGTCCTCTTCTCCCCAGCTGTACAGCACAGCTCAGGTAATGAGCTGCTATCAATAATGCCCCTCCCCCACAGTGTAAGCAGCAGAGGGAGATAGAGGACTCCCTACTACAGCTGCATTGGTTGAAGGAGGGCCCCCTGCCAGCCTAAATGTAAGTGTAAATGGGGGGGCCTTTAGTCTGGGGGAAGAGGGGGGGAGAGAGGGGGGGGGGGGAGAGAGGGGGAGGGGCTAAGTTACTTAGGGATAAATCAGGGCCCCATTACCTCATCTCTCCTTTCACTCCTGATTGACTGCACCCTTCACTCTATATCACCTCTGACTGCACCCCCTCGCCACGGAATCACCCCTGACTGCACCCCCTCGCCCCAGAATCACCCCTGACTGCACCCCCTCGCCCCGGAATCACCCCTGAATCACCCTGACTGTACCCTCGCCCCGGAATCACCCGACTACATCCGCTCGCCCCGGAATCACCCCTGACTGCACCCCCTCGCCCCTGTATCACCCTGACTGCGCCACCCTCCTCTGTATCACCCCGACTGCGCCAACTCCCCCTGTATCACCCCGACTGCGCCAACTCCCCCTGTATCACCCCGACTGCGCCAACTCCCCCTGTATCACCCCGACTGCGCCACCTCCCCCGTATCACCCCGACTGCGCCACCTCCCCCTGTATCACCCTGACTGCGCCACCTCCCCCTGTATCACCCTGACTGCACCACCTCCCTCTGCATCACCCTGACTGCGCCACCTCCCCCTGTATCACCCTGACTGCGCCACCTCCCCCTGTATCACCCTGACTGCGCCACCTCCCCCTGTATCACCCTGACTGCGCCACCTCCCCCTGTATCACCCTGACTGCACCACCTCACTCTGTATCACAAAGACTGAGCCCCTCTCTCACTGCATTACCCCTGACAGACTGCACCACCTCCCCCTGTATCACCCTGATTGAGCCCCTCTGCCCCTTTATCACCCCTGACTAAAACTTTTCTTTCCCTACTACTAACAAAATGAGGCTCTTCATAAAACATTATGGTCTTATAGGTGGCAGAGAGATTTCTGTAAAAAGTGTATGGGGGGATGTGAGGGAAAACTCTTGATATTACTCCAATGTCAGATATAAGTGATTTAGGACCCCCCACCACTAGAAGAGGGGGCATTCACATAATGTATTTGCTGCAGAAATCAAACAGCAAATGAACAGCAAAAACATCCACACAGACATTGTGCAGATATTGCTGCATTTACTACTATGTAATGTCGCATCTTTACCACTGACATGATTCTTTGTCTTGCAAAGGATGAAATTGGTGGTGAATTTGTTAAAGAGAATCTGTCACACAATTTTAGCGCTATAAGCTGTGGCCACCACCATCAGGGGCTTATCTACAGCATTCTGTAATGTACTCTGTAATGCTGTAGATAAGCCCCTGATGTAACCTGAAAGATAAGAATAACACGTTAGATTATACTCACCGGGGGCGGTGGGTGTCGCGGTCCGGCGCCTCACATCTTCATACGATGATGTCCTCCTTCTTGCTTCTCCCTTGGCTCCTGCACAGGTGTACTATATCTGCCCTGATGAGGGCAGAGTAAAGTACTGCAGTGCGCAGGCGCCGGGAAAGGTCAGAGAGGTCCGGCGCCTGCGCACTGCAGTACTCTGCCCTCAACAGGGCAGATAAAGTATGCGTGCGCAGAAACCGAGGGAGAAGCAAGGAGGAGGACATCATCGTATGAAGAAGGGAGGTGCCGGACCGGACCGCGACACCCATCGGACCGGACCGAACGCCGGGGTGAGTATAATCTCTCTCTTTTTTATCTTTCATGTTACATCGGGGGCTTATCAACAGCATTACAGAATTCATTACAGAATGCTGTAGATAAGCCCCTGATGGCGGTGCCGGTAGCTGATAGGGCTAAAATAGGGTGACAGATCCCCTTTAAAACTGCATCGGTCAATTCCAACCAAGGATTTTCTCAGCGTATAGATGAGATGTCATAAAATCCCCTCCACTACACTGGTGCTATAACACATTGGCCTAGTGGTTAATAAACACCAGGGAACATTTATCATTGAGTTTGAACCAAAATGTGGGCGCCAACCCCTGATATATCATTAAGAAGTGTACTACCTTATGTTATACCCTGATATTAGTGTGTTATATTGCACAGTTGGTGGCCTTGTATTTATTTCTATCTAGCTACATTGTGGGCCCCAAGAATTATTTTCTCTGGTGGGCCCAAGGTGCTCCAGTCCGACACTGGCCGGGTTAAATTTCTGCAGGATCTGGCCATGCCTCCCTATAGCTAGGTGGAGACTCTCTGAGTAGAGCTGGCAGTGAGCACAAGGCAATTCAGAGAGATGGTCTGCCACTGGTGAAGCAGAACGGTAAACAAAATGAGTAGGGTACCGCTGAGAAGGGGTGAGAAACACCGATGTAATGCTGTATGAGGGAGTTAGGAGAAATAACCATTAGAGACGAGCGAGCGTGCTCGGATAAAGTGTTAGGCTGAGTTAACACGTTGCATTTTTTTCGCGTTTCCGCGGCGGTTTTAACAGCACGAAAAATAAGCATTCCATGAATTCCTATGGGATTCCGCAATGCTGTGCTAATGCTGCGGTTTTTACCGCGGCGAAATCACTTTGCGGTAAAAACCGCAGCATGCTCATTAATTTTGCGGAATCGCGGCAATCCCGCACCCATAGGAATGCATTGTTCCGCTTTCTTCCCGCATGTGGCTGTGCACTTTCCATGCGGAAAGTAAGCAGAACATTTGTGGATGGTACCCACGGTCCGGAGGAGAGGAGACTGTCCTCCGGGCTTTGGGTACCATACCCCTGTAAAAAATAGAATTTAAAATAAAAAATATTGTTATTCTTACCTTCCGACGTCCCGCACAGCCTTCTCGCCTCTCTCCACGCTCCCGTTCCCAGTAATCCTTTGCGAAAATGCCCGCGATGGCGTCCATTCTCGCGGGATCGCAAAGTCTCGCGGTCATTCGCGAGACGTCGCGATCCCGCGAGAACGTACGTCATCGCGGGCATTTTCGCAAAGGATTACTGGGAACGGCTGCACGGGACGTCGGAAGGCAAGAATAAAACCTTTATTTTTTTTTACATTTGATCTTTTACTACTGATGCTGCATAGGCGGCCTCAGTAGTAAAAAGTTGGTCACACTTGTCAAACACTATGCTTGACGAGTGTGACCAACCTGTCAATCAGTTCTCCAAGCGATGCTCCAGATCGCTTGGAAAACGCTAGCATTTTGCAAGCTAATTACGCTAGCAAAATGCTAGTTTTTCCGCAGGAAAATCGCGGGAATTTAAAATGCGATTTTCCCGCGGAATGGAATTCCAGAATTCTTGCAGTAATTTCCGCGACAGTTCCGCTAGGTGTGAACTTAGCCTTAGACGAGCATGTTCAAGTGTTAATAGAGCATTTTCGTCGTGCTCTAATACTATGTTTGAATCACTGTGGCTGCATGTCTTGTGCCTAACAATCAGGCGGCAATCCATGCATGTCTTGCAGTTGTCGAACAGCTGCAAGTCATGTAGCCACGACAACTCAAACACAGTATTAGAGCACGCTCATCTAACATTTTATCCGAGCACACTCGCTCATCACGAATAGCTATCTACTGTGTATGGGACAGGGGAAGCTTTAATGTCACATGACTCAATTAAAATATGAAAAATAGACTTGAGAAATTACTTGCACCCACAAGATACAGGACAAGTGAGACGCAATGGTAAAAATAAAAAAAAGAATGCTTTTCTTTCACTCTTTATCCAGTCCATTAACAATACCAAACAACACAAGTGCATAATAAAAATTAAGTCCAATACCAAAAATCAATTAATATTTTAAGAGAACAGGCGGGCAGCAATATAACCATGTCTCTGGCATAGGAGGGTTATGCGATCCCATTTGTAAGTTCATTGAACATTATTTACATCCTTTGATGGAGACGCTTCCCTCTTACGTCAGAGACACCACTGACATCATTTGGAGGTTGGACAGTCTGACTTTGGAGCAGGACATGTGGCTGGTCACGGCAGACACTGAACCCCTGTATACATGAATTTCACATCAAGATGGACTGAGGGCCTCATAGTTCTATTTAGGAACAAGTAATCTGGATGTCACACTTCAACTTTTGATTCTTGAATTACGTAATTTTATTTTGACGCATAATTTTTTTGTTTTTAAAAATCTTTTTTTTTTCTACAGAAACGCGGTACCGCAATGGACACTGCGTGTGTGCCGTCATACGCTAACCTCTTTTTTGGGTACTGGGAGAGGGAGGTTTTTGGAGAAGAGGAATGCGCCGTGACACTGGTACAAGGCTGGTACCGCCACATTGATGAATTAATGATTTGGCAGGTTTCTTGTGATGATCTTTGTAGGTTGATTTCTCATCTTAATATGAACAGCTATAACATTAAACTTACATATAAATTTCATAGACAAATAGATTTTTTGGACATCCAAATTCTTGTTGGCAATGACAACAGGGTACAAACCGATGTCTTCAGGAAGGAGATGTCGGTGAATGCACTTTTGCATGCATCATCAGCTCACACTCCATCAACTGTGCAAGCTATCCCAAATCCGGAACTGGCCTATCAGACGCTTATGCTCTACGGATTAGCGTTTTGAGAGGCAGGCCCTGGACCTTCGTGATAGGTTTCATGCGCAGGGTTACAGCAAACCCTGTATTAAGAGTGGTTACCAGAGGGCTAAAGTGTCTTGCCGTGACCAGCTCCTGTCCGATTCCAGGGCGACTGTGGATGAGCCTCATCAAATTACGTTTATCTCCACATACAATAACAGGTGGCGTACAATTCGTAACATTCTTGATAAACATTGGTCAATACTCAAGACTGAGCCAGTTTTGGGTGGATTACTCCCCGAGAGACCACTGTTAACAGCAAGGTGTAGTAGGAGTTGGCGGGACCTTCTTGTTAACAGCCACTATGTGACAAATCCATCTTTTTCTTTCTATAATCGGAGACCACGTCTTGGCTATTTTCCTTGTGGGTACTGCTTGGCATGCATGAATATAGAAAGGGCCACAAACTTTTGTTCATCTGATGGAAAACAAATTTTCCAAGTCAGAGAATATAGCTCATGCAGAAGCGATTTTGTTGTGTATTATGAGACATGCCCCTGTGGTCTAATATACATGGGATTAACATCCAGGGAACTACGGGTTAAAGCCAGGGAGCATGTCAGAGATATTAAGGCAGCTCAGAAAAGTGTTGACATAGCGTCCTTAAAGACCATTCCTCGCCATTTCAGGCTGCGTCATGCCTGCAAATCGGATCTTTTAAAAATACGTGGTATTGACCAATTATATGGTGGTATTAGGGGAGGTGATCTGAGGCGCAGGCTGGCGCAGCTTGAGTGTCAGTGGAAAATAAGATTGAATACTATGACCCCTTTAGATCTTAATGAGAAGCTGAGCTTTTCATCCTTTCTATAATACGAATAGTATTCTTTGTCCCTATGCCTTCCCATTGATGTTCGTCTAATAAATGCCTCTGGAATCCATTCTTAATCCATTAATTTTATTTTTGTTTTTTTTTAGTTGTTTTTTTATTTGCGGATGTTATCTTGGCATTTAACCTGCGCTTTGGTTCTTAATATCTAAATTCCCTCATGATGATACTCTAACTACCAGCTAATCCGTGGATGCAGTGAACGATTTTATGATTTTATGCTAACATCTGACTGCTGATTTGGATGGAAGATGCTACACAGAGAATGACCCTACTAATCATACTGACATCTGATGGACGTTGTGGAGCAGAAAATTATGTTATATTAAATGTTGGATTTTGGGAATGGGTTTATGATATACTAATAGTTACTAATATGTGCTATATCATGTTGTAATATATAATATATCTAACTATTAAGTCATTGTAATTTCCATATCTGATTTTTTTTTATTGTTATGACTTTTGCCCTGTTGACCACAGTTAACATGGTTGTCTGTGTTATATACATGATTGATTCTGACTTCCTCTTTTGCCACGAATAGCGTGCAGCGGCGGTCTCCACCCAGTGTGCGTTACAGAAGGCACCGACACGGGGGCGGCGAATTACTAGCTGGCAGATGGAACACTTGTTCTTTATTCGCTGCCTCTATGATGCCGGACGTGACTGCGTGGAGCGCCTCCTTCGCATACTCGTCAGACGCGGCCGGAAGTGTGCTTTCCTCCATTGTTGCTGGGCATCATGGTGGTATATTTAAGACAGCGCTTGAGACAATATGCATTTCCCCCCGAGAAAGCAACAGCAAAACGTGCGTCGGGGCACTTGCATCTTGGTGGGTCTTCACTATAGGTAAGAACATGTGATGTTATCACTTCTTTAAGCTTTTTTGAGGGTACTTACTGATCATTTCCCCCTATTCAGGACTTTTGTGTGGGTTTAGTGGGGTGTTATATGTATGGCCAATATGTTTTGCCTTGTATTATACATATCATGTTATACACTTTCCCTTTGTGACTTGTTGTGATGCCTCTGCACATGTATTGTTATTGATGCATCTATACATTACGCACTATGCACTTTAATATTGGATGTTATTTGTTTTTACATTTCATTTACATTGACGCTTCAAAAAAATGCATATGGACGAGTGCATCAAATAAATGCATTACTGTCTATGTGAACACATGCACACACATGGGTTTGATACGCATGCGTTATTCAAAATACATATAGAAATCCCATGAGACACTCCCATTTTTGTCTGATGTCCTATCAAACGCATGCGCATAAACAACGCAAATTCATGCAAAAACGCATAAAAACACATGCACACGCAGCATTTTTTCCCGTCATGCGTAAGATGATACGCATAAAAAACGCTGCTTAAACATGATATGCTGCGGACTCAAACGCTAATGTGAACCTAGCCCTACACCGCCCCTATGACTGAAAGCAAATGCCACCCAGAAGGATTTACAGCTCTGGTAAAAATTAAGAGACCGCTTCCAAATGTGCAGTTTTTTGTGAAAACATTATAGGAACCAATGAGATCGAAAAAACATAATTAGACTGCAAGGATGCTCTTAATAAATCAATAAAAAAAATTTCGAGCCATAGAGAGTTTTTCAATATCCTGACAATAATGAAGAAATAACACAAATTTTTATTTCTTGTATCAATCCGCAAAGACAACTTCAGAAAATTACAAATTATCTTTAATAAATACCAACAACATGTAACGAATGGAAGCAGAGACACTGGGACATGGGTGAAGACATTTGTAAGGGTACCGTTACACTTAGCGATGCACCAGCGATCCCGACAACGATATGGATCGCGGGTGCATCGCTAAGTGGTCGCTAGTGAGCTGCCACACAGGCAGATCTCACCAGCGACATCGCAGGGGTCAGGGGTCGCTACTTACCTGTCTGACGCGGCGATCCTGATGTCCTCCCGCCCGCGACCACGCGTCGCTCGTCGGCGCCAGCAGGAAGCAGACAACGAGAAATGATCCAGGACCTTCTCGCGCGATCAGCGATAACCAGCAGGGGAGCGGTCGGAGGTAAGTATCACACATAGCGATATCGCTAGCAATATCGCTATAACGTCACAAAAATCAGTGGTGTTATAGCGATATTGCTAGCGATATCGCTATGTGTAACGGGGGCTTTAGGAATAAAAAACAGTTTATTGAGACAAAAAAGAAGGGATAAAAAGGTGGCACTAACGACATGCAGTGAGTATCTGCACATACACATGTGATCAAATATTGCTGACAAGAATCAAAGAAAAATGTACTAAACATGTATAAAGTGACGCAACAATACAAGATGATTCCTTTTGGAAGTGCTTTGAGCAGCAGGGTGGTTTGCTGGTAAAAGGGAAAAGAAAAAATCTCTTTTAAAGCTTCTGCCTGAGCGAGTGTGAACGAGCTGAGTGTGACTTGAGCGTAAGTGCGAACTGTGGTAAGTGTGTGACTTGTGATTCAGTGACTTTGGATTCAGGGAGTTTCCAAGGAAGGAATTACTGAATTACTGTTATATTTTATTAATACTTTTTATTTATTTGTACTTATCTTTTCTGTCTGGTGCAATCCCCATTAGGATGTGCTCCACTATTGCCAATGCCATCCAGTGTACGTTTTGCAGCATGTATGAAATCCTTGAACAGCCGGTCGAGGGTGCATACTGCTGTGCGAGATGCGAGTACGTTGTGCATTTGCAAGCCCAGATACTGGATCTAAATGTGCAGCTGGCAACACTGAGATCCATAGACAATATGGAAAGGAGTCTTCTGCTCACTGAGCAGACACTCAATGGGATAGATGAGGGGGGATGCTAGGTTGGAGCTGCAGGACAGTGAAGCAGCCAGCTGGGTGACAGAAGGCGGGGTAGAGGGAAGCGCGCCAGGGAGGCGAGTCCTGATCTGGCACACCCCAATAAGTTTAAGTTTGGAGATGAGGGGAGTGTCAGTGCAGGAGTAGCACTGCTGCAGCAAGGCATGTCCTCTGAAAGCCGGAGGAGTGTCTGCTCCAGTAAGGGGGGAAATAGGAGAGCAGGGCAGGCCAGACAGGTGCTGGTAGTGGGGGACTCAATTATTAAGGGAACAGATAGAGCAATCTGTCACAAAGACAGGGATCGTCGAACGGTGTGCTGCCTACCTGGCGCTCGAGTCAGACACATCGCTGATCGGGTTGACAGATTACTGGGAGGGGCTGGTGAGGATCCAGAGGTCATGGTGCACATTGGCACAAATGACAAAGTTAGAGGTAGGTGGAAGGTCCTTAAAGATGATTTCAGGAGGGAATTAGGCTGCAAGCTTAAAGCAAGGACCTCCAAGGTGGTATTTTCGGAAATACTTCCTGTACCACGTGCCACGCCAGAGAGGCAACAGGAGATTAGGGAGGTTAATAAGTGGCTCAGGAATTAGTGTAGGAAGGAGGGGTTTGGATTCCTGGAGAACTGGGCCAACTTCTCAGTTGGCTGCAGGTTCTAAGGTAGGGACTGGTTGCACCTCAATGGGGAGGGTGCAGCTGTGCTAGGGGAGAAAATGGCTAGAAGGCTGGAACGAGTGTTTAAACTAGGGACGGGGGGGGGTGAGGGTAATCTTTTTATAGGAGGTGAAGACAGTGCAGATAGAGACCTGGGCACAAATAATGAAATTGGGGGTGGCATGGGGGTGTGGGGTTAGAACAGTTAATAATTTAAGAATAGAGGTACAGAGAGATACATAAAGTGCATGTATACTAATGCCAGAAGCCTCGCCAACAAAATGGAGGAATTAGAGTTAATTTTGTTGGAATATAATTATGACATGGTGGGGATATCTGAGACATGGCTGGACGAGAGTCATGACTGGGCTGTTAATTTACAGGGCTATAGTCTGTTCAGAAATGAACGTACAAATAAGCGAGGGGGAGGCATGTGTTTATATGTTAAATCATCCTTAACCCCTTAAGCCCCAAGGGTGGTTTGCACGTTAATGACCAGGCCAATTTTTACAATTCTGACCACTGTCCCTTTATGAGGTAATGACTCTGAAACGCTTCCATGGATCCCGGTGATTCTGACATTGTTTTCTCGTGACATATTGTACTTCATGTTAGTGGTAAAATTTCATTCAAATAACTTGCGTTTATTTGTGAAAAAAACAGAAATTTGGCGAAAATTTTGAAAATTTCACAATTTTCCAACTTTGAATTTTTATGCCCTTAAATCACAGAGATACGGCACACAAAAAACTTGATAAGTAACATTTCCCACATGTTTACTTTACATCAGCACAATTTTGAAGCCACAATTTTTTTTTTATTAGGAAGTTATAAGGGTTAAAAATTGACCAGCGATTTCTCATTTTTGCAACACCATTTTATTTTTACGGACCACATCACATTTGAAGCCACTTTGAGGGGTCTATATGATAGAAAATACCCAAAAGTGACACCATTCTAAAAACTGCACCCTTTAAGGTGCTCAAAACCACATTCAAGAAGTTTATTAACCCTTTAGGTGCGTCACAGGAATTTTTTTAATATTTAAAAAAAAAAATGAACATTTAACTTTTTTTCACTAAAAAAATACTTCAGGTTCAATTTTTTTTATTTTACCAAGGGTAACAGGAGAAATTGGACAGCAAAAGTTATGGTGCAATTTGTCCTGAGTACACTGATACCTGATATGTGGGGAGGAACCACTGTTGCGGCGCATGGCAGACCTCAGCAGGGAAGGAGCGCCGTTTGACTTTTTCAATGCAAAATTGGCTGGAATTCAGATGGAACGCCATGTGGCGTTTGGGTAGCCCGATGTACCTAAACAGTGGAAACACCCCCAAGTGACCCCATTTTGGAAACTAGACCCCCCAAGGAACTTATCTAGATATGTGGTGAGAACTTTGAACCCACAAGGGCTTCACAGAAGTTTATAACGTACAGCGGTACAATTAAAAAATCATATTTTTTCCACAAAAATGATCTTTTCACCCCCAATTTTTATTTTTCCAAGGGCAACAGGTCCCTAAAAGTTATTGTGCAATTTGTCCTGAGTATGCTGATACCCCATATGTGGGTGTAAATGACTATTTGGGCGCATGGCAGAGCTCGGAAAGGAAGCAGCGCCATTTGACGCTTTTGGCTGGAATTGAGATCGGACACCATGTTGCGATTGGAAAACCCCTGATGTACCAAAACAGTGGAAACCCCCCACAAATGACACCATTTTGGAAACTAGACCCCCTAAGGAACTTATCTAGATGCGTGGTGAGCACTTTGAACCCCCCAGTGCTTCACAGAAGTTTATAACGACCGGGCGTGAAAATAAAAATATCGTATTTTTTCAACAAACATCATCTTTTAGTCCCCATTTTTTTATTTTCCCAAGGGTAACAGGAGAAATTGGACCCCAAAAGTTGTTGTCCAATATGTCCTGAGTATGCTGACACCCCCATATGTGGGAGAATACTACTGTATGGGCACACGTCGGGGCTCGGAAGGGAAGTAGTGACGTTTTGGAATGCAGACTTTGATGGATTGGTCTGCGGGTGTCATGTGCGTTTGGAGAGCCCCTGATGTACCTAAACTATTGAAACTCCCCACAAGTGACCCCATTTTGGAAACTAGACCCCCCACGGAACTTAACTAGATGTGTGGTGAGCACTTTGAACCCCCAAGTGCTTCACAGAAGTTTATAACGCCTGGGCGTGAAAATAAAAAAATCATTTTCCCACAAAAATGATATTTTTGCCCCCAATTTTTTATTTTCCTAAGGGTAACAGGAGAAAGTGGACCCCAAAAGTTGTTTTGCAATTTGTCCTGAGTATGCTGATACCCTATATGTGGGGGTAAAACACTGTTTGGGCGCATGGCAGAGCTTGGAAGGGAAGGAGCACCATATGACTTTTTCAACGCAGAATTGGCTGGAATTGAGATCAGACGCCATGTTGCATTTGGAGAGCACCTGATGTGCCCAAACAGTGGAAACCCCCCAATTATAACTCCAACCCTAACCCCAACACACCCCTAACCCTAATCTGAGCCCTAACCCTAGCCCTAACGGGAAAATGGAAATACTTTTTTTAAATTTTATTATTTTTCCCTAACTAAGGGGGTGATAATGGGGGTTTGATTTACTATTTTATGACGGTTTTTATGTCTGGCGGCTGTCGCACGCTAAAAGACGCTTTTTATTGTAAAAGTAGTTTTTGCATCACCACAAATTGAGAGCTATAATTTTTCCGTATTTTGACCCACCGAGTCAACTGAGGTCTTATTCTTTGCGGGACGAGTTGACGTTTTTATTGATACCATTTTCGGGCACGTGACATTTTTTGATCGCTTTTTATTCCGATTTTTGGGACGCAGAATGAACAAAAACCAGCGTTTCATGAATTTCTTTTGGGGGGTGCGTTTACACCGTTCCGCGTGCGGTAAAATTGATAAAGCAGTTTTATTCTTAGGGTCGGTACGGTTACAGCGATACCTCATTTAGGTCGTTTTTTTATGTTTTGTCAGTTTTTTGCAATGAGAACAATTTTATATAAAAAATAATTATTTTTGCATCGCTTTATTCTGCGAGCTATAACTTTTTTATTTTTTTGCGGATGATGCTGTCTGGCGGCTCATTTTTTGCGGGACAAGATGACGTTTTCAGCGGTACCATGGATATTTATATGCGTCTTTTTGATCGCACGTTATTGCACTTTTTGTTCGGTGGTATGATAATAAATCATTTGTTGCTTCGTTTTTTATTTTTATTTTTTAAGGGGTTCGCTAAAGGGGTTAACTAATGGGACAGTTTTATAGGGCGGGTCGCTACAGACGCGGCGATACCAAATATGTGTACTTTTATTGTTTTTTTTTATTTTCAAAAAATGAATTTATTGGGGAATATTTTTTTTTTTTACTAATTTATTTAGCGATTTTTTTTAAATTATTTTTACACTTTTTTTTTTTTTACTTTATTACATAGTCCCAGGTGGGACATCACTGTCCTTTGACAGATCGCTGATCTGTCACATCACAGATCACTGTGACAGATCAGCAATCTGTCACAGGCAGTTCTGCGGACTTCCTCATGCCTGCGCTTTGCAGGCAGTGAGGAAGTCAGCTCCCTACAGGCCCCCGTTGCCATCTTGGATCCGGGGGCCTGTAGGGAAGGAGTCCCCCGCAGCAGCGCTGCACATTACGCTGCCGTGGGGGGCTCAGGGAAGCACGGAGGGAGCTCCTCCCTGCCGATGCTTCCCTTTAACCCCCGGTACACCGCGATCGTGTTTGATCGCAGTGTACAAGGGGTTAACGTGTCGGGGGCGGTCCGTGACCGCCCCTGACACATTGTGCCGGGTGTCAGCTGTGATAATCAGCTGACACCCGGCCGCGATCAGCGGCGCTCACCACGTGGGCGCCGCTGATCGCATTAGACGTACTATCCCGTCCCTGGCAATTAAGTCCCAGGGCACATGGACGGGATAGTACGTCTAATGGCAGAAAGGGGTTAAAACCCATCCTCCATGATAATATATATGAATCTAATGAAAATGTAGAGTCCCTGTGGGTGGAGATAAGGTGATGGGGAATAAATAATAAATTACTGATAGGGGTTTGTTATAAGTCTGGGTTCACACGTAGCGGAACTCTCGCGGAAATTACCGCGAGAATTCCGGAATTCCATTCCGCGGGAAAATCGCATTTTAAATTCCCGTGATTTTCCCGCGGAAAAACTAGAATTTTGCAAGCGTAATTAGCTTGCAGAATTGCTAGCGTTTTCCAAGCGATCTGGAACATCGCTTTGAGAACTAATTGACAAGTTGGTCACACTCGTCAAACATAGTGTTTGACGAGTGTGACCAACCTTTTACTATTGAGGCCACCTATGCGGTATCAATAGTAAAAGATAGAATGTAAAAAATAATAAAAAAAAAATATTGTTATTCTCACCTTCCGACGTCCCGCGCAGCCTTCCCGCCTCTCTCCACGCTCCCGGTTCCAGTAATCCTTTGCGACAATTACCGCGATGACGTCTGTTCTCGCGGGATCGCGACGTCTCGCGGTGATTCGCGATGACGTCGCGCGAATGACTGCGAGACTTCGCTATCCCGCGAGAATGGACGTCATCGCTCGCAAAGGCTTACTGGGATCGGGAGCGTGGAGAGAGGCGGGAAGGCTGCGCGGGACGTCGGAAGGTGAGAATAACAATATTTTTTATTTTAAATTCTATTTTTTACAGGGATATGGTACCCAAAGCCCAGAGGACAGTCTACTATCCTCCGGACCGTGGGTACCATCCGCAAATGTTCTGCTTTTCGCATGGTGTGCACAGCCACATGCGGAAAGTAAGCAGAACAATGCATTCCTATGGGTGCGGGATCGCTGCGATTCCGCGAAATTAATGAGCATGCTGCGTTTTTTACCGCGAAGCGATTCCGCCGTGGAAAAAACCGCAGCATTAGCACAGCATTGCGGAATCCTATAGGATGCTTATTTTTCGTGTTTTCGCGACAAAATCGTGCGGTTAAAACCGCCGCGGAAACGCGAAAAAAACGCCACGTGTGAACTCAGCCTAAGTCTCCAAAAATAATGGAAGCAAGAGAGAATATCGCCATCAAACAAATAGATGAAGCTGCGACTCAAGGAGAAGTCATTACAATGGGGGGACTTCAACTACCTTGAAATACACTAGGGAACCGAAACCTGCAGTTCCAGAAAAGGTAATAGGTTTTTGACAACTATGAGAGACAATTACCTTTCACAACTGGTTCAGGACCCAACAAGAGGGAGGGCACTGCTAGGCCTAATACAGTATTAACCAACAGACCAGACCGCATATCAAATATAAGGGTTGAAGGTCACTTGAGTAATAGTGATCACAAAATAATAAGTTTTCATGTATCCTTTAATAAGATGCGTAGTAGAGGTGTTACAAGGACACTAAAAATCAAAAAAGCAAATTTCCAACGGAGGAGAGATAATCTTGGTGCAATTAACTGGGACGATATCCTGAGACATAAAAATACACAAAGAAAATGAGAGACGTTTACCTGTGCACAATATATACCGTATGGGAATAAACATGCTAGAAATAGGAGGAAACCACTATGGCTAAATAGAGCTGTAAGGGGCGCAATAAGTGACAAAAATAAAGCATTCAGAGAATTAAAGCAAGTAGGTAGTAGTGAGGCATTAAATAAATACAGAAAATTAAATAAATTCTGTAAAAAGCAAATCAAGATAGCAAAGATTTAGACAGAGACTCATTGCCAGAGAAAGTAAAAATAACTTCAAAATATTCTTTAACTACATAAATAGTAAGAAACTAAAAAATGATAGTGTTGGTCCCCTTAAAAATAGTCTGGGCGAAATGGTGGGTGAGGATGAGGAAAATGCCAATATGCTACATGACTTTTTTTCAACAGTATTTACACAAGAAAATCCCATGACGGATAACATGATCAGGGATAAAAATTCTCCATTAAATGTCACCTGCTTAACCCAGCAGGAAGTATGGCGGCGTCTAAAAATCACTAAAATTGACACAACCCCGGGCCCGGATGGGATACACCCCCGAGTACTGCAGGAATTAAGTACAGTCATAGACAGACCATTATTTTTAATCTTTAAAGATTCCATAATAACAGGGTCTGTACCACAGGACTGGCGTATGGCAAATGTGGTGCCAATATTCAAAAAGGGGACAAAAACTGAACTTGGAAATTATAGGCCTGTGAGCTTAAACTCAACTGTGGGTAAAATCCTGGAGGGTTTTCTAAAAGATACTATACTGGAGTATCTGGAGAAGAATAACCTCATGACCCAATATCAACATGGGTTTACAAGGGACTGTTCCTGTCAGACTAATCTGATAAGCATTTATGAAGAGGTAAGTTCCGGACTGGACCAAGGGAATGCAGTGGACGTGGTGTACATGGACTTTTCAAAAGCTCTTGATACGGTGCCACACAAAAGGTTGATACATAAAATGAGAACAATGGGGATAGGGGAAAATATATGTAAGTGGGTTAAGAGCTGGCTCAGGGATAGGAAACAAAGGGTGGTTATTAATGGAGCACACTCGGACTGGGTCACGGTTAGCAGTGGGGTACCACAGGGGTCAGTATTGGGCCCGCTTCTTTTTAACATATTTATTAATGGCCTTGTAGGGGGCATAGAGAGTAGAATTTCAATATTTGCAGATGACACTGAACTCTGCAGGGTAATCAATGCAGAGGAGGACAATTTTATATTACAGGAGGATTTATGTAAACAAGAAGCTTGGGCTGATAAATGGCAAATGAGCTTTAATGGTGATAAATGTAAGGTCATGCACTTGGGTAGAACGAACAAGATATATAATTATGTGCTTAACTGTAAAACACTGGGCAAAACTGTCACTGTAAAAGACCTGGGTGTATGGGTGGACGACAAACTCACATTTAGTGGCCAGTGTCAGGCAGCTGCTGCAAAGGCAAATAAAATAATGGGATGCATTAAAAGAGACATAGATGCTCATGAGGAGAACATAATTTTACCTCTATATAAGTCACTAGTGCGACCACACATAGAATACTGCGTACAGTTCTGGTCTCCGGTGTATAAGAAAGACATACCTGAACTGGAGTGGGTGCAGAGAAGAGCGACTAAGGTTATTACGGAATTGGGTGGTCTGCAATACCAAGACAGGTTATTACACTTGGGGTTATTTAGTTTGGAAAATCAAAGGCTTAGGGGTGATCTTATTACAATGTATAAATATATGCGAGGACAGTACAAAGACCTTTCTAATGATCTTTTTACTCTTAGACCTGTTACGGGGACAAGGGGGCATCCTCTACGTCTGGAGGAAAGAAGGTTTAAACATAATCACAGACAGAGATTCTTTTCTCTAAGAGCAGTGAGACTTTGGAACTCTCTGCCATATGATGTTGTAATGAGTGATTCCCTACTAAAATTTAAGAAGGGACTGGGTGCCTTTCTTGAAAAGTATAATATTACAGGGTATATACACTAGTTTCCTTGATATTGCGCTGATCCAGGGAGCTAGACTGATTGCCATATGTGGAGTCGGGAAGGAATTTTTTTCCCCAATGTGAAGCTTACCGTTTGCCACATGGGGTTTTGCCTTCCTCTGGATCAACATGTTAGAGCAAGTTAGGATAGGATATGGGTTGAACTAAATGGAATTAAAGTCTTCCTTCAACCTTAATAACTATGTATGTTACTATGATGGTAATCCAATCCACTGTTGTAGCAATATAAAACGGAGTATAAAAGTTGTGCACATATACTGTACATAAAAAGGTTAAAATAATTATTTGTATAGTGCCATGGTATGAGCTTGTTAAAATGGTGCAGGAGGGACTAATCAATATGCAGCAAGAAGGTAAAGCAAGAGCAAAGAGTAACGGGCACAAACACAATTGAATACATGACTTACAACGGCTGTGATAAGCGGTTACCAGTATGGTCACACTGGTAAGTGCAGGAACGCGCCCCAACGTGTGTTTCAGATCAAGTCCTTCATAAGAGGGTGGCGTCAATAGTAAACCGGGACGTTTAAAAAGCGGGATGTGGCAGTCGCATGCGCAGCCAGGAGAACCCAGAAGTTGGGAGTGCCCACGTCATGCGGACAGTGATGACTTTATAACCGTTTATATGACATATAGTACTTACTGGTCCCACACAGTCAAGAACAACAGAGGTCTTCTTACACATCTCAGCGAGGGAGGCTTCATCAGCAACGTCGGAGATTAGAATGTCAATAGACTTCAGCTGTGGTTTTCCTACAGATGAATAATGGATAGAAGCAGTGACTGGTACGAAGTTACGGGTTAGATCTACAATGGTAAAAAGCCCTGCACTGTCCTTTAATACAGGCTGAGGGTGCAGAAGAAGACAAGCAATTAATCTTACCGTAAAGCCTCATTACACGACCTATAAGCCTTCTAGTCTATTGCATGGGACCTTTACGATACAAAACTAAAAGTAAAAGGTAGCAGCGTGCGCCATCAGATGCTGGATGGAAGTGGCTTTTCTCCTGCAGCACAGGCGTTATACATGCGGCTCTGCATGTTCTCAGGTCCCCTATACCTTAGCAGGTCTACATTGTCATTATGGCAACACCTCTCCAAGGAACGGATTGGGCATGCTGAAATTCATCAGATGCTACATGTGCCTCATGCACACGATCCAGAGTATCTAATGTGTGTGGTCAGCTTAAAAGAGTAGTCTGACTGCTCCCTCCACAACAGGAAGTAAAGGAGATGATGACATCAAGTCTGGGCGAGCGGCAAGTATCGTGCTGTATCCTACTGTAGCATGGCGGGTGGGCAATACCTGCCAATCATGCACGCATACTAGCGGTTACATGCAGACGCGACATCAGCGCCGCTCTCCTTCCGACAGGACTTCCGCTAGGAATTTTGGGGCCCCATACTGTAAAAATTTTCAGGGCCCCCTTGAGACTCCGCCCAGGCTCCACCCCTCGAACTGTCCACAGCCCCACCGCTCTGTCTTGGAAAAACTCCACTTCTCACCAATCACACATTAAGGGTATATGCACATGCTGCGGATCAGCAGCAGTTCCGCAGGCAGTGTACAGTATAATTTTATCCTATGGGTTTTCAAATCCGCAGTGCACATGCTGCGGATTTTTCCGTGCGGAAAAGCTGCAGTTTGAAATCCGAAGCATATCAATTCTTTCTGCGGATTCCGCTGCGATTTGACACCTATTCCATTGTCCAGGTGTCAAACCGCAGGGGAAAACCACTGGCCAATCCGCAGGAAAACCGTAGATAACTTTACCTGCGGTTTTACCTGCGGATCCGCACGGAAAAATCCGCATGTGAATCCGCAGCGTGTGCACATAGCCTAACAGTTCCCATCACCAGATCACACATATAGCCAGCAGCTTTTGTTTTGGTCAAAAGATTTTTTAAGCCTTTGAGCAGGGGGTTGGACCAGATGGCCCAGGAGGTCCCTTCCAACTCTACGATTCTATGATTCTAAGCCGCCACCACGACAAGGTAGACTCTTTTGGCCGAGTTCTACTTTACTCTATCCTATTAATCATTTGTTAAAATATCCAATACAATTTAGGTATGTTTTTATTTATTTTTCAATTTTTAAAATGACCAATAATATCGTATACAAGGAACAAATACCACCATGACCAGACCCCATATTACCACCACACAGAGACCTATAATACCACATACAAGGAACAAATACCACCACACCATGTCCAGACCACATATTACCACCACAGTGACCGAATAATATCACATACAAGGGACAAATACCACCGTACCATGTCCAGATCACATTTTACCACCACATGGTGACCAATAATACCACATACAAGGAACAAATACCACCACACCATGGCCGGACAACATATTACCACCACTTAGTGACTGAATACTACAATACTGGTCATTAATAAAAAAAAAAAAAAAAAAAAAACCCACAATACTAATATCATCATAAGTGCCATTATACACAGTAGATCTGTACTTAGTATGCAGTGATTACCGGTGACATTATACACAGGAGCTCTGTATACAGTATCAGTGTACAGGTAATACAGTGATCAACAGTGACATTATACACACACGAGAGCTGTATATATTGTACAGGTTATACTGTGATCAATGATATACACAGGAACTCTGTATATACTGTCAGTGTAAAGGTAATACAGTGATCACTGGTGAGATTGTACACAGGACCGCTGTATATAGTATACAGTGTATAGTGTCAGTGTACAGTGTGCCGTCGAAACATATTGCTTCTTGCCGATATCAAAAATAAAAAATAAACTTTCTCCTTACCTGACTGCACCATCTGTCTCCATCCTGTCCCATATTCCTGCCCCATCTGTCTCTATCCTGCACCATGTCTCCATCCTGCCCCCTGTGTCTCCCATCCTGCCACTTTCAATAAAAATAAAAAAGCTTTCTCCTTACCTGGCCACGCTCCTGCGCCGATGCTCCCTACATGCAGTTCAAGCATGTACTCGCCGGCAAATGAAAATGACATCATACGCCGGCGATGTGCGTGCTGACGTCAGCTGCCAGCCTCCGATTAGCTGGCGGATTTTAACTATTGCCGTGTGGGCCCACACGGCAATGGAGTTTAACTGAACCTGCATCTCAGACACAGGTTCAGTTACTGCACCGGCAGATTCTTGCCGCTAGGGCCCGCTGAGCAGAGGCGAGGGGGCCCATTGTGGGCCGTCTCTGCTCACCGGGCCCCATACACCAGTCAGAGCAGTAATGCCCTGATGGCGGCAATGCCTACCGATGAAGAAGTGGGCCGGGTTGGACAACCCCATTAAATCCTACTGAGTTTCTCCTGCTCCCTAAAATGTGAAAAGCTGCAGATTTTCTCCGCAGATCCACAGCCCACTCTGCATCGTAATCTGTGGCGGAAAAGTATTCCATCAGTGATCTAAACCCAAGATCGGGTACACAGGCGGCAGACAACACTGAGCGGGTGAAATCCCTAGTGGAAACTTGCAGCAGACAGACAAGCAGAGTTTACCTCTGGAGCCCAGGGTTTGTGCAGAAAGTGTCAGTCACAGCTCACATTTAGTCCTGAATCTGCGGCGGACTGGGGGGCTTTAGCATCACTTGTACCTGGAGAGCCCCTTTAAATCCCATGCTTGTGGGATACAGAGATAACGGGGGCATGATGGACGAGCGGCCCCCTGCTCTGCAGATATAGAGGATATCCAGGGCAGAGCCTGTAGTGCAGCAGCCGGGCAGTGACCAGCCGGACCCCATTAAAGGTCAGAGGCAGGCCCGGATTGATAATGTGCCCAACCGGGCATTTTCCCGCTGGGCTGCAGGCTGGCAGCGCCAGCTCATCTGGCTTCTTGCCAGCTGATGCGGCCACTGGCCTGGCTGTTCTTCATGCCGCCGGCCCTCTGCGGGCACGGTGGCTATGGCAGGGAGATAAGCCGCCACGCCGCCAATCCTCGCCCTCCAGAGAACCCCCCCCCCCCGCCTCCGCAGCCACTCTGCTCTCTTCTCTGCGCACAGGACCTGTGATGAGGTCACAGGAGGGGAGGAGTCAGAGAGGTCCCATGATCAGGTTCCTCTGTCCAGACACCTGATCATGTCACCGCTGACTCCTCCCCTCCTGTGACATCCCTGCCTCTTGGTGTCTGCAGGAGTCTGCTGCGCTGGTTGTCATGGTGCTGGATGAGGGAAGTTTTTGTGGGGTCAGGAGGGGTTTACAGGGTGTACGGAGCCGAGCCGCGTGTGTACGAGGTGTACGGAGCCGAGCCGCGTGTGTACGAGGTGTACGGAGCCGAGCCGCGTGTGTACGAGGTGTACGGAGCCGAGCCGCGTGTGTACGAGGTGTACGGAGCCGAGCCGCGTGTGTACGAGGTGTACGGAGCCGAGCCGCGTGTGTACGAGGTGTACGGAGCCGAGCCGCGTGTGTACGAGGTGTACGGAGCCGAGCCGCGTGTGTACGAGGTGTACATAGTGGAGCCATGTGTGTACGAGGTGTACGGTGATCCGTGTCACTGGCAAACGGAAGCAGATGGGCCTGGTGAATTTCATGGGGTCCGTCTGGGTTAGTTTAGTCCCTGTTCACACTGCATTGTGAATTGAAGGGTTCTTTCTGATTTGCCCTAAAAATGGGACTCCACAGAACCGCAATAGAATATACTGTAATGACATGAACAGAGTGTGAATTCACCCGCCTGCGGTTTTTCTGTGACCGTGTCCGTGAGTGCAGGCGCTTTGCCTGTGGCCCTGTCGGTGGTTCGGCTGAATCCCATTTTTAGACCTTTTCACTTGTTTCGTTTTTGCCACTGGAAAAAGCAGCGTTTTACGGAAATCCAAGTTAGTGAGAGTTTGGAATTGCTCATTTTTTTCCTTGCAGATCTGAACCTTCAGAGGGGTTTGGGGTATTTGTTTTTTTTTTTTTTTTTTTTTCAAATCTTTATGTCAATTCTTTCAGGTTGTAAATTTTTCAGCCATTCCAATGGACAGAAAAAAATGCAAGTAACTGCAGCGAAAGTGAATCTTCTGCAGTATTTTTCTTGCCAACACTCTGGTCTTTGTAGGTGTAAAATCTGCTCAAATACTGTGTGTGGGAATAGTCTTAGGAGGATTCAGGCAGAACCACGAGACACGGGCATAGTCTTCGGAGGATTCAGGCAGAACCACCGGACACGGGCATAGTCTTCGGAGGATTCAGGTGCGGAGCTGCTTGTGTGCGATGTGTACGGAGCAGAGCGTGTATGAGTTGGACGGAGCGGAGCCGTGTGTGTACGAAGTGTACGGAGCAGAGCCGTGTGTGTACGAGGAGTAAGGAGCAGAGCCGGATGTGTACGAGGAGTAAGGAGCGGAGCCGGATGTGTACGGAGCGGAGCCGTATGTACGAGTTGTACGGAGCGGAGCCATGTGTGTACGAGATGTACATAGCGGAGCCATGTGTGTACGAGGTGTACGGTGCGGAGCTGCTTGTGTGCGAGGTGTACGGAGCAGAGCGTGTATGAGGTGGACGGAGCGGAGCCGTGTGTGCACGAAGTGTACGGAGCAGAGCCGTGTGTGTACGAGGTGTAAGGAGCAGAGCCGGATGTGTACGAGGAGTAAGGAGCAGAGCCGGATGTGTACAGAGCGGAGCCGTGTGTGTACAAGGTGTATGGAGCAGAGCCGGAGGTGCATGAGGTGTACGGAGGAGAGCCAGAGGTGCACGAGCTGTACAGAGTGGAGCAGTGTGTGTATGGGGTCTACAGAGCGGAGCCGGAGGTGTACGGAGTGGAGGTATGTACAAGGTTTACAGAGCGGAGCCGTGTGTGTACGAAGTGTATGAAACGGAGCCCTGTGTGGACAACGTGTACGGATCTGAGCCTTGTGTTTACGGAGCGGAGCAGATCCGGGTGTGTACGGAATGAAGCCGCGTGTGTGCGGGGTGTACGGAGCGGAGTGGAGCCGCGTGTGTATGGAGCGGAGCCGCGTGTATACAAGGTGTATGGAGCAAAGCCGCATATGTACAAGGTTTACGGAGTGGAGCCATGTATGTACAAGGTGTACAGAGCGTGGCCGCGTGTGAACAGTGTACGAGTTTTACGGTGCGGCGCCAAGTGTGTACTGAGTGGAGCCATGTGTGCGCGAGGTGTACGGAGCGGAGCTGTGTGTGTACGAGGCATACAAAGCTGAACCGTGTGTGTATGAGGCGTGCGAAGCCATGCGTGTACGAGGTGTATGGTGGGAAGCATTCATACCTCCCAACCGTCCCGTATCCAATGGGACAGTCCCGATTTTGAGAGAAAGAGACTGCCCCAGCCGGGAGCTTACTTTTCCCTCGGACACAGGAGTACACGGCGGAGCCCCGAGGAGCACTTTAAAACTCGCACGTGACGTTCTACCGGAAGTGATGTGCTAGAAGCTGACCGGAAATTAGTTAATTTTGGGAGGAGATTGTGACGGAACCATGGAGGCACTTCAGGGAATGCTTCAGATCACCGTGTCCTCCTCCAACAGTGCGGACAGCGGGATTGCCTTGGAGTCGGGAATGCCGGCCATGTGAGCGGATCATGATCTGTCCTGCAGCGGGATGCTCAGGTGGGCACTACAATGGGAGCGCGGCTGCTATAGTATCTTTATAGAATATTTCTTTATCTCTTTGTTTCTTTCTCTCTCTAATCTTTCTTTTTTTCTTTCTCTCTCTCTGTTCTTTCTTTCTTTTCCTCAGTGCCAGCCACTGTGCCCAAAATGGCTGATGTATATACACTGTATATACATCAGCCTCGAGTCAGCATCTATCTATACGTAAGCCTCAGCACCAGTATATACATCAGCACCTGTATAATACACAGGTGCTGGGGCTGATGTATATACTGGTGCTGACTTGAGGCTGATGTATATATGGGCTGTATGTATATACATCACTGATCAGCCTCTAATCAGCACCTATATACACTCACTGGCCACTTTATTAGGTACACCTGTCCAACTGTGTGTTAAGACTTAATTTCTAATCAGCCAATCACATGGCGGCAACTCAGTGCATTTAGGCATGTAGACATGGTCAAGACAATCTCCTGCAGTTCAAACCGAGCATCAGTATGGGGAAGAAAGGTGATTTGAGTGCCTTTGAACGTGGCATGATTGTTGGTGCCAGAAGGGCTGGTCTGAGAATTTCAGAAACTGCTGATCTACTGGGATTTTCACGCACAACCATCTCTAGGGTTTACAGAGAATGGTCCGAAAAAGAAAAAAAATCCAGTGAGCGGCAGTTCTGTGGCCGGAAATGCCATGTTGATGCCAGAGGAGAATGGGCAGACTGGTTCGAGCTGATAGAAAGGCAACAGTGACTCAAATTGCCACCCGTTACAACCAAGGTAGGCAGAAGAGCATCTCTGAACGCACAGTGCGTCGAACTTTGAGGCAGATGGGCTACAGCAGCAGAAGACCACACTGGGTACCACTCCTCTCAGCTAAGAACAGGAAACTGAGGCTAAAATTTGCACAAGCTCATCGAAATTGGACAGTAGAAGATTGGAAAAACGTTGCCTGGTCTGATGAGTCTCGATTTCTGCTGCGACATTCGGATGGTAGGGTCAGAATTTGGCGTAAACAACATGAAAGCATGGATCCATCCTGCCTTGTATCAACGGTTCAGGCTGGTGGTGGTGGTGTCATGGTGTGGGGAATTTTTTCTGGGCACTCTTTGGGCCCCTTGGTACCAATTGAGCATCGTTGCAACGCCACAGCCTACCTGAGTATTGTTGCTGACCATGTCCATCCCTTTATGACCACAATGTACCCAACATCTGATGGCTACTTTCAGCAGGATAATGCGCCATGTCATAAAGCTCGAATCATCTCAGATTGGTTTCTTGAACATGACAATGAGTTTACTGTACTCAAATGGCCTCCTCAGTCACCAGATCTCAATCCAATAGAGCATCTTTGGGATGTGGTGGAACGGGAGATTCGCATCAGGGATGTGCAGCCGACAAATCTGCGCCAACTGTGTGATGCCATCATGTCAATATGGTCCAAAATCTCTGAGGAATGCTTCCAGCACCTTGTTGAATCTCTGCCACGAAGAATTGAGGCAGTTCTGAAGGCAAAAGGGGGTCCAACCCCTTACTAGCATGGTGTACCTAATAAAGTGGCCAGTGAGTGTATACATCAGCCCCAGCACCCGTATATACATCAGCCCCAGCACCCGTATATACAGTACATCAGCCCCCTGCACCAGTATATACATCAGCCCCAGCACCCGTATATACATATATTTATACAGTAGTCTCAATGTGATATATATTCAGCAGTATGTAACATAATATAGTATAAGGCTATGTGCACACGTAGTTGGAAGTGCTGCGGATTTTAAAAAATCTGCAGGTAAATCTGCAGGTCAAAATACCTGTGGTTTACCTGCGGATTAGCCTGCGGTTTAGCCCTGCGGTTTCACACCTCACAATGGTGAAGGTGTGAAACTGCAGCGGAATCCGCACAAAGAGTTGACATGCTGCGGATTGTAACCCTCAGCAAATCTGCGCGGAAAAATCCGCAGCATGTGCACAGCGTTTTTGATGTTACCATTGCAAAGAATGGTAATGTACAACGCAGCACAAACTGCTGCAGACCTGCAGGGCCAGAAACGCTGCGGATCCGCAGCAGAATCCGCAATGTGTGCACATAGCCTAATACTGTCAATTATAATGTAGAGTTGTGTGTATTTAGTATGTTGCTGTGTATATAGTATATAGTGTGGAATCCACACTATATACACTGGCCCATCTCTACACTATACAGTATATACACAGCTCCACTCTATATTCCTTACCACAGTATATATTGTAGAACTGTGTACATTGTGTATACTCCTCCTGTCCTGTATACATGGCGTAAATATAAGTATCTACTCTAAGTGTGTGTATCTATGAAAATAAAAAGCACGCCGACGAATTGTGCAAAGTGGCGGACTCTTTATTAGCCCATGTGACAAAGTTTTGGATCTATAACAGATTATTTCTCTGCTATGGAATTGAAATATTACCACATGAGCTAATAAAGAGTCCTCCACTTTTCTCTTATTTAATCGGTATGCTGATTATTTTCTTTTTATAAATGCCTTGGATTTAAGGATGTGTGTCCTAAAAGCATTTCACCCACTGCTTAATATTTGGTGGTGCTCAATTATGACACATATCAAGGCTGATATCACCACTCGGCAAAAGCGGGCAAGTGCTGTCAGGGACTTGGCATGCTATGGGGCTCGTAAGCAGTGGGGCTCCGGTGCCAGCGCCGACACAGTTGAATACAATAATGAGTGAGGGAGCCCATCTGCTGATGCTCCCTCTCTCATCATTCCCCCTCTGCGTCTGAGCTCTGTCACGTCTTAGTGCAGAGGGTACAATGACATCACTACAGCGAATTGTCTGTGCCAAGTAGTGCAGAGGATCAGAATACACTGAGGAGACCAAAGCAGTGGGGACAGGGAGAAGTATTATGTGGTGCCCATAATACTGTATGGAGGACTATGTGGTGCCCATAATACTGTATGGAGGACTATGTGGTGCCCATAATACTGTATGGAGGACTATGTGGTGCCCATAATACTGTATGGAGGACTATGTGGTGCCCATAATACTGTATGGAGGACTATGTGGTGCCCATAATACTGTATGGAGGACTATGTGGTGCCCATAATACTGTATGGAGGACTATGTGGTGCCCATAATACTGTATGGAGGACTATGTGGTGCCCATAATACTGTATGGAGGACTATGTGGTGCCCATAATACTGTATGGAGGACTATGTGGTGCCCATAATACTGTATGGAGGACTATGTGGTGCCCATAATACTGTATGGAGGACTATGTGGTGCCCATAATACTGTATGGAGGACTATGTGGTGCCCATAATACTGTATGGAGGACTATGTGGTGCCCATAATACTGTATGGAGGACTATGTGGTGCCCATAATACTGTATGGAGGACTATGTGGTGCCCATAATACTGTATGGAGGACTATGTGGTGCCCATAATACTGTATGGAGGACTATGTGGTGCCCATAATACTGTATGGAGGACTATGTGGTGCCCATAATACTGTATGGAGGACTATGTGGTGCCCATAATACTGTATGGAGGACTATGTGGTGCCCATAATACTGTATGGAGGACTATGTGGTGCCCATAATACTGTATGGAGGACTATGTGGTGCCCATAATACTGTATGGAGGACTATGTGGTGCCCATAATACTGTATGGAGGACTATGTGGTGCCCATAATACTGTATGGAGGACTATGTGGTGCCCATAATACTGTATGGAGGACTATGTGGTGCCCATAATACTGTATGGAGGACTATGTGGTGCCCATAATACTGTATGGAGGACTATGTGGTGCCCATAATACTGTATGGAGGACTATGTGGTGCCCATAATACTGTATGGAGGACTATGTGGTGCCCATAATACTGTATGGAGGACTATGTGGTGCCCATAATACTGTATGGAGGACTATGTGGTGCCCATAATACTGTATGGAGGACTATGTGGTGCCCATAATACTGTGTGGAGGACTATGTGGTGCCCATAATACTGTGTGGAGGACTATGTGGTGCCCATAATACTGTGTGGAGGACTATGTGGTGCCCATAATACTGTGTGGAGGACTATGTGGTGCCCATAATACTGTGTGGAGGACTATGTGGTGCCCATAATACTGTGTGGAGGACTATGTGGTGCCCATAATACTGTATGGAGGACTATGTGGTGCCCATAATACTGTATGGAGGACTATGTTGTGCCCATAATACTGTATAGAGCAGGGGTCCCCAACCGCCGGTCCGCGGCCCAGCACCGGGCCGTTGCAGTGCCCTTGCCGGTCCGCGGACACAAGGGGAGCCAGGGGGCGGTGCAGCAGCTGATACTCACCCTGCATCCCGCTGAGGCTTCATCCCGCGGCGGCTTCATCCAGCGCTGAGCGGTCACGTGCTACCGCTCATTTAAGGTCATGAATATGGACGCCACTCATCTCCCATAGGCATGGCGTCCATATTCATGGGCCTTAATGAGCGGTATCACGTGACCGCTCCGCACAGGAAGAAGCTGAAGCGCCGCGAGATGCAGGGACGTGCAGCAACGGGAAGGAAGTTCAGCGACGTGAGGGTAAGTATGATGGGGAGGATGGGGGAGCCGAGCGGAGCCATAAATATAAGGGAGGGAGAATGGGAGCGGAGCCATAAATATAAGGGAGGGAGAATGGGAGCGGAGCCATAAATATAAGGGAGGGAGAATGGGAGCGGAGCCATAAATATAAGGGAGGGAGAATGGGAGCGGAGCCATATACACAGGGGAGGGAGAATGGGAGCAGAGCCATATACACAGGGGAGGGAGAATGGGAGCAGAGCCATATATAAAGGGGAGGGGGGAGTGGAGCCATATATACAAGGGAGGGAGAGTGGGAGCGGAGCCATATATACAGGGGAGGGAGAGTGGGAGCGGAGCCATATATACTAGGGAGGGAGAGTGGGAGCGGAGCCATATACACAGGGGAGGGAGAATGGGAGCGGAGCCATATATACAGGGGAGGGAGAATGGGAGCGGAGCCATATATACAGGGGAGGGAGAGTGGGAGCGGAGCCATATACACAGGGGAGGGAGAATGGGAGCGGAGCCATATACACAGGGGAGGGAGAATGGGAGCGGATCCATATATACAGGGGAGGGAGAGTGGGAGCGGAGCCATATACACAGGGGAGGGAGAATGGGAGCGGAGCCATATATACACAAGGGAGGGAGAGTGGGAGCGGAGCCATATACACAGGGGAGGGAGAATGGGAGCGGAGCCATATACACAGGGGAGGGAGAATGGGAGCAGAGCCATATATAAAGGGGAGGGGGGAGTGGAGCCATATATACAAGGGAGGGAGAGTGGGAGCGGAGCCATATATACAAGGGAGGGAGAGTGGGAGCGGAGCCATATATACAGGGGAGGGAGAGTGGGAGCGGAGCCATATATACTAGGGAGGGAGAGTGGGAGCGGAGCCATATACACAGGGGAGGGAGAATGGGAGCGGAGCCATATATACAGGGGAGGGAGAATGGGAGCGGAGCCATATATACAGGGGAGGGAGAGTGGGAGCGGAGCCATATACACAGGGGAGGGAGAATGGGAGCGGAGCCATATACACAGGGGAGGGAGAATGGGAGCGGATCCATATATACAGGGGAGGGAGAGTGGGAGCGGAGCCATATACACAGGGGAGGGAGAATGGGAGCGGAGCCATATATACACAAGGGAGGGAGAGTGGGAGCGGAGCCATATATATATAAGGGAGGGAGAGTGGGAGCGGAGCCATATATACAAGGGAGGGAGAGTGGAAGCCGAGCCATATATACAAGGGAGGGAGAGTGGGAGCGGAGCCATATATACAAGGGAGGGAGAGTGGGAGCGGAGCCATGCATGCAGGATGGGACAGGGGAGCCATGTATACAGGATAGAAGAGTGGGAGCAGAGCCATGCATACAGGATGGGAGGATGGGAGCGGAGCCATGTATACAGGATGGGAGAGTGGGAGCAGAGCCATGTATACAGGATGGGACAGGGGAGCCATGCATACAACAGGGGGAGCCACACAGAGCTGGACGGGGGGGACCACACATACATTTTCTGATGATTAGAAAATAATCAGCATGTACAGTATTCCAGTACAATTGTTAAGTGCTCAATGCTCCATTTCCTTGTAGGTTCCAATCATCATTAGCAGTGACGGTCATCAGTAGAAGTAGCCCAGTTCTCCCACTGAAACAGAGAAACAAGCCCTGTGCTCCCACTCATTCAAAACCTATGGTGAGTTGAGTCACATTAAAAATGTTACAATTAAATGATAAATATGCACTGCTAAACTACAACCGCGTCCATAGCCCCGCCCCCTTATGACCAAAGCCCCGCCCCTGTCACACCTCCATCCCCGCCCTGCCGGGCCATGGAAGAATGGTCTTGGTTCAAGCCGGTCCCTGGTGCAAAAAAGGTTGGGGACCACTGGTATAGAGGACTATATGGTGCCCATAATACTGTATGGAGGACTATGCGGGGCCCATAATACTGTGTGGAGGACTGTATGGTGCCCATAATACTGTAATGAGGACTAAGTGGTACCAATAACAATGTAAGGAGGACTAAGTGGTGCCCATAATATTGTATGGAGGGTTATCCAAATTCGCAAGTTCTCCCCTATCTTTTGGATAGGGGATGACTTTCTGTTTGTTGTGGATGTGACTGCTGGGACCCCCATGATCCTGGGAAACGTAGCTTTGAAGAGCACCATGTAAATGGAGCTGTGGTCCAATCATACGCACTGTGACGCCATTAACATGTGGCTCTTTAAATACTGTAACTCCTTTAATAGAGTGATGAGGGGACGACAAAGTATAGCAAAAATTCACTGTCGGGGCTGATGAGTGTTATTGTTTGTGGGCTGGTGGGGTTTGTGTGGCAGGGCTGCTTTTTTGTCCCAGTCCGGCCGGTGTCAGAGGGCCACTATGGCGCCGCTCTGTGCAGCAGCCTGTAGTTCTCCAGCATGGCATACAAGCCACAGTGGCCCATGGCATGCTGAGCCTTGCAGTCCCACATCAGCTGATTCTCAGCCACTTGAAGGAAGTGGTGTCCATTACTGCAGTCGGGAGGCAGAACGAGTCAGTGCGCCCCCCAGTGGACGCCATCATGTCACTCACCCATCTTGTCCGCGGCCAAGCTCAGCACTTCCTCCAGCTTCTTCTTGCTCCGGCCGGCCACAGCCCAGCGCAGCTCTTGGCCTCTGTAGTCCTCTCCATCAGCCGCTCGGGCCACTTCCTCCACAACGAACTGCCCGGTGAAGCCGGAGGCCCCGAATACGACAATCTGGTACGGCCGGCTGGAGGCTCTGGTGGCCATAGTGACTGCGCTGCGAGTGCGTGACTGACTGGCGCAGGCAGCAGCACTGACAGGTAGGGAGCGCCGGGGGGCGTGGCTTTCCC
Source organism: Dendrobates tinctorius (assembly GCF_039654945.1). Taxonomy (NCBI): domain Eukaryota; kingdom Metazoa; phylum Chordata; class Amphibia; order Anura; family Dendrobatidae; genus Dendrobates; species Dendrobates tinctorius. The sequence continues at coordinate 10,584,540 of NW_027361808.1, forward strand.
GGGCAGCTGTCTGTCACCAAAACTTTACCGACGCGTCCGTGGCCGAAACCTACAGGCTCCGGACAGTTCACACGAGGACTGTGACGGACAGACGGAATTCATGTGCACAAGCGATCCGTGTCACTGGCAAACGGAAGCGGATGGGCCTGGTGCATTTCATGGCGTCCGTCTGGGTTAGTTTAGTCCCTGTTCACACTGGATTGTGAATTGAAGGGTTCTTTCTGATTTGCCCTAAAAATGGGACTCCACAGAACCGCAATAGAATATACTGTAATGACATGAACAGAGTGTGAATTCACCCGCCTGCGGTTTTTCTGTGACCGTGTCCGTGAGTGCAGGCGCTTTGCCTGTGGCCCTGTGGGTGGTTCGGCTGAATCCCATTTTTAGACCTTTTCACTTGTTTCGTTTTTGCCACTGGAAAAAGCAGCGTTTTACGGAAATCCGAGTTAGTGAGAGTTTGGAATTGCTCATTTTTTTCCTTGCCGATCTGAACCTTCAGAGGGGTTTGGGGTATTTGGATTTTTTTTTTTTTTTTTCTTTCAAATCTTTATGTCATTTCTTTCAGGTTGTAAATTTTTCAGCCATTCCAATGGACAGAAAAAAATGCCAGTAACTGCAGCGAAAGTGAATCTTCTGCAGTATTTTTCTTGCCAACACTCTGGTCTTTGTAGGTGTAAAATCTGCTCAAATACTGTGTGTGGGAATAGTCTGAGGAGGATTCAGGCAGAACCACGAGACACAGGCATAGTCTTTGGAGGATTCAGGCAGAACCACCGGACACAGGCATAGTCTTTGGAGGATTCAGGCAGAACCACCAGACACGGGCATAGTCTTTGGAGGATTCAGGCAGAACCACCAGACACGGGCATAGTCTTTGGAGGATTCAGGCAGAACCACCAGACACGGGCATAGTCTGAGGAGGATTCAGGCAGAACCACCAGACACGGGCATAGTCTGAGGAGGATTCAGGCAGAACCACCAGACACGGGCATAGTCTGAGGAGGATTCAGGCAGAACCACCAGACACGGGCATAGTCTTTGGAGGATTCAGGCAGAACCACCAGACACGGGCATAGTCTTTGGAGGATTCAGGCAGAACCACCAGACACGGGCATAGTCTGAGGAGGATTCAGGCAGAACCACCAGACACGGGCATAGTCTGAGGAGGATTCAGGCAGAACCACCAGACACGGGCATAGTCTGAGGAGGATTCAGGCAGAACCACCAGACACGGGCATAGTCTGAGGAGGATTCAGGCAGAACCACCAGACACGGGCATAGTCTTTGGAGGATTCAGGCAGAACCACCAGACACGGGCATAGTCTTTGGAGGATTCAGGCAGAACCACCAGACACGGGCATAGTCTTTGGAGGATTCAGGCAGAACCACCAGACACGGGCATAGTCTGAGGAGGATTCAGGCAGAACCACCAGACACGGGCATAGTCTGAGGAGGATTCAGGCAGAACCACCAGACACGGGCATAGTCTGAGGAGGATTCAGGCAGAACCACCAGACACGGGCATAGTCTTTGGAGGATTCAGGCAGAACCACCAGACACGGGCATAGTCTTTGGAGGATTCAGGCAGAACCACCAGACACGGGCATAGTCTGAGGAGGATTCAGGCAGAACCACCAGACACGGGCATAGTCTGAGGAGGATTCAGGCAGAACCACCAGACACGGGCATAGTCTGAGGAGGATTCAGGCAGAACCACCAGACACGGGCATAGTCTGAGGAGGATTCAGGCAGAACCACCAGACACAGGCATAGTCTTTGGAGGATTCAGGCAGAACCACCAGACACGGGCATAGTCTGAGGAGGATTCAGGCAGAACCACCAGACACGGGCATAGTCTGAGGAGGATTCAGGCAGAACCACCAGACACAGGCATAGTCTGAGGAGGATTCAGGCAGTACCACCAGACACTGGCATAGTCTTCGGAGGATTCAGAATAAAATGACTCGAAGACGGATGGAAATAAAGACCCGCAGGGTGAAAAATAAATCTAATAAAAATTCCTAAAATAAATATAAATAAATATATATATATATATATATATATATATATATATATATATATATATATATATATACACACACACACACACATATATACATACATAAATGATATATAAAATTTAAAAAGGGAATATATACAGTAATAATAAATGATTCAGGAACACAATACTTAATTATATTAAAATTGCCTTTATTAAAATATTGGCACAACATATAAGTGCATAATAAAAAGAAGAAAAATACACTGACCACATTAGCAATATATGTATGGAATAAGGAAAAACCAGTCCATAACATAAGGCTTAATTAATAAACCAGGTAAATAATCAAGTGACACAAAACACATTACCAAATTTATATAAGCAATATATGCTCAAAGTGCTATAGTGCAACTGTGCAATCCTACTAAGAAATGTGCAACATAACCGCAATAAACAAAGTGCAGTGTATAAGATACCTGTAAGCCTGTTTGCGCTGTGTGGAGTGTATTTAAATGCGCCCCGATGCGCATTTCGGAAATAAATCTCCTTCGTCAGGGGGGTTAATTGGTATACAATGCGTGTGAAAGGTTTATTTATAATAGAATCAATTACAGGCAAAGAGCTCAGCAGCGCATGCGCCATTACAACCCGGAAGTCACAGGGCGATACACACCATGTGACTAAATATTTCCGGGTATATTGAGTGTCAGTCACTAGGAGACGCCCTTTCCATGAAAACCAGCGGCATACTCGATAGCGCGTGCACATAGCTCAATGCCAATTATTTCTAATGAGGTTCATCACGGGCGGAGACCTTAATGGCGCATGCGCAACCAATGCAACACGGAAGTCACAATGCAATAGGCGTCATATGATGAAAGACGCCGTCGCCATGCAAACCACCTGTGAATTAGATAGCGCATGCGCACAGATCAACGCCAATGACAACATCAAACTAATTGCAGTAAAAAAATGAGGATAATAGTAGTATGTAGTAAAGTGGATATAACCATATGTATTTTCGGTGAAATATTATTAAATTCCCTACTAACTGTTTTGACAAATACATCGACACTTGGACAAGTGGTGTGATTGATGCGGTTATATGAGGATTATCATATTCATCTTTATTCTGGTGGAAAGAGGAAGCAAGAAGAACCTCCATCTTTTCCTATATATACTGTATATGTATTTTCAGTTATTATTTATGGGGTTTTCCTTGTATTATTATTATCATCATCATTTATTTTTATTTTTCATTTATTTATTTTTTGTGGCACTTTATATTTGTTTCTCTCAGGGTGTAATTTTGTATTTTGCATTTTCTATTTATATTTAATGTAATTCCATGCAATTATGGAACTAATTATTATTATATATTTTCTATGTGCATTTATACATTATAATTAGGGTATATATGTTGTCACATACACTTTTATAAATCATAATAGCACTGTTCTTATTTGGGTGTATATATATATATATATATATATATATATATATATATATATATATACACACACACACATACATACACATACATACATACATACACACACACACACACATACATACAGTGTTCCAAATTATTATGCAAATTGGATTTAAGTGTCATAAAGATGTAATTTTTTGCTTTTCAAATAAACTCATAGATGGTATTGTGTATCAGGGCTCTTTGGATCACTGAAATCAATCTCAAATGCCTGTGATAATTAGTTTACCAGGTGAGCCCAATTAAAGGAAAACTACTTAAGAATGATGTTCCACATTATTAAGCAGGGCACAGGTTTCAAGGAATTTAGGAAAGAAAAATGATCTCTCTGCTGCTGAAAAGCATCAAATAGTGCAATGCCTTGGTCAAGAGATGAAAACATTAGAGATATTTCCCAAAAACGTAAACGTGATCATCGTACTGTTAAGAGATTTGTGGTTGATTCTGAGCACAGACATGTTTGTGCTGATAAAGGCAGAATGAGGAAGGTTTCTGCCAGGCAAGTTCATCAGATTAAGAGAGCAGCTGCTAAAAAGCCATTACAAAACAGCAAACAGATATTTAAAGCTGCTGGTGCCTCGAGTCCCTCGAACCTCAAGGTGTAGGATCCTTCAAAGGCATGCTGTGGTGCATAAACCTACAATTCGGCCACTCCTAAACAGTGTTCACAAGCAGAAATGGTTGCAGTGGGCCCAGACATACATGAAGACTAATTTTCAAACAGTCTTGTTTACTGATGAGTGTCGAGCAACCCTGGATGGTCCAGATGGATGGAGTAGTGGATGGTTGGTGGATGGCCACTATGTCCCAACAAGGCTGTGACGTCAGAAAGGAGGTGGAGGAGTCATGTTTTGGGCCGGAATCATGGGGAAACAGCTGGTAGGGCTCTTTAAGGTTCCTGAAGGTGTGAAAATGACCTCTGCAAAGTATATAGAGTTTCTGACTGACAGCTGTCTTCCATGGTATAAAAAGCAGAAATGTGCCTGCAGGAGCAAAATCCTCTTCATGCATGACACTGCACCATCTCATGCTGCAAAGAATACCTCTGAGTCATTGACTGCTATGGGCATAAAAGGAGATAAACTCATGGTTTGGCCACCATCTTTCCCTGACCTCAACCCTACAGAGAACCTTTGGAGTATCATCAAACAAAAGATCTATGATGGTGGAAGGCAGCTCACATCAAAACAGCAGCTCTGGGAGGCTATTCTGACTTCATGCAAAGAAATACAAGCAGAAACTCTCCAAAAAACTCACAAGTTCAATGGATGCAAGAATTGTGAAGGTGATATCAAAGAAGGGTTCCTATGTTAACATGTAACTTGGCCTGTTAGGATGTTTTGGAGTTAAATAGCTTTTTTGTTCGGTGAATGTGACCACCTAATGTTGCAAATTCCACAAATGAGCATTTTCAGTTCTTTAAAACATATCAAATGTTTAGAAATTCTACTGTGCATAATAATTTGGAACAGTGCAATTTGAGTTTTAAGTAATTTTGAAGATTATACTGTTATCATTAGGAGGTTTCTTCAATAAAATTTGATGTATACTCTAACGGGTGATGACTTTTATTAGACTGACTGTCATTTGTACCGACTATTTAGGAAAATCAGAGAAAAATATAATTTGCATAATAATTTGGAACACAGTATATATATATTAGTCTGTGGGGTATGATTTGCATATTATACCTCATATGTGATAGAGTTATATCCACTTTACCACATACTACTATTTTCCTAATTTTTTACTGCAATTAGTTTGATGTTGTCATTGGCGTTGATCTGTGCGCATGCGCTATCTAATTCACCGGTGGTTCGCATGGCGACGGCGTCTTTCATCATATGATGCCTATCGCATTGTGACATCTGTGTTGCATTGGTTGCGCATGCGCCGTTAAGGTCTCCGCCCGTGATCAACCTCATTAGAAATAATTGGCATTGAGCTATGTGCACGCGCTATTGAGTACGCCGCTGGTTTTCATGGAAACGGCGTCTCATAGTGACTGACACTCAATATACCCGGAAGTATTTAGTCACATGGTGTGCATCGCCCTGTGACTTCCGGGTTGTAATGATGGCGCATGCACTGCTGAGCTCTTTGCCTGTAATTGATTCGTTTATAAATAAACCTTTCAGACGTATTGTATACCAATTAACCCCCCTGACGAAGGAGATTTATTTCCGAAACGCGCGTCGGGGCGCGTTTAAATACACTCCACACAGCGCAAACAGGCTTACAGGTATCTTATACACTGCACTTTGTTTATTGCGGTTATGTTGCACATTTCTTAGTAGGATTGCACAGTGGCACTATAGCACTTTGAGCATATATTGCTTATATAAATTTGGTAATTTTTTTTGTGTCACTTGATTATTTACCTGGTTTATTAATTAAGCCTTATGTTATGGACTGGTTTTTCCTTATTCCATACATATATTGCTAATGTGGTCAGTGTATTTTTGTTCTTATTATGCACTTATATGCTGTGCCAATATTTTAATAAAGGCAATTTTAATATAATTAAGTATTGTGTTCCTGAATCATTTATTATTACTGTATATATTCCCTTTTTAAATTTTATATATCATATATATATATATATTTTTATTAAGAGATATAGATAGATATATATCTATCTCTCTATCTATCTCTCTATCTATCTCTCTATCTCTCTATCTATCTCTCTATCTATCTCTCTCTCTATCTCTCTATCTATCTCTCTATCTATCTCTCTATCTATCTCTCTCTCTATCTCTCTATCTATCTCTCTATCTATCTCTCTATCTATCTTAGGAATTTTTATTAGATTTATTTTTCACCCTGCGGGACTTTATTTCCATCCATCTTCGAGTCATTTTATTTTTATATACACTGGATGGTCTGCCATCCTTTTAATTCAGAGGGGAATTGGTTCAAACATAGTTTTTGAGACAGTATATATCGTCAAACATGCGTTATTAATTTATTTAAATATATAGTAAGTTTGAATTCTGTTTTCTCTGTTTATTTCGGAGGATTCAGGCAGAACCATCGGACACGGGCATAGTCTTCGGAGGATTCAGGCAGAACCACCGGACACGGGCATAGTCTTCGGAGGATTCAGGCAGAACCACCGGACACGGGCATAGTCTTTGGAGGATTCAGGCAGAACCACCAGACACAAGCATAGTCTTTGGAGGATTCAGGCAGAACCACCGGACACTGGCATAGTCTTTGGATGATTCAGGCAGAACCAGCAGACATGAGCATAGTCTTTGGAGGATTCAGGCAGAACCACCAGACACGGGCATAGTCTTTGGATGATTCAGGCAGAACCACCGGACACGAGCATAGTCTGAGTAGGATTCAGGCAGAACCACCGGACACACTGCAGACATGCAAAGCGAACAGGAACTTGGCGTCCTTTCATTTTTCACAATGAAAAAAAAAGCCGGCATGCAGAACACTTTGTTATTAGGCCGGGTCATCATTGCAGCGTGACGGACTCAATAAAGGCCACGTTGACACGTTCAGTATTCAGTCATTATTTTGCTTCAGCATGTGTAAGCCACAAGCAGGAGTGGAACAGTTATAATAGAAACACGTCACCACTTCTGTATTTATCACCCACTCCTGGTTGTGGCTTACAAATACAGATGTAAAATACTGACCAAATACTGAACATGTGAACTTAACCTAACACTGATTAGACAAGAATGGCTTCTCAGTCAGGATTTGGCCCAGAGGGCTCATCCCCATTTGCGATAAAAAAAAAAAAAAGGTCCGATTTCAGGTCAAAGATTCGGACGAGTGCTATGCAAGTGTAATGCGATTTCGGTGTGATTTTTTTCTGTTTGACATGCGTATGCAATCCGTATGCAATGTGATTTTAACATGAGGTTTTACATCGAGCAGTTCTCTGTATGTAAATGCTCATGTTAAAATAGCGTTGTTAAAAAAAAAAACAGTACACATCGTTTTAAAACAAAAGAATCTTCAAGATATATTATATATATATATATATTATATTATATATACACACATACATACACATACACACACAGTCATATGTAAAAGTTTGGGCACCCCTATTAATGTTAACCTTTTTTCTTTATAACAATTTTGGTTTTTGCAACAGCTATTTCAGTTTCATATATCTAATAACTGATGGACTCAGTTATATTTCTGGATTCAAATGAGATTTATTGTACTAACAGAAAATGTGCAATCTGCATTTAAACAAAATTTGACCGGTGCAAAAGTATGGGCACCCTTATCATTTTCTTGATTTGAACACTCCTAACTACTTTTTACTGACTTCCTGAAGCACTAAATTGGTTTTGTAACCTCATTGAGCTTTGAACTTCATAGCCAGGTGTAACAAATCATGAGAAAAGGTATTTAAAGTTGCCACTTGCACGTAGTTCTCCTATTTGATTCTCCTATGAAGAGTGGCATCATGGGCTCCTCAAAACAACTCTCAAATGATCTGAAAACAAAGATTATTCAACATAGTTTTTAAGGGAAGGATACAAAAAGTTGTCTCAGAGATTTAACCTGTCAGTTTCCACTGTGAGGAACATAGTAAGGAAATGGAAGAACACAGGTACAGTTCTTGTTAAGCCCAGAAGTGGCAGGCCAAGAATAATATCAGAAAGGCAGAGAAGAAGAATGGTGAGAACAGTCAAGGACAATCCACAGACCACCTCCAAAGACCTGCAGCATCATCTTGCTGCAGATGGTGTCACTGTGCATCGGTCAACAATACAGCGCATGCATAACGCCTTTTTGTATGACCAAACAACTCAATCTTTGTTTCATCAGTCCACAGGACCTTCTTCCAAAATGTAACTGGCTTGTCCATATGTGCTTTTGCATACCTCAGGCGACTCTGTTTGTGGCGTCCTTGCAGAAACGGCTTCTTTCGCATCACTCTCCCACACAGCTTCTCCTTGTGCAATGTGCGTAGTATTGCACAGTGATGCACAGTGACACCATCTGCAGCAAGATGATGCTGCAGGTCTTTGGAGGTGGTCTGTGGATTGTCCTTGAATGTTCTCACCATTCTTCTCTGCCTTTCTGATATTTTTCTTGGCCTGCCACTTCTGGGCTTAACAAGAACTGTACCTGTGTTCTTCCATTTCCTTACTATGTTCCTCACAGTGGAAACTGACAGGTTAAATCTCTGAGACAACTTTTTGTATCCTTCCCCTGAAAAGCTATGTTGAATAATCTTTGTTTTCAGATCATTTGAGAGTTGTTTTGAGGAGCCCATGATGCCACTCTTCATAGGAGAATCAAATAGAAGAACTACTTGCAAGTGGCCACCTTAAATACCTTTTCTCATGATTTGATACACCTGGCTATGAAGTTCAAAGCTCAATGAGGTTACAAAACCAATTTAGTGCTTCAGGAAGTCAGTAAAAAGTAGTTAGGAGTGTTCAAATCAAGAAAATGATAAGGGTGCCCATACTTTTGCACCGGTCAAATTTTGTTTAAATGCAGATTGCACATTTTCTGTTAGTACAATAAACCTCATTTGAATCCAGAAATATAACTGAGTCCATCAGTTATTAGATATATGAAACTGAAATAGCTGTTGCAAAAACCAAAATTGTTATAAAGAAAAAAGGTTAACATTAATAGGGGTGCCCAAACTTTTACATATGACTGTATATGTGTGTATATAACGAAAAAAGGAGAAATATGCAGCACCTCCCTCCCCTAGCATTCCTCTAACGTCCTGCATGTCCACATATCTATTGATGGAATTCATGTAAAACAAAGACACACAGTTTTTCAGCTACATTGGTGAGTGCTGCATATTTCTCCTTTTTTCGCTTCACATTGAAACATTCATGTTTTTTCATGCAAGCACCTCCGTTTTTTGACTGAAATATATACCGCAATACTTCAGATAAATAGCTCCGTCTGTTAATGTGGTGATTTGTGTGCCCTAGTATGCCGTTCATCTGTTTGCTCTTTGCTGGGATCATATATTATATATATATATATATATATATATATATATATATATATATATATATATATATATATATACACACACACATACACACACACAATTACATAGATAGATATATAAATAGATACAGTAAAAGCCGGCAGATGCCGCATACAGTAAAGAATAGACTAGAATAGATAGAATAGATATATACACGTAGAATAGGTGTATTTATATATGGCTATATGTCACACACATATACGCGTATGTATATATATTTGAGATGGAGATAGATAGCAGAATAGCCGTTAAAGGGAATCTGTCACCCCTTTTTTGAGCTATCATATAATGATATCATTCAATTGTGTGTCACATAAGGATTCTCTTAGTACTTTTGCTCCCCCTGACCCCGCACCTTTCATGCATAAATACCTTTTTTATATCGGTTCAGATGTATGTAAACTGCCGCTGTCCGGTCCGCTGGGCGGGGCTTATTCAACTGCTCCCTCCCTCCTTGTCTTGCTCTATGTATTTCTTCTTGTGTAGAGCAAGACAGGGGGGAGCAGTTGAATAGGACCGTGGCAGTTTACATACATCTGAACCGATGTAAAAAAGGAGTTAGATGGTTTACAACGGGACCGATGCTAATGTGACCAGCCCTAATATGACCAGCAGGGGACCTGACTGACCAGCGGAGAGGTAAGTATATTGTTAGTTTTTTGTTTTATTTTTGTTACAGGTCCATGGTTTATTTATGGATTAGCAGAGGAATAAATATGGTTAAAAACTTTGTGTCTTTATTTCATTAAAATAATTTTTATTTAAGGTCTGTGTTTTTTTTTTTTAACACTTTAATAGTCAAGGGTTAATAATGGATAGGTTGCGATTTTACCGCTGGAGCCCACGCAATTTTTTTTTCAAAGAATTAACCCCTTAATTTAACACCTACATGTCCCTAATTTTACACACATACCCTAATCTAATTATTAGTCAAAGACATATTAAAAAAATAAATGAAATAAAAAGGTTTACTGTATGTAAACCATGTGTCATTTCATGTCGGGTTTTGGAATGACTTTACAGAAGCCAGCAAATGAATTAACGGCTTTTATTCAATCTTACTGTGCAACATAAATATATATGTAAAAGATATATATACACTAGCTGTGTTAGGGACGTTTAGGCTGCAGAGGGCGCGATGATGTGGTTAGTGTGTGCTGCGCCCTCTGCCGGTTGAGTGGTCACTGACACAGGAAGGGCAGACAGCGGTGAGCAGTGATGGAACCCGGACAGGTGAATATCTCAGGTGCCGGGTCCTGAGCAGGAGAGGAGAGTATGGCATTTTTTGCAGCAGCAGCATATGGGGGCATAATATATGGAGCATCTTATGAGGGCAGCATATGGGTGCATATTCTATGGAGCAGCATATGGGGCATATTCTATGGGGCAGCATACGGGGGCATATTTTATGGGGCAGCATACGGGGACATATTCTATGGGGCAGCATATGGGGACATATTCTATGGGGCAGCATATGGGGACATATTCTATGGGGCAGCATATGGGGACATATTCTATGGGGCAGCATATGGGGACATATTCTATGGAGCAGCATATGAGGGCATAATCTATGGAGCATTTTATGGGGGCATAATGTATGGAGCATCTTATGGGGGGTTCCCTGAAAATGCCCACAGAGGAAATTGCCCACATGGAAAATTGCCCACACGGAAAATTGCCAAATGCAGCATCACAAAGTTTCAGATCTATGATATTTGAGGTACAAGATGAGGATGTTCACATGATATGTGATTAACTTGAGATTTACCGTTGATCTAGTGCAAAACTGCAAAAATGAAGATCTGTGTTTGTAGCAGTCTGTCATTATCAGCAATAGATATAGTCTGCTCTCATCTCTCACTGATTCTGTCTTACTCCTCCCACCAGCCCAAAACAGCAGCACATGCAGAACCAGAAGCAGTGTGATCCAGAGGAGCCATCACTGCATCAGTACTCACAAAAAGACATGAATTGCCCCCTTCATTATGTAGTAAAATGTCCCCCATCCTGGTATATATGAATATAATCCTGGTGAATATGTCCGCATCCTGGTAAACAGTATATGTCCCAATGCTGGTATATATGGTCCCCATCCTGGTATATATGGTCCACATGGTCTCCATCCTGGTATATATGCCCACTTCCTGGTATATATGTCCCCATCCTGGTTTATATGGTCCCCAATCCTAGTGTATGTGTCCCTGTTCTGCCCCTAATGCATAATTAGAAACAAAAACATTCTACTCACCTTTCTTCTGCTCCCACATAACCCAGTGTCTTTTGTAGCCACCGCAACCACACCGAAGCTGACATTGGAGTGTGCGCCATTGTCATGCGCCGCTCCCTGTGGCTGCACCTCCGACGTCAGCTCACAGCCACTGCATGTGTCGCAGTGCAGGGACCCAACGGATCTCTGCAACACGCTGCATGTCATCTGCGTCTTCAGTGAGGACGGAGATCCAGCAGAAGCAGGCACCTGTATCCCCGTGCCTGGTTGTGGCCTTGATGCCAGAGAGCACAGTCATTACACCTCTGTTTTTTTTTCTGTTGGTGAACCAATAGTCTTACCCATGTGTGTTCCCCTCACCCTGTGTTGTCTGAGTGGTGTTCTACCCATGGGGATTGAGTGCGGGTGTTCAGTGGGATAAGCCCTGGTTCTTGCAGGCTCTCGAAAGACAGGCGGGTCAGCAGACAAGAGCACATAGTGATGTCACTGACCAACAGAGGAGCCGGTGTAACAGGCGAGATTAACTCCCTGCCCAGAATATACCCGGGGTTAAAGTGGCCTAGGCCAGATTATATCCCTCCGGGTCAGAATATACCCCAACTGCTGTAGATCAGGCAGTACACGGGGCCCTAGGCAGCACACGGGGGGCAGAGACAGTGAACGGGGTCCCAGGAAGCACACGGGGACCCGCGTGTGCTGCCTGGGGCCCCATATGGTGCTTGTGGCCCCTGTGCTCTGCCTGGGGCCCCTGTGCGCTGCCTGGGTATCCTGTGTGCTGCCTGGGGCCCCTGAGCTCTGCCTGGGACCCCGTGTGCTGCCTGGGGCCCCTGTGCTCTGCCTGGGACCCCGTGTGCTGCCTGGGGCCCCTGTGCTCTGCCTGGGACCCCGTGTGCTGCCTGGGGCCCCTGTGCTCTGCCTGGGACCCCGTGTGCTGCCTGGGGCCCCTGTGCTCTGCCTGGGACCCCGTGTGCTGCCTGGGGCCCCTGTGCTCTGCCTGGGACCCCGTGTGCTGCCTGGGGCCCCTGTGCTCTGCCTAGGACCCCGTGTGCTGCCTGGGGCCCCTGTGCTCTGCCTGGGACCCCGTGTGCTGCCTGGGGCCCCTGTGCTCTGCCTGGGACCCCGTGTGCTGCCTGGGGCCCCTGTGCTCTGCCTGGGACCCCGTGTGCTGCCTGGGGCCCCTGTGCTCTGCCTGGGACCCCGTGTGCTGCCTGGGGCCCCTGTGCTCTGCCTGGGACCCCGTGTGCTGCCTGGGGCCCCTGTGCTCTGCCTGGGACCCCGTGTGCTGCCTGGGACCCCGTGTGCTGCCTGGGGCCCCTGTGCTCTGCCTGGGACCCCGTGTGCTGCCTGGGGCCCCTGTGCTCTGCCTGGGACCCCGTGTGCTGCCTGGGGCCCCTGTGCTCTGCCTGGGGCCCCGTGTGCTGCCTGGGGCCCCGTGCTCTGCCTGGGGCCCCGTGTGCTGCCTGGGGCCCCGTGTGCTGCCTGGGGCCCCGTGTGCTGCCTGGGGCCCCGTGTGCTGCCTGGGGCCCCGTGTGCTGCCTGGGGCCCCGTGTGCTGCCTGGGGCCCCGTGTGCTGCCTGGGGCCCCGTGTGCTGCCTGGGGCCCCGTGTGCTGCCTGGGAGCCCCTTCGCTGTCTCTGCTCCTGTGTGCTGCCTGGGACTCCGGTCACTGTCTCTGCCCCCCCGTGCTGCCTGACATCTGGGGTATATTCTGAACCGGAGGGGTATAATCTGGCCTAGGCCAAACTATACCCCATGGTATATTCTGGCCCAGAGGTATATAATCTGGCCTAGGCCACTTTAACCCCAGGTATATTCTGGGCGGGGGGTTAATCTGGCCTGTTACATCGGAAGTGCCATAGCAGCCCCGCTCTCCTATTGATTCAGTGGCAGTGAATCTGGCGCCTGCACTTCCTTCCATGTCTACTTATGACTACCAAGAGTAAAGCCCCGTCACACATAGCGATCTCGCTAGCAAGATCGCTGCTGAGTCACAAGTTTTGAGACGCAACAGCGAGATCGCTGTGTGTGACACTGACCAGTGACCGGCCCCCCTGCCGGTATCGCTGATCGTTGATGGAAAACCCTGGACATTTTTTTGATCGCTGGTCTCCCGCTGGCCAGCACGCATCGCTGCGTGTGACAGGCGGGAGATCAGCGATCAGCGCGCTGGTAACTAAGGTAAACGCAGGGTTACTAAGCACCGGGCAGTGCTTAGAAACCCGATGTGTACCTCCGTTACCAGCGTGCTGATGCAGGGAGCTGGTAACCAAGGTACACATCGGGTTTCTAAGTGACGCACGCCGCTTAGAAACCCGATGTGTACCTTAGTTACCAGCTCCCTGCATCAGCGCGCTGGTTACTAAAGTACACAGCGACGCCGCGCGCTCGGCGTCGCTGGTGCTGATCGCTGGTGAGGCTGTCTGTTTGACAGCTCACCAGCGATCATGTAGCGACTCACCAACGATCCTGACAAGTTGATATCGTCGGGATCGCTGGTGAGTCGCTATGTGTGACGGGCCCTTGAAGTGAACAGATCCTACATAGTTATGTATCATACACATATACTGCAAGTGTAGGAAGGCATAGGATGAAAAAAAATGCAGAATGGATTTGAATAAGGGTCTCTAGGCTCATACACACCACACTGAGAGTGGAATGACAACTCATAAGAACAGAATCTGTCCTCTGCGACTAGGTATGTGTGAACCAAACCTGTAGAACCCGGAGAAGTAAGCTGGGCCCAGAGACCTGTGGTGAAATCCATTCTGCATTTTCTTTGCTGCTTGTGTTGTGCTGTATTGTATTTCAATGGAGCCCATGGAAGTCAACTGGGTTTCCTTGACATTATTTCACATGTTCCTTCCAGCGCTTCCCCACCCCCATTATTTCCAATTGGCAATCGTCATTCCTTTTGGTACAACCCCAGTGAACATTGGCTTTCCTGCTGTGCCAGCTAATTGTGTTTTGGTTAGTTAAAACATGTACTGTAATAGATCTATCCCCATATTTTTTAATTTCTTTTCAATAAAAGTGTATTTTGAGTTCATCTAAAGTATTCTAGCCAGAAGAACAGCAAAGTTATGATTTACTTGGGGTTTGAATATCTTGCATTTCATACTGTCAACGCAGTGGTGACTTGGAGATGCCGACTGCATCGCTCTTCAAATTGCCATTCAATTCTCAAAACAAAAGATGACAACATAGTTCAAGAACCAAAAGAACATTATCATGACTCCTGCCCTCAAAAAGCCGAAGCAAATGTGCTTCTGTGCTGCAGAGCATCTCACCTAGAATTCTAGATTATTCTTCTGCCCTGCAGAGCATCTCACCTATACCTGCATACTATCCACCTGTTTTCCTGTGGGCATTTTTCCTGTGGGCATTTTTCCTGTCACCCTTATGGGGGCATAATCTATGGAGCATCTTATTGGGGCATAATCTATGAAGCATTTTATGGGAGCATAATTTATGGAGCTTTTTATGGGACATAATCTATGGAGCATTTTATGGGGGAATAATCTGTGGAGCATCTTATGGGGCATAATCTATGGAGCATCTTATGGGGGCATAATCTATGGAGCATCTTATGGGGCCATAACCTTTATGGGACAGCACATGGGGCATATTATTCTATGGAGCAGCTTATGGGGGCATTATTAACCTTTGTGAAGCATTATATGGGGTGTATTTTGTATGGAGCATCTTATGGGGCCATCATGAACTGTATGGAGCATTATATGGGGCTCCTGATTCAATATGGATATTCAAAAACATTTAACCTGATATCTCAATTAATTTTGCTTTTATTGGAATCTATTTTTATTTTTGAAATTTACCATTAGCTGCTGCATTTTCTACCCTAGGCTTATACGCGAGTCAATAAGTTTTCCCAGTTTGTGGCAAAATTAGGGGGGGGGGGGGGTCGGCTTATACACGGGTCGGATTATACACACATACGGTATATATAATTTATACATATAAGATATACATTGTAAATTATATATATATATGTATATGTCAGTGACAAATACAGTTAGTATAGTGTTGCTGTCTATAAATTATAGGGGGACCCCACGCCATTTTGTTCCTGGAAAAAATCATTTATTTATTAAATAAATGTCCATAATTTAGAACACCACTAGACTAATTGTATTTGGCACTAACATATATATATATATATATCTCTCTTTGAAATATATATTTATTGTGGTGTAGTGACCACTGTGTCCGCTAGGGGGCTCTTAATGGGTGTCCCAGGACAAACGGATAGCCTTGTCCAGAGTGGTAACAGGAGAAGGGTGCTAAAGGATCATTATGTATCTCAAGGTGGGTGGCCTTGGGACGGAGGCTTGCTTATGTGCTGATCAGCAGAGCTGATCTTTTGTTCCAATGTGTCAGGGAGAAGTCTCCAGGTAGCTGGTGAGATGGGCAGAACCAGATACCTACAAACCCACCCAGGGGGTATATTTAAGAACGCTATTGTAAAGTGTGTATGAGTGGTTGAAGGACCTGTGATGAGGTCATAGCCATGTGACCCGGTGGGTGTGGCTACGGACCATATAAGGTGGCCAGGGTAGATAACATGGAGTGAATGCAGGGACCCGGTTGGTCCGTTTTGGATGGTCCCGTCTGAGTGAGATGGGGCTGTCTTCCTGACAGCAAGTGAACGCTGTGTTAATGGCTGCACGTGTCAGATAGTTCCCTGGAGGGAATGAATGTCTGCAGTATGGAGAAGCGGCCATGAGGTAAACCCAGAAAGGGGCTATAACTGTGAGGCTAAGAGAGCCTGTGTGCTGGACATTGCACAACCTGTGTGACCACAGGGATAACAGAGGGAAGCTCTGTCATGGACGCTATGCTGTTGCTATGAACTTTATGTTGCTGGTCATGGTTTATGATGCCTAAATAAACCGCATGGACTGTGATTGTTTTTATGGAAAACCTGTGCCGGATGTGATTTATTGGCTGCCAAGCGAGTATCCCCTACCCAAATGACAGCGCTACCTCACAATATCTATAATGTCTTTAGTATATTTATATTATGTACATAATATATTATATATATATATATATATATATATATATATATATATATATATATATATATATATATATACACACATATATATATACATACATACACACACATACATATATATATATATTTTATATATATGTGTATGTATGTATTCTATGTGTATATATCTAGTGTTTTGTGAGCTGTCAGCGTGATTTTACAAAAGCCGACAAATGAATTATCACCTACTAGCTGAAGAGCCCGGCATTGCCCGGGCATAGTACCTAACTGTGGGTCCCGCTGTCTTCCTTAACATCCCCACCCGCCGCCCTGTTCTATCCCTCCGCAGCTGCGCTCTACATCCATTCCTGGTGTCCTCCCGCCACAGCCCTGCTCTCTTCTTCCACAGCCCTGCTCTCCCGCTCTCTCCCTCCACAGCCCCGCTCTCCCCCTCCACAGCCCCGCTGTCTTCCTTCCTCCACAGCCCCGCTCTCCATGCACCACACGCGGTGACGCAGGGACCAGGAGAGAGGTGCGCAGATTGTTCGTTTGGCCAGAGTGGGCGGCGCTGGGTGGAGTGGGCGGAGCTGCAGTGTGTGTGATTGGGCATGGCCTAGTGTGGGTGGAGCTAGAGCAGAGCTGCAGCACGTGTGATTGGGCGGCCTGTGGGGGGCGTGGCCTAGCGCTGTAGTAGGCCGCAGTAGAAGCCGGGGACTATATTTAGGCCGGGAAGCTGCAGAGGGGGGATAGCGCAGTTGGCGACGGGGAGCGCCGACTGAGCCGGGACAGTGCTGGGAGGGTGCCGTCACTATTCGGCCCCTGTCCTGAAGACTGTGTTCCTCACAGCCCCGCTCTCCATGCACTGTCCTGCTGTATCCGTCCTCAGCCCTGCTGTCCAACCGCGTCCCACTCTGCTGCTTCGTGATTGGTTGGTGTCCCACTCTGCTACTTCGTGATTGGTTGGTGATGCACACCTTCAGATTTATATATAGAGATTCTGCTATGTATCTCTCTGTGAAATATATATATATATTATATATATATATATATATATATATATATATATATATATATATATATATCTGACATATATACTGTGTGTGCGAGATATATATATATATATATATATATATATATATAAAGCTCAAGTGTGTGTGTGTGTGTGTGTGTGTGTGTGTGTATGTATGTATGTATGTATGTCCGGGATTGGAATCCGCACCGTCGCAGCTACAGCCACAGAATTTGGCACAGTCACACATCTGGACCCCGAGACTATCCTAGGATGTGAGGTGAAATTTTAACCCCGCGCGTTCCAATTCACCAAACAATTTTGCCCCTATCTACATAATGGGGGGAAAGTGTGTGTGTATTAAGCCCCGCCCCATTATGATGTCATAATGGTTGCCATGGCGACGCTGATGTCATCATAGGTTGCAAGCCCCGCCGCTCATTATGATGTCAATGGTTGACTATGGGATGGAGGATGTGTGATGGGTATATGGGCACTGGACTATGGGATGGAGGATATGAATGACGGGTATATGGGCACGGGGCTATGGGATCGTGGATATGTATGATGGGTATATGGGCACTGGATTATGGGATGGAGGATATGTATAACGGGTATATGGGCACGGGAGTATGGGATGGAGGATGTGTGATGGGTATATGGGCACGGGCCTATGGGATCGTGGATATGTATGATGGGTATATGGGCACGGGCCTATGGTATGGAGGATAATTATAATTTTCTATAACTAACCACAATTAGTTACTATGCCCGGGCAGCACTGTGCTCTTCAGCTAATATATATATCTCTATAATATAACCGGTTAAGCGCCACTCTGTCCGAAGCCTTTATAGACTGCGCAGGCGCGACTCCAGACAGAATGACGCAGCCAGCGGTGAGGAGTGTGTATGGGGTCTGAGATGGTGGTACGCACACACACTGCATACCGCTATGTCCGGCGCCATACTTACCTGACCGGGAGGAGCGTTGCCACGGCGCTTCTCTTCGGCTGAAGACCGGGGCAGGAGTGCGGCCAGAATCGCGCATGCGAATAGCGCGATCCAGCGCCATTTTACTGAAGACACATTTGCAGTGTGTCTTCAGCAATATGGCGCCGGACAGCGCTATGGGCATGCGCGTACTCCAGCGCCAGACTCCTCCTCCGGCCTCCAGCAGAACGTGACAGCGCTGGAACACAGGGAAGAAAGGTGAGTATAAATGTTTTTTTTTGTATGCGTGTAGTTTAATAGGGGTGAGGGGGACCATGCATACCATGAAAGGGGGAGAGGGGACCATGCATACCAGGAAATGGGGAGAGGGGACCATGCATACCAGGATAGGGGGGGTGAGGGGACCATGCATACCAGGATAGGGGGGGTGAGGGGACCATGCATACCAGGATAGGGGGGGTGAGGGGACCATGCATACAAGGATTGGGAGGCGAGAGGACTTTGTATACCAGGATAGGGGGGTGAGAGAACCATGCATACCAGGATTGGGGGGTGAGGGGACCATGCTTACCAGGATAGGGATGAGGGGTGCCATGCACACCAGGATTGGAGGGGGGCAGCACATACCAATAAAAATGCCCGCCACCCGGGCATAGAACGGGTTCATAGTAATATATATATATATATATATATATATATATATATATATATATATATATATATATATATATATATATATATATATATATACACACACATACACACACACACTAGCTGAAGAGCCCGGCGCTGCCCGGGCATAGTAACTAACTGTGGTTAGTTATAGCAAATTATAATTATCCTCCATCCCATAGTCCAGTGCCCATATACCCACACATCCTCTATCCCATAGTCCCGTGCCCATATACCCGTCATACATACCCTCCATCCCACAGTCCAGTGCCCATATACCCATCACACATCCTCCATCCCATAGTTAACCATTATGACATCATAGTGAGCGACGGGGCTTGCAACCTATGACGACATCAGCGTCGCCATGGTAACCATTATGACATCATAATGAGGGGCGGGGCTTGATACACACTTTTTCCCCATTATGTAGATAGGGACAAAATGGTTTGGTGAATTGGAAGGCGCGGGGTTAAAATTTCGCCTGACAACCTAGCCTAGGACACTCTCGGGGTCCAGACGTGTGACTGCCAAATTTTGTGGCTGTAGCTGCGACGGTGCGGATGCCAATCCTGGACATACATGCATACATACACATACTTGAGCTTTATATATTAGATAGATATATACATGTCAGTGACACAAACACATATATGCATTCTATGTGTATACATATTTTACCCTTCGCCATGACAGAACCCACTGGAGGTATCGGATCCGCCCCATTGGAACAGGAAACCCTACAGAAAGATAGAAGGGGGCGGTCCGCCTTTCCTCAGTTTTGGTTTCCTGTTCCCAGGGAACTCCAGGATTATCCTACAGGAAGGCATACCTGGGCCAGTGCACGCCGCCTGTGCGGTATCCGTGAGAACTGCGGTCTAGAGGCAGCATCGGGGGAGGTTCCGTTAGACGGCTCCCCCCTCGTCTGATGGATAGGGTGATGACCGGGTCCGGGGAGGGCCGCCTGGTCTCACCGGGGAGCACGCCGGGTGAACGCCGAACTCTCAAGGCCGCCGCTGGGGTAAGTGCGTCAGTGGCGCGAAGGAAAAAAAAAAAAAAGGAAAGAGTGAGAGGGAGAAGAATCAAAACAGCGGTGGCGGCAGCAGTGAGAGGCGCGGGCCGCAGACAGAGCGGAGGCGCGGGAGCCGGCCGGCGCAGATGCTCCAAGCCCCGGAAATAATGGGTGAACTTCCGGGGCACGATGGCTGAGGCAGCGAAAGTGCGCAGGCGCGAGGAACCCAGAGGGGAGGAGCGACTTCTGGCTAGGGAGAGAGAAAAAAAAAAAAAAAGGAGAGGGGAAACTATTTAAAGAAGCACCGCGAGGTAAGCGGCAGTGAGCCATGTCTTCTTCAGGTGAAGTGCACGCTCCGGCAGGGGACTCTGCTGGGGGCAGCTCCTCCAGGGACCGCGCCAAGGGATCCACGGACACCGCTCGCAGGAGTGAGGCGAGAGAATCAAGATCTAGGACGGGGTCTCAGCCATCTGATCCGGTACTATAAGCTTCACTGGTTGAATGTGCAATATATACACTCTGCCTATTAAGCTGACTTCCCTTCCCCCTTGTCTTTCGCCATGTCTCCCCCTCTTCCAGGCGAAGAAAAAAAGAGAAATCTAAACACAAAGAATGCGCTTTATATGCTCAGCCTCTCCCTGACTCCTACCCCAAAAAGCTCTGTAAGCAATGCACCAGTGAGACTAGACAGGGGACCGCAGTGTCATCAAAGGACATACAGACCATAATTAGAGAGGAACTACAGGCTATTACCCGTTCCAGTACCCCCTCAGAAACAAGGAGCAAAAGACAAGTGACTCTCAGCTCAGATTCGGAGGAGGAACAGGGGATAATCTCTGATTCCTCACTCACGTCATCATCATCATCGTCATTCGAAATTGAGGGACGATCATGTTTTCCCCTGGATGGTGTGGATAACTTAGTCAAATCCGTAAGGAACACTATGGGGTGTGAGGAGACAAAGGGTGTCCAAACCACGCAAGATATAATGTTTGCGGGTTTGGCGGAAAGGAAAAGGAGGGCGTTCCCATTAATACCGGCGATTAAGGCCCTAATAAAGAGAGAATGGGAAAAACACGATCAAAGAAGTTTTCTCCCATCGACCTCAACGAGGAAATATCCGTTTAGCGATGACGAGCTATTGAAATAGACCAAAATTCCAAAAGTCGATGCTGTAGTAGCCTCTACCTCGAAGCAGTCTACTATTCCGGTAGAGGACGCAGGCTTACTGTCCGACCCACTAGACCGTAAAGCAGAGTCATCATTAAAAAGGTCTTGGGAATCTACTACAGGGATTTTTAAGCCAGCACATGCACCGCCAGGTCAATGCTCGTGTGGTTGGACCAATTGGATCAACAGATCGAGCAGAAGGTGTCTAGGGAAAAGCTACAGGCCACTATTCCATTAATTAGAGGCGGCAGCCTTCATGGCCGATGCATCAGCAGACACCCTGCGGCTGGCAGCGAGATCGGCTGGTCTTGTAAACAACGCCAGGCGGGCGCTATGGATGAAGAGCTGGAAGGGGGACGCGCAATCAAAATCCAAGATTTGCACAACCCTGTGCGAGGGCGAGTTTCTCTTTGGGAAAGCTATAGATGACCTACTCGCCAAAGCGAAAGAAAGGAAGAAGGCTTTCCCTGATTCTTCTATCTCTTTCTACATGAGAACCTTTAAAAGGCGACCGTTTGGGAAAATTAGACAAGCGGATAGATCAGTTAGATGGCCCACAAAGGATGAGAAGCAAAAGGGTAGCATGTTTAGAGGTTCAACGTTCCAAAAGAAAATAAATACTGAACAAACAGTCCCCCCAGTAGGGGGTAGACTAAAATTTTTTTTTTCAAAGTGGGAACAAATAACTTGAAGTTCATGGATTCTAAATATAATTAAAGAAGGAATAAAATTCGAATTCCTTCAAATTCCTCACGATTGTTTTATCGTAACCCGCCTTAACTCAATAGTACAACAGAAGGCCCTCGAAATAGAAATTCGGAGCTTACTATCCAAGGGGGTTTTAGTTTAAGTCCCAGCGGGACAAGAAGTTAGAGGTTTCTACTCTCCTTTATTTTTAGTTTCCAAACCAGATGGTACGTTTAGGACAATCATAAACTTGAGGAAGCTTAAAACGTTTATAAAAAATTCTAAGTTTAAGATGGAATCAATCAGATCCACCATTAAACTTCTTTTTCCAAACTATGTAATGGCGGGAATTGACTTAAAGGATGCTTACTACCATCTTCCTATTCATAATAGATACCAAAGGTACCTAAGGGTCACAGTGGTATTCGAAGGCAAGATCCATCACTTTCAGTATGCCATGCCCTTCGGTCTCTCTACAGCACCGAAAATCTTCACCAAAGTGATGTTAGAGATGATGGCCTATCTTCGTCAGAAGGACACCCTAATCGTGCCGTACCTTGATGACTTCTTAGTTATCGGGAACTCGATCACCCAGTGTACTAAACGGGTGGCTTATACGGTCTCATCTTTGCAGGATCTAGGCTGGATCATCAACTTCCAGAAGTCCAGACTTGTTCCACACTCCCTTCAGATGTTCTTAGGGTTCCAGTTAGACTCTAAGACCCAGAGATGTCTGCTCCCTCAGGTAAAAATTGCACTCATAAAAGATAAAGTTGAGGCAGCAATGGATAGACCACGAATGTCTCTGAGAGGCAATGTTCCTATTGGGGTCGCTCACTTCTTGCGCCCCGGCAGTTCAGTGGGCCCAATATCATGTCCGCACACTGCAATATCAAATCCTCCAGGAGGGCAGGCGACACGACGGTCACCTCGAGAACAAGATAACCCTATCCCAGGAAGTCTTGGCTTCTCTAGAATGGTGGCTAGATAGTAATCATCTGTCCACGGGAGTCCCATGGGTAATATTAACATCCCATGTCTTAACCACCGACGCTAGCCCCCACGGCTGGGGAGCCCATATGGAGAATAGCTTCTGTCAAGGAAGGTGGAATAGGGATGAACTGGGCTACTCATCTAATTTAAAAGGAACTGACGGCAGTATATTATTTTCTACATCATTTTCTTCCACAGCTCCAGCAGAAGCACGTCAGGATCCTGTCAGACAACATCACTACAGTGGCCTATTTAAACAGACAGGGAGGTACTCGATCAGAGACTCTGATGTTTTCTGCTGCAAAAATCTTAAACTTAGCCGAAAATTGTTTGTTGTCCCTCTCTGCCCTCCATATCAAGGGAAGGGAACAACCAATAGGCAGACTTCTTAAGCCGACACACACTTCAGCAAGGGGAGTGGCACCTCAATCACCAAATTTTCAAGGACATAGCAGCTCTGTGGGGACTACCTCAGGTGGACCTCTTTGCCACGAAAGAGAACAGACAAATAGAAACATATGCCTCCCTGTCCCCGTCAGATCATCCAGACATACTTGACTAGTGGGCATTGCCGCATCCACTGAATGTCCGCTCTCAATACAAGTGTATGAAGTGAGGCTGCGCCCACTATTCGGGCTTTTGCCGGGAGTATGCCCAACGCACACGTACCCACCGATCACGGCGAATCATTACAGCTCACACTGAGTGCGCTGGGGGAATTCATAAGTCTGCAGTCACACTGAGTGACTGCAGACTTAGCAATTTGACTAGTAGGCATGGCCGCATCCACTGAATGTCCGCTTTCATGGAAATTCAGCCTGGCATATGCCTTTCCTCCGATAATCCTTCTGCCACAGGTCATTCGGAAGATCAGAGAGGACAAGGTGAGGGTAATTTTGATAGCACCATTCTGGCCCAAGAAACCGTGGTTCTCATGGCTACGAACCATGTCGGTGTCAGATCCTTGAGTTCTCCCTTCGATTCCCAACCTACTCTCCCAAGGCCCTTTTTTCCACCCCCAAGTGGACAGTTTACACTTGATGGCGTGGAATTTGAAAGGCAGCTACTGAGATCAAGAGGGTTTTCCGAAACACTAATTACTATGCTGCTACAAAGCAGGAAGCAGTCCACTACTCAGATTTATACAAAAATATGGGAGAAATTTCTGCAGTTCCATACAACCCCTCATACCACAGAAATCCCGATAGTTCCTATCCTGGAATTTCTACAAAAAGGGAAAGAATTAGGTCTGGCAGTAAACACGCTAAGGCTGTGTGCCCACGATGCGATTTTTAAGCGTTTTTGCCGCAATTTTTGGCGCAAAAACGTTTAAAAATCTTGTACAGAACGTACCCCATGCATTCCTATGGCATTCCGCACATGCTGTGCTAATGCTGCGCTTTTTTCCGCAGCGGAATCGCATCGCGGAAAAAAAAAAAAAATCGCAGCATGATCATTCTTTTGTGCGGAATCGCAAAGAATTGCCGCGATTCCGCACCCATAGGAATGCATGAGAATCGCTTACTTCCCGCATGTGGCTATGCCCACCATGCGGGAAGTTAAGCTTCTCATGTGCGGTTGGTACCCACGGTGTGGAGGAGAGGAGACTGTCCTCCAGGCCCTGGGTACCATACCCCTGTAAAAAAAGAATAAAGAATAAAAAAAAAATCGGGGTATATTTACCTTCCGATGTCCCGCGCTGCATTCCCGGGCCTCAGCTTTCCCAGTAATGCCTTGCAGCAAGGTCTTGTGATGACAGTCTCGCGTGACTCTAGCGGTCTCGCAAGATCGCTATAGTAACGCGAGACCAACGTCATCACAGGTCTTGCAGGGCATCGCTGGGAACGCTGAGGCCCGGGATGGCAGCGCGGGACGTCGGAAGGTAAATATACCCTGATTTTTTATTTTTTTAGCATTTTTAACATTTTATCTTTTACTATTGAGGCCGCATAGGCGGCCTCAATAGTAAAAAGCTGGTCACACTCGTCAAACACTATGTTTGACGAGTGTGACCAACTTGTCAATCACTTTCCAAGCGATGTTTCAAATTGCTTGGAAAGTGCTTGAGAAAATCGCTGTAAAAATCGAACAAAATCGCGGTGAAATCGTGCGGAAAAAAACGCGCGATTTCTGGGAAGGAGTCCGGTTTTCATTGTGCGTTTTAAAACGCTACGTGGGCCCATAGCCTAAAAGTCCAAGTGTCCGCATTAGGGGCACTGTATGGCCACAATATAGTAGGGAATAAGTGGGTATCACGATTTATTACAGCATGCGAACGAACGACTCCGGTTCACATACCTACAATCCCTCCATGGGACCTAAATTTGGTCTTAGGCACCTTAACGGAAGCTCCCTTCGAACCAATAGACACAATATCTCTAAAATATTTGTCACTCAAGATGGCCCTCTTAGTAGCACTAACGTCTGCTAGGAGAGTGAGCGACATCCAAGCTCTAGCCATAGACCCACCCTTTTTTCAGATGTACCAGGATAGGTTAATATTAAAACCAGATCCCTCATACCTTCCTAAGGTGTCAACAAAATTCCATAGATCTCAAGAGATACTCCTCCCGACCTTCTTTAGAGATCCCTCCACTCCTGAGGAGCAGAAATTCCATACCTTGGATGTTAGAAGGACTGTACTAAAATACATTGAGAGGTCCAGGAGCTGGAGGCAGTGCAGGGCTCTGTTCATATCTTTTCAGGGCTGTAAAAAAGGGTATGGAGTCACGAAGAGCACCTTATCCCGGTGGATCAGGGATGCCATTCGTTTAGCCTACTCCGCGAGAAGTGAAGACCCTCCGGAGAACAATAGAGCGCATACTACCAGAGCAATGGTATCCTCCTGGGCCAAGAAGGGAGACGTTCCAATCAAAGCCATATGTAAGGCGGCAATTTGGTCATCCCCTTCTACCTTCTATAATCACTAAACACAATAGCAACGGTATATAAACGCATCCTGTATGTCATGAATTAGCACACAGGTGCTTATTTAGTTGGACAATCAAGGATCAATCGCTATAATACATAAGACGAGAATGTGGAAACCACAAAGTTGTGACCAAAAATCCATATTGTTTGAATATATAAATCACTTTTTTATTAAACAACAGACAAAATAGGACAAATGATGGACTTGTGCAAACAGCAAACAAAGTGCAGCAGTGCAAAAACACGCAGGACTTAGCCACAGTTAAACATAGGCTGTAAACATAGCTATTATCAAGATATTCAAATCTATTTAAAGAGGCATATATTACACCCTCATGGGCTAAGAGGATTTAAATAAATGGTTTAAACAGTGTGAAGGATGAGCTACCATAAATCACTAGGACAGCAGCGCATGTCCAATTCAATGATCATCACACTAAGAGAACTAATCCCCATCAGATATTATCAACATGTGCTGTACAACATCCGGCTAAATGCCAGAAAACATCTAATGCTGCTGCCACAAGGCACGACCGACTATACCATTGAAACACATGTTAAATGGAGCAGCTAATTGTTCCTACCACTGAGGGATATATGCACAGCCCACCCAGATGGGGTTAATACCCCAAAAAACCGTTACCTCAGAGCAGCCTACAGGATTACCGGGCGGTCCGCTCGTGTCCTTTCATCATCTTCTGACCTAAGCTTTGGCAGGACTGTCCTTGGCACGGTGGTCCCACCCAGGTGATGGTCTCTGGAATCTCTCCAGTGGGTGCTATCGTGGCGAAGGGTAAAAAGCCGGATTACTTACTGGTAATGCTCTTTTAATGAGTCCACGACAGCACCCGCTCACTTCCCTCCCTATAAAGATAACAATAGCGATAAATACACCACATATTAAAGTGTATCTCCTAATATGAAGAAATAAAATCTAGAAATGCAAGAATATTGCCTATCTCTTGGCGGTCCTCCTGGTACTCTGAAATACAAAACTGAGGAGGAAAGGCGGACTGCCCCCTTTTATCTTTCTGTAGGGTTTCCTCTTCCAGTGGGGCAGATCCGATACCTCCAGTAGGTGCTGTCGTGGACTCAGTAAAAGCATTACCGGTAAGTAATCCGGCTTATTCAATCTATTCTTTTCTGAGCTGTCAGTGTGATTTTACAGTAGCCGCATATGAATTGCCGGCTTTCAAAGGACACTGGTGCGTATAAATCGGACAGCCCTCGCATGGTCAGAGAGCTGTCTGATTTTTTTTTTTTTTTTTTTTATCGCACCATTGACTTCTATTGCAGGATGCGATCCGATTTGTGATTACAATCGCAGCATGCTGCAATTTTTTTTTTCCATCCAGATCTTGATCCGATCCAATCTAGAAAAAAACACTGATGAAAACACCATCATAGATTAATATTGGTACCAATTCAATCCGATTTTTTTATCGGATTGAATTTGTCCGATTTCATCGCAAGTGTGCATGAGCCCAGAAGCTGATATCCAGCTGCCAGGACGAAGGGCAAAAGTCTGGAAATCTAACAGCACTGTAAATATTGAGTCTTTACATAATCTTTTATTTGTCAATAAAAATATAAAAAGTTATGAAATGCATAATAGTACTTTAGTAACCAAAGAAACATCCAACAAAGATCAATAAACGCTGAAGCAACAAACTGAAAGTTAAAATTTGTGGAAACCTGAAAACTTTTGACCATAACTGAATAATGTTCTGAAAACGGGAACAATTCCAAATGTGGTGAAAAGTGAGAAAAAAAGGAAATTCAGCTGTTTTTTTTTTTCCTTTTTACAACGTTCATTGTGCAGTAAAATTTACATAACCTGATTCTGCAGGTCAGTATGATTTTGAACAGCACAAAACTCATACATTTTTAATTATTGAAGCATTGAAAAAACAAAATCTTAGATTTACAGTATAGCCGAGTTTTTCAGCACTTTTTTGTGCTGAAAACACTCCCCTCGACTTATACTCAAGTGAGGTGTCCAAAACAGGGAGGGGGAGGGGCAGCGGCGGAACAGCGGGTGACAGAGGTAGGAGCCGGCTGCTGCGGCTAATTCCTGTGCCCGCTGCTAAGGAGAAATGAATATTCACTCCACTGGCAATTAATATTCATTTCCCTGTAATAGCGCGCACAGCGTCACCCACAGCAGCCGGCTCCTGCAGCTGCCAGGCGGTCACATATGCCGCTACTTGAGAGGTGAATATATTTCCGGCGTGGTGAGCAGTGAGTATTATGGCAGCTGTACTCTGCTTCTGCTTGTGAGCAGTGCATGGCATCCCTGCCATGCGCTGCTTACTAGCGTAAAGCAAAGCAGCTGCTGGCATCGGAACAAGACGCTGCAAGGGAGCACAGGAAGGTAAGTGTAGTGGTTTATATTTTTATGGGGGCCAATCATACCAGGATAAGAATGGGGCCATGCCTACAAAGATAGGGAATGGAGCCATGCCTACAAAGATAGGGAATGGAGCCATGCCTACAAGGATAGGGAATGGAGCCATGCCTACAAGGATAGGGAATGGAGCCATGCCTACAAGGATAGGGAATGGAGCCATGCCTACAAGGATTGGGAATGGAGCCATGCCTACAAGGATTGGGAATGGAGCCATGCCTACAAGGATAGGGAATGGAGCCATGCCTACAAGGATAGGGAATGGAGCCATGCCTACAAGGATAGGGAATGGAGCCATGCCTACAAGGATAGGGAATGGAGCCATGCCTACAAGGATAGGGAATGGAGCCATGCCTACAAGGATAGGGAATGGAGCCATGCCTACAAGGATAGGGAATGGAGCCATGCCTACAAGGATAGGGAATGGAGCCATGCCTACAAGGATAGGGAATGGAGCCATGCCTACAAGGATAGGGAATGGAGCCATGCCTACATGGATAGGGAATGGAGCCATGCCTACATGGATAGGGATGGAGCCATGCCTACATGGATAGGGATGGAGCCATGCCTACAAGGATAGGGATGGAGCCATGCCTACAAGGATAGGTGTGACAGAAACACAGGTTGTGTCCAGGGAATGAACACTAGGGGAGTGAATGGGAGACAGCCGTAACTAATAAAAGTGTATGGCTGCTGCTGAGAGCAAGCTGCACTAAACAGGACCTGAGACACGTGATCACAGGGGCCCCGAGCTAGCACATCATACCGCCCACCTGCCCCCAGCACCGACACCTCACGCTGCCACATTGAACTATACCAGTGTAATAGACGCTCGCTCCTGTCATTTCCCGCTCTGCCTGACACACAGCGGGTGTGCAATGACTTAATCGTGCTCTCACTGTGTGCCAGGCAGAGCAGGAGACAGGAGACGGGAGCAGCGCGGGCACGAGGAGAAGGTGAGAATAGTGGTTTTATTTTTTAATATATCGCTGTGTGTTCTGGACTGTGGGGCCATTCTCGGCTGGGGGGCTCTTTACCGTGTGGCTGGGCTATATACCATGTGCGGCTGGGCTGTATACCATGTGCTGCTGGGCTGTATACCATGTGCTGCTGGGCTGTATACCATGTGCTGCTGGGCTGTATACCATGTGGGGCTGGGCTGTATACCATGTGGGGCTGGGCTGTACACCATGTGGGGCTGGGCTGTACACCATGTGGGGCTGGGCTATACACCATGTGGGGCTGGGCTGTATACCATGTGGGGCTGGGCTGTATACCATGTGGTGCAGAGCAGGAGACAGGAGCCGGGAGCAGCGCGGGCACGAGGAGAAGGTGAGAATAGTGGTTTTATTTTTTAATATATCGCTGTGTGTTCTGGACTGTGGGGCCATTCTCGGCTGGGGGGCTCTTTACCATGGTGCTGGACTGCATACCATGTGGTGCTGAGCTATATACCATGTGGGGCTGGGCTGTATACCATGTGGGGCTGGGCTGTATACCATGTGGGGCTGGAGTGTATACCATGTGGGGCTGGGCTATACACCATGTGGGGCTGGGCTATACACCATGTGGGGCTGTGTTGCATACCATGGTACTGTGCTATATACCATGTGTGGCTGGGCTATATACCATGTGGTGCTGGGCTGTATACCATGTGGTGCTGGGCTGTATACCATGTGGTGCTGGGCTGTATACCATGTGGTGCTGGGCTGTATACCATGTGGTGCTGGGCTGTATACCATGTGGTGCTGGGCTGTATACCATGTGTCATGATCCAGGACGGGGTTTCGCTTTGGCCCGTCCTGGTCTGATTGGGGGTTAATTATTCTGCCTCTCCCTGGCAGAGGGCGGCTATTTAATGCTCACTGGATCTAGGTCTGGTGTCAGTTATTCTCCTGCCCTCGGCTAAGTTAGTTGACCTTGTGCGTACGTGTGCCTTGTGCCTGATATCTTGTTTGTTTGGTTTTGATTCGGCTCTGTCCCTGTTACGAGTTCTGCCTGTCCCTCTTGTACTGCGCTACCTCTCGTGTATGACTCTCTGCTTGTGACCCGACTTCTCTCTGCTCGTCCCCTTGGTAACGCGTCACCCTCTTGTGTGTGTATGACCTTTTGGCTTTGTCTGACCTCCCGTCTGTTTACCCCTTCTGTACCTCGCTGTCCGTACTGTGAAAGACCTCCGTTTTGCCTGACTCTGAGTTTGCTGTCCTCTGTGAAAGCAGGAAGCTAAGCCCCGCCCCCTTGCAGTCACATGACCGTAGGTCCCGTGCCAGCTTTTTAAACTTCATCCCTAAGGTCCTGTGCACCTATACTTTCTGGCTATTCTGGTCCCCAGGGGTCCCTACAGTGCGGGTGAGTCCCTGCTCAGCGGAGGCTGTACGCCGGCGCTGTCAGGATCCTGATACCATGTGTTGCTGTGCTATATACCATGTGGTGCTGTGTTGTATACCATGGTACTGTGCTATATACCATGTGGTGCTGGGCTATATACCATGTGTGGCTGTGCTATATACCATGTGGTGCTGGGCTATATACAATGTGTGGCTGTGCTATATACCATGTGGTGCTGGGCTATATACCATGTGGTGCTGTGTTATATACCATGGGGGGTACATTTTACATTATATTCTATGGGGGAGGCTGTGTTATATAATATGGGGGGGGCTACATTATATCCTATGGGGAGGTGGGCTGCCGCTGTATTATATTTATTTTCTATAGGGGGTGATTGCATCATACTCTATGAGGGGGGCTACATTATACTATATGAGGAGGCTACATTTTATTCTATGGGGGCTAGATTATATTGTATGGGGGCTCCATTATACTTTATAAGGGGATACATTATATTCTATGGGTGCTGCATTATACTATATGAGGAGGGCTACATTGTATTCTATGGAGGGGCTACATTATACTATATGGGGGGCTGCAATATACTCTGTGAAGGGGCTGCCATATATTCTATGGAGGGGCTGCATTATAATATATGAGGGGGCTGCATTATATTCTATGAGGGGGTTACATTATATTTTGTGGAGTGGCTGCATTATATTCTGAGGGGTAGCTGCATTATGCTCTAAGGGGTGGCTGCATCATACTATAAGAGGGGGGCTGCATTATATTCTATTGAGGGTTACATTATATTGTATGGCAGGGCTGCATTATACTCTGTGGGGTGGTTGCATTATGGTCTATGGGGTGGCTGCATTATACTATACTAGCTATGAACCCGTTCTATGCCCGGGTGGTGAGCATTTTTATTGGTATATGGTCTCCCATCCTGGTATGTGCTGCCCACCTCCTATCTTGGTGTACATGGTACCCTCACCCCCCAATCCTGTTAAGCATGGCACCCTATTCCTCATCCTGGTATGCATGGCCCCCTAACCCCCCCTATCCTGGTATGCATGGCCCCCTCACCCCCCCAGTCCTGGTATGCATGGTCCCCTCACCCCCCTATCCTGGTATGCATGGTCCTCTCACCCCTCTATCCTGGTATGCATGGTCCTCTCACCCCCTCTATCCTGGTATGCATGGTCCCCTCACCCCCCCTATTCTGGTATGCGTGGTCCCCTCACTCCCCTTTCATGGTATGCGTGGTCCCCTCACTCCCCTTTCATGGTATGCGTGGTCCCCTCACTCCCATTTCGTGGTGTGTGGTCCCCTCCCCCCCTTTCCTCGTATGCATGGTTCCCTCTCCCCCCCTTTCATGGTGTGCATGGTCCCCTCACCCCCTTTTCATGGTATGCGTGGTCCCCTCATCCCCTTTTCGTGGTATGCGTGGTCCCCTCACCCCCTTTTCGTGGTATGCGTGGTCCCCTCACCCCCTTTTCATGGTATGCGTGGTCCCCTCACCCCCTTTTCATGGTATGCGTGGTCCCCTCACCCCCCTTTCGTGGTATGTATGGTCCCCTCACCCTCCTTTTGTGGCATGCATGGTCCCCTAACCCTCTTTTCGTGGTATGCATGGTCCCCGCTCCCCCCCCCTTTCCTGGTATGCATGGTCCCCTCTCCCCCCCTTTCCTGGTATGCATGGTCCCCCTCACCCCTATTAAGCTACACACACAAAAAAAACATTTATATTCACCCTTCTTTCCTGTGCTCCAGCGCTGCCTGTCACGTTATGCTGGAGGCCGGGGGAGGAGTCTGGTGCCGGAGTACGCGCATGCCCGTAGCGCTGTCCGGCGCCATATTGCTGAAGACACACTGCAAATGTGTCTTCAGTAAAATGGTGTCGGATCGCGCTATGCGCATGCGCGATTCCGGCCGCACTCCTGCCCCGGTCTCCGGCCGAAGAGAAGTGCCGCGGCAATGCTCCTCCTGGGACGGAGCAAGGGCACAGGACCGGAGTGAGACGGCAGGAGGTAGACACGGACAGCAAGACCGAGCAGGGGCACAGGACCGGAGTAGGGCGGCAGGAGGTAGACACGGACAGCAGGACGGAGCAAGGGCACAGGACCGGAGTAGGACAGCAGAACGGAGCAGGGGCACAGTACTGGAGTAGGACGGCAGGAGGTAGACACGGACAGCAGGACGGAGCAGGGGCACAGGACTGGAGTGGGACGGCAGGAGGTAGACATGGACAGCAGGATGGAGCAGGGACTGCAGGGAAGCAAGCACAGGAGTGAGAGAGATGAGCACAGGAGTGAGAGAGATGAGCACAGAACACAGGAGAAGGGTCTAATGTGCAGGTTAAACACGAGGATCAGGCACCTCCATTACAGGAGGGGGCCTGAAATACCCAAGGACAGCCTCCCATTGGTCCGGCGGTGCTTCTGGGTTAGGGCACCGCCGGAGCACAAGGAGGTGGAGGGAGACGCGGCCGCGGCCTACAATGCATGCGCAAAGCATGCAGTGACGTCACGGCTGATGGGAGGTGAGAGGCTGTGGTGCGGGAGCGAGCAGGTGAGTAGACAGGGGCGAGACGAGGGCCGTGACAGTACCCCCCTCCCTTAAGTCGCCCCCCATTGCGACTGGCAAAAAATCTCCTGAGAATGCGGGGAGCGTTGATGTTCTCCCGGGGTTCCCAGGACGTCTCCTCGGGACCAAAGCCATTCCAGTCAATAAGAAAAAAGGTCCTCCCCCTGACTCTTTTCATGGCAAGAATAGCCCTTACCTCTAAGGTATTGTCGGTACCAACCGGCCGAGGAATGGAACAGGGTGAGGAGTAAAACTGATTTAGTACCACAGGTTTCAGGAGCGAGACATGGAAGGTGTTCGGGACTCAGAGGGGGCATTGCACAGACCAAAGGGCATGACTAGGTACTCATAGTGGCCGTCTCGAGTGTTAAAGGCGGTCTTCCACTCGTCGCCTGCGTGGATACGGATCAGATTGTAGGCTCCTCTGAGGTCTAACTTGGAGAAAATCTGAGCCACTCTGAGTAGAGTTGAGCGACTTTGGTCAGATCGGGTTTCGTGAAACCCAAATGAAACAAAATTTGAGTCGGATGAAACTGGTCCGACTAGGGCAAAAAAAGTCGGAGTTTCGTCCAAAACCCGACCCCAATGCAAGTCAATGGGAAGTAAAAGTCGGCATTGAGCGGATGACATTCAGAACGAGCCGGCACCCATGACCTGTCCTCCAAACTATAATACCCCTTCCAATGAACGAGATACTGCAAAGTACCACTCACCCTCCGAGAATCCACAATGCGTCCCACCTCGTACTCCATGTGACTATCAACAAGTACCGGGGGAGCAGCAGACAAAGACCCCTCATCCACAGTTCCCAAAAGCTTCAAAAGAGATTTGTGAAACACATTGAAAATCTTAAAGGAGTCTAGGAGGCGTAACCTAAAGGCAACTGGATTAACAATCTCAATTATTTCATATGGGCCAATAAACTTAGGACCCAGCTTAGCAGAGGGAACCTTAAGTTTAATGTTTTGAGTGGACAACCAAACCTTCTGCTCAACCTGGAAAGTAGGACCAGACACTTTCTTCTTATCTGCAAAAAGTTTTTACTTTTTCTATGCCTTGGTAATGTTTTGTCGAACCTCCGTCCATAGCTCCTTTAGATGCGGGGCAGCGCCCTCAGCCCCAGGACAAGCAGAGTCCAAACGAGAGAACTCCCCAAAATGTGGATTAAACCCATAATTGGCAAAAAAGGGAGGCATGCCAGTGGCCTGGCTAACACGATTATTAAAAGCGAACTCTGCTAAAGGCAAAGCGCCTCACCAATCCTATTGTCAGGTGGAGGCTAGACATCATAAAATGTGTTCCAGAGACTGATTTGTACGTTCCATCTAGCCATTTGACTCCGGATGATATGCAGAGGAAAAGAACAAAGAAACACCCAACTTTTTATAAAGCGTCCTGTTCTGTCTCTGACATTTAATTTCTAATCTCTGATTGTCTGTTCGATGATTTACTGGAGAATATATAGAATGTTTAGTTTTCCATAGATTCTATTGCTTTCATTGTTTCTGGCTCCCTCTAGTGACCAGAGTCATAACCGCAGTGTTATTGTGTTATTTTACTTTCAGTTTTGAGGCTCGTATTTTTCCCTCTGTTGCAGTGCATTCTGGTAAGCTTTTGCAGTGCATTCTGGAGCCTTTGCAAAGGATTATGGTTTTTTCCCTCCAGTTCCTCCAAGGGTTTCTGAGGGATGTTATTCTGGATTATCTCAATGAGAATAACTGTTTAACGCCATATCAGCATGGGTTTATGAGGAATCGCTCCTGTCAAACCAATCAAATCAGTTTTTATGAAGAGGTAAGCTATAGACTGGACCAAGGTGAGTCATTGGATGTGGTATATCTTGATTTTTCCAAAGCGTTTGATACCGTGCCACACAAGAGGTTGGTACACAAAATGAGAATGCTGGGTCTGGGGGAAAATGTGTGTAAATGGGTAAGTAACTGACTTAGTGATAGAAAGCAGAGGGTGGTTATAAATGGTATATTCTCTAACTGGGTCGCTGTGACCAGTGGGGTACCGCAGGGGTCGGTTTTGGGACCTATTCTCTTCAGCATATTTATTAAAGATGTGGTAGAAGGTTTGCACAGTAAAATATCGATATTTGCAGATGATACAAAACTATGTAAAGCAGTCAGTACAAGAGAAGATAGTATTCTGCTACAGATGGATCTGGATACGTTGGAAACTTGGGCCGAAAGGTGGCAGATGCTGTTTAACAATGATAAATGTAAGGTTATACACATAGGAAGAAGGAATCAATATCACCATTACACACTGAACGGTAAACCACTGGGTAAATCTGACATGGAGAAGGACTTGGGGATCCTAGTTAATGATAAACTTACCTGGAGCAGCCAGTGTCAGGCAGCGGCTGCCAAGGCAAACAGGATCATGTGGTGCATTAAAAGAGGTCTGGATACACATGATGAGAGCATTATACTGCCTCTGTACAAATCTCTGGTTAGACCGCACATGGACTACTGTGTACAGTTTTGGGCACCGGTGCTCAGGAAGGATATAATGGAACTAGAGCGGGTACAAAGGAGGGCAACAAAATTAATAAAGGGGATGGGGGAACTACAATACCCAGAGAGATTAGCAAAATTAGGATTATTTAGTCTAGAAAAAAGACGACTGAGGGGCGATCTAATAACCATGTATAAGTGTCAGGAACACCGCACTGCACTTGCTCACTGAGCCAGTGCGCGTGTCCTGAGTACAAAGACTGTGCACAAAGATACCTGCGGAGCGGGCAGCAGTGGTGACAATGCATGCTCCAGGACTTGAAGCACGTGACTGCTGGGGGCGTGGCCTAAGCTCCACAGAGCTAGGAGCTGCAGGGAGACTCCTAGAAAGGTAACTACAGGACAATGTTACCAAGGGGCATAGACAGAGACAGAAACCAAATCAAGCCGAGGTCGAAACATTGAGATAGGAATACAGTACCAAAGGATTAGACAGAAAGGGCAGTCAGGACGTAGCAATAGATCAGAAAACCAGAACGGGCATTAGACGGTACAATAGGGGTAACCTGTAACGGAGTAACGATAGCCAAGCCAGGAGGTCAGAACCAGAAAAGACAATTGTGCAAAAACGAGAGAGTACAGAGTGAAGGAACAAGCCAGGTCATACATGGGAAGCAAACAAACAACGCAGATTACACGCACACCAGGGGTCAGACACACCAAAACAGCAGTATAACTGACAGAGAATGCTAGTTTGGAGTGAGTATAAATACCCCTCCCAGATCCAAAGAGAGGCCGGCAAAAGTTAACCCTTTGAGAACAGGACATTAACCATGTCCTAATAATGACAATAAGTATATAAGGGGACAATACAAATATCTCTCCGAGGATCTGTTTATACCAAGTAAGGTGACGGTCACAAGGGGGCATTCTCTGCGTCTGGAGGAGAAAAGGTTTTTCCACCAACATAGAAGAGGATTCTTTACTGTTAGGGGAGTGAGAATCTGGAATTCCCTGCCTGAGGAGGTGGTGATGGCGAAGTTAGTCGAAGGGTTCAAGAGAGGCCTGGATGTCTTCCTGGAGTGTAACAATATTGTATCTTACAGTTAGGCTGAGTTCACACGTGGCGTTTTTTTCGCATTTCCGTGGCGGTTTTAACCGCGCAATTTTGCCGCGAAAAATAAGCATCCCATGCATTCCTATGGGATTCCGCAATGCTGTGCTAATGCTGCGGTTTTTACCGCGGCGGAATCGCTTTGCGGTAGAAAACGCAGCATGCTCATTAATTTTGCGGAATTGCGGTGATCCCGCACCCATAGGAATGCATTGTTCTGTTTACTTTCCGCATGTGGCTGTGCACACCATGCGAAAAGTAAGCAGAACAATTGCGGATGGTACCCACGGTCCGGAGGAGAGGAGACTGTCCTCCGGGCTTTGGGTACCATATCCCTGTAAAAAATAGAATTTAAAATAAAAAATATTGTTAGTCTCACCTTGCGACGTCCCGCGTAGCCTTCCCGCCTCTCTCCACGCTCTCGTTCCCAGTAATCCTTTGCAAAAATGCCCACGATGACGTCCGTTCTCGAGGGATCGCGAAGTATCGCGGTCATCGCGAATGTCCTCGAGACGTCGCGATCCAGCGAGAACGAACGTCATCGCGGGCATTTTCGCAAAGGATTACTGGGAACGAGAGCGTGGAGAGAGGCGGGAAGGCTGCGCGGGACGTCGGAAGGTAAGAATAACACCATTTTTTTTTACATTTTCTCTTTTACTACTGATGCTGCATAGGCGGCCTCAGTAGTAAAAAGTTGGTCACACTCGTCAAATACTATGTTTGACGAGTGTGACCAACCTGTCAATCAATTCTCCAAGCGATGCTCCAGATCGCTTGGAAAACGCTAGCATTTTGCAAGCTAATTACGCTTGCAAAATGCTAGTTTTTCCACGGGAAAATCGCGGGAATTTAAAATACGATTTTCCGCGAGAGTTCCGCTATGTGTGAAATTAGCCTTATTGTTAGGTTCTTTAGAAGGACGTAGATCTGGGGATTTATTCTGACAGAATTTTATAGGCTGAACTGGATGGACTAATGTCTTTTTTCGGCCTTACTAACTATGTTACTATGACCTCCCTTCCCACACCACTTTTGTAGCCCCTTGACCGACAACACCTGCGTCCACTGTTAGTTTGTCGTCGGTAATGCACACCCCAAACGTGATACCCATTTCTCCCAAACGAAGGAAAAAATAATTTTTTTAATTTTTTTTTTTTCTTTAAAATAAAAGTGAAAATATGGTTTCCCATAATAAATGTTTCATTAATGTCTTTATCGCCGACTACACACACTGCGCCGTATACACACAGCGCCATACACCTTGTTTCTTTGGCCACTCATATCTCCACTACACATGTTTCTTGTGTGGTTCAAGGACATATGTGTTGTCAACAAAACAAATATGACTTGTATGTTCACCACCATTCTCTGCAGTTTGACAAACTTGCACAGACTAAATAGAGGATGGTGTTGAGTGCAAGGCATATCTATTGTCACCTTGGCAGGTATGATAAAAAATGACTTGAGGATGGTCTGTTCTTCCATCCTCCTTTTTGTGATACCAGCCAAGGAATTTGTAGATATACCTTGTAATTAACCACACCCTCTATTCAGTGTGTGTTGACTAAACAGAGGAAATGATGGGTAAAATACACGTCATATGTACAATACCCAGGCCTAGTATAATCAATATATATCAAAACTGGGCTGCTGAATACACATATGATTTGTAACCTGCAGCATCGCTTCAGTGTGAATATATTTCAAGCAGACTGTAGCGATGATGCAGTTTAAAACTCATATGTGTATTTACCTTGCCAGATGTGATAACATTCACAAGTCAGAATGCTTGTTTTTTGGGCATCCTCACTTCACCATGACACTAGGCCTGGGGATTGTAGAAGTTGTATAAACTTTATTATCTGTCCAGTCTCAGTTGGAACTCAAGCCACAGTGCTGATACTACAAATAATATTTATAGTCACATGGTCAGGCGTCCCCTAAAAAATTTCGTATGCTATTGAATAGCCAACTCACAATTTTTAACTTCAGTTCATGGGACCCAAATATTATTTGTATTATACACTGCCGCTACAAATGAACACACTTTTTGACTTGATAAAGGACATACAAATAGGGTGTGTTTAGTCACCTACTCAGGAGTTATAGTAAATTCACTATGCACAAAACACAGCATCATGAATTCACAAGAATACTTGTGAACAGTTGTATATTGTATTGCAGTGTAAAAAGAACTAGTGCACTTGGTACAGGTATCAAGACAGGTTTATTTACAGCAAGCACAATAAAAGTTTTTTACACCATTTGCTCTTGCCATTCCACTCGGCCAACATCTGAGATTAAGTAGGCCGCAAATTGGTCCCTCATTTGGCCAACTTCGACAGATGACCTGAGAGGGTGCTGAGTGAATTCAGGCAATGGGTTTGAATCTAGTTCAAAATTAGGGTTTTCTTTAGACATCACAAAATTATGGAGAACCACACAGGCCTTCAGCACCTCATCAACAGTTTCCAGTTTAAGATTAATGGCTGTGGCGAGAATGCGCCATCTGGAGACAAGTGTACCAAAGGCACACTCTACAGTTCTTCTGGCCCTGGTCAGTCTGTAATTAAATATTTTTTTGGTGTGGTCCAAGTCCCGGTTGGAGTAGGGTTTCAGCAGGTTTTGGCACATCTGGAATGCCTCATCCCCAACCATTACAAAGGGCTGTGGTGGAACTTCGGTGTGGGGAAGAGGACGTGGCATGGGGAAATTAAATCGGTTGCCATACAACCTGCGGCCCATGTCCGAGTTCTTAAAAGCCTGGGAGTCATTCCCACGGCCAAATGCACCAATGTCCACTGCTACAACCTTACAGTATGCATCAGAAATGGCCATGAGTACTGTAGAGAAGTACTTTTTGTAATTATAGTACTCCGAGCCTGTTCTTTTGGGTTTTATTATACGGATGTGTTTCCCATCAACAGCTCCCAAACAGTTGGGGAAATTGCAGACTGTCCTGAATTTGTCAGCAATTTCTATCCACTTTTCCACGGTGGGCAGGGGCATATATTCTGGACAAAGAACATTCCACAAAACCCGGCAGGTGTCCAAAACAATTCCCGACAAGGTGGAGATTCCAATCCGGAACTGAAAGTGTAGTGAAGATAGGGTCTCTCCAGTTGCAAGGAATCTTATAGACAACATAATCATAATAATGGTGTAAATGGTTATTTTAAACCATAAAAGAAAACAATTATTACATTGCCGACCCAGAAATATGCATGCTATGGAATATTACATGGCAGAAAAAAAAATTATGCAGGCTTTGCTTTGTAAATATTACATACCGTAAAGTCACCAGGAGCCGTTCTTCAGGAGAAATCGCATGACGGAGCTGTGTGTCCTGTCTCCGGATGGCATCTTGGACACGACCAAGCAAATACATTAAGGTTTGTTGAGACATCCGTGTATAGTCCATAAATTTCTCCAGGTTTGCCTTGAGCTCGCTGTAGAGGGTGTGGTACGCTCCACGGCTCTCATGGAGTTCAACAATTGGATGTATCCACAAACGCCGCCGCTGCCGTCTTCTCTCTCTCCCTTTGTTCATGGCAAGCTACTGCAAAAGCCTGAGTCATCCTGATGTCCAGATCCAAGTTGAAGTGAAAACTCTTCCAGCGCAGATCCATGTCGTCAAGATAAAAGCAAGCTATGTGAATACTTTAGAGGTAAACAGGGTCTATATAAAGAATTCCCATA
This sequence comes from Dendrobates tinctorius, assembly GCF_039654945.1. Lineage (NCBI taxonomy): Eukaryota > Metazoa > Chordata > Amphibia > Anura > Dendrobatidae > Dendrobates > Dendrobates tinctorius. Next base: position 10,625,311 of record NW_027361808.1, read on the forward strand.
ACACGCCCACTGCTGTCCAATTGGTGTAGTCTGATGCACTAATTGGTCATGGATTTTCCTCCTGTGATTGTGCCTTCATGCGCAAAAAAACGCAAACGCATGGAAATCGCATACAGACGCTGCGGTTTTTTTCAATTTACGCGCACGATGATGCGAAAATATAAAGCAGCGTTTTCAAGCGTTTGTATGTGATTTTGTCACGCGTTTGATGTGCGCACCAAACAGCACAGAAAAACACTAGTGTGAAACTAGCCTTAGGTCAGTGATAATGTGACGGACACATAGGTTGTGTCCAGGAATGAACACTAGGGGGAGTGAATGGGGAGACAGCAGAAACTAATAGAAGTGTATGGCTGCTGTTGAGAGCAAGCTGCACTAAACAGGACCTGAGTCACGTGATCACAGGGGGAGTGGCTGGAGAAGGAGCTAAGGTCCGTGCGAGAGAGAGAGAGAGAGAGAGAGAGAGAGAGAGAGAGAGAGAGAGAGAGAGAGAGAGTGTGGTCAGACAAGCCGGGTTCAATAGCCAGAGGGAAACAGTATCCAAGGGCACAGACTAAAGAATGGTCAAATACAAGCCGAAGTCAGAAAATTATGCAAATTGTCTCTTCAGAGAGGAAGAGGACTAGAACTCTAGTGCCACCTATTGGAGGTAGCAATCCTAAAAGTCAATGTTGACCCTTTAACGAGCCTAGTTACATGACTTAGGATAAAAGCCAAGCCAAGCTCGTTAAAGGGTCAACATTGACTTTAAGGATTGCTACCTCCAATAGGTGGCACTAGAGTTCTAGTCCTCTTCCTCTCTGAAGAGACAATTTGCATAATTAGCATATTTCCCAGAGGAGCATTGTGGCTTTAAGTCTCCTCACCTCGACATGCTTAGCATGTCATTCTCCGCAAGGAGAAATGATACTTATTGGATAGAAGTCAGAAAAGTCGCACAGGAACGCAGTAACCAATGGTAAAGACAAGGCGGGCAGTCAGATGGCAAGCCAGAGATCAGAACCAGAGAAATAGAGGTACAGAATCAGAACACAGTCACAAAACGCGGGACAAGCTGGATAATACACTGGACAAGCACACAGGGACAAATGGTATACACAAGTATAGCTAGGTTAGCTGCTCAGCCGAGGACAGAACTATCACTGACAAAACCCCCACAGGAGAGCGGGTTAATATAGCCTTGGCCAAACCAAAAGGACGCCAGCAAAGTTAACTTCGTAAAGCCCAGGGCAGGGAAAGGAATTCCCGTCCAGAGCCATGACAATAGGGATGAGGAGCCATGCATACAAATGATGGGAATGAGGGCCATGCATACAAGGATAGGGTTGAGGAGCCATGCAGACAACGATAGGGATAAGGAGTATTGCAAACGAGGATAGGGATGAGGAGCCTGGCGTACAAGGATAGGGATGATGAGCCCTTTCATACCAGGATGGTGATGAGAGGACAATGCTTACGTATATACTCGGCTTATACGCAAGCATATACGGTAAGTCATACTTTTTTGAGAAACAGTTTCATTTTTACGTTGCCTGAGCTGAGCACTTTTTTGATACTCATATTCTTAACAACATTTTGTAGTGCATACAGGTGAGCCCCCTCCATACACCTGCGCCCACTCGAAGGGACTAAAGCAAAGCACCATTCCACCAGTAGCCATCTTTTTCCATGCCCCTCCAGTTGGTCTCCAGCAGTTTGTGACCTGTAGGATCGTTCCAGTGTTTGATGAAGCTAGCCGGATGTCACTTTTCAATGCAAGTCTATAAGAGCCTTGTGCTGTCTGCCATAGATTTGCATTGAGTGTTTGTGCACTTCTTACGTTCAGTCAGTCAGTATTTGAGGTCACAAGATGGCGGCTCCGGGACCAGAGGGGTGGCGGGTAGTGCTGAAGACGGCCGATGGCGAATATAATACTAGATGCAGGGACCTTAGATCAGAATCACCACTCCAGCTATGAAATTACAAAAAATCTCTGGAGGGTACATTACCTACAAACTGGAATGCTATGTTCACACGTGGAGTTTTTGCAGCATTTTTTTCTCCAGCCAAAAACTTCACTCTTGGCAATAAAACACTTCATATAAAAATCTGCTTTCTCCTGTATTTTTCGCTGCATTTGTCAGGCCAATTTCATGTGTGATTTCTCTACAGTATATTTTAATACATATAGTTTTATTCTCCAAAAAGCAGAATGTTATGCTGCGTTTAACTTTCTCATTAATTTCTATGGGTGAAAGGTTGAATTCGCACATCACATTAAAGTGAACCTGTCAGCAGAATTGTGCACAGTAACCTACAGACAGTGTCAGGTTAGTGCCATTATACTGTTTAAAATGATACCTGGGTTGATGAAATCTGTCTTGTGGTTGTTGTTTAATCTTTATTTTCGGGGCAGCCTCTTGGCAGGGCTATGTGGGGGGTCTTCATGTAGTGCTCTGCTTACATATTCATCTGTATGGCTTCTGACAGGTCACTGATCCCTCAGTGACCTGCCCCCTATTTTACATACTGTGTATCTTTTTGTTTGGAAAAATAAAAAACATTCATCATGCAGGCGCCTGCACTGTAGCATGATCGACGCCTGCATGACCAGCGCCATTTTGAGGAAGAATTTTTTTTCTCATGATATTTATATGACCAAGTAAAATTAAAATATGGCTATTTTAGGTCCAATTATGCTACAGTGAAGGTGCTGTATAATACACACCCCATAGTGCTTCATACAGTATAGTGCACCGCCTAATCCTCCATATATTATAATGCACAATGCCATAGTCCTCCATATAGTATAATACACCCCCCATAATCCTCCACATAGTATAATACACACCCCAAAGTCCTCCATACAGTATAATACACACCCCGTAGTGCTCCGTACAGTATAATACACACCCCACAGTGTTCCGTACACTATAATACACACCTGTCATGCACGGTGTGGGAAAGACTAAGTGCAACACGAAGGGATGAGGGGAAGAGAGCCCAGCACTAGGAAAAAAGGGAGTGGAGACCCCTATGTAGATCTAAAGTCACCCTGTCTGCCCTGAATATCCCTATATAGGTTCTGCACCGATCACTGAACAGGAACCTAATCCCTGCCTGGCCCTGGCAATAAGCACTGCTTAGGGAAAGATGGTCAAGCACTTGTAAATCCCCACTACAACTAAAGACAGATGGGATAGACAAATCAGGGGAACACTTATCTTGAACCACAAGAAAAGGAGTACTTTGATCACCAAAAGAGTTAATGCAAAATTACACTTTTATTACATAGAAAAATACACAAATCAATACCACATAAATAGATATAAAGGAGGAGACCTAGGTAACAGCTCGGCAGGAGGATAACCAGCCCAGAGTACAGCTCGGGTAACCAAAAAAAGTGTCAGTATAGAGATGTTAAATAAAGGTGCACGCAATAAACATCTCCACATTCCTAACCAAAGTCTATTATTATGAATGAGTCACCGTAGGAGGCAAAAACAGAAATACTAGCTAAGTCCAGAAAACCAGAGAAGTTGGCAGGTATCGGATTGCAGACCCCTGAACCTATCAACAACAACTAGCAGTAGCCGTGGGGGGTTCCTACGGTGCCCTAGACCCCTCGATCGCAGCCGGAGAACTAAATAGCCTAAAGACAGAAAGGGAAATCTAAACTGCCCCAGAGCAGACCCCAAAGGAATAGGCAGCCCCCAACATATAATGACGGTGAAGCAAGATGAAAAAACACTCACACAGATAGAAAGACAGGCTGAGCAAATGATGGGGCCCAAGCTAACTAAATAGGACAGGATAGAAAAGCTGCTGTCTGCAATCCGCCAAAACCCTATCAAAACAAGAGCCAACAGACTAATAGGGAAAAAAGCCCTGAAGACGCTAGGCTTCAAAAAGACTATATCAGTACTCAGATATTTTCTGAAGACAGAGCAAAAAGGAATTCAGCTCATCCCAGCAGGGAATGGCAGAAAAACCAAGGCAAAACAAAACCAAAACACAAATGCAAAAAGCAGACCAGAAAACTTAGCTTTTGAGGAGCAGGAATCAGACTGGTCTCCTAGAATCCCTCTGAGAAATCACCAGCAAGGCAGAAGGGCGTCGGCTGCCTTATATCCAGTCAGCAATTCCAGTCACCCAGTCATCATCATCCTGCTCAGGTGCTTGGTAATCAGCCTCACTACCTTCCTTCACCAGAAGAGGGAGTTCATCAGACCTCAATAGTGAAGGGGAAAATGAACACACAACAGTACCTCCCCCTTGAGGAGGGGTCACCAAACCCTCATCCACGCCACCAGGGCGATCAGGGTGAGCCCGATGAAAGGCACGCACCAATCTTTTGGCATGAATATCAGAGGCAGAGACCCAGGAATTATCCTCCTGACCATAACCCTTCCACTTAACCAAATACTGGAGTCTCCGTCTAGCCAGACTGGAATCCAGTATCTTCTCTACCTCATATTCCATGTTACCTTCAACCAATACAGGGTCCAGAGGTGCCACCCCAGGAACAACTGGATCAACAAACCTCTTCAACAAGGACTTATGAAACACATTATGGATTTTAAATGTGACAGGAAGAGCCAACCGAAAAGAAAACGGATTAATAATCTTCAAAATCTTGTAAGGTCCAATAAATCTATGCTTAAACTTAGGAGAAGCCACCTTCATAGCGATATTTTTTGATGATAACCAAACCATGTCACCAACCTTAAACTGGGGACCAATGGTCCTATGTCAGTTCGAAAACCGCTGGGCCTTTTCCTGGGAGAGAGATAACTTATCCACCACTTGGTCCCAGATCTGGTGCATTCTCTCCACCACAGTTTCAACACCTGGGCAGGCAGAAGGCTCCACCTGCCCTGAAGAAAATCGAGGATGAAACCCAAAGTTACAAAAAAAAAAAAAAGGTGACAAAGTGGCAGAACTAGCTCTATTATTTAAGCAAATTCGGCCAAGGGCAAAAACGAAACCCAATCATCCTGATCAGCGGAAATAAAACATCTCAAATACGACTCCAAGGTCTGGTTTGTTCTCTCCGTCTGCCCATTGGTCTGAGGGTGAAAAGCAGAGGAGCAAGACAACTGAATTCCCAGCTTGGAACAGAAAGTCCTCCAAAATCTGGACACAAATTGAACTCCTCTGTCAGATACAATGTTCTCAGGAATCCCGTGCAAGCGAACCACCTGTTGCAAAAACAGGGGCACCAACTCAGAGGAAGATGGCAACTTAGGGAGTGGTACAAGATGAACCATCTTAGAGAACCTATCACAAATCAACCAAATAACAGTCATTCTCTGAGAGACAGGCATATCAGAGATGAAATCCATTGAAATATGGGTCCATGGCCTCCTGGGGACCGGCAAAGGCATCAACAACCCACTAGAGCGAGAACAAGGTTTAGACCGGGAGCAAGTCCCACAGGACTGCACAAAATTCCTGACATCACGAGACAAGGTGGGCACCAAAAAGACCAACTCACCAGATCTCTAGTACCAAAAATTCCTGGATTACCAGCCAATGCAGAGCAAGGAACTTCAGACATCACTCTCTTCTTCCACTGGTCAGGAACATACAACTTTCCACTGGGACAATGCTCAGGTTTGTCCTCCTGGAACTCTTCCAGAGCACGTCTCAAATCGGGCGAGATGGCAGAAAGAACTACCCCTTCGCCTAAGATGGTAGCAGGCTTGGTCACCACAGGAGAATCAGCAAAGAAGCTCCTAGAGAGAGCGTCAGCCTTGATATTCTTAGTGCCAGGAAGAAAAGAGACCATAAAATCAAAACGTGTAAAAAACAAGGCCCACATAGCCTGTTTAGGGTTCAAGCGTTTGGCCGACTGCAGGTAAATCAAATTCTTGTGGTCAGTGAGGACCACGACTTGATGTTTAGCTCCCTCCAACCAATGTCTCCACTCCTCAAATGCCCAGTTAATGGCTAACAGTTCCCGATTCCGCACATCATAGTTACGTTCAGATGGAGAGAACTTTCAGGGAAAAGAAAGCACAGGGATTCATTTTAGATGTTACAGGATCCTTTTGGGACAAAACAGCTCCTGCACCAATCTCAGAAGCATCCACCTCTACCTGGAACGGGAGTGAGACATCAGGTTGCCGTAAAACCGGGGCAGAAGTGAATCTTCGCTTCAGCTCCTGAAAAGAATAAACAGCCTCCGGAGACCAATTCAACACATCAGCACCCTTCTTAGTCAGATCAGTCAATGGCTTGGCAATACTAGAAAATTTTGCTACAAATTTCTGATGAAAATTAGCAAAACCCAAAAACTTCTGGAGGGCCTTCAAAGAAGTGGGCTGAACCCAATCATAAATGGCCTGTACCTTGGCCGGGTTCATTTCAATAGTTGACGGAGACAAAATAAATCCCAAAAATGAAATCCTCTGTACCCCAAAAAGGCATTTCGATCCTTTGACATACAGGGAATTCTCCCTTAAGATCCGGAACACAGTCCGAACATGTTCCACATGAGAATCCCAATCCTTGGAGAAGATCAAAATATCATCCAGATAGATAATCAAAAATTTATCCACAAAGTCCCGGAAAATGTCATTCATGAAGCACTGGAAGACAAAAGGGGCATTAGTGAGACCAAAAGGCATCACCAGGTACTCAAAATGTCCCTCCGGAGTATTAAACGCCGTCTTGCATTCATCCCCATGCTTAATGTGGATTAGATTATACGCCCCCCTGAGGTCAAGCTTAGTAAACCAGCAAGCACCTTTAACTCTGGAGAATAGATCCGAAATCAGGGGTAACAGATACTGATATTTAATAGTAATTTTGTTGAGGGCACGATAATCAATACAAGGCCTTAATGAACCATCCTTTTTGGACACGAAAAAAAAAACGGCACCTAAGGGTGAAGAGGATGGTCTAATATGACCCTTCTCCAACGCCTCCTTAATATAGGATCGCATAGCCTCGTGCTTGGGTATAGATAAATTGAAGAGCTGACCCTTGGGAAATTTACACCACGGGCTCAGTTCAATTGCACAGTCATAACTCCTATGAGGAGGCAAAGACGCAGACTCATTCTCACTAAATACATCATAAAAGTCCGCCAAATAGTCAGGAACATCATGCGACTGAGGAGAGGTGGAAAAAACTGGAGCCTCACTAAGGGCACACCGACAACCCCAACTCACCACAAACATAGATTTCCAATCCAAAACTGGATTATGAATTTGCAACCAGGGAAACCCCAGAACAATGGTATCATGCAAATTATGCAACACCAAAAATCTGCAATTTTCTTGATGGTCTGGGGCGACCCGCATTACCACCTGGGTCCAAAACTGTGGTTTATTTTTCGCCAAAGGAGTAGCATCAATCCCCCTCAAAGGGATAGGCGTCCGCAGAGGTGTCATCGGAAATCTACAACGTTTAGCAAAATCCAAGTCCATTAGGTTCAGGGCTGCTCCCGAATCCACAAAAGCCTTGGCGGAAAATGTGGACAGGGAGCAGATCAGAGTAAATGCCAGAAGAAACTTAGGTTGAACACCACCCACAGAAAACGTGTGTGCAAAATGTTTCTCGTTTAGGACAGACAGAAATAATATGCGAGGCCTCGCCACAAAAAAAACACAGCTTATTACGCCTTCTGAACTCCTGACATTGCTCCCTGGACAAAACTCCATCACATTGCATAGGTTCAGACACTTGTTCAACAGGTGGCAACACCTCTCGTGCAGTCCTGCGTTCACGTAAACGCCGATCAACCTGAATGGCTAATGACATAGAATCGTCAAGACCAGAGGGAACAGGAAATCCCACCATAGTATCTTTTACGGCTTCTGACAAACCCTTCCGAAAGAGAGCTGCCAAGGCATTATCATTCCAGGTAGTAAGGAACGCCCACTTTCGGAATTTTTGACAGTACAATTCTGCAGAATCTCGACCCTGGCTCAATGCCAACAGGGTCTTTTCAGCCTGATCAATAGCATTAGGTTCATCATACAACAACCCCAAGGCTTGAAAAAATGCGTTCACATTAGTCAGAATAGGATCATCTGGTTTCAAAGAAAATACCCAATCCTGGGGATCGCCACGCAGAAAAGATGACAATTTTAACCCGCTGCGCGGAGCTCCCTGACGAGTTAGGCTTTAAGGCAAAAAAGAATTTACAATTATTTTTGAAATTCATAAATTTAGACCGATCCCCAAAAAACACATCAGGAGTAGGGAATCTTTGGTTCAGCAGCTTGTGAATGAATGAGCAAGGTAGGCGGAATTTCCCCGCACTTCCGCAGCGAGCTGCTCCACATGATCAGACAATTGCTTTATCTCCATTGAGAGAAAAAAAAAATTCCCCCTACGGCCTCAGAGATATAGAGGAAAAAATATCCACTTTTTTTTACAATTCTTTCCTGCAATTGAGTACCCTAGGATCTGCGGTATGGCTGGTGATTCTGTTATGAATGAGTCACCGTAGGAGGCAAAAACAGAAATACTAGCTAAGTCCAGAAAACCAGAGAAGTTGGCAGCTATCGAATTGCAGACCCCTGAACCTATCAACAACTAGCAGTAGCCGTGGGGGGTTCCTACGGTGCCCTAGACCCCTCGATCGCAGCCGGAGAACTAAATAGCCTAAAGACAGAAAGGGAAATCTAAACTGCCCCAGAGCAGACCCCAAAGCAATAGGCAGCCCCCAACATATAATGACGGTGAAGCAAGATGAAAAAACACTAACACAGATAGAAAGATAGACTGAGCAAATGATGGGGCCCAAGCTAACTAAATAGGACAGGATAGAAAAGCTGCTGTCTGCAATCCGCCAAAACCCTATCAAAACAAGAGCCAACAGACTGATAAGGGAAAAAAGCCCTGAAGACGCTAGGCTTCAAAAAGACTATATCAGTACTGAGGTATTTTCTGAACACAGTGCAAAAAGGAATTTAGCTCACCCCAGCAGGGAATGGCAGAAATCCAGAAAAACAAGGCAAAACAAAACCAAAACACAAATGCAAAAAGCAGAGCAGAAAACTTAGCTTTTGAGGAGCAGGAATCAGACTGGTCTCCTAGAATCCCTCTGAGAAACCACCAGCAAGGCAGAAGGGCGTCGGCTGCCTTATATCCAGTCAGCAATTCCAGTCACCCAGTCAACATCATCCTGCTCAGGTGCTTGGTAATCAGCCTCACCACCTTCCTTCACCAGAAGAGGGAGTTCATCAGACCTCAATAGTGAAGGGGAAAATGAACTCACAACAGTCTATCCCATAAAGCACCATAACATCAGTCAGCATATACCGCAAACACTAAAGTATGCTTACCCATAGTTAGCCAGGACACTAAAGTGATCCTCCCGCACCCCTGACGCGCATTTCGCGTGGATGGCTTTCTCAAAGGGGAAGTAATACCTAAGTCCTGTCATATGGCTCTATTTATAGGGAAGTGATATGCTGGTCACCCACGCTAGTAATTACACATCCAGTCAGCGTCAATGCGGACTGTGCATGCTGGTGACCAAACACCCAATGTTGTCATTAAACATGCACAGTGCGTACTTATTAGACGCCGGTCATAAGAAGTGCCGCGTTGGGCAGATCGCAGTGCGCACGCAAACTATCAGCAGATATTTTCCCGAAGCATACATACATATATAAGATCTGTCAACGGCCATTTTCCTGAGGTATAACTCTAAACTAAAAAGCGCTAACCTTAATATAAAACAAAACGGAAAAGTCGACTAAACATAGTAAGTATCGTACATAAAGATATATACAATTAATAACAAAATAGCAATTAAATATTACATCATTATATGGAATAAACCCAACCCACCCATTGGATAAATAGACAAAAGTACATATTTCATAAGTCCACGGGTGAAACAAGATTTCTCATGAACTACTTAATGTGAAGTCAAATATAACATGTTTAAAATTACACAACAATAGTGCATAATAAGAAGTGTATCAAAAGATCATAAATTACATCGAGTGAATATTAGATACAGCCATATAATTAACATACAATGATATACTATACCATAGTGTAACATACCATACACACATTAATAGACATAATATACATAATCCAATACAATCTAATATATAAAGCTCAAGTTTGTGTGTTTGTGTGTTTGTGTGTTTGTGTGTTTGTGTGTTTGTGTGTTTGTGTGTTTGTATATCCGGGATTGGCATCCGCACCGTCGCAGCTACAGCCACAAAATTTGGCACAGTCACACGTATGGACCCCGAGAACGTCCTCGGCTATGTTGTGAGGCAAAATTTTAACCCTGTGAGTTCCAATTCACCAAACAATTTTACCCCTATCTACATAATGGGGAAAAAGTGTGTGCGTATCAAGCCCCGCCCCTCATTATGATGTCATCATAGGTTGCAAGCGCCACCGCTCATTATGATGCCATAATGGTTGACTATGGGATAGAGGATGTGTGATGAGTATATGGGCACGGGACTATGGGATGGAGGATATGTATGACGGGTATATGGGCATGGGACTATGGGATGAAGGATGTGTGATGGGTATATGGGCACTCGACTATGGGATGGAGGATATGTATGATGGGTATATGGGCACGGGCCTATGGGATCGTGGATATGTATGATGGGTGTATGGGCACGGGACTATGGGATGGAGGATAATTATAATTTGCTATAACTAACCACAGTAAGTTACTATGCCCGGGCAGCGCCGGGCTCTTCAGCTAGTAGCCAAATAAACATATACTACACATAAAATATCTTTATCAGAGGGCAAGAGGGTATTTTGTGCCCTAATTTTCGAACTACAGGAACGGCCATGACAATATAATCCTTATAAACAGGGAGGAAATGGTTGAGGAGGTAAAAGTGGCTGGGACCCTAGGAGGTAGCGACCATGCCATTTTAGAATTTTGGATAACTAGAGGCGGAAGACCTGTGAAGGCTCAGACGTCAAGGTTAGATTTCAGAAAGGCAGATTTTAAGGGATTCAGAAAGAGAATTGGAGGGATCCAATGGCTGGATATCCTTAAAGACAAAAATGTCCAGGAAGGATGGGAAATCTTGAAAAATGAAATTCTCAAAGCACAGTTGTTAACAATTCCGAAAAGAGGGAAGAATAGGAAGCATTTAAGGAAACCAGGATGGATGAACACAGAACTTAAGCACATGCTAAAAAGGAAGAAAAAAATGTTTATAAAATGGAAAGAAGGAGGCATATCTAAAGAAGAATATAATGCTGTCTGCAGAACCTGCAAGGCACAAATCAGATTATCTAAAGCTGAAAATGAATTGAGGCTTGCAAGAGATGTCAAAAGCAATAATAAAGGATTTTGGGGATATGTCAAAAGTAAAAGAAAAGTCAAAGATGCTATAGGATTTTTACAGGATGAAAATGATGAAATGGTAAGACAGGATGTTGAGAAGGCTGAACTTTTAAATTCCTATTTTGCATCTGTTTTCTCTCAGAAAGGAAATGTAACATCAACTGTTATGCACTGTCCTATTAAGGGAATAGAAGAATCCAGGATATCTATAAACAGAAAGATAGTGAGGAAACACTTAGCTAACCTAAATGTATTCAAGTCTCCAGGTCCAGATGAATTACACCCCAGAGTACTGAAGGAGATAGCAGAAGAAATTTTTGAACCCCTCTCCATAATCTTTGAAAATTCTTGGAGAACAGGAGAAGTGCCAGAAGACTGGAGAAGAGCAAATGTTGTTCCTATCTTCAAAAAGGGGAAGAAGGTGGACCCAGGCAACTATAGGCCGGTGAGTCTGACTTCTATACCAGGAAAGATCTTTGAACAAATTATTAAACAACATGTATGTCAATACCTGGATAAGAATGAAGTGATTAAACAGAGTCAGCATGGGTTTGTAACTAATAAGTCATGTCAGACTAATTTAATTTCCTTCTATGATGGTATTACTGATTGGGTGGATCAAGGAAATGCTGTAGCTATAGTATATCTTGACTTCAGCAAAGCATTTGACAAAGTCTCTCATACAATCCTTATTGAAAAAATGACTAAGTATGGAATGGACAAGGCAACTGTTAGGTGGATTCATAACTGGCTTAGTGATCGGACCCAAAGAGTGGTCGTAAATGGCTGCACATCCAGTTGGAAGAATGTCTCAAGTGGGGTACCACAGGGCTCTGTCCTGGGCCCTGTATTGTTCAACATCTTTAGCAACGATTTAGATGAAGGAATTGAGGGTAAACTGATTAAATTTGCTGATGACACAAAGCTAGGAGGGATAGCTAATACTAGAAAAGAGAGAGAGAGGATTCAAAAAGATTTAAATAAACTGGAGAAGTGGGCAGCAACTAACAGAATGGTTTTTAACAGGGAGAAATGCAAAGTACTACATCTGGGCAATAAAAATGAAAAAAGCATATATAGAATGGGAGGAATAGGGCTAAGTGACAGCACATGTGAAAAAGACTCGGGTATACTAATAGATCACAGACTGAATATGAGTCAACAGTGTGATGCAGCAGCAAAAAAGGCAAATGCAATTCTAGGATGTATTAACAGAAGCATACAGTCTAGATCACGTGAAGTAATTATTTCCCTCTACTCCTCTTTGGTCAGACCTCATCTGGAATATTGTGTCCAATTTTGGGCACCACATTTTAAAAAAGACATCAACAAACTGGAGCAAGTTCAGAAAAGAGCGACCAGAATGGTGACCGGTCTGCAAACCCTGTCTTATGAGGAAAGGTTGCAGGATTTGGGAATGTTTAGTTTGCAAAAGAGAAGACTGAGAGGAGACTTAATAGCGGTCTACAAATATCTAAAGGGCTGTCACATTGTAGAAGGATCAACTTTATTCTCATTTGCACAAGGAAAGACTAGAAGCAATGGGATGAAGCTGAATGGGAGGAGACACAGATTAGATATTAGAAAAAACTTTTTGACAGTTAGAGTGATCAATGAGTGGAACAGGCTGCCACGAGAAGTGGTGAGTTCTCCTTCAATGGAAGTCTTCAAACAGAGGCTGGACAGACATCTAACTGGGATGATTTAGCGAATCCTGCTTTGAGCAGGGGGTTGGACCAGATGGCCCAGGAGGTCCCTTCCAACTCTACGATTCTATGATAACTCTATGATAACTCTATGAAATATGATCACATCCAAAATGGATGAATCCATCACAGAAAACAGTTGTGGGACAAATGAACCAACACTAAATAAAAGACAAGACAAACAAGAATTAAAAATCAAGCAAATAGGGAAATAGATACAGGTACACAAATATACATCTCTACATAAATACCTGGAGAGGCTGTAAGGCAGGGGTGGGGAATCTTTTTTCTGCCAAGGACCATTTGGATATTTATACCATCCTTAGGGGGCCGTACAAACTCCGCCCACAAAGTACATCCTGACTCTGGCACTGGTTTCATGACTTAATCTTTCATTGCATGCCCTTCAATGTTCAGTAGTGGACACTGCGTGTGTGTGCGCTAACAGAGCAAGGAGAAATTAATGAGCTTGTGGCAATCAAAATACAGCTCCCTGCTCAAGAATGCGGTCTCTGAGAATCTGCTTGGGGGGCCTGATAAAAGGTCCTCGAGGGCTGTAAATGGCCCTGGGGCCTGAGGTTCCCCATCCCTGCTGTAAGGGGAAAGGGCATCTTTAAGAGATAAATCAAAGGAAGGGTACAAATGTCAACTTTTCATTTAGACCTCTTGGAGATAGGGTGTCAAGGGTTGCGATCCACTTGCACTCTCATTGGCCAAGAATCTGTTTTAGATTGCCCCCCCTGACACCACCATGGACACAGTCAATCCCTTTTATTTTTAAGCCACTAGGATCGGACCCCTGATGTTCTCTGAAGTGTCTAAGTACTGTTGAGACATCAGACACCTCTTTCGCAGCCATAAGGTCAAGTACGTGCTCCCGAGTCATGGTTTTTAGTTCCCTAGATGTGAGACCAACATATATCAGAGGGCAGGGACAAGTAGCATAATAGATCACATACGCAGTATTACACTAAATATATTCGTGAATATTAAAGTCCCTGCTACCATCTGATGAACTGAAGGTCCCACATCTTAGTATATTCGGGCACGCCACACACGACCCACAGGGGAAGCAGCCATGCCTCGGACTACCCGTGTTGAAGATTTTAGATTGTTTTGCCACATAATGGCTTTTCACCAGGTGTTCCCTTAGATTCCTGCTTCTCTGTGTCATGTGCGGGAATTGCGGTAAATGAACAGCCAAAGTGGGATCCGCACGTAACACTGGCCAGTGTTTGTTTAAAACATGGATCCAGTCCCAGCGGCAATTGGAAGAGGAGATATAGCTCAACCCATATCTCCCTGTCTCAGTTGTACTCTTTTTGTACTGTTTTCAGCATGGTTGGTATCCAAAAAGACCTGTATACCCAACAGTCAGCTGATGCACCAGGTAACCTTTTAAAGGAATGTGGGAGTGGTCACCACCTGCTTCACCAAACTGACTAGCCATGTAATTACACCAGCAGCCACTGGGGGGAAAAACTGATATTAACCCCCGATGGCCTGAAAGGAAAAACATCATAATGTGAGAATAAAAATCTGCCACAGATCCAAAAATGGATCGTGACAAAAGAGACTTCTGTCAATTCTCTCTTACATGCCTCCTCGGCACACAGTTATTCGGTGATTAAGGCCATCCCAGTTGTACAATATCTCAGGAATAGAAGGGTCTGCTCTACTGAGACCAGATTTGAAAAGCAGTCTGCCATTCTCGTGGAACGGTTTAGGGCCAGGGGGTATAATGCATGGTGTATCAAGGCAGGATATAGATGAGCAAAATCAACAGGGAGGAATAATTTATTGAGGCCCCCTAAGAAGAGTACAACTAAGAAAGGGAGATATGGGTTGAGCTATACCTCCTCTTCCAATTGCCACTGGGACCGGATCCGTGATGTTTTAAACAAACACTAGCCAGTGTTACATCCAAATCCCACTTTGGCAGTCCATTTACCGCAATTCCCGCACATGACAGAGGAGGAGCAGGAATCTAAGGGACCACCTGGTGAAAAGCCATTATGTGGCAAAACAATCTAAAATCTTCAACACGGGTGGTCCGAGGCATGGCTGCTTCCCCTGTGGGTCGTGTGTGGCGTACCCAAATATACTTAGATGTGGGACCTTCAGTTCATCAGATGGTAGCAGGGACTTTAACATTCAAATATATTTTGTGTAATACTGCATTATGTGATCTATTATGCTACTGGTCCCTGCCTTCTGATCTATGTTGGTCTCACATCTAGGGAACTAAAAACCGGGAGCACGTACGTGACATTATGGCTGTGAAAGAGGTGTCTGATGTTTCAACACTGAAGACAATACCGAGACACTTCAGAGAACATCAGGGGTCCGATCCTAGCTGCTTAAAGATGGTGGTGTCAGGGGTGGCAATCTAAAACAGATTCTTGCCCAACGAGAGTGCAAGTGGATCGTTACCCTTGACACCCTATCTCCGAGAGGTCAAAATGAAGAGTTGACATTTGTACACTTCCTTTGATTTATTTCTTAAAGATGCCCTTTCCCCTTACAGCCTCTCCAGGTATTTGTGTAGAGATGTATATTTGTGTACTGTGAGAATCATGTGGGAATAGTGGATGAGGGCAGGTATATCTCGCCCAGATTCCTTTCCTATGTGGCCCAGTCTGGTCAGTATCGCACCTGCTTACTAATGGATAATGGGAGGTGGATATAAAAGGATGCAAGGTGGTTGTGTGAGTGTCTCAGCCTGGGAACACAGAGAGCCTGTCTGTGTGAGAGACACACACGTGAGTGAAAGCAGTGCCCACTGCAACTGTGGTTTGGCTGGACGGGAGAAGCCCGCCAGTTGGTAGTTAGGTTGTCCATTGTTTAGTTAGTGCCGGACAGGCAAGGATTTGTTTTATGTTTTATTTCCTTTTGCATTGCTTTCACTCTTAATAAACCTGACCCAGGGTCAGTTACACCCGAATCCCACCTCTGCGCCTGAGTTTCATGCGGAACGCATGTGACCTTTGACCCCAGCAAAGGCGACCCTGGAGTGTTTTATCACAGTACCTGTATCTATTTCCCTACATACTTGATTTTTAATTCTTGTTTGTATTGTCTTTTATTTAGTGTTGGTTAGTTTGTCCCACAACTGTCTTCTGTGATGGATTCATCTATTTTGGGTGTGATCATATTTGTCGTGGCCGCTCCTGTAGTTTGAAAATTAGGGCATGAAATACCCTCTTGCCCTCTGATGAAGATATGTTATGTGTAGTATATGATTATTTGGCTATTGTATAGTTTTGGATTATGTATATTATGTCTATTAATGTGTGTATGGTATGTTACACTATGGTATAGTATAGTATTGTCTGTTAATTATATGGCTGTATCTATTATTCACTCAATGTATTTTATGATCTTTTAATACACTTATTATGCACTATTGTTGTGTATTATATATATATATATATATATATATATATATATATTTAACTTCACATTAAGTAGTTCATATGAAATCTTGTTTCACCCGTGGATTTATGAAATATGTACTTTTGTCTATTTATCCAATGGTTGGGTTTATTCCATATAATGATGTAATATTTAATTGCCATTTTGTTATTAATTGTATATATATTTATGTATGATACTTACTGTGTTTAGTTGACTTGTCTGTTTCGTTTTATATTAAGGTTAGCGCTTTTTAGTTTAGGGTTATACCTCAGGAAAATGGCCGCTGACAGACCTTATATGTGTATGCATGCTTCGGGAAAATGTCTGCTGATAGTGCACGTGCGCACTGCGATCTGCCCAATGCGGCACTTTCTATGACCGGCGTCTAATAAGTACGCACTGCGCATGTTTAATGACGTCATTGGGTGATTGATCACCCGCATGCACAGTCTGGATTGACGCTGACTGGATGTGTAATTACTAGCGTGGGCGACTGCGGGCGCATACGCCGTGTTGATCGGCATATCACTTCCCTATAAATAGAGCCATATGACAGGACTTAGGTATTACTTCCCCTTTGAGAAAGCCATCCACGCGAAATGCGCGTCAGGGGTGCGGGAGGATCACTTTGGTGTCCCGGCTAACTATGGGTAAGCATACTTTAGTGTTTGCGGTATATATTCTGACTGATGTTATGGTGTTTTATGGAATAGACTTTGGTTAGGAATGTGGAGATGTTTATTGCGTTCACCTTTATTTAAGATCTCTATACTGACACTTTTTTTGGTTACCCAAGCCATACTATGGGCTGGTTATCCTCCTGCTGAGATTTTACCTAGGTCTCCTCCTTTATATCTATTTATGTGGTATTGATTTGTGTATTTTTCTATGTAATAAAAGTGTAATTTTGCATTAACTCTTTTGGTGGTCAAAGTACTCCTTTTCTTGTGGTTTAAAATGTTATGCTTTGAGTTTCTCACCTAATTCCTTCTGAGATATTTGGGAGGGCTATATATAACATGCTCTCGGCCACTAACACAAATAAGTGCTTTGTGATTATTTTATTTGCTTGAACACTTATCTTGAGTAGACTCAGAGAGAAAACACAGACATCCTCCAACAGCACCAAACAAGAAGATTTCTGACTACTATAGCTCCAAGCCTCTTCAGGGGGAAATGGAGAGATATAACCAGTAATTCCCAGAAGCAGCCAGGAAGTCTATAAACACCCAGGTCCAGGTGTGTCAATTAGAGCCAAGGGGGAGATTGACACTGGGTCCAACAGTCAGAAGGACTAGGAAGGCGTCTGCAAAGCCAACCAAAGAGACCTTCTGCATCCAGATGCTGTGTGACTGTTTGCAGCCTCTTGACACCTGTGACAGAATCCCACATCAACGAGTGGCCTCTGGATCCTCAGCACCACGCTTCTCGGGACATGAGGTATGAAATGAACGAACTAGCTTGGGGGCATTCACATCTGATGCCGAGACCTACATCCTTTCCTCTGGGCCGTAACTCTTCCATTGCACCAAGTATTGTAGGGAACGACGTAGGCGAGAATCTACAATCCTTGAAATCTGAAACTGTAGGTTTCCATCAACCATTATTGGGGACAGTGGAAGAGGTGAGGGCTCAAAAGGTTCCACATATTTTTTGAGCAAAGACCTGTGAAAGACGTGGATTTTAACTTTAAGAGTCTGAGGTAGCTCAAGACGAAACGCTGCTGGATTAATGATCTCGTTATGTTATAAGGACCAATAAATCTAGGTCTCAACTTCCAGGATGGAACCTTCAACTTGATATTCATGGTAGACAACCACACAAAGATATTCACATTCAGGTCTGGACCTGGCAAGTGTTTTCTGTCAGCAATAAGTTTGTACCTGTCTCATAATCATCAAATTATTCAGAACCCCCCTCCACACTGAGGAGAGTGACGAAACAAAACGTTCCTCCACCGGAACTCTCAAAGCCTCTCCGCCACTAAAGGTGCCAAACTGTGGATGGTAATCATATGCGCCAAAGAACCTCCCGGTAGATTCTTGACGGTGATTATTGATAGGAACTTCTGCCTGCAGTAAGTGGGGTGTCCAATACTCATGATTTTCGGAGACAAAACACCTTAGGTAGGTCTCCAAATTCTGGTTAACGTGCTCGGTCCATTCGACTGGGTATGAAAGACAGAGGAAAAGAACAGCTGCACCCCCAGTCGAGAACAGAACGCCCTTCAGAACTTGGAAACAAACTGGGTCCACGGATTTTACACCACATCGGAGCGAACCCCATGAAGTTTCACAATCTCTTTTATAAACACCTGAGCAAGAGTCTTGGCATTCGGAAGTGCCGGTAATGCCACAAAATGTATTATTCTACTGAACCTATCTACAACCACCAAAACCACAATGTTACCTGCAGATACCGGTAGGTCAGTAGTAAAATCCATTGACAAGTGTGTCCATGGATTACTAGGAATAGGTAGCGGAAGAATCAATCAATCAAATTTATTATCGCCAAGTACATATTACATATATACAAGGAATTCTGTGTGGCAAAGAGGCAACAGATACAACAAGTAACATCTAACAAGACAGATACAGTATATAGTCTACACATGACGATTTAATTGTTGAACAGAGAGTGGATAGAAGCTGTTCATATGGCGGTTGGTGCTGCATTTGGGGACTCTGAAGCGACGTCCTGAAGGGAGTAGTTGGAATGAGGAGTGTCCCGGGTGAGAGGGATCGGATGAAATTTTCAATGCGTGGGATCGAATACTCTTATCATAAAGATCCTGGATTTTAGGCAGGGGGAGCCTATAATTCTCTCTGCTGTTCTGAAAGTCCTTTGTAAGCGGAGTTTGTCATGCGCAGTGGCTCCCCCATACCAGACTATCAGAAAGGAACAAATCACAGATCTGATGACAGCATTAAAGAATAAGATCAGCAGATTCTTAGACAAACGATATCTTTTCAGCTGACGCAGGAAGAACATCCTCTGTTGTGCTTTTCTTATAACAGCATCCACGTTTTTCCCCCATTTAAGATCATGAGAGATGATAACACCAAGGAATTTGGCCTCTGTGACCCTAAGAACCACTTCGTCATGGATGTAGATAGGAAAGATCAACATGAGATACTTCTAAAAATCCACAACCATCTCAGCAGTTTTTTTAGTGTTGAGTACAAGATTATTGGCTTTACACCAGTCACATATTCTTTCCACCTCACTCCGATACAAGTCTTTAGCATTTCCCCTGATGAGACCAATCAGTGTCATATCATCGGCAAATTTCAAGATTTTTACTGAGTCTGCTGAAGAGATGCAATCATTCGTATAGAGAGAAAACCGTAACGGAGACAAAACACACCCCTGAGGTGCCCCGATGTTTGTGACCAAGGTGTCCGAAGTAAATGGTCCAACTTTTACACTCTGTATCCTGGCTGTCAGGAAGTTATAAATCCACAAGCATAAGTTGAGAGGGACTCCAAGAGCTACCATTTTCTTATGAAGTAAATTCGGATCAATGGTATTGAACGCTGAGCTAAAGTCCATGAAAAGAATCCGGACATATGAGTGCCGTTCATCTGTATGATCCAAAATGTACTTCAGTGCCAGATTGACAGTGTCATTTGCCGAACGATTCTCCTTATAGGCAAACTGAAGCGGGTCCCATAGCTTCTGCGTGAATTTTATCAGGTGGGACATCATAATTCTTTCGAAGACTTTCATAGCTACAGATGTGAGTGCTACTGGTCTATAGTCATTCAACTCAGAGGATCCCACTTTCTTGGGGACAGGGATAATTGTGGAATTTTTCCAACACTGAGGTACAACGCACTCTTTCAGTGACACATTGTATATATTTGTCAGTATAGGGGCAAGCTGGGTAGCACATACTTTCAGACACATTGGAGATACACCATCAGGGCCAGGTGCCTTTTTGACCTTAGGTCCCTTCAGGATGCGCATCACCTCTGCCTCGGAGATCACTACTTGGGTGTTGCACAATGAATGATCTTTATATGAACAGACTGAGGAGCTTAGAGATGAATAGCCACTGTGTGTAGAGCTTGCCTCAAATCTGCAGTAGAATTCATTTAACTCTGCTGCCAGACTTCTGCTGGGGTTCACTATAGTGGGGTGGCTTTTATAATTGGTGACCTCTCTTAATCCTCTCCATGCAGATCTAGTATCTTTTGATGAGAACCTTTCCTCCAGAATCTTTGCATACTCGTGTTTGGCTAACTTGATCTCTTTAGATAGCGAGTTCCTAAGTTTCTTGAATTCAGTAATATCGCCTGCTTTATAAGCCTCCTCTTTTCTCTTACGGATCAACCTGACTTTATTTGTAAACCACGGCTTGTTGTTTCCCCGAAAGTGGACAGATTTGGATGGAATAAACGTGTCTTCACAAAAACGGATATATGAGGACACTGCATCAACCCATTCATCCAGACCCGAGCATGTTTCCTGGAATACCTCCCAGTCCGTGCATTCAAAGCATGCTTGCAGTTGCAATTTTGCCTCCTCAGACCATGTCTTCTTTGTATAAACTGTAGGTTTGGATGTTTTCAACCTTTGCCTGTAGGCTGGAATTAAATGAATTAGACAATGATCTGAAAAGCCCACTGCTGCTCTCCTCACTGCCCTGTAGGCCCCTTTTAAGACAGTATAGCAGTGATCAAGCGTATTGTTCTCTCTCGTGAAGCAGTTTATATGTCGAGTAAATTTGGGGAGATCCAGGTTGAGTTTTCCTTTGTTAAAGTCCCCCATTACGATCACAAATGCTTCAGGAGATCTTTTCTCCCATTCTGATATTTTGCAAGCTAATTCACCAATAGCAGCTTTAACAGATGCTTGAGGGGGAATATATACTGCAACCAGAACCATAGATGAAAACTCTCTTGTAGCGTAAAATGGTCTACAATTGAGTGCAAGGTACTCTAGATCTGGAGAGCAACCTTTTCCCAGTATGTTAACATCACAGCACCAGCTAGTGTTGATGTAGAGACATACCCCACCCCCCCTTTGTTTACCTGAAGCTACACAATCACGGTCAGCTCTGTAGATAACAAAACCAGGTAGATCCAGACTACAATCAGGGATGGTGTCATTCAACCAGGTCTCAGTAAAACAAAGAGCAGCTGAATTGGCCATATCAGATCTCATGTTACAAAGTAAGTTCAGTTCCTCCATTTTGTTAGATAAGGAACGGACATTAGCCAAGTGGAGTGAAGGAAGAGCTGTTCTGAACCCTCTCCTCCGAAGGCGTGCCAGGACTCCTCCTCTCCTACCTCTCTTGCAGTACACCTCCACAGGTTTCACAGAAGTAATGGATTTTATGTACTCAATTGTTGAATTAGCAATCATGCTCCAAGAAGGGGAGTCCATGAGAAATTGCGGATGATTCCAGAATAATAAATCGTCCCTTGAAATCATAAGAGTAGGTTTACAGAGTGCAGTGGCCATGACTACACTCAGCTTGTAGCTATAAAGACTGAACAGTCACAGCTTAGCAGAGTTAAATGTACAACTTTCCATAAAGGGTGCTCCCAGCACTGCTGGGGGGGGGGAGGGCATGGGTGCAACAAGACAGGGACATCAGGGGACACGCCAACAGTCAGTCCAAACCTGCCCAGCTCACCCTTTCAGCTCCACCTGGATCACAAGATCTCCAGAACATCTCCAGCACCGCACACTCCACCAGCTTTCCTATCCCGGGATCATCTGCATGCTGGAAATGGGTACAAGGCAGGTAGCCAGCAGCTTCACTCTCTCCCAGCTGAAACCAGGCACGGAGCTCCACGAGGACAGAAAGACACCGGTCCCAGCTGGTCGCAGTCTCCACACTACTCCCAGCTCTGCCGAATCCTGTAGCCCTACAGCTCCATGTGGACCACAAGATCTCCAGAACAACTCCAGCACCGCACACTCCACCAGGTTTCCTATCCTGGGATCATCTGCATGCTGGAAATGGGTACAAGGCAGGCAGCCAGCAGCTTCACTCTCTCCCAGCTGAATCCAGGCACGGAGCTCCACGAGGACAGAAAGACACCGGTCCCAGCTGATCGCAGTCTCCACACTACTCCCAGCTCTGCCGAATCCTGTAGCTACGCAATGGTGAGTGAACCAAAGGGAGAATTAACAATTAAACGGGGTAAAAAACTAAAAAAACTCAGGAGCCTCATGCCAGAGCAGCCATCTCTCGGCGCTCCATCCTCCATTCCAGAAGAGTACCAGATGGACGAGTATGCGATACTTTAGAACGTGTGCAGATACTACAAGCAGCCACCAAAAACAATGAGAAAGGAGGTCCATAGTTGCCTTACCACTTGTGTGATCAGCAAACAGAGTTTTGATGTTCCCTAATTACCTTGCGACACTGATTTGGTGGTACAAAAAAAAAACTTTCCTGGAGGGCAGGAGGCCGGGGCATCCTCCTGGGCCTCCAACACCTCACCATCCAGCTCAGGGTACAATGCTGAAATGACTACCTCCTTCTGCAAAATTGGGGCAGGGTCATCATGGTCACCACCACCAGGGAAGCTCGGGGACAAAGTATCAGCCTTGACATTTTTGACCCCTGGACGGAAAATGACCACAAAATTGAACCTATTAAAAAACAAGTACCATCTAGCTTGCCTAGGGTTGAGACATTTAGCCAATTGAAGATATGACAAGTTCTTATAGTCAGTGATAACAGTATTAGGATGGACAACCAATGTTGCCATTCTTCAAATGCCAACGTAATTGTCAAAAGCTCCTTATTACCCACGTCATAATTTCAACCGAAGAAAATTTTTTAGAAAATAAAGCGCACGGACGCCATTTACTAGGGGATGGACCCTGAGACAACACAGCTCCAACCCCCACCTCCGACACATCAACCTCCATAACAAAGGGCTTTGAAACATTGGGTTGACTAAGTATAGAAGTCGTGGCAAAACAGCTCTTAAGGGAGAAAAAGCCCACAGGGCGTCGTCCGACCATTTTGAAAAGTCCGACCCCTTCCTTGTCATGTAAGTAAGGGGTTTCATAATTACTGAATAATTCCGGATGAATTTCAGGTAAAAATTAGTAAAGGCCAAAAAAAAGTTGAAGAACTTTTAAGTTCTCTGGATGGTCCCAATCAAGGACCGCACGGTTCTTCTACGGATCCATCCGAAAACCTGAAGATGACAACAGGTACCCTAAAAACTGCACCTCCTGGATGGCAAAACACATTTTTCTAGTTTAGCATATAATTTGATATCTCTTAATGTTTGCAGCACCTGTTTAACATGCCCCAGATGTGTCTCCAAATCAGGAGAATAAACCAAAATATCATCTAGATAGACCATCACAAATCTACCCACCAAATGATGGAAAATATCATTAATGAAATGCTAAAATATTGCAGGTGCATTGGTCAGACAGAAAGGCATGACCAGACTCTCGAAATGACCTTAAGGGGTATTGAACACCGTTTTCCATTAATCCCTTTCTCTGATCCTAACCAGGTTGTAGGTATCCCTTAAATCCAACTTGGAGAACACCTTAGCTGAGCTCCCACAACCTGGCTGAACAGATCAGTAATCAGAAGAGGGTATGGGTCTTGGAATGTAATATGTTTTAATTCCCGGAAATCTAAACAGGATCATAGACCACCATCTTCTTTCTTCACGAAGAAGAAACCTGCCACCACAGGCGAAGATGAGGGTCTGATGTGTCCCTTCTCCAGACTTTCTGTAATGAAATCCTTCATGGCTTGTCTCTCAGGACCGGAAAGATTATTCAGTCTGGAAATTTAGCTTTGGGGGTCAGATTTATAGGAGTCATATTCATGATGAGGAGGCAAATCCTGACACCCCCTCACAGAGAAAATGTCCTCAAACCCTGACAAATATGCAGGTAAGGTTTCTAGAGACTGTAGAAAGTTAAATATTTAAACAGTTCTCATGGCAGTAATCCCCCTACTCAATGACCTACCTGGCTTGCCAACCCACCAACGTATTATGTCTCACCAATCAGGGAAGACCCAATACAATTGGGGTGGAAAGACCATCCAGGACATAGCAAGGAATTATTTCAGAATGAACCGACCCCACCCTCAGTCTTACATTCTGTACAATTTGAGTGAGCTTTCTTTGCAAGTGGCGCTGAGTCGATGGTGAAGATGTGAATGGGCTTAGCTAAAACACAGCAAACCGGCCCGTGAGTTCTGGCAAACTCAGCATCAACCATGCTGACTTCAGCACCACTGTCAAACAGAGAAATCTCCTAAGTTTTGCTCTCCAGCACCACCTCTGCTGTCAGGACAAACTGGGAACTGCAGGTTGGCGATAAATGCATCCCTTGCTTGTTCCACTCTAAACTACCAAGAGTTAAACGAGTCTCCTTTTGTTTAGGCATGAAATGACAGGCCCCAATAAAATGTCCCTTTTTTCACAAAAAAACACACACCCTTTTTTTTGCGAATCTCATGGCAAATGTACAATGCAGAGGCACCCCCTAACTGCATGGGTTCCTCCACCCTCCCCAGTCCGGGTTCACCGCTGGACTGCTCCCCTGGCAAAGGGGAAATATCTTGAAAAAGAGGCTCTGTAGAAGGTGGTCTTACCCACTTATCCCGAAGGCATCTGTCAACACGTATAGCCAATGACATAGCAGCCTGCAAGGACTCAGGGGTTTCATATACAGCTAAAGCATCCTTCAGCGAGACTCTGAAGAAATTGGCTTCTGAGAGCCGGGTCATTTCATTTAGTATCAGTTGACCACCTGCGGAATTCAGAGCTAAACGTCTCCACTGACCAATTCTCCCACTGAAGGCGACACAACCTGGACTCAGCCAAGGCGACTCAGTCAGGGTCATCATAGATAATGGCTAGAGCCAAAAAAAAAAATCCCTCCACAGACTGGAGACAAACTGAATCCAGCGGCAAAGAGAAAACCCAGGACTGCGGATCTCCCTGTATTAGATCACAGTAGCAACTCGTTGCTCTTCATTTCTGGAGTACTGAGGACCAGGGCCAGACTGGCCATCTGGCAAATGACAGAAGGGCCTGTCCAACCGTGGGCTGCATTGTGTGCTACACTGTAAACAATATTGGCGTCTTCAGGCCAGTGCCACACAGGTGAAGTCGGTGGTGCGATTATGTCTCTGCATCGTGCCACCAGCGTCCACTGCAAGACCAGATAGAAAAGTAGATGGAGGCTGCAGAGGATGAGGTGTCTGGATTAGCTGAGTATAAGT
This sequence comes from Dendrobates tinctorius, assembly GCF_039654945.1. Lineage (NCBI taxonomy): Eukaryota > Metazoa > Chordata > Amphibia > Anura > Dendrobatidae > Dendrobates > Dendrobates tinctorius. Next base: position 10,650,950 of record NW_027361808.1, read on the forward strand.
TTTTTTTTTATTTTTGGGGGGCTGTGAGGGCCAATCATATAGGGGTCTGTGGGGTGGACCATCATGCTTTATTGAGGTCTTTTGGGAACCATCATACTATATAGGGATGTGTGGGGTGGACCATCATGCTATATTGGGTGCTGTTGAAGGACCATCATACTATATCTGGGGTTGCTGGGGTACCATCATGCTATATAGCAAGCTGTGGTAGACCATCATATTCTATAGGTGGTTGAGGGTACATCATACTATATAGTGGGCTGTGGAGTTGACCATCATACTCTATAGGGGGATGTTGGTACCATCATACTATATAGGAGGCTCTGGGGTGGACCATCATACTATATAGGGGACTGTGGAGTTGACCTGTCATGACTCTGGGTATTACTGCTGTGGGGAGAGCTGCACACAGCAGCAGGGGAGCTGAGAGCAGAGCGGTGGGAACTCACCAGGTACAAACAAGGACCAGAACCATGTGACAGAGTAGGAGGTGGTCAGGGGCGGAGTCAGACACCGGGGTGCAGAGGAGACGATTAACACAGGAGAATAATCAGACAAGCTAAGATCAGAACCAGGAGATCACGAGGTACCAATGAGGTGAGACGGGATTGTCAGAAGTGAAGCCAGAGGTCAAAAAGCCAGAACGAGCAGTGCGGTACAATAGGGACAAAGTGTAATGGAGTATCAGTAGCCAAGCCAGGAGGTCAGAACCTAAGTGTGACGGCCGTCTGCGAATCTGGGCTGCAGTGGGGACAGCACCCCAAGTAACCCCCGAGACCCTTAACCCCTATACAGGGATCTGGAATTGTAGCAAGGCCCAGGAGGTAGCTGTCTAGATTAGCAGTGGACCAGAGCAGGACGGCCACCAAGGGGTCAAAACTAAAACCCGTAATCAAGGTCAGGATGCAGGAGTCTGAGACCAGGGCGCCGCAGAGGCACGAAATCAGCAGACAGAAGGAGAGTCAAAAGTCCAGGCCAGGGTCAGTAAAACCAGGAGGGCAGCGAGGTACAGAATCAGCAGACAGAAGGAGAGTCAGGAATCCAAGCAAAGGTCAGCGTCAAAAAGTCAGAAGAGAGGCGGAGGTACAAAAACGGCAGGCAATAGAATGGTCAAGAATCCAGGCTGAGGTCAGAGTATACACTATAGCAATTCACACAGTAACACGCAGGGGAACCAAGAATATATCCGGCGGCTTGCAAGACCAGTCCCCAGGTATTTGAGGGGTCAGGTCCTCCCTCACAGGTTCCCGGCCCGATGATGTAACCAGGACCGCCCCCGGACCAGGCCAGATGGACATGCAGTAAGCCCTACATGACTGACAGAGGGGCGGAGCCTGCGCCCACCAGATGCCTGTGCAGGAGCCCCTTCTCTGCCACCACCCTCACCCTGGAGCGAACCACGGCGCCTCCCAGTGGCTGAGGCAGGAATAGCCGTCCCTGAGTCCGACGGCGACGTGACGGTCCGGCGCCCCCGAGTGGCCGAGACCGGAACTGCAGGCCCTGAGTCTGGCAGTGACGTCCGGCGCCTCCTAGTGGCCAACGCCGGAACAGCAGGCCCTGAGTCCGACGGCGACGTGACGGTCCGGCGCCCCCGAGTGGCTGAGACCGGAACTGCAGGCCCCGAGTCTGGCAGTGACGTCCGGTGCCTCCTATTGGCCGACGCCGGAACAGCAGGCCCTGAGTCTGGCTGCGACGTGACAGTACCCCCCCTTCTAAGAGGGGCCTCCGGACCCTCAAAACCCGGTTTGTCAGGGTGAAGGAGGTGAAATCTTCTAATTAACCCCTTGGCATGGATGTCACCAGCGGGGACCCAGGACCTCTCCTCTGGGCCGTAGCCCTTCCAATGCACCAAGTATTGCACGGACCCTCTCACTAAACGGGAATAAAGGATACCTTGGACTTCGTACTCCAAGGTACCCTTGACCAAAACTGGAGGAGGAGGGGACTGGACAGGTTGAATTGGGGAGCGGTACGTTTTTAGGAGGGATTTGTGGAAAACGTTGGGTATTTTGAAGGACTGAGGGAGCTTTAAGCGAAAGGCTACCGGGTTAATTACCTCCAAAATCTCATAGGGACCAATAAATCTGGGGCCCAGTTTGGCAGATGGTACCTTAAGTTTAATGTTCTTGGTAGACAGCCAAACTTTGTCCCCAACTCCCAGGTGCGGCCCCTTGGACCGCCGTTTATTTGCCGCCGAAGCCTGTCTGACTTGGGAGCCTTTCAAGTTTGAGTTCACCTCTGACCAGATGGTCCTTAAGTGATGTATGGATTTCTCTACCCCCGGGAGGTCCGACATCTTAGCCGAAAATGAACCAAAACGTGGGTGTAAACCAAGATTACAGAAGAACGGGGTGGTTTTGATGGATTCTTGGTATTGGTTATTTAGGGCGAATTCGGCTAACGGGAGATGTTCCACCCAATCAGATTGATGTTCCGAAACATAACAGCGGAGATACTGCTCTAGGCCCTGGTTAGTGCGCTCAGTTTGACCATTGGTCTCAGGGTGGTAAGCGGAGGAGAAGGATAATTCAACGCCAATCCGTTTGCAGAACGCCCTCCAGAATTTAGAAACGAACTGGGTTCCTCGGTCGGACACGATATTCACCGGGGCGCCATGCAGTTGTATTACATGAATAACGAACAGTTTACTCAGCGTTTCTGCATTAGGTAGTCCAGACAGGGGAACAAAATGGCACTGCTTACTGAACCTGTCTACCACCACCCAGATACATGTCTTCCCTTCTGAGGGTGGCAGGTCAGTAATGAAGTCCATGGAGATGTGGGTCCATGGACTCTCTGGGGCAGGCAAGGACTGGAGCCAGCCGGCAGGCCGATTATGGGGGGACTTAGCACGAGCACAAGTTTCGCAAGCCAGTACGTAATCCTTGCAGTCCTTAACCACAGTCGGCCACCAAAAATTCCTGGTCACTAGTCTGGCTGTATTATTAACACCAGGATGGCCTGCCAGGACAGAGTCATGCGACTCTTTCATAACTTGTAGACGCAACGGGGCCGGAACGAACAATTTCTGGGGGGGCGTCGTGTCCGGGACTTGTTCTGAGGATCTACGGATCTCCTCCAGAAGGTCCAGAGAAACGGCCGACACGACGATCCCATTGGCCAGTATTGGGACTGGTTCCGAGTCCTCAGCCTGTGAGGGGCAGAAACTTCGAGAGAGGGCATTAGCCCTTACATTTTTCGTCCCTGGACGAAACGTGATCACAAAGTTAAACCTTGAGAAAAATAAGGCCCACCTGGCCTGCCTAGGATTCAGTCTTTTAGCTGACTCCAAGTAGGTCAGGTTCTTGTGATCTGTGATCACGGTAACCTTGTGTTTAGCACCTTCGAGAAAGTGGCGCCATTCTTCGAAGGCCCACTTTATGGCCAACAATTCCCGATTCCCTATATCATAATTTTTCTCAGTAGGGGAGAATTTTCGGGAAAAGAAGGCACATGGGCGGAGTTGAGTGAGAGAGGCAGTGCCTTGGGAAATCACTGCCCCTACCCCAACCTCAGAGGCATCAACCTCTACCACAAAGGGGCGATCTAGATCAGGCTGAATTAATATTGGGTTGGCAGAAAAACACTCATTTAAAACAGAAAATGCCTGAAGTGCCTCTGGCTTCCAATTAACCACGTCAGCCCCCTTCCGGGTCAGATCCGTGAGCGGTTTGGCGATCTCAGAGAAGCCTTTGATGAATTTACGGTAGTAATTAGTAAATCCCAAGAATCGCTGCAGCGCTTTTAGAGTTTTAGGTTGTACCCATTCTCTAATGGGTCGGATCTTGGCAGGATCCATGCGAAACCCCTTAGCAGAAATCATGTACCCCAAAAATTGTACCTCCTCAGCCATAAAAACACATTTCTCCAACTTGGCGTATAGAGAATGTTCTCTAAGTCTCTGGAGTACAGAACGGACATGTTGCACGTGTGTAAGAACATCAGCGGAGTAAATCAGGATGTCATCCAAATAAACCACTACATATACCCCACAAATATCCCTGAATATATCATTCACAAAGTGTTGGAACACGGCGGGCGCGTTACTCAACCCAAACGGCATCACAAGGTACTCAAAATGACCAAGAGGTGTGTTAAAGGCTGTTTTCCACTCAACCCCATTTCTTATGCGAACCAGATTGTAAGCCCCCCGGAGATCAAGCTTAGTGAACCAACGGGCTCCTAGTAGCTGATTAAACAGATCAGGGATGAGTGGAAGCGGATACAGATTTTTCACAGTAATCGCGTTCAGCTCACGATAATCAATACACGGTCTGAGTCCACCATCTTTTTTTTCTACAAAGAAAAACCCAGCCCCTACAGGTGAAGTGGAGGGTCTAATAAAACCTTTTTGCAAGCTGTCCGCTATGTAGTCCTTCATGGCTACACGCTCAGGACCAGAGAGGTTAAATATTCTCCCCTTAGGGAGACGAGCACTTGGAACCAAGTCTATAGGACAGTCATACTCTCTATGAGGCGGTAATTTCTCAGACTCCACTATGGAAAAGACGTCCTCATAGTCCCTTAATGCGTATGGTATAAAGGGTGTTTTAATTTTAATTTGGTTCACTGACAGCGACATACAGTGATTCTGACATTGTGGACTCCAGCGCACGATATCCCCTTGGTGCCAGTCAATAATAGGATTATGCTGGCGCAACCATGGCATACCTTACACAACTGCATGTGATAAATTGGAAATAACAAAAAATGACATATGTTCTGTGTGTAATGCCCCCACTGACATAATCTCTGTAGTAACAAATTCCACTCCACCCTGGATAATGGATGTACCATTAATCGCCGTGGTTTGAATAGGGGCATTAAGCCTTAAAAGAGGTACACCAAGTTTCCTTGCAAGCAAAAAATCTATGAAGTTGCCTGCGGAACCACAATCCACATAGGCCTTCACACACAAAGATTTCTTTGAAAATAAGAGAGAAACGGGTAACAAAAGTTTAGCCGCATTTGCGGGCAATACCTGAGCCTCTGGGACAGCACGACCAGAGCTGCCCAGAGGCAGACGTCCCAGGAATGTGGATTTCTGACGCTCAGCATTTCCCTTGAAGCCTCCAGGCTGCAGCATGATGGTATAGGAAGATGGGGTATTCCGTCAGACTGTGCACTGGAGCAGGTGTAGGCCAGGTAATCAGCTCAGGGAAAAAAAAAAAGTCAGGAGACTGCTTTTATATATGATGGAAATATACACAAAAAGCAGTGCTTTTTTGGGCCGGATATAATGTGACGGCCGTCTGCGAATCTGGGCTGCAGTGGGGACAGCACCCCGAGTAACCCCGAGACCCTTAACCCCTATACAGGGATCTGGAATTGTAGCAAGGCCCAGGAGGTAGCTGTCTAGATTAGCAGTGGACCAGAGCAGGACGGCCACCAAGGGGTCAAAACTAAAACCCGTAATCAAGGTCAGGATGCAGGAGTCTGAGACCAGGGTGCCGCAGAGGCACGAAATCAGCAGACAGAAGGAGAGTCAAAAGTCCAGGCCAGGGTCAGTAAAACCAGGAGGGCAGCGAGGTACAGAATCAGCAGACAGAAGGAGAGTCAGGAATCCAAGCAAAGGTCAGCGTCAAAAAGTCGGAAGAGAGGCGGAGGTACAAAAACGGCAGGCAATAGAATGGTCAAGAATCCAGGCTGAGGTCAGAGTATACACTATAGCAATTCACACAGTAACACACAGGGGAACCAAGAATATATCCGGCGGCTTGCAAGACCAGTCCCCAGGTATTTGAGGGGTCAGGTCCTCCCTCACAGGTTCCCGGCCCGATGATGTAACCAGGACCGCCCCCGGACCAGGCCAGATGGACATGCAGTAAGCCCTACATGACTGACAGAGGGGCGGAGCCTGCGCCACCAGATGCCTGTGCAGGAGCCCCCTCTCTGCCACCACCCTCACCCTGGAGCGAACCACGGCGCCTCCCAGTGGCTGAGGCAGGAATAGCCGTCCCTGAGTCCGACGGCGACGTGACGGTCCGGCGCCCCCGAGTGGCCGAGACCGGAACTGCAGGCCCTGAGTCTGGCAGTGACGTCCGGCGCCTCCTAGTGGCCGACGCCGGAACAGCAGGCCCTGAGTCCGACGGCGACGTGACGGTCCGGCGCCCCCGAGTGGCCGAGACCGGAACTGCAGGCCCTGAGTCTGGTAGTGACGTCCGGCGCCTCCTAGTGGCCGACGCCGGAACAGCAGGCCCTGAGTCTGGCTGCGACGTGACACTAAGAAGACAATAGTACCAAATCGTGAGACAGAAAACAGAGTAAGCAGACTGACCAGGTCATACACGGGAGGCAATCAAGCACTGCAGTATACTATACACGCACACCAGGGGGTCAGACACACAGTCAAACAACAGTATAGCTGACAGGGAATCCTAGTCTGAAGTAAGTATAAATACCCCTTCCAGATCCAAAGGGAGGCCAGCAAAAGTTAACCCTGAGAGAGCAGGACATTAACCATGTCCTATACCATGACGGGACCATCATACTATATAGGGGCTGTGGGGTCAACCATAATACTGCATACAGTGCTATAGGGGGGACAATCATACTATATAGGGGGCTGAGGAGTTGACCAACATACTTTATATTGGACTGTGGGGTGGACCATCATACTATATTTGGGTCTGTAAGGTGGACCATTGTACTATATAAGATGCTGTGTTCTTGACCTCCATACTATATGGGGAGCTGTGGGGTGAACCATCATGCCATATAAGGGACTGTGAGGTGGCCCATCATACTATATAGGGGACTATGAGATGGACCAATATACTATATAGGGGATATGAAGTGGACCATCATACTAGATAAGGTGTTGTGAGGTTGACCATCATACTATATAAGGTGTTGTGAGGTTGACCATCATACTATATAAGGTGCTGTGAGGTGGACCATCATACTGTATAAGGTGCTGTGAGGTGGACCATCATACTGATGGGGCCAGCATGCTATATAGGGGACTGTAATGTAATCTATTATATTACATAGGGGGATATTGAGGTTGCCATCATACTATATAAGGTGCTGTAAGGTGGACCATCATACTATATATGGTGCTGTGGATGGGGCCAGCAAACTATATAGGGAGTTGTGGGGGACCATCATACTGTAATGGTGCTATGTGTGAGGGAAACATTATACTATATGGTGGGTTGTGGGGGATCATAATTCTGCTGTCATATTGCATATAACATATTGTAACACCCCAGAGTCCGGTTGTCACAGTGACATTGCCACCCTCTAAGAGGTGAAGTCATGCTTGGAGGCAGAAAGGGGATCCCCAAGCCAGGTAACATAGATTAAATCACAATTCCTGCTGCAGGTCAGAAAAGGAAGCTGCCTTATAAATTCTGGCCAGCAGAGGGGGTTGGTGAGTGAGCTGAGGGAGTTGTCATGGAAACGAGAGCAGCTGTGAGCAAATGACAAGACAGTTAAAGGTGAGGTAAAAAGATCTTTCTGGAAGATCCAGTGACTTCAAGACAGGGAGCTGATCTGTGAGGAGCTGGTGAGGGGAAGCTGATCTGTGAAGAGGGAAAGGACACAAGCAGATAGGCTCTGGGGAAGCTAAAAACTGCGACATTGAACACCTGAGGGCACAGCAGCAGATAAGGATCCCGGGGCTGACAGTGAAAAGGACGGTACCCGTGGAATAGGCTTATGCTGACAGCTGTACAGGTAAGTGAAATCATCACGCAATTGAGGGTCTCAGCTTAGTTACAAACAGCAGAGACCCACACAAAAAGCGTAGAAAGAAGGTCCTAAACCCCCACCTCGCAAGGTGGATCCCCTGAATGCCTCCAGGCGAGCCGGACTCAAGTCACCACCTGTATGCGGTACTCCGGATTGCAACCAATTGCCAGTAAAAGGTAAAGAAACTGCACCTCTCTGTGTCCTTCTCTCATTTCTCTGCACCCCAACGTTCACAGACATCTTAACTATTAATCAAACATCTTTGCCCTGGGACTATTGCTCAACCTGTGGAGAGCTATTTTCACCTCAGCTGCGACACAATAACAGTCTCAGGGGAACAACACCGCAACGCTGGTCACCTCTGACCAGAATACTAAAGGTGGCGTCACGTATTTAATCATCTATAAACTTTATCTTCATTTTTACCACATCTAACAACATCACAAACAACTTTTCCCCCTATCCTATTTATTATTTAATGGAGGACCCAGGGCCACGGACCGGGTCGCCGCCGCCGTGACACCGTCCCCCATTGAAGTCGACGGGCCCGGTACCGAGTACCCCACGGCCCTGCCTGCTCGCGCTCCACATGCACATAGTGAATAAGTTGGTAGGACAATATTCACACCACGAAGAGACTAAAACATGTTAGTGATGATATTAGTAACAGAAGAATTTTTGGGAGGCCTGTCGATAAGGTCTATATAACTTTAACTAGATGCTTAAAACAATTTCAAACTGAAATATCCCCATCTGTATTCATTTAGTAACATAAAATAAACTTTTTTTAGTGTGGATGGGCCCTGTATAATCTAGAACAGTGGTCCCCAACCTTTTCTGCACCAGGGACCGGCTTCAAGCAAGACCATTCATCCATGGCCTGGCAGGGCGGGGAAGGAGGTGTGACAGGGGCGGGGCATTAGTCATAAGGGGGCGGGGCTATGGACGGGGTTGTAGTTTAGCAGTGCATACTTATCACTTAATTATAACATTTATAATGTGACTCAACTCACCATAGGATTTGAATGAGTGGGAGCACCTGGTTTGTTTCTCTGTTTCAGTGGGAGCACTGGGCTACTTCTACTGATGACCATCACTGCTAATGATGATTGGAACCTACAAGGAAATGGAGCATTGAGCACTTAAGAAAAATTGTACTGGAGTACTGTACATGCTGATTATTTTCTAATCATCAGAAAATGTATGTGTGGTTCCCCCCGTTGTTGTGAGTTCATTTTCCCCTTCACCATTGAGGTCTGATGAACTCCCTCTTCTAGTGAAGGAAGGTAGTGAGGCTGATTACCAAGCACCTGAGCAGGATGATGATGACTGGGTGACTGGAATTGCTGACTGGATATAAGGCAGCCGACGCCCTTCTGCCTTGCTGGTAATCTGTCTGAGGGATTCTAGGAGACCAGTCTGATTCCTGCTCCTCAAAAGCTAAGTTTTCTGCTCTCCTTTTTGCATTTGTGTTTTGGTTTTGTTTTGCCTTGTTTTTCTGGATTTCTGCCATTCCCTGCTGAGGTGAGCTGAATTCCTTTTTGCTCTGTCTTCAGAAAATACCTGAGTACTGATATAGTCTTTTTGAAGCCTTGTGTCTTCAGGGCTTTTTTCCCTATCAGTCTGTTGGCTCTTGTTTTGATAGGGTTTTGGCAGATTGCAGACAGCAGCTTTTCTATCCTGTCCTATTTAGTTAGCTTGGGCCCCATCATTTGTTCAGCCTATCTTTCTATCTGTGTGTTTTTTCATCTTGCTTCACCGTCATTATATGTTGGGGGCTGCCTATTGCTTTGGGGTCTGTTCTGGGGCAGTTTAGATTTCCCTATCTGTCTTTAGGCTATTTAGTTCTCCGGCTGTGATCGAGGGGTCTAGGGCTCCGTAGGAACCCCCCACAGCTACTGCTAGTTGTTGTTGATAGGTTCAGGGGTCTGCAATCCGATAGCTGCCAACTTCTCTGGTTTTCTGGACTTAGCTAGTATTTCTGTTTTTGCCTCCTACGGTGACTCATTCATAACAAAATCACCAGCCATACCGCAGATCCTAGGGTACTCAATTGCAGGAAAGAATTGTAAAAAAAAAAAAAAAAAAAGTGTGTATATTTTTTCCTCTATATCTCTGAGGCCGTAGGGGGAAATTTTTTTTCTTTCAATGGAGATAAAGCAATTGTCTGATCGTGTGGAGCAGCTCGCTGCAGAAGTGCGGGGAATTTCCGCCTACCTTGCTCATTCACATGCTGCTGAACCAAAGATCCCTACTCCTGATGTGTTTTTTGGGGATCGGTCTAAATTTTTGAATTTCAAAAATAATTGTAAATTATTTTTTTCCTTGAAGCCTAACTCGTCGGGGAGCTCCGCGCAGCAGGTTAAAATTGTCATCGCTTTGCTGCGTGGCGATCCCCAGGATTGGGCGTTTTCTTTGAAACCAGATGATCCTATTCTGACTAATGTGAACGCATCTTTTCAAGCCTTGGGGTTGTTGTATGATGAACCTAATGCTATTGATCAGGCTGAAAAGACCCTGTTGACATTGAGCCAGGGTCGAGATTCTGCAGAATTGTACTGTCAAAAATTTCGAAAGTGGGCGGTCCTTACTACCTGGAATGATAATGCCTTGGCAGCTCTCTTTCGGAAGGGTTTGTCAGAAGCCGTAAAAGATACTATGGTGGGATTTCCTGTTCCCACTGGTCTTGACGATTCTATGTCATTAGCCATTCAGGATGATCGGCGTTTACGTGAACGCAGGACTGCACAAGAGGTGTTGCCACCTGTTGAGCAAGTGTCTGAACCTATGCAATGTGATAGAGTTTTGTCCAGGGAGCAATGTCAGGAGTTCAGAAGGCGTAATAAGCTGTGTTTTTTTTGTGGAGATGCCTCGCATATTATTTCCGTCTGTCCTAAACGAGAGAAACGTTTTGCACACACGCTTTCTGTGGGTGGTGTTCAACCTAAGTTTCTTCTGGCAATTACTCTGATCTGCTCCCTGTCCACATTTTCCGCCAAGGCTTTTGTGGATTCGGGAGCAGCCCTGAACCTAATGGACTTGGATTTTGCTAAACGTTGTGGATTTCCGATGACACCTCTGTGGACGCCTATCCCTTTGAGGGGGATTGATGCTACTCCTTTGGCGAAAAATAAACCTCAGTTTTGGACCCATGTGGTAATGCAGGTCGCCCCAGACCATCAAGAAAATTGCAGATTTTTGGTGTTGCATAATTTGCATGATACCATTGTTCTGGGGTTTCCCTGGTTGCAAATTCATAATCCAGTTTTGGATTGGAAATCTATGTCTGTGGTGAGTTGGGGTTGTCGGTGTGCCCTTAGTGAGGCTCCAGTTTTTTCCACCTCTCCTCAGTCGCATGATGTTCCTGACTATTTGGCAGACTTTTATGATCTATTTAGTGAGAATGAGTCAGCGTCTTTGCCTCCTCATAGGAGTTTTGACTGTGCAATTGAACTGAGCCCGGGGTGTAAATTTCCCAAGGGTCAGCTCTTCAATTTATCTGTACCCGAGCACGAGGCTATGCGATCCTATATTAAGGAGGCGTTGGAGAAGGGTCATATTAGACCATCCTCTTCACCCTTAGGTGCCGGGTTTTTTTGCGTGGCCAAAAAGGATGGTTCATTAAGGCCTTGTATTGATTATCGTGCCCTCAACAAAATTACTATTAAATATCAGTATCCGTTACCCCTGATTTTGGATCTATTCTCCAGAGTTAAAGGTGCTTGCTGGTTTACAAAGCTTGACCTCAGGGGGGCATATAATCTTATCCGCATTAAGCATGGGGATGAATGGAAGACGGCGTTTAATACTCCGGAGGGACATTTTGAGTACCTGGTGATGCCTTTTGGGATCACTAATGCCCCTTCTGTCTTCCAGTGCTTCATGAACGACATTTTCTGAGACTTTGTGGATAAATTTTTGATTATTTATCTGGATGATATTTTGATCTTCTCCAAGGATTGGGATTCTCATGTGGAACATGTTCGGACTGTGTTCCGGATCTTGAGGGAGAATTCCCTGTATGTCAAAGGATCGAAATGCCTTTTTGGGGTACAGAGGATTTCATTTTTGGGATTTATTTTGTCTCCGTCAACTATTGAAATGGACCCAGCCAAGGTACAGGCCATTTATGATTGGGTTCAGCCCACTTCTTTGAAGGCCCTCCAGAAGTTTTTGGGTTTTGCTAATTTTTATCGGAAATTTATAGCAACATTTTCTACTATTGCCAAGCCATTGATTGATCTGACTAAGAAGGGTGCTGATGTGTTGAATTGGTCTCCGGAGGCTGTTTCTTCCTTTCAGGAGCTGAAGCGAAGATTCACTTCTGCCCCGGTTTTACGGCAACCTGATGTCTCACTCCCGTTCCAGGTAGAGGTGGACGCTTCTGAGATTGGTGCAGGAGCTGTTTTGTCCCAGAAGGATCCTGTAACATCTAAAATGAATCCCTGTGCTTTCTTTTCCCGAAAGTTCTCTCCATCTGAACGTAACTATGATGTGGGGAATTGGGAACTGTTAGCCATGAAATGGGCATTTGAGGAGTGGAGACATTGGTTGGAGGGAGCTAAACATCAAGTCGTGGTCCTCACTGACCACAAGAATTTGATTTACCTGCAGTCGGCCAAACGCTTGAACCCTAGACAGACTAGGTGGGCCTTGTTTTTTACACCTTTTGATTTTGTGGTCTCTTTTCTTCCTGGCACTAAGAATGTCAAGGCTGACGCGCTCTCTAGGAGCTTCTTTGCTGATTCTCCTGTGGTGACCAAGCCTGCTACCATCTTAGGCGAAGGGGTAGTTCTTTCTGCCATCTCGCCCGATTTGAGACGTGCTCTGGAAGAGTTCCAGGAGGACAAACCTGAGCGTTGTCCCAGTGGAAAGTTGTATGTTCCTGACCAGTGGAAGAAGAGAGTGATGTCTGAAGTTCATTGCTCTGCATTGGCTGGTCATCCAGGTATTTTTGGTACTAGAGATCTGGTGAGTCGGTCTTTTTGGTGGCCCACCTTGTCTCGTGATGTCAGGAATTTTGTGCAGTCCTGTGGGATTTGCTCCCGGTCTAAACCTTGTTCTCGCTCTAGTGGGTTGTTGATGCCTTTGCCGGTCCCCAGGAGGCCATGGACCCATATTTCAATGGATTTCATCTCTGATATGCCTGTCTCTCAGAGAATGACTGTTATTTGGGTGATTTGTGATAGGTTCTCTAAGATGGTTCATCTTGTACCACTCCCTAAGTTGCCATCTTCCTCTGAGTTGGTGCCCCTATTTTTGCAACAGGTGGTTCGCTTGCACGGGATTCCTGAGAACATTGTATCTGACAGAGGAGTTCAATTTGTGTCCAGATTTTGGAGGACTTTCTGTTCCAAGCTGGGAATTCAGTTGTCCTTCTCCTCTGCTTTTCACCCTCAGACCAATGGGCAGACGGAGAGAACAAACCAGACCTTGGAGTCGTATTTGAGATGTTTTATTTCCGCTGATCAGGATGATTGGGTTTCATTTTTGCCCTTGGCAGAATTTGCTTTAAATAATAGAGCTAGTTCTGCATCTTTGATGTCACCTTTTTTTTGTAACTTTGGGTTTCATCCTCGATTTTCTTCAGGGCAGGTGGAGCCTTCTGCCTGCCCAGGTGTTGACACTGTGGTGGAGAGAATGCACCAGATCTGGGACCAAGTGGTGGATAAGTTATCTCTCTCCCAGGAAAAGGCCCAGCGGTTTTCCAACCGACATAGGACCATTGGTCCCCAGTTTAAGGTTGGTGATATGGTTTGGTTATCATCAAAAAATATCGCTATGAAGGTGGCTTCTCCTAAGTTTAAGCCTAGATTTATTGGACCTTACAAGATTTTGGAGATTATTAATCCGATCTCTTTTCGTTTGGCTCTTCCTGTCACATTTAAAATCCATAATGTGTTTCATAAGTCCTTGTTGAAGAGGTTTGTTGAACCAGTTGTTCCTGGGGTGGCACCTCCGGACCCTGCATTGGTTGAAGGTAACATGGAATATGAGGTAGAGAAGATACTGGATTCCCGTCTGGCTAGACGGAGACTCCAGTATTTGGTTAAGTGGAAGGGTTATGGTCAGGAGGATAATTCCTGGGTCTCTGCCTCTGATATTCATGCCAAAAGATTGGGGCGTGCCTTTCATCGGGCTCACCCTGATCGCCCTGGTGGCGTGGATGAGGGTTCGGTGACCCCTCCTCAAGGGGGAGGTACTGTTGTGAGTTCATTTTCCCCTTCACCATTGAGGTCTGATGAACTCCCTCTTCTGGTGAAGGAAGGTAGTGAGGCTGATTACCAAGCACCTGAGCAGGATGATGATGACTGGGTGACTGGAATTGCTGACTGGATATAAGGCAGCCAACGCCCTTCTGCCTTGCTGGTAATCTGTCTGAGGGATTCTAGGAGACCAGTCTGATTCCTGCTCCTCAAAAGCTAAGTTTTCTGCTCTCCTTTTTGCATTTGTGTTTTGGTTTTGTTTTGCCTTGTTTTTCTGGATTTCTGCCATTCCCTGCTGGGGTGAGCTGAATTCCTTTTTGCTCTGTCTTCAGAAAATACCTGAGTACTGATGTAGTCTTTTTGAAGCCTTGCGTCTTCAGGGCTTTTTTCCCTATCAGTCTGTTGGCTCTTGTTTTGATAGGGTTTTGGCGGATTGCAGACAGCAGCTTTTCTATCCTGTCCTATTTAGTTAGCTTGGGCCCCATCATTTGCTCAGCCTATCTTTCTATCTGTGTGTTTTTTCATCTTGCTTCACCGTCATTATATGTTGGGGGCTGCCTATTGCTTTGGGGTCTGCTCTGGGGCAGTTTAGATTTCCCTTTCTGTCTTTAGGCTATTTAGTTCTCCGGCTGTGATCGAGGGGTCTAGGGCTCCGTAGGAACTCCCCACGGCTACTGCTAGTTGTTGTTGATAGGTTCAGGGGTCTGCAGTCCGATAGCTGCCAACTTCTCTGGTTTTCTGGACTTAGCTAGTATTTCTGTTTTTGCCTTCTACGGTGACTCATTCATAACACCCCGTCCTGTCCAGCTCTGTGTGGATCCCCCTGTTGTATGCATGGCTCCCCTGTCCCATCCTTGTATCCATGGCTCTGCTCCCATCCTGCCATCCTTGTATACATGGCTCCGTTCCCACCCTCCCATCCTGTATACATGGCTCTGCTCCCACTCTCCCATCCTGTATACATGGCTCTGCTCCCACTCTCCCATCCTGTATACATGACTCTGCTCCTACTCTCCCATTCTGTATACATGGCTCTGCTCCCACTCTCCCATCCTGTATACATGGCTCTGCTCCCACTCTCCCATCCTGTATGCATGGCTCTGCTCCCACTCTCCCATCCTGTATACATGGCTCCCCTGTCCCATCCTGTATACATGGCTCCGCTCCCACTCTCCCATCCTGTATACATGGCTCTGCTCCCACTCTCCCATCCTGTATACATGGCTCTGCTCCTACTCTCCCTTCCTGTATACATGGCTCTGCTCCCACCCTTCCATCCGGTATACATGGCTCCGCTCCCACCCTCCCATCCTGTATACATGGCTGTGCTCCCACCCTCCAATTCTGTATACATGGCTCTGTTCCCACCCTCCCATCCTGTATGCATGGCTCCCCTGTCCCATCCTGTATGCATGGCTCCGCTCCCTCCCTCCCTCCCTTGTATATATGGCTCTGCTTCCACTCTCCCTCCCTTGTATATATGGCTCCGCTCACACTCTCCCTCTATTGTATATATGGCTCCGCTCCCACTCTCCCTCCCTTGTATATATGACTCCGCTCCCACGCTCCCTCCCTTGCATATATGGCTCTGCTTCCTCTCTCCCTCCCTTGTATATATGGCTCCGCTCCCACTCTCCCTCCCTTATATATATGGCTCTGCTCCCACTCTCCCTCCCTTGTTTATATGGCTCTGCTTCCACTCTCCCTCCCATGTATTTATGGCTCCGCTCCCACTCTCCCTCCCTTGTATATATGGCTCCGCTCCCACTCTCCCTCCCCTGTATATATGGCTTCGCTCCCACTCTCCCTCCCTTGTATATATGGCTCTGCTTCCACTCTCCTTCCCTTGTATTTATGGCTCCGCTCCCACTCTCCCTCCCTTATATATATGGCTCCGCTCCCACTCTCCCTTCCTTGTATATATGGCTCTGCTTCCACTCTCCCTCTCTTGTATTTATGGCTCTGCTTCCACTCTCCCTCCCATGTATTTATGGCTCCGCTCCCACTCTCCCTCCCATGTATTTATGGCTCCGCTCCCACTTTCCCTCTCATGTATTTATGGCTCCGCTCCCACTCTCCCTCCCATGTACACTCACTGGCCACTTTATTAGGTACACCTGTCCAACTGTGTGTTAAGACTTAATTTCTAATCAGCCAATCACATGGCGGCAACTCAGTGCATTTAGGCATGTAGACATGGTCAAGACAATCTCCTGCAGTTCAAACCGAGCATCAGTATGGGGAAGAAAGGTGATTTGAGTGCCTTTGAACGTGGCATGATTGTTGGTGCCAGAAGGGCTGGTCTGAGAATTTCAGAAACTGCTGATCTACTGGGATTTTCACGCACAACCATCTCTAGGGTTTACAGAGAATGGTCCGAAAAAGAAAAAAAATCCAGTGAGCGGCAGTTCTGTGGCCGGAAATGCCATGTTGATGCCAGAGGTCAGAGGAGAATGGGCAGACTGGTTCGAGCTGATAGAAAGGCAACAGTGACTCAAATTGCCACCCGTTACAACCAAGGTAGGCAGAAGAGCATCTCTGAACGCACAGTGCGTCGAACTTTGAGGCAGATGGGCTACAGCAGCAGAAGACCACACTGGGTACCACTCCTCTCAGCTAAGAACAGGAAACTGAGGCTAAAATTTGCACAAGCTCATCGAAATTGGACAGTAGAAGATTGGAAAAACGTTGCCTGGTCTGATGAGTCTCGATTTCTGCTGCGACATTCGGATGGTAGGGTCAGAATTTGGCGTAAACAACATGAAAGCATGGATCCATCCTGCCTTGTATCAACGGTTCAGGCTGGTGGTGGTGGTGTCATGGTGTGGGGAATTTTTTCTGGGCACTCTTTGAGCCCCTTGGTACCAATTGAGCATCGTTGCAACGCCACAGCCTACCTGAGTATTGTTGCTGACCATGTCCATCCCTTTATGACCACAATGTACCCAACATCTGATGGCTACTTTCAGCAGGATAATGCGCCATGTCATAAAGCTCGAATCATCTCAGATTGGTTTCTTGAACATGACAATGAGTTTACTGTACTCAAATGGCCTCCTCAGTCACCAGATCTCAATCCAATAGAGCATCTTTGGGATGTGGTGGAACGGGAGATTCGCATCAGGGATGTGCAGCCGACAAATCTGCGCCAACTGTGTGATGCCATCATGTCAATATGGTCCAAAATCTCTGAGGAATGCTTCCAGCACCTTGTTGAATCTCTGCCACGAAGAATTGAGGCAGTTCTGAAGGCAAAAGGGGGTCCAACCCCTTACTAGCATGGTGTACCTAATAAAGTGGCCAGTGAGTGTATTTATGGCTCCGCTCACACTCTCACTCCCATGTATTTATGGCTCCGCTTCCACTCTCCCTCCCATGTATTTATGGCTCCGCTCCCACTTGTGTATGTATGGCTGGGCTCCCCCATCCTCCCCCATCATACTTACCCTCACGTCGCTGAACTTCCTTCCCGTCGCTGAACTTGTCTCCCTGCATCTCGCGGCGCTTCAGCTTCTTCCTGTGCGGAGCGGTCACATGCTACCGCTCATTAAGGTTCATGAATATGGACGCCACCCCTATGGGAGAGGAGTGCCGTCCATATTCATGACCTTAAATGAGTGGTACACTTGACTGCTCAGCACTGGATGAACCGCTGCACCGACAGGGATGCAGGGTGAGTATCAGATGCTGCACCGCCCCTGGCTCCCCTTGTGTCCGCGGACCGGCAAGAGCTCTGCAACGGCCCGGTGCTGGGCCGCGGACCAGCGGTTGGGGACCCCTGATCTAGAAGATTGTCCGTGGCATTGGAACGCCCTCTTTCCTATAGTTGCTGCTGGTAAGGTGCAAGTTTGCTGGAGAAATACGGCCAACGTGTCATGTAGATGTCCGTTTTTTTTCTCATACTGTACATTGACCCATAGAGTTTCATTGTTCCATACATGCATCAGCTTTAAAAACACATTTATGTGTCCACTCCATTTTAGTCTATGGAGATCAGTGAAAAACTAAAGGCATTCTAAAACGATTAGGAAAACATGTCTGAAAAAATTTCATTAATGTCCAAGCACTCCCCTATGACCTCCTTTTTATTCAACTGCGCATTACCTGATAGCCTGGAAAACAATTTGATTAGGCCGAGGTCCAACAAACAACTTTATCGCTTTATTGCTTTGCAGATATAGTCAATAAGCATTCTGGGGTTTTTAATACCTTTTGAAACATTGCAATTTGGCCATAACCTACCCCTCAATTCTCAATATTGATATCTACAAATTAGACACTATATGTACTCTATCTTCTCTTCCTTCAAAGTCTCCCACTCTATCCGCTTTGAAAAATTGGGTAGAGCAGGTGTATCAACTAAAGAACTTACAGTGGGTTTGCAAAGTGTTCAGACCTCTTTAAATTTTTCACTCTTTCTTTCATTTCAGCCATTTGGTAAATTCAAAAAGTACATTTTTTTCTCATTAATGTACACTCTGCACTCCATCTTGACTGAAAAAAACAAAAAGCATAAATAGAAATATTTGCTAAATTATTAAAAAAAGAAAAACTGAAATATCACATGGTTATAAGTATTCAGACCCTTTGCTCATTACTGAGTAGAAGCATCCTTTTGAGCTAGTACAGCCATGAGTTTTCTTGGGAATGATGCAACAAGTTTTTCACAAATGGATTTGGGGATCCTCTGCCATTCTTCTTTGCAGATCCTCTCCAGTTCCGTCAGGTTGGATGGTGAACGTTGGTGGACAGACATTTTCAGGTCTCTCCAGAGATGCTCAATTGGCTTTAGGTCAGGGCTCTAGCTGGTCCAGTCAAGAATGGTCACAGAGTTATTCTGAAGCTACTCCTTTGTTATTTTAGCTGTGTGCTTAGGGTCATTGTCTTGTTGGAAGGTGATCCTTCGGCCAAGTCTGAGGTCTAGAGCACTTTGGAAGTGGTTTCCAGCCAGGATATCTCTGTACTTGGCCGCATTCTTACTTCCTTCAATTGCAACCAGTCGTCCTGTCTCTGCAGCTGAAAAACACTAAAAATCAGAAAGGGGAAATAAGGAAAATCAGCTGATCGAAATGCCTTGCACCTTGTTCATGAGTATCACGCGCAGAGCATTCCCAGTCTCAGGCTCAGTCGATGAAGGAAAAAATAAAGGAAAGTTCTCCAGCGATGAAAAAATGGTCCCAATGGAGGGATATAAACAATTTTTTATTTAAACCATTTAAAATAGTATGCAACCAATATGGGTAACTGTACAGATGATGCACATATGAGAAATCTACGCGTTTCAGTAATAAGCCTTAGTCATGGTATATACAGGTAAGAGTAAAACAGATTATAAAGAGTTCATGGCTAGAGATATCAGGTTAGTGAAATCAAGTGGTTAAACGGTCCAAATTTTTAACCCATTAGTCACCTAGACACAGATACACTATAAATGAATTATTAACTAGAGCACAGACATAAAATATAATACATTTTGGAATGATAATGACAATAAAAAGATCCAAAAGAAAAAAAAAATCAGTTATACTGAAGAATCAGATCTTGTCAGGAATTCATACCTAAAGGTAATCTGGTGTGTAGTCTATAGATCCAGAACGATTCTCTGTTGAGAATTTTCCTCTTAAGGTTCCCACCCCTCTTTGGTTTGAACACTCTCAATACCCATGAGTTTTAATGCATTGGTATTACCATTATGCTTGTGGGAAAAATTCTTTGAGACCGCTGATGTATTAAGCACTGTAGAGCTGATATGTGTCTTCTAATGTGCTTTTTTAAAGGGCCAGTAGTACATCCTACATACTGGATGTTGTATTTCACATATTCTATTAAATAGATGACACCCGTGGTGTTATAATTTATAAAGCTATTTACAGAAAAATTTCTGCCCGTAACTGTGGAACTAAAGGGGCGTTTGTTGTGGTCAGTATGTGAACACGCTTTACAAAAAGTGTGACCACACTTAAAAAAAACCTTTATATGAAAGCTAAGTGGGCTGTGTGTAAACATGCAGTTCTTGAAAAAACTGGTGAAAGAAGATTGCCTAATATAGGAGATTTTCTGGCCGTAAATCTGATATTAGATTTTTTTTAAACTTCACATACTTTTTCATCATCATTTAAAATCGGTAAATATTTGCGTATGAATATTAGTGATCTCAGAATATTGAGGACTGTACTCAGTAGAAAAAGTAATAGATTTATCTTTGTCTCTCCTAGGATTATCTATCAATAAAGATTGTTTATTTTGCTTACAATAAATGTAGCCCTAGAATCGATAAATGGCGGTTACTATATCCTCTTTGTTTCAATCTATCGATCGTTTTTGATTGTTCTATGTTATTATTATTCATATTTATTTATATAGCGTCATTGATTCCAAGGTGCTGTACATGAGAAGGGGTTACATACAAATTACAGATATCACTTACAGTAAACAAACTAACAATCACAGACTGATATAGAGGGCAGAGAGGACCCTGCCCTTTCGGGCTTACATGCTACAGGATGGTGGGGAAGGCGACAGTAGGTTGGGGGTTGCAGCAGCTCCAGTAATGGTGAGGCGGTGGCACCAGTAATAGTGAGGGGGCAGCAGGGATCATTGCAGGCTGTAGGCTTTCCTGAAGAGATGGGTTTTCAGGTTCCGTCTGAAGGATCCGAGTGTGGTTGATAGCCGGACGTGTTGGGGCAAAGAATTCCAGAGGATGGGGGCTATTCGGGAGAAGTCTTGGAGGCGGTTGGGTGAGGAGCGAATAAGTGTGGAGGAGAAAAGGAGGTCTTGGGAGGATCGGAGATTACGTGAGGGAAGATATCAGGAGATTAATTCAGAGATATATGGAGTAGACAGGTTATAGATGGCCTTGTAGGTCAGTATTAGTAATTTAAATTGGATACGCTGAGGGAGTGTTAGCCAGTGAAGAGATTTGCAGATGGGAGAAGCGGAGGAGTAATGAGGAGAGAGATGAATTAGTCGGGCAGCAGAGTTAAGGATGGACTGGAGAGGTGCGAGGGTGTTAGCAGGGAGGCCAGCCACATAAAAGGATGTTGCAGTAGTCGAGACGAGAGATGATGAGGGCATGCACAAGCATTTTAGTAGAGTGAGGGTTGATGAAGGGACGGATTCTGGAAATATTTTTGAGCTGGAGGCGGCAGGAAATGGAGAGAACTTGGATGTGTGGTTTGAAGTACAGGGCAGAGTCAAGGGTTACTCCGAGGCAGCGGACCTCCGGTACGGGGGAAAGCGTGATGTCGTCAATTGTTATAGATAGGTCAGGTAAGGAAGATCTGTGAAATGGGGGAAAGATGATCAGTCCACATTCAGTTTGAGGCAGCCGGAGGAGAGGAAGGAGGATATGGCTGATAGACACTCCGGGATTTTGGACAGCAGAGAGGTGACGTTGCTGGGCCAGAGAGGTAGATCTGAGTATCATCGGCATAAAGGTGGTACTGGAATCCATGGGACTTTATCAGATGCCCCAAACCCAAGTGTACAGATTGAGAAGAGTAGGGGTCCTATAACAGAGCCTTGGGGGACTCCAACAGAGAGAGGGTGGGATGAGGCGGTAGTGTGGGAGTGGGAGACGCTGAATGTGCAGTTGGAGAAGTATGAGGAGATCCAGGATAGGGCAAGGTCTTTGATGCCAAAGGAATAGAGGATCTGTAGTAGGAGGCAGTGGTCAACTGTGTCGAAGGCAGAGGACAGGCCTAGAAGGAGGAGTATAGAGTATTGTCCGTTCGCTTTGGCTGTAAGTAGGTCGTTAGTAATTTTGGTTAGGGCTGTTTCAGTGGAGTGATGGGGGCGGAAACCAGATTGTCAAAGAGCAGGTTAGATGAGCGATGGATGGAAAGTTTAGCGTGGACATGCTGCTCCAGGAGTTTGGAAGCGAATGGGAGCAGCGATATTGGGCGATAGCTGGATATAGCGGTTAGGTCGAGGGTTGGCTTTTTAAGGATAGGCGTGATTGTAGCATGTTTGAAAGCAGAAGAGAAGGTACCGGAAGTTAGTGATAGGTTGAAGAGGTGGATTAGAGATGGGATAAGAGTGGTGGCGAGGTTGGGGAGGAGGTGGGATGGGATGGGGTCAAGTGCACAAGTGGTGAGGTGTGATTTGGAGAGAAGATGAGCACGCTCCCCTTCAGCGTTGTTGGATAAGGAGGTTATGGCGTTTGGGCATTGGTCTGGTATACAAAGGGGTTGTGGTGGTTGAATAATAAAGACTTGCCGTGTTTGGTCTATCTTGTTTTTGAAGTGCATGGCGAAGTCCTCAGCAGAGATTAGGGAAGTTGGAGGGGGCAGTGGTGAGCGGAGGTGGGAGTTAAAAGTATTGAACAACTGTTTAGGGTTGTGGGATAAGGAAGATACAAGGAATGTAAAGTAGGCTTGTTTAGCAGAGGTGAGAGCTGATTTGAATGCAAGTGTTGCTTGTTTGAGTGCAGTGAAGTCGTCTTGGGAATGCGTTTTCTTCCAGCGCCGTTCAGCAATTCTGGATGCTTGATGAAGCTTTTTAGTGGTGTTATTGTGCCAGGGTTGTCTATTGATTTGTCGCACTCTGTTATGCATGACAGGGGCGACCGAGTCGATGGCTGATGCAAGAGTGGCATTGTAGAAACTAGTGGCAGTGTCTGTATCGTGGAGTGAGGATATGGAGGACAGTGGTAGGATAGAGTCAGAGAGTGTGTGAGTGTCTAGATGTGCAAGGTTTCTGCGGGGGTGCGCGTGTTGCTGGACATGGGTGACAGGTGAGGAGGACAGGGATGAGAAAGTGAGTAGATGGTGGTCAGATAGAGGGAGGAGGGGTGGTTGTGAAGTTAGATAGGGAGCAAAGATGGGTGAAGACCAAGTCTAATGTGTGTCCGTCTGTGTGGGCAGCTGAGGAGGACCACTGAGTATGTTCAAAGGAAGAAGTAAGGGACAGGAGTTTGGAAGCAGCTGACTGGTGGGTGTCGATGGGGATGTTGAAGTCACCCATGATAATGGTGGGAATGTCAGCAGAGAGAAAGTGAAGGAGCCAGGTGGATAATTGGTCAATAAAGGCAGTGGTGGGGCCTGGGGGTCGGTATATGACAGCCACTTGGAGGTTGGAGGGAGAGTAGATGCGGACAGAGTGGACTTCAAAAGAGGGGAGGACAAGGGAGGGAAGAGGTGGGATTGGGTTGAAGGTGCAGGCCTACTCCTCCACCATGTCTGTTGCCAGGGTGAGGCGTGTGGCTGAAGTGGAGGCGGCCATAGCATAGCGCAGCAGGGGAGGCGGTGTTGGAGGGTGTCAGCCATGTTTCAGTGAGGCCAAGGAAGGAAAAATTGCGAGAGGTAAAGAGGTTGTGAATCACATGGAGTTTATTGCAGACGGAGCAGGTATTCCAGAGTGATACAGAGAGAGGGAGCAGGGTGGTGGGCGTCAAAGGCACGGATTTGAGGTTGGAAAGATTTCGGGTGTTTTTTTTGGATTGGGAGTGATAGAAGGGGGTAGTAATGGGAGGTATGAGCTGTGGAGGTCCAGGATTGGGAGATATGTCGCCAGTAGTGAGGAGAAGCAGAGAGAGGAAGAGCAAGTGGGAGGAGGAGAGTGGGCGATTTGTTTTGTGTGTTATTAGGAGCGATCTGAAGTTGAGGAGCAGGTCAGCGGAGGAGGTCAGATGGGGGCAAGAGGGAAGAAGAGATTATTACTTTGTTGCTGGGGGTCTGTGGATAGCGAAGGAGAGTCAGGAGTAATGGAGGCAAAACCATTAGAGCATATTTCAGCATGGTAAGAGTAAGTGTGGAGCTGACAGAAAGAAATTTGGTATATTTAAACAGAGTTTTGACGTACCTTCTGGTCACTTCTGGCTCATTTCTGGCATAATTATAATAGTAAATTTTATTTCTAGAGCGTCGACATATTCCCCAGCACTTTACATTTCAGAGGGGCTTTGTACAGACAATAGACATTACAGCATAGCAATAATCACATAGATTATAACAAATAACAAGAGGAATGAGGGCCCTGCTCGCAAGCTTACAGTCTATGAGGAAAGAGGTAGACACGAAAGGTGGGTGGTAACAGTTGCCCTGATTGTATGGACCAGCCATTGTTACGGCTGTTACGGTGTTACTAGTACGAAAGAGAACAGAAAAGGTACCCGAAAGGGGACCCTCTGGGTCACGGCTCCAGAGCCCCCGAGGGCGAGCGCCCAGGTGAAGACCGCCCCCTATACAGGGAGCGTTAGGGACAGACCCCCAGGGGATAGAACCGCGACAGCCGGAACCAAAGGGGCGACTGGGCAAATAGATGGGTAAGGAGGCACAGAAGTATCCGTAGAGTTAGACACCGAGACACACAGGGACCTAGTAAGGCACCGGACTGGAGAGCCAGGGGTAACAAGGGCTGGAGGCTGCAATTAGAGAAGGAGCGCAATGAAGTATAAGGCGAGAGAGAGAACGAACAACAGGGAGGTACGGTGTGGGACAAGATGGAGGCGGAAACGGACAGAGGAGCTCAAAGAGTATGGGAGGCTAGGAACCCAGAGCACAGAGGGCAAAGACAGAGGCTGCGCAGAGAGAGGACAGCTACGAGGTACGCGGAGGTGAAGCACAGCGCAGACAGAAACACAGGAGAAGGGGCCTGAGGACACAGTGAACGCCGCACGGGGCAGAGTCACCGTATTTGATAATCAGGCGTCTTACCTGTCCCAATGCCAAGCATATGTCGCGGTGGGCGCCGCCATGTTGGGGGCGGGGCCAGCGCATCACGCTACCCAGGAGGCTGTGCCCCGGGAGTAAGGCTGTGAGCAAGTGCCCTACGCTGTGGGAGCCGGAGGCCGGGCGCAGGGACGCGCTGCAAAACAGGAGCACGCCGGATGGAGCGCGCAGAGAGGTAAGGGGCCGTGACAGACATAAAGCATGTGGGAACATGATGTGGGGAACCTGGTTATGGTAAAACTTTTGGCTGTGCCACACAGGGATAGATTAGGTTAATGTGTTGAGGCAATACGCCAGTCTGAATAAATGCGGTTTCAGGGCACGCTTAAAAATGTGGGGATTGGGGACTAATCGTATTGACCTGGGAAGTGCATTCCAAAGAATTGGCGCAGCACGTGTAAAGTCTTGGAGACGGGAGTGGGAGGTTCTGATTATTGAGGATGCTAACCTCAGGTCATCAGCAGAACAGAGGGCGCGGGTAGGGTGGTATACTGAAACAAGGGAGGAGATGTAGGGTGGTGCTGAGCCATGGAGGGCTTTGTGGGTGAGGGTAATAAGTCTATACTGAATTCTGGAGTGGATGGGTAGCCAGTGTAATGACTGGCACAAGGTAGAGGCATCGGTGTAACAATTGGTGAGGAATATGATCCTGGCTGCAGCATTCAAGACAGATTGGAGAGGGGAGAGTTTGGAAAGAGGGAGACCGATTGGAAGAGAGTCACAATAGTCGAGACGAGAATGAATAAGAGAAACAGTAAGAGTTTTTGCAGAGTCAAAAGTAAGAAAAGGTCGAATTCTAGAAATGTTTTTGAGGTGCAGATGACAAGAGCGAGCCAGTGATCATCTATGTTGTGGTGTTCTATTTATAGGGGTGCAAATTCATCCAGGGCACTTTGAAGTGTTTCATTGTAATGCTTCAATGCAGAATCAGGACATGAGAGGGAGGAGATAGGGGCCAATGATGACTGCAAGTTCTTCATAAGTTTCTGGGTGTTAGTGGCCTGTATGTTTCTATAAGTATGGACAGTGGGGGTGACCTGAGCAGCCTGGCAGTTCTTGATAGAGAAAGAAAGAAGATTGTGGTCAGAGAGCGGGAGAGGGGAGTTTGCAAAATCATCCACTGCACAAAGCCGAGAGAAGACCAAGTTGAGGGAGTTTCCGTCTTCATATGTTGGAGAATTAGTAAGCTGCGAAAGGCCAAACGAGGAGGTTAGAGATAAAAGGTGAGTAGCAGATGGGGAGAGGGGAAGAGCAATGGGGATGTTGAAATCTCCCATGATGAGGGTAGGGATGTCATAGGAGAGAAAATGTGGAAGCCAAGGGGCAAAATGATCCAGGAACTGATGGGAGGGGTCAGGAGGATGATACACCACCGCCACTCGCATGGAGAAGGGGGTGTAGAGTCTGACGGCATGGACCTCAAAAGAAGGGAAGACTAGTGAAAGTAGTTGAGAGATAACCTGAAAGGTACATTTTGGTGATAGGAACAGGCCAACGCCTCCACCTGCTCTATTGTCTGATCTTGGGGTATGAGAGAAGTGTATTCCCCCGTATGAAAGAGCAGCAGCAGCGGTAGTGTCTGACTGCTGCATCCAGGTTTCAGTAAGAGCCAGGAGGTTAAGAGAATTAGAAAGGAAAAAGTCATGAGTGAAGGAGAGTTTGTTACACACTGAGCGAGAATTTCAAAGTGCACAATTAAAAGAGACAGATGGCATGCAGGGAATATTAATAAGATTAGAGGGGTTTCTGAGTGTAGCAGTTGGGGGGGTTTGACTTTCTATAACATGGGGGACCAGGGTTGGGAGCAATGTCTCCTGCGACTAGGAGAAGGAGGATAGAAAGAGTGAGCCGATGGTTAAGTGATTTGTGAGAGCATCTCTTATGTTGAATGGTGGGACTGACTGGATCTGTGCACTTTAACAATGTGAAAAGAGTGTGAGTGCTATACATAGGAGAGGAAAGGAGCGAGGGGCCGATATGGATGGAGTGTAGAGAGTTAATGCCAGGGCGGTGGATGTGTGTGAATGCAGCGGCCAGGATATAAATTACACAAATGCATATGGTATATATTTGTTGTACTCCAAATGTACAGGGAATAGATGTATATAAATGTCTTACCTGTCTCCTGCCCTGTCTAACTGCCATGTTATAACTTCCAGTACTTTGATACATGTACTTCGATTACATGTGCATAAATGTCCCCTGCATAAATGCTCCCCCAAGCTATGTCTGAATATATAGGAGGCTAAGGCTTAGATTTTTTTATGTGCTCTCTCTCTTCTCAGCATATTTCAATTGTTATCCTTATAATGACATCCTTGCAATGGCAGACCAGGGTCTAGGTAGACCAATCTCTAAGAATTTATAACAGCTCAAATGCACATCAAACAGGCCC
This sequence comes from Dendrobates tinctorius, assembly GCF_039654945.1. Lineage (NCBI taxonomy): Eukaryota > Metazoa > Chordata > Amphibia > Anura > Dendrobatidae > Dendrobates > Dendrobates tinctorius. The sequence goes on from NW_027361808.1 coordinate 10,677,916, forward strand.
AGGTGTGATCAGGAGGGAGGAGCAGAAGGGACACTGCTTGCACACACAGGAGGGGATTAATTAGAAGTCAGGAAGGAAGAGAGAAAAGAGAAAAAAAAAAAGATCCAAAAGGACAGAGACTATTGATAGCAGACAGATACAGGAGTAATTGGGGTTCAGGAAAGATGGGTGCTGAAGGTATTGCAGCCACGGGACATACCATTGATAGCAGACAGATACAGGAGTGATTGGAGTTCAGGAAAGATGGATGTCAAAAATATCCTTGGAAAATCAATTTATTTTAATTCTCTTTAACTCCCCAACGGGAAAATTTCAAATGACTTGTGTAGGGTTGCATGATCTAGCATCCAGAATAGAATTACTGTCTGTAGGTTTTTTGTATGGACTGACTAATATATTGTGAGTATTGTAATCTCTTGACAGAGTGACATCTAGATAGTTAACCTGAGTAGTAGACATAGTGTGAGTAAATTTTAAATTAAAATTATTATCATTCATGAACATAATAAATGAATTAACTTCTAGCTCTGTGTTCTTCCAAATTACAATCACGTCATCAATATAACGACCATAAAAAAAATTAGATCATGAAATGTATTTTTACAAGAAGATAAAAAAATCTCTTCCCAGACAGCCACAACGAGATTAGCAAGGAAGGGGGAAAATTTCTCTCCCATGCTAACTCCCCTGGTCTGCAGAAAAAACTGGCTAGCTACTCAAGTTAACTATCTAGGCGTCACTCTCTCAGGAGATTGCAATATGATATTGTGACACCCCAGAGTCCGGTAGTCACAGTGACATTGCCTCCCTCTAAGAGGTGAAGTCATACTTGGAGGCAGAAAGGGGACCCCCATGCCAGGTAACATAGATTAAATCACAATTCCTGCTGCAGGTCAGAAAAGGGAGCAGAGGGGGTTGGTGAGTCAGCTAGAAGTGAGCTGAGGGAATTGTCATAGACAGTTAAAGGTGAGGTAAAAAGATCTTTCTGGAAGATCCAGTGAGTTCAAGACAGGGAGCTGATCTGTGAGGAGCTGGTGAGGGGAAGCTGATCTGTGAAGAGGGAAAGGACATGAGCAGAAACAGAGAGGCTCTGGGGAAGGTAAAAACTGCGTGTAGCGACCCCAGAGCGAAGCGCTAATAGAGAGAAAGAGGACGCCAGAGTCCTAGGTTGACAGGAGCTGTACGCCCTGATAGCCGAATCTGAAAGTACAGGGGATTGTAAGTTCCTGTGCGACATTGAACACCTGAAGGCATGGCAGCAGATAAGGAGCCCAGGGCTGACAGTGAAAAGGACGGTACCCGTGGAATAGGCTCATGCTGACAGCCGTACAGGTTAGTGAAATCATCATGCAATTGAGGGTCTCATCTTAGTTACAAACAGCAGAGACCCACACAAAAAGCGCAGAAGGAAGGTCCTAAACCCCCAGCTCGCAAGGTGGATCCCCTGAATGCCTCCAGGCGAGCCGGACTCTAGCCACCACCTGTATGTGGTACTCCGGATTGCAACCAATTGCCAGTAAAAGGTAAAGAAACTGCACCTCTCTGTGTCCTCTCATTTCTCTGCACCCCAACGTTCACAGCCATCTTAACTATTAATCAAACATCTTTGCCCTGGAACTATTGCTCTACCTGTGGAGATCTATTTTCACCTCAGCTGCGACACACTAACAGTCTCAGGGGAACAACACCGCTGGTCACCTCTGACTAGAATACCACAGGTGGCGTCACGTATTTAATCATCTATAAACTTTATCTTCATTTTTACCACATCTAACAACATCACAAACAACTTTTCCCCCTATCCTATTTATTATTTAATGGACGCCCCAGGGCCACGGACCGGGTCGCCACCGCCGTGACACCGTCCCCCATTGAAGTCGACAGGCCCGGTACCGAGTACCCCACGGCCCTGCCCGCCTGCGCTCCACATGGCCCATGCGTTTGTATTAAATTGGTCTAATGTTTTTGCAAGTTTTTGGGATGTTCCCACCCCTCTCTTGTGGGCCATGCACATATAAAGCCGTCTTGCACAGCGTGTCCACTTCAGACATTACCTTTCTGAATCCCGCTCATATGGGTACTGTTCACATTGTCAGGTTTTAAATACATTGGTTAAGACATTGGTTAAGAAAAAACCACGGTCCCTACAGTCAAACATGGCGGAGGTTCCCTGATGTTTTGGGGTTGCTTTGCTGCCTCTGGCAATGGACTGCTTGACCGTGTGCATGGCATTATGAAGTCTGAAGACTACCAACAAATTTTGCAGCATAATTTAGGGCCCAGTGTGAGAAAGCTGGGTCTCCCTCAGAGGTCATGGGTCTTCCAGCAGGACAATAACCCAAAACACACTTCAAAAAGCACTAGAAAATGGTTTGAGAGAAAGCACTGGAGACTTCTAAGGTGGCCAGCAATGAGTCCAGACCTGAATCCCATAGAACACCTGTGGAGAGATCTAAAAATGGCAGTTTGGAGAAGGCACCCTTCTAATATCAGGGACCTGGAGCAGTTTGCCAAAGAAGAATGGTCTAAAATTCCAGCAGAGCATTGTAAGAAACTCATTGATGGTTACCGGAAGCGGTTGGTCGCAGTTATTTTGGCTAAAGGTTGTGCAACCAAGTATTAGGCTGAGGGTGCCAATACTCTTGTCTGGCCCATTTTTGGAGTTTTGTGTGAAATTATCAATGTTTTGCTTTTTGCTTCATTCTCTTTTGTGTTTTTTCATTTAAGACAAATTAAATGAAGATAATAATACCAAAGAATTTGTGTTTGCAATCATTTTCAGGAAGAAACTGAGTATTATCTGACAAAATTTCAGGGGTGTCAATACTTTTGGCCACAACTGTACGAAACTGGTGTGTGTCACCAGAATGTGGCTGAGCATCACTTTCAGTTTTGGGGGGGTTTTATCACTTATATAGCGCCAATAATTCAATATTCCCTTTACAGACATTACTGCACTGTCATCATTGGGATTCACAATCTAAATTTACTATCTGTATGTCTTTATAGTGTAGGTAGAAAAATAATTACTGGGAGTAAACCCTCACAAACACTGGTAGAATATACAAACTCTATGTAGATGCTGTTTTTGGTGGGGTTGTATCACAGGACTACAGCGCTGCAAGATGGCTAATGTTTTTGCGTTGACAACTGAACGTTTCTGTGGTTGGAAGGCTATCACTGCAATTCAAATTGGGTGTCTTACTGCCCATGCTGCAGTATCAAAATCTTCCAGCATGTTTTGATACTGCAGCATGGGCACGACCCTTTCTAGGAGGGAAGCAACAGGCAAAATTTACTTTTGTATTGCGGTTAGAACACACTGGCAACCTAGTAGTCAGCATTATTTGGAATCATAACTATACGGGTAACAATCATGTTGCAGATACTACTATAAGAAGGCACCCATGGGTCAGTCTCTTTCATGAGGTCCAACCCCATAGTGTTTGGTGGTGGTATAACACTCAAGCTTTCTTCCTCCATCCCCTCCTGACAACCATGGGCAACATAGAAGGAATAATTATCATCGTCATCTCCTATCTGTTGCGCGTCCATAACCTCTTCCTTCTTGTCCTTTTCATGGTCCTTCTCCATTTGTTCCTCCCATGGCAAACGTCTGGGAGATAACAGTCCTGAACTTATAGATATTGTTAACCTTAAAGGTATCCTCCTCTGCTTCCTCCTCTTCCCCAGGGCCACCCCCCCTGCTCACCCACACTATTTAATGTGTGCTCCAGCATGTAGATGACGGCATCAGGAAAATGTCATCCTGCACGAGGTCTCGTCGCTGCAACATATGCAGAGTTTAATTCCACGGTGTGATCATATCTCATATCAACCAGTTAACTGGTAGTCTGAAAGATATCTATACCAATTGAAGTGGAATGGTGGAAGTCAGCATGACAGTGGTTTCTGCAGCAGCATCCAGGCTGGGATAGTGTTGGAGGAATTGCTGTTCCATCCGGTTGAGGATGCGAACCATGAAAGGCATGTGTGTTAGGGTGGCCTGGCGTAGATCCGCCACCAGGTTTGCACCGTTATCACCAGGGCGGACACTGACAGCTTGGGGCCCCTGTGCAAGAAATGTGTCTGGGCCCCCCTCCTTTTATGGTGTTAAAGCTACGAGTGTGTGAGTGTGTGTGTATATAGATAGATAGATCGATAGATAGATATATCGCCACACACACATACATGTATATATATTACATAGTCTCCTTTATTATGTATATTGCTGTCCCTTACACAGTGCCCTCCCTTGTTATGTACAGTACTGTCCCTTACATATTGAATTATATAGAGCCCTGTTTTTTATTACATCCAGTCCTGTCTTGTTAGCTGTATAATGCAATGATGGCTGATGAAACATGGGAAAGCTTCCTTTCGAATGGAGGAGCTGATGGACTGGTAGTTTGGTCACCGGCTCCTCGATCAGCAGTCATTTTATATCTAAAAAGAGAGGGGACTATGTAATAAAAGAGGGCACTGTAAATAACAAAATTAACAGGAATACACTATGTAAGAGACAGCACTATACATAACAGCAGAGGAAGCTATCTAATAAGGGACGGCACCATATATAACTAGAGAGGATGGTACATAATAAGGGATGGTGTTATATATAATAAAAGAGGAAACTATGTAACTAAGGATGGTGTTATACAGAATTAGTGAGTACACTATATACTAAGGGACTGTGTTAGACATGGTGAGTACACTATATACTAAGGGACTGTGTTAGACATAATAAGCGATAATGTCTTCCTCCACCTCCCCTAGTTCCTAAGGCCGTTATAAGTCCCCCTTCCTCCCATCTCAATCCCCCACACCCCTCATTGTCCTCCTCCCCTCACATCCCATTATTGTCCTCTCCCCCACCCCATCATTGCCCCCTTCACCACCTCCATCATTTTCATCTCCCCACCACTATCTTTGCTTTCTCCCCCACCACTCCCATCATTGCCCATTCCACCACCTCCATCATTTCTTCCTCCACCACCCCCATTTATTGCCCTTTCCACCACCACCATAATTGCATTCTCACCCACCACCCCATCATCATTTCTTTTTCCCCCACCACCTCATCATTGCCCTCTCCATCACCCCCATCATTGCCTTTTCTCCATCACCCCCATCATTGTCTTCTCCCCATCACTCCCATCACTGCCTTCTCCCCATCACTCCCATCATTGCCTGCTCCATCACCTCATCACTCCCATCATTGCCTGCTCCATCACTAACATCATTACCTGCTATATGACCCCATCACTCCCATCATTGCCTTCTCCCCATCACTCCCATCATTGCCTGCTCCATCACCCCCTTCCTTGCCTGCTCCATCACCCCATCACTCCCATCATTGCCTTCTTCCCATCACTCCCATCATTGCCTTCTCCCCTTCACTCCCATCATTGCCTGCTCCATCACCCCATCACTCCCATCATTGCCTTCTTCCCATCACTCCCATCATTGCCTGCTCCATCACCCCCATCCTTGCCTGCTCCATCACCCCATCACTCCCATCATTGCCTTCTCCATCAACCCATCACTGCCTTCTCCCCATCACTCCCATCATTGCCTGCTCCATCACCCCATCACTCCCATCAATGCCTTCTCCCCATCACTCCCCTCATTGCCTGCTCCATCACCCCCATCCTTGCGTGCTCCATCACTCCCATCATTGCCTTCTCCATCACCCCATCACTGCCTTCTCTCCATCACTCCCATCATTGCCTTCTCCGCATCACTCCCTTGATCCCATCAATGCCTTCTCTCCATCACCCCCATCATGGTCTTCTCCCATTACCCCCTCATGACCTTCTCCCATTACCCCCTCATGGTCTTCTGCCATTACCCCCTCATGACCTTCTCCCATTATCCCCTCATGGCCTTCTCCCATTACCCCCTCATGGCCTTCTCCCATTACCCCCTCATGGCCTTCTCCCATTACCCCCTCATGGCCTTCTCCCATCACCCCCTCATGGCCTTCTCCCATCACCCCAGGCATCATGGCCTTCTCTCCCCATCACGGTCTTCTCCTCATGTCCCCATCTCCTCCAGGGCCAGGCTAACCTACACACACAGACATACACACATACATACATACATACATACACACACACACAGACAGACATACACACATACACTCATACACACTGTAGGGATGCGACTCGCTTAGGTGCAGTGGGAGACAAATATGAGACAGGTTTTTCAACAGTGCTTGCGGTTTATTCCCGTCATAAACGCACAAGGCAGCGTAACACCAAAAAAGTAGCCTTTAGCTCAGGCAAAATAACACAAATGTCCGTGGTTGTAGACTCAGAGCAGGAGTCTCAGCACACATGGGAGGCTTAGTCCTCCCCACATACAGCTCCCTGGTTCAGGAGCAGGCCACATTATAAGGCTGTAGCCACACCCACAAACCTAGCAGCTGACTGGTCACCTGACTGTGACCTCACCACAGGTCCTTCAAACAACAACAGTAATAATATCTGGTAGGCTTTACATTATAGAGACAAGCCATTTATGAGGCACATATCGCCCATCGATTACACGACCCTTAGCCCTGCCACAACACATACATACATACACACACAGACAGACAGACATACACACATACATAGATATACACACAGACAGACACACACACAGACACCACCTCTCTCCTCTCATCTGTCCGCAGCATCGCCCTCGCTTCCTCGCTCTGACACAGCAGCGGCCACTGAATGATGACGTCATTCAGTGGCGCGCTCCTCTCTGTGTTAGTCAGAGACAGGAAGCGCGGGCGGCGGGCAGGAACCAGGACGGGTCCTTGCAGCTCCACTCATGCAATTCCCTCTTGCAGGCAGCGGAGCTGCTTGGATCGCTCCCTGGCCGCCGCTACACATGAGGGCAATCAGACCAGGGGCCCCCGGAGCCTCGGGCCCGGAGAAAACAGCCAGTTTGCCCTCATCATTAGCCGCCCTGCAGGGGCCCCCTGGAGGCTCTGGGCCCCGGTGCAATGCACCAGTTGAACGGGCGGTATGTCCGCCCATGGTTATCGCACACGGTCTTCCCTGGCTCCAGGTTGAGTGTAGACAGCCATTGCTTAGACTCTGCATGGATAGCTGTCCACAAATGTTGATCTGTATGACTGTGATCTCCAAGGCATATTATTGTAAACACTGCCTGATTACTGTGAGCCCTGGCTGTGCAGTATGGAGGTGGAGGAGGTATTCTCTCTGCAGTGTTGGAACTTGTGTTGTGTTTAATTAAAGCACGAGTTGAGTGCGCAGGTGGAGGCCCTAGAGGAGGTGCAGGAAACAGAAGCACTGCGGTAACTTTTGCAAAAAAAATTTTTCTGCAAGCCCTGAGGATTCCAAGACTTGCTGTCTATATTTACACCTTGGTGTCTGCTTCTTTAGTTCTCCATCCGCTGGTGTGCACTAATTTAGTTCTCAAACCCAAGCTGTTTAATTCCCCAATCCCTGTTGTCTATTAGTTTAATTCTCCATGTTCTGGTGTTAATTTGTTTAGTTCTGCAATCACAGCTGTTTAGTTTTCCAACCCTTGTTGTCTATTAGTTTAGTTATCCATCGTATGGTGTGTAGTGGTTTAGTTCTACAACCCTAGCTGTTTAGTAGTTTAGTTCTCCAGCTCTGTTGTCTAGTAGTTTAGTTATCCATCTTATGGTGTGTAGTGGTGTATTTCTCTATCCCCAATCGCCCTGCAAGCCTTAGGGATTGCAAGACTTGTGGAGCAGCCCCTTCCCCGGATGCCCCTACAGCCACCAGAGTCAGCCAGTGCCCAGTCATCTAGATGTAACTCCCCTGTCCATGCTTGCTAGTCCAGGTGTCACTGTTGCAATGCACCTGCAGTAGCGCAGGCACATCTTTCTTAGAGAAGTAATGGTGACTGGGCAACTGGTATTGGGGGAACTGCGACGGCCATCAGCCTTTGGAAACCGCCTGTATCATAAGGCAGAAAGGCTGCATTTCCGTGGCCAACAGATTGGCATGGCCATGCAATAATCACAGAGATCACAGGCCATGAGTCATACAAGCTCTGTGATCTTTGTAGCGAATAGCTCTCAGCTGGCCCCTATCGTCCAGACAATGACACGATTGGGCGGCGAATCATCCGAGGAAGCCGTAGGCTGTTCACAATAATCAGTTCTCAGAAAAGTAATAGAGCGCGTATGGCTTATCCATGTCCTGATTACAACACATGGAATATGCGTATATACCGCTGTACGATCATTGCTAACTCCACGATTACTCTACACTCCTCGTTGCCAACAAAAATCCTGTTTTTAACCCAATAAATAAATGCAGGCCAATTGAACGCCATTCTTCTTTAGAAGTTCACACCATCAGGGTGTTCCATCCCCTCTCACTCAGAGTAGCAGCCATATACTTGCACCTAGGCTCACCCAGCCACTTCCACAACTTAGACATTTTTAGATGCTCCCTAAAAACACATCTGTTTAGGGCTGCCTATCACGTTCCCTAATCAAAGTCCTTTTTAATATATATAGTGTAGGGATTTGCTCTGGTAGGTAATAGCAGGGCTGCAGTAACGATGCAACACACAGGCTTAAAGTCTAATTTCAGTAGTTTAATGTCATTTTGCAAACAGCAGGTTAACAGAAAACAAGGGAAAAACATAAATGTACTCCAGCTTGGAGAACCACTGGTCCCAGACTCACCCCTTGCACGGGACGGGCTTAACTAAGCGGCTGCCATGTTCTGCGGCATCCCCCAAGTGCCATTCCCAGGGTTGCTGAGAGTCTTGCTGCTATAGTCCTGCAGCACGGGATCCTGTATACAAGTTCTGGCTAAGTCCAGCCAAGTTCCTTTAACTTCCAGACACATACTCACCATGTGCCAAATACCAACCTCCATTACATAGCCCATAACCCCTCCCACCGGTGAGGTAGACATCACATGGGCTGATCACGTGACCATGACATCAATCATCGCAGGTCCTGTCTTTTGGGAAAAACCCGGCCAAACATTAATCTGCTGGGAGAAATGTATCTCCCATCCAGTAAAACACCCTTTACTGTACCACATACCTCCCTCCTATGTTCAACCCTAGAGGGGTGGACACATGACATACAGTGAACTCGGGACAGGGCATCTGCATTCCCCTGTAGTCTGCCTACTGAAAATTTAAAATTTTGCAGGGACAGGAACCACCTGGTGACTCAGGCATTCCTCTCCTTTGCTTGACTCATCCGCGTAAGAAGGGGAATGATCTGTCACCAACCGAAATGTTCTCCCCTGCAAATAGCGCAATCACTCCAGTGCCCACTTGTTGGCCATGCACTCTCTCTCCACAATACTGTACCTAGTTTCAGCTGAGGTAAGCTTCCGGCTTAGGAAACTAACGGGATGCTCTTCCCCTTTAACCTCCTCCTCCACAGCAGCGAGTCCTATCTCAGAGGCATCAGTTTGCACAACGAACTCTCTTTTGAAATTTGGAGTGATCAGGACTGGTGTACCACACAGTACCTCTTTTAACTTTGTAAAGGCCCCCTCTAACTGATCATTCCAGTGGACCATCACAGATTTCCTTCCTTTTAAGAAGTCTGTTAAAGGCGCGGACAGGGTTGCAAAGTTGGGAATGAACCGCCTGTAATATCCCACCAAACCTAAAAAACTTTTACCTGTTTGTTGTAAGAGGACGGGGCCAGTTCTGAATGGCCTCCACTTTGTTTACTTGGGGCTTGAGAACTCCTCTCCCAATGACGTAACCCAAGTACCGAGCTTCCTCCAACCCTATGGAACACTTCTTTGGGTTGGCAGTTAGCCCTGCTTGTCGCAGAGAGTCTATCACTGCCTGTACTTTTGCTAAGTGACTTTCCCAGTCGGTGCTGTACACAATAATATCGTTTAGATAGGCTGAGGCATAGCGGCGATGGGGACGGAGAACAATATCCATTAATCGCTGGAACGTTGCTGGTGCGCCATGCAACCCAAAGGCTAACACCTCATACTGGAACAGCCCCTCGGGCATTACAAAAGCCGTTTTTTCCGTCGCCGGCTCTGTTAGGGGTACCTGCCAATAACCTTTTGTGAGGTCCAGAGTTGTAAAATACCATGTCTGCCCAAATCGCTCTATCAACTTGTCAACCCGGGGCATGGGGTAGGCGTCAAACTTTGAAATGTCATTAAGCTTTCTAAAATCATTACAGAATCTTAGAGACCCATCAAGCTTGGGTATTAGGACTATTTGGCTGGCCCACTCACTTTGGGACTCTTCTATGACCCCTAACTGAAGCATAGTTTTCACCTCTTCCGAGATGGCTTGTCGCCGGGCCTCAGGCACCCGATATGGCTTTAGTCGGACTTTGGCCTGTGGCTCCGTGACAATGTCATGTTGGATTAGGAAGGTGCGTCTGGGGAGCTCCGAAAAAACATCTGTATTTCGGCTAATGAACTCCTGGACATCCTGAACCTGTCTAGGAGACAAAGTATCTGCAATTTTGACTGCAGGTTGGGCTTCTCCTGCCTCGCCCTGAGGTAATGGAGCCTTCTCCATCTGAAATGCAGGCAGCAGACTATCCCCACGAAGGTTTTCTCTATCTTTCCATGGTTTAAGCAAATTAACATGGTAAACCTGTTCTGGCTTTCTCCGTCCTGGCTGGTGTATCTTGTAGTCTACTGGCCCCACCTTTTCCATGATCTCATGGGGTCCCTGCCACCTAGCAAGGAATTTGCCATCTACGGTAGGCACAAGTACCAACACCCGATCCCCAGGGCTAAAGGTTCTTACCCGAGCCTCCCGGTTATAGACTGTGACTGTTGTGCTGCCTCCATATGTTCCCGGACTAAGGGTTCCGTTACATTTAGCGATGCACCAGCGATCCTGACAACGATACGACCCGGTCAGGATCGCTGGTGCATCGCTAAATGGTCGCTAGTGAGCTGCCAAACAGGCAGATCTCACCAGCGACGTAGCAGTGGTCGGCGGTCGTTACTTACCTGTCAGACGTGGCGATGAAGACGTCCTCCCGCCCATGTCAGACCATTAGACAGCTGCATTTCTGATGTGACAGACAATGCTCGCAAGTGACACAATCTTCAGAACTGTTGTTTCACAAATAGTTCTAAGTTTCTATGTTTGTCATTGTAAAACATTAAGGTTTATTTAACCTCTGTCTGTGTTGGTTTTATCTAAAACCATGTGGCTTTTATATTGTAAGGGTTTACGACCCATTGTCTGATGATGCCGTGTTGTCTGTTTCATCCAATCTTGAAAGCTGGCCACTTGAAAGATGGGATGAAACTATTAGTTACACATTAGTGTAATTTATTATATAACGCCAGAGAAACATGACTTGGACAGAAGCAGAACTGGATACCTGTATGTGTACAGTGTTGATACCTACATAAGTGGTGACGCCCGTGCAGTGTTGTGAATCTTCCAGGGATTCTCTGTCTTGGTGTTGCTTCTGATATTCCAGACGGATGATGTTTAAAAGCCTTTTGGTGATTGATGATGTGAATATACTGTATATAGTTAATCTTTATATATACTTACTCATTATATGTATTTAATCTTTATCTGTACTTAACTTTTGTATCTTAAAATACACAAAAGTGTACGCAATCATACTATCTAATCAAACTATTCCTCTAATTTTATACCTTGTAATAAAATTGCATTATATCGCAAGCAGTAGCCTTCTTTAAAGCCGTATCCAAACCTTAGTGTTAAAAACTTGGCAATACACTGTGACCACGCGTCGCTCGTCGGCGCCAGCAGGAAGACCAGCAGGAAGCCGCCGCCGAGAAATGGCCCAGGATGTTGTCGCGCGATCAGCGATAGCCAGCGAGTGGAGCCGGTCGGAGGTAAGTGTCACATATAGCGATATCGCTAGCAATATCGCTGCTGCGTCACATAATCGGTATCGCTTTAGCGATATTGCTAGCGATATCGCTATGTGTGAAGCCCCCTTAAGGGTAGGACTGTTTCCATTCTTTCTTGCATTTTTGCAACATGTTCTATCACACTTTTGTGGGGGGTAGGTTGGTTCTCCCAGGCCTCTTTGGTTATATCAAGTAAGCCCCGTGGATGTCTGCCGTACAATAGTTCAAAGGGCGAGAACCCCGTAGATGCCTGAGGCACCTCCCGCACTGCAAACAACAATTATGGCAATAAGTGATTCCAGTCCTTCCCATCTTTGGAAACTGCCTTCTTTAACATGCTTTTCAGCGTCTTATTGAACCTTTCTACCAGACCGTCTGTTTGGGGATGATAGACCAATGTGCGCAACTGCGTAACATTTAGTAAACGGCAGAGTTCCTTCATAATTTTTGACATAAAGGGGGTTCCCTGGTCTGTTAAAATCTCTTGAGGAATTCCCACCTGCGAAAACATACCCATGAGTTCCTTTGCTATAAGCTTAGCTGATGTGTGGTGTAGAGGAATGGCCTCAGGATACCGGGTAGCATAATCTAGAACTACCAGGATGTGTTGGTGTCCCCTTGCTGACTTATTGAGAGACCCCCACCAAATCCATTGCCACTCTCTCGAAGGGTACCTCTATAATTGGCAAAGGCACCAAAGGACCCCGAAAGTGAGGCTGGGGACTGGTTACCTGGCACACTGGACAGCAACTACAGTACCGTTTAACTTCTTCATGGACACCTAGCCAGTAGAACCGCTGCAGAATTTGGTCTAGTGTTTTCTTTTGGTCCAAATGCCCACCAAGTACATGAACATGCGCTAAGTCCATTACCAGCCATGTCTGAGGTACGAGTAACTTCTACCAGTTCCCCACTTATTTTCTCCACTCGGTACAACAAATCTTGGTGTAGCTCAAAGCGTGGCAGCACTGTAGCTGCCCCAGGTTGTTGGGGTTCGCCATTGACAAACAGTACATTTTCTCTGGCCCGGGCCAAAGTAGGGTCTCGGAGTTGCGCCGTACCAAAATTGTCACCTGATACATTCAAATCTGACAACTCAGGTCCCGGCAGCAAGTCTTCCACCTCTCCAGCCAATACTTCTATGGGAGAACTCTTCCCCTCGTCCACCGAAGGGAAGGTTGCCCCTACTGCCAGCACTTCTTCCTCTGGGCCACCAGGTTCATGCCCTACTTCTGGAGAATGTAACCTGGTTGCCTCTGGTGCCGGCAGTTGCTCCGTGGGTGAGACAACAGATGGCCACAGCATAGAAAATAAAGGAAAGTCTCTTCCAATTATCACTTCATAATGCAAATTAGTCACAACCCCCACCTCGTGGCACCACCTCCCCGCTGGCGTGCTGATCACCACAAGTGCGGTGGGATAGTCTTATAAGTCCCCATGTATACACAACACCCCAATTTTCCGACCCGTATACTCGCTGGTTTGTATCCAGCTGGCTCGTACCCGGGTTACAAGACTCCCTGAGTCTAATAGGGCCACAGCCAGGGTGCCCTCCACTTCAACCTTACACAAATGTTCCATATTGGGACCTTTCGGGGTGCCCATTGCACACATCAGTTCGGCATAGTGAGACTGGCGGTACCCAAAGTTGGTGTTCATGGGCTCAGCCAGGTGGGGGCAATCAGCTCTCATATGCCCTGGTTCCTGGCACCGCCAGCAGATTATGGGGCTCCTTACTTCCCCAGATAAGTCCTGAGCGGTCTTCCTGGGTTCCGCTCGCCGAACCAGGGGTGGAGACTTAGGGAACCTTCCTGTTACCTTCCGGAGAGTCCCACCCTGTAGCTGTTTGGTAGCCCCATACCTTTCTATGAGGTCTATCATTTGCATGGCATTAGTAGGGGATGCCTGTCCGACCCATGTCTGGAGGGAGTGGGGCAAAGCCCTCCAAAACTTATCAGTCGCTATGCGGTCCAGCATGGCTGTGAGGGACAACACCTCAGGCTGCTTTCAAAGGTCCTGGGGCCAGAAACAGAGCGATGCTTTCTGCCCACTGGTCCCAGGGTAGCTTCTCTCAGCGACTCCTTCGAACATCTCCAGGTACGCCTCCACATCGTCCGACTTCTCCATTTTGGGAACCCCTGTACGAACCGCTTTCCGGACATCATGGATTCCCTGGTTAGTTCCTTTTGTCTGCGCTGTCATGATATGCTGTATCAACAGCTGATTGGTTTCCTGCTGCTGCTGCATAGCCTGCTGCTGTGTAGCCTGCTACTGCATAGCCTGCTGCTGCTGTCGCATGGCCTCTATGAGCGTTTTGACCGTGACCTCCATTTCTGGAAAGTTCCCCGCCTGTGTCTGTGCACTTGTTTCACCCAAGACATAGACTGGGGTACGGATCAAAAATAAGCAAAAACAGCCTGGCCTCACTGCGTTTGCCCGCATTCTTCACCAATTGTGGGGATTCACTCTGGTAGGTAATGGCAGGGCTGCAGTAACTAGGCAACACACAGGCTTAAAGTCTAATTTCAGTGGTTTAATGTCACTTTGCAAACAGCAGGTTAACAGAAAATAAGGGAAAAACATAAATGTACTCCAGCTTGGAGAACCACTGGTCCCAGACTCACCCCTTGCATAGGACGGGCTTAACTAAGTGGCTTCCAGGTCCTGCGGCATCCGCCAGGTGTCATTCCCAGGGTTGTTGAGAGTCTTGCTGCTATAGTCCTGCAGCACGGGATCCTGTATACAAGTTCAGGCTAAGCCCAGCCAAGTTCCTGTAACTTCCAGACACACACTCACCATGTGCCAAATACCAACCTCCATTACATAGCCCATAACCCCTCCCACCGGTGAGGTAGACATCACATGGGCTGATCACGTGACCATGACATCATCACAGGTCCTGTCTTTAGGGAAAAACCCGGCCAAACATTAATCTGCTGGGAGAAATGTATCTCCCAACCAGTAAAACACCCTGTACTGTACCACAATAGCTACTTCTCTGAACATAATTCACCATCAAACTCAACTGTACCCAAAAGGCTCTTGCAGCCTTTATCTACCCCCCATTTCCTCAAGATGGTTGTATCATCATTATAAATAAGCACCTGTAATTAATTGGTGTCACCTCACCTCATTGTAGATTGTAAGCTCTGAAGAGCAGGGTTGTCATTATTTTTGCTTTTAGGCTGTGTTCACACAGTGTTTTTTTAGCGGTATTTTTAGCGGTTTTTCCAATAAAACCGCTAAAAATAAGCTTCCCATTCATTTCTATGCATTTTGCACTTTTTGTGCATATTGTTGTGCTTTTTACCGCAAAAAAACGCATCGCGGTAAAAAAACGCAGCATGCTCATTAATTTCGCAGATTTTTCCGCGTTTCTGGCTATTTCTATGCGTTTTGAAAACGCGCGGAAAAAAATGCATAAAAACCGCGCGTTTTCTGCGCAAAAACGGCGCGGAAAACGCGCGGTTTCTGGGAAGGGAGTCAGGTTTTTCAGCAGAAATTTTCTGCTACGTGTGCACTTAGCCTAATTGTTAGATTATCTTAAACTTGCTAACTTTTGACTGTTTTATATGAACTGCTGAATGTGTTTGCGATATATAAATAAAGGTCATTATTATTTGTAGATTGAAGATGGTGAAATTCAAGCTGTTAACTTTGCGATGTGTAAGAGTAAAGAATCTTTTACACACATCTGCACAAACGAGGGTTTTCTGCTCTGCCGACACAGGGTGGAGTAGGGTGAACACGACAAGCTGTGAGAGAGGTGCAGGCGGGGATGTTATAGTGGATTGAGAAAGATGGGGTGTGCTTGGTATGTAAGATCAGTCAAAAACAGCAGGTATGTCCAATTCTGTTATGAATGGGTAACCGGGGAGGAGAGCCAATAGGCTATGCCACCAGAACACCAGAGAGGTTTGTCACTTAGCAGATTGCAGACCTCTGATCTTAACAACACAATGTCACGTCAGACGCGGGGCCTGCTGTCCCGGCCTCGGCCACTAGGAGGCGCCGGACTGTCACATCGCCGTCAGACTCGGGGCCTGCTGTTCCGGCCTCGGCCACTAGGAGGCGCCGGACTGTCACATCGTCGTCTGACTCGGGGCCTGCTGTTCCTGTCTCGGCTACTCGGAGGCGCCGTGGTTCGCCCCCGAGTGATGGCGGCGACAGAGAAGGGGCTCCTGCGCAGGCATCTGGTGGACGAGGGCTCTGCTCCTCTGTCAGTCAAGAAGGGGTTGGTGCATCACCATCTGGCCTGGTTCTGCAGGCGGTCCTGATGACATCATCAGTCCGGGAACCTGTGAGGGATGACCTGATCCCTCAAATACCTTGGGACTGGTCTTGCAAGCTGCCGGATATATTCTTGGTTCCCCTGTGTGCTACCGTGTGATTTGCCATTTTTTGACTCTGACCTCAGCCTGCATTTCTGACCCTTCTACTGCCTGACGATTTTGTACCTCTGCTACTCTCCTGGTTTGTGACCTTGGCCTGGATATTCGACTCTGCTACTGCCTGCCATTTTTGCACCTTTGCCACTCTCTCGTTTTGTGACCTTGGCCTGGACTGTCTACTCTGCCACTGCCTGCCGATCCGGTACCTCCGCTGCTCTCCCGATTTCTGTCTACGTTTTTGGTTCCCTGCCTTTTTCCCTTGGCTACCGTCCTGCTCTGGTCCACTGCTCCTCTAGACAGCCACCCCCTGGGCCTTGCTACAATTCCAGATCCCTGTATGTGTATGTGTGTTAAGGGTCTCGGGGTTTCTCGGGGTGCTGTCCCTATTGCAGCCCAGATTCGCGGACGGATGTCACATTATATCCAGTCATAAAAAAAAAGAAAATTTTTGTGTATATATCCAACATATGCAAAAGCAGTCTCCCTGAACTTTTTTTTTTTTCCTTCTTCTGCCTGAGCTGATTTTTGGCCTAAACTCCTGTTACTCGCTTCAGTGCACAGCCTTGAGGATCACTCCCATCTTCCTGCACAAGCATGCTGCAGTCCGGAGACTTCAGGAAGAAAGCTGAACGTGAGAGATCCACACTCCAGGGACATCGGCCCCTGAACGGCTCTGGCCAGGGTTGCCCAGGGGCTCAGGTACTGCCCGGAGATGCGGCCAAAGTTTTATTGCCCATCTCTCTTTCATTTGGTCAGAAATCTCTGTGTTTAAAAGCTTATGTGGATTGTGGATCTGAAGGAAATTTTATTGATTCTTTGGCTGCTAGGAATCTTGCTGTACCGCTGCTAAGGCTTAATGCCCCTATTCAAACCACGGCTATCAATGGCACATCTATTATTCAGGAGGGGGTTAAATTTGTTACGGCCAAAATTGCTATGTCTGTGGGAACATTACATACCGAACTTATGTCATTTTTTGTGATGGATAATTTATCTGCTGCAGTTATTTTGGGGATGCCATGGTTACGCCAGCATAATCCTGTTATTGACTGGCACCTGAGTGATGTTGTGCGCTGGAGTTCGCAGTGTCAGGATAACTGCATATCATTAGCAGTAAACCAAGTTAAGGTTAAAAACCCCCTCATACCGTTTGCTTTCAGAGACTATGAGGATGTTTTTTCTATTGTAGAATCTGAGAAGTTACCCCCATAGAGAGTATGATTGCCCTATAGACCTGATTCCAGATGCCCGTCTCCCAAAAGGGAGAATATATAATCTCTCTGGTCCAGAGCATCAGGCCATAAATGACTATATAGCGGACAGTTTAAAAAAAGGGTTTATTAGACCATCCATTTCACCAGTTGGGGCCGGGTTCTTCTTTGTGGAGAAGAAAGATGGGGGTCATAGACCTTGCATTGATTACCGGGAATGAAACGCAATGACTATAAAGAACCAGTATCCGCTTCCACTCATCCTTGATCTTTTCAATCAGCTAATGGGAGCCCGTTGGTTTACTAAACTTGACCTCCGGGGGGCATATAATCTGGTCCGCATAAGAGAGGGGGATGAGTGGAAAACCGCCTTTAATACACCCCTTGGCCACTTTGAGTACCTTGTAATGCCGTTCGGACTCAGTAAGGCACCTGCCGTGTTCCAGAAGTTCGTTAATGATATTTTCAGAGACATTTATGGGGTGTATGTCATAGTGTATTTGGATGACATTCTGATTTACTCTGCTGATCCTGTGACATGCTCAGCACGTCTGTTCTGTGCTGCAGAGACTACGAGAACACTTCTTGTTTGCTAAACTGGAGAAATGTGTTTTTTTTTGCTGAGGAGGTACAGTTTTTAGGGTACATGGTCTCAGGCAAAGGGTTCTGCATGTATCCTGCCAAGATCCAACCTATTAAAGCTTGGGTACAACCCAAATCGCTAAAAGCACTGCAGCGATTTTTAGGGTTTGCTAATTACTACCGCAAGTTCATCAGGGGTTTCTCAGAAATTGCCAAACGACTCACGGATTTGACCCGGAAAGGGGCAGACGTGGCCAATTGGAACCCTGTGGCAATTCAGGCATTTTCTACGCTAAAGGAGTGCTTTGTGGCCAACCCAGTTTTGGTTCAGCCTGATCTGGACCGCCATTTATTGTAGAAGTAGATGCCTCTGAAGTCGGAGTGGGAGCAGTGCTATCGCAAGGCACTGCATCCCTCACTCAGCTTCGTCCATGTGCTTTTTTTTCCCACAAACTCTCTTCCACTGTGAAAAACTATGATATAGGTAATCTGGAACTATTGGCAGTTAAATGGGCCTTCGAGGAATGGCGCCACTTCCTCGAGGGCGCCAAACATAAGATCACTGTAATTACTGATCACAAGAACCTGACCTACCTGGAGTCAGCTAAAAGACTAAATCCTAGACAAGCAAGGTGGACCTTGTTCTTCTCTAAGTTTGATTTTATAATCACCTTCCGCCCTGGTACTAAAAATGTGAGGGCCGATGCCCTCTCTCGCAGTTTTTGCCCCTCACAAGCCGAGGACTGTGAACCAGTCCTGATATTGGGATCGTTGTGTCGGCAGTGTCTTTGGACCTTCTGGAGGAGATCAGTAGGTCCCCAGAACAAGCTCCTGACACTACGCCCCCCAAAAAATTGTTCATTCCGGCTACATTTCGCCTACAAATTCTTAAAGAATCGCATGACTCTCTTCTGGCAGGCCATCCTGGTCTCAATAATACCACCAGACTGGTAACTAGGAATTTTTG
Source organism: Dendrobates tinctorius (assembly GCF_039654945.1). NCBI lineage: Eukaryota > Metazoa > Chordata > Amphibia > Anura > Dendrobatidae > Dendrobates > Dendrobates tinctorius. The sequence continues at coordinate 10,696,919 of NW_027361808.1, forward strand.
GTGGCTGACGGTGGTTAAGGACTGTAAAGACTATGTTTTAGCGTGTGAAGTCTGTACCCACGCCAAGTCCCCCCGTAATCGCCCTGCCGGCTGGCTCCAGTCCTTGCCCACCCCTGAGAGTCCATGGACCCATATCTCCATGGACTTCATTACGGACCTGCCGTCCTCAGATGGGAAAACGTGTATCTGGGTGGTGGTGGACAGGTTCAGTAAACAGTGTAATTTTGTCCCCCTGTCGGGGTTACCTAACTCCGAAACTTTGAGTAAACTGTTCATTGTGCATGTTGTATGTCTGCACGGTGCTCCGGTCAATATTGTGTCCGACAGAGGTACCCAGTTCGTTTCAAAGTTCTGGAGGGCGTTCTGCAAATGCATTGGTATTGAGTTGTCCTTTTCCTTGGCCTACCACCCCAAAACTAATGGTCAAACTGAGCGTACCAACCAGGCTCTGGAGCAATACCTTCGCTGTTATGTGTCACAACATCAGTCCGATTGGGTGGAACATCTGCCATTAGCTGAGTTTGCCCTAAATAATCAGTACCAGGACTCTATTAAGACTACCCCCTTTTTCTGCAACCATGGACTGCATCCGCGCTTTGGTTCATTCTCGGCCAGGATGTCGGAGCTCCCTGGGGTAGAGAAAAATATACATCGCTTAAAAACGATTTGGTCTGAGGTAAACTCGAACTTGAAAGGGGCTCAGGTTAGACAGGCTTCGGCTGCGAACAGACTGCGATCTAAGGGGCTGCACCTGGGAGTTGGAGACAAGGTCTGGCTCTCCACCAAAAACATCAAGCTTAAAGTGCTGTCTGCCAAACTGGGTCCCAGATTTATTGGTCCATACGAAATTATAGAGGTGATTAGCCTGGCAGTCTTCCGTTTAAAACTCCCTCAGTCATTCAAATTGCCCAACGTCTTCCATAAATCTCTCCTCAAGCTGTATCGTTCTACAATTCATCCTGTCCAGTCCCCTACTCCTCCTGTTTCGGTCAGGGGTACCTTGGAGTATGAAGTCCAGGGTGTCCTTGACTCCCGCCTTGTAAGAGGGTCTGTACAGTATCTTGTACACTGGAAGGGCTACGACCCGGAGGAGAGGCCCTGGGTCCCCGCGGGGGACATCCATGCCAAAGCATTAATTAGGAGATTTCATCTCCTTCACCCTGACAAATCGGGTTTTGAGGGTCCGGAGGCCCCATTTTAAGGGGGGGTACTGTCACGTTGCCGTCAGACTCGGGGCCTGCTGTCCCGGCCTCGGCCACTAGGAGGCGCCGGTCTGTCACATCGCCGTCAGACTCAGGGCCTGCTGTCCTGGCCTCGGCCACTAGGAGGCGCCGGACTGTCACATCGTCGTCTGACTCGGGGCCTGCTGTTCCTGCCTCAGCCACTGGGAGGTGCCGTGGTTCGCCCCCGAGTGATGGCGGCGACAGAGAAGGGGCTCCTGCGCAGGCATCTAGTGGACGCAGGCTCCGCTCCTCTGTCAGTCATGGAGGGGTTGGTGCATCACCATCTGGCCTGGTCCTGGGGGCGGTCCTGATGACATCATCAGTCCAGAAACCTGTGAGGGATGACCTGATCCCTCAAATACCTTGGGACTGGTCTTACAAGCCGCAGGATATATTCTTGGTTCCCCTGTGTGCTACGGTGTGATTTGCTATTGTTTGACTCTGACCTCAGCCTGCATTTCTGACCCCTCTACTGCCTGACGATTTTGTACCTCTGCTACTCTCCTGGTTTGTGACCTTGGCCTGGATATTCGACTCTGCTACTGCCTGCCGTTTTTGTACCTTTGCCACTCTCTTGTTTTGTGACCTTGGCCTGGACTGTCTACTCTGTCCTGCCTGCCGATCCAGTACCTCGATTGCTCTCCCGATTTCAGTCTACGTTTTTGGTTCCCTGCCTTTTTCCCTTGGCGACCGTCCTGCTCTGGTCCACTGCTCCTCTAGACAGCCACCCCCTGGGCCTTGCTACAATTCCAGATCCCTGTATATTGGTTAGGGGTCTCGGGGTTTCTCAGGGTGCTGTCCCTAATGCAGCCCAGATTCACGGACGGACGTCACATACAACTAGCAGTAGCCGTGGAGCGTCCCTACATTGCCCTAGACGCTTCGTCACAGCTGGAGGACTAACTTAGCCGAAAGACAGAAAGGTGAAATGTAAACTGCTCCGGAGCAGATCCACAAAGGAATAGACAGCCCCCAAACAAATATTGTCGGTGAGACAAGATGAAGCACAAACACAGACAGAAAATAGACTGAGCAAATGATGGGGCCCACACTGACTAGATAGGACAGGACAGAAAAGGCACTGTCTGCAATCATGCAAAACCCCTAACAATTCCAACACGACTGATGTACAAAAATAATGAGGTTTGCACAAACCTCGCCCCCATTATATCAGCACTCAGGTGTGAACTGGTGGCTAGCAACAGGCTAATACAGCAGGGAACTGAGCAAACAAACACAAGATACAAAAATACAGGGCAAGAGCCAGCAGCCCCTGGGGGGAGCAAGCTGACCCCTGACAGCAAGGCAAAATCAGATGCAAAGGGTTTAGCAAATGACACTTAGCTGAAAAATGCAGGATCAGGCAGGAGACAGAAATCCTCAATAAGCAAAGAAAGTATCACCGGCAGATACTGAGAGAAGTCTGCTAGCTTATGTAGTCCCAGTCACTACCCCCACTCCTCCAAATATCTTCTGCAGCTCTTGGGTTAACATCATGTTGACCAGCTCCACTACCAGCAGTATCCACCAGAGGGAGCCTTGCCTCAAAAGTCGGATTAAGAGAGTTCACAATACAATTCCATATCAGCTGGCAGGCTCTCATTCACCCCAACTGTAGGGGGTAAACAAGTGGAGGTTCTTCGGCCAGAGACCTGTGTGACAACACTTGCCATGGTGAGAGAGGAGGAAGAGTCAGAAGATGGGGTGGACGGTGGTTGGCGAGACCCACTAGTCTGCATTTTAGCACAATGACATTCCCAGATTAGCACATGTTGATTGCACATGTGCCAGGTCATGCATGTAGTACTGAAATGATTTCATTTTTTACTCTACTAGGTTGTTTTTAAAAAAGTTGACAGATAACATGATTTTTTAGATTTTTGCCGGTCTGAAAAAAGACCCAAGATGGTCAACTGCAGAACCATGAATGCTGCTGTCCACTGCCATAGTTGGGCCTCAGGATGCATTGGTGTTGTGAATTCCCTTTCTGGCTTCCCTCTGTTTATTACTGAAGGTAGTGGAGCTGGTCAGATTGACAGAGGGGTTGCGAGTTCTCATTCTGGGCTTCCTCTGGGAGTTACTGGAGGTAGTGGAGCTGATCTGATTGACAGAGGCTTGCCACCTGATAATGAGGATGACGATTGGAGATCTGGGGTTTCAGATTGGGATTTAAGACAGCTGAATCCCTCTGTTACGGGCTGGCGAAACGCACCAAATAATAAAGATGGCGTTTAGGTGCGTTCGCAGCCTGAGGTCCACCGTGCAGAGGTGTTAACTGCTGCTCGGTAATGGCAGATGCGATATGGCGGTATAATAACGGAACACACGGGGTTAACCACACCCAATATGTACCGAGGCGGACTCTGTTATCTAACAGAGCAGCACAACCGCCAAATAACCGCCTGTTATTGCTCACAGAGCTCGGCAGTGTGAGCGCTAGCGTATAGTCACAGAACTCAGTCCTTAGACCGCAGGACTGAAGTCCCTCTAGACCGCTAGCACTCGGCACCGTGACTACGATGCCAGCAAGGGTTAAATAAATTCCATGTGCAAGTTTGCACAGTGCCGCTCAGGTGGACGCCACTAATCGCCCTGGGTTGGGCCAAGTGAGCGCACAGGTTGCGCAAGGCGTTGCACCGCCGTGGCTGTCACTTACTGCGGTTCGATAGTGCCCTGTAGTGGGCGACACCATCGGACGCTAGTTTGCAGACGGCTGGTATACACTGTGGCCTATAGACTAGCCACTGGCAGGCGCTGACTCAGACTCTAAACCCTATAAACATACGTATCAAAAGGGAAGGTTGTTGTGAGCTCATCTGTTCATTCACCTTTTGTGTCCGAGGATCTCCCTCTTCTGGTGAAGGAAGGTAGTGAGGCTGATTTGGATGAAAGAAACCAAACACCTGATCAGGTGGATTGTGACCCGGTAACGGGAACTTCAGACTGGATATAAGGCAGCCGACGCCCTTCTGAGTGGCTGGTGATTTCTCTGCTGGATTCTTGGAGACCAGTCTGATTCCTGCTTCCCAAAGATAAGTTTTTGGGAAGCAGGAATCAGACTGGTCTCCAAGAATCCAGCAGAGAAATCACCAGCCACTCAGAAGGGCGACGGCTGCCTTATATCCAGTCTGAAGTTCCCGTTACCCAGTCACAATCCACCTGATCAGGTGTTTGGTTTCTTTCATCCAAATCAGCCTCACTACCTTCCTTCACCAGAAGAGGGAGATCCTCGGACACAAAAGGTGAATGAACAGATGAGCTCACAACAGAAGGGGTTTCATAATGAGTCAGTCACCAGATACATACATCCATCGTCATACACTCCAAACTATTTGAGTCTTTCCTAGCGCATGGCCGCACGGCCATGCTGCTCTTTTATAGCTGCATCCTTCCGGGACCTTCCTGACCTTTCAGATGGTCCAATCCGAGCTGGAGAAGGACCTGAGCATGTGACCTCCGATCTCCAAAGAGAGATCGTCCCACGGGCATGCTCAGTGGAGCGAAAGGAGGACTTAGTTCCTGGAGTGGCTCGCTGCTGGCCAGCATGCGTTGTCAACCCTGAACCAGAGGTGGCAGCAGCAACCGATCCTACACTGCTGGTCTGGGCAGAGCGCCTGGACCGACGAGTCTGCTGAGCAGGCTCCACTGCGGCCGAAGAAGATTGGGAGACTGCTGGGTGCAAGGCTCTGGATTCCTGCTGTGCAGTGGCAGTAACCAGATGCCTAACACCCTCTATCCCTGCTGGTGATTTTCTTGCTGTGCCTTCTGAGGTCTGATGTCTCCTGCTCTGTCCCTGCATGGTTCAGCTAAGTGGTTCATTTGCTATTCAGTTTGCATTTGATCTTGGTTTGTCTATCTCTGCTTTGTGTGGGTCAGCAAGCTCCGGCGGGGGCTGTGCTGAATCCCCGCCCATATGTTACTGCTTGTGCCAGTTTGTTTTGTCCCCTGTTATATTGGTCTCTTTTTGCTTTGCTTTCAGAATATACCAGAGTGCTGATATAGTGGGGGCGAAGTCGTGCGACTTCAGTGTTTTTTGTGCATCAGACGTGTTGGACTTTTTGCAGGGTTTTTTGCATGATTGCAGACAGTGTCTTTCCTTTCCTGTCCTGTCTAGTCAGTGTGGGCCCCATCATTGCTCAGTCTATTTTCCTGACTGCGTTAGTGTTTTCATTTTGTCTCACCAACAATATATGTTTGGGGCTGTCTGTTCCTTTGGGGTCTGCTCCGGGGCAGTTTAGATTTTCCCTTTCTTGCTTTAGGCTTAGTTAGCTCTCCGGCTGTGCCAAGGCGTCTAGGATCATCGTAGGTACGCTCCACGGCTACTGCTAGTTGTGTGGCTAAGATCAGGGGTCTGCAATCTGCTTAGTTACCAACCTCTCTGGTTTTCTGTGGCTTAGCCTGGGCCTGCTATCCTCCTTGGTAACCCATTCATAACAGAATCACAAGCCTAACTGTAGACTCTAGGGTACTCTAAAGAAGGAAAGAATTTAAAAAAAAAAAAAGAAAAAGTGTCAGAATATTTTTTTATATATTTTTTCCTCTTTTTTTTTTTCTGGGGCTGTAGGAGGATATTTTTTCTCTAAATGGAGACTAAGCAATTGTCTGATCGTGTTGAGCAGCTCGCTGCTGAAGTGCGGGGAATTTCTGCCTATCTCGCTCAATCATCTGCTGTTGAACCAAAAATCCCTACTCCTGATGTGTTTTTCGGGGATCGGTCTAAATTTTTGAATTTTAAGAATAATTGTAAACTATTTTTTGCTTTGAAACCTAACTCATCGGGGAGCTCTGTGCAGCAGGTTAAAATTGTCATCTCCCTGCTGTGCAATGATCCCCAGGATTGGGCCTTTTCTTTGACACCCAGAGATCCTAGTCTGGCTAATGTGGATGCGTTTTTTCAAGCCTTGGGGTTGTTGTATGATGAACCTAATGTTATTGATCAAGCTGAGAAAACCTTATTGGCATTGAACCAGGGTCAGGATTCTGCAGAGTTATATTGTCAAAAATTCAGAGAGTGGGCGGTCCTTACTAAATGGAATAACGATGCCCTAGCAGCTCTCTTTCGGAAGGGTTTGGCAGAAACCGTAAAAGATGTTATGGTGGGATTTCCTGCTCCCTCTGGTCTTGACGACTCTATGTCATTGGCCATTCAAATTGATCGGCATTTACGTGAACATAAAACTACACGAGAGGCGTTGCCGCCTTTTGAACGAATTTCTGAACCCATGCAATGCGATATGGTTTTGTCTAGGGCGCAACGTCAGGAGTTTAGCAGGCATAATAAGTTGTGCTTTTTCTGCGGGGACGCCTCTCATACTATTTCTGTCTGCCCTAAACGAGAAAAGTGTTTTGCTCACACATTTGTGGTGGGCAGTGTACAGTAGGGTGACCGCAAAAAATCGATGTCGGAATTTTGTCCGTCTGGACCCCACAAAATGATTCCCCTTTCCAGATATTGAGATAGCCAAAATTTGAGCTCGATCAAACGACGTTAACCCGTGCCGCTCGTCGCTCAAAGTTTGAAAAAATCCAAATTGAGGTTTTTTAAGATTTAGGTATTTTGCATAGTCTGTTAGACTATAAAGAATGTGACAACAACATTGCAGAAATAGCTCTGACCAAATTTTCGAACCATTTTTGGTATTTGAATGCAGAGTTGGTGGAATTATCGCTTTTTGATCCCACCATTACAGACAATGAAAAGTTGTTAATGGCTAATAAATTGCTCAGTAGCACAGATGAACCATCAGAGCATGCTAGGGTTGTAAAGCCAAAACTTAGGAAAGAAAAATTAAAAGAGGTAGGAAGTAACCGACTTTAACGACCTTCTGACAAAAGATGAAGAACAAAAGCAACATGTCCTGCAAGTTGTAAGCAAATGCCGAGCATTATATTCTGACGTTTCAAAAACTACTTTAACAAAAGCTCTAGAATAGATTAGATAACTATGTAAAATTATCAACTCATGTAGGTTAGCGTGCTCTGATGGTTCATCTGTGCTACTGAGCAATTTATTAGCCATTAACAACTTTTCATTGTCTGTAATGGTGGGATCAAAAAACGATAATCCCACCAACTCTGCATTCAAATACCAAAAATGGTTCGAAAATTTGGTCAGGGCTATTTCTGCAATGTTGTTGTCACATTCTTTATAGTCTAACAGACTATGCAAAATACCTAAATCTTAAAAAACCTCAATTTGGATTTTTTCAAACTTTGAGCGACGAGCGGCACGGGTTAACGTCGTTTGATCGAGCTCAAATTTTGGCTATCTGAATATCTGGAAAGGGGAATCGTTTTGTGGGGTCCAGACGGACAAGATTCCAACATTTTTTCCCCCCCATATGAGATCCGGTCACCCTAGTGTACAGCCTAAGTTCCTTTTGGCCATTGCCCTGATCTGCTTCTTGTCTATGGGTCGCCCCTCGGCTCGCCCAGGGCAGTGGAGTACTCGGTATCGGGCCGGTGCAAGGGGGATGGTGTGTCACAGCAGCGGTGACCCGGTCCGTGGCCCTGGGCCCCAATATCAATGGCGGTGATGTTAAAGGTGTTAGAATTTATTAGAATAGTTTGTGACGCCACCCGTGGTATATGGCAAGTATGATGTTGAGCCAACGCTGCATGCAGATCCACTGGGACTGATGGCGTGGTGCAGCAAAGATGGTATAGCTCCCCACAGGTGGAGCCATAGTCCCAGGGCAGTGTAGGTGCGCAATGGATGAGGAGAGGCGCAGAATGGTATGGATGTTGTTACCCAGGTGTAGCGGTGCGGGAATAACTGGAGGACACCAGGGTATGCGGTTCCAAAGCTTTACTCACTGTTTGCAGTTCACACCACTGCCTGCCTCCGTACTGTGTTCTCCAGGTCAGGGCTCCAGCCAACCTCCAGGAGGATAGGATTCTCCCTTCCACACTCCACCAACATGTACCTTACTGAACGACTCCTCCAATGCGCCTTTAGGTGCGAAGCACTCCAGTACTTAGTTACCCTGGAATGCCTCTCTCTAGGTGTTCCTAGTCTCTACTTGTATGACAGACAGCTGTAGCCTGCTTCGGGGAACTCTAGCTCCAGAGTCCCGGCTCTCTATCTGTTTAGCTGTTGTGTCCCAAGTCTATGGTGGGAGCAAGGCGTTAGCGGCTCACTACTCCTCCGGTGTCTGTTGCTGGGTATAAAGATCCAATCAACCTCGGGGACCGGGCCCCGGCCTTTGCGCTTTCTGGCCTGGAAGGGTTCTCTCTCTTTCTCAACCAGCTTCCCACCGTCCTTCTATTCTCCTTCATTCCGATCTGTTCTATCTCTCTCTGATGGAATCTGTAGTCTTCAGTCTACGTCTCTTTCTCCTTCTCTTCCTTTCCTGAGAAGCTCTTCCACTAAGACCAGTCCTCAGCCTCTCCTGACTGACTGCCTTCCTCCGCCTTGAGCTCCTCTCAGGGTGACCTGCCGTCAGCCTGCTCTCTCTCTCAGACCCTCGTCTGCTGACCTCCTTTCAGACTGACTTCCTCTGGGTCTCTCCCCAGACTGACTTCTTCTGGGTCTCCCCCCCAGACTGACCTGAAATCTTACACTTTCCCTCTCTTTTGTATCATTGCACTCCACCCGCCTCCCAGCACATCTTGTGTTACAAAGCAGGGTTCCACGAGGGGTGCTCTGCTAACCCCCAGCTTGAAGCTGTTAGGTGGCCCCACTGAACTATCCTGTGTGTGGAATGCAGGTGTGGAGCATGGTTAGGAGTTCCCACCTTACCTGGATGGTGGGGCACTTCACCTTAGGAGAAGGTGCAGTACCTCTGTGGCGACTGAAGCCTCAGGGGCGCCACATCTACATTTTCCGCTAAGGCTTTTGTCGATTCAGGAGCAGCTTTGAATCTGATGGATTTGGACTTTGCTAAACGTTGTGGTTTTCCCATGATACCCCTGCGGAATCCTATCCCTTTGAGGGGTATTGATGCTACTCCTTTGGCAGAGAATAAACCCCAGTTTTGGACCCAGGTGATAATGCGGGTCGCCCCGGACCACCAAGAAAATTGTAAATTTTTGGTGTTGCACAATTTGCATGATACTATTATTCTGGGTTTTCCTTGGTTGCAAACTCATAATCCTGTTTTGGATTGGAAATCTGTGTCTGTGGTGAGTTGGGGTTGTCAATGTGTTCTTATTGACACTCCTGTTTTCTCCACCTCTCCCCAGTCTCATGATAATCCTGACTATTTGGCTGATTTTTCTGATGTACTTAGTGAGAGTAAGTCTGCGTCTTTGCCTCCTCATAGGAGTTATGACTGTGCAATTGAGTTAATGCCTGGGTGAAAATTTCCCAAGGGTCGGCTTTTCAACTTATCTGTACCCGAACATGATGCTATGCGATCTTATATCAAGGAGTCGTTGGAGAAGGGTCATATTAGACCATCCTCTTCACCTATAGGTGCTGGTTTTTTTTGTGGCCAAGAAAGATGGTTCATTAAGGCCATGTATTGACTATCGTTCCCTTAACAAAATCACTGTTAAATATCAGTACCCGTTATCCCTGATTTCTGATTTATTTTCCAGAGTTAAAAGTGCCTGTTGGTTTTGGTCTTGAGGGAAAATTCTCTGTATGTTAAGGGATCGAAGTGCCTCTTTGGTGTACAGAGGATTCCATTTTTGGGATTCATTTTGTCCCCGTCTGCTATTGAAATGGACCCGGCCAAGATACAGGCCATTTATGATTGGGTTCAGCCCACTTCTTTGAAGGATGTCCAGAAGTTTTTGGGTTTTGATAATTTCTACCGTAAATTTATAAGTAATTTTTCTGGTATTGTTAAACCACTGACTGACTTGACCAAGAAGGGCGCTGATGTGGTGAATTGGTCTCCAGAGGCAGTCTCGGCATTTCAGGAGCTTAAGGCTAAGTGCACACGTACCGGAACTCTCGCGGAAATTACCGCGAGAATTCCGGAATTCCAGTCCGCGGGAAAATCGCATTTTAAATTCCCGCGATTTTCCCACGGAAAAACTAGCATTTTGCAAGCGTAATTAGCTTGCAGAATGCTAGCGTTCTCCAAGCGATCTGTAGCATCGCTTGGAGAACTGATTGACAGATTGGTCACACTCGTCAAACATAGTGTTTGACAAGTGTGACCAACTTTTTACTACTGAGGCCGCCTATGCAGCATCAGTAGTAAAAGATAAAATGTAAAAAAAAAATAAAAAATGGTGTTATTCTTACCCTCCGACGTCCCGCGCATCCGTTTCCAGTAATCCTTTGCGAAAATGCCCACGATGACGTCAGTTCTCGCGGGATCGCGACATCTCGCGGTAATTCGCGATGACGTCGCGCGAATGACCGCGAGACTTCGCGATCCCGCGAGAGTGGACGCCATCGCGGGCATTTTCGCAAAGGATTACTGGGAACGGGAGCGTGAAGAGAAGCGGGAAGACTGCGCGGGACGCCGGAAGGTAAGAATAACAATATTTTTTATTTTATAATTCTATTTTTTACAGGGTTATGGTACCCAAAGCCCGGAGGACAGTCTCCTCTCCTCCAGACCGTGGGTACCATCCGCAATTGTTCTGCTTACTTTCCGCATGGTGTGCACAGCAAATTAATGAGCATGCTGCGGTTTTTACCGCGAAGTGATTCCGCCGCGGTAAAAACTGCAGCATTAGTACAGCATTGCGGAATCCCATAGGAATGCATGGGATGCTTATTTTTCGCGTTTTCGCGGCAAAATCGCACGGTTAAAACCGCTGCGGAAACGCGAAAAAAACGCCACGTGTGAACTCAGCCTAAGCGTACATTTACTTCTGCTCCGGTTCTGCGGCAACCTGATGTCTCACTCCCATTTCAGGTGGAGGTAGATGCTTCTGAGATTGGTGCAGGAGCCGTTTTGTCCCAAAGAGACCCTGTGACTTCTAAGATGAATCCCTCTGCCTTCTTTTCTCGAAAATTCTCCCCATCTGAACATAACTATGACGTGGGGAATCGGGAATTGTTGGCCATGAAATGGGCATTTGAAGAGTGGAAACATTGGTTGGAGGGAGTTAGACATCAAGTTGTGGTCCTCACCGACCACAAGAATTTGATTTATCGTGAATCAGCCAAACACTTGAATCCTAGACAGGCTAGGTGGGCTTTGTTTTTCACGCGTTTTAATTTTGTGGTCTCTTTTCTTCCGTGCACTAAGAATGTTAAGGCGGATGCCCTTTCTAGGAGTTTCTTTGTGGATTCTCTTTATGTGACTGAGCTTACTACCATTCTAAATGAGGGTGTAGTTCTTTCCACCATCTCACCCGATTTGAGACATGCCCTGGAGGAATTTCAGGAGGACAAACCTGAACGTTGCCCTATGGGAAAATTGTATGTCCCTGACCAGTGGAGGAAAAGAGTAATGTCTGAAATTCATTGTTCTGCGTTGGCTGGTTATCCAGGTATTTTTGGTACCAGAGATTTGGTGAGTCGGTATTTTTGGTGGCCTGCCTTATCTCGTGATGCAGGAATTTTGTGCAGTCCTGTGGGACTTGTTCTCGGTCCAATCCCTGTTCTCGTTCTAGTGGGTTGTTGATGCCCCTGCCGGTGCCCAGGAGGCCATGGACCCATTTCTCAATGGATTTCATTTCTAATCTTCCTGTCTCTCAGAGAATGACTGTTATCTGGGTGATCTGTGATAGATTTTCTAAGATGGTCCATCTTGTACCACTCCCAAAGTTGCCATCTTCTTCTGAGTTGGTGCCCTTGTTTTTACAACAGGTGGTTTGGTTGCATGGGATTCCTGAAAACATTGTGTCGGACAGAGGAGTCCTGTTTGTTTCCAGATTTTGGAAAGCTTTTTGTTCCAAACTGGGAATTCAGTTATCTTTCTCCTCTACATTTCATCCTCAGACCAATGGGCAGACTGAGAGAACAAACCAGACTTTGGAGTCCTATTTGAGATGTTTCATATCGGCTGATCATGATGACTGGGTCTCATTTTTGCCCTTGGCCGAATTCGTGCTAAACAATAGAGCTAGTTCTGCCACTTTGATGTCGCCCTTTTTCTGTAACTTTGGGTTTCATCCTCGATTTTCTTCAGGGCAGGTGGAATCTTCGGCCTGCCCAAGTGTGGATTCTGTGGTAGAGAGAATGCAGCAGATTTGGGACCAAGTGGTGGATAAGTTGTCCCACTCTCAGGAAAAAGCCCAATGGTTTTCCAACCGGCATAGGACCATTGGTCCCCGATTTAAAGTGGGTGATATGGTTTGGTTGTCTGCACTCTTCTGTTCAGCTGCCAGTACAGATCGCACCTGCCAGTGCCTATCTGACTAACACACGGTCCAGCCCACACCTGCCAGTGCTTTTCTGTTCCCATCTGCACTTGTTGTTCCAGAGTCCCTACAGTGCCTGCCTGCATTTTTCATCCCCCCCATTGGGCCATAGCAGCTTACCCACTCAGGGGGTCAGCTGCCACATTCTGTAGGTCAGCTATGGAGTAGCACCTGGTGCCACCTCTTTGTACCTCCTTGGGTCGCAGTTTTCGCCTGCTGCACCTTATCTGAGTGAGGATTTGGTACTGCACCTATTTACGCCCCTTCCAGGCTTTCAGAGAGATATGGAACAGTGATTCCACCACGATGCCCGTTACAGTCTCCATCTGCTGGGTTGAATGTAGTGGAAGAGGTGTCGGTCCCTGCTATAGTAATTCTACTTTATTGCAATTGATGCCACTTTGTTGGTGTCTGCCACTAATTTTTGTAAATGTGTACACTCCTGGTTGGGTCTCCTTCATGCGTGTTACCTGTAGCAGTAGGCATCCAAGACCGTCAGGCCTCCACTTTCTTGGAGTTAACTACCAGTGTTACTATCCTTAGATTTTTCTGACAATAGTAGTCTACAAAATTTATTTGATATTTGTGTCACCTAAGTGTGGCTGAGTGTGAAAGCAGGTTGAGCTGTTGCATGTGGTATCAGGGCTCCCAGCACAGAAGGGATACACTGATCCCTCTCCCACCTTGTCTTACTGTGACTTTCAATTGAAAGCTGTAAATGCTGTCCCAGACCCCGATACCTCATGCCTGGCTGATTGCTGCAGTGTCATGCTACAATTAGTATTGTGGGTGAATTGAGGCCACTTTCCTGGTGTCTGCCCCTCATTTGATGTGTTTTGGCAGCATTTGGGGCCATTGCAAGGTGTTGTGCATGCGTTTTTTTAGTTTGAACATTGCTAAATTTTCCAAATTTTCACCTAATTTCTGTTTTTTTTTTCCCCAAACGCAAATCATATCGATTAAATTTTACCACTATCATGAAGTACAATATGTCATGAAAAAACAGGCTCAGAATCACTGGGATCTATTGAAGCATTCAAGAGCTATTACCACATAAAATGATACTGGTCAGAATTGTAAAATTTGGCCCATCATGAAAGTGAAAAAAGGCTCGGGAGCGAAGGGGTTAATCAATATTCAGTGCCTTTTATAATTCTATTCTGTTACCTAAGCACTAATCATTATTTTAATCTTTATTAGCAAAAGCAGAACATGTTGGAACAAACATGTCAAAGTCCACAGAATTCTTCTAAGATGACAACAGGTGTGACTCAGCAGCAATCACCATTTGGATTAATAAATAATTTTTTTATATCTTCAGTTCTTTACATCATTTACATGTGACCGCTGTGTGCCAGAAAAGAACAGTGTCATGCGTAACAGGCAGGTAAGTTGCCATTAACTGCATGTTAGTGCTTAAGCACACATCTGGCCCTCTGGCTGTTTCAGTTTGGCTTGCAGACTGAGACAATCGAGGGTCTGAAAACCCGCCCACTGTCTCCATCTGCCCGCTCGCTGTCTCTGCAGTCACTCTCTATCCCTGCTGACCGCATTGGTGGAGGAGGGGCCTCTGGATCCTTCCTCCAACAATCAGCGAGTGAAACAGATGATGCGATGACGTCACGTCATTTCGTCAGCTGTGTACCGCGGCTTGTCAGCGCACCGGAGACAGAAGCAGAGCATTATAAGAATTGGAGAAACGTGAGTACATGTTTTTTATTTTATTTTATTTATGTGTATGGGATGTATGGCTGCACATGGGGAGGCTATGGGGTCTTATCATGGACGTGGGGAACCTATATGGGTCGTATCACCGACGTGGAGAGGCTATATGGGTCGTATCATGGACATGGGGAGGCTATATTGGTCATATCATGGACATAGGGAAACTATATGGGTCTTATCATGGACATAGGTAGGTTATATGGCTCTTATCAAGGACATGGGGAGGCTATATGGATCTTGACATGGGGAAGCTATGGGGGTCTTAACAAGGACATGGGGAGGCTATGGGAGTCTTAGCATGGACATGGGGAGGCTGTGTGGGGCTCATATGTTGGCCATAGGGAAGCAGTATGGGGCTCATATGGTGGCCATAGGGAGGCTGTGTGGGACTCATGCTGGACATGGGGAGGCTGTGTGAGGCTCATATGGTAGCCCAGGGCTGCTATCAGGGCATTACTGCCCTTACTGCAGTATGGGGCTCGGTGACCAGCGGCACACAGGGGGGCCTGCAGGGTCCGACCTCGTGCTTCTGCTCATCGGGCCAGGGCCCCATGTGCACTAATGTGCTGCGGGCCTGCTGTGAACACGTCGGCGTCGGGGCCCGGGAGCTTTCTCAGAGCTGTGCACAGCCGTCTTACCTTAATGGCTGTGCAGCTCTGACTCCCTCTGCCCTCCCTTGACTTCTGGTCAGGTGTCGGACATGGTTTAGCTAGAATGTATGCGCTCCCTCCAGGTCCTGACTACGGCCCATACATTCTAGCTGTCTCAGTAGTGAATGCGCTAGACTGTAATGTCTCCTTCCAGGTCTTGTCAGCAGCCCATACATTCTATCTGTTTCACTGCTGTAAACACTAGGGTGTATGGGCTTCTTCCAGGTATAGTGTCTACTGTGACAAGAAGCGGAGCTGCGCCTGCTGGGGATCACTTGTGAGGTAAGTATGAAAAACATTTTTTTTTTATAAAATTATTTAAATCTGTGAGGGTTGTTGCAAATGATGAAAGGGGGGCTGCCAGTGACAGAGGGGGGCCACAAATAATGGAAGGGAGGCTGCCAATGATGGAGGGAGGCTGCAAATGCTGAAATGGGGGCTGCCAATGATGGCGTGGGGGCTGCCAATGATGGAGGGGGGCTGTCAATGATGGAGGGGGGCTGCAAATGCTGAAATGGGGGCTGCCAGTGATGGAGGGGGGCTGCCAATGATGATGAAAGGAGGGCTGCCAATGATGGAAAGGGGCTGCAAATGCTGAAATGGGGGCAGCCAACGATGAAAGGGGGCTGTCAATGCTGGAGGGGGGCTGCCAGTGATGGAGGGGTGCTGCCAATGATGAAAGGAGGGCTGCCAATGATGGAGGGGGGCTGCAAATGCTGAAATGGGGACTGCAAATGCTGAAATGGCGGCTGCCAGCGATGAAAGCGGGGCTGCCAGTGATGGAGGGGGGCTGCCAGTGATGGAGGGGGGCTGCAAATGCTGAAATGGGGGCTGCCAATGATGGAGGGGTGCTGCAAATGATGAAAGGGGGGCTGCCAATGATGGAGGGGGGGCTGCAAATGCTGAAAGGGGGCTGCCAATGATGGAGGGGGCTACCAATGATGGAGGGGGCTGCCAGTGATGGAGAGGGGGCTGCCAATGATGGAGGGGGGATGCAAATGATGAAAGGGAGCTGCAAATGCTGAAATAGGGGCTGCAAATGATGAAAGGGGGCTGCCAATGATGGAGGGGGGCTGCCTTTGATGGAGGGTGGCTGTCAATGATGGAGGGGGCTGCAAATGCTGAAATGGGGGCTGCCAATGATGGAGGGGGCTGCAAATGCTGAAATGGGGGCTGCCAATGAAGGAGGGGTGCTGCAAATGATGGAGGGGTGCTGCAAATGATGGAGGGGGTTCTGTGAATGATGGAGGGGTGCTGCAAATGATGGAGGGGGATCTGCGAACGATGGGGGGTGCTGTAAATGATGAAAGGGGAGCTGCAAATGATGGAGGGGGCTGCAGTTTGCAAATGATGATGGAGTGGGGGCTGCAAATCTTGATGTGAGGAAGGGGACGGGGGACTGCACATGAATGGAAGGGGACTGCACATGAAGTGGGGGAGGGGGACTGCCCATGAATGGAAGGAGACTGCAGATGATGAAGTGGGGGAGAATGGGGTACTGCAAATGAAGTGAGAGGGAGGGGGACTGCGAATGATGAAGTGAGGGGGAGCGGGACTGCAAATGATAAAGTGAGGGGGAAGGGGGACTGCAAATGATGAAGAGAGGAGGAAGGAGGACAGCAAATGAAGTGAGGGGGACTGCAAATGATGAAGTGAGGGAGTAGCACAGCAATTGAATTGAAGGTGGGGGATTGGGAGAGCAAATAAGGACCTGGGGGAGAACAAATAGTGATGAATTTTGAGGGTGGTGGGAGTAAATGATGTATTGAATGTGAGGAGAGAGCACTTAATAATGAATACAGGGTGGAGATGGGAAAGAGAAGACATGACAATGAATTGGGGCGTAAGGGGCATGTAAATATAATGAATCAGGGGAGTGGGAGGCACATAGTAGGGGGGCGTTAAGGATGCAGTAACTGGTAATGATTTGGAGGAAAGAGTACAGGGGCTAATTAATGTATATATTTATTAGGTGGGGAAAATTGCTATTTATAGTTGGTGGGGGCGCAGTGGTGGATTATAATTTAGATTTGGAATGGTGGATTGCATAATAACTAATTATATATTAATGGTGGGTGTACATCTGTATTTAGATGTGTATTGTAGAAGAAAGGGAAAAAGTGGGGAATGTGTTCTGGAAGCAGAGCTCTAGGTAACTATGTGTTATTTTATGCAGAGACGTGTCCTGGTTGGAAGAAATGATGGCGGTCTGTGCTGCATGAAAAGGAAAAGCAAAGATGAGGGACTTCACCTAGAGATGTAAATGGTGAGTCAGAGTGTTACCTGTACACTGACACTATACACTCTTTTACCTGTTCACTGTACACTATATACAGAGCTCCTGTGTATAATGTCACTGGTGATCACTGTATTACCTGTACACTGACATTATATACAGAACTCCTGTGTATAATGGCATTAGTGTTGTGGTTTTTTTTTATTAATGATCAGTATTGTAGTATTCGGTCACTATGTGGTGGTAGTATGTGATCTGGTTATGATGTGGTGGTATTTCTCCCTGTATATGGTATTATTTGGTCACTATGTGATGGTAATATGTGATCTGGTCACAGCATGGAGGTATTTGTTCCTTGTATGTGGCATTAATGGTCATTCTAAAATATATATGTGACTCATTCCCTTAAAGAAAAATAAATAAAAATATACCTAAAAAGAGTATTGGATATAGGAAATGTTTAATAGGTAAGAGTTGAGCAGGGCCCGGCCAAAAGAGTCTACCTTGTCATGGTGGTGACTTAAAAATTCCTTTGGCCAAAACAAAAGCTATGTATGTGATCTGGTGTTTGCTGGGAACTGTTAATATCAGATTGGTGAGGACGTGATGTAGAAGTTGAGTTTTTCCAAGAGTGTGCCGTGTGACTGTGGAAGGTTCGATGTATGGAGGCGGAGCTCGGTTGGAGCCTGGGTTGAGTCTCAAGGGGGCGCAAAAATTTTGCCAGCATATGGCCCCAAAATTCCTAGTGGCAGCCCTGTGGTAGCCATGGGAAGGCTGTGTGGGCCTCAAATGCGGGCCATGGGGAGGCTGTGTGTGCCTCAGATGCTGGCCATGGGGAGGTTGTCATGGTCTCTCATGTGGCCCCTCAGTAAAATTAATTGCCCACCCCTGTATTGAGCTCATTTGGAGGTTGAGAAATTGACGTCTCAGATTTATAGCGGTAACTCCTCTTTGAATTATGTGTTACTCTGCAATGTCTTAATTGTCTGTACATGTACCCTATGAATTGTAAAATACTGCAAAATATGTTTGACAATATAGAAATATTATTATAATAATTATTAATTGAAAAACCAAAGACAGAAAACAAAATGATTAAATACTATGCCGTAAATAAATAAATAGCATAGTGCATGCAAACAAACAATTTACTGAACTTAGTTAACATGTTTTTTGATTTAAAAAAATGCAAAAACCAACCCACCTCCTCACGGTGACCACAAGTGGGACAGTCTTAGCTTTAATATTAGTTTTTCTATTCAGTGTCTAGTGTGAACGTGTGCTTACATGCTGCATGCACACCAGTTTATATCTTAGTTCATACCTTTTGTTTTATTAATTAGTTGACTTCTTTAGGAAGCTTGGCTCCTTTCCTGTTCAAAAATATAATCAAAGTTGCCTTTGAACCTCTTGCTTTCTCCAGGCTTTTCATATTGTTGCACAACATCCATACTCTGTGTCTATATAATTGGATTACAGATGTTATATGCAGTGGGGAACTAGCGCAGGAGGGTCCTTTCTCCTGAGGGAAATAGTATGATGACGTGTTGTGTCTTATGAGAGCTCTGCTGTTTAGCACATTGTATGTTGCATTTTGATATTGCATTATGAATGACAAATTCAGACATAGCAGTAAGAGAGGAGTGCTGGATAAAGAGAAGATGCGCACCTCTCTTGCTGCTATGCCTGCATGATCTCTCACTTATAATGCGATGCCAAAATGCAGGAGACCGCTTTATATGGCGTTGACACGTTTAATTTTTGCCAGAATATTGGAAAATTGCTGCAAAAGATGCAACAGGTGAACAGACCCTTATCTCTATCAGGATCATGCTTCTGTGCTGGCAGCTCTCATTCATAGGGCTCATACTCACATGCGAGAAACTCGGACGAGTTTCACACGTCAATACCCGGCACTGCCGCTGGCACTCGGATCAGAGCGTTCAGTTCAGCTGCATGTATTTTTATGCAGCTGAACGCTCCGATCCGAGTGCCCGGCGGCAGTGCCGGGTATTGAAGTGTAAGACTCGTCCAAGTTTCTCGCATGTGAATATGAGCCCTTAGTGCAATGTCAGGATGCAAGAGACAGGATTACCTCGTCTGGGAGCAAGCATTCTCCTGAACTGCAACCTACTTTGCAGACAAAATCTGTGTTCTAGGGAGTACAGATGTTACGCAACTATTAGAAAAGACTGAAGAAAGTGGGGGGGTTTGAAGGCCAATTTGATCATATTTTGAACAGAAGTCAAATTGCCTGATAAAGTCATGTGCAAAGTTTGAAAACATTCACGTATTGACAGTTACTCTTTTCGGTTTCCAGAAGTATACAAGAGACTCTCTAAAAAAAAGTATACCATTTGGTATATGTTTTCTTGCAATGGCTCTTTGTTTTGGATGGATGATTAGGTATCTACCTAGACTGTGGCCGCATTTGTGTATTTACCTCCTGATTATATGTGCACCTATCAGGCCAAAGGTAAAAGGACGCATTCTCCCAGTTCTCTAACACTGCTGAGCGATCCATGTAGTAGACACATTTCAAAGGATGATTGCAAAAGCTAATTACTGTAATAGAACAAATTAAGTTAACTTTTTAACTGCATATTATTATTATTATTATTATGAATAGCTAAGCTACTGCAATACTCTGCTTTTGGAGTATGCCACATAGCGAATCAGTAAAATTATACTACATTTCTAACTAGCGGTATTTCCTAATATTATTATTATTATTACATGTACTATATATTGGGACAGGATCTTGGTGATGGGAATACCCCATTAAACACACCTAATGCAGGCTCCTCTTCCAGCTTGTCTCACTGTGGGCCTCAGAGGCACAATGCAGTGACAACATCATGATCTCCCACATCCTCTACCTGGTGCTGGCCTCCAACAGTCCGCAGGCTAGTAGTCAGTGGCAGATCAGAAAGCCAATGGTTCTTTGCTCGGCTACAGTTGTTAATAGTGTACATATCCTGAGGATCCCAAGACTGTTAAGTCTTGCAGGCTGATGTGGCCCACATCTAAATCAAACCTGCTCCTGAAGTGTGATGACGGCAAAATATCCCCCCTGAAAATCACCTTAGACTGTCAACTGAGGCAAGATGTTCACCTTGCTTCATGACAAATGTGTCCCTGGCAGAGCTGAGATATGTATCATTGCAATCACTTCCCAATCTCCTCTAACAGTGCTGTGAGCTATCACCCTTCTCCTACACTGACTGCCATGATATAAGATCTGGAAGTGTTTGTAATGATACATAACTCAGCACTGTTGTATCTATATGTAGCAGCTGAAGATATCAGTGAGGAGAAGAGGGCAAAATGTGGTAAATGCATTAATCTCATGTCAAGAGTAGAATCAAAATGGATTTTCAAAATCTTGATACACTGGCACCAAAGGGACTAAACCAGGAAATTGAGTTATATGCATTTTAAATATACCATTAATAGACATAATGAATTTGCATTTACCACATTTTATGCACCCACTCATTTATTTAATCATTTTTTTAACCAATCTACAATGTAATATGTAGAGTATTTTTTTTACCCTTTTATTCACATCCATATTCCCATTGATATTTTATTTTTAGACTATATAAATAATAAAAAATGGTTTTAATGTTTCATTTTTTCACCACAATTTCTATGCGCTTTTTATGGCAATTAATAAAATACCTTTTTATTTCATGCATCACTATATTTTGATCATAAAACAATATGGATTTTTATTATTTTCCCCTTATTAGATCTCAGGCTCAGCCACACACAATTGCTGTATCATTAAAACCATCTCACTATAGGGCATTTTGACCATTCATGGCAACTTTCAAATTTGTTTACATTCCTTCAATTGATCCCTTAATCCCCCACATATAGAGGGACTAATCTCAGCTACACAGGTGAGGAGGGCGGCTGTATCTCTATATAAAGATGGGTTCAGACACAGATAGCACATCCCTGACGAAGAGCGTTCCTCGAAACGCGTTGGAAATTGTGCCCTCTGTGCACCTGTCCGCCTAGCTTGGTGATGTCACTCCACTACCCCGCCCCTCTCTCCCTTGCCGCGTCCTCAGCGTGCTTCCGGCCGGAGCACGCGAGACTTTTGGCGGCTTGCAGCAGTCCCCAGCACAGTGCTTATCCTCCCGCTGCACACGCTACACAGCGGTCACAAGCACTGAGGACCTGCACGCTCTATCACCAACGGCAAGGTTAGTTCACTAAACCTGCAGTGCATACCCTTCGCCTCCGACTTAAGTGTGACTAGTAAATCTCCCCTGTGGATACATATATTTTTTATCAGGGTATAAACAGCCACTGTGCTGACCAGGGAACGGCCCCTCAGCATTGCAGGAGCCTCAACAACGGAAGTCCTGTGACATATTATATATGGGGGAATTAGTGAGTACACCAGTTTTATAAAACTCACTGTTCCCTTCCTGCTATCAATTTAATGGTCTCAAACACTATTTCACTTATTTTAAGGGAATTTACCAATACAAGTCAGACAGGGTACATCATCCCTTAGTACTACGTTTTTCAAAGCAAGTTCACTACACTAACCTGGCAGAGCATTTATCTACTCACCAGCAAGTAAGTACAATTAACCCCTCCATTTCTAGGTAATGACAACATTGTTATCTAGCTCTGCCCATTTATTTCCTATTTTTTGATTTCTACTAGTGGAAATACAATCCCACAACGCTGCTGGATACCCACATCATCCTATCAATGATCCACACTGAATAGGCTTGATCACTTACCAGTAGTAAGTACATCTATGTATACATAATTTTTGGTAATAATTCCTGAAAATTCCGTAGTGGTTTAGCGAGGTGATTATCAGTATTATTATTTTTTACATTATATACAGGTCATACATGGAACCTGTTTTCAATCACCAGCAGCTTCCCACGATTTATCTTATTCTACCTACTTCCAGTGGAGCGCCGGTGTTTGTATATATACATATCTATTCTACATAGAGCTCAGTTACAACTTCATTTCAAAATCGTCCAGAATTATAGATTTATTCCTACTGGGGTCAGCTTTATGACCTGATTTCTGAATTTGAATGATATATTTTTCTGTAATAATCAAAAATAACCACTAGATGTCGGAGAATGACTACATTTCTTTGTAACATATACTGTATGTGGGGTAAGAAATCAAATTGAATTAACCAATTTCTATAACTTGAGTACAGAAAAATGTATTCATTTAGCATTATGCAACTTGTGGTCATCCAGAATGCACAGATTTCCAAAATGGACCCACGTTCAGTATATTTGATAGCAGTGCATTTTCTTTTTTTTTCTTTTTTTTTTACTCCTGTCAGTAGTTTATTGCACATCTGCACAAGGGGCAGATTTATTAATTCCTTTATAATAGACAGCAGAAACTAAGTTCCTGATTCATAAAGCTTTTAAAGGGAATCTGTCACCCCTTTTTTCAAATATGAGCTGCCGGCACCGACATCAGGGGCTTATCTACAGTATTCTGTAATGCTGTAGATAAGCCCCCCCCCCGATGTAACCTGAAAGATAAGAAAAAAGAGTTAGATTATACTCACCCCGGCTTACGGTCCGGCGCCTCCCATCTTCATACGATGCCTTCCTCTTTCCTTTCTGTCGTGGCTCCTGTGCAGGCGCACTGCTCTGCCCTGTTGAGGGCAGAGCAGAGTCCTGCAGTGCGCCTGCGCCGAAGCCACAACAGGAAGGAAAGAAGAGGACGGCATCGTATGAAGATGGGAGGCGCCGGACCGTAACACCCATCGGACCAAGACCGGACTGCCCCCCAGTGAGTATAATCTAACTCCTTTTTCTTCTCTTTCAGGTTACATCGGGGGCTTATCTACAGCATTACAGAATGCTGTAGATAAGCCCCTGATGGCGGTGCCGGCAGCTCATATTCGAAAAAATAGGTGAAAGATTCTCTTTAAGCAGGAAAATTGGAGTAAAAAGATTTGGAAAGTAGCACTTTTTTCTCAAAGCAAGGCTGTGCAAAAATGTTGCAACTTTTGTCATTTTTCTCAGATTTTTTTCCCACATCTGACAAAGTGGATGAAGGTTGAGACTGTAGAAAGATATCTAGTGTAAGAAACGCCAGACTTCTTCATGAATTACGACGAACTACAGCGTCATGCCCTCGTCCCACCCCAGCTCCAACCATTTTTGAGGAACTGGAAGATACTAGCATGAAAACGGCAAAAGTATCACTTTTAGGCCACGTTCACACATTCAGTATTTGGTCAGTATTTTACCTCAATATCTGTAAGCCAAAACCAGGAATGGAACAGTCAGAGGAAAAGTATTTTATTTTTATTATGTCTTAACACTCAATTTTTAACCATTTTTATATCACCTATTCCAGAGAGTTTCTTCTTGTTGTTCTTCTCTTTTCTCCACCTAGAAAAAAGATATTTGAGACTAGTTTTAGCTATTTACACATGATTTTAACCATTTTCTCCTTACTTTCCAGTTTCACATGTAGCATAGTGAACTAATACCATGAGTTATATCCTCTGAGGCAAGTTCTAATCCACCCCAGGACTCGAGAGCCATTTTTTAATCTTTTACCTCGTGATCCCCCCCCATGACGTTTTATTTTTTAATCACGTTTTTTATACCAACACTCTTTTTATGGCATTTTAAACATCGTTTTTAATATGGTTGTAATAAAGTTTTATTGTTTTGTTTGATTCATGTATATGTATCCATACTGATGTGTCACCTCACTATTCTTGGCGCCTCCCCCTTTTTTTTTTTAATGTGTATATATACCAGTGCAATGAACTTCTGTAACATGCCCTGATGAAGTGAGCTGGGACTGGCTCAGGAAACACGTTGGCAATAAAGATACCTTGAATTCTACCACAGCAGCGCAGTCTCTTATTGCACTACCAGCCTTCTCTTTGTACCAAGTCCTTGGACCTCGTGCAGACTGCTGCAGCTGTTTTATGCGATTATAGGTGTTGTGACTCTCACAACCCTATCAGGTGAGCCTAACACTTGCTGTGTACTCAGGTTTGTCTTTTTGCCCCACGTCCAGGAGTGATGGATTTGATTTGTTTTTTGACACCCAAAGATTTATCAGGAAAATCACACTCCTCAGACACTTTGAGATAAAAAAATCTCTTCCTCCCACTAATGGGGTTAATTCTACTGATTCCTCCTTCCACTTGGATGTGAAAGGCAAATCCACCTTTTACCCTGTGGAAAGTAAAGGCCACCATCTAGAAACTTTCTCTGATCTACTTCTAGACCAGTTGAAAGATCTAGATAAGGAGCATACCTCTATCAACAAAAATCTTACTAATAGGGAGCAGGCAGCATTGACTAAGCTTGAGAAAAACTGCAATATTATCATCAAATCTGCTGATAAAGGCGGTGGTATTGTAATACAGGACAGGAAAGACTATGTACAGGAATCCTACAGGATTTTATCTGACACCAATTTTTATGAAAAACTCCCCCACAATCCCATCCCTTCTGCCACCATTGCTTATAACCTTTTAATCAATGAAGCTTTTACTGAAGGAACCATCAATGATCAAGAGAAGAAATTTCTGGTCAATAAAAATCCATCCACTCCCTTCATTTATCATCTTCCTAAAATACATAAATCTACAACCAACCCCCCAGGTAGACCCATAATTTCTGGCATAGGGTCCCTTACAAGTAACTTGTCCTTTTTTATTGACCGAATAATGCAACATCATGTTCTCTTGTTACCCAGCCACCTGAAGGACTCCACTGAATTGATTAATCTGGTTCATGATGTGTTATGGAAAGACTCTTATTATTTTATTTCATTTGATGTATCTGCTTTATATACAAACATTGAACATGAGGTGGGTCTTGAAAGTTTTAACAGGTTCCTTTTATCAGACATTCGTTTATCTGTTGCACAGAAAGCTTTTATCTACAAAGGGATGGATTTTATTTTGCATAACTTTTTTACTTTTCTGGGGGAATTTTATCACCAGACACGTGGGACCGCTATGGGATCACGAGTAGCACCTATGTATGCAAATCTTTTTATGGGTGTCTTTGAACAAAATTTTATCACCAATGAGACTTTTAATAAAGGCATCATTTTATACAGAAGATACATTGATGACCTGTTCTTAATCTGGGACAATGACGTTTTAGATGTGGGTGCTCTTATTTGTTCCATCCAGAATAATCCATGGGGCTTGACTTTTACCCCACATGTTAATAATCAGTCCATGGATTTTTTAGACATCACATTTTTCATCAGGGATTCCAAGATTTGCAGTAAAACGTTTTTTAAAGAGGTGGATTCTAATAGTTATGTACATTTTAAGAGTGGACACTACAATATTAATATTCCTCACAATCAGTTCCAAAGGATAAGAAAGAGCTGCACTAATGATGAGGATTTTAACACACAATCCGAGGTCCTGAGGGAAAGGTTCCTTGCTCAGAGGTATCCCAAAAAACTCATTAGTTCTACATGTGATAATGTTTTTAAAAATTTTAACCAGAATATTCTCCTCAGCAAATCTCTGACTAAACAAAAGAAAGATGATGCTGAACTCTTTAGAACAAATTTTATTACAACATTCAGTTCACAACAGAACAGGATAAGAAATGTTCTAAATAATTTATGGCCCATCATTAAGAAAGACCCGATACTTAATGGGGTCCTTCCAGACAAACCTGCTATCACCTTCCGAAAGGCCAGGTCATTAAAGAATATTCTGGCTCCAATTAGACTTCTACCCCAGAAGCCTACTACCCATACCATTTCATCACCAGGGATTTATAAGTGTCACCGTCCTAATTGTGCTTGCTGTCATACCATTTCACACTGCACGTCTGTGTTTGTCCACCCCATTACACTTGAAAAATTTCCCCTCAAATTCCACCTCACTTGTCATTCCTCTCATGTTATATATGTCATTTCCTGTCCTTGTCCCAGATTGTATGTAGGTCGCACTACACAAGCACTACATCATGGGTCCTCAAACTACGGCCTGCGGGCCACATGCGGCCCGCAAAGGACTTTTATCTGGCCCCTGGCCAGGCATACATTAAACTGCACTGATTACAGGGCCGACGGGCCATGTAATAGCGGGCGGGACGAGGCGCCAAGGAAAGGCGCTGCGCAGCCCTCAATATGCAGCAGAGACCACACAGGCGACGTGATTATCATCACGCCGCCTGCGCGGCCTGATGACGTCACGCCGCCTGTGCCTGTGCTGGAAGAAGATGGAGATGAGCGGGCGCCTCTTCAGAGCAGCAGGGGACATAGGTGAGTACTGTTTTTTTTTTCTTTTTAACTCCGGGTACTATTGGGAACCTGTGCTGTATAATGGGGACCTGTCCTGCCTTTAGGGGACCTGTGCTACGTATTGGGGACATGTTCCTGCCTATTTGGGACCTGTGCTACCTACTGGGCACCTGTGCTGCCTTTTGGGGACCTGTTACAGTACGTATTGGGGACATGTTCCTGCCTATTTGGGACCTGTGCTGCCTACTGGGGACCTGTGCTACCTTTTGGGGACCTGTGCTACGTATTGGGGACATGTTCCTGCCTATTTGGGACCTGTGCTGCCTACTGGGGACCTGTGCTACATATTGGGGACATGTTCCTGCCTATTTAGGACCTGTGCTGCCTACTGGGGACCTGTGCTACCTTTTGGGGACCTGTGCTACCTATTGGGGACATTTACCTGCCTATTAGGGACCTGTGCTGCCTATTGGGGATCTGTGCTACCTCTTGGGGACCTGTACCTGCCTATTGGGGACTGTGATGCCTATTGGGGACTGTGCTGCCTATTGGGAACTGTGTTGCCTATTGGGGAACTGTGCTGCCTTTTGGGGAACTGTGCTACATATTGAGCACATTTTCCTGCCTATTGGGGACCTGTGCTGCCTATTGGGGACATTTACCTGCCTATTGGGAACCTGTGCTACCTTTTGGGGACCTGTGCTACTTATTGGGGACATGTTCCTGCCTATTTGGGACCTGTGCTGCCTACTGGGGACCTGTGCTACCTTTTGGGGACCTGTGCTACCTATTGGGGACATTTACCTGCCTATTAGGGACCTGTGCTGCCTATTGGGGATCTGTGCTACCTATTGGGGACCTGTACCTGCCTATTGGGGACTGTGCTGCCTATTGGGGACTGTGCTGCCTATTGGGGAACTGTGCTGCCTTTTGGGGAACTGTGCTACATATTGAGCACATTTTCCTTCCTATTGGGGACCTGTGCTGCCTATTGGGGACATTTACCTGCCTATTGGGAACCTGTGCTACCTATTGGGGACCTGTGCTGCTTATTGGGGACATTTACCTGCCTTTTAGGGACCAATGCTGCCTATTGGGGATTCTTGCACCACACTAGTCTGAGCCTGTGGTAAAAGTGGAGTTCCACCAATGTGGGCACTGGTGAGGCTGCATTGATGTGCACTGATCAGGCTGCATCGATGGGCACTGATCAGGCCGCATTGATGGGCACTGATCAGGCCGCATTGATGGGCACTGATCAGGCCGCATTGATGGCCTCTGATCAGGCTGCATTGATGGGCTCTGATCAGGCTGCATTGTTGGGCGCTGATCAGGCCGCATTGATGGGCACTGATCAGGCTACATTGCTGGGCGCTGATCACGCCGCATTGATGGGCGCTGATCAGGCCGCATTGATGGTCGCTGATCAGGCCGCATTGATGGGCGCTGATCAGGCCGCATTGATGGGCGCTGATCAGGCTGCATTGATGGGCGCTGATCAGGCTGCATTGCTGGGCGCTGATCAGGCCACATTGATGGGCGCTGATCAGGCCGCATTGATGGGCGCTGATCAGGCCGCATTGCTGGGCGCTGTTCAGGCCGCATTGCTGGGCGCTGATCAGGCCGCATTGATGGGCTCTGATCAGGCTGCAATGCTGGGCGCTGATCAGGCCGCATTGATGGGCACTGATCAGGCCGCATTGATGGGCACTGATCAGGTCGCATTGATGGGCGCTGATCAGGCCGCATTGATGGGCGCTGATCAGGCCGCATTGATGGGCGCTGATCAGGCCGCATTGATGGGCAGTGCAGTCTGTATGTCTCTGTGTGGGAAATTTTATTGCTGGTATATTTTTGTAGCGCTGTATATATGTTGGTATTTTACTAATAGCAATTTTGAATCCATAGGAAACAATGATATCAAGAAAGAGAAAAAATTGACTCAAGTGTAGGATATTCGAAGAACCCCAAAAAAATCGGTAAGTTTGATTTAACTACTTCTTCATTTTTAATATTGTATTTGTTCCTATTTTGTTTTATTATTTCTAAATAAGATATGTGCAGTGTGCATATGAATTTGGTCCTAATTTTTTTAAAACTATATTCCGGCCCTCCAATGGTCCGAGGGACCGTGATCTGGCCCCCTGTTTAAAAAGTTTGAGGACCCCTGCACTACATTGTCGCATGAATTCACACCGTCACAATATCAAAATAGGTTTCCAAAAACATGGACTTTCACGACACTTTGACACCACACATTCCAGAGATTTTAGTAAAGCCACCATTTATCCCATTGATCACATACCAGACCACATCCCCAATAGGTTTCAATCACTATGCAGAAAGGAAGTTTTTTGGATCTACAAACTCAAATCTATTGAGCCCAATGGTCTTAATATCATCAATGATGTTTTTTATTGATTTTATTTTGACCCTGTGTTTTAATATCTTATCCTTTCAATTCCTTTATATCATCATCTTCGTTTTTTAAAGGAAAAAAAAAAAAAAATTTTATGCATTTTTTTTTCACCCATGAATTTTTTTTATTTTTTATTTTTTTTTATTATTTTTATTATGTCTTAACACTCAATTTTTAACCATTTTTAGTTTGAGACTGTAGAAAGATATCTAGTGTAAGAAACGCCAGACTTCTTCATGAATTACGACGAACTACAGCGTCATGCCCTCGTCCCACCCCAGCTCCAACCATTTTCGAGGAACTGGAAGATACTAGCATGAAAACGGCAAAAGTCTCACTTTTAGGCCACGTTCACACATTCAGTATTTGGTCAGTATTTTACCTCAATATCTGTAAGCCAAAACCAGGAATGGAACAGTCAGAGGAAAAGTATTTTATTTTTATTATGTCTTAACACTCAATTTTTAACCATTTTTATATCACCTATTCCAGAGAGTTTCTTCTTGTTGTTCTTCTCTTTTCTCCACCTAGAAAAAAGATATTTGAGACTAGTTTTAGCTATTTACACATGACTTTAACCATTTTCTCCTTACTTTCCAGTTTCACATGTAGCATAGTGGACTAATACCATGAGTTATATCCTCTGAGGCAAGTTATAATCCACCCCAGGACTCGAGAGCCATTTTTTAATCTTTTACCTCGTGATCCCCCCCCATGTCGTTTTATTTTTTAATCACGTTTTTTATACCAACACTCTTTTTATGGCATTTTAAACATCGTTTTTAATATGGTTGTAATAAAGTTTTATTGTTTTGTATGATTCATGTATATGTATCCATGCTGACGTGTCACCTCACTATTCTTGGCGCCTCCCCCTTGTTTTGTTTTGTTTTTTAATGTGTATATATACCAGTGCAATGAACTTCTGTAACATGCCCTGATGAAGTGAGCTGGGACTGGCTCAGGAAACACGTTGGCAATAAAGATACATTGAATTCTACCACAGCAGCGCAGTCTCTTATTGCACTAAAAGCCTTCTCTTTGTACCAAGTCCTTGGACCTCGTGCAGACTGCTGCAGCTGTTTTATGCGATTATAGGTGTTGTCACTCTCACAACCCTATCAGGTGAGCCTAACACTTGCTGTGCACTCATCTACTTTCCATACAGACCTACGCAATGGAAGCGCCCTGTCTCCCCCTTATCTTTGCAGATAAGGCACACCTTGGTACTGTCAAAGCATGAAGGCATGATGGTATATGGTTTAGCTTCCCATTGATCATCAAGTTTGTGTACTCGTCTCTTCCTTTTGAGAACCTGTTCTCCAGGCGACAAGGGAACTGCAGGCGCACGCTGATTGTAGTCTCTTTCTTGCTTCTGTCATGCTTGGGACAGGCTTCGTTCTACACACTCTTGCACTTTGCGGTACTGCTGCTGCCGCTCTGTATCCCAGTCTGTGTCTGGAGATGTTACTTCAGGTGTCAGGACTCCCATGTCCAAGTCAATGGGTAACTTGCCAGGTCTTGTTCTCATCAAGTAGGCTGGAGTACAGTTGGTGGAGTTTACAGGAATGTGATTGTAGAAACCTACCAGATCTGGCAACTTCTCTGGCCACAGGTTTCTCTCTTCCAAGGGCAAGGTCTTCAATAGGTCAATTAATACTTGGTTCATTTTCTCACACATGCCATTTGTCTGTGGATGATATGGCGTGGTCCTGATTTTCTTGCAGCCGTACAGATGACAGAACTCTACTTCAAAGGCTGGGCCTTGGTCTGTAAGCACTCGTTCAGGGTAACCGTGAGCTTGACAAAAGTGTTGTTGAAACGCTTTGGCTATTGTATTTGCTGTTTGGTCCATGACAGGCACGACTACCAGGAACCTTAAGCAGTGGTCAACGATGGTGAGGGTGTAGACATAGCCTGAACGGCATGGGACCAGCTTCACATGGTCTAAGGCTACCAACTCAAGCGGCTGCTTGGTGATTATTGGCTGTAATGGGGCTCGCTGGCTGTTACGGTCCTTCCTGCACAGGTTGCATGGTCCACACTCTTGGCACCAATCATCAATGGCCTTGCTCATACCAGCCCAGTCAAATCTCTCTCGAAGTAGGGCCTCCAAATTCTTTCATCCGAAGTGTCCTGCTCCATTGTGGTACGCTTCCAAGACCATTGATGCATCTCGTTTCGGGACTACCACCTGCCAGACCAGTTCGTGAGTTTGGACGTTGACACTCCTCCGACACAGCTTTCCCTCGTAGATGAACAGCCTGCCCCTTTCCTTACACAACTGATGAATCTCTTGTGGAGCATCTGGACCAGGGCACGAGTCAGCCTGTGTCAGTAGCTCCATCACCAGTCAGACTACTGGGTCGCTATCTTGCATCTCTGCTCACTTATGGTGAGGCAATGGGTTTAGCGTGGCCTCTTTCATGATGTAGCACTTGTTTTTCACCCCTTGGGAGCGTTGGGCAGCAACTGGCCGGTGAAAGGCTGGTAACTCGATTTCTTCAAGTGCTTTCTGACCTTCTCTCCCATCTGGCAAGTTGGGCATTCTGGACAGCGGATCAACATTGGCGTTCATATGTCCCGCTCGGGACTTGATGGTAAACTCGTAGTTGGACAGCTGGGCCATCCACCGCTGCTCCAGCGCACCTAGCTTTGCGGTTTCCAAGTGAGTCAGCAGATTGTTGCCTGTGAAGATGGTAAACTTTGCAGCAGCTAGGTAGTGTTTGAATCGCTCGGTCACTGCCCAGACTATGGCGAGGAACTATGGGATGAAGCTTCCTGCTGGCGTAGGAAATCACTCTTTCTTTGCCTTTCTCTACCTGTGACAGTACTGCTCCCAGTTCCATGTTGCTGGCATCAGTATAAAGGACAAAGGGTTGGTCATAGTCTGGGTAGGCCAGAACTTCATCTCCAATGAGAGCCAACTTCAACCGAGTGAAGGACCTGTCCAGTTCATTATTCCAGTCAAATGTAGGACTCTTCTTCCTGGCCTTCTTGGGCTGGCCCACAAGAAGGTTTTGCAGGGGTGTGGCTATCTCAGTGAAACCCTTGATGAACCTTTGGTAGTAGCCTACCAACCCAAGGAATTGACGTATTTCATGGATGTTGCTGGGCCTCTGCCAATCCCGGATAACAGTGACTTTGTAAGGGTCCGGTGCCGCACCTTCCACGCTCACTACGTTGCCCAGGTACTGCACCTTGGGCTTCAGGAAGTGGAATTTGGATGGTTTCACTTTCAAGCCAAAGTTGGACAGGGCTTCGGACACCTTGGCAAGGTGCTCCAAATGGTCTTCGAGAAAACAATGATGTCATCAAGGTACAACAGCACTGTCTCAAAGTTCTTGTGTCCAAGACAGCACTCCATCAACCTCTGGAACGTTCCTGGCACGTTGCAAAGCCCAAACAGCATGTAATTGAATTCTGAGAGGCCCATTGGTGTTGAGAAGGTGGTTTTCTCCTTGTCTGCCTCGGGAACCTGCCAGTACCCACTAGTGAGATCCAAGGTAGAGAAATATTTAGCGGTTCTCAGTGCAGCCAGTGATTCCTCTATCCTAGGTAACGGATAGGCATCCTTGTGGGTAATGCTGTTAATTTTCCTGTAATCGACACACATCCTCATTATAACATTGTCACGTCCGCCATGTCTGCCATGTCTGTTTGTCTCAAGAACTCCTGGAGCGATGTGCATGCGCATGTTTTGTCTGCTGTCCTGCATGTTCGCTAGAGCTGTGTGCAGACTCACCTCATGTCTGAGCTGCAGGATCCCTGCGTTTCTGCTCTGCCTTCTGTGATCTTCTCGTCATGTCTGGAGTCCTTGATCATGTGATGTTTCTTAAGATCCTGCACTGTCTGGTTCTGCAATCATCTCGTCATGTCTAGAATCCCGGATCATGTGTTCTTCCTAGGATCCTGCACTGGTTGGTTCGGTGATCATCTCGTCATGTCTGAAACCCTGATCATGTGACGTTTCCTAAGATCCTGCACTGTCTGGTTCTGCTATCATCTCGTCATGTCTAGAATCCCGGAAGTTCTCCCCTGGTCCTGACCTGGAGGAGGAGGTGCTATGCCCTATATCAGGCCGCCTCTTCCTATGCTCAGGGCCTGATTATTGTGTTGCTTCCCTGCAAGGCTCTGGGTCTGTGGGGTTGCTCCCTCTATTCTGTGCCCTTGCACTTTGCTCTGTAGTGCGTCTCTGCACACGCTCCGTGCTCGTATTCCGCCTCTTGTCTTGTGCCATGTCTTGTGTTGTCTCTCGTGCCATGTTTGTCTTTGCCTTGCTTTGCCTTGTAGTCCTTCTGCTGTTCTTTGTCTTAGTCTGTTTTGCTATGTCTCGCCTTAGCTTTGCTTTGACTTGTAGTCCTTCCTGTGTTCTCTGCCTCGCCTGTTTTGCCATGTCTTGCTTTTGCTATGCTTTGACTTGTAGTCCTCCCTGTGTTCTCTGCCTTGCTATTCCTTGCTTTGTGTTCCTCCCTATGGTCTCAATCCTTGCTTGCTCTGCCTCGCTCTCTCCTATGGTGCTCTGTAGTGCTCCCTGGCACACGCACCATTTCTCCTCTCCTTAGTGCTCGTTTCTTTGTCTAGTCCCAAGGTCTTCCCTTGGCCCGGCTCTGGGCTTCTGCCTACGCTCCGCTGCTAGACTCTGTCCTCTCTCTGACCTGGCTCTGTTTCTGCCTGTATTCCTTGCCTTGTTCCCTGCCTTGTCCTTGCATTGAACCCCGGCGTGGGTTCCCCTTGGCCGTCTCCTGTGCCGTGGTAAGTGCCACGTGTTTGTGTACAGCCGTGTGTACTGGCCAGTGTGGCGTGCCCCCTGCGTGGCTACTAGCACGCACCCTGCCCTGAACCTGGTGTGGCTCCTAGCACGAAGGTTCCTTTGCCCCCTCCTGTGACTTAGTCGTGCCTCGTGCTGGCGTTACAGCCGTGTGCATTGGCCAGTGAGGTGTGCGTCCCTGCGTGGCTCCTAGCACGCAGCCCTTCCTTGTGCCCTGGCGTGGCTCCTAGCACGCACCCTGCTCTGAACCCTGGCGTGTCTCTACACGCACCCTGTCTTGTGACCTTGGCGTGTCTCTACACGCACTGTCTTGTACCTTGTGCCTTGGCGTGTCTCTACACGCACTGTCTTATTCTATGCTTTGGCGTGGCTACACACGCACCCTGTCTCGTTTGTGAACTCTGGCGTGTCCCCTACACACGCACCTTGCCTTGCACCTAGTCTTGAACCCTGGTGTGTCCCCTACACACGCACCTAGCCTTGGACCCTGGCGTGTCCCCTACACACGCACCTAGCCTTGGACCTTGGCGTGTTCCCTAAACACGCACCCTGCTTGGATATCTGTCGTGCCTCCTTGCCTGAACCCTGGTTTGCCTGCCGGATGCCCGGAACCTGCCGACCGTTGCCAGAGGTCCGGAACCAGATGACTACGGCCTGATGTCCGGAGCTGACGTCCGCAGCCTGATCCCTGGACCCTGTCGGTTTGCCAGCAGTCCGGAGTCCGATGCCATCTTGCCATTACCTGTGCCTAGGCGTGCCATCTGGCACGTACCATGTTATGGACCTTGGCGTGCCCACGCGCGCACCTTGCACGTTTTGCTTGTTTTCTCTGTATGTGATCTTGTGTTATTCTAATGAAGATACCTTGCACCTACGTCTAGTCTCGTCTTGCTTCCTGCTTGTCCTTGTCGTCAGACACTCGTCTAGTGTCCCCTGAGCCGGCCGTCTGGTCCCAGCAGTCGTGGTGGCTCACCCCCTTGGTCTTGCCCCTGACACTCCCTGTATAGGGGGTGGATTCTCACAAGGTCAGCTCGCCCTCGGTGGGTGGGTGCCACGACCCAGAGGGTCCACTCAAAAAATGGGCTCAGCAGGAGCTGAGTCCGTCACACTTAATCAGGCCATGGACTCCGCTGGTACCTCGGCTACCCGTCTGATGACCCGTCTGTTATAGATTCTGATCTGCTCTGTCTCCTGGACTCTCCTGAATATGGCGGTACCCCGGCCACTCTTCTGATGTAAATCAGACCTGGCCCTTGACCTCTGGACTCATTTGGAAATGATGGCAGCCAGAGTAAGAAGACTTGCTTGTCTAACCGCAGTCCTCCCCACTGGATCTTCATGTCTCGTTAGCGGCTCCTGTGTCTTGACCGGTGCAGGTGTCCGTTTCAGATGTCGGATCAACATTGTTGGAGTGGTTTGTACTAAACTCGGGTTTCTGCCGAAGAAAATTTTTTTTTTTTTCTTCTTTCCAGCCCCGGTGAGAGGGGGCTTAAAGAGGGGGGTACTGTCACGTCCGCCATGTCTGCCATGTCTGTTTGTCTCAAGAACTCCTGGAGCGATGTGCATGCGCATGTTTTGTCTGCTGTCCTGCATGTTCGCTAGAGCTGTGTGCAGACTCACCTCATGTCTGAGCTGCAGGATCCCTGCGTTTCTGCTCGGCCTTCTGTGATCTTCTCGTCATGTCTGGAGTCCTTGATCATGTGATGTTTCTTAAGATCCTGCACTGTCTGGTTCTGCAATCATCTCGTCATGTCTAGAATCCCGGATCATGTGTTCTTCCTAGGATCCTGCACTGGTTGGTTCGGTGATCATCTCGTCATGTCTGAAACCCTGATCATGTGACGTTTCCTAAGATCCTGCACTGTCTGGTTCTGCTATCATCTCGTCATGTCTAGAATCCCGGAAGTTCTCCCCTGGTCCTGACCTGGAGGAGGAGGTGCTATGCCCTATATCAGGCCGCCTCTTCCTATGCTCAGGGCCTGATTATTGTGTTGCTTCCCTGCAAGGCTCTGGGTCTGTGGGGTTGCTCCCTCTATTCTGTGCCCTTGCACTTTGCTCTGTAGTGCGTCTCTGCACACGCTCCGTGCTCGTATTCCGCCTCTTGTCTTGTGCCATGTCTTGTGTTGTCTCTCGTGCCATGTTTGTCTTTGCCTTGCTTTGCCTTGTAGTCCTTCTGCTGTTCTTTGTCTTAGTCTGTTTTGCTATGTCTCGCCTTAGCTTTGCTTTGACTTGTAGTCCTTCCTGTGTTCTCTGCCTCGCCTGTTTTGCCATGTCTTGCTTTTGCTATGCTTTGACTTGTAGTCCTCCCTGTGTTCTCTGCCTTGCTATTCCTTGCTTTGTGTTCCTCCCTATGGTCTCAGTCTTTGCTTGCTCTGCCTCGCTCTCTCCTATGGTGCTCTGTAGTGCTCCCTGGCACACGCACCATTTCTCCTCTCCTTAGTGCTCGTTTCTTTGTCTAGTCCCAAGGTCTTCCCTTGGCCCGGCTCTGGGCTTCTGCCTACGCTCCGCTGCTAGACTCTGTCCTCTCTCTGACCTGGCTCTGTTTCTGCCTGTATTCCTTGCCTTGTTCCCTGCCTTGTCCTTGCATTGAACCCCGGCGTGGGTTCCCCTTGGCCGTCTCCTGTGCCGTGGTAAGTGCCACGTGTTTGTGTACAGCCGTGTGTACTGGCCAGTGTGGCGTGCCCCCTGCGTGGCTCCTAGCACGCAGCCCTTCCTTGTGCCCTGGCGTGGCTACTAGCACGCACCCTGCCCTGAACCTGGCGTGGCTCCTAGCACGAAGGTTCCTTTGCCCCCTCCTGTGCCTTAGTCGTGCCTCGTGCTGGCGTTACAGCCGTGTGCATTGGCCAGTGAGGTGTGCGTCCCTGCGTGGCTCCTAGCACGCAGCCCTTCCTTGTGCCCTGGCGTGGCTCCTAGCACGCACCCTGCTCTGAACCCTGGCGTGTCTCTACACGCACCCTGTCTTGTGACCTTGGCGTGTCTCTACACGCACTGTCTTGTACCTTGTGCCTTGGCGTGTCTCTACACGCACTGTCTTATTCTATGCTTTGGCGTGGCTACACACGCACCCTGTCTCGTTTGTGAACTCTGGCGTGTCCCCTACACACGCACCTTGCCTTGCACCTAGTCTTGAACCCTGGTGTGTCCCCTACACACGCACCTAGCCTTGGACCTTGGCGTGTCCCCTACACACGCACCTAGCCTTGGACCTTGGCGTGTTCCCTAAACACGCACCCTGCTTGGATATCTGTCGTGCCTCCTTGCCTGAACCCTGGTTTGCCTGCCGGATGCCCGAAACCTGCCGACCGTTGCCAGAGGTCCGGAACCAGATGACTACGGCCTGATGTCCGGAGCTGACGTCCGCAGCCTGATCCCTGGACCCTGTCGGTTTGCCAGCAGTCCGGAGTCCGATGCCATCTTGCCATTACCTGTGCTTAGGCGTGCCATCTGGCACGTACCATGTTATGGACCTTGGCGTGCCCACGCGCGCACCTTGCACGTTTTGCTTGTTTTCTCTGTATGTGATCTTGTGTTATTCTAATGAAGATACCTTGCACCTACGTCTAGTCTCGTCTTGCTTCCTGCTTGTCCTTGTCGTCAGACACTCGTCTAGTGTCCCCTGAGCCGGCCGTCTGGTCCCAGCAGTCGTGGTGGCTCACCCCCTTGGTCTTGCCCCTGACACTCCCTGTATAGGGGGTGGATTCTCACAAGGTCAGCTCGCCCTCGGTGGGTGGGTGCCACGACCCAGAGGGTCCACTCAAAAAATGGGCTCAGCAGGAGCTGAGTCCGTCACAAACATCTTTCTTTCTAACAAGGACTAGCAGAGCTGCCCAGGGGCTACAACTGTCTCTTATCACCCCAGCCTCCTTCATCTCTCGTAACATACTCTTGGCACATTGGTAGTGAGCTGGGGTACAGGCCAGTACCTCTCTTTAATGGGTGGATGATTTCCAGTGGGGATATGATGTTGGACACCTTTTACCTGGCCAAAGTCTAAAGGGTGTTTGCAGAATACCCATTCAAACTCTTGGACTACTCGGTAAACCCCATTCTTTTGGTTCGAGAGGGTGGGGTCAGTGCCTACATGCAGCTGCTGACACCACTCCTCCAGCTGTTTTGCAGAACCATTGTCCTCCACCTGGTCGGATTAGATCAAGGGTTCTGCTGTCTGAATTGCGTTGTTATTGACAGTGAACAGCTTAGCAACTGTGGCATACCGAGGCCTCCTCCTCCCCACAATTTAAGATGTGTACAGTGTTAGGCGTTGGGTTCCTGTCGCTGCACAGCAGGAATCCCGAGCCTTGCATTTGGCAGTCTCCCATTCCTCTCCGGCTGCAGAGGAGGCTGCTCAGCAGACTTGTCAATCCCGGTGCTCTGCTCAGACCAGTTCTGTGGGTTTGGTTGCTGCCACCACCTCTGGTCCAGCTATAGCAATGTATGCTGGTCAGCAGCAAGCTACTCCAGGGACTAAGTCCTCCTTTTGGTTCACTGAGCATGCCCGTGGAACGATCTCTCATTGGGATTCGGAGGTCACATGCTCAGGTCCTTCTGCAGCTCAGATTGGACCATCAGAAAGGTCAGGAAGGTCCCGGAAGGACACTGCTATAAAAGGTTTGCATGGCCGCTCAGCCATGCGCTAGTATAGACTGCATTACCAGACTATGAGGAGTGAGTGTTGTATGCATGTATGAATGTCTCTGGTGAATGACTTATTAAGAAACCCCTACCCTTGGTATGCATGTGTTGTGCAGCCTAGCCTGTTAAGCACCCAGGCTTAGGTGTAGGTAGAGGCAGAGTCTGAGACTGGCATCAGTGTCCACCGGTGGCTCCGCACGCCACGGTGCACGTGCTCGACACTCCACCATAGTCAGCGTCTATAGTGGCGTCCGCAGGTGTGACACCGCGTGCTCAGAAGGTCTAGAGCGACTCTGACCCCGTGTCCTTGGGGCAGAGTTCTGTGACCGTATTCTGTGCGCTCCGTTGCCGAGCTTTGTGAGCTAAACAGGCTCCGGCATTTATGTTCTGCGGTAGTGCGGCTCTGTGAGGTAACAGAGTTCGCCCTGTTCACATTGGGTGACGGTAACCCACGTGTGACCTTTTGTATACCGCTTTATACTTCCGCCATTACTAAGCAGCAGTTTACCACCCCTGCATGGTGGACCCCAGGCTGCAAATGCATCTTACTATTATTTTATTATTTAGTGCGTTCCGCCAGCCCTAACATACAGGTACCCTCCCCTTGCGGACATCAACTACCCCTCTGGCTGTCAGGACAGTGGGCCTACTATCAGAATACACTGGTTCTACCAGGGCTTGGTAGTCTCTTCCCCTGAGGCCCATGGCTGCTCGACGCCAAATTAACATTTCACTCCTTGGGGGTATTGCAATGAGGAATTAATCACTCTTTCTGACACTGCCGACTTCTCCGCCAGATTGCTCTACCTGCTGCCTTTGCATCAGGGCCTTGATCTCCTTCTGCAGGACCCATTGCTCACTGGAACCAGCAGTTTCAGCTACCTGTTGCAACAAAACAATAACCTCGGCAAGACCATTTTCCATCACATTAGTACCTAAGGTCACTATGGGGTTACATTCTCGTCGATCATTGTCTACATTCATCAGGCGTTGGTCTTTTAATTCTACTCGCCCCACCTTAATGGTCACCTCCTTACACCCCACTTGTGGCAAAGGCTGACCATTGCTGGTTATAACTGTCAGCTCATCACCTGGGCTGAGAGTAAGTTCAGAATCAGCCCAATACTATTTGTAAAGAGTATATGGCATAGTTGTCACCTGAGAGCTGGTGTCCAGTAAGGCGTTCATTGGGATGCCATCAATCACAACTGGGAGGACCGGTCGCCCTCTGACGTACTTGGCTCGCCAGTTCTGTGGGCCTGGTCGTCCTAATCCTGGGGGTTGGCCCTCTTCCCCAGGTGTTGCTCGTTTAAATGGCAGAATCTTGCGATGTGTTCCGCTTTGCTGCAGCGGTGGCAAATAGGTCTTCCGTTCTGGTCATAGCGATCGTTGTCTCTCCCTCTGATTGGTGGGATCCTCTTCTGCCATCGCCACGGGACGTCATCTGGACTGGAGGCCAGCTGGATCTTCTCATTTGGGGGCGCTTGCATGGACTGCACGGTTTTGGCGAGTGCAGCCATACTTTTGGTCAGCTCCTGGATCTGAAGATGTAGCTCTGCAGATGGATCATTATCCAGAGTCTGTGCGTCAGCCTCAACAGGGCTCTGAGTGAAGGATGCTGCCTCTTGGTGGTATGTAATTGCTAGGCGCCTAGGGGGCGCTGGGTGGCTGACATTTGGTTCATGCAGCACTCGGATAGCCCTGTCTTTAAAGTCTGCAAAGTTCAGATCAGGGTTCTGTAGGGCTATGCTGCGCAGCTGTATTCTGCGGGTGCTGGATAGGAGTCCCTCAATAAATTGCTCCTTTAACAATCTGTCTCCATCCCGCACGCTGTCTTGGTCATTCTGCTTTATGGCCCGCAGCACCTCATGAAGGTTAAGAGCATAGTCCTGCACCCTTTGTTTGCACCCAAAGAACCTCATTTTTATTTTTGCTACAGTGCGGGTGTCAAAGGTGTGCCTTAGCTTGGCCAGAACTTGTTTAACAGTCTCTTTTTCAGTGTCCTGCCAGGAGTAAACTTCTCTTTGAGCTTCACCAGTTAACCGTCCAATGAGAATGTTTACTTTTTGGCTTTCAGACGGGGTACACTTCAAATAAACTGCACAGTCTCTCCTTGAAATCGCTCAGGGTATGTGACTCCATTGAGTATTACGGTAGCCAGGCCGCTCCGGTATATATGGCATGGATAGCGGCACATTCAGCGTCTCCCACTCCCACACCACCTCCTCATCCCACCCTCTCTCTGTTGGAGTCCCCCAAGGCTCTGTTTTAGGACCCCTATTCTTCTCAATCTATACACTTGGTCTGGGGCAACTCATAAAGTCCCATGGATTCCACTACCACCTTTATGCTGATGACACTCAGATCTACCTCTCTGGCCCAGACGTCACCTCCCTGCTGTCCAGAATCCCAGAGTGTCTATCAGCCGTATCCTCCTTCTTCTCCTCTCGCTTCCTAAAACTCAATGTAGACAAATCTGAACTCATCATCTTTCCTCCATCTCACAGATCTTCCTTACCCGACCTGTCAGGAACACAGCACAGAACTTGCTCACTGAGCCAGTGCGCGTGTCCTGAGTAAAGCGAACTGTGCTCAACGATACCTGTGGATCAGGCAGCAGCTGAGTAGATGCATACTTCGGAGCCGCAGGACCTGAAGCACGTGACTGCTAGGGGCGTGGCATAAACTCCAGGAAGCTAGGAGCAGCAAGAGAACTCCTAGCAGGGTAACTGCGAGACAAAGTTACCAAGGGGCATAGACAGGGAGAATAGTCAGGACGTAGACAATGAGTCACACACAGAGATGGCTGCAAGGTACAAGAGGGGCAAGCAGAGAGTAGTCAGGTCACAGGCAATGAGTCATACACAGAGATAATAACACAGTACAGAATCAACAGGCAAACTCACAACGGGAAACAGAACCGGGTCAGAACCATATAAACAAGCTATAACAACAAACAGGCACAGGCACACAGGGGTCAGCACACTAGGCCCAAGGCAAAAGTATAACTGGCAGGGATTGAAGCTTCTCAGAGGTTTAAGAAGCTCTCCCAGAACCAGAAAAAGGCCACCATCATTAACCCCATGTGTGCAGATCAAAACCTGCACTGAGCTCCAGACATTAACCCCTGACGTGCAGCTCAAAAACCTGCACTGAGATCATGACAGTACCCCCCTCTCAACGGGGGGGCCTCTGGACCCCCAGGTTTCCCCGTGTACTTGGCATGGAAAGCTCGAACGAGGCGATCTGCATGTAC
Organism: Dendrobates tinctorius; assembly: GCF_039654945.1. Taxonomy (NCBI): domain Eukaryota; kingdom Metazoa; phylum Chordata; class Amphibia; order Anura; family Dendrobatidae; genus Dendrobates; species Dendrobates tinctorius. The sequence continues at coordinate 10,738,369 of NW_027361808.1, forward strand.
AGAGCGAGCAGGGACCCATGAGCGCTCCTCTGGTCCATATCCCTTCCAGTGGACCAGGTACTGCAAAGAGCGGTGCACCAGCCGAGAGTCCACAATATGTCCGACCTCATACTCCAATTGACCTTCCACCAGCACTGGAGGAACAACAGACTCAAGGTCCTCTTTGACAGACCCTGCGGGTTTCAACAGAGATTTATGGAACACATTGGATATTTTTAAAGAGGCGGGGAGACGCAACCTATATGCCACTGGGTTGACTATCTCCATTATCTCGTATGGACCAATGAACTTTGGTCCCAACTTAGCTGATGGTACCTTTAAGTTAATGTTACGTGTGGAGAGCCAGACCTTCTCTCCCACCTGAAACATGTCTCCCGAAGTTCTCTTTTTGTCAGCAAAATATTTGTATCTCCCCTGGGCCCGAGACATATTACGCCAGACTTCAGCCCAGAGGTTTTTTAACCGTTGAACGGACCCCTCTGCCCCTGGACAACCGGAATCCACCCGTGAAAACTCCCCAAAATGCGGATTAAACTCATAGTTAATCAGGAATGGGGACATGTTGGTGGACTGACTCACCCGATTGCTAAAAGCGAACTCCGCCAACGGTAATGCATCACACCAATCCTCCTGTCTGGCGGAGGTCAGACACCTGAGAATTTGTTCCAGAGATTGATTGCTGCGTTCTGTCTGACCATTACTCTCCGGGTGATATGCCGACGAGAAGGAGAGTGAGATGCCCAATTTCATACAGAACTCCCTCCAAAATTTGGCCACAAACTGCACACCTCTGTCAGACACAACATTCAGGGGTACCCCATGCAATCGGACCACATGCTGCACAAACAACCTTGACAATGTTTCTGCTGAGGGTAATGCTGCCAAGGAAATGAAATGGGCCTGTTTAGAAAACCTATCTACCACCACCCAGATCACGGTATTACCCCTGGAAGGTGGAAGGCCGGTAATAAAATCCATGGAAAGGTGAGTCCATGGCCTATCAGGAACCGGTGAAGGTATGAGTTCCCCAGCCGGTCGGTTATGCGAGCTTTTGGAACAGGCACACATGCCACAAGCAGAAACAAAATCCTTGACATCGGACCTTAGTGAAGGCCACCAAAAACCCCTGGCTACTGCCTCTCTAGTGGCCGTGATACCTGGATGAGCACTCAGCCTAGACTCCTGAAACTCCTGCAGAAGTCTAGGCCGCAACGAATCTGGAACAAACAGTTTATCCCCTGGCCTGGTTGCCGGAGCTAGGGCCTGAGCCCTTAGAATTTCTTGTTCCAACTCAGTTGAGACCTCCGCTACTACCACCCCTGGGGGAAGAATGGAGGACAGCGGCTCAGGGGAAGACACTGGATCAAAACTTCTGGACAAGGCATCCGCTTTAACATTTTTGGACCCCGGTCGAAAAGTAATGGAGAACTGAAATCGTGAAAAAAAAAGTGACCACCGGGCTTGTCTAGGATTAAGCCTCTTAGCAGATTCAAGGTATGCCAAATTTTTGTGATCCGTGACAAACGCGATAGGGTGAGCCGCCCCTTCCAAAAAGTGCCTCCATTCCTCAAATGCCAGCTTGACCGCAAGAAGTTCTCTATTGCCTACATCATAGTTTTTCTCAGCTGAGGAGAACTTCTTGGAGAAGAAGGCGCAGGGTTTGATATTGGTAAGGGTGGCCGGACCCTGGGACAGCACAGCCCCCACACCCACTTCAGAAGCATTCACCTCCACAATGAATGGTTTGGACGGGTCTGGTTGTACCAACACTGGGGCAGACATGAAACATTTCTTAATCGCTGAAAAGAACTCCTTAGCGAGTACAAACCAATTTTTTACATCAGCGCCCTTCTAGGTAAGATCTGTGAGTTGTTTAACCACTTGTGAGAAACCTTTAATGAATCTTCGATAATAGTTTGCAAATCATAAGAAGCGCTGGAGCCCCTTGAGATCTCGAGGCTGAACCCAGTAAGCGATCGCCAGCACCTTCTTAGGATCCATACGAAACCCCTCACAGGACATAATCAACCCCAAAAAAGACAGTTCCTGTACAAAAAACGAACATTTTTCCAATTTAGCGAACAATTGGTTCTCCCTGAGTCTCTGGAGAACTGTCCTTAGATGTTGCAAGTGAGATTGACTGTCCGGGGAATACACCAAAATGTCATCCAAATAAATAATAACAAAACGGCCTATCAGGTCATTAAACACAACATTGATGAAATTCTGGAAAATAGCGGGTGCATTAGTTAACCCAAACGGCATAACCAGGTTCTCAAAGAGTCCTTCTGATGTGAGGAATGCAGTTTTCCACTCGTCCCCTTCCCGAACCCTTATCAGATTGTAGGCCCCCCGCAGATCTAACTTGGAGAACCATTGGGCCCCCGCTAACTCGTTACATAAGTCTGGAATGAGGGGAAGCGGGTAAGTATTCCTAACCGTTATCTTGTTAAGTTCTTGAAAGTCGAGGCACAGCCGCAAACCACCATCTTTCTTCTTCACAAAGAAGAATCCTGCTGCCACAGGTGACACAGAAGGCCTGATATGCCCTTTGCGGAGACTCTCAGCTATGTACTCCTTCATGGCTTGGCGCTCAGGCCCAGACAAACTGAACAATCGAGCCTTAGGTAACTTGGCTCCGTTTACTAAATCAATGGCACAATCGTAGGGTCTATGTGGTGGCAGCGCCTCAGCCTCGCTTTCGGAAAAAACGTCTTCGAAATCCTTCAGGTATTCCGGAATACCTTCCAGACCGACAGATGAGACAGACACGGATTTAACAGTGTTAACAAGATGTCCCAGGTTACCACATTTACCATTGCATCCCCATTGAGTGATTTCCCCTGTAACCAAATCAATGGTAGGATTATGGCGTTGAAGCCAAGGCATCCCCAGTACCAGTCCTGCAGGCAAGTTATCTAGCACAAGACAACTTAGTTTTTCCACATGAGTGGAACCCACTTTTAGAGAAAAAAGTTCAGACCTGCAACAGATACCGCCCCGGGTAAGAGGAGACGAGTCAATTGCCACAAGTTTAACAGGATCCTGAAGCCTGACTGTCCCTATCTTATTGAGAGTCATAAGTTTGGTATCAATCAGATTCACAGCAGAACCACAGTCAACAAAAGCAGTAGTCTGAACAGGACCATAACCAAGTTCCAGTTCCACCTGCAGCACCATTTTTGCACGTGTGGAAAATTGTACCTGAAGGTCTGGGTAGCCTCCTCAACTACTACCCAGACCTAGTCGTTTCCCGCCATCTTGGAGGATGACGGACAGGAGGGGCAGTCCTTCTTCCAGTGTCCAGATTCCCCACAATAGAAGCACAACTGCTTCTCCCGGCGGCGTCTTCTTTCTTTTTCCTCACAGGTGACAGAGCTCACCTCCATAGCCACAGGAAGAGTCCGGGTCTCATCTCCACTGAAGAATAACGGTGTTTCCCGTTGCATAACGCCTCAAGCCCGCAGTCTGCGATCCATGCGAACCACTTGGGTCATGGCATCCTCCAGGGAGTCAGGCGGAGGATGGAGTGCCAAAGCATCCTTCAGACGTTCACACAGGCCTCTGTGGAACAGCCCCCGAAGGGCGGCATCACTCCAGGAAATCTCGGCTGCCCAACGTCTGAATTCAGTACAGAACTATTCGGCCGAGTGCTCCCCCTGACAGACACTCATCACCTTGTCCTCAGCCAAGCGCACTCTATCAGGCTCATCATAAATAAACCCTAAGGCTTCAAAAAATGCATCCACAGACATTCTCTCTGGGGCAGAAGAGGAAAGCGAAAATGCCCAGGCTTGTGGGGACCCCCTAAGCAGGGACATAACCACCCCCACCCTCTGTTTCTCATCCCCAGAGGAGCGGGGTCTCAAAGAGAAAAAGAGTTTACAGACCTCCTTAAATGCCCTGAAATCATCTTTGTTACCAGAAAACGTATCTGGCAATTTGACCGGAGATTCAGGGGATGCCAATGACACATCTCTATCCCCAGCACTAGTAGCCCCTGCAGCGACAGCCCCCCGCACAGTATCCACCAACTGTTGCTGGGCATGGGCCATCGTGCACTGTTCCACATTAAGTTTGTGGAACATTTGGGTCAGGTGCTTGACCTGATTAGCCAAAGCTTGTATGGGATCCATGAGGATAACACACTTTTTTTTCCTTCAGAGGAAAAAAAAACTGAAAAGGCCAGTTATAATGTCAGGAACACCGCACAGAACTTGCTCACTGAGCCAGTGCGCGTGTCCTGAGTAAAGCGAACTGTGCTCAACGATACCTGTGGAGCGGGCAGCAGCCGAGTAGATGCGTACTTCGGAGCCGCAGGACCTGAAGCACGTGACTGCTAGGGGCATGGCCTAAACTCCAGGAAGCTAGGAGCAGCAAGAGAACTCCTAGCAGGGTAACTGCGAGACAAAGTTACCAAGGGGCATAGACAGGGAGAATAGTCAGGACGTAGCCAATGAGTCACACACAGAGATGGCTACAAGGTACAAGAGGGGCAAGCAGAGAGTAGTCAGATCACAGGCAATGAGTCATACACAGAGATAATAACGCAGTACAGAATCAACAAACAAACTCACAACGGGAAACAGAACTGGGTCAGAACCATATAAACAAGCTATAACAACAAACAGGCACACAGGGGTCAGCACACTAGGCCCAAGGCAAAAGTATAACTGGCAGGGATTGAAGCTTCTCAGGGGTTTAAGAAGCTCTCCCAGAACCAGAAAGAGGCCACCATCATTAACCCCATGTGTGCAGGTCAAAACCTGCACTGAGCTCCAGACATTAACCCCTGACCTGCAGCTCAAAAACCTGCACTGGTATCATGACACGACCTAGCTATAACAATTAATGACATCACACTTTCCCCAGTACCAGAAGTCCGCTGCCTCGTAGTAACCTTTGACTCTGCCCTGTCCTTCAAACCGCACATCCAAGCTCTTTCTATCTCCTGTCGCCTCCAGCTCAAAAATATTTCCAGAATCCGTCCTTTCCTCAACCCTCAATCTACTAAAATGCTTGTGCATGCCCTCATCATCTCCCGCCTCGACTTTTGCAACATCCTTTTCTGTGGTCTCCCTGCTAAAACCCTCGCACCTCTCCAGTCCATCCTTAACTCTGCCGCCCGACTAATTCATCTCTCTCCTCGCTACTCCTCCGCTTCTCCCCTCTGCAAATCTCTTCACTGGCTCCCATTCCCACAGCGTATCCACTTCAAATGACTAATACTGACCTACAAGGCCATCTATAATAGCGTCTCTGCACACACTCCGTGCTCGTATTCCACCTCTTGTCTTGTGCCATGTCTTGTGTTGTCTCTCGTGCCATGTTTGTCTTTGCCTTGCTTTGCCTTGTAGTCCTTCTGCTGTTCTTTGTCTTAGTCTGTTTTGCTATGTCTTGCCTTAGCTTTGCTTTGACTTGTAGTCCTTCCTGTGTTCTCTGCCTCGCCTGTTTTGCCATGTCTTGCTTTTGCTATGCTTTGACTTGTAGTCCTCCCTGTGTTCTCTGCCTTGCTATTCCTTGCTTTGTGTTCCTCCCTATGGTCTCAGTCTTTGCTTGCTCTGCCTCGCTCTCTCCTATGGTGCTCTGTAGTGCTCCCTGGCACACGCACCATTTCTCCTCTCCTTAGTGCTCGTTTCTTTGTCTAGTCCCAAGGTCTTCCCTTGGCCCGGCTCTGGGCTTCTGCCTACGCTCCGCTGCTAGACTCTGTCCTCTCTCTGACCTGGCTCTGTTTCTGCCTGTATTCCTTGCCTTGTTCCCTGCCTTGTCCTTGCATTGAACCCCGGCGTGGGTTCCCCTTGGCCGTCTCCTGTGCCGTGGTAAGTGCCACGTGTTTGTGTACAGCCGTGTGTACTGGCCAGTGTGGCGTGCCCCCTGCGTGGCTCCTAGCACGCAGCCCTTCCTTGTGCCCTGGCGTGGCTCCTAGCACGCACCCTGCCTTGAACCCTGGCGTGGCTACTAGCACGCACCCTGCCCTGAACCTGGCGTGGCTCCTAGCACGAAGGTTCCTTTGCCCCCTCCTGTGCCTTAGTCGTGCCTCGTGCTGGCGTTACAGCCGTGTGCATTGGCCAGTGAGGTGTGCGTCCCTGCGTGGCTCCTAGCACGCAGCCCTTCCTTGTGCCCTGGCGTGGCTCCTAGCACGCACCCTGCTCTGAACCCTGGCGTGTCTCTACACGCACCCTGTCTTGTGACCTTGGCGTGTCTCTACACGCACTGTCTTGTACCTTGTGCCTTGGCGTGTCTCTACACGCACTGTCTTATTCTATGCTTTGGCGTGGCTACACACGCACCCTGTCTCGTTTGTGAACTCTGGCGTGTCCCCTACACACGCACCTTGCCTTGCACCTAGTCTTGAACCCTGGTGTGTCCCCTACACACGCACCTAGCCTTGGACCCTGGCGTGTCCCCTACACACGCACCTAGCCTTGGACCTTGGCGTGTTCCCTAAACACGCACCCTGCTTGGATATCTGTCGTGCCTCCTTGCCTGAACCCTGGTTTGCCTGCCGGATGCCCGGAACCTGCCGACCGTTGCCAGAGGTCCGGAACCAGATGACTACGGCCTGATGTCCGGAGCTGACGTCCGCAGCCTGATCCCTGGACCCTGTCGGTTTGCCAGCAGTCCGGAGTCCGATGCCATCTTGCCATTACCTGTGCTTAGGCGTGCCATCTGGCACGTACCATGTTATGGACCTTGGCGTGCCCACGCGCGCACCTTGCACGTTTTGCTTGTTTTCTCTGTATGTGATCTTGTGTTATTCTAATGAAGATACCTTGCACCTACGTCTAGTCTCGTCTTGCTTCCTGCTTGTCCTTGTCGTCAGACACTCGTCTAGTGTCCCCTGAGCCGGCCGTCTGGTCCCAGCAGTCGTGGTGGCTCACCCCCTTGGTCTTGCCCCTGACACTCCCTGTATAGGGGGTGGATTCTCACAAGGTCAGCTCGCCCTCGGTGGGTGGGTGCCACGACCCAGAGGGTCCACTCAAAAAATGGGCTCAGCAGGAGCTGAGTCCGTCACAAACATCTTTCTTTCTAACAAGGACTAGCAGAGCTGCCCAGGGGCTACAACTGTCTCTTATCACCCCAGCCTCCTTCATCTCTCGTAACATACTCTTGGCACATTGGTAGTGAGCTGGGGTACAGGCCAGTACCTCTCTTTAATGGGTGGATGATTTCCAGTGGGGATATGATGTTGGACACCTTTTACCTGGCCAAAGTCTAAAGGGTGTTTGCAGAATACCCATTCAAACTCTTGGACTACTCGGTAAACCCCATTCTTTTGGTTCGAGAGGGTGGGGTCAGTGCCTACATGCAGCTGCTGACACCACTCCTCCAGCTGTTTTGCAGAACCATTGTCCTCCACCTGGTCGGATTAGATCAAGGGTTCTGCTGTCTGAATTGCGTTGTTATTGACAGTGAACAGCTTAGCAACTGTGGCATACCGAGGCCTCCTCCTCCCCACAATTTAAGATGCGTACAGTGTTAGGCGTTGGGTTCCTGTCGCTGCACAGCAGGAATCCCGAGCCTTGCATTCGGCAGTCTCCCATTCCTCTCCGGCCGCAGAGGAGGCTGCTCAGCAGACTTGTCAATCCCGGTGCTCTGCTCAGACCAGTTCTGTGGGTTTGGTTGCTGCCACCACCTCTGGTCCAGCTATAGCAATGTATGCTGGTCAGCAGCAAGCTACTCCAGGGACTAAGTCCTCCTTTTGGTTCACTGAGCATGCCCGTGGAACGATCTCTCATTGGGGTTCGGAGGTCACATGCTCAGGTCCTTCTGCAGCTCAGATTGGACCATCAGAAAGGTCAGGAAGGTCCCGGAAGGACACTGCTATAAAAGGTTTGCATGGCCGCTCAGCCATGCGCTAGTATAGACTGCATTACCAGACTATGAGGAGTGAGTGTTGTATGCATGTATGAATGTCTCTGGTGAATGACTTATTAAGAAACCCCTACCCTTGGTATGCATGTGTTGTGCAGCCTAGCCTGTTAAGCACCCAGGCTTAGGTGTAGGTAGAGGCAGAGTCTGAGACTGGCATCAGTGTCCACCGGTGGCTCCGCACGCCACGGTGCACGTGCTCGACACTCCACCATAGTCAGCGTCTATAGTGGCGTCCGCAGGTGTGACACCGCGTGCTCAGAAGGTCTAGAGCGACTCTGACCCCGTGTCCTTGGGGCAGAGTTCTGTGACCGTATTCTGTGCGCTCCGTTGCCGAGCTTTGTGAGCTAAACAGGCTCCGGCATTTATGTTCTGCGGTAGTGCGGCTCTGTGAGGTAACAGAGTTCGCCCTGTTCACATTGGGTGACGGTAACCCACGTGTGACCTTTTGTATACCGCTTTATACTTCCGCCATTACTAAGCAGCAGTTTACCACCCCTGCATGGTGGACCCCAGGCTGCAAATGCATCTTACTATTATTTTATTATTTAGTGCGTTCCGCCAGCCCTAACATACAGGTACCCTCCCCTTGCGGACATCAACTACCCCTCTGGCTGTCAGGACAGTGGGCCTACTATCAGAATACACTGGTTCTACCAGGGCTTGGTAGTCTCTTCCCCTGAGGCCCATGGCTGCTCGACGCCAAATTAACATTTCACTCCTTGGGGGTATTGCAATGAGGAATTAATCACTCTTTCTGACACTGCCGACTTCTCCGCCAGATTGCTCTACCTGCTGCCTTTGCATCAGGGCCTTGATCTCCTTCTGCAGGACCCATTGCTCACTGGAACCAGCAGTTTCAGCTACCTGTTGCAACAAAACAATAACCTCGGCAAGACCATTTTCCATCACATTAGTACCTAAGGTCACTATGGGGTTACATTCTCGTCGATCATTGTCTACATTCATCAGGCGTTGGTCTTTTAATTCTACTCGCCCCACCTTAATGGTCACCTCCTTACACCCCACTTGTGGCAAAGGCTGACCATTGCTGGTTATAACTGTCAGCTCATCACCTGGGCTGAGAGTAAGTTCAGAATCAGCCCAATACTATTTGTAAAGAGTATATGGCATAGTTGTCACCTGAGAGCTGGTGTCCAGTAAGGCGTTCATTGGGATGCCATCAATCACAACTGGGAGGACCGGTCGCCCTCTGACGTACTTGGCTCGCCAGTTCTGTGGGCCTGGTCGTCCTAATCCTGGGGGTTGGCCCTCTTCCCCAGGTGTTGCTCGTTTAAATGGCAGAATCTTGCGATGTGTTCCGCTTTGCTGCAGCGGTGGCAAATAGGTCTTCCGTTCTGGTCATAGCGATCGTTGTCTCTCCCTCTGATTGGTGGGATCCTCTTCTGCCATCGCCACGGGACGTCATCTGGACTGGAGGCCAGCTGGATCTTCTCATTTGGGGGCGCTTGCATGGACTGCACGGTTTTGGCGAGTGCAGCCATACTTTTGGTCAGCTCCTGGATCTGAAGATGTACCTCTGCAGATGGATCATTATCCAGAGTCTGTGCGTCAGCCTCAACAGGGCTCTGAGTGAAGGATGCTGCCTCTTGGTGGTATGTAATTGCTAGGCGCCTAGGGGGCGCTGGGTGGCTGACATTTGGTACATGCAGCACTCGGATAGCCCTGTCTTTAAAGTCTGCAAAGTTCAGATCAGGGTTCTGTAGGGCTATGCTGCGCAGCTGTATTCTGCGGGTGCTGGATAGGAGTCCCTCAATAAATTGCTCCTTTAACAATCTGTCTCCATCCCGCACGCTGTCTTGGTCATTCTGCTTTATGGCCCGCAGCACCTCATGAAGGTTAAGAGCATAGTCCTGCACCCTTTGTTTGCACCCAAAGAACCTCATTTTTATTTTTGCTACAGTGCGGGTGTCAAAGGTGTGCCTTAGCTTGGCCAGAACTTGTTTAACAGTCTCTTTTTCAGTGTCCTGCCAGGAGTAAACTTCTCTTTGAGCTTCACCAGTTAACCGTTCAATGAGAATGTTTACTTTTTGGCTTTCAGACGGGGTACACTTCAAATAAACTGCACAGTCTCTCCTTGAAATCGCTCAGGGTATGTGACTCCATTGAGTATTACGGTAGCCAGGCCGCTCCGGTATATATGGCATGGATAGCGGCACATTCAGCGTCTCCCACTCCCACACCACCTCCTCATCCCACCCTCTCTCTGTTGGAGTCCCCCAAGGCTCTGTTTTAGGACCCCTATTCTTCTCAATCTATACACTTGGTCTGGGGCAACTCATAAAGTCCCATGGATTCCACTACCACCTTTATGCTGATGACACTCAGATCTACCTCTCTGGCCCAGACGTCACCTCCCTGCTGTCCAGAATCCCAGAGTGTCTATCAGCCGTATCCTCCTTCTTCTCCTCTCGCTTCCTAAAACTCAATGTAGACAAATCTGAACTCATCATCTTTCCTCCATCTCACAGATCTTCCTTACCCGACCTGTCAGGAACACCGCACAGAACTTGCTCACTGAGCCAGTGCGCGTGTCCTGAGTAAAGCGAACTGTGCTCAACGATACCTGTGGATCAGGCAGCAGCTGAGTAGATGCATACTTCGGAGCCGCAGGACCTGAAGCACGTGACTGCTAGGGGCGTGGCATAAACTCCAGGAAGCTAGGAGCAGCAAGAGAACTCCTAGCAGGGTAACTGCGAGACAAAGTTACCAAGGGGCATAGACAGGGAGAATAGTCAGGACGTAGACAATGAGTCACACACAGAGATGGCTGCAAGGTACAAGAGGGGCAAGCAGAGAGTAGTCAGGTCACAGGCAATGAGTCATACACAGAGATAATAACACAGTACAGAATCAACAGGCAAACTCACAACGGGAAACAGAACCGGGTCAGAACCATATAAACAAGCTATAACAACAAACAGGCACAGGCACACAGGGGTCAGCACACTAGGCCCAAGGCAAAAGTATAACTGGCAGGGATTGAAGCTTCTCAGAGGTTTAAGAAGCTCTCCCAGAACCAGAAAAAGGCCACCATCATTAACCCCATGTGTGCAGATCAAAACCTGCACTGAGCTCCAGACATTAACCCCTGACGTGCAGCTCAAAAACCTGCACTGGGATCATGACAGTACCCCCCTCTCAACGGGGGGGCCTCTGGACCCCCAGGTTTCCCCGGGTACTTGGCATGGAAAGCTCGAACGAGGCGATCTGCATGTACAGAGCGAGCAGGGACCCATGAGCGCTCCTCTGGTCCATATCCCTTCCAGTGGACCAGGTACTGCAAAGAGCGGTGCACCAGCCGAGAGTCCACAATATGTCCGACCTCATACTCCAATTGACCTTCCACCAGCACTGGAGGAACAACAGACTCAAGGTCCTCTTTGACAGACCCTGCGGGTTTCAACAGAGATTTATGGAACACATTGGATATTTTTAAAGAGGCGGGGAGACGCAACCTATATGCCACTGGGTTGACTATCTCCATTATCTCGTATGGACCAATGAACTTTGGTCCCAACTTAGCTGATGGTACCTTTAAGTTAATGTTACGTGTGGAGAGCCAGACCTTCTCTCCCACCTGAAACATGTCTCCCGAAGTTCTCTTTTTGTCAGCAAAATATTTGTATCTCCCCTGGGCCCGAGACATATTACGCCAGACTTCAGCCCAGAGGTTTTTTAACCGTTGAACGGACCCCTCTGCCCCTGGACAACCGGAATCCACCCGTGAAAACTCCCCAAAATGCGGATTAAACTCATAGTTAATCAGGAATGGGGACATGTTGGTGGACTGACTCACCCGATTGCTAAAAGCGAACTCCGCCAACGGTAATGCATCACACCAATCCTCCTGTCTGGCGGAGGTCAGACACCTGAGAATTTGTTCCAGAGATTGATTGCTGCGTTCTGTCTGACCATTACTCTCCGGGTGATATGCCGACGAGAAGGAGAGTGAGATGCCCAATTTCATACAGAACTCCCTCCAAAATTTGGCCACAAACTGCACACCTCTGTCAGACACAACATTCAGGGGTACCCCATGCAATCGGACCACATGCTGCACAAACAACCTTGACAATGTTTCTGCTGAGGGTAATGCTGCCAAGGAAATGAAATGGGCCTGTTTAGAAAACCTATCTACCACCACCCAGATCACGGTATTACCCCTGGAAGGTGGAAGGCCGGTAATAAAATCCATGGAAAGGTGAGTCCATGGCCTATCAGGAACCGGTGAAGGTATGAGTTCCCCAGCCGGTCGGTTATGCGAGCTTTTGGAACAGGCACACATGCCACAAGCAGAAACAAAATCCTTGACATCGGACCTTAGTGAAGGCCACCAAAAACCCCTGGCTACTGCCTCTCTAGTAGCCGTGATACCTGGATGAGCACTCAGCCTAGACTCCTGAAACTCCTGCAGAAGTCTAGGCCGCAACGAATCTGGAACAAACAGTTTATCCCCTGGCCTGGTTGCCGGAGCTAGGGCCTGAGCCCTTAGAATTTCTTGTTCCAACTCAGTTGAGACCTCCACTACTACCACCCCTGGGGGAAGAATGGAGGACAGCGGCTCAGGGGAAGACACTGGATCAAAACTTCTGGACAAGGCATCCGCTTTAACATTTTTGGACCCCGGTCGAAAAGTAATGGAGAACTGAAATCGTGAAAAAAAAAGTGACCACCGGGCTTGTCTAGGATTAAGCCTCTTAGCAGATTCAAGGTATGCCAAATTTTTGTGATCCGTGACAAACGCGATAGGGTGAGCCGCCCCTTCCAAAAAGTGCCTCCATTCCTCAAATGCCAGCTTGACCGCAAGAAGTTCTCTATTGCCTACATCATAGTTTTTCTCAGCTGAGGAGAACTTCTTGGAGAAGAAGGCGCAGGGTTTGATATTGGTAAGGGTGGCCGGACCCTGGGACAGCACAGCCCCCACACCCACTTCAGAAGCATTCACCTCCACAATGAATGGTTTGGACGGGTCTGGTTGTACCAACACTGGGGCAGACATGAAACATTTCTTAATCGCTGAAAAGAACTCCTTAGCGAGTACAAACCAATTTTTTACATCAGCGCCCTTCTAGGTAAGATCTGTGAGTTGTTTAACCACTTGTGAGAAACCTTTAATGAATCTTCGATAATAGTTTGCAAATCATAAGAAGCGCTGGAGCCCCTTGAGATCTCGAGGCTGAACCCAGTAAGCGATCGCCAGCACCTTCTTAGGATCCATACGAAACCCCTCACAGGACATAATCAACCCCAAAAAAGACAGTTCCTGTACAAAAAACGAACATTTTTCCAATTTAGCGAACAATTGGTTCTCCCTGAGTCTCTGGAGAACTGTCCTTAGATGTTGCAAGTGAGATTGACTGTCCGGGGAATACACCAAAATGTCATCCAAATAAATAATAACAAAACGGCCTATCAGGTCATTAAACACAACATTGATGAAATTCTGGAAAATAGCGGGTGCATTAGTTAACCCAAACGGCATAACCAGGTTCTCAAAGAGTCCTTCTGATGTGAGGAATGCAGTTTTCCACTCGTCCCCTTCCCGAACCCTTATCAGATTGTAGGCCCCCCGCAGATCTAACTTGGAGAACCATTGGGCCCCCGCTAACTCGTTACATAAGTCTGGAATGAGGGGAAGCGGGTAAGTATTCCTAACCGTTATCTTGTTAAGTTCTTGAAAGTCGAGGCACAGCCGCAAACCACCATCTTTCTTCTTCACAAAGAAGAATCCTGCTGCCACAGGTGACACAGAAGGCCTGATATGCCCTTTGCGGAGACTCTCAGCTATGTACTCCTTCATGGCTTGGCGCTCAGGCCCAGACAAACTGAACAATCGAGCCTTAGGTAACTTGGCTCCGTTTACTAAATCAATGGCACAATCGTAGGGTCTATGTGGTGGCAGCGCCTCAGCCTCGCTTTCGGAAAAAACGTCTTCGAAATCCTTCAGGTATTCCGGAATACCTTCCAGACCGACAGATGAGACAGACACGGATTTAACAGTGTTAACAAGATGTCCCAGGTTACCACATTTACCATTGCATCCCCATTGAGTGATTTCCCCTGTAACCAAATCAATGGTAGGATTATGGCGTTGAAGCCAAGGCATCCCCAGTACCAGTCCTGCAGGCAAGTTATCTAGCACAAGACAACTTAGTTTTTCCACATGAGTGGAACCCACTTTTAGAGAAAAAAGTTCAGACCTGCAACAGATACCGCCCCGGGTAAGAGGAGACGAGTCAATTGCCACAAGTTTAACAGGATCCTGAAGCCTGACTGTCCCTATCTTATTGAGAGTCATAACTTTGGTATCAATCAGATTCACAGCAGAACCACAGTCAACAAAAGCAGTAGTCTGAACAGGACCATAACCAAGTTCCAGTTCCACCTGCAGCACCATTTTTGCACGTGAGGAAAATTGTACCTGAAGGTCTGGGTAGCCTCCTCAACTACTACCCAGACCTAGTCGTTTCCCGCCATCTTGGAGGATGACGGACAGGAGGGGCAGTCCTTCTTCCAGTGTCCAGATTCCCCACAATAGAAGCACAACTGCTTCTCCCGGCGGCGTCTTCTTTCTTTTTCCTCACAGGTGACAGAGCTCACCTCCATAGCCACAGGAAGAGTCCGGGTCTCATCTCCACTGAAGAATAACGGTGTTTCCCGTTGCATAACGCCTCAAGCCCGCAGTCTGCGATCCATGCGAACCACTTGGGTCATGGCATCCTCCAGGGAGTCAGGCGGAGGATGGAGTGCCAAAGCATCCTTCAGACGTTCACACAGGCCTCTGTGGAACAGCCCCCGAAGGGCGGCATCACTCCAGGAAATCTCGGCTGCCCAACGTCTGAATTCAGTACAGAACTATTCGGCCGAGTGCTCCCCCTGACAGACACTCATCACCTTGTCCTCAGCCAAGCGCACTCTATCAGGCTCATCATAAATAAACCCTAAGGCTTCAAAAAATGCATCCACAGACATTCTCTCTGGGGCAGAAGAGGAAAGCGAAAATGCCCAGGCTTGTGGGGACCCCCTAAGCAGGGACATAACCACCCCCACCCTCTGTTTCTCATCCCCAGAGGAGCGGGGTCTCAAAGAGAAAAAGAGCTTACAGACCTCCTTAAATGCCCTGAAATCATCTTTGTTACCAGAAAACGTATCTGGCAATTTGACCGGAGATTCAGGGGATGCCAATGACACATCTCTATCCCCAGCACTAGTAGCCCCTGCAGCGACAGCCCCCCGCACAGTATCCACCAACTGTTGCTGGGCATGGGCCATCGTGCACTGTTCCACATTAAGTTTGTGGAACATTTGGGTCAGGTGCTTGACCTGATTAGCCAAAGCTTGTATGGGATCCATGAGGATAACACGCTTTTTTTTCCTTCAGAGGAAAAAAAAACTGAAAAGGCCAGTTATAATGTCAGGAACACCGCACAGAACTTGCTCACTGAGCCAGTGCGTGTGTCCTGAGTAAAGCGAACTGTGCTCAACGATACCTGTGGAGCGGGCAGCAGCCGAGTAGATGCGTACTTCGGAGCCGCAGGACCTGAAGCACGTGACTGCTAGGGGCATGGCCTAAACTCCAGGAAGCTAGGAGCAGCAAGAGAACTCCTAGCAGGGTAACTGCGAGACAAAGTTACCAAGGGGCATAGACAGGGAGAATAGTCAGGACGTAGCCAATGAGTCACACACAGAGATGGCTACAAGGTACAAGAGGGGCAAGCAGAGAGTAGTCAGATCACAGGCAATGAGTCATACACAGAGATAATAACGCAGTACAGAATCAACAAACAAACTCACAACGGGAAACAGAACTGGGTCAGAACCATATAAACAAGCTATAACAACAAACAGGCACACAGGGGTCAGCACACTAGGCCCAAGGCAAAAGTATAACTGGCAGGGATTGAAGCTTCTCAGGGGTTTAAGACGCTCTCCCAGAACCAGAAAGAGGCCACCATCATTAACCCCATGTGTGCAGGTCAAAACCTGCACTGAGCTCCAGACATTAACCCCTGACCTGCAGCTCAAAAACCTGCACTGGGATCATGACACGACCTAGCTATAACAATTAATGACATCACACTTTCCCCAGTACCAGAAGTCCGCTGCCTCGTAGTAACCTTTGACTCTGCCCTGTCCTTCAAACCGCACATCCAAGCTCTTTCTATCTCCTGTCGCCTCCAGCTCAAAAATATTTCCAGAATCCGTCCTTTCCTCAACCCTCAATCTACTAAAATGCTTGTGCATGCCCTCATCATCTCCCGCCTCGACTTTTGCAACATCCTTTTCTGTGGTCTCCCTGCTAAAACCCTCGCACCTCTCCAGTCCATCCTTAACTCTGCCGCCCGACTAATTCATCTCTCTCCTCGCTACTCCTCCACTTCTCCCCTCTGCAAATCTCTTCACTGGCTCCCATTCCCACAGCGTATCCACTTCAAATGACTAATACTGACCTACAAGGCCATCTATAACCTGTCTCCCCCATATGGACTAATCTCCCGATACCTTCCCTCACGTAATCTTCGGTCCTCCTAAGACCTCCTTCTCTCTTCCACACTTATTCGCTCCTCACCCAACCGCCTCCAAGACTTCTCCCGAATAGCCCCTATTCTCTGGAATTCTTTGCCCCAATAAGTCCGACTATCAACCACATTTGGATCCTTCAGACGGAACCTGAAAACCCACCTCTTCAAGGAAGCCTACAGCCTGCAATTACCTGGCTATCTCCTTCTCTCTCACCACTACCGGTGATATCACCTCAACCAACACCGGAACTGCTGCAACCCACTAACCTACTGTCTCCTTCCCCACCATCCTGTAGCATGTAAGCCCGGAAGGGCAGGGTCCTCTCTCCCCTCTGTATCAGTCTGTCATTGTTAGTTTGTTTACTGTAAGTGATATCTGTAATTTGTATGTAACCCCTTCTCATGTACAGCACCATGGAATCAATGGTGCTATATAAATAAATAATAATAATAATTATAGGGACTGCAGCGGCGGTCGCCTGATCTTGCTGTGCTCTAGGGGCTGTGGCTGCGCCGGCCGCTGGGTTCTGCTGTGCTATCAAGGCTGCAGCTGCACCTGTCTCTGTATCTTGCGGCGTTGCTATGGGGGCTGCGGCTGTGCCTGCTGCTAAATCTCCCACGTTAGACATTTTCTTCCCCCCTAGTTAGTCTTAGCCAGGCTCTGAGTTTCCACTGACTTGCCAGGCTGTTTCTCCGTTGGCTGGATGAACGGTATGCATCGGGATTCCAGGCCTCAGCTCCCTGCTCGCTATCAGCTGACAGCAGAGCGTGCGCGGCACTACTCTTTTCACGCTCTCTTTCCGGCTCCGCCCACAACGGCATGCCCCGTCGGCTTCCCATGCACCATGTAGCGTTGTAATGGCGGCAATCACACAGTTAGTTCAATACAGTCTATGGCACTCAGTACCCGGTGATACCGGGCTTCGATATCCGGTTCGTGATGCCAGGTTGGAGCCCCCCGCCAGGGCAGTGAGGATACTCGGTGTTGGGCCACTTCTTAAAGGGGCAGTGTCACAGCGGCGATGACCCGGTCAGTGGACCTGGACGTCTAAAAAACAGGGATATTTACAGGGGAAAATTAAAGAGTTTGTAAAGTGTTCGTAATGCCACCTGTGGTATCTGATCAGAAATGACCAGCACTGCAGTGCAGAGCCTCTGGGACTGATGGTTGGATGTAGCAGAGTTGGAATAGCTCTCCACAGGTAGAGCTGTTGTCCCAGGGCAGATGTAAGATGTTGAAGATAGTAATGTTGGTAGATGTAGCAGTGCTGAGAAGGTGTTGCAGAAAGGAATTCAAAGGACACCACAGAGTGAAGGTTCCTTTTACCTTTTACTGTGCTGTGTAGGTACAGTCCAGGGCTCAAGTTACAGATGGTACTGGAGTCGGTCAGCCTGAAAGCAATTTGGGAATATCCTTATACAGGTGGGTTGTGAGGTCTCCTCTCTAGCGTCATTCTCTGAGGTACTTGCTGTTGTGAACTCCACTCAAGTTCCTATCTCTGTCTGTTACTTACGTAGAACTCCACTCGCATGACAGGCAGCTGTAGCCTACTTCAGGGGATCGCTCCTTTATGGCGTCTCTGGCTCACACGTGCTGCCATGTCATTGAGGCTCAGTTGGGGACAGAAGATCTGCAGCCTCTTGTCCTCCGGATTCTGCTCTGGGACCTGTAGTACCCACACAGCCTCGGACTCCAGCGTGCGGTCTCTGGCACTCAAGGCTAGGGATGAACTCCTCTTTGGCTCCTGCCCCCAGCTTCTCTTCCACACATCCTCTCGTCTCCCTGTTCAGGCATCAACTCCCTTAACTTCCTGCTTCCAACCAGAGAGTAGCTCCCAAGAAGTCGGGTTTAGAGCTCCCTTTGCTGGCCTGTAGCAGTGACTGTGTTGTATGCTGGAACTACCTGCTAAGGAGATCCCTTCCTTGTTTCCAGGCATGACATCAATTCCCACTGGAGGAAAGCAAGGCCACTGTGGCAACGGAGCTCCTGGGGTGCCACATATGATCTCGGCCCAATGTGATGTTTATCTGCAAGCAGAAAATTAAATTATGTCCTGCCTGTAACTGCTCAGTTCCAGTCTGGGCTGAGCAGAAGCAATGAGCAGTCATCTCTGTACCCAGAACAAGCACTGTAAGCACTCCCATTTCTCTTTGAGTGACATCCTACTCTGCAAAGTATGAGTATGCACAGCATGATGTCAATCAAACATATATTATGTGAGGTAGTGACCGGTGTCATATGTGAGGGTCGCTGTGTGTGTCCCCCAGGATGTGCTTAGAAGCCTACTAGATCCGCTGTAGTGCCTTGTGGCACAGCAGCGTGCCTGTGGCTCACAAGGCAGAATAAAAGTAAGTTTGAACATGGTCAAGTTATTTTTGACCAAGGAGTTTGTTCAGGAAAACCCGGTATGGGCTTTTATTTTTTAAATGGACTGCAGGAAGGTAGTCAGGTCCGGTCCGTTTCCTCCAGCCCATATTTTATAAGTGGCCTATGTACAGTGTCCATTTTAAGACATGATCATATATCAAAATCAAACATCAGAAATACTCTGTCTCATACCTGATTCTGATACCTGATACCTGACTCTGATACCTGATACCTGACTCTGATACCTGATACCTGACTCTGATACCTGATACCTGATCAGAGTCAGGTATCAGGTATCAGAATCAGGTATGAGACGGAGTATTTCTGATGTTTGATTTTGATATATGATCATGTTCTAAAATTGATTTTGATATATGATCATGTCCTAAAATGGACACTGTACTATGGCCACAGATTGGAGTGCAGGAAAAAGAAACTCTGCAGGAAGAGTTTTGGGTATGTCAGTTTTGGTCTTGCAAGCAGACAGAGCAGTTCCAGTGTGAGGCAACACAGGGCCAAGCGGAGCCAAAAGGTCTAGTACCCCCTGCATGCACGGCAGTGCGGTCGCTGACGGCAACTAGTCCCGGACTGTCTTTTTGTTTTCCCAGCTGCGAACCCGAGGATGCAGCGTGCTGTGCACTGTGTGAGTTTTGGTGGACATTAAACACATTTTGTTTTGACACAAAAGAATAAATACCACACCAATGCTAAATCCTGTCACAGCTAAATAGAAAGCAGCTGGCAAACAGGCAGATAACGTGTGCTGTTCTGCCACATAAATCAATCAGAAATAAATAGAAAGTTGCCACGCTAAGAACACTGTGTGGCCTGAAGTGCTAAATAACAAACACAGTCTGCTGGAATGATGCAAATCAAAGCAAAATACTCACTGGTATGCGTGATATGCCCTGTCTGTGGTCCGTCTCTCCATGGAGGCCAGTGAGAAGTGAGAAGTGATAAAAAGCCTTAAGGCCCCGTCACACACAGCGATCTCGTTAGCGAGATCGCTGATTTTGTGACGCCACATCGATCTCGCCAGCGAAATCGCTGTGTGTGACGAGGATCAGCGACCGGCCGCCATGCCGGGTATTACTGATCGTTCTCGATCGGCCTGGGCCGTTTGTCGATCGCTGGTCTCCTGCTGGCCAGCACGCATCGCTGCGTGTGGCAGCGAGAGACCAGCGATCAGCGACGCTGGTTTCTATTGTAAACATCGGGTATCCAGGAGCCGCGCGACTCCTGGATTCCCGCTGTTTACCTTGGAAACCGGCGTACACGCTGGTTTCCAAGGTAAACAGCGGGTATCCAGGAGTCGCGCGGCTCTTAGATACCCAATGTTTACCTTGGAAACCAGCGTGTACGCCGGTTTCCAAGGTTAATAGTGGGTTTCCAGGAGCCGCACGGCTCCTGGATACCCGATGTTTACATTAGAAACCAGCGTCCAGCGTCGCTGGTCCTGATCGCTGGTCCTGATTGCTGGGGCTGTCTTGTCACAGCTCACCAGCGATCAGCCTAACAATGTCCCAGCGATCCCATCATGTCGGATCGTTGGTGGGATCGCTGGGACATCGTTATGTGTAACGGGGCCTTTAAGCTGAATGCAGGGAGCATCCTCCCGTTTGCATATATAAAGCCCCCTGATGCGGTGAGCCACAAACTTACGGCAAGCATCCTCGGCCGATGGTGCCGCCATGCATTAGCGTGGCGAGCGGGGGTCGTGGTAATAGCGGTGACCAGTCTGTAATGACGGGCATGTGCAGGGGCCAATCCCGACGCGTTTCGGGGGAGTCATCCTCCTTTCTCAAGGTCTCTTGAGAAAGGGGGACGACTCCCCCGAAACGCGTCAGGATTGGCCCCTGCACATGTTCGTCATTACGGACTGGTGACATCACCGCTATTACCACGCCCCTCGCTCGCCACGCTACTACACAGTGGCACCATCGGCCGATGCTGCTCGCCGTAAGTTTGTGGCCCACCGCATCAGGGGGCTTTATAAATGCAATCGGGAGGATGCTCCCTGCATTCAGCTTAAGGCTTTTTATCACATCACTTCTCACTGGCCTCCACGGAGAGACGGATCACAGACAGGGCACATCACGCAAACCAGTGAGTACTTTGCTTTGATTTGCATGATTCCAGCTGACTGTGTGTTTGTTATTTAGCACTTCAGGCCAAACAGCATTCTTAGCGTGGCAACTTTCTATTTATTTCTGATACATTTTGTTTTGAACTTGCTTGAGTCACTGCCTCATCACTGCACAGCATGGACCCCGCTGCACAGCATATGTTGGAGAATGCGGGCAGTATGAACTGAGGCTTATCCAAAGCGTGCTGCATATCGTATATTAGGCCTGCAACACTGCAGCTTAAGCCGACTGATAGGATGGAGGAAATACTGAAACAGTTGGCTGCCTCTCAAGTGCAACAGCAGAAGTTGCAGGCGGAACAGCAGCAGCAGCAGCTACAGGAGCAGCAGCAAACCAACGATTTCATTCTGCAGCAGTTTGCAGCTCTGCGAGTGGCAGGTGCCCCAGCAACCATATATCGATCGGAAGGCTGGTACAAGGTCCGCTCAGCGCTGAGGAAGATAGCACCTGAGGACGACATGAAAGCTTTTCTCACTATCTTTAAACGTACTGCAGAGCTGGAGAGTTTGCCGGTGGTTCAGTGGGCTGAGGTGGTGGCCAACTTCTTGACGGGAAATGCACAGAACGCCTACCTGGACCTCAGTCGGGATGAGCCCTGGACTATGGGAGGCTGAAAGGTGAGATCACCAGACTGGGGGTTAATACATATGTGCAGGCCCAATGGGTATTTCAGTGGTCCTTTTCCGAGACTCGCCCTGCCCGATTTCAGACCTATGACTTGCTGTAACTGGTTAAAAAATGGCCCCAGCCTGAGATATTACCCCCATTCCAGATGGTAGAGAGGGTGGTGGTCGACCGGCTGTTGAGGGCTCTGCCAGCAGCCATCCAGCAGCCATACAGCGTTGGATGGGGCAAGGGGACCCAGGTACCCTGGACTAGGTGGTAGGACTGATAGAGCGGTATATGGCCACTCAGGACTTTATACGGGACACTGCTCCGTTTCAGCTGTCAGGTAAGGATCCGCCAACTCAGGGGCCTGAGGAAACTCCACAAGCCTCCACTGGGAAAAAACCAGACCGAGCCCGTACTGAGGGGGTATCTCGGAAGAAGAGTGACAATAGACCTGTATCCCCTAAATTGTCCCCAAGGTTTCCTCGTGCAGTTGTTAAGTGTTGGTGATGCCAATGGCCCGGACCTGTGGTTGCCAACTGCCTCATAACAACTGAACCCATGGACTGTGGGTATACCCGCCGGGTATCTATGTATGCCCAGCCAGTCTGCACTGCCACTACAGACCCTACCAGTACCAAACGTCAACTGTGCAAGGTACTCGTTAATGGGTACCAGACGGAAGATCTCTTGGACTCTGGGAGCTTGGTGACTCTGGTACATGGGTCCCCTGGTTGCTGGGGACAGTCCTTATAGATGTAAGCTGGGGGTGATGTGCATACATGGGGACCTCTGAGAGTACCCGACCGCGGAGGTCACATTCTCCACCCTGGTTGAGGAAATAAGACATGTGGTGAGAGTGGTAAAGACTTCCATATGGGACTGTATTGGGAAGAGACTTACCCCTGTTGTGGTCCCTGTGGGAGACCAGGGTTAACCCTCCCAGGGACAATGGTATTCCAGGCACCAAACATGAAGATCCTGAGACAGGGATACCTGTCATAGGGGTCGCCAACCTACAGACAGAATGTAACCCTGATAGGTTTCCCTTAGAGGTATTGGCAGGAGAGGTCGAGGAGTTCCCTCCAATCCCAGAGCTGGAGTTGTCCTCTGGTAAGTTTGGGACAGCTCAGCTCCAGGATCCCACTTTGACATGGGCACGGGAAAGAGTAATCGAGGTAAATGGGGTGGCTCCGCAACTGAGTGCGGAGATGGAGTTCCCACGGATGGTGATCAACCAGGAATTACTGTACAGGGATGATAAAATCCAGTGTGAGGTCGTAGAACAACTGGTAGCGCCCCAGTCCTACCATCGGGTGGTGCTCAATATGGCTCACACTCACATGCTGGGAGGGCATTTGGGAGCCAAATAGACACAGGAGCGCATACTGCAGCGGTTCTTCTGGCCAGGTGTCTACACTGAGGTCCAAAGGTATTGTGAGACGTGTCCAGAGTGCCTACTGACCTCGCCCACCACGAAATACCGGAGTCCATTGGTGCCTCTGCCCATTATAGAGGTACCTTTTGAGCGGATTGCGATGGATCTGGTAGGGCCAATAGTAAAGTCTGCCCGGGGTCACCAACACATATTGGTAGTCTTAGACTATGCCACCCGGTATCCATAGGCGATACCAGTCCGCCACACCTCGGCTAAACTATTAGCTCATGAACTATTTGCCTTATTTTGCTGCCTTCAGCTACCCAAGGAGATTTTCACAGATAAGGGAACCTCTTTTATGTCTAAGGTGACCAGGGAGCTGTGTAAGCTGCTCCAAATTAAACAGCTACATACATCGGGCAGCAACTAACAGAATGGTTTTTAACAGGGAAAAATGCAAAGTACTACATCTGGGCAATAAAAATGAAAAAAGCATATACAGAATGGGAGGAATAGGGCTAAGCAACAGCACATGTGAAAAAGACTTGGGTATACTAATACATCACAGATTGAATATGAATCAACAGTGTGATGTAGCAGCAAATAAGGCAAATGCAATTCTAGGATGTATTAACAGAAGCCAGGGCTGTGGAGTCGGTAAGCCAAACCTGCGACTCCGACTCCGACTCCGACTCCTCAATTTCCCTTACACCGACTCCGACTCCACGACTCCGACTCCGACTCCCACACATATTGCTTATATTTAAGTGAAAAATTTATTGTAGTACAATGTGAACCTCAGACATTTAATCATTTTTATGATCCAATAATCAAGATATTTAGATAGAACAGAATATATATTGGTGTACTACCCGGTTTTCATTCTTTTTGGTACAGATACGATATGGATAGACAGATATGGATAAATGGATAGATAGAGCAGATTTCTAATCTGCTTTTGCTATTGAAAACATTATCTATGAGCTCAAAAACCTTTCAGGTGATGCAGTTTTTTAAAAAGCTGATCTGCTTTTGCAGCTGAAAAACGTATCCTCAAAAAACACAGGAAAAATGCTGTGTGTGAATGTAGCCTTAGATCAGGAATATAACAGCCATTTATAGGACATTTCATAACTTTCCCAAACTCCTATGAAAAAATATTCAGCACATCCTGCATTGAATTACTGTACCCAATTTATTATATATTTTAGGAGTCGGAGTCGGTCCATTTTATACCGACTCCAACTCCGACTCCACCAAAATGAGCACCGACTCCGACTCCACGACTCCGACTCTGACTCCACAGCCCTGACAGAAGCATACAGTCTAGATCACGTGAAGTCATTATTGCCCTCTACTCCTCTTTGGTCAGACATCATCTGGAATACTGTGTCCAGTTTTGGGTGCCACATTTTAAAAAAGACATCAGCAAACTGGAGCAAGTTCAGAAAACAGCAACGAGAATGGTGACCGGCCTGCAAACCCTGTCTTATGAGGAAAGGTTGCAGGATTTGGGAATGTTTAGCCTGCAGAATAGAAGACTGAGAGGAGACTTAATAGCTGTCTACAAATATCTCAAAGGCTGTCACATTGTAGAAGGATCATCTTTATTCTCATTTGCACAAGGAAAGACTAGAAGCAATGGGATGAAAATGAATGGGAGGAGACACAGATTAGATATTAGAAAAAACTTTTTGACAGTTAGAGTGATCAATGAGTGGAACAGGCTGCCACGAGAGGTGGTGAGTTCTCCTTCAATAGAAGTCTTCAAACAGAGGCTGGACAGACATCTGTCTGGGATGATTTAGTGAATCCTGCTTTGAGCAGGGGGTTGGACCAGATGGCCCAGGAGGTTCCTTTCGATTCTATGATCGGTGTACCATCCACAAACCGACGGGTTGGTGGAGAGGTTTAATAAGACTCTCAAAGCCATGCTAAAAAAGGTGGTCGCCAAGGATGGGAGGGATTGGGACATGTTACTGCCCTATCTAATGTTCGCCATCTGCAAGGTACCTCAGGAATCCACGGGGTTCTCCCAATTTGAGTTATTATATGGCAGGCACCCGAGGGGACTGCTGGATGTAGTTAAAGAGACATGGGAACAGGAGCTCACTCCACATAAATGTGTTATTGAGTAGGTGGCAGCAAACATCCAGGATCGTATTGCTGCCGTGAGGCCCATAGTAAAGGAGCATCTGTTGGATGCCCAGGCCGCTCAGAGCCGCACGTATAATAAAAGGGCCACAGTCAGGACCTTTAAAGAAGGAGAACGGGTGTTGGTACTAGTACCCATCCCAGAGAGTAAACTCATGGCCAAGTGGCAAGGGCCTTATGAGATACAGGTGAAAGTGGGGGAAGTGAATAATAAAGTGTACCAACCCGGGAAAAGGAAACCCGAGCAGCTGTACCGTGTTAACCTGCTAAAAGTCTGGAAGGACCGGGAATGTTTGGTCACGGAGGCGACTCCAGTCATACCAACAGGCATCCTTCTGGCACTGGCCAAGGACACAGCAGAGGGTCAGGTTAAAATAAATGATGCTCTCACTAAACAGCAGCAGTGGGAGGCTCGGGCCCTCGTGCAGAATAATATGGACATATTCTCAGAGCTGCCGAGGCGGACCTCGGTGATGCAACATGACATTTTCACTGAGCCCCGGGTAAGGATGCGGATGAAACCGTACCAAGTGCCAGAAGCCAAGCCATCGAGGTCGAGGTAACGCAAATGCTCCAGTTGGGAGTCATTGAGGAGTCCCGAAGAGAGTGGGCCAGCCCCATTGTCCTAATCCCAAAACCAGATGGGTCATTACGCTTCAGTAATGACTTCAGGAGATTAAATGAAGTGTCAAAATTTGACCTCTATCCCATGCCATGGGTGGATGAGCTAATTGAGAGACTGGGGGAGGACCAGTACTTCACCACGCTGGATCTCACAAAAGGTTACTGGCAGGTCCCCTTAACCGAGTCAGTGAATGAAAATACCACTTTTATAACACCAGAGGGTCTCTATCAATCAATATGTCGTTTTGCCTTTTGGGTTACATGGGGCTCTGGCAACTTTCCAGAAGCTGATGAACATTGTGTTGGCGCCTCATCGGGATTATGCGTCAGCCTATTTGGATGACATAGTCATCTTTAGTACCGACAGGGATGCCCATCTGTCCCAGATAGAAGCAGTGCTGGAGTCTCTTAGAATAGTGGGGTTAACAGCAACCTCAAAGAAATGAGAGATAGGTCTCACAGAGGCCCAGTACTTAGGATACGTGATCAGCCGTGGGGTTATTAAGCCCCAAGTGAACAAATTTGAGGCTATTCAAAACTGGACCAACCCCTTAAGTACCAAGCAAGTGAGGGCATTCCTTGGCATCACAGGGTACTACTGCCAATTTATACTCAATTTTGCTGGGAAATCAGCACCCCTAACAGACCTGTTAAAAGGGAAGAAGACGGTGATGGTCCGGTGGAATCCTCAAGCGGAGGAAGCGTTCCAGTCTCTGAAGTCGGCGTTGTGTGGACAGCCAGTTCTCATCAGCCCCAACTTCAAGAAAACCTTTACTGTCCAAACCGATGCCTCAGAGGTAGGCATAGGAGAGGTGCTGTCACAAGAGGTGAACGGGGATGAGCATCCAGTCACCTATGTGAGCCAGAAACTGACCCCGGCAGAGAAAAATTATAGCATAGTGGAGAAGGAGTGCTTGGCCATTAAATGGGCCTTGGAGTCCCTACGCTACTGTTTGCTCGGGCGTCAGTTTCGGTTGGTAACAGACCATTCACCCCTCGTCTGGATGAGAAATGCAAAAGAAAGGAATGCCCGAGTCACCAGATGGTTCCTGTCCCTACAAAATTTCAGTTTTTCAGTGGAACATCAGATGGGGAAATAACAGGGAAATGCGGATGCCCTGTCACGGCCCCCTGTATGTTGACAAATGTTCAACACCACAAGTTTGAACAGAGGAGGGGTATGTGAGGCAGTGACTGGAGTCATATGTGAGGGTTGCTACAGTGCCTTGCGAAAGTATTCGGCCCCCTGGAACTTTTCAACATTTTCCCACATATCATGCTTCAAACATAAAGATACCAAATGTAAATTTTTGGTGAAGAATCAACAACAGGTGGAACACAATTGTGAAGTTGAACGAAATTTATTGGTTATTTTAAATTTTTGTGGAAATTCAAAAACTGAAAAGTGGGGCGTGCAATATTATTCGGCCCCTTTAACTTAATACTTTGTTGCGCCACCTTTTGCTGCAATTACAGCTGCAAGTCGCTTGGGGTATGTCTCTATCAGTTTTGTACATCGAGAGACTGAACTTCTTGCCCATTCTTCCTTGGCAAACAGATCGAGCTCAGTGAGGTTTAATGGAGATCTTTTGTGAACAGTAGTTCTCATCTCTTTCCACAGATTCTCGATTGGATTCAGGTCTGGACTTTGACTTGGCCATTCTAACAGATGGATATGTTTATTTGTGAACCATTTCAGTGTAGATTTTGCTTTATGTTTGGGATCATTGTCTTGTTGGAAGACAAATCTTCGTCCCAGTCTC
The DNA here is from genome assembly GCF_039654945.1 of Dendrobates tinctorius. Classification (NCBI taxonomy): domain Eukaryota; kingdom Metazoa; phylum Chordata; class Amphibia; order Anura; family Dendrobatidae; genus Dendrobates; species Dendrobates tinctorius. Next base: position 10,765,830 of record NW_027361808.1, read on the forward strand.
AGGTCTTTTGCAGACTGCAACAGGTTTTCTTCAAGAATGGTCCTGTATTTGGCTCCATCCATCTTCCCATCAATTTTAACCAGCGTCCCTGTCCCTGCTGAAGAAAAGCAGGGCCAAACCATGATGCTGGCACCACCATGTTTGACAGTGGGGATGGTGTGTTCAGGGTGATGAACTGTGTTGCCTGTACCCCAAACATATCGTTTGGCATTGTTGCCAAAAAGTTCGATTTTGTTTTCATCTGACCAGAGCACCTTCTTCTACATGTTTGGTGTGTCTCCCAGGTGGCTTGTTGCAAACTTTAAACAACACTTGTTATGGATATCTTTGAGAAATGGCTTTCTTCTTGCCACTCTTCCATAAATGCCTGATTTGTGCAGTGTACGACTGATTGTTGTCCTATGGATAGACTGTCCCACCTCAGCTGTAGATCTCTGCAGTTCATCCAGAGCGATCATGGGCCTCTTGGCTGCATCTCTGATCAGTCTTCTCCTTGTTTGAGATAAAAGTTTAGAGGGACGGCCGGGTCTTGGTAGATTTGCAGTAGTATGATACTCCTTTCATTTCAATATGATCGCTTGCACAGTTCTCCTTGGGATGTTTAAAGTTTTGGAAATCATTTTGTATCCAAATCCAGCTTTAAACTTCTCCGCAACAGTATCACGGACCTGCCTGTTGTGTTCCTTGGTCTTCATGATGCTCTCTGTGCTTCAAACAGAACCCTGAGACTATCACAGAGCAGGTGCATTTATACGGAGACTTGATTACACCCAGGTGGATTATATTTATCATCATTAGTCATTTAGGACAACACTGGATCATTCAGAGATCCACAATGAACTTCTGGAGTGAGTTTGCTGCACTGAAAGTAAAGGGGCCGAATAATATTGCACGCCCCACATTTCAGTTTTTGAATTTCCACAAAAATTTAAAATAACCAAGAAATTTTGTTCAACTTCAGAATTGTGTCCCACTTGTTGTTGATTCTTCACCAAAAATTTACATTTGGCATCTTTGTTTGAAGTATGATATGTGGGAAAAGGTTTAAAAGTTCCAGGGGGCTGAATACTTCCGCAAGGCACTGTGTGTGTCTCCCCAGGATGCGTTCAGAAGCGTATTAGATCTGCTGGAGTGCCTTGTGGTCACAGCAGCGTGCCTATGACTCACAAGGCAGAATAAAAGTAAGTTTGACCATGGTCAAGTTATTTTTGACCAAGGAGCTTGTTCCGGAAAACCTGGTATGGGCTTTTATTTTTGAAACGGACTGCAGGATGGTAGTAGGGTCTGGTCCGTTTCCTCCAGCCCATATCTTATAAATGGCCTATGGCCACAGATTGAAGTGAAGGGTAAAAAAACCCTGCAGGAAGAGTTTTAGGTGTGTCAGTTTTGGTCTTGCACGGAGACAGAGCAGGTGGTCTTCAGAGCACTCCCTGTGTGAGGCAACACAGGGCCAAGCAGAGCCAAAAGGTCTGGTACCCCGTGCATACACGGCAGTGCGGTCGCTCACGGCAACTAGACCCGGACTGTCTTTTTGTTTTCCCGGCTGCGATCCGGAGGATACAGCGTGCTGTGCACTGTGTGGGTTTTGTTGGACAATAAAAAAATTTGTTTTGAACTTGCTTGGGTCGCTGCCTCATCACTGCACAGCGTGTACACCACTGCACTACAATTATTAGAGAAAAAATAGAATGAGACTTACCGGTAATTCGGTTTCTAGGAACCTTTCACGATAGCCACATCGGAGGTTGTCTCACCGCCCTAATAGGGGACAGGAACACAATTAGGTTAAATACCTCTCCCCTTCCTGCAACGACTAGTGTTTTCCTGGACACACTAGCATGTACAGTGCCTTGCGAAAGTATTCAGCCCCCTGGAACTTTTCTTCCTTTTCCCACATATAATGCTTCAAACATAAAGAGACCAAATGTAAATTTTTGGTGAAGAATCAACAACAAGTGGGACACAATTATGACGTTGAATGAAATTTATTGGTTATTTTAAATTTTTGTGGAAATTCAAAAACTGAAAAGTGGGGCATGCAATATTATTCGGACCATTTAACTTAATACTTTGTTGCGCCACCTTTTGCTATGATTGCAGCTGAAAGTTGCTTGGGGTATGTCTCTATCAGTTTTGTACATCGAGAGTCTGAAATTCTTGCCCATTCTTTCTTGGCAAACAGCTCGTGCTCAGTGAGGTTTGATGGAGATCGTTTGTGAACAGCAGTTTTCAGCTCTTTCCACAGATTCTCGATTTGGATTCAGGTCTTGACTTTGAATTGGCCATTCTAACACCTGGATATCAGGGTCCTGACAGCGCCGGCGTACAGCCTCCGCTAAGCAGGGACTCACCCGCACCGTAGGGACCCCTGGGGACAAGAACAGCCGGACAATAAAGATGCACGGGACCTGAATGTAGAAGATTAGAAAGCCGGCACAGGACCTACGGTCATGGGAACGGTCATGTGACTGCAAGGGGGTGGGGCTTAGCGTCCTGCTTTCAGAGGAGGAAGAAAACTCAGAGTCGGGCAAACCAGAGGTCAGGCACAATACAGGCAAGCGAGGTACAGGAGGGATAAACAGACGGGAGGTCAGACAAAGCCAAAGATACTGGATTGATACACAAGATATCAATACAGTACCAGGGATGAGACAGAACGGACAGTCAGGGCCAAGCAGAGATCAAAAACCAAACGGACATAGAAGGTACCAAGCAGAATCCAAAGCGATATCCAGAGAACAGACCGAGTCATACACAGGGAATCAAGCAACCAGAACACAGCACTAACACACTCAGGGGTCACCACACAATGCCAAGGGCGAAAGTATAACTGACGGGGGATGGGAAATTCCTGAGGCTATAAGAAGCCTCCCCAGAACCAATGAGAGGCCACCCTAATAGGTCCCAGGTGTGCAGGTGAGAGTCTGCACTGCGATCAGAACATTAACCCCAGAAGTGCCGGTCACCCAGCACTGGTATCATGACAGTACCCCCCTCTCAATGGGGGGCCTCTGGACCCCCAAGCTTGCCCGGGTACCTAGCATGGAAAGCCCGAACCAGACGATCCGCATGCATCAACCGGGCCGGCACCCAGGACCTGTCCTCCGGCCCATACCCCTTCCAATGAATTAGGTACTGTACTGACCGCCGTACCAACCTAGAATCTACCATGTGACCAATGTCATATTCCACATGTCCCTCAACCAAAACCGGAGGAGCAGCGGACTCGGATTCTCTCCCGGACTGCTTCAAACGGCTTCAATAGAGATCTATGGAAGAAGTTAGGGATCTTGAAAGAGGGTGGAAGGCACAGCCTGTACGCTACCGGGTTGATTTTTTCCACAATCTTGTACAGGCCAATGAATTTTGGGCCCAACTTGGCTGACGGAACCTTTAACTTAATGTTTCGCATGGAGAGCCAAACTTTCTCTCCCACCTGAAACATGGGACCAGGTGTTCGTTTCCTGTCCGCGAAAAACTTATACCTGCCTTGAGACCTAGATATACACCGCTGGACTTCTGCCCATGTATCTTTTAACCGCTGAACAGAGTCCTCAGCCCCGGGGCACCCCGAATCCAGACGAGAAAACTCACCAAAATGAGGACTGAACCCATAGTTGATGAAGAAAGGGGACATACCAGTGGACTGACTCACCCGACTATTGAAGGCGAATTCAGCCAACGCCAGTCATTCTGTCTTGCAGAAGTCAGACATCTGAGGATCTGTTCCAGAGACTGATTAGTGCGTTCCGTCTGACCATTACTCTCAGGATGGTATGCAGACGAAAAGGACAGAGATATCCCTAATTTTTTTCAGAAAGCACGCCAAAACTTAGCCACAAACTGCACACCACGATCAGACACCACATTCAGGGGTACCCCATGCAAGCGGACCACATGCTGCACAAACAATCTGGATAAGATCTCAGCAGAAGGTAATGCGGACAGGGGTACAAAATGAGCCTGCTTAGAAAATCTGTCCACCACTACCCATACCACCGTATTACCCCTGGAGGAGGGAAGATTGGTAATAAAATCCATGGACAGATGGGTCCATGGTCTTTCGGGAACTTCCAAGGGCATCAGCTCCCCCGCCGGCCGGCTATGGGAGCTTTTAGAACGAGCGCAGACCCCACAACCAGAAATGAATTTCTTTATATCAGCACCCAGAGTAGGCCACCAGAAGATCCTAGCCACCGCCAGTCGCGTGGCTGATATACCAGGATGAGCACACATCTTGGATTCGTGGAACTCTTGCAAGAGTTTAAGGCGAAGTTGTTCTGGGACAAACAACTTGCCCCCTGGTTTGGCCGCAGGAGCCAGCAACTGGGCCCCCTCAATTTCCCATTCCAATTCAGACGAGATCCCTGCTAACACCACCCCAGAGTGCAGAATGGAGGACAGTAGCTCAGGGACAGACACAGGGTGAAAACTACGAGATAAGGCGTCAGCCTTGACATTCTTTGACCCTGGACGGAATGTAATAGTAAACTGGAAACAAGAAAAAAAAAGTGACCAACGGGCCTGTCTGGGCGTTAATCTTTTAGCAGACTCGATGTAAGACAAATTTTTGTGATCAGTGATCACAGTAACCGGGTGACTTGCCCCCTCCAAAAAGTGCCTCCATTCCTCAAACGCCAACTTAACCGCAAGAAGTTCTCTATTGCCTACATCATAATTTCTTTCAGCAGCAGAGAACTTCTTGGAAAAGAATGCACATGGCCTGAGTTTGGTTAGAGTGGCAGTCCCTTGAGACAACACCGCCCCCACCCCCACCTCGGAGGCGTCCACCTCCACCACAAATGGCTTGGAAGGATCTGGCTGTATCAAGACAGGAGCAGGCATAAAACATTTTTTCAGCGTCGCAAAGGCCTCTTGTCATGTCGGACACTGTTCGCACCAGGGTGTCCGGCAGACAGCGGTAATACCCCATCCTACCACTTGGTTCTCAGCAGCGCTGGTTGGTCTTCTGATCCGGCTTGGATTGGGTTAACCAGGTTGTCATTCTGGCTGAGGGCTTAGCCACGCCCTCTGTCTTTAAATTGTCCTGCGTGACTATGGGCGTCGCCGACTATAGCTCTTGCTAGCGATACCGGTCTGGAGTGGTGGTCTAAGGAGCATACGGTTTCTGGTGTAGTATATTCCGTTGTTGCCATTTTTGCCTCCCTGTGTTGTATTTTTTGGTTGCCCTTGCACACTATTGTATTCTCCTGTGTGTACGCGGTGTGGTGCGTTTCCTTTATCCCTGTCAATACTTATTTGTGGGGTCTGGTGTTTGGTCTCCTCACTGGGTGGAGGGTGGTGGGTTCAGCTAAGGGCTGGACAGGAGACAAGGATAGGGTGGAGGCCCAGGCAGGCACAACTTCAGTGTAAACCCTGGGTTGAGGGACAGACAGGGTTTCCCCTAGTCTGAGGGACACCGCAGGGGCCCCGGGGTTTCAGCCTAAAGTTACCTAGGCTTCCCATGACACCTCTTTTGCGAGTGAGGACCAATTTCTCACATCAGCACCTTTGCATGTTAGATCCGTGAGAGGTTTGACCACTTGCGAAAACCCCCAGATAAATTTGCGGTAATAATTGGCGAACCCCAAGAAGCGCTGAAGACCCTTAAGATCTCGGGGTTGCACCCAATCCGCAATGGCCTGCACCTTCTTGAGGTCCATGCGAAAACCCTCCCCGGATATAATTATCCCCAAAAAAGACAATCCTTGCACACAGAATGCACATTTCTCCAATTTGGCATACAGATAATTTTCTCTCAGTCTTTGGAGAACTGTTCGTACATGTTCCAAATGAGAATGCTTGTCGGTGGAGTATATCAAAATATCATCTAAATAGATAACGACAAAACGACCAATGAGATCCGAGAATACCACGTTGATGAAATTCTGAAATATGGCGGGGGCGTTGGTAAGACCAAACGGCATGACTAAATTTTCAAATATGTAAAACATGCAAAACAGAAGCCGCGGAGACACCATCACGTGTTTCTCAACGCAAGCAATGACCGGCCAGGTCTTTGCCCAGGAAGGAACAACCACGGGAAGGGCAGTCTCCAATGAAGGAAACCACCTATGCCAAAACATGGTATCCATCCACATACAGCTGTTTCGGGGTATTGCCCCTCATCAGTGTGGAGTAGGAAACTGGCTGGTAGGAGCAATGCCTAGTAAAAAGACTATGAAGAGGAGGATGAATGAACTCATGGAGATCAACATCCGACACTGCGGAGACACCATCACGTGTTTCTCAACGCAGTGATTCTAGAGCACTGCCCCCATCCCTTATGGGAAATATGTAAAACATGCAAAACAGAAGCCGCGGAGACACCATCACGTGTTTCTCAACGCAAGCAATGACCGGCCAGGTCTTTGCCCGGGAAGGAACAACCACGGGAAGGGCAGTCTCCAATGAAGGAAACCACCTATGCCAAAACATGGTATCCATCCACATACAGCTGTTTCGGGGTATTGCCCCTCATCAACATGCAAAACAGACTGCCCTTCCCGTGGTTGTTCCTTCCCGGGCAAAGACCTGGCCGGTCATTGCTTGCGTTGAGAAACACGTGATGGTGTCTCCGCGGCTTCTGTTTTGCATGTTTTACATATTTCCCATAAGGGATGGGGGCAGTGCTCTAGAATCACTGCGTTGAGAAACACGTGATGGTGTCTCCGCAGTGTCAGATGTTGATCTCCATGAGTTCATTCATCCTCCTCTTCATAGTCTTTTTACTAGGCATTGCTCCTACCAGCCAGTTTCCTACTCCACACTGATGAGGGGCAATACCCCGAAACAGCTGTATGTGGATGGATACCATGTTTTGGCATAGGTGGTTTCCTTCATTGGAGACTGCCCTTCCCGTGGTTGTTCCTTCCCGGGCAAAGACCTGGCCGGTCATTGCTTGCGTTGAGAAACACGTGATGGTGTCTCCGCGGCTTCTGTTTTGCATGTTTTACATATTTCCCATAAGGGATGGGGGCAGTGCTCTAGAATCACTGCGTTGAGAAACACGTGATGGTGTCTCCGCAGTGTCGGATGTTGATCTCCATGAGTTCATTCATCCTCCTCTTCATAGTCTTTTTACTAGGCATTGCTCCTACCAGCCAGTTTCCTACTCCACACTGATGAGGGGCAATACCCCGAAACAGCTGTCTGTGGATGGATACCATGTTTTGGCATAGGTGGTTTCCTTCATTGGAGACTGCCCTTCCCGTGGTTGTTCCTTCCCGGCCAAAGACCTGGCCGGTCATTGCTTGCGTTGAGAAACACGTGATGGTGTCTCCGCGGCTTCTGTTTTGCATGTTTTACATATTTCCCATAAGGGATGGGGGCAGTGCTCTAGAATCACTGCGTTGAGAAACACGTGATGGTGTCTCCGCAGTGTCGGATGTTGATCTCCATGAGTTCATTCATCCTCCTCTTCATAGTCTTTTTACTAGGCATTGCTCCTACCAGCCAGTTTCCTACTCCACACTGATGAGGGGCAATACCCCGAAACAGCTGTATGTGGATGGATACCATGTTTTGGCATAGGTGGTTTCCTTCATTGGAGACTGCCCTTCCCGTGGTTGTTCCTTCCCGGGCAAAGACCTGGCCGGTCATTGCTTGCGTTGAGAAAAACGTGATGGTGTCTCCGTGGCTTCTGTTTTGCATGTTTTACATATTTCCCATAAGGGATGAGGGCAGTGCTCTAGAATCACTGCGTTGAGAAACACGTGATGGTGTCTCCGCAGTGTCGGATGTTGATCTCCATGATTTCATTCATCCTCCTCTTCATAGTCTTTTTACTAGGCATTGCTCCTACCAGCCAGTTTCCTACTCCACACTGATGAGGGGCAATACCCCGAAACAGCTGTATGTGGATGGATACCATGTTTTGGCATAGGTGGTTTCCTTCATTGGAGACTGCCCTTCCCGTGGTTGTTCCTTCCCGGGCAAAGACCTGGCCGGTCATTGCTTGCGTTGAGAAACACGTGATGGTGTCTCCGCGGCTTCTGTTTTGCATGTTTTACATATTTCCCAAAAGGGATGGGGGCAGTGCTCTAGAATCACTGCGTTGAGAAACACGTGATGGTGTCTCCGCAGTGTCGGATGTTGATCTCCATGAGTTCATTCATCCTCCTCTTCATAGTCTTTTTACTAGGCATTGCTCCTACCAGCCAGTTTCCTACTCCACACTGATGAGGGGCAATACCCCGAAACAGCTGTATGTGGATGGATACCATGTTTTGGCATAGGTGGTTTCCTTCATTGGAGACTGCCCTTCCCGTGGTTGTTCCTTCCCGGGCAAAGACCTGGCCGGTCATTGCTTGCGTTGAGAAACACGTGATGGTGTCTCCGCGGCTTCTGTTTTGCATGTTTTACATATTTCCCATAAGGGATGGGGGCAGTGCTCTAGAATCACTGCGTTGTGAAACACGTGATGGTGTCTCCGCAGTGTCGGATGTTGATCTCCATGAGTTCATTCATCCTCCTCTTCATAGTCTTTTTACTAGGCATTGCTCCTACCAGCCAGTTTCCTACTCCACACTGATGAGGGGCAATACCCCGAAACAGCTGTATGTGGATGGATACCATGTTTTAGCATAGGTGGTTTCCTTCATTGGAGACTGCCCTTCCCGTGGTTGTTCCTTCCCGGGCAAAGACCTTGCCGGTCATTGCTTGCGTTGAGAAACACGTGATGGTGTCTCCGCGGCTTCTGTTTTGCATGTTTTACATATTTCCCATAAGAGATGGGGGCAGTGCTCTAGAATCACTGCGTTGAGAAACACGTGATGGTGTCTCCGCAGTGTCGGATGTTGATCTCCATGAGTTCATTCATCCTCCTCTTCATAGTCTTTTTACTAGGCATTGCTCCTACCAGCCAGTTTCCTACTCCACACTGATGAGGGGCAATACCCCGAAACAGCTGTATGTGGATGGATACCATGTTTTGGCATAGGTGGTTTCCTTCATTGGAGACTGCCCTTCCCGTGGTTGTTCCTTCCCGGGCAAAGACCTGGCCGGTCATTGCTTGCGTTGAGAAACACGTGATGGTGTCTCCGCGGCTTCTGTTTTGCATGTTTACATATTTCCCATAAGGGATGGGGGCAGTGCTCTAGAATCACTGCGTTGAGAAACACGTGATGGTGTCTCCGCAGTGTCGGATGTTGATCTCCATGAGTTCATTCATCCTCCTCTTCATAGTCTTTTTACTAGGCATTGCTCCTACCAGCCAGTTTCCTACTCCACACTGATGAGGGGCAATACCCCGAAACAGCTGTCTGTGGATGGATACCATGTTTTGGCATAGGTGGTTTCCTTCATTGGAGACTGCCCTTCCCGTGGTTGTTCCTTCCCGGGCAAAGACCTGGCCGGTCATTGCTTGCGTTGAGAAACACGTGATGGTGTCTCCGCGGCTTCTGTTTTGCATGTTTTACATACTTCCCATAAGGGATGGGGGCAGTGCTCTAGAATCACTGCGTTGAGAAACACGTGATGGTGTCTCCGCAGTGTCGGATGTTGATCTCCATGAGTTCATTCATCCTCCTCTTCATAAATTTTCAAATAGTCCCTCGGTCGTGAGGAACGCGGTTTTCCATTCATCCTCCTCTCGGACCCTTATCAAATTATATGCCCCCCGAAGATCCAGTTTAGAAAACCACTTTGCCCCTGATAGTTGGTTACATAAATCGGGAATCAACGGAAGGGGGTACGTATTCCGTACAGTAATCTGATTAAGCTCCCGGAAGTCGAGACAGGGACTTAACCCGCCATCTTTTTTCTTTACAAAAAGGAAACCTGCCGCCAGAGGTGAGACTGAAGGACGTATGTGTCCTTTGCGCAGACTTTCAGCAATGTACTCCTTCATAGCCAAGCGCTCAGGACCGGACAAATTAAACAGACAGGCTTTAGGTAATTTAGCCCCCGGGACCAGCTCAATAGCACAGTCAAAGGGTCTATGTGGCGGTAACGTCTCGGCCTCGCTTTCGGAGAATACATCTTCGAAGTCCTTCAGGCATTCCGGAATACCTTCCAGCTCGACAGATGATACAGACACAGATTTAACAGGTTCAACCAGCAGTGAGGATTTATCACATAACTCAAAATCATTAAACCCCCTTTGAACAATCTCCCCCGTTTTCCAGTTAATAACTGGGTTATGGCGTTGTAACCAGGGCATGCCCAACACCAACCCTGCAGGTAGATTGTCCAGCACAAAACAACTTAGGTTTTCCACATGAGTAGTGCCCACTCTGAGCGAAAACAAGTCAGACATAAAGCGAATTCCCTCCTTAGTGAGGGGAGAGGAGTCAATGGCCATCACCTTGATCGGAACCTTGAGCCTAACTGTCCCTATCTTGCAGTGTGTGACCAATTATGAGTCAATGAGATTAATCGATGACCCGCAGTCCACGAAGTCTGTAGAGGAAAAAGAACAGTTCCAAAGGCAGTAACACTTTAGAAAACGAGGAAAAGGGTACCTGAGGGTCTGAGCAGTCTCCCCGTTGACTACCCAGACCTAGTCGTTTCCCGCCGACCAGGTTTGAAGACGGGCAATCAGGACACTCCCTTTTCCAATGTCCGTTTTACCGCAGTAAAAGCATAACTGCTTGTCCTTCCGGCGTTTCCTCTCCATATCCTTCAGGGAGAGGGCGTCTACATCCATGAGCTCAGGGGCAGTCTCTTTTCCACTGGGGAACAATGAAGTTTCCACCTGCATCACCCCTCTGGCCCGCAGCCTGCGGTCCATCCGGACGGCCTGGGTCATGGCGTCCTCGAGAGAGTTAGGTGGGGGATGTAACACCAAGGCATCCTGCAGCCGCTCGGACAAGCCTCTGCGAAAGAATCCTCGGAGTGCGGCGTCGTTCCAAGAGACCTCTGCGGCCCAGCGGTGGAACTCAGTACAAAACCACTCAGCTGATTGTTTCCCCTGACAGACACTAATCACCATGTCCTCTGCCAATCGCACTCGGTCAGGCTCATCATAAATGTGCCCGAGGGCCTCAAAAAATGCATTCACGGACACTCTCTCAGGGGGAGTGGGAGAAAGGGAGAAAGCCCAAGCTTGTGGGGACCCTCTTAATAGAGACATAACAACCCCGACCTTCTGACTTTCATCCCCAGAGGAACGTGGTCTCAAACTAAAAAAAAGTTTGCACCCCTCCATGAATACCCTGAACTCCTTTTGGTTTCCAGAAAAAAAGTCAGGCAGTTTAACAGGTGGTTCTGGGGACACTAAAACAACATCATTCGACCCAGCCCCCAGAGACCCAGCAGCTAGAGCTCCCCACACTGTCTCAGAAACCTGCTGCTGAGAACGAGCCAGAGCTTGCTGCTCCAGAGATAAACCCTGAAACATCTGACTCAGACTTTTCATCCGGTCAGACAGAGACTGTATGGGATTCATAACTCTCTGCATAAAAAACCCCAAAAAAACTTAAGGGTCAGTTATAATATCAGGGTCCTGACAGTGCCGGCGTACAGCCTCCGCTAAGCAGGGACTCACCCGCACCGTAGGGACCCCTGGGGACAAGAACAGCCGGACAATAAAATGCACGGGACCTGAATGTAGAAGATTAGAAAGCCGGCACAGGACCTACGGTCATGTGAACGGTCATGTGACTGCAAGGGGGCAGGGCTTAGCATCCTGCTTTCAGAGGAGGAAGAAAACTCAGAGTCGGGCAAACCAGAGGTCAGGCACAATACAGGCAAGCGAGGTACAGGAGGGATAAACAGACGGAAGGTCAGACAAAGCCAAAAGTCATACACAAGATATCAGTACAGTACCAGGGATGAGATAGAACGGACAGTCAGGGCCAAGCAGAGATCAAAAACCAAACGGACATAGAAGGTACCAAGCAGAATCCAAAGCGATATCCAGAGAACAGACCGAGTCATACACAGGGAATCAAGCAACCAGAACACAGCACTAACACACTCAGGGGTCACCACACAATGCCAAGGGCGAAAGTATAACTGACGGGGGATGGGAGCTTCCTGAGGCTATAAGAAGCCTCCCCAGAACCAATGAGAGGCCACCCTAATAGGTCCCAGGTGTGCAGGTGAGAGTCTGCACTGCGATCAGAACATTAACCCTAGAAGTGCCGGTCACCCAGCACTGGTATCATGACACTGGATACATTTATTTGTGAACCATTCCACTGTAGATTTTGCTTTATATTTTGGATCATTGTCTTGTTGGAAGACAAATCTCAGTCCCAGTCTCAGGTCTTTTGCAGACTCCAACAGGTTTTCTTCAAGAATGGTCCTGTATTTGGCTCCATCCATCTTCCCATCAATTTTAAACAGCTTCCCTGTCCCTGCTGAAGAAAAGCAGGCCCAAATCATGATGCTGCCACGACCATGTTTGACAGTGGGGATGGTGTATTCAGGGTGATGAGCTGTGTTGCATTTACGCCAAACATTGTTTGGCATTGTTGCCAAAAAGTTCGATTTTGGTTTCATCTGACCAGAGCACCTTCTTCCACATGTTTGGTGTGTCTCCCAGGTGGCTTGTTGCAAACTTTAAACAACACTTTTTATGGATAGATTTGAGAAATGGCTTTCTTCTTGCCACTCTTCCATAAGGTCAGATTTGTGCAGTGTACGACTGATTGTTGTCCTATGGACAGACTGTCCCACCTCAGCTATAGATCTCTGCAGTTCATCCAGAGTGCTCATGGGCCTCTTGGCTGCATCTCTGATCAGTCTTCTCCTTGTTTTAGATGAAAATTTAGAGGGTCGGCTGGGTCTTGGTAAATTTGCAGTGGTATGATACTCCTTCCATTTCAATATGATCGCTTGCACAGTTCTCCTTGGGATGTTTAAAGTTTTGGAAATCATTTTGTATCCAAATCCAGCTTTAAACTTCTCCACAACAGTATCACGGACCTGCCTGTTGTGTTCCTTGGTCTTCATGATGCTCTCTGTGCTTCAAACAGAACCCTGAGACTATCACAGAGCAGATGCCTTTATACGGAGACTTGATTACACCCAGGTGGATTATATTTATCATCATTAGTCATTTAGGACAACACTGGATCATTCAGAGATCTACAATGGACTTCTGGAGTGAGTTTGCTGCACTGAAAGTAAAGGGGCCGAATAATATTGCTCTCCCCACTTTTCAGTTTTTGAATTTCCACAAAAATGTAAAATAACCAATACATTTCATTCAACTTCATAGTTGTGTCCCACTTGTTGATTCTTCACCAAAAATTTACATTTGGTATCTTTGTTTGAAGCATGATATGTGGGAAAAGGTTGAAAAGTTCCAGGGTGCCGAATACTTTTGCAAGGCGCTGTATATTCCTAATGATTCCAAAGTGCAGGAATCATCCAATAAGAACATCAGATAGGGAGGGAAATTAGTGCTGTCGTGGAAGGTTCCTAGAAACCTAATTACCGGTAAGTCTAATTCTATTTTCTACAGTCACCTTCCACGACAGCCACATCGGAGTAATACCAAAAGCTAATTTCTCTAGGGAGGGATCACAGCCTGCAGAACTCGTCTGCCAAATGTTAAATCCTTACTGCAATTTAGCCTGTAATGTCTGGTGAACGTGTGGATAGATGACCAGGTGGCGGCTCTGCATATCTGCTCTGACAAAGTGTTCCCCCACTATGCCCATGATGTTGCTATCGCACGGGTAAAATGAGACTTCAGTGAAGCAGGTGGGGACAGCTTCTGTGATGAGTAGGCCAGGCAAATAGACTGTCTGATCCAGTTCGCGATCGTGTTCTTTGCCGCCTTCTTGTCTTTATTTCGTCACAAAAACTGAATGAATAGATTCTGGTCGATCCGCCAGGCTTCAGTCTGTTGTATTTAAAATAGAACCACTCTGCGAATGTCGAGGGTGTGGAAGGTCTCTTCCTTAGGGTTGGAAGGATTTGGGCAGAATGAAAGCAGCACAATAACCTGATCCATTTGGAAGTTTGAAACCACTTTAGCAAGAAAAGAGTGATCTAATCTCAGTATAATACTATCTGCAGTTAGTGTCAGATAAGGTTTTTGTATTGACAGACCCTGCAATTCTCCTATACCCTAGCAATAGTGATTGCGACTAAGAAGGTTTTAAGGGTCAGGTTCTTTATGGTCATAGATTCTAAAGGCTCAAATGGATCTTGGGTTAGGCTGTTAAGCATGACGTTGAGATCCCAAGGAGGCACCGGACTATGGGGTTTAGGACGAATCCTGGCTGCCGAAGCCATAAAGCATTTGATCAAGTGATGGCTGGCCAAGTCAAGATCAAAAAAGGTACAAAGCGCTGATACTTGCACTTTCAGTGTGCTAGGAGTAAGGCCCATTTCTAGACCTTTTTGTAAAAAGTCTAAGATTTGTTCTATATTGGGATGGAAGGGATCAGGGGTGTTTCGGGAGCACCAGGACGAAAACCTTTTCCAGACTTTGGCATAGATGGCATGGGTTATTGGCTTTCTACTTTTCTGGAGGGTCTGGATCACTTTATCCGAGAGCCCTTTGGCTCTCAGGATTTCGGCCTCAGTAACCTTGCTGCTAGGTCTAGTTTGTGTTTGTCCAGGTGTAGTAGAGGACCCTGGTGAAAGAGGTCGATTTTTTAAGGTAGAAGCCAGGGGCCTTCCTGAGCCATGTCCAATAGGGTACTGTACCAGCTCCTCCTGGGTCACGGAGGGGCGATTAGAATTGTGGGGACTCAGTCTGTCCGGATTTTTTGCAACGATTTTGCCAGCACGGGTATGGGTGGAAAGGCATATGCGAGATCAAAATTCCACAGTTGGGCGAAAACATCTATTCCTTGTGCCCCATCCGTGTGGTAGAGGGAGAAGAATGTCTCTGTTTTGGCATTTTGTCTGTTGGCAAATAGGTCCACCTCTGCAGTCCCCCATCTTGAGGTTTTGATAATTCAGCCACCACCTCAGGGCCGATCTTGCATGACCAGGGAGGGGAATCCTTTTGGTCAATGGATTCTATCGTATTCTGGAATGTAGAGGTACGTGGGTTTGTAGGATTCGTGTATGGGCTTGAGCCCAGGAAACCGCCTGGATACATGCAGTCAGAGATCCTAGAACGGACATCGATTCTCTGAGGGTGGTGCCCTCTGGTCCCGGAATCTGATTATTCTGCAGACAAGGTCGACCTGATAATTCCTGGGTAGAAAGGATGCCCTTTTCCTTGAGTCCAAAAGAACCCCCAGAAACTTCCTCCTTGTGGAGGGATGAATCTCTGATTTCTCCAGGGATCTTAATATCTCCAGGGTCTTCGCCACGTCTATCTTCAGACGGGGGATAGATGGTGCGGTGATGAGAAAATCGTTCAGATATGGGATAATGCATATCCCCTGGCGACGGATGAAAATCACTGCTTTCACCATGATTTTGGTAAAGTCTCGCGGTGCCAATGAGATGCCGAAGGGTAGGACGCTGAATTGGAAATGGCTGACTCGGTGACCTTGAGAGACTGCGAATCTGAGGAATTTCCTGTGCTCTGGGTGGATTGGCACAAGGTAGTATGCATCCCTCAGATCCACTGTTGCCATTACCCAATTCCGTCCGATTAGCTGGATTGCCGACCTGATTGATTCCATTTTGAATCCGCTGTACCGGACCGATTGATTTAATGGCTTCAGGTTTATGACAATCCTGTTTTTCCCCCATTGTTTAGTTACTAGGAAGAGACGCGAGTAATGGACAGTTCCTTCTTCCTGTCTTGGCACCCAGGAGATCACCATTGACCAGGGCAGATTTTGTAGGTCCTTTAATAGGGAGTCTTGGAGATGTGGGGATTGTAGGGAGGTCACCCTTAAGCATTGCGGTGGAGGACTCTCGAATTCTATCTTTAGTCCATCTTGTATGGTACGGAGGACCCACTGATTTGTGGAGATGGATTGCCACTAGGTGAAGAAAAGCGAGAGTCGACCCCCGACCGGGGCGCCGTCATTGTTTGTCCGGGGTCTGTTGTTGGTGAGGGACCAGGATGTTCCTGCCCTTGCCTCCTTTGGGATAAATCCATCTCCGTGTTTTGCCTTTTCCCCTAAAGTCTCTCTGTAGGGGTTGGTCACGGGGGGGACGAAAAAAACGTTTTAGGATTTTTGTGTTCTGAAAGAGATTTCTTCTTGTCCGAAGCCTTGTCCAGGATATCATCTAGGACAGGCCCGAACACAGTGGGCCTGGAAGCGAATGGCGCATAATTTGGATTTGGAGGTAAAGTCTCCCCACCCCCAAGATTTTAACCAAAGTGCTCTCCTAGATGAGTTGGAGAGGACGGCGCTACCTGGACAGACTAAGCGGAGGCGTTGGCTAGGAACCCCGTTGCTTTCTGCAGGAGGGGTATGGAGTCGAGTATTTCCTCTCTTGAGGTGCTCTGTGTCAGATAATCCTCAAGTGTGCGTAACCAGAGAAATAGGAATCATGCATGTGGAGGCTTTATTTGTTTTCAGCAGATTTGTAGAGGTGTCCCAGGACTTCCTTAACAAGCTATTTTTCTATCCATGGGATCTTTGAGCTGGGAAGAGTCCTCAAAGGTAAGAGCTGTTTTTTTTTAGTTACCCTGGACACCTGTACATCTACCTTTGGGGTTTCCCATAAGGAGCTATCCCCATCAAGGGGGAATCGTTTTTCTAATTCTGAGGGCACGCTAAGGCCTTTTTCAGGGAGGCCCCATTCATGGAGGATCAGATTCTGTACATTTTCGTGCACAGGACATCCCTTTTAATCTTTGAGCTTCAGACCCCCAAACATTTCATCTTATACCGAGTATTTAACTTCTTCCTCCTCCACCCCCATGGTGCCTCTCACCATACACCGTGTGCAGAATTATTAGGCAAGTTGTATTTGAGAGTATTCTTATTATTATTGAATAACAACTATTGTCTCAATTAACCCAAAAGACTCATAGATATCAAAGCTTAATATTTTTGGAAGTTGGAGTGGATTTTTTTTAGATTTGGCTATCTTAGGAGGATATCTGTTTGTGCAGGTAACTATTACAATGCAGAATTATTAGGCAACTTAATAAAAACCAAATATATACCCATCTCACTTGTTTATTTTCACCAGGTAAACCAATAGAGCAACACAAAATTTAGAAATAAACATTTCTGACATTCAAAAACAAAACAAAAAAAATCAGTGACCAATATAGCCACCTTTCTTTACGATGACACTCAAAAGCCTTCCATCCATAGATTCTGTCAGTTGCTTGATCTGTTTACGATCAGCATTGCGTGCCGCAGCCACCACAGCCTCCCAGACACTGTTCGGAGAGGTGTAATGTTTTCACTCCCTGTAGATCTCACATTTTATGAGGGACCACAGGTTCTCTATGGGGTTCAGATCAGGTGAACAAGGGGGCCATGTCATTATTTTTTCTTCTTTTAGACCTTTACTGGCCAGCCACGCTGTGGAGTGTTTGGATGCATGTGTTGGTGCATTGTCCTGCATGAAAATCATGTTTTTCTTGAACGATACCGACTTCTTTCTGTACCACTGCTTGAAGAAGGTGTCTTCCAGAAACTGGCAGTGGGTCTGGGAGTTGAGCTTCACTCCATCCTCAACCCGAAAAGGTCCCACAAGTTCATCTTTGATGATACCAGGCCATACCAGTACCCCACCTCCACCTTGCTGGCGTCGGAGTGGAGCTCTCTGCCCTTTACTGATCCAGCCTTGGGCCCATCCATCTGGCCAATCAAGAGTCGCTCTCATTTCATCAGTTCATAAAACCTTAGAAAAATCAGTCTTAAGATATTTCTTGGCCCAGTCTTGACGTTTTATCTTATGTTTCTTGTTGAAAGGAGGTCGTTTTTCAGCCTTCCTTAGCTTGGCCATGTCCCTGAGTATGGCACAACTTGAGCTTTTTGATACTCCAGTAATGTTGCAGCTCTGAAAAATGGCAAAACTGGTGGCAAATGGCATCTTGGCAGCTTCACGCTTGATTTTCCTCAATTCATGGGCAGTTATTTTGCGCCTTTTTTTTATCAACACGTTTCTTGTGACCCTGTTGGATATTTGCCATGAAATGCTTGATTGTTTGGTGATCACGCTTGAAAAGTTTGGCAATTTCCAATACTGCTGCATCCCTCTGCAAGACATCTCAAAATTTTTGACTTTTCAGAGTCCGTCAAATCTTTCTTCGGACCCATTTTGCCAAAGGAAAGGAAGTTGCCTAATAATTAAGCACACTTTATATAGGGTGTTGATGTCATTAGACCACACCCCTCCTCAATACAGATATGCAAATCACCTGATTTACATAATTGGCAGTTGGCTTTCAAGCCTATACAGCTTGGACTAGGACAACATGTATGAAAAGGATGATGTGATCAAAATACTTATTTGCCTAATAATTCTGCACCCAGTGTACTGATCAGCTCACCCATATACTCGGATATAAAATAATATTTTTTGTTCCCTGATTTAGTAGTGGAAGTGGAACCCTCATTCTCCCAAATGTCCTCCGAACCAGAGGACTGAATCTCGCCCGAGTCCAATTCTACCAGAGCCTTCTTCCTTTTTCTAGGAGGAGGTGGTTAGCCATGGAGGTCTAGCTCAACGATCACTGGGTTTTGGCTGTTGCAGCTGAAAAGAGGAAATCGGAAAACCAGGGGAAGAGTCTTGAGGAGATCACCTGCATATTCCCAGTGCCTTCTGGGATAAGTGAAGAGTCTCCGCGAGCTCAACCATCACTGGGTTTTGGCTGTTGCAGCTGAAAAGAGGAAATCGGAAAACCAGGGGAAGAGTCTTGAGGAGATCATCTGCATATTCCCAGTGCCTTCTGGGATAAGTGAAGAGTCTCCGCGAGCTCAACGATCACTGGGTTTTGGCTGTTGCAGCTGAAAAGAGGAAATCGGAAAACCAGGGGAAGAGTCTTGAGGAGATCATCTGCATATTCCCAGTGCCTTCTGGGATAAGTGAAGAGTCTCCGCGAACTCAACGATCACTGGGTTTTGGCTGTTGCAGCTGAAAAGAGGAAATCGGAAAACCAGGGGAAGAGTCTTGAGGAGATCATCTGCATATTCCCAGTGCCTTCTGGGATAAGTGAAGAGTCTCCGCGAGCTCAACGATCACTGGGTTTTGGCTGTAGCAGCTGAAAAGAGGAAATCGGAAAGCCGCGCGCCTATCTGCGCGCAAATTTTGGCTCATCTTTCATCGTTTTTAAGAAATCTCAATATGGAAGAGGCTAGGAGCCATTTGGTGAGCTGCATTTCTTGCTACATGTTCACAGACTTACCAGTGGAAAAGCCAAACTTCACATGCCACAAATGCAAGCTTGTGTCCCTGTTGGAGGAAAAGTTGCAAAGTCTCGAAGAGAGGTTAGCTACGTTGAAGATCATTAAGGAAGGTGAAGAGTTCTTAGACAGAGCAGAATTATCTCTTCATGTTACAGAAAGAGAAGAAATTCGAAGTGCACCTGAAGAAACAGAGGAATGGAGACATGTGACCCAGAGAAGCAGGAGGATCAGGAGGCAGTCAGCACCCATACTCCTCAGGAACCAGTACCAGGCTCTCACGCAGGAAACCAATGAAGAAATACATCAGGATAAGACTTTGCCCACAAACAGCAACCTTGTACGCCTTCAGAGTCCTCCTGGATGGAGAAAGAAAAATGTTGTGAAGAAGAAGCGGAGAGTGGTGGTCATGGGGGATTCCCTGTTGAGAGGAACAGAGGCCGCTATCTGCAGACCGGATATAACTTCAAGAGAAATGTGCTGTCTTCCAGGTGCAAAAATTAAAGATGTGTCTGACAGGATATCAGGACTCTTCAGATCTACAGATGACTACCCATTCCTGCTACTACATGTGGGGACAAATGACACCGCAAGAAACGACCTGGAAACCATCTGCAGAGACTTTGAAGACTTAGGCAAGAAAGTGAAAGAACTGGGAGCGCAGGTGGTCTTCTCTTCCATCCTCCCAGTGGATGGCCATGGAACAAGGAGGTGGAATAAGATTCTGCAGGTGAACAACTCGCTACGTCGATGGTGCCGTCAGCAACGATTTGGATTTCTGGATCACGGAGTGAGGTACCTTTACGATGGACTACTTGCTAGAGATGGGGTGCACCTTACGAAGACTGGAAAACATGTATTTGGAAGTCGTCTTGCTACACTTGTAAGGAGAGCTTTAAACTAGAACAACATGGGAAGGGAAGCAAAAGACTAGAAAAAGCCATACACCTGACAAATGCTATTGAGAACTCTGCTATTAGAAGTGGAAAGGAAGAACAAAGACAAAAGAATCTAATTAGTAAAAATATTGGAGAAAGAGAAACCAATCACAAACTAAAATGTTTCTATACTAATGCACAAAGCATGGGCAACAAACAAGGAGAATTGGAACTACTAACGCAGGAGAAGAAATATGATGTCATTGGAATCACTGAAACTTGGTGGGACAATACACATGATTGGAATACAAGACTAGAAGGATACAACTTATTTGCAAGAAACAGACTTGATAAACGAGGAGGAGGTGTCGCATTGTATGTTAGAAACGCGTATATCTGCACAGAGATTGAAGCTTCAGAGACTGGGAGTTCTGTGGAAACTGTTTGGGTAAGAATACAAGGACAGAACAATGGAAAGGACACCATTGTAGGCATTTACTACAGGCCACCTGTGCAAGCTGAAGATATGGATGAAATCTTTATGCATCAAATGGCCAAGTTCTCCCAAAAATATGACATAGTTGTCATGGGAGATTTCAACTATCCAGACATTTGTTGGGAATCTCTCTCAGGCAAAACTAACAGGTCAAGGAAATTCTTATCCTCTCTTGCTGACAACTTTATCTTCCAAAAGGTAGGGGAAAAAACAAGGGGAACTGCTACCTTGGATCTAATCCTTTTAAACAGGGAGGAAATGGTTGAGGAGGTAAAAGTGGCTGGGACCCTAGGAGGTAGCGACCATGCTATTTTAGAATTTTGGATAACTAGAGGAGGAAGACCTGTGAAGACTCAGACGTCAAGGTTAGATTTCAGAAAGGCAGATTTTAAGGGATTCAGAAAGAGAATTGGAGGGATCCAATGGCTGGATATCCTTAAAGACAAAAATGTCCAGGAAGGATGGGAAATCTTGAAAAATGAAATTTTCAAAGCACAATTGTTAACAATTCCGAAAAGAGGGAAGAATAGGAAGCATTTAAGGAAGCCAGGATGGATGAACACAGAACTTAAGCACATGCTAAAAAGGAAGAAAAAAATGTTTATAAAATGGAAAGAGGGAGGCATATCTAAAGAAGAATATAATGCTGTCTGCAGAACCTGTAGGGCACAAATCAGATTATCTAAAGATGACAATGAATTGAGGCTTGCAAGAGATGTCAAAAGCAATAATAAAGGATTTTGGGGATATGTCAAAAGTAAAAGAAAAGTCAAAGATGCTATAGGATTTTTACAGGATGAAAATGATGAAATGGTAAGACAGGATGTTGAGAAGGCCGAACTTTTAAATTCCTATTTTGCATCTGTTTTCTCTCAGAAAGGAAATGTGACATCAACTGTTCTTCACTGTCCTATTAAGGGAATAGAAGAATCCAGGATATCTATAAACAGAAAGATAGTGAGTAAACACTTAGCTAACCTAAATGAATTCAAGTCTCCAGGTCCAGATGAATTACACCCCAGAGTACTGAAGGAGATAGCAGAAGAAATTTTTGAACCCCTCTCCATAATCTTTGAAAATTCTTAGAGAACAGGAGAAGTCCCAGAAGACTGGAGAAGAGCAAATGTTGTTCCTATCTTCAAAAAGGGGAAGAAGGTGGACCCAGGCAACTATAGGCCGGTGAGTCTGACTTCTATACCAGGAAAGATCTTTGAACAAATTATTAAACAACATGTATGTCAGTACCTGGATAAGAATGAAGTGATTAAACAGAGTCAGCATGGGTTTGTAACTAATAAGTCATGTCAGACTAACTTAATTTCCTTCTATGACGGAATCACTGATTGGGTGGATCAAGGAAATGCTGTAGATATAGTATATCTTGACTTCAGCAAAGCATTTGACAAAGTATCTCATACAATCCTTATTGAAAAAATGACTAAGTATGGAATGGACAAGGCAACTGTTAGGTGGATTCATAACTGGCTTAGTGATTGGACCCAAAGAGTGGTCGTAAATGGCTGCACATCCAGTTGGAAGAATGTCTCAAGTGGGGTACCACAGGGCTCTGTCCTGGGCCCTGTATTGTTCAACATCTTTATCAACGATTTAGATGAAGGAATTGAGGGTAAACTGATTAAATTTGCTGATGATACAAAGCTAGGAGGGATAGCTAATACTAGAGAAGAGAGAGAGAGGATTCAAAAAGATATAAATAAACTGGAGAAGTGGGCAGCAACTAACAGAATGGTTTTTAACAGGGAAAAATGCAAAGTACTACATCTGGGCAATAAAAATGAAAAAAGCATATACAGAATGGGAGGAATAGGCCTAAGCAACAGCACATGTGAAAAAGACTTGGGTATACTAATAGATCACAAACTGAATATGAGTCAACAGTGTGATGCAGCAGCAAAAAAAGCAAATGCAATTCTAGGATGTATTAACAGAAGCATACAGTCTAGATCACGTGAAGTCATTATTTCCCTCTACTCCTCTTTGGTCAGACCTCATCTGGAATATTGTGTCCAGTTTTGGGCACCACATTTTAAAAAAGACATCAACAAACTGGAGCAAGTTCAGAAAAGAGCAACCAGAATGGTGACCGGTCTGCAAACCCTGTCTTATGAGGAAAGGTTGCAGGATTTGGGATTGTTTAGTTTGCAAAAGAGAAGACTGAGAGGAGACTTAATAGCGGTCTACAAATATCTCAAGGGCTGTCACATTGTAGAAGGATCATCTTTATTCTCATTTGCACAAGGAAAGACTAGAAGCAATGGGATGAAACTGAATGGGAGGAGACACAGATTAGATATTAGAAAAAACTTTTTGACAGTTAGAGTGATCAATGAGTGGAACAAGCTGCCACGAGAAGTGGTGAGTTCTCCTTCAATGGATGTCTTCAAACAGAGGCTGGACAGACATCTGACTGGGATGATTTAGCGAATCCTGCTTTGAGCAGGGGGTTGGACCAGATGGCCCAGGAGGTCCCTTCCAACTCTACGACTCTATGATTCTATGATTCTTGTTTTATGAGGGATCTGATGCTATCCAGGAGAGAGGGCTGCCCAGACATAGGACCTCATCCATACAGGACTGGCAGAGCTTTTTCCCATATGTAGAGGGGAGTCTGGCAGCACACATCTTATACTTGCGGCTGGTTCTCTTAGAGTCAGAGACCCTTTCTCCCTATAAGAGAGAGAAGGTATGCTAAGCCACTGAGGGAATAAATGCTGGAAATCCGGGGCTGACGCCTGCTACTTGCAGTAGGAGGGGGTACGCTGGGCTCCGCAGATGCAGAGAAAGAGGGTTTGTTACCGTCCATGTCTGCCCATCCTCACCCGGATTTAAAAAAAAAAAAAAAATCGAGGGTCCAGCGTCATCTGGGCTCCTCCTCCCCACATGGCCCAGTGGGGGGGGAACCGCCATAGGAACGCCACAGGATGTGGCCGCCAGTCCAGGGAGCAAGGCGCCGGCCGGCGCGCGCGTTCCACTGTGGAACGCATAGGGGTAAACCGGAAGTGACGGGTGCTCCCCTGTGAGTGATGTGCACTCCAGTGTGGAACGTACAGGGCGATGAACCGAAAGTGGAGACGCGCCACCTCCGGCAAGCGTGCGCTCCCTGGAGACAGCAGCACGGGGGAGGAGGATGCCAGGGAGCTACTGGAGGACCTGGCCGCACATCACCCCCAGAGGAGGCGCAGGAGAGGCGGGAGGGTCCCGAGGCCCGCAGGATCAAGGAGACGGGAGCAGCCACCGGAGGAGAGCAAAGCCCCCGACCTCGGCTGCCCGGCATTTTCTGGAGGGGTGCTCCCGATCGCCGGCCTTGGCAGCACCATCAGAGATCTCTTCATGCCCCATAGGTGACAGGAAAACATCGGTGGTTGCAGGAAGGGGAGGGGTATTTAACCTCTTTGTGTTCCTTGTCCCCTATTAGGGCGGGGGGACAACCTCCGATGTGGCTGTCGTGGAAGGTGACTGGAGAAATGCTTCTTTCTCCACTTATCAGTCACTTCTTCCCATCTGCACAATTTATTTTCACAAAAACAATTTAATTAAACATCTTGCCTATACAGGTTTATAGAAAGGTGAGGGGGCAGCGGTGGTTGGAGAAAGAAACAAAGTACACAAGCAATGCACAGACTTCTAATGAGTAGATCCAAGAGCTGTTAACGTCTTATTGCTGGACAACATAGGATACCTTTACAGTCCATGCTCCAGTATATTTCTAATCCATAGTATTGGTGGCAAACATCATCTCAGAAGTAGTAATAAACTGAGGAATTTGTGTTTAGAGTAGAGATGCACTTACTTTATTAGTTTGATGGTACCACTCCCAAACGCCACATTGAACTTTAATTAGTATTGCTATTTAACACTTAAATGAGTCGTCCACCACTATAACCACTTCTCAATCACTCTGTTCCCCTCTTATAAAATAATAACAGCTATGATCATTTCAGGTGTGGGTGCCGTCCCAGTGAGGTCGGCACTGGATCTCTCGGGGCTCATGTAACTTTACAATGCTAAGTGAGCCCCGGATAAGCAAACACCATGTAATGATTGATATTGGTACAATAGGCGCTAACCAAGTCTCTAAAACTAGGGGAGCCCTAGTCTGTCCCTGTCCTCCAGATTACTCCTGATGTTGGAGACTCCGGGTTCTTGTTCCTTGCTATGCTCTTATATCACCCCCATTTGTCCCATCCCCCCACCCAGGGTAGTGGGAAGCTAAAGTGTACAGGACTAACCAGACAAACAAGGGAGACAGCAATAAATGAAAATACCAACCATACAAAATACACACAAAACAGAGTGAGACGCAGGGGAGTTTAAGGAATGAGAAACCAAATGGGAAAGGAAGATGTGTGCACAAGCAAAACTCCAAGCAACAATCTCCGAACACCACCTCCAACTCCAGAACCAGACAGATAGAACTAACACTGGCAATCCCTAAGTGCCAGAGGCAAGAATATATAGTAGAGGGGAGTGGCCAAAACTTAACAGCTGAGACAATCCAAGTAGAAAAGCTCCAGGAACTTCAACTGAACAGATGAAACCTTGCACTAATGGCAAGGAAACAACCTGAACAGTTTAAAACGATGTTGAAGTACTTATACTAGAGATGGGCAAACCCAAACAGTAAAGTTCAGTGTCCGTACTGAACATCTACTGTTCGGGCACAGGCACCGAACCCGGACTTCACCAGGAAGTCCGTGTTTCTGTTTGAGTTCGGCTCCCTGAACACAGGGTGTTTGTCAATTCTGATCGGCGGTAAAATCATCACCGCTGGTCAACAGCCGTGGTTTCTGGCACCCAAACCCGAACTTTTTGCAACTGTTCGGCCGAAATCGCTGGTCCCGAATATCAAGGTTCTGCCCATCTCTACTTCTAACCAGTGCAGGAGTGCGTGAAACCAGATGCATCAGTCTTCTCGCTCCGCTCTGTCACGGTATCTCCATGACGCATCGATATCGACAGAACTGCACCTGCCTCAAATGCAAGTAAAAGTGGTTATAATTTAAAATGGGGGAAATAGTTATTGGGAAAGTGTTGTCAGAGTAGTGGACAACCTCTTCAATGACCAGATATTCCAGAAATGACTGATGGGTGTGTCATGCCAGATGGGCAGATTCATACAGTCAATGCACTATTTATTCACTTTCTCTCTGGAATACTGAACTCAGAGAATTCTTGAAACATGGGGTACCAGAGATAGCAAGGTAAGCAAAGAATGCAATCAGGTTTTACAGGTTGTTTTTGCTATAGAGGCAGAGTATCTCCATCTGGAAGAGCCAAAGCTCTCCAGGAAGCAAACTGTAGCGAAGTCACTATATTAATCTGTCAGAGACACCGCACTACACTCGCTCACGGAGCCAGTGCGCGTGTCCTGAGTATAGAAACAGTGCTAAAAGGGGGTTTTACACATAGCGATATCGCTAGCAGTATCGCTAAAACGTCACTGATTTAGTGACGTTATAGCGATATCGCTAGCGATATCGCTATGTGTGATACCTCCGACCGGCTCCCCCACTGTCTGTCGCTCATCGCGCGGCTCCATTTCTCGTCTTCTGCTTCCTGCTGTGTGAGACGAGCGATGCGTGGACGCGGACGGAGGACGTCTGGATCGCTGTGTGTGAAAGGTAAGTATCGTCCGCTGCGTCGCTGTGAGATCTTTCTGTGTGAAAGCTCACTAGCGATCATTTAGCGATGCACGAGCGATCCTGACCGGGTCGTATCGCTGGTCGGATTGCTGGTGCATCGCTAAATGTAAAAGGGCCTTAAAAGATACCTGTGGAGCAGGTCAGCAGAGGTGACAATGCGTGTCAGGGTCCAGTCAGTGCCGGAAAGTAAAGAGGCACGGGACCTGCGGACACTGAAGTTAGCAAGCTGGCACAGGACCTATGGTCAGGTGACTGCAAGGGGGCGGGGCTTAGCGTTCTGCTTTCAGATATGACAGGACACCATACAACAACTCAGAGTCAGGCAAAACGGAGGTCACAACAGTCCGGGCAAACGAGGCACAGGAGGGACAAACAGACGGGTAGTCAGACAAAGCCAAAGGTCATACACAAGAGGGCGACGTGGTACCAAGGGGATGAGCAGAGAGAAGTTGGGTCACAAGCAGAGAGTCATACACGAGAGGTAGCGCAGTACAAAAGGGGCAGGCAGAACTCGTAACAGGGACAGAAACGGATCAAAACCAAACAAGCAAGCAAGATATCAGGCACAAGGCACACGTACGCACAAGGTCAACTAACTCAGCCAAGGCCAGGAGTATAACTGACACCGAACCTAGGTCCAGTGAGCATTAAATAGCCGCCCTCTGCCAGAGAGAGGCGGAACAATTAACCCCCAGACTGATCAGGACGGGTCAAAGCGAAACCCTGTCCTGGATCATGACATAATCTAAATGAAAAAAACAGCAACAAAGAATTCCTAAAAATAAAGGTGCATTTACACTGCAAGATTATCGAAAAAAGGCAATACGCTTCGCTCATCACAAGAATCATTTGGTTTTCGTATATGATCATTGTTCTCAGCAGCTTATCATGCTTTGTAAAGTGGACTTGCGCTGTTAAAATTAAGGTCAGATCTATTATTAATCGTTCTGTGCACATAATAAATGCAGTCTGCCTGTCTAAACAGGATAATAATCGATCACTGATCAGCAAACATGTATGATTGGCGATTATTTAGTACAACAAGTTGAGTGACTGAATGTAATTGTTCTGTTCTATCAGTGTGAAAGATGACATGTCAGTGTAAATAAAAAGTCAAACAACAGATTAACCATGTAAAATATCTTTTTTTTTTTCTTTATTCATCTCAGAAAGGGGAAAAAATGTATGCACAGAATATGTGACAGTATTTGATAGAAAGGTAGCACAAAGTGACACTGATGAGCACAGATCTGACTGTGACAACCTGGTATTCGTGCACAATCCATACAATATAATATTTAAAAAAATATCAGTTTTGACAATTTTTCCATGATACTTTACTGTTGTGGTATTATTTTTTTTTTATCTTAAATAAATAGATTTTCTCCTTTCTTGTAATTTCTTAGAGCTTACAGTCGTGTATTGGATAAAATTAAAAGTATGGGAGTCAAAAAAGACACAAAGTATTGCAAACAGCAAATAGTTTGATCTAAATAAGCTGAACACATAATTTAAAAATATCACACAGCAATGGTTCTCATTTGCTGCATAAACATTTAACAAAGAATCAGGTCGTAATCATATGCCTTAACATGTCACAAAATAAATGAAAATTCCCTTTAAACTGATCAAGCAAAAATAAATATATTTTACCATGAAAAATGCACTGGGCCAGCCAGTACCAACATACTCAGAAAGAAAACAACATATTACCCTCAAAGACATGAAGGCTAGTATAATAGGTCAACAAAAGAAATTGTACAAATGTAGCAGATTTGTGCAAAAATTATCTTCTAGGGAAAATGTCTTGCGCATAACACATGTCTAGTACCCATACAACATACCTTGTATTACCAAAGCCTAAAATCATTCTTAAAGAGTAACCGTCATTTTGTTTTTGTTCTCATAAATCAATAGTACACACAATAATAAATAAAAAAACAACAACCTTAAACCTTTCTAACATAGCTTATTAGAGAAATTAGCTTCTTTCTCCTCCAATACTGATCATTCATTATATTAAAAATTCTCAATTTACAGTAAAATATGTGTTCCTTGAATACAGACGTTTGCCTTATTGGGATAGGTGACAGTTGGTGCTCATTAAGTTCTATGTACTGTGACTGTCCTTCCAGGAGAACTTGCAGTAGAATGTCTGTTGTCTGTCTCCAGCTCCTCCCATCACCCACCCACTCCCTTTCCATATAATTTTAACCCCTCCTTGACAATTCTAACATCCGTTTTTGTTTTGTCCTCCCCTTCTTCCAAGAGCCATAACTTTTTTATTTTTCATGTCTAAGGGCCTGTTTTTTTGTAGGTCATGTTGTAATTTGAGTGAAACCATAAAATGTAGTTGAAAACAGGAAAAAAAATGTCAAGTGCAATGAAGTTGTGAGAAAATACCGACATTGTTTTTACAACAGTCATTATACGCTGACCCGGCGTTGTGATTCTCCAGGTCAGTACAATTTACAGCGGTATTTTATTATTTTAGTGGTGACAAAATCATTCAGAAATGTGTTACATTCTTCAGGACTTGTGTCGTCTTTGTCCGAAACCCTTAACTTTTAATTTGCTGGTCGAGGGCTTGTTTTACACGGGGCGAGGCGATGTGTTAATGTATACCATTTTGAGCTCACTAATAACTATGACCTTTTTCACAGTTTCGACTGCCTTTTTTTTTTTTTTTTTTTTTGCAATATTGTGACAATAAAAATGCATTTTTGGCATTTCAAATTTCTTGTTTGTTTACAGCATTTCGTTCTGGTTAATTGATTTTCTTTGACAAATTAGACTTTTTTGGGTGCCCCGATATCACGTGTATTATTTTTTAAATATCTTTATTTTTAATGAGAGCAAAAAGAGGGTGATTCACAGTTTTATTTTTTTAAAATATTAGAACAATTTTTTATGGTGTTTGTTAGTGCACTTAAAGGACTAGAATCTGCAATTATCTGATCACGTTTTCAGCAATACTTCAGTCACGTGCATTAAATGCCTTTGTCACAGTTTAACAGCAATTTAGAGATTAACAGACTCAGATGGCGCTTATCTCCACCCTATGCTGTTAGTGGCAAATCCGGCCTGTGACACGTAGTCATTATCTTCTGGATATGGGGCAGGCTGTCTCTGACCCCACACCATACACACACCTGTCGGTATTGGGAGGTGGTTAAAAGAAATGAGAAAATCTGTTTTAATTGAATATGTAGAGTTGTGCTCAAAAGTTTACAAACCCCGGTGGAATTTTTGCTTTCTTGCCCTTTTTTCAGAGAATATGAATGATAACACCAAAATTTTTTCTCCACTCATGGTTAGTGGTTGGGTGAAGCCTTTTATTGTCAAACTACTGTGTTTTCTCTTTTTAAATCATAATGACAACCCAAAACATTCAAATGACCCTGATCAAAAGTTCACATACCCTGGTGATTTTGGCCTGATAACATGCACAGAAGTTGACACGAATGAGTTTGAATGGCTACTAAAGGTAACATCCTCACCTGTGACCTGTTTGCATGTAATCAGTGTGTGTGCATAAAAGCTGTTTCTGGGATCCAGACAGACTCTTGCATCTTTCATCCAGCCACTGACGTTTCTGGATTGTGAGTCATGCGGAAAGAAAAAGAATTGTCAACGGATTTGGTCCACAACTGCCAGGAAAATTGTTTGGGATGCAAAGAAAAACTCACAAATAACATCAGCTGAAATACAGGACTGACTAAAAACTAGTGGTGTGGCTGTTTCAAGATGCACAATAAGGAGCCACTTGAAGAAAAATGGGCTGCATGGTCGAGTAGCAAGAAGAAAGCCATTACTGCACAAATGCCACAAAGTATCTCGCCTACAATACACAAAACAGAACACAACCTCAAAACTTCTGGAACAAGGTAGTGGAGTGATGAGACCAAAATTTACCTTTTTAGCCACAACCATAAACATTACCTTTGTAGAGAGGTCGACAAGGCCTATGATGAAAGGAACACCATTCCTACTGTAAAGCACAGAGGTGGATCGCTGATGTTTTGGGGATGTATGAGCTACAAAGGCACAGGAAACTTGGTCAAAGTTGAAGGAAAGATGAATGCAGCACGTTATCAGCAAATACTGGAGGCAAATTTGCAATCATCAGCTCGGAAGCTACGCATGGGATGTACTTGGACATCCCAACATGACAACGATCCAAAACACAAGGCCAATTCTACCTGTCATTGGCTACAGCACAATAAAGTGAAGGTTCTGGAGTGCCCTTCTTAGTCTCCTGACCTCAATATCATTGAGCCACTCTGGGGAGATCTCAAGCACGCAGTTCATGTTAGACAGCCCAGGAATTTATAGGAACTGGAGGCTTTTTGCCAAGAAGAGTGGGCAGCTTTACCACCTGAGAAAATAAAGAACCTCATCCACAACTACCACAAAAGACTTCAAGCTGTCATTGATGTTAGAGGGGGCAATTCCCAATATGAAGAAGTGGGGTATGTGAACTTTTGATCAGGGTCATTTGGATGTTTTGGGTTGTCATTACGATTTATAGAGAGAAAAAACACAGTAGTTTGACAATAAATGGCTTCACCCAACCACTAACCATGAGTGGAGAAAAAGTTTTCGTGTTATTCATATTCTCTGAAAAAAGGCCAAGAAAGCAAAAATTCTGTTGGGGTATGTAAACTTTTGAGAACAACGGTATACTAAAAAGGTGAAAGAAGCAGATTTTCCTGATAAGATATATTAAAAAGGTGCATATTTTCAGTATTCATTCATGAAATAAAAATTAAAATGACGGTTACTCTTTGAAAAAAAAAATATATCTAAAATTTACAAGGAAAAGTTAATGAACATGAAAATGGAGAATGGATTAGTAATTTTCCTTTTCACTCAAAGAAAATCTATAAATTTACATCATGATCTAAAGGCTGATTTACAAATTCACTTATGTTTCAGTGTTCAGACCACAGAAGAGCAGTCAGACAGAAATTGAAATTACACATCACACAACAAAAAAAAAAAATACAATAAAAACAGTGAGGTTTAACTGTACAGACAAAACACAGACTCAATATAATAAAATGTAAATTGTAAAAACAGTAGGTGGGCTGTACTTCTTCAGTGGTTACCAATCACTGCAGGAATTGACTGTCACGTTGAAAACATTATTTTGTCCCCCTGTTAATATAGTTATTTATTTAGTTTGTTTTACTATTAAGTTGAAATATTTCAGCATAATCATCTTGGACATCTTCAAATGAAATGTTTTCAGAGTTTTCATTAGCAAATAACAGCCATGGAGGACTGTCCTGCTATGTGACGAACAGCCAGTGCTTTAACTCTTCCACTCCTTCCACAGCTCGAGTGTAGTAAAAGTCCATGTTTGCTGTAAAATCTTTACATACAGAAGACTCCACGTCGCCAAATGTGCAGTACAAAGCAGTCCCACCAATGCTCAGAAACACCGTGACAAGGCAAAGTGCGACCAGCAGAATACAGGATCCTCCACCCATCTCCTCTGCAATAAAGCACACAATGAGGATTAGACATCTGCCAGCATATTAGCCATTTATCCATAATAATTCATAACTAGGAAGAAGCCGAGACTTTTTTGGTAACCCCTTAGGTGTGCACGTCTGAATTGACCTTACTTCTCGTTTCTGAAACAACTTCTATCAGGTGATAAATGTAAGGCCAAGGGGGTTCTAACTACTTGGACCCCCATGAATCTTAAGAGCGGGGGTGGAAGAGTCCCAATGCTCTCTGTGTTGATGTAGCGGTAATGAACATGTGCAACCGTAACACCATTCTATAGGAGTGGTGATCGCAGTCTTACTATTGTTTCATTTACACATGGAAAATTGTTTTCCATCCTTGGGACCAGGGCCAGCATTAGCACCCAGCGAACCCGAGCAGGTGGGGGGAGTCCACCTGCCGTCAAGGACACCTGCACGCTATGGAGGCCCGATGTCTGAGCCAGTGCCAATTATATATGGAGCATCATATAGGGCCCATTCTGTATGGAGCAATATATGGGGCCTATCATATACTGTATGGAGCATTATATGGGGCCCATCCTTAACTGTATGGAGCATTATATGGGGCCCATTTTGTATGGAGCATTATATGGGGCCCATCATATACAGTATGGAGCATTATATGAAGCCTATCATATACTGTATGGAACATTATATGGGACCTGTTATGTATGGAGCAATATATGGGGCTCATTCTGTATGGAGCAATGCATGTGGCTCATTAGACTGTATGGAGCATTATATGGTGCCCATAATACTGAATGGAGCAATATATGTGGGTCATTATATTGTATGGAGCATTATGTGTGGTCCATTATGCTGTATGGAGCAATATATGTGGCCAATTATTCTGTATGGAGCACTATGCATTGCCCATAATACTGTATTAAGCAATTATGGGGCTCTATTTTCTGTATGGAGCACTATGTGGTGCCCATAATACTTTATGGAGCAATATATGGGGATCATTATTCTGTATGGAGCGCTATATGATGCCCATAATACTGTATGAAGCAATATATGGGGCTTACTATTCAATCTGGAGCACTATGTGGTGCCCATAATACTGTATGGAGGACTACACTGTCCAGTTTATGAGCTATTGTAGAATGTACAATAGCTATCACTCATGTAAGAAGTGAAATCTTTGGCATTTTACTATACCTTTATTTTACTGCCATATCTGTGCATCATGAATTGTTGTGGTATGTGTTAAAGGGGCCCACTGAGAGTCTTTTGTCCTGGGCCCATGAAAACCTGGAGCCGGCCCTACTTGGGATTATAGATCATATGTGAAAGATCCCCTAATTATGTGGACAATCCCCTCAGTGGTCAGTTAAACGGTTTTAGTTTTTGCTTCTCTGAATTTTATATGGAGACACGCTACATATTTTGCAGTGCTATTAATTGATTTTAACTACAGAGTGACAACTGCAGTCACTAGAGTCAGTAAAATGGCTAGTTTCAAAGACTGCTCAACAATTAAAGGGAACCTGTCACGTTGTGCATGCAGAAAAATCTGTGGACAGCTCGGTATAGAGGAGAATAAAATGACATAGGTTTGTTGGAAAAGCTACAATGTACATTTTATGATTTCACTGAAATCCCTGGTGCTTGGCTGCAGGAGTCCAGTGGGCGGTCTTACTAGTGATTGACAGTTTTCTCTCTATGCTCAATCATACGATGAAGGCTGTCAATCACTATAAATAACCACCCACTAGATTTATTCATACAAACACCAGGTATTTCAATGAATAAAATACAAGTTATGTGGAAACTTTTCCCAAAAAAATATTTCTCAATCTCACCCACTTTATAATAAAAGGCCAGCAGATCACATCCCATTTTCCCCTGATGATTAATCAGTAACCCTACAGGTCTCTTTGTAGCCCAGGGTCTTCTATGTCCAAAACATATGACGTAAGCTCCAACCAACAGATACAATAAAGCCCTATCCAAACCTTGGTCAAGGACATCTTCTGTCTCCTCGAATCTCACTTTTCTCTTCGTCTGCTTGTGGTTTTCTCCTTCACTTCCATTACGTTTCTTCAATATAGAGACCAAACCAGCAGCAGGGCTCACCTAGTCATGAACACAATGGAAATGATCACTTCCTGCATCTATAAAATACAGACTGCTTAAAAAAGAAGAAAGAATGTAATTACCACCAACATGTCCAAGTTAAAGGGGTAATCTCAAGTTTGGAATTAATCATCTAGCCATTGGATAAGGGATAACTTCCCACGTGCAGGGGTCACGATGCTAGGACCCGAACCAATTACGAGAATCGGGGGTCTGACAATGTTCCGTTGATTCTTATGGAGGCGGGGAAGACCAGCTGATCACTCTGGTGGCCTCATTGAGAATGAGTGAGTTCTCATCAAGATGTTATTCCCTCTCCTATGGTTAGAAGGTAACTTCCAAACTGGAGAATACACCTGCAGGTGTTCGTTACACATAAGTAAGTATCTTCATATAAACTTATGATTCAGAGCTCCCGGAAAGCTGGGTGACAACTTTTGGAAGATCATATTCAGCTTCGGCTGAATTCCGATGTCTGTGTTTCACCGTTCATATCTGGACCCAAACGTGGTTAAAGAACGAACAGTTATGCGAACAGCTTCACATCTGCTGACACGGTCAGTGTGGGCGAGGAGACCTGTGGTCTGTCTGAATATAGTGGTCCCCACACGGACTGTGAAACATAGAAGTCTGAATTCGGCATTAGGCCTCATTCACACGTCTGTATTTTTCATCAGTTTTTATATGCCAAAAGCAAGAGTGAAACTTACAGAGAAAGCTGTGGCGTTCTCTATGCCAGAAATCTCACTCCAGTGCTTGACTAGAGTTAGATTTCTGGCGTAGCGCACAGAGGTGTTCACACTCATGCACAACTTCATGGATCAGGAGCGCCTGACGCCAGAATGCCCCCTCATCAAGACTGGGGTCAACAAGCCGGCCTGGATGAATCGGGCCCTTGGAGCACACCAGTCTTTTTTTCAAAGGCTTTATTTTCTATTTTAACATAACACCACATAATAAACAATGGCAACCATTAGAATCATGCAAATGACGTAATAAATGACAATGTTCATTGGAATCACTTCAATAAGATGATCATAAATCAATAGTACACATGAAAATAAACAATTTTACGATGATCTTATCAAAGAAATCAACTTCTTTCTCCCCGTGGATTGATCGTTCACTCTTTTCATGGTTAAAATCTGTATTCAGTGAAGACAAATGTTCGCATTACTGAGATAGATGACTGTTGGTGCTTTTAAACTTCTACGTGGTAGTGAGAAAGCAGGCACAGACATTGTGCTACAAGTTCTCCTGAAACGATGATTACAGTTCTCCATAGAACTTTATGAGCACTAATTGTCATCTCCTATCTCAGTAATGGGAAAATTTAAGGTATGTTCACTGAAGACAGATTTCACCCATAAATTGAGAATTTTGAGTGACTGATCTTATCAGAGAAATCTGCCTCTATTACAAGATGTCTTATTTTCAGATGTACTATTAATAATTTACAAAAAACAAAATAAAAACCAAGGCTACTCTTTAAAGCTAGATCATCATAAACTGCAAGAGATTTATCATTGTAGATCGTCCATCTGGCTAATCGGTACTCGGACACGTCCACTCTTTGCCATTCCTCACATTGGCTGGCCATTCATTATAGGATCCAATTCAAAGTACTTGTTCTCACCCACAAAGCTCTCCACAGTGCAGCACCCTCCTACATCTCCTCCCTCATTTGTGTCTATCGGCCTAAGGGTACCGTTACACTTACGATGCACCAGCGATCCCAACCACGATATGACCCGGTCAGGATCGCTGGTGCATCGCTAAGTGGTCGCTAGTGAGCTGCTAAACAGGCAGATCTCACCAGCGACACAGCAGCGGTCGGGGGTCGCTACTTACCTGTCAGACCTGGCGATCCTGACGTCCTCCCGCCCGCGTCCACGCGTCGCTCGTTGCCACAGTAGGAAGCCCAGCAGAGTGCCGACGAGAAACGGCCCAGGACGTTCTCGCGCGATCAGCGATAATCAGCGTGGGAGCCAGTCGGAGGCAAGTATCACACATAGCGATATCGCTAGCAATATCGCTGCTGCGTCACAAAACCAGTGACGTTATAGCGATATTGCTAGAGATATCGCTTAGTGTAACGGGCCCTTAACCGACCACTGCGCTCTGCAAACGACTTTCGACTAACCTCTGCACTAATCCGTACCTCCCACTCCCGACTCCAAGACTTCTCCCGCGCTGCGCCAATCCTCTGGAATGCTCTACCCCAAGAAATTAGGACTAGCCACAATTTGCATAGTTTCAGGCGCTCCCTAAAAACACATTTGTTCAGAGCGGCATATCATGTTCACTAATCACAGTCATTTTATGTGTAAGTGTGCATGTGTAGCCCATTCACTATCTCCATCTATCCCTCACTCCCTCAAGATGGCTGGACCATCATTGTAAATACACACCTGTACTTTGTATCTCCCCTACCTCATTGTAGATTGTAAGCTCTAAGAAGCAAGGTCATTTTATTTTGCTTTAAAGGGAATCTGTCACCCTTTTTTTCCCCTATTAGCTGCCGGCATAGACATCGGGGGCTTATCTACAGCACTCTGTAATGCTGTAGATAAGCCCCCGATGTAACCTGAAAAAGAAGACAAACACGTTATATTATACTCACTGAGGTGGGCGGTCCGGTCCGATGGGTGTTGAGATCAGGTCCGGCGCCTCCCTTCTTCATGCGATGACGTCCTCTTCTCCTGTCCTGAAATGGCTCTGGCGCATTGCTCTGCAGAATTTTGCAGTGCGCAGGCGCCAGACCTCTCCCGACGCCTGCGCACTGCAGGACTCTGCTCTGCCCTCAACAGGGCAGAGCAATGTGCCTGCGCCGGAGCCATTACAGGACGGGAGAAGAGGACGTCATCGCATGAAGAAGGGAGGCGCCGGACGGGACGGCGACACCCATCGGACCGGACCGCCCACCTCGGTGAGTATAATATAACGTGTTTTTCTTCTCTTTCAGGTTACATCGGGGGCTTATCTACAGCATTACAGAATGCTGTAGATAAGCCCCCGATGTCTATGCCGGCAGCTGCAAAGCCAAAAAACGGGTGACAGATTCCCTTTAATTATTGTATTGTTAAAGTTGTTATTATGACTATTGTGTTCAAAACTGTTAAACTGTAAAGCGCTGCGGAATATGTTGGCGCTATATACATAAAGATTATTATTATTATACTGGAGGACAAATGAGGTGCATCATTAGGTGAGGTTCTGACGTATGAAAAATAGCACGATTGTTATCCATGAAAAAGAAAAAATTATTTTCATCCATATACCATCCGTGTGTCATACGCATGATCATACATTGGCATCAGTATGACATCTGTGCGCCACCTGTTTACACTCATCCCCAATTAATAAAATCTACAAGCCCATATTGTGTCCTATGAGAGTAACTGCAGAGACTGGAAACATCAGATGCAATGAGAAGGATTCGTTTAGGAGCGGATTTTTTGCCCTCCAATGGGTTTTAATGGGAGAGTCTCATCCGAAATATAGAAGATGTGCATGAGGCAATTTATTTCATACAGACACTTGGTCGGTGTGAAAAAAAGTCACCTGAATAACCCCATTCAATGACATTGATGTCTGGTTGTAACACAAACAGCACACATCCGAATAACACTCTGGTCTGAGCGAGCCCTCATACTGGCTAGTCTTTACAAAACCGATTGGTTGGAAAACTTTGTGACAGAAAGGGTTTTTTTAATGGCATAAAAAAATATAAAAAATTATTTTAAAGATTATTGATAGTTTCAGCTGTTAAACACTAGGGGGAGCAGCTGCTGACATTTGCTATGAAAATCTAGTGTACGGCTAGTACATAATACATTGCACTAAATGTGGGCGGAGTCTGCACACGTGTGTGATGCCACTGCTCCTCCCCTTCTGGGCGTCTGCAAAATGAACGGAGAAGGCACAGCACAGCGCCCCCTACTGGTGACTGCAATGTGGTACTGAAATGCTGACAGTGGAGGACAGAAGCCAGCGCCAATTCTAGCTTTCCTGCTCATGTGGAAAGTGAAATGGTGACTTTCCTCGCAGTGTAATATAAGCATGAAGTGAATAAAAAAAATTCCCATATTGTTATTTTGAGGTTCATTGTATGGTAAAAATGATTTGGCGACAAAATTACTCAGGTCAGTATGTTTTTTTAATTACGGATTCTGAAATATACACTCACTGGCCACTTTATTAGGTACACCATGCTAGTAACGGGTTGGACCCCCTTTTGCCTTCAGAACTGCCTCAATTCTTCGTGGCAGAGATTCAACAAGGTGCTGGAAGCATTCCTCAGAGATTTTGGACCATATTGACATGATGGCATCACACAGTTGGCGCAGATTTGTCGGCTGCACATCCCTGATGCGAATCTCCCGTTCCACCACATCCCAAAGATGCTCTATTGGATTGAGATCTGGTGACTGAGGAGGCCATTTGAGTACAGTGAACTCATTGTCATGTTCAAGAAACCAATCTGAGATGATTCGAGCTTTATGACATGGCGCATTATCCTGCTGAAAGTAGCCATCAGATTCCTGTTCTTAGCTGAGAGGAGTGGTACCCAGTGTGGTCTTCTGCTGCTGTAGCCCATCTGCCTCAAAGTTCGACGCACTGTGCGTTCAGAGATGCTCTTCTGCCTACCTTGGTTGTAACGGGTGGCAATTTGAGTCACTGTTGCCTTTCTATCAGCTCGAACCAGTATGCCCATTCTCCTCTGACCTCTGGCATCAACAAGGCATTTCCGGCCACAGAACTGCCGCTCACTGGATTTTTTTTCTTTTTCGGACCATTCTCTGTAAACCCTAGAGATGGTTGTGCGTGAAAATCCCAGTAGATCAGCAGTTTCTGAAATACTCAGACCAGCCCTTCTGGCACCAACAATCATGCCACGTTCAAAGGCACTCAAATCACCTTTCTTCCCCATACTGATGCTCGGTTTGAACTGCAGGAGATTGTCTTGACCATGTCTACATGCCTAAATGCACTGAGTTGCCGCCATGTGATTGGCTGATTAGAAATTAAGTCTTAACACACAGTTGGACAGGTGTACCTAATAAAGTGGCCAGTGAGTGTATATATTTGCATCGCCATTTTGAGAGACCCACAATATTTTCATTTTTCTGTCACTGGAGCAGTGAGAGGGCTTGTCGTTTGCTCACCAGAAGTTCCAGTGATCAGCGTGGAGCCATCATTATGGCCAGCTGCAGTGCTCAGCAGGTCCGGGCACCATCACCGAGTGACCTGTCCTCACCACTGGCTTACGTCACTGCTGCATCCCTGGTGGATCTGTGGTCACCACACCACGGTAACTACTGTGATCAGAGAGCTGCAACCAGCAAGGACTTGACTGCCTTGCTCTGACTACAATAAATATTGTGGTAAGAAGGAAACTGTAAATCAGCACAAAGCCCTGGGTTACATTAAAAAGGCGTCAGGCCCTCCCTATAGCTGTGACGTGGGCAAGACAGGGGTGTGCTCAGTCCACAGCAGAGGGAGCTCGAATGTTGGCCATAGTCTTCTATGCCTTGTGTCTGCCATAGTCGCTGTGTCTAAGTGTTGTGCTCTGACACTTACACCCCAGCAAATAAAAATGGCAGCTCCCAGCGGCTAAAGTAATAAATATTAAAATTATAATTTCACAATTTAAGGTTTTTTTTATACATAAATACAAATCTTTGAAAAAAAAACAAAAAAACAATGATGATATATTATTTTTATTATTTATTTATATAGCACCATAGATTCCATGGTGCTGCACATGAGAAGGGGTTACATACATACAGGGGTTACATACAGACGCATCAAAAGGACGCATGCGCCGGAAAACGCATACCTGCGCACGGCCTTCAAACCCAATGCTAAAGATAGGGTACGCAGGTCGCATGCAGCGTCATGCGCCCATAGGCAGAACAGGAGGAGGCGCGGCAGGGGGCAGAGCTTAGCGGCGGCCGTGCGCAGACCGACTTGCGCAGACCTGGCTAGTCATTGCTTGCGTTGAGAAACGTGATGGTGTCTCCGTGGCTTGTGTTTTGCATATTTTTACATATTTCCCATAAGGGATGGGGGCTTTGCTCTAGAATCACTGCGTTGAGAAACATGTGATGGTGTCTCCGCAGTGTTGGATGTTGATCTCCATGAGTTCATTCATCCTCATTTTTCACATGTGTATGGTGAGTCATCTGTCTGTAGGGATGAGTCTACCACCCACAGACAGCGTGCATGTGTATGGTGAGACCCCTGTCTGTAGGGATGGGTCTACCACCCACAGGCAGACAGCGTCCATGTGTATGGTGAGTCATTTGTCTGTAGGGATGAGTCTACCACCCACAGACAGCGTGCACGTGTATGGTGAGACCCCTGTCTGTAGGGATGGGTCTACCACCCACAGGCAGACAGCGTCCATGTGTATGGTGAGTCATTTGTCTGTAGGGATGAGTCTACCACCCACAGACAGCGTGCATGTGTATGGTGAGACCCCTGTCTGTAGGGATGGGTCTACCACCCACAGGCAGACAGCGTCCATGTGTATGGTGAGTCATTTGTCTGTAGGGATGAGTCTACCACCCACAGACAGCGTGCATGTGTATGGTGAGACCGCTGTCTGTAGGGATGGGTCTACCACCCACAGGCAGACAGCGTCCATGTGTATGGTGAGTCATTTGTCTGTAGGGATGAGTCTACCACCCACAGACAGCGTGAATGTGTATGGTGAGACCCCTGTCTGTAGGGATGGGTCTACCACCCACAGGCAGACTGTAGGGATGGGTCTACCACCCACAGGCAGACAGCGTCCATGTGTATAGCGAGTCCCATGTCTGTAGGGATGCCTTAAGTACAGGATTTGAACTATGATTAGACATCCTCACACAGAACTACAGTTCCTGGCTCTCCTGTCAGCCATTGCAAATCTTAAGCATTGGCTTTAAAATACATTTTGTGTATGTTTCATTTCAGCTAGTACCATGTAAGTTGGTGCAATCAGAGGGGGGGGGGGGGGCAGCTGTGGAAACTTCCAACACACTCGGATCTAAAATTGACAGGATTTAGCTAAACCAATACAGGTGCAGTGAATGTAGAATAGAGCTTACAAGTTTGTTTCAAGGTTAGGCGGCATTTGAAGTCACAGCCAGGACATAATCTACTGGATTTTGTGAAGTGCTGATTCTATGCCCTTTAATAGCAGGCAACTGAGGAGAAAGTAGAGATGCAAGCGGACACCATGAGGCCATGTTGCCACATGTGAAAATGCTCAGCTTTTTTTTACTGCGTTTTTTCCCTATCTACACCAAAATATGCAAAAAGTTCTCCAATGTGTTTTCTGAAGGTTTTTTTGTGTAGATTGATAGCATTTTTTATGTAGTTTTTAATGCAGAACCTCTGAAATTCTGTACTTAAAAATGCAATACTTTTTTTTTTACATACAAGCTTTACAAAAACACACCAAAGACCACACAGTTCAACAACGACATCTGTAGTGGGAAATACTGCAGTCATTATCATTGTGAAAATAACGCTTTACCCTTTACAAAGAGTGAGTCCACTGGAATATCCATAGTATAGTTACATTTGATTGTTTACAATGACTACTGACAAAGCTGCAGGTGAAACGCGCGTTGGGGCCATTTGTTCTGGTCACATATGTTTCCCCTCTGGACACATCACTAAGATGTAAGCACTACCTACCTACTTAGTACTACCAGGTCCTCTATGGACAAGTCTCAGCATAAGCCTCTAGACTAGGGGATTCATTACACTCTGGAAAGTCGAACATCTTTTTAAATCTTATGTATTAATATATACTGTACTTAAATGTGTACTGGACCAATATTTTGGGAAGACTCTGATCTCTCTTTTTTGCATGTTGTTCATTTTAACTTTATTATTAACTAGCTGAAGAGCCCGGTGCTGCCCGGGCATAGTAACTAACTGTGGTTAGTTATAAAAAATTATAATTATCCTCCATCCCATAGTCCCGTGCCCATATACCCATCATACATATCCACCATCCCATAGGCCCGTGCCCATATACCCATCATACATATCCTCCATCCCATAGTCGAGTGCCCATATACCCATCACACATCCTCCATCCCATAGTCCCATGCCCATATACCCATCATACATATCCTCCATCTCAGTTGAGTGCCCATATACCCATCACACATCTTTCATCCCATAGTCCCATGCCCATATACCCATCACATATCCTCCATCCCATAGTCCCATGCCCATATACCCATCATACATATCCTCCATCCCATAGTCCCGTGCCCATATACCCATCACACATCCTTCATACCATAGGCCCGTGCCCATATACCCATCATACATATCCTTCATCCCATAGTCGAGTGCCCATATACCCATCACACATCCTCCATCCCATAGTCCCATGCCCATATACCCATCATACATATTCGCTATCCCACAGTCGAGTGCCCATATACCCATCACATCCTTCATCTCATAGTCCCATGCCCATATACCCATCATACATATCCTCCATCCCATAGTCCCATGCCCATATACCCATCATACATATCCGCCATCCCATAATCCCGTGCCCATATACCCGTCATACATATCCTCCATCCATAATCCAGTGCCCATATACCCATCACACATCCTCCATCCCATAGTCAACCATTATGACATCATAATGAGAGGCGGGGATGCAACCTATGATGACATCAGTGTCGCCATGGCAACCATTGTGGCATCATAATGAGGGGCGGGGCTTGATACGCACACACTGTTTCCCCATTATGCAGATAGGGGCATTATGACATCATAATGAGGGGCGGGGCTTGACGTGCACACACATTTTCCCCAGTATGTAGACAGGGGCAAAATTGTTTGGTGAATTGGAACGTGCGGGGTTAAAATTTTGCCTCACAACATAGCTTAGGACGCTCTCGGGGTCCAGACGTGTGACTGTGCCAAATTTTGTGGCTGTAGCTGGGACGGTGCGGATGCCTATCCAGGACATACACACATACACACACTTGAGCTTTATATTTTAGATAAATATGTTAATTTTATGAGACTTTTTGCACTCATTCTTTCCTGTGGGTTGTATATTTTACCTTGGAGTGTGTCCCTAGAGTATACTTTTTTCTTTATATCATTGCTCGTATTTGTGGATTTTCATTACATATACAGTAGACTGAGCAGCTTCGCAAGTAAATAGTTCCTGCAGGCGGCCAGTGCCACCGATAAAAGCTACTTAGCTGGGGGCTGGGTGTCGGTTCCCACACAATCAGACACTGATGACCTCTCCTAAGGAAATAATAAATTGCAAAGCTTATAACGTTATGAGAAACGTTTGTGTAAACTCCATGACTTTTGCATTTTTATGGCATTTCCAGCAAGCTTCGCTGTCTTTTGGATAGGACTTACCTCTGAGGAGGCATGGCAGAGGGCAGCTGACAAAGTCATCATAATTTATGCCACAAGAGTGAAGAAAACTACTACTCCTGACCAGAGAACATTTCTGGCAGTGGAGCAGGGCAGCTGAAGGAAGCGCCACACTTATTACAAAGTGCTCACTTTGATGAATTTGATGCATCAAAAGTAACGTGCAATAACATCAACATTGATGAATCCGGTCCACCGCATTATAAAAATGGATGGTGTAAATGTGCTTCCCTTTGATGGAACCACACATACAGAATTTGTGGCAGTGGACAGATGTAAGAAGGGAAGAGTCACCGTCAATCAGAGTACATCACGCCGTTAGTTTGCGTCAGAAAGCCTGCGATTCATAAAAGTACAGCCACAATAGGGTCGTATGAAACCAGTTCAGTATTTGGTCAGTACCTCAGTATCTGTAAGCCAAAACCAGGAGAGGAACAATCAGATGAAAGTATAATAGAAACACGTCACCACTTCTGGATTTATCACCCACTCCTGGTTTTGACTTATAAATACTGATGTGAAATACTGAACGTATGAATGTGGCCTAAAGGCTGCACTTCTGTATTTGGTAAATCTGGAGAGGTAAACCTGAACTCATAAAAAGCAACGTGCATGTCCAGCATTAAGGATCAGGTTTTTTTTTTCCAGACGTCATCACAAATACTGGGAGATTTCATCCTTTAAATCCAGCAAAAAGTTGAATGCAGCTTTCGCTAAGGATCAGTGAGCGGTGATTCAGTGCATTCACAAAGTTTGCCTGCTTTTATGCTGATAAATTTCACATGTAAATGGATGTCCAAAAGATGGACTTTATAGAAAATCTATGGCAGGGG
Source organism: Dendrobates tinctorius (assembly GCF_039654945.1). NCBI lineage: Eukaryota > Metazoa > Chordata > Amphibia > Anura > Dendrobatidae > Dendrobates > Dendrobates tinctorius. The sequence continues at coordinate 10,809,911 of NW_027361808.1, forward strand.
ATATGTTCTCCTAAGTGTAGTCACAGCGCGACCCAACACAAAAGAATAGATAGAATACACACACATATATCTACTATATAATCGTCTCATTCTGTCTGTTTGTAACGGAAATCCCATGTCGCTGATTGGTCGCGCCCGGTTGCTGCGGGTCATCTCCTGCCGCACGGAGGTCAGTGGCAACGCAGCCGGGAGATGACCAGCGCAGCGCTCAATGTGCGGATGGTACCCAGGGTCCGGAGGAAATGAGACTCTCCTTCAGGCCCTGGGTACCATAAACCTGTAAAAAATACAATTAAAATAAAAAATCGTGATATACTCACCTTCCGACGGCCCCCGACTCTTTCCCTCCTCTCACCACGCGCCCGGCATCTTTCGGTCCCAGTAATGCTTTGCGCTAAAGACCGCTGATGACGTTGCGCTCTCGCGAGAGTGACATCATCTCCTGTCCTTCGCACTAAGCATTACTGGGTACTGGAAGATGCCAGGAGCATGGAGAGGCGATCGGGGGCTGTCATAAGGTGAGAAAAACCTTTTTTTTTTTTACATTTTTTTTAAATTATTTTTTACATTCTCTCTTTTACTATTGATGCTGCATAGTAAAAAGTTAATCACAATTGTCAAACACTATGCTTGACAAGTGACCAACCTGTCAATCACATTCCAAGCGATGCTTCAAATTGCTTGGAATGTGCTTGAATTCTGCGCGCGAAAATCGCATGGAAAACACATGTTTTCCGAGGGAAAACACATGTTTTCCGAGGGAAAACACATGTAAATTTGCATGCGTTTTTCCCTCGGCGGGAGTTGCGAAAATTTCCGCAGCATTTCTGCAACGTGGGTACTTAGCCTCAGTGTGACACGCAGCAGCGACCAGGCCCCTCTGTGAGATCGCCGATCGTGGTGGATTGCCCTGGACCATCTTTTGAACGTCGGTCTCCCGCGGGCCATATTCTAGAATACACGATGCATTAGAATCGGGCCACCATCTAGGGCCGATAAAGTACGCGTGCGCAGGAGCCAAGGGAGAAGCAAGGAGGAGGACGTCATCGTATGAAGATGGGAGGCGCCGGACGGGACGGCGACACCCATTGGACTGGACCGAACGCCGGGGTAGGTATAATCTAACTCTTTTTTCTTATCTTTCAGGTTTCATCGGGGGCTTATCTACAGCATTACAGAATGCTGTGAAAAGCCGCTGATGGAGGTGGCTGCAGCTGATAGGCCAAAAATGGGGTGACAGATCCCCTTTAAATTCCGCGCCAATATCACTGATTGCAGCAAATCCGTGTGGCAGGAGATGACCCGCGGCAACCGTCGGGAGATCAGCGGCTAGCGCCCCAGATCTCCCGACGGTAACGGTGGCGTGCGTCATTCGAATTCTGCGCCAAATAGAGGCCGGACTGCGCTTGTCGCTGATTGGTACACGAGATTTCCATTACAAACAGACAGACAAACAGAATTAGACGAGATTATATATATATATATATACACAAACACACACACACATATACATACACACACACACAGTACAGACCAAACGTTTGGACACACCTCATTCAAAGAGTTTTCTTTATTTTCATGTATATGAAATATGAAAATAGTAGATTCACTGTGAAGGCATCAAAACTATGAATTAACACATGTGGAATTATATAATTACCAAAAAAGTGTGAAACAATTGAAAATATGTCTTATACACTAGGTTCTTCAAAGTAACCACCTTTTGCTTTGATTACTGCTTTGCACACTCTTGGCATTCTCTTGATGAGCTTCAAGAGGTAGTCATAGGAAATGGTCTTTGAACAGTCTTGAAGGAATTCCCAGAGATGCTTAGCACTTGTTGGTCCTTTTTCCTTCACTCTGCGGTCCAGCTCACCCCAAACCATCTCGATTGGGTTCAGGTCTGGTGAATGTGGAGGCCAGGTCATCTGGCGTAGCAGCCATCACTCTCCTTCTTGGTCAAATAGCCCTTACACAGCCTGGAGGTGTGTTTGGGGTCATTGTCCTCTTGAAAAATATATGATGGTCCAACTAAACGCAAACCGGATGGAATAGCATGCCGCTGCAAGATGCTGTGGTTAGCCATGCTGGTTCAGTATGCCTTCAATTTTGAATAAATCCCCAACAGTGTCACCAGCAAAGCACCCCCACACCATCATACCTCCTCCTCTATGCTTCACGGTGGGAACCAGGCATGTAGAGTCCATCCGTTCACCTTTTCTGCGTCGCACAGACACGGTGATTGGAACCAAAGATCTCAAATTTGGACTCATCAGACCAAAGCACAGATTTCCACTGGTCTAATGTCCATTCCTTGTGCTTTTAGCCCAAACAAGTCTCTTCTGCTTGTTGCCTGTCCTTAGCAGTGGTCTCCTAGAAGCTATTTTACCATGAAGACATGCTGCACAAAGTCTCCTCTTAACAGGTGTTGTAGAGATGTGTCTGCTGCTAGAACTCTGTGTGGCATTGACCTGGTCTCTAATATGAGCTGCTGTTAACCTAGGCTGGTGACTCGGATGAACTTATCCTCTGCAGCAGAGGTGACTCATATATATATATATATATATATATATATATATATATATATATATATATATATATATACACACACACATATACACACTGCCTTCTCACCCCTCAATGGGGGTCCTCTACCAAAGGCCTGGGAATTTGAGGGCTCTGCACAGGATCTTAGTTGTTCCCAGTATTGCGCTTTTCTGGACAGAGAGCTCAGATGTTGATTCTAGGATCTGTTGCAGCCATTCTTACAACTAAGGGTATGTGCACACGCTTCGGATTCTGCTGCGGATCCGCAGTGGATTTGGCCCTGCAGATCTGCAGCAGTTTCTGCTGCATTGTACAGTAACATTATAATCAATGAAAAACAAAAACCGCTGTGCACATGCTGCGGATTTTTCCGCGCGGATTTACTGTGGTTTCAAATCTGCAGCATGTCAATTCTTTGTGCGGAATCCGCAGCGGTTTTACACCTTCTCCATTGTAGAGGTGGGAAACCGCAGGGCTAAACCGGAAGTCTTTTGACCTGCGGATTTACCTGCGGAGTTTGCCAAATCTGCACGGAAAAATCCGCAGACCAATCCGCAGCGTGTGCACTTACCCTTAGGGGTCACTGCTCCAAGTGCTCCGTGAACAAGGCAAGGCAAGAGAACCTGGATCTGATTATATATATGGTCAAAGGAACTGGCCAAGGAGCCCAGAGACAGAATTGTGGCAAGGCACAGATCTGGCCAAGGTTACAAAAGAATTTCTGCAGTACTCAAGGTTCTTAAGAGCACAAAGGCCTCCATATTCCTTAAATGGAAGAAGTTTGGGACCACCAGAAGTCTTCCTAGACCTGGCCGTCCATCCAAACTGAGCAATAGTGGGAGAAGAGCCTTGGTGAGAGTAGTAAAGAAGAATCCCAAGATCACTGTGACTGAGCTCCACCAGTGGGCCTTTAAGGCAGAGTGGCCCGACGGAAGCCTCTGCCCAGTGCAAGACATATGAAAGCCTGCATAGTGTTTGCTAAAAAACACATGAAGGAATCCCAGATTACGAGAAATAAGATTCTCTGGTCTGATGATACTGGCCAATACAGAGATATCCTGGATGAAAACCTCTTCCAGAGTGCTCTGGACCTCAGACTTGGCCGAAGGTTCACCTTCCAACAAGACAATGACCCTAAGCACACTGCTAAAATAACAAAGGAATGGTTTCAGAACAACTCTGTGACCATTCTTGACTGGCTCAGCCAGAGTCCTGACCTAAACCCAATTGAGTCTCTGGAGAGACCTGAAAATGGCTGTCCACCAACGTTAACCATCCAACCTGACGGAACTAGAGAGGATCTGCAAGGAAGAATAGCAGAGGATCCCCAAATCCAGGTGTGAAAAGCTTGTTGCATCATTCCCAAGAACACTCATGGCTGTACTAGCTCAAAAGGGAGCTTCTATTCAATACTGAGCAAAGGGTCTAAATACGGTACTTACGACTGTGATATTTCAATTTTTATAATTTGCAAAAATTTCTAGATTTGTTTTTTTTTGCAGTCAAGATAGGGTGCAGAATGTACATTGAGAAAAATTTTTTTTTTTTTGATTTTACCAAATGGCTGCAATGAAACAAAGAGTGAAAAATTTAAAGGGGTCTGAATACTTTCCGTACCCACTATAAATATGTATCTTTCTGTATCTACAGTATCTACATGTATATCTATGTAATCTCTCTCTCTAATATATACAGTTGTGGCCAAATGTATTGACACCCCTGCAATTCTGTCAGATAATACTCAGTTTCTTCCTGAAAATGATTGCAAACACAAATTCTTTGGTATTATTATCTTCATTTAATTTGTCTTAAATGAAAAAACACAAAAGAGAATGAAGCAAAAAGCAAAACATTGATCATTTCACACAAAACTCCAAAAATGGGCCAGACAGAAGTATTGGCACCCTCACCCTAATACTTGGTTGCACAACCTTTAGCCAAAATAACTGCGACCAACCGCTTCCGGTAACCATCAATGAGTTTCTTACAATGCTCTGCTGGAATTTTAGACCATTCTTCTTTGGCAAACTGCTCCAGGTCCCTGATATTAGAAGGGTGCCTTCTCCAAACTGCCATTTATAGATCTATCCACAGGTGTTCTATGGGATTCAGGTCTGGACTCATTGCTGGCCACCTTAGAAGTCTCCAGTGCTTTCTCTCAAACCATTTTCTAGTGCTTTTTAAAGTGTGTTTTGGGTCATTGTCCTGCTGGAAGACCCATGACCTCTGAGGGAAACCCAGCTTTCTCACACTGGGCCCTACATTATGCTGCAAAATTTGTTGGTAGTCTTCTGACTTCAAAATGCCATGCACACGGTCAAGCAGTCCAGTGCCAGAGGCAGCAAAGCAACCCCAAAACATCAGGTAACCTCCGCCATGTTTGACTGTAGGGACCGTGTTCTTTTCTTTGAATGCCTCTTTTTTTCTCCTGTAAACTCTATGTTGATGCCTTTGCCCAAAAAGCTCTACTTCATCTGACCAGAGAACATTCTTCCAAAACGTTTTAGGCTTTTTCAGGTAAGTTTTGGCAAACTCCAGCCTGGCTTTTTTATATCTCGGAGTAAGAAGTGGGGTCTTCCTGGGTCTCCTACCATACAGTCCCTTTTCATTCAGACGCTGACGCATAGTACGGGTTGACACTGTTGTACCCTCGGACTGCAGGGCAGCTTGAACTTGTTTGGACGTTAGTCGAGGTTCTTTATCCAACATCCGCACAATCTTGCGTTGAAATCTCTGGTCAATTTTTCTTTTCCGTCCACATCTAGGGAGGTTAGCCACAGTGCCATGGGCTTTAAACTTCTTGATGACACTGCGCACGGTAGACACAGGAACATTCAGGTCTTTGGAGATGGACTTGTAGGCTTGAGATTGCTCATGCTTCCTCACAATTTGATTTCTCATTCTCAAGTCCTCAGACAGTTCTTTGGTTTTCTTTCTTTTCTCCATGCTCAATGTGGTACACACAAGGTCGCAGGACAGAGGTTGAGTCAACTTTAACCCCTTCACTACCAAGGGTGGTTTGCACGTTAACTCCCGGGCCAATTTTTACAATTCTGACCACTGTCCCTTTATGAGGTCATAACTCTGGAACGCTTCAACGGATCTAGGCGATTCTGACATTGTTTTCTCGTGACATATTGTACTTCACTTTAGTGATAAAATTTCTTCACTATAACTTGCGTTTATTTATGAAAAAAACGGAAATATGGCGAAAATTTAGAATATTTTGCGATTATCAAACTTTGAATTTTTATGACCTTAAACCAGAGAGTTACATGACAGAAAATAGTTAATAAATAACATTTCCCACATGTCTACTTTACATCAGCACAAGTTTGGAAACAAAATTTTTTTTGTTAGGAAGTTATAAGGGTTAAAAGTTGACCAGCGATTTCTCATTTTTACAACAAAATTTACAAAACCATTTTTTTTAGGGACCACCTCACATTTGAAGTCACTTTGAGGGGTCTATATGGCAGAAAATACCCAAAAGTGACACCATTCTAAAAACTTCACCCCTCAAGCTACTCAAAACTACATTCTAGAAGATTATTAACCAGTCAAGTGCTTCACAGGAGCAGAAGCAACATGGAAGGAAAAAAATACCATTTAACTTTTTAGTCACAAAAATGATCTGTTAGCAACAATTTTTTAATTTTCCCAAGGGTAACAGGAGAAATTGGACCCCAAAAGTTGTTGTCCAATTTGTCCTGAGTACGCTGATACTCTATATGTGGGGGGGACCACTATTTGGGCGCACGGCAGGGCTCGGAAGGGAGGCAGCGCCGCTTGACTTTTTCAACCTAAAATTGGCTGGAATTGAGATTGGACGCCATGTTGCGTTTGACGAGCCCCCAATGTGCCCAAACAGTGGAAACCCCCCACAAGTGACCCCATTTTGGAAACTAGACCCCTAAGGAACTTATCTAGATGTGTGGTGAGCACCTTGAACCCCCCTAGGGCTTCACAGGAGTTTATAACGCCCGGGCGTGAAAATAAAAAATCATATTTTTTCCACAAACATGATCGTTTAGTCCCCAATTTTTTATTCTCCGAAAGGTAGCAGGAGAAATTGGACCCCAAAAGTTGTTGTCCAATTTGTCCTGAGTACGCTGATACTCTATATGTGGGGGGGGGGGGGGGGGGACCACTGTTTGGGCGCACGGCAGGGCTCGGAAGGGAAGCAGCGCAGCTTGACGTTTTCAACCTAAAATTGGCTGGAATTGAGATTGGATGCCATGTTGCGTTTGACGAGCCCCCAATGTGCCCAAACAGTGGAAACCCCCCACAAGTGACCCCATTTTGGAAACTAGACCCCCTAATATGTGGTGAGAACTTTGAACCCCTAAGTGTTTCACTAAAGTTTATACTGCCCAGGCGTGAAAATAAAAAATCCTATTTTGTGCCCACAAAAATGATCGTTTAGTCCCCAATTTTTAATTTTCCCAAGCGTAACAGGAGAAATTGGACCCCAAAAGTTGTTTTCCAATTTGTCCTGAATACGCTGGTACGGTATATGGGGGAAAACTACTGTTTGGGCACACGTCGGGGCTCACAAGGGAAGAAGTGACGCTTTGGAATGCAGACTTTGATGGAATGGTCTGCGGGTGTCATGTTCCGTTTGCAGAGCCCCTGATGTGGTTAAACAGTAGAAACCCCCCACAAGTGACCCCATTTTGGAAACTAGACCCCCTAAGGAACTTATCTAGATATGTGGTGAGAACTTTGAACCCCCAAGTGTTTCACTAAAGTTTATACTGCCCAGGCGTGAAAATAAAAAATTCTATTTTGTGCCCACAAAAATGATTGTTTAGTCCCCAATTTTTAATTTTCCCAAGCATAACAGGAGAAATTGGACCCCAAAAGTTGTTTTCCAATTTGTCCTGAGTACGCTGGTGCCCCATATGTGGGAGAAAACTACTGTTTGGGCACACATCGGGGCTCAGAAGGGAAGAAGTGACGCTTTGGAATGCAGACTTTGATGGAATGGTCTGCGGGCGTCATGTTCCGTTTGCAGAGCCCCTGATGTGGTTAAACAGTAGAAACCCCCCACAAGTGACCCCATTTTGGAAACTAGACCCCCTAAGGAACTTATCTAGATATGTGGTGAGAACTTTGAACCCCCAAGTGTTTCACTAAAGTTTATACTGCCCAGGTGTGAAAATAAAAAATCCTATTTTGTGCCCACAAAAATGATTGTTTAGTCCCCAATTTTCAATTTTCCCAAGCGTAACAGGAGAAATTGGACCCCAAAAGTTGTTGTCCAATTTGTCCTGAGTACGCTGGTACCCCATATGTGGGAAAAAACTGTTTAGGCACACGTCAGGGTCGGAAGGGAGTGACGTTTTGAAATGCAGACTTAGATGGAATGGTCTGCGGGCGTCATTTTCCATTTGCAGAGCCCCTGATGTGCCTAAACAGTAAAAAAAACCCACAAGTGACATTGATTTGGAAACTAGACCCCCAAGGAACTTATCTAGATTTGCCCCAACTAATCTAATGTTTCCGGTAACGAAAATTAGTAGTGCATTGAGGTGTGGTACAATTTGAAGCAATCCTTCATACACAGGCCAGGTTTTTCGGGGCAGGTGTCGCATTGATAAATGGTGTCCTTGCGTATTCCGTTTTTGTAACACACTCGGCACCTTTTTTGCGATTTACCTCTTTTTCCAGTTTGCGGGACCTCCCCCGGGAAATGCTGACCTAGTACAATACGAGCACCTTCAGGTCCGGAAGTTCTGGGGCCCGCTCCTTCCAGAGTGCCAAACATCAGGGCCTTAACCACTACCTCCTGAAACTGAAGGTACGACGTATCGCTGGGGCATGCACATTGTGACAATAGGAATGCGTTGAGCATTGCCAATTGGACGATGTGCACGGCCAGCTTTTTGTACCACGCCTTGGCCTTTCTCAAAGCATTGTACGGTTGGAGGAGTTGATCGGAGCGATCAACGCCCCCCATGTTTTTATTGTACCCCAGCACACATTCAGGTTTGCTGACCTGTGCCGAGGTACCCCGTACAGTGCTGAGGGCGCTGCCCTCACCGTGTATGGTGGTCAAGAGAAAGACATCCCTCTTGTCCTTGTACTTGACCACCAGCAGGTGGTTGCTACATTGGGCCCTGCTCTCACCTTTTCGGAGCATCTGCCCAAGTAGCGTCTTCGGGAGGCCTGATTTTTGCGGACAGTACCGCAAGCTGCGGTACCTCGCGCAAAGAGGGCTTTGTAGAGTGGGACACTGGTATAAAAGTTATCAGTGTAGAGGTGATAACCTTTATCCAGCAGTGGGTGCACCAAATCCCACACAATTTTCCCACTCACTCCCAGGTCAGGACGACACTCAGGGGGTTCAATCCTGGTGTCCTTTCCTTCGTACACTCTAAACCTGTGGGTGTACCCTGAGGTACTCTCACACAGCTTATAGAGTTTGATTCCGTACCTGGACCTCTTACTGGGCAGGTATTGACGGAATCCGAGCCTGCCCTTAAAATGGACCAAGGACTCGTCCACGCAGATGTTCCTTTGGAGCACGTACACTTCAGCAAACTTTTTGTTGAAGTGTTCGATGACCGGCCGAACTTTGAACAGACGGTCAAAGTTGGGGTCATCTCGTGCGAGACACTGTGCATTATCGTTATAATGCAGAAACTTGAGGATAGCCTGAAAACGCTCCCCGGACCATGACCATTCGGAACACTGGAGTGTTGTATAAAATATCAACACTCCAATATTGCGAAATTTCAGGCTTCTTCAGGATACCCATGTGGAGGACCAGGCCCCAAAACTTCGTCATTTCAACTGCGTCCACAGGACACCAGTTAGTATAGGATGAAAGCGGGTTTTGCTCCAAAAATTGCCGAGCGTACAAATTAGTTTGCTCCACCATGTGGTTAACAAAATCCTCAGAGAAAAAGACTTTGAAAAAGTCAATTTCTGTGAGGCCGGTGGTGTCAAACTTGATTCCTGATTCTGCCACAAAATCAGGAATTAGTGGCTCGTAATTTTCGGGGGGCGAGGTCCACACAGGGTTTGCTGAATCAGCTGCGGGCATGGTGGGCGCTGCCTCATCTTCTGTCCTGGAGCGTCTGCGTGGCGGTTCCGCAGGACCCGAGGAGGAAGATGAGGAGGATGGGGAAGAGGAAGAGGAATCCGAAAAATAAAGAAAAGTCGGATCGTCATCCTCGCTATCAGTGTCGGAGGCAAGGTAAGAATATGCCTCCTCCATTGAATAGCGCTGTTGGGAGGAACGTGATGGGCGGGACATTTTTTTGTGTAAATATGGTGCTTGAGTGTACTTTATTTATAACTGTGTATGTGGTGGGGGGCTAGTGATTGGTGCACACTATCCTGTAAGAAAAAGCTAAAAGGAAATGTGGAAAAAAAAGTCTAAAACAGCAGGACCTAGATATGGTAAGTGAACGGCGTCACTTACCAAAATTTAGTGGCTGCTGGATGTGTGCACAGGGGTGGCTCAAAGGAGGGGGGGAAGGTGAAAAAGAAAAATGGAAAACAGCCGGCACGAACTTTGATAAGTGAATTGCGTCACTTATCAAAATTCAGCGGCTGCTAAATGTGCACACGGAAACGGCACAAAGGGGGGTAAAAAGAGGGGGCTGGGGGGATTGGGGTGGATGAATAGAGATCGGACAGGGATCAACAGTTAGAGTTGTAGTTAGGTGGCACAAAAAGGGGAGAAAAAAATGTAAAACGGCAGGCAGGTGGCGCAAAAGTGGGGTGGAGGGGGGTGGGGGATGGGGGGATTGGGGTGGATGAAGAGAGATTGGGCAGGGGTCAGTTAGGGTTGTAGCTAGGTGGCACAAGGGGGGGGGAGAAAAAAATGAAAAACAGGATGTGTGTGCGAAGGAAAAAAAGCGAGCACGAGTGTTGATCGGTGAACTGCGTCACCGATCAACGCTCGGTGGCTGAGCACAGAGGTGGCGCAAAAGTGGGGTGGAGGGGGGTAAAAATAGGGGGAAGGGGGATGGGGGGATTGGGGTGGATGAAGAGAGATTGGGCAGGGGTCAGTTAGGGTTGTAGTTAGGTGGCACAAGGGGGGGAGAAAAAAATGAAAAACGGGATGTGTGTGCGGAGTAAAAAAAAGCGAGCACAAGTGTTGATCGGTGAACTGCGTCACTCACCGATCAACGCTCGGCGGCTGCACACGGAGGCGGCGCAAAAGGGGGGGTGGAGGGGGTAAAAGGGGGGTGAGGGGGGATGGGACGATGAAGATAGGTGGGGGGGTGAAGATAGATTGGGCAGGGGATCAGGGATCAATTAACACTTACAGTTGTAGTGTTCTTTCTTTCTTCTGCAGGGATTGTGATGCTACAAGCTGTGGCACCACAATACCCAGCACAGGAGCTCTTGCTGCGTCCGACCTCTCTGCAGGAATCCTCAGCTAGAGTGAGGACCCCTGCAGACAGGTTAGACAGGTCAGAGGCAGGTCAGGGGCAGGTCACAGAGCGGTCACATCGCTGCTGTGACCTGTCATTGGTGGGATCGAATAATTACATCGATCCCACCAATCCCTGATCTGCCTGGTGACCATGGTAACTGCCTAGGATCGTAGCTCACAGCTCCGATTCCTAGGCAGGTCATGGCCAGGTCATCAGCAGGGCACAGAGCGGTCACATGGTGACAGCAGCTGTGCCCTGTGGCTGGCGCGATCGCCGATCTAATCGATCGCGCCAACCACTTCCTGCAGGCCCTGCTGGGCCTGTCCTAGGCTCCGGCCTAGGATCGGTGCTATTACAGCACCGATCCGGGCCGGTACCGGCAGGGCACAGCGGCGATATTGCGCCGCTGTGCGCTGCGATTGGCGCGATCGATTAGATCGGCGATCGCGCCAATCTTGGGGCTTTTCTCCGGTGCCTGGCGTTGCCAGGCACCGGTCCTAGGATCGAGTACATCGGTACTCGATGATAGCCTAGGATCCTGTTGTTTCAGCCAATCTGATTGGCTGAAACAAAGAGAAGTGCTGTGATTGGTTGTTCTGAATTGAACAGCCAATCACAGCTCAGAGAGGGGCGGGCCAGGGCGGAGACTGCCCGGGATGCCGAGGCCATCCATCCTGAGGTAAGATGGCATCGGCATTTTAATGCGATCACCGCGACTTAAGTCGCTTTGTCGCATTAACGGGCATGACGCAATTTTCCGTCCATGGTAATTAGGTCCATGGTCACATGGACGGAATATTACGTCAATTGTAGGTAAGGGGGTAATCCATGTCAACTGGCTGCCAGTGTGATTTAGTTATTGCCAACACCTGTTAGGTGCCACAGGTAAGTTACAGGTGCTGTTAATTACACAAATTAGAGAAGCATCACATGATTTTTCGAACAGTGCCAATACTTTTGTCCACCCTCTTTTTTATGTTTGGTGTGGAATTATATCCAATTTGGCTTTAGGACAATTCTTTTTGTGTTTTTTCATTTAAGACAAATTAAATGAAGATAATAATACCAAAGAATTTGTGTTTGCAATCATTTTCAGGAAGAAACTGAGTATTATCTGACAGAATTGCAGGGGTGTCAATTCTTTTGGCAACAACTGTGTATATATATATATATATATATATATATATATATATATATATATATATATATATATATATATATATATATACACACACACACACATACATACTCACACTATATATATATATATATATATATATATATATATATATATATATATACACACATTTATATTACACACACATATATAGGTATATTTTTGAGTAAAATGTAAATTGCTATTTTATTTTATACACTACTGATGATAACATCTTTGAATTTCCAAGCACTAAATCTTGGAAAATGAGAAATGGTTAAAGTAACAAAAAATGCAGTGCTTGCAGACCTCAAAGCTAAGAAAACAAGTTCATAATCATTTACAAACAACAATACTAATGTTTTAACTCAGGAAGAGTTCAGAAATCAATATTTTGTGGAATAACCATGATTTTTAATCACAGCTTTCATGCGTCTAGGCATGCTTTCCACCAGTCTTTCACACTGATTTTGGGTGACCTTATGCCACTCCTCGTACAAAAATGTAAGCAGATCTTTGTTTGATGGCTTGTGACTATCCTTCTTCCTCCTGATTACATTCCAGAGATTTTCAATGGGGTTCAGGTTTGGAGATTGGGCTGGCCATGACAGGGATTTGATGTGGTGGTCCTTCATCCACACATTGATTGACCTAGTTGTTTGGCATGGCGCATTGTCCTGCTGGAAAAAACAGTCTTCAGAGTTGAGGAACATTGCTTGAGCAGAAGGAATCAACTGATTTTCCAGGATAACCTTGTATGCGGCTTGATTCATACGTCCTTCGCAAAGATTGACCTGCTCAACTCCAGCCTTGCTGAAGCATCCCCAGATCACCACTGATCCTCCACCAAATTTCACAGTGGGTGCAAGACACTGTGGCTTGTATGCCTCTCCAGATCTCCATCTAATCATTAGACAACCAGGTGTTGGGCAAAGCTGAAAATTGGACTCATGAGAGAAGATTGCCTTACTCCAGTCCTCTATGGTCCAATCCTTATGGTCTTTGGCAAACTTCAGCCTGGTTCTCCTTTGCTTCTCATTGATGAAAGTTTTTTTTCTAGCTTTACATGACTTGAGCCCTTCCTCTAGGAGCCTGTTACGAACTGTTCTTGCCATGGACTTCACCCCAGCTGCCATTTGCCATTCCTTTTGTAGGTCATTTGATGTCATCCTGCAGTTGCTGAATAACATTCGAATAAGATGACGGTCATCCTGGTCAGTGGAGAGTAGTTTTTGCCCTCTGCCGGACTGTAGCTTTGTTGTCCCCAATTTCTGCTGCCTGACCTCGTTGTAGTGGATGGCTGTCTTAGAAATTTTAAGGAAGGAGGCAACATGACTCTCACTGTATCCCTCTGCTAGTAAAGCAAGAATTGAGCCCTTCTTTTTCTCACTCAAGACTTTTCTTTTCAACTCCTTTGGCATGGTTAAAAGTTATTTTTTTTCATTCCTATTACTTTTGGGATATTACTAGCACTTGTTTTGCCATCCAGCTTGTCCTATTGCAAGAGGATTGTGAACACCACAGCATGGTTTTTTTTTTTATACTTTCCTTCGTTAAAGGGAATCTGTCATCTATTTTTTCGAATATAAGATGCGGCCACCTCCATCAGGGGCTTATCAACAGCATTCTATAATGCTGTAGATAAGCCCCCGATGTAACCTGAAAGAGAAGAAAAATGAGTTCTATTATACTCACCCAGGGGCGGTCCGGGTCCGATGGGTGTCGCCGTCCGGTCCGGCACCTCCCATCTTCTAGCGATGATATCCTCTTCTTTGCTTTCCGTTGCGGCTCCGGCGCTGTCGAGGGCAGAGAAGAGTACTGCAGTGCGCAGGCGCCGGGAAAGGTCAGAGAGGTCCAGCACCTGCGCACTGCACTACTCTGCTCTGCCCTCAAGAGCAGTGTGCCTGCGCCGGAGCTGCGATGGGAAGCAGAGGACGTCATCGCTAGAAGATGGGAGAAGCCGGGCAGCAACACCCATGGGACCCGGACCGCCCCTGGTTGAGAATAATATAACTCGTTTTTCTTATCTTTAAGGTTACATCGGGGGCTTATCTACAGCATTACAGAATGCTGACGATAAGCCCCTGGTTGTAGTGGCCGCATTTTATATGCGAAAAAATAGGTGACAGATTCCCTTTAAATAAGATTTGGTTCAGGTGATCACCTAATGAGAAGCACATAAAGTAGATTCAGGTGTACTCTGGTTGGAATTCAACTCACACTGGAATGGAATGGCTGTCAGACATGTAGAGAAGTAGATTTTTATAAAATTGGGCAATGGTCTCTTAATTTTTGCCAGAACTGTATAGCTGTAAATATTATATATATATATATATATATATATATATACACACACACAGTATATATAAAATAGTATTGTTTCTCCAGCGATCAGTCCAATGGCAGAGTAAAATATAACTTATTTTTCCATTAAAAAGGTTCCATATTTCTTCAGTAACAATTTTGCATATAGTCAATCCCTTTTGGACGACATGTTTCGACACTACATGTGTCTTCCTTGAAGAATATTTCCTTGGAAAACTGTGCAAATGACAGAGAATTGCTCTATGTAAAAGTTCATGTTAAAATCGCATTGCAATCAGATAGCATTCGTCTGTAAATATCGAATGTCAAACAGATGCAAATTTCTAGAAGATCCAGGACGCTCTCTTCTCTTGAATAAGACTTCTATATAAGAATCCAAGAATCCAATATATTAGAGCAATGATTTTTGCTTGCATTTTGAGCTGTGCCTCTGGCTCACACCATTATAGTGTGACTGACAGCACAATAGCTAGAAACGAATAAGTATCAAAAGATTAGACATTATTGAATATTTTTTACACCATGTTCTCAAGTTGTCCTTCCTTGGATCATCTTTGGCAGGTACTATTCAGTGTATACTGGGAATATGACGAGATCTGTACTTTTGGGGAAAATCCGACCCTGTCAGCTAAGGCTAAGTGCACACCGGAACTCTCGCGGAAATTTCCGCGAGAATTCCGGAATTCCAGTCCACGGGAAAATCGCATTTTAAATTCCCGCGATTTTCCCGCGGAAAAACTAGCATTTTGCAAGCGTAATTAGCTTGCAAAATGCTAGCGTTTTCCAAGCGATCTGTAGCATCGCTTGGAGAACTGATTGACAGGTTGGTCACACTCGTCAAACATTGTGTTGGACGAGTGTGACCAACTTTTTTACTACTGAGGCTGCCTATGCGGCATCAGTAGTAAAATATAGAATGTAAAAAAAAAAATAAAAAACGGTGTTATTCTCACCCTCCGACGTCCCGCGCATCCGTTCCCAGTAATCCTTTGCGAAAATGCCCGCAATGACGTCAGTTCTCGCGGGATCGCGATGTCTCGCGGTAATTCGCGATGACGTCGCGCGAATGACCGCGAGACTTCGCGATCCCGCGAGAACGGATGTCATCGCGAGCATTTTCGCAAAGGATTACTGGGAACGAGAGCGTGAAGAGAAGCGGGAAGGCTGCGCGGGACGTCGGAGGGTGAGAATAACAATATTTTTTATTTTAAATGCTATTTTTTACAGGGATATGGTACCCAAAGCCCGGAGGACAGTCTCCTCTCCTCCGGACCGTGGGTACCATCCGCCATTGTTCTGCTTACTTTCCGCATGGTGTGCACAGCCACATGCGGGAAATAAGCGGAACAATGCATTCCTATGGGTGCGGGATCGCCGCGATTCCGCAAATTAATGAGCATGCTGCGGTTTTTACCGCGAAGCGATTCCGCCGCGGTAAAAACCGCAGCATTAGCACAGCATTGCGGAATCCCATAGGAATGCATGGGATGCTTATTTTTCGCGTTTTCGCGGCAAAATCGAGCGGTTAAAACCGCAGCGGAAACGCGAAAAAAACGCCGCGTGTGAACTCAGCCTAACACCAGAGTTTTATCCTTAGCAAAGCCTCTCAGATACTTGTGCTTACCAATGTTTTCCACGTTTTACATATCACCATTAAAACTGGATTTTTGTCTTGCTGCCGAAAACATCTCCTCCCTTGACAGGCACCATCATTGTAAATGGTGAACATTAGAATAATGTCTTTCAGCCATACAACTGGAAGCTGGGAGAACATGGATTGAACCCAACCTTAAAATCAATTATCAAAACTTAGAAAGTGCATGGAATGGGTCAGCGGTTCAGTGACAGACAGTCTGGTTATAGCTTTACGTCACTTACTGGTTTTCATTAAGTAGTTCGAAGGGCTGGAGTCCTCACTATAATGTGCATGCGCTGTGCAGTCCTCGATATTCACAAGATGCCGGCTGCCACAGAGACTGATTACCAGCTGCTTTCAAATGCACAGTACAGTGAATGCAAGTGGAGAGCACCAAGCCACGTAAGGAGACTTACAGGCCATGCAATGCTCCTCTGGGATTTAAACATGCAAATAGCCTCTTCAGAAAGGAAGAGGAAAGGAACTCCAGTGCCACCTATAGCAGGTAGCAATCCTGCTGCTGTGCATAGAACTGTATGAGCTAACACATGGTAGGGCATGGTACCTTAGCACTACCATGCGTTAACACATACCGTTAGGGCTAGGTCACTAAAGATGCAAAAAATGACATCAGCGTTAGTGCATCCGTTTAACGGATCCGTTAAATGGATGCCCTAACGCAATGTGAACCTAGCCTAACACCTGTTGGCGCATTAGGTACATACTTGACAAGAGCTATCATTACCATAACTTGTATACTTAAAGAGAAGTGTCAACAAGAAGTCAAAAGTGGACAGTTTTTACTTCAGTTTTATTCCTGTTGCTCCCCTAAGTATTCAGGTTTTTTTTTATATCTGCCATGCAGTTCCAGAGATATGGACCATTTAATCCTAAGGATTGTGGCTCCCAGGATTCTCTGGGGCTGCTCTGCATTATTACCCTGTGAGGCATGCCCCCTTGGTAAAGACCATAAAAAGTACCACTAAATAAAAAAGAAAAAAAAATCTCTGGAAGTTGGTAATCAAATTAAACTGTGTTCCAAATTACTATGCAAAAAGAGTTTAGGAGTGATAAGGTTAGAATTTTTTTTTTGTCATTTAAACTCATTGATGGTGATGTGTGTCAGGGCTCTTTATATCACTGAAAGCAATTGCAGATACCTGTGCAAATTAGTTTGGCAGGTGTGTCCAAATAAAGGCAAGACTACTTAAGAAGGCTGTTCCACATTATTAAGCAGCCTACATTTTTTGCCAAAATGGGAAAGAAAAAGGATGTGTCGACTGCTGAGAAGCAACAAATTGTGGAGTATTTAGGTCAAGGCATGACTACAATCAACATTGCCAAGACACTTCATCGTGATCATCGCACAATCAAGAAGTATGTAGCTGATTCCCAGCACACACGGGTGCGTGCTGAAAAGGAAAAATTGAGGACTCTTTCCAACAGGCAATTGTGTCAGGTTAAAAGAGCAGCTGCAAAAATGCCTTGTCATAGCAGCAGACAAGTTTTTGAAGCTGCTGGTGCCTCCAACGTCCCCCGAACAAGATGCAGGGTCCTTCAGAGGTTTGCAGCTGTGCATAAACCATCCTGTCGACCACCTCTATCCACTGCACACAAGCAGAAACGGCTCCAGTGGGCCAAACGATACATGAAGACTGACTTCCAAACTGTTTTGTTCACCGATGAGTGCCGTGCAACGCTCGATGGTCCAGATGGATGGAGTGGAGGATGGCTGGTTGATGGACACCCCATGAAAACACGGCTAAGGCGCCAACAAGGAGGAGGTGGAGTAATGTTTTGGGCTGGAATCATGGGGAGAGAGATTGCCGGCCCCTTTAGGTTCCCTGAAGGGGTAAAGTTGAACTCCATAATCTATGTGGAGTTTCTAAAACAGCACTTCCTGCCATGGTTCAAGAGGAAGAACCGTGCTTTCCGCAGCAAGATCATTTTCATGCATGATAATGCACCGTCTCATGCTGCAAATAACACATCTGCATCTCTGGCTGCTATGGGAGGACAAACTTATGGTGTGGCCACCATCTTCCCCTGACCTCAACCCCATTGAGAACCTCTGGAGCATCAGCAAAAGGAGGGTCTATGATGGTGGGAGGCAGTTCACATCTAAGCAACAGCTCTGGGAGGGTATTCTGTCCACATGCAAAACAATTGAAGCACAAACCATCCAAAAACTGACAAATTCAATGGACGAGAGAGTTCAGAAGCTTCTTTCGAACAAGGGGTCCTATGTGCAAATGGAACATCACCTACAATAAAGTTTTGACTTGAAAACTGTTTGATTTCATTTTGTAATAAGCTGATAATGCTTATAATTTCACAATTGACCATGTTTTGTTCAAAATAAAAATGAAAAGGTTGAAAACTCTGCTGTGCATAATAATTTGGAACATGCATTTTGAGTGTTTATTATTTTAAAAAATATACTGTTTTCATAGGCAGTTTGTTCAAAAACATTGCGATTATACTAGAATATTAGATGACTGGAAAATAACAATGACTGCAATTCATATAGGTAATTATGAGGAAATATTTTTTGCATAATAATTTGGAACACAGTGTATATTAGTTTCAGCACTGTAGTGTACAGGGTGTGTGTGTATATACATTTGCTGTCATATGTGTAATATTTCTGCACCTGGAGGGTGATAGCGGCGTACTATAGGACTGGACTCTGCTACCAAACCTGGACAACATGTTATTGGTTTAAATGTATAGATATAATGTTGCATAAGAATGAGTAAGATGACACGCGACTTCTGGAAACTCACTTACTCATAGATGAACGCAGCGGATATAAGACTTCCATTCAGGATGCAAAGGAAGATGGGTGAAATATTTCCTTCAACCAATCGAATGGGCTGACCTTGGGACACATAGGCAGAGCCTGCACACATGGACTGACTAGGGTCAAATGGACGGACCGTGGACACATGGACTATTCCCCTGGAACGTCTTCACATATTCTGTTTTTTTCTACATTAACTGCTTTCTGAAGATAATTCTACTAAAATAAATCTAACATCTTACTGAAGTTCTCTGGAAAGGAGTCCCTGACCATGCACCAGTGATCCCCAACTCCAGTCCTCAAGAGCCACCAACAGGTCATGTTTTCAGGATTTCCTTAGTATGGCCCAGGTGATACCTGCACAGGCAATAATTTCATCACCTGGGCCATACTAATGAAATACTGAAAACATGACCTGTTGGTGGCTCTTGAGGACTGGAGTTGGGGAACACTGATGTAGCCTGTGTGTCACTACTACATCACAGCACAACAGAACTGAATGGGGTCACCTTGGGACCCCTACAGAACCACATTACGTTATATCATCACAGGAAGCCTGACCAGGTCCATTTTGTGCGATGTGCTTTTCGCGGTACCCTAATGGTTGCAATGTAGCCACAGCATATAGTTTATTTTCCTCGTTGGATAGAGCGGCACCATCCTTCCTGCGCTGCTCCTCCCCGCTCCCCAATGACCAGTTCGGCGATGCTTTTGCAGTGTTATCTGTGGTGCTGAATGTTACTTTGGGGAAGCAGTGGCATGAAAACATGTTTTGGTGCTTAGGCCTCTGAAGTTTTCTGACCCTAGCAACTCCCCTGGTGCATGGAATGGACAAACACAAGCCTCACAAAGTGGAGATGGCTGACAAGACATGTAAAGGCTGTAGTGTAGCGGCTCAGCCACTGCCGCCTCCTCCTCTTTACTGGTGGTTCCCTTCCCCCTTGGCGTGTGACCTGCCTCCTCCCACCTTATCCCACACAGCCCTGCGGATCCCCCAGCCACTTGCCCACTGCCTGCTCCAAACAGTAAACTCCTGTAGTGCTAGGTATGAGTACGGACAATGCGCACACGACTCCCCATTGCTCCGCAAACCTCCTCTTCCACATTACAGCAATATTTAGTGAAATCATTTTTCTGGCTTCCATACTGGGACAGTAGTGCACCACATTTACAGATACCTGCTGGGACGCGCATGTGATCAGAAGGTATTGATCATCTGTCCTATTTCTCCGGATACTTGCTGATGGCATGTTCCTCCCAACAGCTATCTGTAGATGTGACGTTACCCAGCTATTCATCTCCATACACAGGAGAGTGCTGGACTGGAATATTGCTTTTAAACATGACCTGGCCACTTTTGGGACATTTTTTTTTTACTTAAAATGTCTGTAAAAAATTTTATTTTGGACTAAAAAGCATTTTTGCAATTGACTTATAATACAAATTGTGTCCCTTTTTGCTTTTATAGACTCTTTGTTTCCTAGGCATTCAACTTTAATATGCTTTGTGGCCATAAGCTGAGAGGAGCTCAGAAAAAGACAGATAAAGGAGTTACAAAGTTTTCTGGCCACTTTCTCTAGTTAGTGAAGCTTTCCTTACACATTGCTCAGCATAACCGTCCGTACAATGGCCGCTGGTGGAGGAGCGTGTAACCAGACCTGTCCATAGGCCTCCTGCAATAGCTTTCTCCATGTGAGGCTCCTCTCACTTCCGTATTGGGAGGTGACAGCCCAGATACATGTGGAGATGTGTGCATCGTTAGGGGTCTGTAGATGTGACATTAAGTCACCGCTACTGCCTGCATTCACGATACGGAAGTGAGCGGAGACAGAATAACCAGTTAATGATTAGTGATACACTTTTAATAACCAGTTATGGGTCATTGGTCATAATACGGTTTCCATGACTTCCTCATATGGAATGTTATCATGATGATGTGGCATGAAAGAGATATATATATATATATATATATATATATATATATACACACACACACACACGCAAGTTGAGAACCACTGATGAAAGGAACTATACAGATGCTTTGTGCATACCTACTCCTAGCTCCACCAAGACATCCAGTACTATATCAATGTAACAGTTATGGATTCCTGTGTCACAGGATTCACCTTTTGCATATTTCAGTTCTGGGCGATATCTTACCTCTGCCTCACACCTGATTTCTTTTCTCATGAGGTAATGCGAGTGTGACAAATTCAGGGGGACCTCACAATCCTGGAGTTTCCGCACACTGGTACAGAATGGAATATGGCATGTTCACTATTAATGCATTCACGTGTCATAAAGAGCAGACTTCTCATGCTGCTTTCTGTAGCCTTTGGAACATGCACCCACAGCTACTTTCACATAAAGTAATGTGAACAGGGTAAGAAAACAAACAGTGAGTGTGGGACAAGGCAGCAGGCCCCACAAGGATTGCCTAATCTGTACTTCCAGAAGTACTGCATACGGTATACAGAATCACAAAGCAGTGTATGAGAGAAAAGCAGAACCCCATTACTGCACTTCAAAGCTCTGAGTACTAGAGCCAAGTCTGAGCCTGTGCCATGTGTACTCAGCGCAGATCCACTCCCTCTGCACACAGAACACTCATTCTCCTACAGAAAACATATTATTTAAATTAGTTTGAAATTGATATTTACTGTCTGAAATTAAACAGGTTGTCAAGGACTATTTTTTTCTACTATGGGCCTAAAACTAAGAGGCAGGTAGATGGTATCAGAGGCAACTACCAGCCTGCTCCACTCTGACGGACTCCGAGGATTCACCAGCCGCACCTGTCGGCGATGCAGCTGCTCCACGTCAACAGTGTAGCTTTATCTCCAGGGCAGCTCTGATGACAGGACATGACTGCCGGCATCATGATGATTGACAGCCAGCTACCAGCAGTAAGGAGCCAGCTGTCAATTAGCAGTAACGCCCCGTCAACAGAGAAGAGTGGAAGAGAAGCTGCTGCTCTGCCGATGTGATGTCAGCGGAAGCCACTGAATTGCCAGCAGGAGAGGTCTGTGACTGCTCTGAGATGACAGGGATCGTTTCTGGCTCAGTTAGCAACTACCTGCCTCTTAGTTGTTGGGCCTCTAGTAAAAAAAAAAAAAAAAATTGGTTCGGGATAACTGGATAACACCTGTTTGTTGTGGACCCTGGCGCTGAGCCCGAAAATTCCTGGGCACATGACAGCTGATCTATACAGCTGACATGTGCCCTCAACAGCCACGGGTGGAATTGTGATCCACCCACGGCTGTTAACTAGTTAAATGCCGCTGTCAATCTCTTACTTTAAATCCCTGATTTAACTCGCACTTACAGGAAGCGCGCCACTAATCCTGCCCATCGGTGACCCCGTCACATGATCGTGGGTCACTGAAGGGTCAGCATGACAAGAGGTCTGCAGCAGACCTCTATAATTGCCATAGCCAGACTGCTATGAAAGCTGCCCCGTAGGCGGCGCTCATAGCAAGTGAGCATTTCTGCTAGACACAGGCGATCTGATCATCGCGTGTGTGTACCAAAAGCAATAAAAGTACTGCAGTTTCTAGTCTCCCATGGAGACTAATGAAACATGCAGAAAGTAAATTTTTTTAAAAAAATTCTAAAAAATACAACATTTTTAAAAGTCCAAATCACCCCCCTTTCAAAACAATAAAACAAATCAAATATTTGTTATCGCTGTTTAGAACCGCCAGATCAATCAATATAAAAAAAATTAACCAGACCACTAAACAGCATAATAAAAAAAATGCCAGAATTTATGTTTTTTTGGTTGCTGCTACATTGCAATAAAAGGCGATCAAAAGATTGTATCTACACCAAAGTGGTGTCAATAAAAATGTCAGCTGGATGCACAAAAAATAAGCTCTCACCAACCCCATATCACAAAAAATGGAGACACTACAGGTCTTGGAAAATGGCTTTTTTTTTTAAACAAATCTTGGATTTCTTTTCACCACTTAAATTAAAAAGAACCTAGACATGTTTCGTGTCTGTGAACTCAGCAATCAGAGAACTGGTAGACCGGCTGCAGATAAAACAGGGATTTTATGAAAACTGCAGCAGCAGCCCAGTAAGTGACACATCGCTAGATTCCGAAAATAGATGTATGAGTGCGTGTTTTTTTGTGGGAAAAGTTCTAGCTTTGCAATAAGCCATTTATGTTACCATAAAATGTACTGGAAAATGTGAAAAAAAATCAAAAATATTCAGAATTGAGAGTCATCAGCGATTGATACCTTTTAATGGCTAACTGAAAAGATGGTAACACATTGCAAGCTTTCGAGACTACTCAGGTCTCTTCATCAGGCAAGGACTAATACAAAATCTGCAGAGTCACATATTTATGCACAATACAGCACAGAAAAAATGCAATAGATGAAACAAGTGATGTGAAGCAGAATTATGATTATGGAAGAGGGAGAAACATAAATATTGGACCAATAAGATAAGGATAAGGAGTCCGGATGTTTTATTGTCCTCTGATTGGGGTCTCCTAATGTGTTGTGATGCCCCCACAAGGTCTTAGGAGCAAATTCCTTAATTGATGTAAAAAGACATAAATCCATGCGACACATTCATTCCAGCCTTTCCTTGCAACCAGAAAAAATGTAAAACTTGTCCATCTATAATGACCACGGACAAGATAAAGATCCCCAATTCACATCAGGATTACAAGATCCCAGGTACTTTCAGCTGCATTACATCTAATGTGGTGTACTTAATTATTTGTACTAAATGTCCAATGCAAAAGCTTAGAACAAGGATGAATGCTCATCGTCACATAATAAGAGAAAAAAAGAATGGATCTACCCGTGGCAAAACATTTTTGTATGATGGACCACAACACCAGGGATATGAAATTACTGGTATTGAAAGGTAACTTCACATCTCAGAGAGAGAGAAGAGTCTGTGAGTATAAATTTATGATGACCTTTGACACTCTCAATGCTGGAATGAATGTGTCGCATGGATTTATGTCTTTTTACATCAATTAAGGAACTTGCTCCTAAGACCTTGTGGGGGCATCACAACACATTAGGAGACCCCAATCAGAGGACAATAAAACATTTGGACTCCTTATCTATGAACTGGTCCAATATTTATGTTTCGCCCTCTCCCATAATCATAATTCTGCTTCACGTCACTTGTCTCATCTATTGCATTTTTTCTGTGCTGTATTGTGCATAAATATGTGACTTCAGATTTTGTATTAGTCTAGCCTGATGAAGAGACCTGAGTAGTCTCGAAAGCTTGCAATTTGTTACCATCTTTTCAGTTAGCCATTAAAAGGTATCAACCACTGAGGACTCTCAATTCTGAACATTTTTCTATCTACTGGCTAACACGGTACAAAGATATACATCTTTCCTGAAAAAAAATCAAGTGAGTTGAAGTTACAAAAAAACCCCAACATATTCCATATTCGTTATTAGTTTTTTTTATGGCATTCATTGTGCAGTAAAAATGTCCTAGAAATAGGAGTCCACAATTTTTATATTGTAATTTTTTTTTTAACACCTATTTTTTGCACTACTTTACTGTATTTATTAGTCCCCTTAGTGGACTTGAACCTTGTGTCATCAGACACCGTTATCGCTGTATGCAGACACATCCCGCTTTCCTATAAACACCAGCGAGAAGCATCATGGCAACCCACCGGCAGCCCGCGAGCGCGTCATGGTAGCGCCAATAAGCAGTTAGAACAGTGAGCCCCCCAGGAAACGGCACCAAACGGACCCATTCACTATAACAAGGTTTCTTTTTGTATACTGAAAAAAAAAGGACGACATCTCCATGAGTTTGGCACAGCCACTCGGTCCATGAAAAACACAAACATGTGAATAGCACCATAAATGAAAATGGTTTTGTGTTGTATACATGAAAAACACAGATAGGACATGTATGTCTGAGTGAGGCCTAAGGCTGGAACAATCGTGGCCAAAAACAGAGGACGTATGCAGCAGTGTATAATGTCTATGGCCAACGTGAGAATGAATCTTCAAGACAAGTCCGATCCCTGACTACCCATATTAGCGTTTAGCACTGACATGTTGTTAGTAGGCTGGCACGAAGGTTGCCTCATCAATAATTACATGTACATGATGAAACAATCAGCAATCAGATATTCTGCCATCAGTAAACACCTCACAGCACATGCTAGTTTAAGGGAGGGACAGGACTGTAGTCGTTACCTGTACTCTGGGGGCAACTGCGTCCAGTCCTTCCCCTTCATGAAACAATACTATGCTCCTCGGCATACCTGCATCTCCAGTTCCATCTTCACCCGGGCACTTCCCAGTCAATAACGGTCCCTCTTCTAGCAACCCCCATCAATGGAGACACAGTGTGAGACAACTTTAACACTTTCTTTACTTAGGATTTCGCAAGTTACATCCACAGTTGGTACATCATAACATTTGCTTGCTTCCTGATCGTTCCCTTGCTTGTTGTTACTTCTGTGCAGCACACGCCCGGACCGGACCGGACCGTACTAAACGGCTTCTCAGTTCCTTCCAGATTTGACCTCACTACAGTGACATTTTCTTCAGCCTGTTTCACCCCAGACATGAATTCATCAATCACTACGCTTGGTAACATCGGGTGAAGCATCTGGCCTGTCTGTACCGATCTCGTCGAAGTGCCAACTTCTTTCATCTCCTTAGTCCAGCCAACTTCTGCCCTAAAAAGCATTGGCCCAGGCGGTAAGATGCTATATCTTCCTTTTCCTGTTCTGACCCACTGCTAAGATCTGCAGTGGCCATGGGTAACGTGGGCAATAACGACTTAACATTACGTGACTGCCAAGCTGTCCGGGCCTATAGCCCATATGGACTCTTGGGCACCCTGGCCCTGTCTGACTAAACCACTCTTCATCACTAACCTTACCTCAGCAGCACCTCCTACACTTAACCCTCTATGAACCTATTATCAGGCCCCACTAGTATACCCCCACCTAGTGGCCAGCAACATAACTACAGCTATCCAGCCTATTGGGAAACTACTGCATATACTAAGAATGCCCTCCACTAATGTCCCAATAAAGGATGCACTAACTTTCCCTGACTGTACATACACAAATGACACATAATATACATGCAATATTATCATTCAGGAACATGAGGTAATATATACAGCTATCCATACAATGGTAACACATTCAAGTGGCAATACCATAAGTAGTGGGCGGTAATACATATACATGTAGCAGTACCGCAGGCAATAATCATAAAACACATCTGTAAACATTAAGAACGGGAAGACACTCAGAGGGAAGGGAGGCATAAGAGACATCATATCTTACCCCCTTACATGGTACCTGCTCATCTCTGCCAGAAATGAATACTTGTGTCACTCTTTCCATACTATAGGTCACCTAAGGCTCTGTTCATACCTGCGTCTGAGGCTCCACTGCTCATTCTGACACATTTCACAAAAAACATTGGCCCAAATCTATCGTAGCTGCTTCTCCACTTTTCCGGAGTCGTTCAGTTGCTTTATTATGTGTGTATCATTCTCTATTTGTGCCACTTTTAAGTTGTCTTACTTTTTCATATATTTCCCCACTAAAATCTACTTTTTACCAATTGTCAAATTTTTTTTGCGCATCTAAGGCTACTTTCACATTTGCGTTTTTTTGCGCTGCGTTTTTTGCAGCATTTTTGTGCGCATGAAGCAAAAAGACGCAGCGTTTGCGTTTTTTTTTGCACATTGTTTGTCTTCACCAAAAAAACTAGATAACAATCTTGCAACACACATCACCAATGGGACATCAATGGCGGTGTGGTATGGTAATATATAGACCCTGTCTACAGCCGTATTCTTCACATTTGCTTGATTTTTCTCGTGTCAACATGGATCTGCCCTGGAAGAATTTTCACTTCAACCTGGATTTGGACATTGCGATGGCTAGGGCATATGCAGTTGCTTGCCATGAACAAAGGAAGAGAGAGAGAGACAGTGAAGACGGCAGCGGCGGCGTTTGTGGATACATCCGATTGTTGAACTCCGGGAGAGCCGTGGGGCGTACCACACCCTCTACAGCGAGCTACAGGCAAACCCGGAGAAATTTACAGATTATATCCGGAGGACCCAAGAAAGCTTCAGGGATTTGCTTGCTCGTGTCCAAGAATCCATCCGGAGACAGGACACACAGCTCCGTTGTGCGATTCCTCCTGAGGAACGGCTCCTGGTGACATTATGGCACGTAATATTTAAAAACCAAGGGGGGGTGTCTGCTTTTTTTTTTGTGACATGTACTATTCAAAACCTGCCTAATTATTTTTCGTGAATGTACTAATTTTTTATTTTATTGTTTTAAAAAACCATATACAGAAATCTTAATTTTACTTCTTTCTCTGTTTCGCAGATTCCTGGCGACTGGAGAGACCCTATCTTCACTGCACTTCCAGTACCGTATTGGAATCTCCACCTTGTCTGGAATTGTTGCGGACACCTGCCGGGCTCTCTGGAACGTTCTTTGTCCAGAATTTATGCCCCTGCCCACCGCTGAAAAGTGGATGGAAATTGCTGACAAATTCTGGACAGTCTGCAATTTCCCCAACTGTTTGGGAGCGGTTGATGGTAAACACATACGGATCATCAAACCCAAAAGGCCTGGATCGGAGTACTATAATTACAAACAGTACTTTTCAACAGTACTCATGGCCATTGCGGATGCCGGATGTATGTTTGGCCGTGGTAATGACTCCCAGGCTTTTAAAAACCTCGGACATGGGCCGGAGGTTGTATGGCAACCAATTTAATTTCCCTATGCCACGGCCTCTTCCCCACACCGAAGCTCCGCCACTGCCCTTTGTAATGGTTGGGGATGAGGCTTTTCAAATGTGCGCAAACCTACTGAAACCCTACTCCAGCCGTGACTTGGACCACACCCAAAAAAAATCTTTAAATTACAGGCTGACCAGCGCCAGAAGAACTGTAGAGTGTGCTTTTGGGATTCTTGTCTCCAGATGGCGAATTCTCGGCACAGCCATTAATTTTAAACTTGAAACAGTGGATGAGGTGGTGAAGGCGTGTGTGTGGTTCGTCATAATTTTGTGATGGCTAAAGAGCACCCGACCTTTGAACTCGATGATGCTGCTCCTAATCCATTGCCTGAATTCACTCAGCACCCTCTCAGGTCATCCGTTGAAGTTGGCCAAATGAGGGACCAATTTGCGGCCTACTTTATCTCTGATGTAGGACGAGTGCACTGGCAAGATGAAATGGTGTAAAAATATTTTCGTGTGTGTATGTTAATAAAAAACCTATTTTGATACCTGTACCGAGTGCACTATGTCTTTTTACACTCCAATAAAATAAACAACTTCCCATGTATACCTGTGAATTCATGATGTTCTCACACCTGGGCAGGTAAATACACATACGAGTTAAACTGCAGCATCGCTAGTCTGCGTGAAATATGTTGGTACGTAAGCGACGCTG
The DNA here is from genome assembly GCF_039654945.1 of Dendrobates tinctorius. Lineage (NCBI taxonomy): Eukaryota > Metazoa > Chordata > Amphibia > Anura > Dendrobatidae > Dendrobates > Dendrobates tinctorius. The sequence goes on from NW_027361808.1 coordinate 10,838,230, forward strand.
CAGGTTAAACATCATATATGTATTCACCTGCCCATAATTGATAAATAGTTATGATACTAGGCCTGGGTATTGGCAATATGACGTGTATTTTACCCATCAGTTGATTCAACACACACTTAGTAAGAGTATGTTGTTAATTACAAGGTATATCTATAATCCCCCTGGCCTAGTATCACAATAAGTGAAATGAGGATGGTAAAACCAGCCCATCCAGAAAACACTTTTTAGGACACCTTGAAAAGTTTAAGGCGCATTGTGTGTACGGCGCAGTGTGTGTAGGTGGCGCAAAAAATATTAATCAAACTATGTTATGTTAAACCAGAAATTTAAATTTATTTTTAACCAAACAAATTATAAAAACGTTATTTTTTTCTGCGTTTGGTGGCAGACAGTTGCAAGTTGGGGGTGTGCAGTGAAGATAAACAGCTTATAGTGGATGAAGTTGTTCTAGGGGAAGGGGCAACAAAACTTGGGGAAGGGAGGCCAATGATGGGAATGGAGCTAGACACACTAGGAGGAGAGGACAGAGGTTCAGCGACAGTGGTTCTAACTGTTTTTTGTCTCCTTAAACTGGCCTGCCTGGACCTCCTTGGACCCAATGCCCGCCTTGATTGTTGGCCCCACCTGGAACTTGGGGCAAATAAGGAATGTGGGTCCCCCGTCTGTTGCTGTGGCTGCTGCTGCTGTGGCTGCTGCTCTGTGGTGACGGTGGCAGTGCTCGTCCTTGCAGGAGGACTGGTGGCGGCAGTGATGGTCCAGGTTTGCGGAGTGGTGGAGGCAGGGCTAGTATATGTTATAGTGTTGGCGGCAGGGCTGTTCCACGTTTGAGGAGTGGTCACGGTGGCTGTGCTCCAAACATGCATGGGGGTGGCGGTGGTGCTCCAGACAGGAGCAGCGCTTGCCATGGTGGTGTCGGTTAAGTGACCAGCAGCACTCAGACTTGTGGTGGTGTAAGGGTGGGTGTCCTGGCTTTGAATAGAGGTGTCCGTGTAGTGGTATGCAGCACAAGTCGGTAGTGAGATGAAGCGAGTCAATGGTGGCACAGTTGGAAATGACACCACTGACTGCTGCCCGTACCGATTCTGCTGCATAGCCTGCAAGAAAGGATTGTTGCAGGCCTGCAGCACACTCAGCTGTTGCTCAGGACTAAGGTGTTCCGCCATGCCCTTTTCAATTTTACTAAAAAAATGGTGCGCTGGTCTGTTGAGGTTGGCCTCCAGACGGTCAAGGCGCTGTTCAACAGAGTGGAAGCAGTGTTCCATGTGGTTAAAACCACGTTCCATGAGTGAAAAACCGCTTTCCACTCTGTCTGACAGCGACTTGAGGCTGGCATTAAAGGCCTTGCTCAAGTGCATAAACTCGGGCAAGACATTCCTGTCCAAGGCCCTCTGCCGCTGGCGGGTAGTGCCCGCATAACCAGTGGCAGAGACCTGGGACAGGGAAACACCTGATTGACCAGCTTCCTGGTCAGCAGCTGTCCGTGTTGCAGACGTGCAAGGTGCTTCCTGGCTGTAGGATGGCTGAGACGGGTCCGAGGTCGTCCGATGAAGGACCGCTCCAGGGCCAGGTTGCAGGGTGCTGCTCCAGGTGCTGTGGAAGAAAGGAAAAACATTACTATCATGCATTTACAAGAAGCATCAGCTGTGGACTAGAAAAACACAGATTAATAAAAAAAAAAAAATTATAATACGCTCTGGTGGCAAGGACCGGTCTTAGGAACTGCAAAGCTTGATAGTACCGGTATTTTGTTCTGGTCCTTGCCGCTGAACCACTGCGAACCTGTCCCTCAGCACGAACATGAGCGTTGAAGCGGTCCTTGATCGAGCTCCAACGTATTCGGACTTTGTTCACTGTTGGAAAAACAAACAAACAACATTTAACAATTGTGTATGATGCACGATATATGCTATCATTAAACCCAACAGTGCCATCACGAACAAGAGTCAATGTGGCACAATACAGCAATACAATACCCAAAGCAGTCACTGTTGAGCCAGATGACACTGTTGGGTTTCCTGCTAGAATATATCTAGCAGGAAACCCAACAGTGCCATCACGAACAAGAGTCAATGCGGTACAATACAGCAATACAATATCCAAAGCAGTCACTGTTGAGCCAGATGACACTGTTGGGTTTCCTGCTAGAATATATCTAGCAGGAAACCCAACAGTGCCATCACGAACAACAGTCAATGCAGCACAATACAGCAATACAATACCCAAAGCAGTCACTGAATATATCTAGCAGGAAACACAACAGTCCCATCAAGGACAATAGTCACTGCGGCATAACAGAGCAGGGAAATACTTGAATGCCTTTTTGGAGGTTGCAGGGGTGCTGTCCCAGCCATCCATCAATGCTGCGGTCACCTCATTCCATAGCCGCCGGGTAACCACATTGTCCTTGTACAGCTGGTCATGGCTGTCCCAGAACGGGGCACGCTCCTGGACCAGGCGGATAAGGTGCTCATTATCCACGTAGACATCTTCATCCCGTTGTGGAACCTAGAGAAAAAACATTCATTAGAATATTTGAATTTTGTGTGAATAAAAAGCTAAAAAAAAAATCCAGAAAAGAGGAAAGATAGAAGATAAAAAATAAAGGACATTACAAATCATTTGATACTTACATTCCGTATCACCACCGGTACTTGGCTTGGCTGCTCATGCTGTTCGCCCTCAGTAGTCGCGTTCGCTGAAGATGACGATGTCTGAAAAAATTTTTTTTTTAGATATTTTGAGAAGCAGCAGATATACTTACCAAACGCACGAAAATAATCACCTCACGGTCTGCTTGCGCCAGTTCCTGCCGGGATGGTGAATATTAAGATTCCGAAGACATACTGCATGAAAAAATAATACAAAGCATTAGTACATATACAATTTAAAAGGACAGGCATACATTAGATGTAATACTCACATTCTTGCCACTGAAGCTGGAATTGAAAATTGGAGTCTTCTTTTGCAGTCTGTCTGCTCTCCAGGTTGTCTCTATAGTTGTGGTACAGTTCTGGCAGACACCTACTTTTATACAGACCTGATTTTTTCGGAGGGGGGTGGGTTTTATCATGTGTCTAGATAATCTTGACCTAAAAAAACGCATGCTCCAAAAAAACGCACCCACAGACTTTAATGTTAATTTTTTTGCGCAAAACGCTTTTTAAAGTGGTTGGGAGGACCAAAAAATGCAACATGTAGTGTCTGGAAATTATGGACGCACACTGGAAAAAAACGCAGCGCACGAAAAACGCATACAAACGCATACCAATGCGCACCCATGTTAAATAAAGGAAAAATAAAACGCATGCGCATGTATGCGCAAAAACGCAGCGCAACAAAACGCAAGTGTGAAACCAGACTCACTCCAATCCCAACCCCCTTAGTAAGGTTTTGGGGCCATGAAGTCGCAAAAAATCAGTTAAAGGGAACCTGTCACAAGTTTTGTGAAATTGAAGCTAAAAATATCGCCTAAGGCTAAGTTCACATTTGTGTTTGGGTAGAGTGCATAGGGCTGCATACTTCCTCCCTTAAGCTCCACCTACTTACGCACTTCTTCCCTAAGCTCCGCCTACTTCCACATGCCTCCTGTGTACCTATCTTTAACATTGGGTACGCAGGGACATGCGTTGTATGCATATGCGTCCACGTACATCATTTTGACGTGCCCGCCGAACGCAGCATGTTGCATTTCTGTGCGGTCGGGCACGTCAAAACAACGCATTTGAACGCATCTGCGTACAACGCATGTCCCTGCGTACCCAATGATAGACAGGTATGCAGGACGCATGTGGAAGTAGGCGGAGCTTGAGGAATTAAGTAGCCCTACGAACTCTACCCAAACGCAAGTGTGAACTTAGCCTTATTCAGCGTCTACGCTGCATTCCTTAAATCCTTCTATAACCCCCTGACTTCCCTTGTATAATCCTGATACCCTTTTTTAATTTCTCCCACGCTGTATAGTAATCTTCTCAGTCCAGTCCGATGGGCATGGTTTTGGGCCTCTACATCCTTCCCCCGACATGGATAATGATCCACATCGCCATTTGACATATCGCGCCTGCTTAGAAATAAGAAGCATAGGAGAGAAAAGGTGCAGCGGATCCAAAAGTTTGTAAAAAAATATATAAAACACTTTTATTTAATCATCATGACATATAAATATAAACACACAGCATAATAGCAAAAAATTTTTCAAGACAGACTAAAGAAGGGGAGGTAAAACCATTAATTTAAGTCAAAGCGTATGTAACCTGATGTGGTTTGTTATGTACATGGGACCTGATAAGCAAAGGATATTAAATCTCAAAAGGGAAAATACCTAAATAACAGAAAGCCAAGTGGCTATTAGAGGCTTACCAAAAGGGAATTTTTCATGCAGGGACACCAGGGTGGGGGGTAGGAAGCCTCGACACGCATTTCGAGTCCGTACTGGTCGCTTTCTCAAGGAGAGTGGGGTAGGAGCAAGATCAATGATCTTTAGTAATCCGGGTAACGAGTCACGTGAGAAATCACATGACGTCAGCCAGCCAATGCGTCTGGCAATAGCGGCGCATGCGTCGTGTTGCCGCCAGGTCCTCCGTGGGCCAAAAGACATCCCAGAGCAAGCACGGAGAAAAACTCTGTGCATGCGCAATGGAACAAAGACACCTGGACCAACACGAGCGGGACAGCACGCATGCGCACTGCCGAATAGAGTGATAAATATATAAACAGACAGGTGCATATAGTCTAAGGATGTCAAGTATACAATATAACATTACTATGCAGCATAACAACGAGCACAAGTATGCAAAAGAACACAGAAATTGAGCATACAGATCTATAACAATAGAAATATTTTTAAAAAAATAATCCTATAAGTTATATAATGCTCAAAACAATCAATTTATTAGTAGGATTATTTAAAAAAATATATATTTTATTATCTGTATGTTCAATTTCTGTGTTCTTTTGCATACATGTGCTCGTTGTTATGCTGCATAAAAATGTTATATTGTATACTGACATCCTTAGACTATATGCACCTGTCTGTTTATATATTTTTCACTCTATTTGGCAGTGCTTCCCGCTCGTGTGGGTCCGGGTGTCTTTGATCCATTGCGCATGCGCGGAGACGTCTGTTGGCCCACGGAGGACCCGGCGGCGACACGGCGCATGCGCCGCTATTGCCGGACGCATTGGTTGGCGGACGTCATGTGACTTCTCATGTGACTCGTTACCTGGGTTATTAAAGGTCCTTGATCTTGCTCCTACCCCACTCCCCTTGAGAAAGCGACCACTAGGGACACGAAACGTGCGTCGGGGCTTCCTACCCCCCACCCTGGTGTCCATGCATGAAAAATTCCCTTTTGGTAAGCCTCTAATAGCCACTTGGCTTTCTGTTATTTAGGTATTTTCCCTTTTGAGATTTAAAATCCTTGGCTTCTCAGGTCCCATGTACATAACAAACCACATCAGGACATCAGGTAACATACACTTTGACTTAAATTAATGGGTATGGGATATTATGCATGGTGCTTTTACCTCCCCTTCTTTTGTCTGTCTTGAAAATTTTTTTGCCATTATGCTGTGTCTTTATATTTATATGTCATGATGATTAAATAAAAGTGTTATATATTTTTTTTTTACAAATTTTTGGATCCGCTGCTCCTTTTTTCTCCTATGCTTCATTATGTATTTGGAGTGGAATGCTCACTAATATGGCGGTTTACCCTAAAATATGTCCGCCCCATTTTCCTACTAAGGTAGCTGGCACTGTGTTTTTTCTAACTGCTTAGAAATATTAAGTTTTGCAACTGCAGAGTATGCTTTGCCCAACTGCAGGCAAAGCTGAAAAACATAAGTGCGCGTGCGCTGGCAAATCATGAGCTGGAAGTACATGTGTCGGCAAATGAAGCGACTGGGGCCCTTCATGTGACAGATCAAATATCATTTTCGGTTTTCTTCTCTTACGACAAATGTATGAACGCGGCCTAAATAACTAAAAACTATGTAGCTACTGTACATAAACAGGAATTGTCTAACATAAGACTAATGCTGGAGTGTTACAATAAGAACTCACACACCTGTCGGAAGAGACCAGCTATTTAAGGGCTGAAGCAGACATCCGTGCAACATGGTCAGGGCATTGACTGCGATGCACGGACTGGCCACGGGTCTCCTGACCTCCTAAGCGTGACAGCCTCATAGAATGACCTGAAGCTTTGTCGCTCAAGTCGAGTCCCGCGGCCAGTCCGTGCATTGCGTTGTGTGCTCAGACAGTGTTGCATGGACGTCTGCGCGTTCTATGGGGCGTGTCTAGACTGCTCAGCAATATTACCGTGTGAGCCATTACCCTGTACAGACAGTAAAAACTAGCACTAAATAAAAAGGCCCAAATCTCTAGAACCATATAACGGATTTAAAACAAAAAAAAACAAACAAACAACTGATTACTCAGGGGAGCAGCAGAAATAAAATTAAGAGCAACAAATGGCCATTTTTTAGTTGGTGACGGTCCCCTTCAAGCTTAATGATTTATTCCATAGTCCTTTGTCAGGTTGGGGGACACCTAACGTGCTGTGGAATATGTTGGTGCTACAGAAACAAAAATGATTATTATTTATAAATTATTACCCATCACCCAAGAGACAAGCCATTGCTATGATAGCTACACTATTTATCCTCTATTGGTGTCACATGAAGTGAGTGCTTAGACACGTAACCAGTCTGTTCTGCGGGGAGTCTGTGGCCACACTCCAGAAGAGGCATGTGCTCAGTAATTCTAAAGCCAAATGGCCTGGGGACTGAACTCAACGGTGTCATCTTCTGACTAGTCCCAATAACTTCTAAAAAGATCTTGAGTGTGTGTGTCTCTGTGTGTGAGTGTGAGAGAAAGAGAGAGTGAGAGTGTGTATGTGTGTGTTATATGCACTATATAAAAAGACACATGCATGTTTTTCACAATATCTGACATGAAATCAGAATAAATCTTTCCCATTTTAGGTCAACTATGATTACCGTAATTAATATTTGCCAAATGCCAGAATAATGAGACAGAGAGAATGTTTTAAGGCATTTTTATTACTTACTGCAAAGTCAAAAGGTTACATACACCAAGATTATTATGCCTTTAAACAATTCTGGACTGCCCATATGATAATGTCATGTGTTTGGAAGCTTCTCATAGGTTTTTTGACAACATCTGAGTTAATTAGAGACACACCTGTGGATGTATCTTAACGCACACATGAAACACACTGCTTCTTTGTGTAGAATCATGGGAAAGTCTCAAGAAATCAGCCAAGATATCAGGAAGAGAATTGTGGACTTGCACAAGTCTGGCTCATCCTTGGGTACAGCTTCAAGATACATGAAGGCGTCTCGTTCATCTGTACAAAAATTATACGCAAGAACAAACAAGATGGGAATATCAGCCATCATACCGGTCAGGATGGAGAGGAGTCCTGTGTCCCAGAGATGAACGTGCTTTGGACTGACATGTGCATAACAACCCAAGGACAAAAGCAAAAAGACCTTGTGAAGATGGTGGTGGAAGCTGGTAAGATTGTGTCAATACCCACAGAGAAACAAGTACTGTATCAACATGGGATGAAAGGCCATTTTGCCAGAAAGAAGCCAATACTCCAAAGGAAACATAAAAAGCCAGATTAATGTTTGTACGTGCACACAGGAACAAAGACCTACATTTTTGGAGACATGTCCTGTGGCCTGGTGAAGCTAAAATTGATCTTTTTGGCCATAATGACCGTGATCATGTTTGGAGAAAAAAGGGAGAAGCATGGAAGCCTAAGAACACCATCCCAACAGTGTCACAATCCATTTTTGGATCTGTGGCAGATCTGGATTCTCACATATAAACTTTTTTTCCTTTCTGGTCATCGGGGGTTAATGTCTGTTTATCCCCCCGGTGGCCGCTGGTATAATTACATTGCTGTGGAGTTTGCTGATAGATGCAGGTGGTGACCACTCCCACCTTCCTTTAAAAGGTCACCTGATGCATCAGCTGACTGTCGGTGTTAGAGTTCATTCTACAGCGACCTTGCTGGAGGAAGGAGCTTGCTGGGAGCAGTGGTGCCTCAGCTGTTTATGGTGTATCTGGTGACGTGATCCTGCTGTGTGGTGCTTTACAGCAGAAAGCTAAGTGTTGTATTCTTGTTACCATGTTCCCTGTGGCATTTGTCTTACCTTACCTTGTGTTGTCTAAGGCTAGTTTCACACTAGCGTTTGGCAGGGCTGCGGACGGTAGCCTTCATCCTCCAATAAACCCCGCCCACTGCTGCACCTCTTCCTTCAGCTCCGTCTACGTCTGCACGTGTCCTGATTACCCTATCTTTAACATAGGGTACACAGGCCATGCAGATGTATGCGGATGCCTCCGCATGCGTCGTTTTGACACTGCTGACATCAACAAAATGCAACATGTTGGGTTTGACGCAGTTCAGCGCAGCGTCATAACGACGCATGCGGAGGCATACGCATACATCCGCATTGCCTGCGTACCCAATGGTAAAGATAGGACGGATTGGTGCACTTCACAAAATAGATGACAACATGAGAAAAGAAGATTATGTGGCAATACTGAAGCAACATCTCAAGACAACAGCCAGGAAGTTAAAGCTTGGGGGGAAATGGGTCTACCAAATGGACAGTGACCCGAAGCATACTGCCAAAATGGTAACAAAGTGGCTTAACCCCTTCACGACCAATGACGCCACATAGGCGTCATGAAACCTGGTACAAATCTGACCAGTGACACCTATGTGGCGTCATGACTTTAAAGCCCCCCTGCGGGTCGGGTGACCGCTTTGTAATTCACCACAGGGGGCGTGGCTTCGCCGCCACGTGGCTACGATCGCTCTGATTGGCTGTTAAAAGTGAAACAGCCAATCAGAGCGATAGTAATATTTCATCAATGAAAATTGATGAAATATTACAATCCAGCCATGTCCGACGCTGCTGTAGCATCGGACATGGCTGGAGACACCGATTCCACCCCCCCTACCGGCGATCGCCCCCCCCCGCAACTGAATGACAGCGGCGATCTGCCGCCGCTGTCATCATCTGCCCCCCCTCCCATTCCCTCTGCTCCCCGCCGGTACCTCCTGAGTCCCCCCGTCCCTCCCGGTGTCCCTCGGGTTCGGATGATGGGCGCCGCCATATTGGAAAATGGCGGGCGCATGCGCACTGCGTCCGCCCGAATCTGCCGGCTGCAGATTCCATTCTTTCATTTTGATCACTCTCACAGTGATCAAAATGAAAGAAAAAGTAAATAAACCCCCCGATTATCACCCCCATAGGTAGGCACAACTAATAAAATAAAGAAAATATTTTTATTTTTCCATTAGGGTTAGGGTTGAAAAGAGGGTTAGGGTTGAAAAGAGGGTTAGGGTTGGAAAGAGGGTTAGGTTTAGGGTTGGAAAGAGGGTTAGGGTTGGAAAGAGGGTTAGGGTTGGAAAGAGGGTTAGGGTTGGAAAGAGGGTTAGGGTTGGAAAGAGGGTTAGACTTGTGGTTAGGGTTATGGTTAGGGTTGGGATTAGGGTTACTGATAGGGTTAGGGCTATGTTGGGGTTAGGGTTATGGTTGGGATTAAGGATGTGTTGGGGTTAGGGGTGTGTTGTGGTTAGGGGTGTGTTGCGGTTAGGGCTGGAGTTAGAATTGAGGGGTTTCCACTGTTTAGGCACATCAGGGGGTCTCCAAACGCGACATGGTGCAACCATTGATTCCAGCCAATTTTGCGTTCAAAAAGTTAAACGGTGCTTCCTCCCTTCCAAGCCCCGACGTGTGCCCAAACAGTGGTTTACCCCAACATATGGGGTATCAGCGTACTCAGGAAAAATTGCACAACAACTTTGGGGGTCTAATTTCTCCTGGTACCCTTGGGAAAATAAAAAATTGGGGGCTAAAAAAATATTTTTGTGGAAATTTTTTTTTTTTTTTTTTTTTAATTTTCTCGTCTCTGCGTTATAAACTTCTGTGAAGCAATTGGGGGTCCAAAGTGCTCACCAGGCATCTAGATAAGTTCCTTGGGAGGTCTAGTTTCCAAAATGGGGTCACTTGTGGGGGGGTTCCACAGTTTAGGTACATCAGGGGTTCTGCAAATGTAACATGATGCCCGCAGACCATTCCACCAAAGTCAGCATTTCATAATGTCACTACTTCCCTTCCGAGCCCCGACGTGTACCCAAACAGTGGTCCCCACCCACATATGGGGTACCAGCGTACTCAGGACAAACTGGTCAACAAATGTTGGGGTCTAATTTATCCTGCTACCCTTGTGAAAAAAAAAATTGCTGACTAAAAATCATTTTTTTTGAGGAAAAAAATATTTTTTATTTTCACGTCTCTGTGTTATAAACTTCTGTGAAGCACTTGGGGGTTCAAGGTGCTCACCACACATCTAGATAAGTTCTTTAGGGGGTCTAGTTTCCAAAATGGGGTCATTTGTGGGGAGCTCCAATGTTTAGGCACAGACGGGCTCTCCAAACACGACATGGTGTCCGCTAACGATTGGAAGTAATTTGCATTTCAAAAAGTCATATGGCGCTCCTTCCCTTCTGAGCCCTGCTGTGTGCCCAAACAGTGGTTCCCCCCCACATATGGGGTACCAGCGTACTCAGGACAAACTGGACAACAAGATTTGTGGTCCAATTTCTCCTGTTAGCCTTGTGAAAATTAAAAATAGTGTGCTAAAAATCATTTTTGATGAAAAAAAATTATTTTTTATTTTCACTGCTCTGTGTTATAAATTTTTGTGAAGCACTTGGGGGTTCAAAGTGCTCACCACACATCTAGATAAATTCCTTAGGGGGTCTAGTTTCCAAAATGGGGTCATTTGTGGGGGAGCTCCAATGTTTAGGTGCACAGGGGTTCTCCAAACGCGACATGGTGTCCGATAGCGATTGGAGCTAATTTTCCATTCAAAAAGTCAAATGGTGCTCCTTGCCTTCCGGGCCCTGCCGTGCACCCAAACAGTGGTTTATGACCACATATGAGGTATCGGTGTACTCAGGAGAAATTGTTCAACAAATTTTAGGATCCATTTTATCCTTTTGCAAATGTGAAAATGAAAAAACTGAGGCTAAAAGAAAATTTTTGTGAAAAAAAAAAAGTATTTTTTTTTTTACAGATCAATTTGTGAAGTACCTGGGGGTTCAAAGTGATCACTATGCATCTAGATAAGTTCCTTGGGGGGTCTAGTTTCCAAAATGTGGTCACTTGTGGTGGAGCTCCAATGTTTATGCACACAGGGGCTCTCCAAACACGACATGGCAACCGCTAAATATTCCAGCATATTTTCCATTCAAATATTCAAATGGCGCTCCTTCCCTTCTGAGCCCTGCCGTGCGCCCAAACAGTGGTTTATGACCACATATGAGGTATCGTTGTACTCAGGAGAAATTGCCCAACAAATTTTAGGATCCATTTTATCCTGTTTCCCATGTGAAAATGAAAAAATTGATGCTAAAAGAAAACTTTTGTTGGAAAAATTAAAATGTCCATTTTTTCTTTCCACATTGCTTTAGTTCCTGTGAAACACCTGAAGGGTTAATAATCTTCTTGAATGCAGTTTTGAGTAGCTTGAGGGGTGCAGTTTTTAGAATGGTGTAACTTTTGGGTATTTTCTGCCATATAGACCCCTCAAAGTGACTTCAAATGTGAGGTGGCCCCTAAAAAAAAATGGTTTTGTAAATTTTATTGTAACTCTCTGGTTTAACAGAATAAAAATTCAAAATTTGAAAATTGCAAAATTTTCTAAATTTTCGCCAAATTTCTGATTTTTTGACAAATAAACGCAAAAATTATCAACCTAAATTTACCACTAACATGAAGCCCAATATGTCAGGAAAAAATAATCTCAGAATCGCTAGGATCCGTTGAAGCGTTCCTGCGTTATTACCTCATAAAGGAACACTGGTCAGAATTGCAAAAAATGGCCAGGTCATTAAGGTCAAAATAGGCTGGGTCATGAAGGGGTTTAAGGGAACCTGTCAGCATGGTTGTGCATAGTAATCTACACACAGTGTCTGGTCAGCGCCTTTATACTTAATAAAATGATACCTTAAAATGATACTTAATAAAATGATACCTTCATCCATTATAAGTTTATGCTTAAAACATACAACACTGCCCTTCACCTCTCAAAACAAACCTATTTCAACACCCCTCATCACCTCACTATCCAATAACCCGAAACGTCTCTTTGACACTTTTCATTCCCTACTTAACCCAAGAGTGCAGGCCTCATGCACGGATTTCAATGCTGACGATTTGGCTAATTATTTCAAAGAAAAAACTGACCATATCCGACAGGAAATTATCTCCCATCACCTCATACCATGCACTGTCCTCCCTCCCCCACTGCATCTAGCTCACTCTTGATTTTGAACCAGTAACAGGAGAAGAAGTAATCAGACTCCTTGCATCTTCTCGCCCTACCACTTGCACCAGTGACTCAATTCCATCACATCTCCAGTCCCTTTCCCCTGCTGTCACCACTCACCTAACAAAAATATTCAACCTCTCACTCTCTTCCGTTATCTTTCCTTCCTCATTGAAGCATGCCATCATACAGCCATTACTTAAAAAACCATCCCTTGACCAAAACTGTGCCGCTAACTATAGACCTGTCTCTAATGTTCCCTTCATCTCTAAACTTCTGGAAACCCTGGTCCACACCCGTCTTAGCCGCTATCTCTCAGATAACGCTCTCCTCGACCCTCAACAATCTGGCTTCCACTCTCTACACTCTACTGAAACTGCCATCACTAAAGTCTCTAATGATCTTCTAACAGCTAAATCTAATGGTCACTACCCCATGCTAATTCTCTTGGATCTCTCCGCAGCATTCGACACTGTGGATCATCAGCTCCTCACTATGCTCCGTTCCATTGGCCTCAAGGACAACGTTCTCTCTTGGTTCTCCTATTTCTCTGACCGCTCCTTTACCGTATCTTTTGCTGGCTCCTCCTCTCATCTTCCCCTTACTGTTGGGGTTCCTCGAGGATCGGTTCTAGGCTCCCTCCTCTTCTCTTTGTATACTGCCCCTATTGGTCAAGCAATCACTAGATTTGGGTTCCAGTACCATCTCTATGCTGATGACACCCAATTATACGCTGCTTCTCCTGATATCACACCTGCCTTTTTGGAAAACACCAGTGATTGTCTTACTGCTTTCTCTAACATCATGTCCTCCCTCTATCTGAAACCGAACCCGTCAAAAATTGAACTCCTCGTGTTTCCTTCCTCTACTAACCTACTTATGCCCAACATTGCCATTTCCATGTGTGGTTCCACCATTAATCCCCAGCAACATGCCAGCTGTCTTGGGGTCATACTTGATTCAGAGCTTTCATTCACCCCCCACATCCGATCACTGGCTCGCTCTTGTTATCTGCACCTCCATCCACTCCAGAATTCAGTATAAACTCATTACCCTCACCCACAAAGCCCTCCATGGCTCAGCACCACCCTACATCTCCTCCCTTGTCTCAGCCTACCACCCTACCCGTGCCCTCCATTCTGCCAACGACCTGAGGGGTCACTTGTGGGGGAGCTCCAATGTTTAGGCGCACAGGGGCTCTCCAAACGCAACATGGTGTCCGATAACGATTGGAGCTAATTTTCCATTCAAAAAGTCAAATGGTGCTCCTTCCCTTCCGGACCCTGCCGTGCGCGCAAACAGTGGTTTATGACCACATATGAGGTATCGGTGTACTCAGGAGAAATTGCTCAACAAATTTTAGGATCCATTTTATCCTGTTGCCCATGTGAAAATGAAAAAACAGGCTTAAAGAAAATTTTTGTGAAAAAAAAGTCCTTTTTTTTTTTTTTACAGATCAATTTGTGAAGTACCTGGGGGTTCAAAGTGATCACTATGCATCTAGATAAGTTCCTTGGGGGGTCTAGTTTCCAAAATGGGGTCACTTGTGGAGGAGCTCCAATGTTTATGCACACAGGGGCTCTCCAAATGCAACATGGCAACAGCTAAATATTCCAGCATATTTTCCATTCAAAAAGTCAAATGGCGCTCCTTCCCTTCTGAGCCCCGCTGTGCGCCCAAACAGTGGTTTATGACCACATATGAGGTATCAGTGTACTCAGGAGAAATTGCCCAACAAATTTTAGGATCCATTTTATCCTGTTGCCCATGTGAATATGAAAAAATTGATGCTAAAAGAAAATTTTTGTTGGAAAAATTAAAATGTCCATTTTTTCTTTCCACATTGCTTTAGTTCCTGTGAAACACCTGAAGGGTTAATAATCTTCTTGAATGTAGTTTTGAGTAGCTTGAGGGGTGCAGTTTTTAGAATGGTGTAACTTTTGGGTATTTTCTGCCATATAGACCCCTCAAAGTGACCTCAAATGTGAGGTGGCCCCTAAAAAAAATGGTTTTGTAAATTTTATTGTAAAAATGAGAAATCGCTGGTCAACTTTTAACCCTTATAACTTCCTAACAAAAAAATATTTTGTTTCCAAAATTGTGCTGATGTAAAGTAGACATGTGGGAAATGTTATTTAGTAACTATTTTGTGTCACATAACTCTCTGGTTTAACAGAATAAAAATTCAAAATTTGAAAATTGCGAAATTTTCGCCAAATTTCTGATTTTTTCACAAATAAACGCAAAAATTATCGACCTAAATTTACCACTAACATGAAGCCCAATATGTCACAAAGAAACAACCTCAGAATCACTAGGATCGGTTGAAGCGTTCCTGAGTTATTACCTCATAAAGGGACAAGGGTCAGAATTGCAAAAAATGGCCTGGTCATTAAGGTCAAAATAGGCTTGGTCATGAAGGGGTTAAACCTCTTGATGACACTGCGCACGGTAGACACAGGAACATTCAGGTCTTTGGAGATGGATTTGTAGCCTTGAGATTGCTCATGCTTCCTCACAATTTGGTTTCTCAAGTCCTCAGACAGTTCTTTGGTCTTCTTTCTTTTCTCCATGCTCAGTGTGGTACACACAAGGACACAGGACAGAGGTTGAGTCAACTTTAATCCATGTCAACTGGCTGCAAGTGTGATTTAGTTATTACCAACACCTGTTAGGTGCCACAGGTAAGTTACAGGTGCTGTTAATTACACAAATTAGAGAAGCATCACATGATTTTTCGAACAGTGCCAATACTTTTGTCCACCCTCTTTTTTATGTTTGGTGTGGAATTATATCCAATTTGGCTTTAGGACAATTCTTTTTGTGTTTTTTCATTTAAGACAAATTAAATGAAGATAATAATAACAAAGAATTTGTGTTTGCAATCATTTTCAGGAAGAAACGGAGTATTATCTGACAGAATTGCAGGGGGTGTCAATACTTTTGGCCACACTGTAGTAACCCATAGGTGTCAAAATATCGTCTTGACCCAGGTCATGTACCCCGACGCGCATTTCGTGTTCAAAGAATGTCGCTTCCTCAGGGGGCGTGGCCTAATCAGGGTCTCAGTCCGGTTTAAGTAGTGATTAGTTCTGGTCACATGACCGCAGTCATAATAGAAAGTGGGCATGCGTGAACCGCGGAACTACATCTTTGCGATTCAAGCCTCAACTTCAGCATACAGAATCCCGGTCACGTGAGGGGGCCGGCGCCAAGCACACCACATCGCAACACAGGTCCGGCGTCACTCAAGGCTTGAAATGGAGGACTAGTATATCCGCAATTATATATAACAAATTATAAAGTGACACTGCACCATTTTTTTTAAATCAGATAGTTTTTATTAAAAGTTTTGCAAATGACAGGCATGTACAACTTACAACATGTTGTCAAACATTCCCTTCCCCAATAACACCCCCCTCCCTTTGTCCGATGGCATGGACTGGTACATAGCGAATAAACCCAATTGTATCACACAACCATATCATATGAGAAAAGGCGAGTAACAACCGACAGGAGACCACCTCCAGGGCCCACCCACTAATCCAGAAGATTCGAGGCAGTCAGGCTGGGAATCTTCAACCATCCCTCCCATATTTTCCCAAAAATATGCGGCACACCCCTCCTAAGGTACACAGACTTTTCCCTATATAATATTTGGTTCAACCTATTAATATATTCTTTTCTTGAGGGGATTTTGGCAGAAATCCAGTGATAAGCTATCAGCTTTCGGGCCACAAATAGCATTCTGGCCACAGCAATTTTAAGGTATTGATCCCCTCCCACCTCATCAACATACCCCAGAACACAAATCACTGGGTCCCTGGAAATATCCTGTCCCGTGACCAAGTGTATAAGGCCAAGGACCACGATCCAAAATATCTGCAGGCAAGAGCATGTCCACATCATATGTAAGATGTCCGCATTATCTGTCGTGCACTTGGGGCACCTTGAATCCGACCGCAACCCTCTATTGAACAACCATTCGGGAGACCTGTATGTCCTATAGAGGACATATAACTGAGACAGGCGGCCAGGCTCACTAAGAGACAATCTGGGAATCATCTGTAGAATCGAGTCCCACTGCTCCACTGATATCGTACCTAACTGTTGTTCCCACTTTATCAGTGCGCTAATGGGATGCCTTGACAGGACCTGTCCAAGTAAGCCACCATACACCATTGAAATCAGTCCTCTGGTGGACCCCTGCATACCGAGCCTATGGATAAGGACGTCGTGGTGTATGGTTAGGTCAGCTTTTTTGCTCTGCACCATATACGCGTGACGCAGCTGCAAATATTGATAAAACAGAGCGTTGGAGGGGAAATTCCCGTCCCAATTGCTCGAAAGTTTTAAAAACCCCTCCCTCCACCAGCTGCGACACCCACCATACGCCAATCCGCCTCCAGTGAGCAAAGCCTCTGAGCGTTTTCATACATGGCAAATGCTGATTGTCCCATATGGGGGAGTACTTTGTAAGACCGCGTATTCCTCTCAGCTGCCTCAGCTTATCCCATACTCTAACCATTAGAAGCACCTTAGGAAACCTGAATGCAAGGGATCGAAATCTACCCGACTCCAGACTCGACACCAGTGATCCCCGTCCCACTAGAAATTGAAGGATCTTCTGACCTCCCACCAAATCTGCCAACTCGCCCTCCATCCCTCCTGCTACATGCTGGCACTGGGAAGACAAAAATAAAGCCATGGGTTGGGCAACGCAAGTCCCCCCTCATCCTTAGGTTTTTGCAGGTGTTCAAGTTTAATTCTCGCGCCTTGTTTCAGCCAAACGAGCTCTCTAAAAATCATATTAATTTTATGAAACCTGTTCTGAGGAAGCCAGACAGGGGAATTATGAAGGACATATAAGAGTTGCGGCATAACTACCATCTTCAACAGATTCACTCTTCCCACTACAGAGAGGTGTAACTTTGCCCAGGCCTTAACCTTCTGTTTGATCCTGTCCAACAACGGGACAAGATTTAGACTCTCATAGTCTGTCAGCTTATTGGATATTTTTATGCCCAAATATTGAAGGGACGTTGCAACCGGCACACCTACCACACTGCAGGAGCTTGAGTCCAATGGGAGGAGCGCAGACTTATCCCAGTTAATAACCAGACCCGAGACCTTCCCAAATACTCCAAGAAGTGTCATCGTGTTTTGTAATGATCTGTCCGCGTCCGCTAAAAATAACAACAGGTCATCCGCATATAGTGCTACCTTCTCCTCA
Organism: Dendrobates tinctorius; assembly: GCF_039654945.1. NCBI lineage: Eukaryota > Metazoa > Chordata > Amphibia > Anura > Dendrobatidae > Dendrobates > Dendrobates tinctorius. The sequence continues at coordinate 10,855,845 of NW_027361808.1, forward strand.
TGCTCCCCATACCAGAATCCCTCTATGCCAGTATCCAATCTTATCCTGGAAGCCAATGGCTCCACCGCGAGAGCAAACAGCAGCGGGGATAAAGGACATCCCTGCCTTGTTCCTCTATGAAGCGAAAAAGGATTAGACAACTGACCATTAGCCCTCAGCCGAGCGCTCGGCTCCGAGTATAAGAGCCTGACCCAGCCAATAAAGCCCGGGCCAAAGCCCATACAGTGAAGCGTCGCCCATAGATAGTCCCACTCCACACTATCAAATGCCTTAGCGGCGTCTAGGGACAGAACCACCCTCTTCCCGGCATTATCAGCCCTCACCTGCATATTCCGATATAATCTCCTAATATTCATAGCCGTCGATTTGTTGGGCATAAACCCCGTCTGGTCGGGGTGTATTAACACAGCTACTACCTTTGAGAGTCGAATGGCCAGGACCTTCGCTAAAAGTTTAATGTCTAGCGTCAACAGGGAGATGGGCCTATACGACGCAGGCAGAGTTGGGTCCTTATCCTTTTTCAACAGCACAGCAATGACAGCTTCTCGCATAGACGGTGGGAGAACACCCCGTTCCAGACTATCATTAAACACTGTCAATAGAGCAGGGAGCAATACCGTTCTATACCGTTTGTATACCTCAGCTGGCAACCCATCTACCCCAGGTGCCTGACCATTGGACATGGTTCCCAGAGCCTCCTCCAACTCGTCCAGACTTAGAGGTCTATCTAGAGAGCGTCTGTCCTCAGGAGTCAACCTTGGGAGATTGGCAGCCTCCAAAAAGGAAACAACATCCTCTGTCGGGGCCCTAGCATGTGAGGAATACAAGTCAGCATAAAAAATCTCTAGAATTTTTAAAATTCCCGGTGCGTCAGTAAGCAGTCGCCCATTCACATCCTGAAGACCCGCTATAGCCGCAGACCCTCTCTGTGCCGATGTCACGACAGAAAGCAAATGCCCCACACTTTCCCCACTCTCAAAATATTGAGTAGATTGAAACAGCCGTTTTTGCGCCGCCGCCTCTAATGCCTGTTTGGTCACCTTTGACTGCGCCTCCCCCAATCGCTTCCGAGTGGCAGGTGTGCTCTGTGTTGCAAGGGCCCTTTCCGCATCCTCCAGTTCCCTAAATACAAGTTGTGATTTTGCCCTGGAGGCGGTCTTTATTTTAGAAATCTCTCGTATGTACATTCCCCTTAAGTACGCCTTTAAGGCCTCCCAGACGATCCCACTAGAAGCCGAGCCTCTATTAAGATTAAGATATTCCTGCAACTCAGGGATAAAGCCGTCATTCTTATCGATCAGTTGCAGCCAAAACGGGTTAAGACGCCAGAGTGGTCTATCATTCCTCCCGTTCCCGCCCCCCCCAAGCATGACTGAAACAGGCGAATGATCAGATACCGTTCGCGCCAAATATTTAACCTCTAAAGTTTTACCCAACATAAGATCATCACCCAGGGCCAGATCGATGCGAGACAGGGAGGAGTGAGTAGAGGAGAAGCACGAGAATTGATGGACGCCAGGGTTACGGCATCTCCACAAGTCGGTCAAAGCTATCTCCCGCATGAGAACCCCAAATGGCGTAAGATTACCTCCCAGCCTCAGAGGTTCATGGCTACCCCTGTCCCAATGTGAATCCAGAATATTATTAAAATCTCCCACCACCAAATGCGGAACCCCCGGAAAATCTCTCAGAATGGCCAGAACTTTATAGATAACTCTACTGCTATAAGGCGGGGGTATATATATAGATGTCAACACCAGTGGGGTGGAAAAGATTGTACAAGATAAAAGGACGAATTGCCCCTCTGTGTCCACCACCACCCGGTGGCACTTAAATTGAGTCCTGGAGTGAATCGATATACTGACCCCCCCTAGAGTATTGGGAATGAGTAGAGTGAAAGCCCGCCTGTACCCATCTCTTATCCAGGATTCCCAGCGTCTCCTGTGTGAGATGCGTCTCCTGCAAACAAACAACCGCCGGCTTCTGGTCCGCTATGAAGGAGAATATGGCCTGTCGTTTTACTGGCGACTTCAACCCCCTGATATTCCAACTAAGTATCTTAAAATCAGCCATTATCGTACCACAGCATATTGCCTACCATCTCCCCCCCAGCCGCACCATAGCCAATATTGAAATGTACAAATATGCCAAAGGACATTTTGAACCCAATCCCTCCCCCCTCCCCCCAAAAAACACCCTCCAACAATTCCTTGGGCTGAACCAAGGGTGCAACAAGTAAGGGTACTGTCGAACCCTTCCACCCCATTCAGCAGGCGTTTCAATTCCTGTTCACTACCCGCATTTGACAGGATATAACCCCACAGCACTTTGCATTTTCCCTTATCGACACTGCACCATTTTGATGGTGATTTGTTTCTTTGCAACAGCGCAAGATAATGCGCACTAACTGATAAGTGATTGGCGGCGCCTGCGCACTTTTTGATAAAGTGACATGTTTTGTTTTTTTTTAAATACACAGATTAGTATATTCATTATGCAAACTAGGGGGCAGGTCACTGAGGGAGCAGTGACCTGTCAGCAGTCTGCATTATGAATAGCTAATCAGAGCACCACATAACAACCCCGCCTTAGGATATGCGCATATCATTAACTAAAAACTAAAAATAAAGATTTTTAATAAATAAGCACAAGACTGATTTCATCAACAAAGGAATCATGTTATTCATTATAATGGCACCGACTTGACACTGCATGTAGGTTACTATGCATAACCCTGCTGACAGTTTCCCTTTAAGGATAACAAAGTCAATGTTTTGTAGTGGCCATCACAAAGCCCTGATCTCAATCTTATTGAAAATGTATGGGCAAAGCTGAAAAGGCATGTGCGAGCAAGGTGACCTACAAACCTGGATCAGTTACACCATTTTTGTCAGGAGGAATGGGCCCAAATTCCAACCACCTATTGTGAGAAGCTTGTGGAAGGATATCCCAAACGATTGACCCAAGTCATTCAGTTTAAGGGCAATGGTACCAAATACTAATGAAAACTTTTGACTTTGTAGAAAGTAATAAAAATGCCTTAAATCATTCTCTCTCTCTCATTATTCTGGCATTTGAAAAATACCTATAATCATGGTAATCCTAATTGACCTAAAACGGGAAAGGTTTATTCTGATTTCATGTCAGATATTGAGAAAAACAGAGATATTGAGTTTCAATTAAACTGTATATATATATATATATATATATATATATATATATATATATATATATATATATATATATATATTGGAGAGAGTTTCTCTGTTCTTATCCTTTTTGGCTGTTTTAGTCATATTTGCATTTTGTCATTGTTTTCAAAATAATACCACATCCTAGTTATCACTGAATGAAATATTCCAGTTGCAAATTTGTATTTATTACATAGTGGAGAACAATAAATCATAAAAATGATCAATGTAAATCAACAATAATATCCCATAGAGGTCTGGATTTGAAATGATACTCAAAATCAAAGTGCAAGATCAAATTACAGGCTGATCCAACTTCATTGGAAATGCCTCAAGACAAGGAAATGATACTCGCAGTGTGTGTGGCCTCCACGTGCCTGTATGACCTTCCTACAACACCTGGGCATGCTACTGATTAGGCGGCGGATGTTCTCTTGAGGGAGCTTCTCCCAGACCTGGATTAAAGCATCAGTTAGCTCCAAGACAGTCTGTGGTGCAATGTGGCGCTGGTGGATTGAACAAGACATTATGTCCCAAATGTGAACGACTGGATTCAGGTCTGGGGAACTGGAAGGCCATTGCATAGCATCAATGCCTTCTTCATGCAGGAACTGCTGACACACTTGAGCCACATGAGGCCTAGCATTGTCACGCATCAGAAAGAACCCAGGGCCCAGTGCACCTACATATGGTCTCACAATGGGTCTGAGGATCTCATCCCAGTACTGAATGGCAGTCAGGGTACGTCTGGCTAGCACAAGGAGGGCTGCATGGCCCTCCAAAGAAATGCCACCCTACACCATTACTGACCCACTGCCAAACTGGTCATGCTGGAGGATTCAGCAGGAAGCAGAACGTTCTCCATGGTGTCTTCAGACTCCGTCACATCTGTCACATGTGCTTAGTGTGAACCTGCTCTAATTTATGAAGAGCACAGGGCGCCAATGTTGAATCTGCCAATCTCGGTGTTCTCTCACAAATACCAACAGACCTGCATGGTGTTGGACTGTAAGCAAAACACCCACTTGTGGACATCAGGCCCTCATACCACCCTCATGGAGTCTGTTGCTGAAAGTTTGAGCAGACAAATGGATAATACTGGCCTGCTGGAGGTTATTTTGCTGGGCACTGGCACTGCTCTTCCTTGTACAAAGGAGGAGGCAGCGGTCCTGCTGCTGGGTTGTTACCCTCCTACGGCCACCTCTCCTGTTGTACTGGCCTGTCTTCTGGTATCTGCTCCATGCTCTGGACACTGTTCTGACAGACACAGCTACCCTTCTTGCCACAGCTCCCATTGATGTGCCATCCTGGATGAGCTGCACTACCTGAGCAACTGTTGTGGGTTGTAGACATTGCCTTATGCTACTGTACGTACCTCTAGGGATGAGAGCAAGGAAAACATGCAAAAAGTGACCAAAACAACAGGCAAAAAAAAGATGAGAACAGAAAAATGGTCTGTGGTGACCACCTGCAGAACCACTCCTTTATAGGTGTTGTCTTGCTAATTGTCTATAATTTGTACCTGTTGTCTGTACCATTTGCACAACAGGAGAAATTAATTCACAATCGGACCGGTTGATGTTACAGAAGTGCAACTGACTTACAACGAATGGAGAGGTCTATAATTTCTATCATAGGTACACTTCGCCTGTGAGTGACAGAATATTAAAAAAAATCCAGAAAAATCACATTACCGTTAGTAACACACTACGCAGTCATGGATTAAAATCCTGCAGGGCAGGCAAGGTCCCCCTGCTCATGCCAGCACATGATTAGGCCCCTTTGAAGTTCACCTATGACCATCTGGATGATCCAGAGAAGGCATGGGAGAAGGTCATGTGGCGAGATGTGACCAAAATAGAACTCCAGTCCATCCTTAACTCTGCTGCCCAACTAATTCATCTCTCTCCTCGCTACTCCTCCGCTTCTCCCCTCTGCAAATCTCTTCACTGGCTCCCATTCCCTCAGCGTTTCCAGTTCAAATTACTAATACTGACCTACAAGGCCATCTATAACCTGTCTCCCCCATATGTCTCTGAACTAATCTCCCGATACTTTCCCTCAAGTACTCTCCAGTCCTCCCAAAACCTCCTTCTCTGCTCCACACTTATTCGCTCCTCACCCAACCGCCTCAAAGATTTCTCCCGAATATCCCCCATCCTCTGGAATTCTTTGCCACATTTCCGACTATCAACCACATTCGGATCCTTCAGACGGAACCTGAAAACCCACCTCTTCAAGAAAGCTTACAGCCTGCAATGACCCTGCTACCTCCTCACCACTACCGGAGATATCGCCTCAAACACGGAACTGCTGCAACCCACCAACCTACTGTCTCCTTCCCCACCATCCTGTAGCATGTAAGCCCGAAAGGGCAGGGTCCTCTCCCCTCTGTATCAGTCAGTCACTGTTCGTTTGCTTACTGTAAGTGATATCTGTAATTTGTATGTAACCCCTTCTCATGTACAGTACCATGGAATCAATGGCGCTATATAAATAATAACTCCATTCCCAGTGTTTGCAGGAAGACGGATGAATGAAATCCCAAGATCATCATCCCAACCATGAAGCATGGTGGGTGAAATACCATACTTTGGGGTGCTTTTCTGCAATGTGGACAGGAAGACTGCACCGTATTAAAGGGTGGATGAATGGAGTCACGTATAGTGAGATTTTGGCCAACAATCTTCCCTTAGTCAGAGCACTTGCGATGGGTCGTGGCCGGGTGTTCTAGCATAACGGTGACCAGAAACACACAGCCAGGGCAACTAAGGATTGGCTCCATAAGAAGTATTTCAAGGTCCTTGAGTGGCCTAGCCAGTCTCTAGACCTGTGCATAACCTCCATACTGAATAAATCAAGATGCTTTGAAAATGTTGTTGCCATTGCTCCCTCATTTGCATCTCATTAGCATGTCTATTGATCCTGTGCTTTCCATAATTCCACGACTTTTCCTTCTTGGTGCTGTAATTCCAATGTTGAGGAGTGTTTGTATATACTTATTTATATTCATTATGATTTCCATTCCTAAATCCTGCAGAATGAAGACTATAGCTTGTTACAAAGCCACAATGTCACCCAGACTAAAGGTGAGGACAGGTGACAATAAAGCTGCCGCCAGCACAGTGGAGCACTGCTACATCTGACAGTATGGTGACCTTTGAGCGCTGGTTCACCGGTTACATAGTACACAATTTTGCTAACTTTGCAAACACAGTTACAGCATGAAATACACTGAAGGGTGCATTTACACAGCGATGATCTTAAAGCACCACAAAAGCTTTTTTTCTTTTCATTTCACTGCTGGAGTGGTGTTGAAAATCCAAGTCCCCTGTCCTGTCTGATACTCATCTTCGTTTTCATCTGTTTTTGCCGCTGCCCCGGTCCGTCTCCTGCAGTTTGTGACCTGGCGGCTGCTCCAGTATTTCATGGACCTGCACAGAGGTCACTAAATGTAAGTCTACGCCAGTCTCGTTCTGGATCTCATAGACTTGCATTGAGAGCTTGTGATGTAGCTAATGACTTGCTGCTAATCAAAAACTGCGCTCACAAGATGGCGCCGCGGGACCTGAGCAGCACAGAAAAATGATGAAGACGCCCAAGATTGAGTATGTGATCGGGGACAGAGAACTTATCTTGAAAGCGCCACACCAGTGGGGAAATAAAAAATCTGCTGGAGTGGTACTTTAAGGCTACCGCCACACTATCAGTGTTTGTTCAGTATTTTTTCTCATCAGCCAAAACCAGGTGAGAATCAGAGGACAAGGTATAATAGAAACAAATGCCCCAATTCTGCATGTTTGACCCACTCCGGGTATTGGCTTACAAATACTGATGTGAAATACTGACTAAATACTGATAGTGTGGCCGCAGCCTAAGAATGCCTGTTTCACGATGATCTGCCGATCATCCAAAGAACGAGTGAAATGGTGAAACGATCTTTTGTGAACGCAACAATCATCGTTCTCGCCGGTACACAGGACGCTGATTGACAAGAGCAATGGCAGCCTATGTGCATTGAGCAAACTATTACTGATGGCTCAGTGACCATCGTTAATTTTGATCTGCCTGTATAAACAAGATATTAAACAAATACCGATAGGCAAAAGTTTACCAAGCTGCAATTTACCAACCCACAGTTGTTTAGTGCATCAAACTGACCGGCAGCAGTAAAGATCGGTAAACTTTTACCGATCCACCATCGTTTAATAGCCTGTTTACATAGGCAGATCAAAGAAAACAATGTGCACTGAGCGATCTGTAATGGATTGCTGAGTGCGCATAGGCTGCCAATCCTCTCAGCAGTACAGGTCCTGTTTACACAGGATGATGTGCCACTAAGAAAGATGATCTTTTAACCTTCACAAAACACCTTTTCACTCGCTGAACGAGCACTTTCTTCGCCGGGTGATTGGCAGCCTGTTTACACTGACAGATTATTGTAAAAGTAGAGGTTTTTTCTTAAGCACCATAATCGTTCAGTGTTAAATGCATCCTTACTGTCATCCACAACTGAATTCACAGGGCCACACTCAAATCTCACAGCATTTCCCGATTGTTAAATATCCGTGCACAACCAGAAAACTACGACATATGAAACTAGCCCTAATATTTTGAGTTGTTACGGGCTGAAGAAGTCAGGCAAGTAGAAGTACTGTTTGGCCACTAAGACTATGAATTTTCTCCTGGAGGTTCTAAAGTCTGTTGGAGATTGTCCAACCCTTCCTAAATAACAACACTGAACGTGACAGGGTGTACCGATCATAGCAGCAATTAATTTTTGAAGTATTTAGGAGTATACAGGTATGTACAAGCTGACAATATGTGTCACTAGCGATAATGTCATTAGTATTTCCAGAACCTGCAGGCATTTCCGGGAACACACTATTGGAAACTGATCACAAACCTTCATGTACATTCGCTTAGGTTGTTAGAACCTATTCTTATGACAAGAATTGCTATATGCCTCCAGGGTTATACAGTACTAGCACTACACATGCTCAAACTTTCCAAAGTAAGCTCTTTAGCCAATGAGGTTAGGGATGACCACCTTAATAACACAAATAATGTCATTATAAGTAACAGCTTACCTCCTCTATCTCTATCCTCTTTGCAAGCTCATCCAGTGAAAGCAGATTATCCCCCAAGACAGATTCCCCTGGGCTTGGTGACATCTCTTCTTCAGAATATGTCTCCTCCTGGAAGTCCAAGTGGGCCAGGAAATTCTCGCTATCTTTCAGGTCCCCATTGAGGAGACTCGCTATAAACTCAACTGTTGCTTGACGCTGAGACTTGCTCAGTTCCTCCAGACATTTCTGTTTAGCACTTCCTTTTGGGCAAAGTCCTGCTTCGTCTACGTGGCTCTTGGGATTAATAATCCTTTTTGTATCGCCATCTCCTGTGGCTGAGTAATACTCTTCTGAGCTGCTGACGGGGTGGACACTCTGGACGATACCCCAGCATTCTAAGGAACTGCTCCCTCCAGAATTGTCATCCTGCGTTTCCACTGAATGAACTGCAGATGCTGCAATCAAATTGTCTACCATTGGGTTCCCGGCTTGTTCTTCTGTCCTGTCCTTGGAGAGCGGCTCTATTTCTGACACATTACTGCCGGGTGGTGTTGCCTCAGGTTGCAGTAGGTTGTTATTCTTCGCAGCATCCCCAGAAGATAAGCTGCTGTCAGGATTAGCCCTGCCTCCTGTCCCTGAGGACTGGGTGGGTGACGCTAAGGTTGTGCCACAAGTGATAGACTGCTGCTCCTCTGTGTGACTCTTCCTGAGCACAGTGTGGTGGTCAGTTACCCTGGTGAGCTTGCTTGCTGTGCTGACATCAGGAAGCGAGTGCTCTGTCATCTCTGCCACGCCAGGCTTCCTGTCTGTCTTTATGCCACTTTCTCTATCTGAACAGAAACAGGAAAAGAGTATTAATTTCTTTTTAAAGCAATTTTGCCCAGCGGCACAAATTAAGAGACAGCTCTCCGAACGACAGCTTGACAAGTACAGACCTCATTGTTTAGGGCACATTGTATCCAGAGCTAGCCATGACTAGACTCTAGCTAAATATAGCAATCAGACAATTAATAAATAATGAGTAACCTCTTTCTCCTCCTTTGCTGGCACGTGCCATCGGTACAGATGTGAGGCAATGTACAATTAGCAGTGACACACCACGGGCTCATCACAGCGCAGACACTCGCTGCACAACAGCTGTAGGAAAACGTGCTGCTCCCCCCCACGGAACCGGACTGCCCAGCTTTCATCATGACCACACTAAGCAGTCCATTGGAAATCAATACTGCTGAGAGATGCGGACGGGGTACAGAGCAAAGGTCAGATTAAATGGAACAAGAGCAATATTACTGGCTCCCTGTCCACTGAGCGCAGATCACAAGATAAAGCCTCATACCACCCAGAACAGCATGCATTTTGGCCACGGTATATCACCTTACACATCTATGATGTTCCACGGCTCTGTTTTTTTTGTTTTCTTTTGTAACAAACATTCTGATTAGTACATTTAATGGGAAAATCTCTGTGCTTTATATGTTTTGTGTATGTCGGATTAGTATAGACAAAACATAAAAGTAACACTTTCTGATTTCATTAAATCAACCTCTACCACTTGTTTTAATACACAATATGTACAAAGAATTCATCCCACCCAAACTTTAAAACTGGGCTCATTTTAATAAATCTAAAGTGAGATCAGAAGTTGAAATTTGATAATATTGTTGGATTTTAGCAGGGATATTGGCATTTCTTTTTCTGTGTAGTTGGATGCCAATTAAGTCCCACAGACAGACTGCCATTTTTTTCTGTATATAATAGCTTTGTATATTATTCTATTCAATACAGTGGAGGAGCCCACTGGTAATGTGGTCTATAAATATACTGTGGCATAGATAGCAGTGTACTTCAGAAAATCCCCTACAAACATTAGACTTTATGCCGATAACGACAGGTTTAGCCAACAGTCCAATGTGTACAGGCGCACCAGACAATTGATTGTTGGAGGAGATAATCTCAGCATCTCCAATTTCAGACTGCCGATCCTTTAGTTTTCCCTGAAATAAGCCTCCGCCAGACATGACTGGCAGCAGCTCTCTCAGATAACACAGGAGTACTCGGCCAAGCAAGCGCTCCTCTGTGTAGGAGACACAGCCAAGATGGCTGCCTGCTGAACAATCAGCAAATCCATAGTGCGCCCGACAGCAATCTAATGTGTATGGGAGGCTTTATTCAGCAGTAGACATAAGCAAAGATACTTGAGGACACAGAATCATAAAGAAATACGGTACTCTGAAGATAAGTGCCATACAGCAGGATATAACTGGTTCTTTATTTTGGGAATGCCGTGAAGTCCTATGTACCTAGTGAGCTGAACAAAATATACAATACGAAATACCCTGCTTTGATAATTTAATACATTTGACACAATTTGATCCAATTTTGCAAACAGATAATCCATCCATTCTCCAACATGAATGATAAATCCCCCCCCGCTGAGATGATCTGAAGGACACAGCAGTGACAGAAGGTTGGGCATGCAGCTCAATACATTCTGATGGCTCCCTCTCTACATGTCACTGGGCCAATGCTTCACTGGCAGAGATTATCGCCATCACAATGCCAACACAGACCATTAATGCCATGCCGTTTTGTGTTCAGCACACATTTTCAAACAAGTCAAGGGGTATTACTTGTAATCCATTCCAGCTAGAAGTCTCCTAAAGTCCGTGCTGCCCCATGCGCAGCAGAACCAGGAGCCTGTAGCCCTCGAGCAGGGGGAGCTCGGAGCATGAAACCTGTGTGATTAATGTTGATCTTTTTAGGATTAGGAAGAAAACACCAGCTGCCGTTTCTGACTTTGCATCCAGTGTAGTCATGGTGTCAGCAAGCAAAAACAGTTGCTGAGCACAAGTGATCGTAACAAACAAGAGGATGCTTCATGCTGCAGAACAGGGGAACACACAACGAGGAGCCATGGTCACCAATGAAGTGCAAAGGGAACAGTTTTCTTGCCTTAATAAACATTTGGCAATGGGAACACTACAAGGAACCAGGCTGATAAAATGGTTCTACATTTCCAAAGCCTGGTAGATGTCTTATGCTTGTTATAGCCAAGACTTGGTTTAGCTGGCATTATTTTTACATTCACAGATACATTATTAATCGAAATTTGTGTGCGTATGGCCAACTGATTTAATTGAAAATCGGTCTCGTGCCAGAGATCAGATACGTCATTATTGGTGACATAGCTTGTAAGCAACATCTGAAAGCTACCTGAGTGATAATTCCATTGTTACCACGGCTGGTCAGGAGACAAATCTCCAGGAGTGGACCCTCTGAAACGTGGCACCGAGGGGCCCCGGGCGAGCTGCCAGGTGGAGCCGACCCCTATACAGGGATCGTTAGGAGCAGGCCAAGGGGTTCGAGTACCACGATATCCGGTCCCGAGAGGGGCGGCTCAGGACGGACTGGAGTAGGAGTGCGGGACTGAAGCGTAGACAACAGAGCGGGATCACTGGAGACTAGACCGGAGTAGGACTGCAGGACTGGAGCATAGACGACAGGACGGAGCAGGAACACGGGAGGCAGGACTGGAGTAGGACTGTAGGACTGGAGTGTGGATAGCAGGATGGAGCAGGAACACCGGAGGCAGGACTGGAGTAGGACTGAAAGACTGGCGTGTGGATAGCTGAAAGGAGCAGGAACACCGGAGGCAGGACTGGAGTAGGACTGAAGGACTGAAGTGTGGATAGCAGGGTGGAGCAGGAACACCAGAGGCAGGACTGGAGTAGGACTGAAGGACTGAAGTGTGGATAGCAGGGTGGAGCAGGAACACCAGAGGCAGGACTGGAGTAGGACTGAAGGACTGGAGTGAGGATAGCAGGGTGGAGCAGGACTGGAGTGTAGATAGCTGGACCCATGGAGCACCGGACTGCGGGGCTACTGCAGGGACCATGGAAGGCAGGACTGCGAGACTGCAGAAAGCACACGAGGAAACAGGGCCCAGTGTGCTAGAAAACACAACGATCAGGCGCCTCTCTCAGGGGCGAGCGGCCTGATATGGCCCTGTCAGGTCTGCCATTGGTCCGTAGGTGTTAGGACTCAGGTTTCTGCGGTCGCTATGCAGGAATCCAGACCCTCACATTCTGCAGTCTCCTGCTGTTTACTGCAGAGGAGATTGCCTCGCAGCAAATCTCTCCAGAGGCTAAGTCCTTCCATCCACCTTCTGAGCATGCTCATGAGACAATCTCCCATTGGAGATCGGGGAGTTATGTGCTCAGGTTCCGCTCCAGATCTCATTGGCCCATCTCGGAGATCTGGAAGCTTCCGGAAGGTCCCGGCTGCTATAAAAAGCGCGCATGGCTGTTCCGCCATGCGCTAGTATAGACCATACTTGCTGCTGTGTGAATGACGATGAATGCATGATTCTGGTGAATGACTCATTTGAAACCCCTACCCTTTGATATTACGCTTGTGTGAGGGATTGAGTTCAGTACCAGCGCGCCTCTGCTTCACTGTTAACAGCTGCTAGCATCCGACATTGCGCTTGCGTCTAGCATTGTCGTTTAGCGGCAGTGTCCTACTCCACGCTGCAATAGCAGCCCACTTAAGCGTCCGCAGTTACGACGCTCCGCACACGGTAGGTCTAGAAGGACTTAGTACCGCCATCTTTGGCTATTCCTGTGAGCTTATACCGTGTGTGTGTAACTATTCCGAGCACTGTGACTTTAACAGGCCCCTATAGTATTTGTTTATGTTCATGGGCATCTCTGTGATTTAACAGAGATTGCTCTGTGCAATTGGGTGATGGTTAACCCTGTGCGCAATACAGCCATATTGCTTCTGCCACCACTTAGCAGCGGTTATATCACCTACTGCACCGTGGACCCTGAGCGGCGAACGCACTTTATTAGTTTTTTATTTAGTGCGTTCTGCCGTTCCTAACATTATACTAGCGGCAGGCTCTGGCTAGTGATGGCAGAACAGCAGCAACTCTTGCAGTGCATTCGGCAGCTTGAGAGCCGGTTGGCCACTCGAGAGGGCTCTCTGAGCTGCGCAATCCACCGAAGCCGCTGTGCAAGCAATCACTGACGCGGTTACGCGTATGTCCACGTCCTCCCACGCGCCGACAGTTACCCGCCTCCCGTTGCCCGATAAAATTGCTGGCGATGGCGCCTCCTGTAGGGGTTTCATCAGCCAGTGCTCTATCCAAATGGAGCTACTGGCTGCGCGATTCCCTACGGAGCGGGCCAAGGTGGGGTTTATTGTCTCCCTTCTGTCGGGCAAGGCGTTGGAGTGGGCTACGCCACTATGGGAGCGTGGTGATCCAGAGGTTCGGACTGCTCAGTTTTTAACAGCTATTAAGCAGGTCTTCCTCGGTCCACGGGTCACGCACGACACCTCTCTTCAGCTTCTGGCTTTGACCCAGGGATCCCTCTCGGTCAGTATGCCGTTCGTTTTCGGACACTGGCTTCCGAGCTGGAGTGGTCTGACAAAGCCCTTATCCCTGTGTTTTGGAGAGGTTTGGCGGAGCACGTCAAAGATGCTCTCTCTACCAGAGAGGTACCCGCAACTTTGGAGGAGCTGATTGCCATTTCCACCCGCATTGACCTCCGTTTTTCGGAGTGCGGTATGGAGCGTGCTCAATCCAAGCGGAAGGTTACCTCAGCTCCCAACTTTTTTTGAGCCTCTGGAACCACCCAAGCCAGAGATGCTACGCCCTGAGCCCATGGAGGTGTCTCGCGCCGTTCGAGGCGTGTCCGGCACAAGACTCCATATGCGGTTACCGTTGTCAACATGCTGTTGCTCCAGACAACAGCGCCCCACAATGGCCAAACTCTGTGCCGCCGGGTAAGACCTTTGTCACTCATCACCTTCGGCCGAGGGTTCTCGCATGGGCACATGCTTTCAGGAGGGGTGGTCACTGCGGCTATATGCAGACCACAAAACTCCTGGCTAGGTCTTATTGGTGGCCGCACAGGACTCGGGATGTAAAAAAATATATTCGGGCCTGCGCCTTTTGTTCACGGGATAGCCTCTCCAAACGGAGAGTGGCGACGCCTGCCAACACACGGCGGCGTCGCACTTTAACTTCCGCTCCCGCTGTCTCCCATGTGTCCCTTCTCAAACCTGGTGATCTTGCCATCCCTGATGCCTTCCGCGTGTCCCGGGTTTCCTTGTCCCCTACCCGGACATCAGACTTGCCTTCGGACGAGTCTGAGGCCTACGCCACTAATAGGCACAAGTTGGCAGGTCGGAAGTCTCAGGGAGGGGGGGGGCCCTAGGAGGGGGGGGGGGTAATGTTAGGAGTCAGGTTTCTGCGGTCGCTATGCAGGAATCCAGACCCTCACATTCTGCAGTCTCCTGCTGTTTATCTACTGCAGAGGAGATTGCAGAGGAGATTGCCTCGCAGCAAATCTCTCCAGAGGCTAAGTCCTTCCATCCACCTTCTGAGCATGCTCATGAGACGATCTCCCATTGGAGATCGGGAGTCATGTGCTCAGGTCCCGCTCCAGATCTCATTGGTCCATCTCGGACATCTGGAAGCTTCCGGAAGGTCCTGGCTGCTATAAAAAGTGCGCATGGCTGTTCCTCCATGCGCTAGTATAGACCATACTTGCTGCTGTGTGAATGACGATGAATGCATGATTCTGGTGAATGACTCATTTGAAACTCCTACCCTCTGATATTATGCTTGTGTGAGGGATTGAGTTCAGTACCAGTGCCAGCGCGCCTCTGCTTCATTGTCCACAGCTGCTAGCGTCCGATATTGCGCTTGCGTCTAGCATTGTCGTTTAGCGGCAGTGTCCTACGCCGCGCTGCAATAGCAGCCCACTTAAGCGTCCGCAGTTGTGACGCTCCGCACACGGTAGGTCTAGAAGGACTTAGTACCTCCATCTTTGGCTATTCCTGTGACCTTATACCGTGTGTGTAACTATTCTGAGCACTGTGACTTTAACAGGCTCAGCCCTATTGTATTTGTTTATGTTCATGGGCATCTCTGTAATTTAACAGAGATTGCTCTGTGCAATTGGGCGATGGTTAACCCTGTGCACAATACCGCCATATTGCTTCTGCCACCACTTAGCAGCAGTTATATCACCTACTGCACGGTGGACCCCGAGCGGCGAACGCACTTTTAGTTATTTATTTAGTGCGTTCCGCCGTTCCTAACACGTAGGTGCTTCCGGGTCAGGGCATTGCCGCAGCACAAGTAACAGGAGGGAGGCGCGGCCGCGGCCTATGGCGCATGCGCATTGCATGCAGAGATCCTGTCGGCCGCGAGCCTGTCAGAAGGGACCGCCGTGGCTGTCGGGCGACGGGGGGCTGCGGCGTGGGAGCGGAGGCTGGTTGAGTATGCGGAGGCGGCGTGACATCCATTATAGGGAAATAAAGAACAAAGCCTTGGTTAGGACAGTCATTACAAGGATGAGAGTGGTTTATCGTTACAAAGTCTGTGGATGGAAACGGCCAACTTCAATTTCATTTGTGGGATTCCTCCGATGGATCAGCATCCAGTATTTGTGTGTGTAAAGCCATTTTATGGAATTAAAAGGTGTTTGTTTTTTTTTCACTTTTTTAGAAAATGTAAAGTTCTTCTAAAAAAGGTTG
Organism: Dendrobates tinctorius; assembly: GCF_039654945.1. Classification (NCBI taxonomy): domain Eukaryota; kingdom Metazoa; phylum Chordata; class Amphibia; order Anura; family Dendrobatidae; genus Dendrobates; species Dendrobates tinctorius. The sequence continues at coordinate 10,871,656 of NW_027361808.1, forward strand.
ATATGCTAAATAAAGCAATAAAAAGCAATATCTACCACTATCATACCACCAAACTTGAATACCTCTGCTAGAGCAAGTAGAGATGATGTTCCAAACACCAGTCACCTGACATCAGTGACATTACTTTTGTAAGGTTTCTGTTATAAGAAAATCCCTCTAAAAAGGGAACCCACTTCATTGATAGCTAATACTAGAGAAGAGAGAGAGAGGATTCAAAAAGATATAAATAAACTGGAGAAGTGGGCAGCAACTAACAGAATGGTTTTTAACAGGGAAAAATGCAAAGTACTACATCTTGGCAATAAAAATGAAAAAAGCATATACAGAATGGGAGGAATAGGGCTAAGCAACAGCACATGTGAAAAAGACTTGGGTATACTAATAGATCACAGACTGAATATGAGTCAACAGTGTGATGCAGCAGCAAAAAAGGCAAATGCAATTCTAGGATGTATTAACAGAAGCATACAGTCTAGATCACGTGAAGTCATTATTTCCCTCTACTCCTCTTTGGTCAGACCTCATCTGGAATATTGTGTCCAGTTTTGGGCACCACATTTTAAAAAAGACATCAACAAACTGGAGCAAGTTCAGAACAGAGTGAACAGAATGGTGACCGGTCTGCAAACTCTGTCTTATGAGGAAAGGTTGCAGGATTTGGGAATGTTTAGTTTGCAAAAGAGAAGACTGAGAGGAGACTTAATATCTGTCTACAAATATCTAAAGGGCTGTCACATTGTAGAAGGATCAACTTTATTCTCATTTGCACAAGGAAAGACTAGAAGCAACAGGATGAAACTGAATGGGAGTAGACACAGATTAGATATTAGAAAAAACTTTTTGACAGTTAGAGTGATCAATGAGTGGAACAAGCTGCCACGAGAAGTGGTGAGTTCTCCTTCAATGGAAATCTTCAGAGGCTGGACAGACATCTGACTGGGATGATTTAGCGAATCCTGCTTTGAGCAGGGGGTTGGACCAGATGGCCCAGGAGGTCCCTTCCAACTCTACGATTCTATGATTATGCATTCCCATCTGCAGGCATTAGCGATGGGAGAATATACTTCCAGAACTCCGGTCCATAGGCCAGGTCAGTAATCTATGACCACTGGACGGGAGAGGCCTGTGCTTCTCGGTACTTCCCAGAATTTCTGTCTCCTCTCTTTTGATTAGCCAGGCTGGCACAACACCATCATTGTGGCATGATTCGCACATGTCGTCGCACCGGCCCGGCTTGGTCCTTGCTTCTTTTGATTAGCCAGGCTGGCACATCATGGTGTGCGCGTCAAGCCGTAATGCTGATCTCGCAATGGGTTTGGCCAGTTACTAAACCATGGAGAAAAGGTTTTACTTCCACTGATTGAGGCCAGGGGCAATAAGAATTCATTCTAAGGCTGATTGAATGTCCTATTCTGATCCTCAAAATGAGTGTCACGGATCTTACGCACGGATCCGTTATTTTCATGAATGTGTGAATAGATTCAAGAAACTTCATGAGTCAGTGGCCTATTCGAAAATAATGAAAAAAAAAAAAAAAAGCCAAGGCAGCACTCAGGCATTTCACACATGTCAGAGGGCATGTAAACTTATTGTAAGTCTTAGTCCTGTTTCTGCTAAATACAGATCCTGGTCGGACATTTGATACGCAAATTAAAGAAGCACTCTCACTAAATGTTTTATTGGTTATACCTGTGTAAATGTGGCCAATAAAAGCAGGGTTGTGTAAGGGTGTTAATAAACTTACCAATCCCAGCCTTTCCCGCGTCCCATCCCACTCACATGACTTCCATGACTGCGTCCTCTTTGGGAGCCAGAAGTGGCTTTCACAATGTAAGCCTGTTGAGTGCCAGAACGAGGCCCCATAGACTTGCATTGTAAAGTGACTTCTGGTTAACCTGATTAAGCAAGTTGAAATTGCCATCATATAACCCAGAAGAGGACCGGAGAGGAAGTCGGAGGTTGGTAAGTATATTAACACCTACAGTACACTACATATACATTTACACAAGTAAGGGATTTAAAAGTTTGGTGGGAGGGCTTCTTTAAGTAGACCACAATTAGGTGCGGAGGAATCTGTGAAACCTTGTAGTCCTGATGCGCATTAGGAATCTTTATCTTGTCCATGTCTATTATATAAGGACAGGTTTTACATTTTTTTCTGGTTGCAAGGAAATATTTCTGTTGTTCTTGATGGAAAGGATAGGGAGCTTCGGATCTTGGACAATCCTGGGTGTATGGATTTTATCTGACACTTACTTTCTAATAATGGTTGCAGTTTCCATGCAGCTCCCTTCCACGTCTCCAGATGTGGATTGTAGGCAACTACCTGGTGGCTTTCTTGTTTAGTTTTGTTATATAGGAGGTGGTTTCTTGGTATTCTGGTGGATTTTGCAATTTGGCTTTCAGTTGTCAACCCTACCTTATGGAGACATGAGTAGTCTGGAAAGCTTCTATGTGGTATCATCTTTTCAGCTAGCTAGGTGATAGAAAGTATCCTCCCCTGAGGACTCAGTACTGTACCCCCACATATTCATGGTAGCACCCTGCTCAGCCTACCCCTGTGATCCATCTTGATGTATCTATTACTAGAGATCATTTAGCCTGATAACAAGCTATGGAAAAAGGGAACACATGGTGGTGGCTACTTTAGGATGTCTTTTTATGGGCAAAACAGATAAATTGTGTAAATAAAATAAATTACAATTTTAAAGCATGTCTCCTTTAATGTTAAATGAGAACACATTGTTTATATCAGCCGTGATACATTTTATGTGCACAAGATGTTTAGATAACATTTGGGAGAAACAATGATCAAGCATGTTGAATTTCAACATACCTGATCCCTTCTTCTCAAGGGAGGTAAGCTGCTCCAACGAGTGTCTGGCAGTGACGTCTTCCCACCTCACCGAAGAGCACATTATGGGGAGGCTGCGAGGAATAGCTGGCCTCTGACAACTATTAAAGATATATGGCCACCTTTAGTATTCCCCATCTCATTTTTCTAATTCCACTGCTCTATCGTCATCACTTAACAAACAAATCTTCCCAATGAAATAGCCTTATTGGGTTCTTCATAGAATGAAGCTAAGTTCATACTGGATGTTTTTGCTGCATTTTTTTCTGCAGCAAAACCTGAGTGCTTGGCAGGAAAGAAGCAATGGCAGAAACACAATATTTGCGGTGTTTTTGGTGCGTTTTTCATGAATTCAATGGGTGAAAAACGCTGAAAAAACGCACGGTGTGGACTCAGCCTAAGTGTGAAGATTATATTATCCAGCCCCATAAACATGGTGATAAAATGTCAAACAGAAAACGAGCCCCAATTTTGCATCTATGTTAGGTGATAATAAAATGAAGTCACATGTCACTTCGGTTCCAATGGAAAAAAAAATGGGTTTACACAAGGTATTAAAGGGTATCTGTCACCAGGTTGTTGTTAGTTAAGCCGAGAGAAAACATTATGTAGAGACAGAGACCCTGATGCTAGTGAAGGGTCACTTATTGGGCTGCTTACTGTACTTTTGAAAATATATCAGAGTGTTTTATCTACAGGAGATCAGTAGAAGACTCGTAAATCTGCTGCCATGTAGTCCAACATACTCATGAGGTCTGTATAGTCCCAGCCTCCACCAGCTTTCTGCCTATGCTCTGGGTATACAGAAAGCTGTGCTGTTGCTAAGTGATATACAAGGCTCAACATTCAAATCTGAAGCAGATTAAAAAAAAGCGATTTTTCCAAGCCTGCAGCAAGCAGGGTTGAGGAGTGAGTAAGCCAAACCTCTGACTCCTCAATTTCCCTGACTCCAGTTCCACAGCACAGCCTCACTATTGAGCATGTATATAAAGTGCAGCACAGATTCATCTCAGCTAAAAGCCAAGATCCTTAGATCAGGAACAGACATTTATAGGACATTTCATAACTTTCCAAAATTCTTATGAAAACATTTACAGCACATCCACAGAGACGGTCCATTTTATACCGACAGACTCCACAGCCCCGGTGGAAGGCCCTGGTTATAAACACTACTATTTCATATGAGAAAGAAATCTTTCCAAAGAGGGGATACACAGCTACATTTCAAAAGGTCTGGGGTCTTCAGTTAGATAGTCACCTAACCCTTGATCTTCATGCATCACATTGGTTACACTTCGTTCGTGTTTTCGTGTGTTATTTTTCCTTCCTCATCACAACCTAGAGTGTTGCAGACCCCAGAACAGCATTATTCTGGCGTTTTGCTCATCAGTCCAGATGTTTCATCTAGCCAAAGAGTACTTTATTTTTCTGCTCCATGTATACAGTGGGGAAAAAAAGTATTTAGTCAGCCACCAACTGTGCACGTTCTCCCACTTAAAAAGATGAGTGAGGCCTGTAATTGACATCATAGGTAGACCACAACTATGGGAGTCAAAATGAGAAAACAAATCCAGAAAATCACTTTGTCTAATTTAGCAAGATTTATTTTGCAAATTATGCAGATCTCCTCTAGAGCAGTGATGTTTTGGGCCAGTCGCTGGGCAACATAGACTTTCAAATCCCTCCAAAGGTTTTCTATGGCTTTGAGATTTGAAGACTGGCTAGGCCACTCCAGGACATTTATATGCTTCTTACAAAGCAACTCCTTCGCTGCCCTGGTGGTGTGCTTGGGATAATTATCATGCTGAAAAACCCATTCACGTTTCATCTTCAATGCCCTTGCTGATTGAAGGAGGTTTGCACTCAAAATCTCACGATATATGGCCCCATTCATTCTTTCATGTACACGGATCAGTTGTCCTGGTCCCCTTGCAGAGAAAACAGCCGTGTGACGGGTTAAAACTAAAATCAGAGCTTAAGTTTCACTTCTCCATTTCTCTGTAGGTTTCGTTTCTTAACTTTTGTTGCTGTAAGATAAATTTTTGTAACTGGCATGGGCTGTCATGAAACCAGATTGTTCTCATCAGGTGCAAAGATAAGGGAGGCGGGGGTGTAAAACTCTGAAGAATATGCCATTATACTACTTTCTACGCTATTTAGGTACGGACATATATGTAGTTTCCGGTTTTCTTGCAATATTATTGGCTTATAAAGTGAAATGATGCTATTGGTACTTGAGAACCTTGCATAATTAAGCAAAAGATTATAAAATATGTGACTAAAATAAAGGGGCTTAGTGATCTGCCTCGATCCTCCCGTACAGAGACCCCAGTCTCTGTGTGGTCATTTGAGTTGCTAGCAACACTGTGGAATAATTTGGAAATCACTGGATCAACCTTGAAGGGTTAATTTAGCCCTCCCAAAATAGCTACCTCGACAGCCGCAAAGCATGGTGTTGCCACCCTCATGCTTCACAGTAGGTATGGTGTTCTTTTGATGCAACTCAGCATTATGTCTCCTCCAAACGCGACGAGTTTTGTTTCTACCAAACAGTTCTATTTTGGTTTCATCAGACCAGGACATTCTCCCAAATGCTCACTAGCAAACTTCAGATGGACCCAGACATGTATTGGCTTAAGCAGGGGGACACGTCTGGCACTGCAGGATCTGAGTCCCTGGCGGAGTAGTGTGTTGCTGATGGTAGCCTTTGTTACAGTAGTCCCAGCTCTATGCAGGTCATTCACTAGGTCCCCCCATGTGGTTCTGGGATTATTGCTCACTGTTCTTGTGACCATTTTGACCCCACGGGGTGAGATCTTGCGTGGAGCCCCAGATCGAGAGAGATTATCAGTGGTCTTGTATGTCTTCCATTTTCTTATTATTGCTCCCACAGATGATTTCATCACACCAAGCTGTTTGCCTACTGCAGATTCAGTCTTCCCAGCCTGGAGTAGGGCTACAATTTTATACTGATAACAAGTTCAAATAGGTGCCATTACTACAGATAATGAGTGGAGGACAGAGGAGCTTCTTAAAGAAGAAGTTACAGGTCTGTGAGTAGCCATAAATCTTGCATGTTTTTAGGTGACGAAACACTTGTTTTCCACCATAAATTGCAAAATAAATCTTGACAAATTAGATAAGGTGATTTTCTGGATTTGTTTTCTCATTTTGACTCCCATAGCTGTGGTCTACCAATGACGTCAATTACAGGCCTCTCATCTTTTTAAGTGGGAGAACTTGCACAATTGGTGGCTGATTACTTTTTTTCCCCACTGTATATGACTTCTGTTTTGCATATGTAGCCAGTTATTGGATTGCATATCCATCTTGTACCAATTCATTGCTGTTTGATTTTTTGCAACATGTAAAATAAAACAAATAAAAAAAAAAAATAAGCAAAAAATAAAGCAAATGGGGGTACATACCTTCACAACTTTTCAGCAAAGATTTTTTTAAGCGCTTAACTTAAGTAAATGAATTGGAAATTTCCTGCAGATAAGAGGCTTTGTACTATGTTCTGGATGTTAGTTCAGATAAAACAGAAATGCTACAAGCTATGGTATGTGCCAGATCATTACAGAAAACACCAAGGTCTCTCGCCACCAAGCAAACAACAGAACAACTATGCCTACTGACACCTCGATGAACATTTTTTACTAATTCGACTGCCCTGTCACAAATGATAATCTAATAAATGGCTTCTTACTTACCAAAGTGCTTAACCCCTTAACGACCACCAATACGCCTTTTAATGGCGGTCATTAAGAGGCCTTTTGCCTCAGCGCCACTGACAACCTGCGGTATCGGCTCTGACCAGTTTTGAAACCAATTGAGGGCGATTAACCCCTTAAATATCGCTGTCAATTGCGACACCGGTATCTAAGTGGTTAAAAGGAAATTAAAAGACCCCCTTAGGCAGGATCAACCCCCACAGACGTTATCATGGGCGCCGATCATTGCCATGGTACCCCATGGTCATCTGATGAGCACAGGGCACAGTGGCCTGGAAGTTCCTGCTATACGCAGGGTCTCACAGGCTCTGTCAGTGAAACAATGACAGGTCTCCAGCATTTCAATACACGTGTACTGCAATGCATGAGCTCAATGATCAGAGTAAAAAATACACATGTGCCACAGTAAAAAAAAAAAAGCTTCATAAAATATGTAATTGAGTATTTTGTGTATGGTTTGGGAGGGATTTCATACTTTGTGGGGGCATAATACTCTAAAGGGGTATCATAGTGAGTGAGACCACTTAGAGGCTTCTGTAGGGGCAAAATAACAGGCTGGTTTCACATTACCTTTTTTTGCGCAGTGCATCGTGCGCGTCCATGCGCATGCGTACCTATGTTTAACATGGGGGGCGCATGGTCTAGCGTTTGCACACGTTCATATGCGTTTTTGAGCGCATGCGTTTAAGGTGTGCGCCCAGGTGCAGACACAACCTGTTGCATTTTTGGGTCCGTCCAACGGCGCCAAAAAAACGCAAGCGCACACTTGCGCACGGAATGCGACAAAATAACGCATTACAGTCTATGGGAATGCGTTATTGTAAGGTATCACAAGTTGTGGTTTATGTAGAGATGATAGAATGTGAGGAACGTCCTAGAAAATCAGGAAAGTGAAGATGTCTGTGTGTTACATTTTACAGGGACAAGTTATCGATGGAATAAGAGGTCACGGCGATCTGGACCGAACGCCAAGGAAAAAGGAAAATGAATGACAACAATCAGCGAGAACGTCACTGGTGAGAACCTGCACAATATACACATGTATGGTCACTGTATGGCGGTAATATCAGTCGTAGTACAGTGTTTTTGGTTAAAGTAGTTGTCCAAGCTTGAAGCTAAAGTCTGCAGTGACTATGTGACTGCGGACTTCTAAATTCTCACAGATCTTGCTGCGAGGATTCTCTGGTGCTGGTATTGGGAATTGGTGATTATGTGTAGTGGTGTAACTTGAACAGCCTGAGCCTCAAAGCAAAAGCTTTAATGGGGCCCCCAATTATTGCAAATTTTTAATAGCATTGGTCTTTTTATAAATAGGCAAAAGGTACTTTTGGAACCCCTAGTCTCCAGGGCCAGGGTGCAATTGCAACTCTCACACCTACTGTAGTTGCGCCCTTGATCATGTTATTGGAAGTATGTGATTTGCATACATAAGCAGTCACATGCTAATTAGCCGTGCATGGCCTTGCACAATACAAATTAGCAAAGCCAAATACAGTTAGTTGGATTGTGGCCAGAGGTGTGAAAATCGCATTCTGGCGGTCACATGCTGGCCGCTCCCAATGGCGGCACTAAAGAATCCTCACAGTGTGCACAAAGACTTTAACGTCAACCCCTTTAACGATCAGCATGTCCCAGTGCTTTTCCAGACACATTTACATTCCAAAAACCAAATGTCGCGTCGTCCCTTCTGAGCACTGCCATGTGTCCAGACAGAACTTTTTGACTACTAGGTGAGGTATTGCTGCTCTCAGAAGTGGGTAACAAAACTGAATCGTCCACTTTTTCATGTTACCACTTGCAAAAGTGAAAATGTTAAGACCTAAATCAACATTTTTGTGGAAAAAAAAATGAAAATTTTCAATAGGACGGCATAATGCATCAAATTCTGTGTAAGGCTGCGTTCACACGTTGCGGTTTTTAACACGCGATATTGCCGCGAAAAATAAGCATCCCATGCATTCCTATGGGATTCCGCAATGCTGTGCTAATGCTGCGTTTTTTTCTGTGGCAGAATCGCTTCACGGTAAAAAACGCAGCATGCTCATTAATTTAGCAGAATCGCAGTGATCCTGCACCCATAGGAATGCATTGTTCTGCTTACTTTCCGCATGTGGCTGTGCCCAGCATGCGAAAAGCAAGCAGAACATTTGCAGATGGTACCCACGGTCCGGAGGAGAGGAGAGTCTCCTCCGGGCTGTGGGTACCATATCCCTGTAAAAAATAAAATTAAAATAAAAAAATATTGTTATTCTCACCTTCCGGCGTCCCGCGCAGATTTCCCGCCTCCCTCCACGCTCCCGGCATCTTCCGGTCCCAGTAATCCTTTGCGAGAATGACCGCGATGACGTAGCGGTCGTTCGCGGTGACATCGCGGGAGCGCGACGTCTCGCGGTCATTCACGCAAAGGATTACTGGGACCGGAAGATGCCGGGAGCGTGGAGAGAGGCAGGAAGGCTGCGCGGGACGCCGGAAGGTGAGAATAACAATATTTTTTTTACATCCTATATTTTACTACTGATGCTGCATAGGCAGCATCAGTAGTAAAAAGTTGGTCACACTTGTCAAACACTGTTTGACGAGTGTGACCAACCTGTCAATCAGTTCTCCAAGCGATGCTCCAGATCGCTTGGAAACCGCTAGCATTCTGCAAGCTAATTACGCTTGCAAATCGCTAGTTTTTCAGCGGGAAAATCGCGGGAATTTAAAATGCGATTATCCCGCGGAATGGAATTCCGGAGTTCTCGCGGTAACTTCCGCTACGTATGTACGTAGCCTAATACTTGTAAGTTCAAAATGGTCACTATACACCTGAAAAAAATCTTTGAGGGGGTGTAGTTTCCAAAATGGGGTTGGGGATGAAGTACCGTACCTTAGGGGCTGTGTAAATATGACACATTGCCCGCAATCTATTTCAGCCAAATTTGTGTTCTAAAATTCAAATGGTGCCCCTTTCCTTCTGAGCCCTGCGCCCAAACTGAGGTATCAGTGTGCTCAGAAGAAATTAGGTTATAAACTGGATCCATTTTCTCATGCTATTTCTTGCAAAAGTGAAAAAATTGGAGCTAAAGTATCACTTTAGTGGAAAAAATTACAATATTTTTTCTTTAATTCCATTTTGCGTTAATTCCTGTGTAGCACCTGAAGGGTTAAGCAATTTCCCGACAACAGTTTGGGAGTATTTGAGGGGTGCGGTGCGTTAAATGGTATCACTTTTGGTAAATTTTCCAGTTTATAGGCCTCGCAAAGTCCATTTAATTCTGAATAGGTCCCTAAAGAAACAGGTTTTGTAAATTTATTGAAAAAAAATTGAAATTGCTGCAAAACTTTTAAACCCTCTAACATCCGAGCAAAAGAAAAATGGCGTTTGAAAAACGATGCAGATGTAAAGTAGACATACTGTATGGGAACTGTTATTTATTAATTATGGTATTTTGTACAGCATGACTAACTGGTTTAAGGATATCAAAATTGAAAGTTTGAAAATTGTGAATTTTTCACCAAAATTCCAATATTTTCACAAATAAATGCAAAACATATCACCCTAAATTTACCACTCAAAGTACAATGTATCAGGGAAAATACAATCTCAGAATCGGTGGGATACATTGACGCGTTCCAAGGTTATTACCACATAAAGTGACACTGGGCATTTGGCCCAGTCACTAAAGTTAAAATTGGCTCCATAACAAAGGGGTTAAAAATGACAGTATGGTATTTAACTACACATATGATAACTTAGAGGATGTGCTCACAGTGTACAGGGTGCGTCAATGGGACTTTACCCTGTCATACATTCCTGACACCATAAAAACGTCTCTATGTTAGTAAATGTGAGGGTTTGTGTGTACATAGGTATGATCTGTAGGAAGCTGGTGAATTCTATCCGTACGGAGGGCAGGAGCTGCTGCAGACCTTCCTTAGCAAACACCCTGTAATATGGCCATGCTGCAAGACGCCTAACCTGAGAAAGAATCGGCGCTAGCTGCCCTGTTCTTAAAGGACCAGTGTGCACCTGCTAAGATGCTCACAGCCAATAGCTGGGAAGCACCTTATTTAAAAGGCATCCTCCTCAATAGAGAGTGCTCAAGCCACGAGTATCATTAGTGTGTTAGTGGTGTAACTAGTGAGTTGCTCGGTCCCTAGGTCCTGATGCGGTCAGTGTCCAGACCGTGCAGTCCCTGGTCCTTGTGTGGCCAGTCCTGAACCCGTAGTCCTTGGTCCTAGTGCGGCCAGTGCCTGAACCTTGTCCCCTGGTCTGTGTTCAGCCAGTACCCGAAACTATATCCGAGACCAGTGTGTGTGAACCTGTGCCTATCCAAGTATTCAGAGTATCCCGACGGTCCTGTCAGTCCCCTAATAAGACCTGCCTGAGACTCAGTGTCAGTAACCCTTCTACCTGTGGATCCTGAACCTAGTAGTAATAGCCCGAGTCCTATCTGTGTCTGTATCTGACCCCTGAGGTCATCTGCTGCAGTAATGGTGACTGCCGAGGAGTGGTACATGGTTGTTGACTGCAGCCAAAGCCCGACTCCACAATCAGGAGCTCCAGTGAACATAAGGTAGCCACTTGGCTAAGCCTTTCCTACGTATGCCCGGCTGCCGTACACAGTGGATCCACCTGCGTGCGTAACAGTTACAATCACCGCTTGGTAATTACTCTCCGGCACCCTGACAGCCTTCTCTGCACATGCAAGCTGCACACACATGCTGCAGAGCAGACTGTCAAAGTGTCAAGAAATTATTAAAAGCACTCTCACTGCGTAGTAAGCGGTGACTGTAACAGATCCCTGCACCGCCCTGATGACTGAAAGTGACTGGCTACAGGGAAGATAGATGTTGATTTTCTCTCTGTAACCGTGCTCCCAGTAAAGCAGGCATGCATGATTTTAACACAATTTACCTGCAGATTAACCATAAATCTGAAAGTAAAGAGTGTTTCCCAACATGACAAATATGTATGAGTTTCTTTACAGTCAATCACAGATTACACTTTACGACAACCAAATAATCACCATTGTAGGTTTAATAATTACTGTAGAATATGTGCAGTGTTTCATCTGCTGCTTTATCCAATTTTGCTTTTAGCAATAAGTAATCTATCATTAGGAAATGTCTGGACAAATAAAAATCAAACAAAAGTCTTAATATCCACTTATTGAGAAAGGCATTATAGATGTTTCCCAACGCTCAAGATCATTAATGGACATCTGTTAATAGATTGCCTGGAAGAAACTGCAGCTATCATATTGCGTGTGTGTTATCTGTCCAAAAAGGTATCCGAGAGAAGCAAGTATTATCTGATGTGAGGTTTAGTAAGCCCCCGTAGCCATGACCTTTATAATTAGAGACTTGTTGTAATCTGGTCACTAAAATTCCTGTGAAATATTCCACTGGTTATAGACTGTAAGGTCGCCACTAAAAGGTCCCGGGATAGAGGTGGATTTGGAAGGGATCACGTTGTACTCACACTATCATTTTCAGAACAACTAATCCAAAGGTTCTCTAGCCTCCTTTTTTTCTCTAACTCCTTCCAGTACTCAACATTGACAGATCATAGATAAAAGTGATCAAGTGCTAGCTAGATTAACATCAAGATCCCACTTCCATGCATTTTAGAGCTGCAGACATGTTACGGTCATCCACCCCCTTCATCCTCACATCTCTCTTCTTACATAAGTTTAAGGTCAACCCATTCCTGCTGAGCTACAGGTCACAGAGAAAGGTGGGAACCAAACTGTATTAGCAGTTAATTCTTGGTAGAGACAAAAAAAGTGGCAGGCAAAAGTAGGTATCTGTGAAAGGTGCCATCCCACAATAAATATAAGGGGTTGCAACTTACTGGACAAAGAAAAAACACCAAGGTTACTTATCGGTAGCTGGTTTTTCCAGAGCCCATGACGGCACACATGAGAGAGGGGATCCGCCCAGTCAGGAGAGGAACCCTACTGAAGATAAAAGGGGCGGTACCTCTCCCTCGCTTCAGTTGGTGTACAGAGCATGAGAGGCCCCCCGGGTTAGTGCACATGGTAAAACTATCACCACATTATATCTAACTAAAAAAAAGCACCCAAACTATAGTCCACACCAAAGAAGTGAAAAAGGGGGGGAATATACAGGTGCCGTCATGGGCTCCGGAAAAACCGGCTACCGGTAAGTAACCTTGGTGTTTTCCCGTCTCCCATGACGGCACACATGAGAGACTTTTGTAGAATAAGACACCTTAGGGAGGGACCACCGCTTGCAGCACTCTTCTACCAAAGGTTAGGTCAGTAGAGGAAGACAGATCAAGTCGGTAGTGCTTAAAAAAGGTGGAAGGTGAGGACCAAGTAGCGGCTTTACAAATTTGTTCAATCGATACCTCAGCCTTCTCTGCCCAGGAGGTAGCCACGGCTCTGGTGGAGTGAGCCTTGATGCCTTCTGGAACTGGAGCGTCATTTGCGGAGTAGGATAACATAATGGCCTCCCTGATCCATCTGGCAATGGTACTCTTAGCTACCCCGTGCCCTTTTCGACTACCCTTAAAGGCTACAAAAAGGGACTGATCTTTCCTCCACTGACTAGTTACTGACATGTATTGTACTATGGCTCTTCTTACATCTAATGTATGGAACTTTTGCTCCCCAGGGTTTCTAGGATTGTTACAGAAAGATGGCAAGGAGATCTCCTGAGTCCTATGAAACTTTTGGACTACCTTGGGGAGATAGGCCGGGTCTGGTCTTAGAACCACTCGGTCATCCAAGATCTGTGTATATGGAGGACATATAGATAGAGCTTGTAGGTCGCTCACTCTTCGGGCTGATGTTAAGGCTACCAGTAAAACAGTTTTAAGTGTAAGTAGCTTTGGTGACAGCTCTAGTAGTGGTTCAAAGAGGTCTTTGGTTAAGGCCTCTAAGACTAGGTTGCTAAGTTGCAGTTATATAGGGCACCCAAAGCTGAGACTTGGACTTTGTGTGTGTTAGTGGCTAACCCCAGTTGTAGCCCCGACTGTAAGAATTCTAGGATAGGTCCCACTGGCGCTACATCCACCAAGGGTTCCCCCAGGAAGTCTAGGAACTTTTTACACGTTCTACCGTAGATTTGGGATGTTATAGGTTTCCTACTTTTCAACACGGTGGAGACTAACCCTGGAGAGAATCCCTGGCGACTCAGTAGCGCCCTCTCAAATTCCAGGCTGCTAGATGGAAGCCCTTCACCTGAGAGTGGACCACTGGTCCCTGGGAAAGCAGGTCTAGAATCTCCGGTAATATCCATGGATCTGTCACCGACATGAGTCTCAGAAGGGAGAACCAAGGCCTCCTCGGCCAAAACGGAGCTATAAGAATTATTCTCGCTCGATCCTCCCTGATTTTCCTGACCACTACTGGGATCACTGTTATCGGGGGAAATGCATAGGCCAGGATGAACTTCCAGGGCATCTACTGCGAAGGGGGTTTTCCCTTGGATTTAGTGAGCAGAACTTCCTGACCTTCCGGTTGTGTGCGGTAGCGAATAGGTCTATTTCTGGTTTGCCCCAGGCCTGAACTATTTGTTGGAAGACTTGGGGGTTTAGGGACCATTCCCCTTGTCTTAGGTGCCTGCGACTCAGGACGTCTGCCTGTATATTTCTTTTATCTTTCTTTTTAAGGGCTGCCTTTAGGGAACCTTTCACCTCCTGTTGTATTAACTCTTTAAGGCTAGTCACCAAATCAGGGGTCTCCTCCTGTATAGTTTTGTTTATACAGTCAGCGCAGAGGTCTTTCTGCCACTGATCTGCTAGCGGGTGTTTGCAAAGGGCGCATTCTCTATTCTTGATTTTGCTGCTAGCCTTCCTCGACCCCTAATGATCAAACAGAGAAAATGGAACCCCGTTACCATAAGGGTGACATTCACGTAGATCACTCACCACCGCTGTCAATCAGGGGTACCGATCTCGGAGGCTCCTCAGATGCACTTGTGACGTTTCTCCTGGATGTCTCAGAGTCATGCCGGTTGCGTTTATGACTGCCGCTCCCACCACTCGAGCGACTGCTCGAGGTATGCTGGCGGCTCGGCCTGGCATCTGGCGAGAGGTCTTGCTGCTGACGCTGCTCGTCTTGCCCCACTTCCATCATGAAGCCTTGGGTATGAGTGCGTCTTCTGTGGTCATCCCCCTTATGTAAGGGGGATCCACTGCACTCTCCGCCTCCTCCGGTTAGCCCCACAGCCCCTCCCCCCCTGCCATGCCGCCGGGATCTCCTTTCGCCGGCCGGCGTTATTTGCTATGGGCGCCACCATCTTGGATCACCGGCGCCGCCTCCCGACGTCACACGGGCACGCCCCTTTCCCAGCGTGCCCTGCGTGACGTCAGAGGTGCGCAACCCGGAAGCGGCCGTTCCCTGACGCTCCTGCGCTGCTTCTGGACGCGGCAGAGGGGGAGAGGGCAGCGCGGCAGCCACGGCAGAGCCCCAGGACCCCAGCCGTGCTGCTTCTGTCCCCGCTCGGACACTGAGCCCCCGGGGGACCCACGGACGGCGCTTCCCCCTCCCGACACACAGCGCTCAGGAACCAGCCTGATCTTCCACGGCGGCACGAGAGAGGGGCAGGTACGTGATCTTCAGAACACAGGTTCCTGTCAGGACAGGAAACCCAACTGAAGCGAGGGAGAGGTACTGACCCTTTTATCTTCAGTAGGGTTCCTGTCCTGACTGGGCGGATCCCCTCTGTCATGTGTGCCGTCATGGGAGATGGGAAAAAGGTTCTTTACACTTCCTGCTGTGCCGCTTAGTACTGAGCAACAGAGCAATGCTGCTCCCTCTGTACTAAAGAGAAGTGGAGCAGAGACCATCACCTCCTTAAACCCATCAGATGTTTTCCTTAGGACTGTTTCACACTTACGTTATTGGCGTCAGTTGCCATCCGCCAAAAAGGCGGAGAACGGATCCGTGTCCATCAAGACACCAATGGGTGCCAGCGGACCGTTGCATTGACGGGGTCCGCCGATTAAAGGAACCGCAGGAAATCCAAAAGTACCGCCGTGGTAGCGGGGTCGGGAGAAGAGAGAGAGCGCGGGGCCTCGGGACTGGGAAGAGCCGCAAGAAGAGATCTGGGACGAGATCGCGGGGTGAGGAGAGAGAGAGCGAGAGATTTGTCACCCGCCGGTAGAATTTAGGGTTAACTTTCGGCGAAGCCAATTCCGGGCATGCGCAGTCTAGAAATGCGGATCCGGCAACCGAAAAAACGCTGCAGTGTCCGTCCTGCCATGTCAGCGGACGCTAAAATTTTAGCGGATCCATACAAAAACGGATCCAGCGGATAAACATCCGTCAAGATCCGCCGTTAATGCAAGTCAATGGGGAAAAAACGGATCCGCCAACAAAAATGGCGGATCCGTTTTTTTTGCAAAACGGCGGATTTTGACTGATGCTGAAAGACGTATGCGTGAAAGAGGCCTTAGTGAAAGGGGCCTAACTGACAAATGAAGGCGCCCACCCTTGGTTGTGAGAGGAAGCACAGCACAGAGTGAAGTAAGGTGTTGCTCCTGCTGTACTACTAGCAAGCAGAGGTATACATAGAAATCATGGGGCTCTAAAGCAAAAGTCCATAGTAGGCCACCCATGGTCTCTAATGAATTACAAAGCAAGGCTCCTACATCAGGACAATTGTTATCCTCCAGTTATTTTTCTGATCTTTTCATCATCCAACCAAAACTGAATGACCTATAAATAAACTTACAAATGGCGACACCACCAGTATGCATGTTGTGATTTTATACAGGTTTCTACAGAATTTAAGTCCCTAAAATGCACTACTGTGTTAATTACCTGTGAAATGTGTCACCTACAACAAGTTGGTTGCAAGAGCCATAATGTTTTTATTCTTCTGTAAGGGCTTGTTTTTTGTGGGATTTGTGGAGTGACTTATACTTTTGAATGACACCATTTCACCACATGGTGAGCTGGGAAAAAGGGAAAGTAAAATCCAAATGAGGTGAAATTGCAAAAAAATGTCATTCTGACAGTGGTGTTTGGGAATGGTTTTTAAAGTGTACATAGTGTGACAAAAATGACCAGTCAATTATGGTTTTTTACAAAAAAAAAGACCTTTTATTATACTCACAGACGGCGCGGTCTGGTCAGATGGGCGTCTCTAGTCTTTACCTGGCACCTCTTCTCTTCTTACAATCGCCGTCCTCCTTCTTGCTGTGTGTGGATGACAGTGTCTCCATTGTGCTCCTGCGCAGGTGCACTACTCTCTCTGTCCTGCCCAGGGCAGAACAAAGTACTGTAGTGTGCATGCGCTGGCTTTACCTATGGGTTATCTGCTCTCTTTGGCCTTTCCTTGCACATGCACACTACCGTGTATTGCTTACAGCATTCTAGTATGCTCTAATAGAGGGCTGAAAAATGCTGGCCATAATTTATTTTTATTGGGGGGAAAAAGAAGGTGATTCAAACTTTTATGTTTCTTTTTCCCTTTTTTTTTCTTTTTAATGTACTTGTTAGACTTGAGCCTGCAAACACCTGACCGCTTGTGCAATAAGCAGCAATACCACACTATTGCTATATATAGCAAAAATCACTGGTTTTCAAAAATTCAGACTGGGTTTCATTTGATCTCCATGTTGACAGCTGTGGAGCTCTTCTGCAGGCTTTCAGTTGAAATAGCAACCCATCAGCACCCCACGGTCATGTGAATTGCATGATGTTCCCCCACGCTGGCACAATGTTAATGTCGATGTCAGATTGACAGCAGCATTTAACCGGTTAATAGTCGTGGGCAGAGCCCCGCTCCACCCTGCCATCTCTTCAGGACTTGCAGATGTTACTCAGACATGTGTATAATGTTTTAATAGTATTACTGTGCTTGTTAAAGTATACGTTGTCCTTTGCTGCCATTTACGGACCATTGTTATTGTATGTCCTTATGTATTGCAGATATAATCTCCCATCCTGCCTCTCTTTGTAACTTCCATCTTTTTCTCACATTCTTTTCTTTCTGCACTGTGAATAAATGACCAAAAAGTTTGTCCACTGCATCATCCACATACAGCTGGTCAGTTTGAAGAGGAAGGGATAGCGAGTAACCCATCTACTATTGTTTGTACAGAGATCCGTACTATCATTCAGACATATCTCACCTATGTTCATCGGTGGCAGAATACTTATAGTTTACTGAAAAACAGGGGAAAAAAATTCCAAGAGAGGTGAAACTGCGACCATTCCCTGCAATTCTACCATTACATCAATACCGAACTTAACAAGTTTTTCTGTCAGTGGTAAAAAAAAAAAATTTCAGTCACCATTTTCTGAGACTTAAATTTTTTTTGTGTTCCTGTCTATGGAGCTGTATGAGGTCTTGTTTTTTGGATGACCCAACATTTTTTTTTATTGATACCATTTTGTGGCTCATATTACATTTTCATCACTTGTTATTGTATTATTTTTGTGACATGCAGAGACTGAAAACCACAATTCTGGCGTATTAGTCATTTTATCACTTTTCAGTGCTTAAAGATTGGTTTTAATATATTTCATATTTTGATAGACCTGATATTTTTAGGATCGTACAATACAAAATATATATATTTTTTAATGGTGGAAAAGAGGGCGAGAGGTGTTATTCAAATCATTTTAGTTTCTGCAACTTTTTTTTTTAATTTACTTTGCATTATAGCCTAATTATGGAACTTAACCCTGCAGCCATTCAATCGCTTGTAGTATATATGGCAACAACAAAGTATTAAGTATTTTAACCCCTTCACAACATGCGCTGTACATGTACTGTGCATGTCGTGTCTCTCCCTTTGATGTGGGCTCTGGCGCGGAGCCCACATCTTTCCCGGAACATGTCTGCTGTTTTGATCAGCTGACATGTGCCTGCAACAGCCGCAGGTGGCATCGCAATCCACCCACGGCAGATAACTCAAAATGGCTTCCATAGCACCTCAGCAGTGACACAATGCCATGCCGCACTGATGCAGCAATTGATGCAAAAGTATAAAGAATTTTAATTTACTGAGATAATGACTTTGGGTTTTCATTGGCTGTAAGCCATAATCATCAACATTAACAGAAATAAACACTTGAAATAGATCACTCTGTCTGTAATGACTCTATATAATATATGACTCACTTTTTAATTGAAGAACTGAGATAAATTAATTTTTGATGATCTAATTTAATGAGAAGCACTTGTAAATCTCCAAGGGACATGATTCAGTTGAAACCCCCAAGGGATCTATTCACTACGAGGCAGCAGAGTTACCCTGGAAACTGTCTGGCCTCTGTTCAGCGCCATCCTTATTTTCAGAAGTGCACAAAACTGTGGCGGACTGCGCTTTAATGCACCCTAAAAAGACAGACACCACCGGATCATAGGTCAGAAGGCATCCACAATGCCTCCATCTGCCTCATTATATGGAATCTTCTGCTGGGGGTTACGTCTGAATCACGCATTTCAGAGATTTTCATGGAAATCCCGATGTAAGCGCTCAGCATAGAGCGCAGGATAAATGTGTGCCGAGCCTTACTGCAATTTTTGGGAGGCAGAATGAAAAAAAATCAACAGGTGAAGAACTGGTTTTATGTATTCTTTTCGTCGTTCCTTGTGCGGTATAAGTGATTAGACGACTTTATTCTTCATGTCAGTGCAAATACAGTGATACCAGATTTATATCTGGATTTTAGGCTTAGCTGCTGACAAACACTAAAAAACTATTGCAAGTTTTGGCATTACCATATTCTGACAGCTATAATTTTTCCACATTTCTGCCGACAGAATCAAGTGACAGCTTTTTTTTTTTTGCGGATGAGTTGATGTTTCTATTCGTACCAATTTCAGGCACATGACATTTTTTGATCACTTTCTAGTCTGATTTTTTGGGAGGCGGAGTGAACAAAAACGAGCAATTCAGGAATTTTTTTTAAGCCGTCAATTCTGTCATTGTGTTTTTTGTTTTTATAGCGTTTATCGCATTGGTAAAAATGACTTTGCAGCCCGACTCTCCAAGGCAGTATAATTACAATTGTAAGCCTGGAGTGTCTAAATGGTCACACGGACATGGAGATAAGAAAGTGCTAAGTGCAGTCCCTGGGGAAGGTCAGACCCCACGCGTAACGACAACAAGTGTCTTCATCAGGGGCATAAGTCATCAGGGATTCATGGGTGACTATTGCTGTTCATGTTGTATGATGATCTTATGTATTTTCTATGCATGATTTAGGTGCTATGTATTAGCTACACCTATGCCTTGCCATATT
Source organism: Dendrobates tinctorius (assembly GCF_039654945.1). NCBI lineage: Eukaryota > Metazoa > Chordata > Amphibia > Anura > Dendrobatidae > Dendrobates > Dendrobates tinctorius. The sequence goes on from NW_027361808.1 coordinate 10,891,461, forward strand.
TCTCTAGAACTTGGTTCTGCCAGTAATCACCTTATTTAAAGGTTTTTGGTGTTATTCCCTGCTGTCATCTCTCTTTTTTAGGTATATGTTATATGCCGATTAAATATCTGTTTACATTTATTATCAACTTGTGACCTGGATATTGACAAGGAACATGTACCTTATATTTCCTAAATGCTTTTTGTGCCTTCATGTCCTGGGTTTATATTCTATTGGTCAGTTCTCGTGTCTTTTTGCCTGTTTGGCTTTTTAAATGTTTTTACCTGTTTTTTCCATGCCTATGTGTGAATTGACATTGTATTATATACCTTTTGAATAAATATTTTTGTACAGGTTGATCCCATGTATTGTGTATACTTTTCTCTTCAGTCTTTGCATGAGAATCTACAGCAGTGTGAACGAGCCTTAAAGTGGAGAATCTTACCTGAAGTAGATACAATCCAGGTTAGGATATTGGCACATACTTTGCTATGAGATCAGGTATGAGATCTGATTTTCTGACCCAACCAGAAGCTAGTCCAATCCCACTACCCAGATCTCATTCTCACCACAAAAGCCATAAATTCTAAGTTTTACATGTTCACGATCATTTCTATTAATTTCTGGCAGCATATAGATTAATAGAATACAGAGGCTCGTACTATGATACAGTAATACAGTAAGAGCCTCTGTATTCTATTAATCTATATGCTGCCAGAAATTAATAGAAATCATCTTGAACATGTAAAACTTAAGGTACTGTCACACTAAGCGATATCGCTAGCAATATTGCTATAACTTGTGACGTTATAGCGATATTGCTAGCGACATCGCTGTGTCTAATACTTACCTACGAACCGCTCCCCCGCTGGTTATCGCTGATCGCGTGAGAACGTCCTGGACCGTTTCTCGTCGTCAGCTTCCTGCGGAGAGACGAGCGACGAACGTGGAGCCGGGCGGGAGGACGCAGGATCGCCTAGTGTGACAGGTAAGTAGCGACCCCCGTCCCCAGCGATGTCGCTGGTGAGATCTGCCTGTGTGGCAGCTCACTAGCGACCACTTAGCGATGTACCAGCGATCCTGACCACGTCATATCACTGGTCGGGATCGCTGGTGCATCGCTAAGTGTGACAGTACCTTTAGAACTTATGGCTTTTGTTGTGAGAATGAGATCTGATTTTGTCTACACCATGCATGCTCCTGTGTGAAATTAAATAATAGCCTTTCATCTAGACAAATCAGATCTCATACTTTGCACTGAAGAGGGCCAACACCATGAAATACTATCTGCAAACTGAGATCCTGGCTTGGATTTTATCCTAAGTCATATGGCAAAACTCGATAAAAAAAGGTCGATATTGCCGTTTACGATTGCTACTTCCAATAGTTGAAGTTCAAAGTACTCTTTCTATCTGAAGAGGCAATTTTCATCTCATATGCAGTTACTTCTCCATTCCCAGCAATGCAAGATGGGTCCTGTTCTTGAAATTGATGCAGATCACAGTAGTAGAACCTGTTCCTACAAGGGTGCTTTCACATTGAGTTCAGGCATTTGCTCGTTAGCCCCATCAGGGCTTGTATCCGTACCCCCCCACAAAATGGGACTCTGGGGTATGCATCGATGGGGCATAGACGATAATGGTGCCATATAGTGAAATTTTAATCAGTCGTGCATCATTTTTGGGTGGACACTCAGACATAGTAAAAGAAGTAGTATGGAGAGGTGAGTGGGATGGGAGGATGGAGAAATGCGCTAGAGGCCGACACAGACATTCTGTTGTAACTTCTCCTGAAATGACAGTTACAGTTCCCCATGGAACTTTGCGAGCAGCTGTTGCCATCTCCTTTCTTACAAATGGGAAAATCTGCATTCACTAAAAACAAGTTTTACCTATGAATTGAGAATTTAATTTTGAAACTGATCAGTACAGGAGGAGAAAGAAGCTAATTTCTCTAATAAGATGTACTAAAAAGTTTACTATTTTCATGTGTTCCATTGATTTATGAAATAAAAACTAAAACAATAGTTATGCTTTAACTCCTTAAGCCCAGGAGCTTTTTTCGATTTTTTGTTTTCGTTTTTCGCTCCCCTTCTTTCCAGAGCCATAACTTTTTTATTTCTCCATTAATATGGCCATGTAAGGGCTTAGTTTTTGCGGGACGAGTTGTACTTTTGAACAGCACCATTGGTTTTTACATGTGGTGTACTCGAAGAAGGGAAAAAAATTCCAAGTGGGGTGAAATTGAAAAAAGTGCAATCCCACTCTTGTTTTTTTGCTTGGCTTTTTTGCTAGGTTCACCAAATGCTAAAACTGACCTACCATTATGATTCTCCAGGTCATTACGAGTTTATACACACCAAACATGTCTATGTTCTCTTTTATCTAAGTGGTGAAAAAAAAATTCCAATGTTTGCAAAAAAAAAAAAAAAAAAAATGGCGTTTCAATTTTTTCCCGCTATGCCGTTTAGCGATCGGGTTAATCCTTTTTTTTATTGATAGATCGGGCGATTCTGAACGCGGCGATACCTAATATGCGTATGTGTGATTTTTTTTTTTATTGTTTTATTTTGATTGGGGTGAAAGGGGGGTGATTTGAACTTTCAGGGTTTTTTTTTTTTTTTTTACTTTTTGGCATGCTTCAATAGCCTCCATGGAAGGCTAGAAGCATGCAACACTTGATCGGCTCTGCTACATATGGGCTATGAGCAGATCGCCCATATGTAGCAGATTTACTGCATTGCTTTGAGCGCCGACCACCGGGCGGCGCTCACAGCAACATGCCTGTAACAACCATAGAGGTCTCTATGAGACCTCTGGTTGTCCAGGCAACGCGTCGCCAACCCCCGATCACGTGACGGGGGCCGGCGATGCGCTCACTTACGGCCCAGCGGCAGGAAGCGCTAGTTAAATGCCCGCTGTAAGCTTTGGCAACGGGATTTAACTAGTTAATAGGCGCGAGCGGATCGAAATTCCGCTTGCGCCTATTGTGGGCACATGTCAGCTGTTTATAAGAGCTGACATGTTTCGGCATTGAGCAGGGGATCCTTACCGATGATGTACTATTCCGCCATCGGTAAGGAAGGAGTTAAGTTGGGTATTGAATAAGACCTCTTATCAAGCTACACAAAAATGGTAATATAGAGTAGGCTTTGGAGACACCTTGAATATGTGAGATGCTACCTGTAATGTCACGAATAGTGGAAGGATATTACTAACCTTTATCTTACTCTCCAGATGAAGAATATATGGACAATACAACAATACAAGCGGTCTAATAGGGCTTGGGGGGGGGGGGGGGGGGAGAGGGTTGTTAGTACACGGGGGTGTTAATATGTAAAAATGTTTACTTTTGGAAAATTTGTATCCGGATATGTTTTTTCTGAATAAAAATTTACTTGAGAAAAAAAATATAGAGTAGGCTTACACAAGTGCAAAAAAAAACAAGCTAACATACTCAAGTGATAATGAGAAATACATACCTGGGCACTCGCCATCTACATCGTATCCATCTGATCCCTTTAACTCATGGAGGTTTTCAGCTTCGCCGAAAGTAGATAACTAAGACAGACATCAATGAAATAGCATAGCATAAATTAAAAATAAAGTTAAAAACCCCTTTGCTACAAGTTTTATACTTTACAGTGGTGAGCGGCCAGCAGAATGCAACTGGATTATACACTTACCTCCCACTTCGAAGCCGGAGGGCTGTGAGGACGAAATGAAAGAGACAATCAGAATTGATCTTCTAACCTCCACTTCTCGTGCTGCACAGAAAGTGGCACAAATGTTACAAGCTCTCCGTTTCCTGTCTAATATTAGAAAGGAACTTGTCCAGTACTGAATATTCCTTTGCACCAGAGAATGCCAGCTCCTAGTGGACAGCTGCGCCTACTGCTGTGATCCTAGATTTTCTATTGCATAATGACCATTATACAGACATTTCCAGTATGTGGTGTAACACACAATCATACGGCCCTGTGATAAGAATATCAGTCTGATTTGTAGCTACCATGTAAAAGAGCAGAGAAGATGATTGACATGGGCAGACCTACTCACTGACTGACAGGCTCTCTCTGTATATATCACCTCTAAGCAGTTTCCACAAGGGCCTATAAGGGTACTGTCACACTTAGCGATGTACCAGCGATCCCGACCAACGATATGACGCGGTCAGGATCGCTGGTACATCGCTAAGTGGTCGCTAGTGAGCTGCCACACAGGCAGATCTCACCAGCGACATTGCTGGGGACGGGGGTCGCTACTTACCTGTCACACCAGGCGATCCTGACATCCTCCCGCCCGCGTCCACGTGTCGCTCGTCGTCACAGCAGGAAGCCCAGCAGAAAGCTGACGACGAGAAACGGCCCAGGACGTTCTCGCGCGATCAGCGATAACCAGCGGGGGAGCGGTCGGAGGAAAGTATCAGACATAGCGATATCGCTAGCAATATCGCTATAACGTCACAAAAACCAGTGACGTTATAGCGATATTGCTACCGATATCGCTTAGTGTGACAGGCCCTTAAGTCTTCTGACACCAGCTTAGAGGTCTGCAAAAGATGAACTTGTAAACCCAAAATCTCTAGGCAAGGAGCAACAACGCCACAACAGCTGTCTGTATATGGAGGGCTTTTCCTTTTGAAAAAGACTCTGGTTTGGCTAAATAGCCTAAATTAGGTGGTAAAATTTGTTAAACAGTTGGCAAGGATTTACATCCACGGTGTCAGATGATTGGGGGTCATTGTTCTTGTTTATTACCATCCCTACCAAATGAAAATATTTTTGGAAGCTGAACAACTTAGACAGTTTTAGGCAATATATTGGAAAACTAACATCGAAGGACAAGGAAAAGTATATATGTAAATCGATGCACAAATAAGAACTTACTCTTGATGAGATCCACATATGTTAGACAGCATTTCGAGCTCTTGGCGGCTAAGACCTTTCTCAGAGTTTTGGAATGAGGGCTGGGATGCAGACTTGGTTGTCTTCCATTTTGTCTCTGTATGGTTAAAGATATAGATATTTATATAAGAACTTCAGAAGATGCAGAAATGTGGACATAAAGCACATTTAGTTTCTATCCCCAAACTATTTTTAAGCAAATAAAACAAGAAGGAATATGGATCAGCATTTACACACCAGCAATTTATGTAAGAAGGAAGTATAAAGCCAGTAAATTATTAATAAGTCTATGGTACATTATAGTCAGCCATATGCAAAGTTTAGGCAAATAAATGTGGCTCTTTCAGGTGTATCAAACAAGTCCACACCACCTAAATGGCCCTTCCTGAATCAGTGGTAGGTCTGTCCGTGGAGTACCTCCAGCTTATTTCCACCTCCTTGAGAACTTAAAGCGATCTATGTATAAGGCTGGCTATATACATCAGACAGTGGTCGACCAAAAAGCTCTCTCCTGACCCCCAATACTTATGTATATTCGGCAGAGCGTGCAATTGTTCCAAGAAGGGTGTGGGGAGTAATGATACATTTACACTGGCCGATAACTGACCTTTGTATCCAGGCTTCCAATCACCAAATGAACTACCAAAATGTTTGTTTAAAAAAAGTTTTCGGCAGCACATGATTTTTTGTAAATAGTATATGTGCTGCAGAAAACAACGGTAATCTATGAGCAAAGAACAATTATATTAATGACCATTTGGTGCACATGGGAAGTGTGGCTGGCCTGTCTAAACAAGTCATTAAACCATGGGCAATAGGCCTACATGTATCCGATCGGAAGTCATTAACAGCCACAATCGTGTAATGTAAATGCACCACACCACAACTTATCTTCCTAACAACAAAAGGATTAGTAGAAATCCAACTGTTGGATCCTTATTACCTTGTGAACATTTCTGTGATCTCTAAGGCTGTGTGCACACGATGCGTTTTTTTAAGCGTTTCCGCAGCGTTTGAGCCGGCTCAGACGCTGCAGAAACGCTTAAAAGATGCATCAAATTAATTAGCATGCGTTTTTGGCATTCTGTGCCAATGCATGCGTTTTTAACCGCTCAGGAATCGCTTAGCGGCTAAAAACGCAGCATGCTCATTAATTTCCGCATTGCTGAGCGTTTTTAGCCATCCCCAATGATCCCAGAAATCGCGTGTCAAAAAAAGAGTCAAAAATCGCGAAAAAAACGCGCGGAAAAAGACGCGCGATTTCTGGAAAGGGGATTCTTTTCCTGAGCGTTTAAAAACGCTAGCGTGTGCACATAGCCTAAAAGTAAGAAAGCTTTTAAAAATTTTCTGGATTAAATGTGATTCTCATCCATACACTTTTGCCTTCTGTTACATTACGGTGGAGTAACTTCCCAAAAGATGCTTTGATTGCTGCCGGTGACTAATCTTTTTCTTTTATTAAAAATAAACTTGGTTTCAAGAGACCTAGCATTTACAAAATGAGTAAAGCGTGCATTAAGGGACAGGAAAAAGGAAGTGTTGATTATGGTGCAAGCAGATGCCAAGGACGTGGAGCAAGTGCAACTACATGTGTTGCCGGAACACAAGAAACAGGATCATCCACGACACATAGGTTCCTGCTTCACTTTGCAGAGAGGCACGGTGCATCACATCGGAAATCAGAGCAGTATGAACAGGTGGTCGGTTGAATAGCAGATAATGCTTCCAGCAGGCTTGGCAGCACCACACGGTCTAGTCTCACCGTCACCAGCTTAACCCCTTTCCGACATCGGGCGTACATTTACGCCAATGTCGGACTCCCTCCCTTTGATGTGGGCTCCGGCGGTGAGCTCAATCTTTCCCAGCACATATCAGCTGTTTTGAACAGCCAACATGTGCCCGCAATAGCCGCGGGTGGAATCGCGATCCAACAGCAGCTATCAACTCTTTAAATGCCTTTGTCAAACGCTGACAGCGGCATTTAACAAGCGCTTCTGCCAATCGCGTAGGAAATCTTCCTATAGGTGACCCCCGTCATGTGATCGCGGGTCACCGGTTCATTGGCATGGCAGCCAGAGGTCTCCTGGAGACCTCTGTTTGTCAGTGCCGGCTTGCTGTGAGCGCCACCCGGTGGTCGGCGCTCGTAGCAAGTGAGTAATTCTGCTGTATAGAAGCAATCTGATCATCGCCTCTATGTAGCAGAGCCAATTGGGTTATGGAAGCTTCTAGTCTCCAATGGAGACTATTGAAGCATGCCAAAAGTAAAAAAAATGTTTTTAAAAATATATATATAAAAAAAAAAAAATATAAAAAGTTTAAAATTACCCCCCTAAAAAAAAACCAAAACACATATTTGGTATCAAAGCTTTCAGAATCGCCCGACATAAGTTGGAAGGTGGAAGCTCTGCAGCACCGCCTCCGCAAAGTGGCAACAGGCTCTGCTGTAATTAATTTTTCTACAAGACAAACTGCACATCACGGTAGAGTACTTAAAGGAATAGCAGATCTGTTTTTCTGGCCGCTGAACCTCCAACCATGGTCGCGTGTGATAATGAGTATATCCTGGTGGCAGCTGTGAAGCTTAGCAAGCTCACACATGTACCATGCTCGGCACAGGTGCTCAACTTAGTGGTTCAGCTGTTTCTGAAAACATACCCAGATTTGCCAGAGCTTATGGTCAAGGTACGACGCAGCAGCGCCAATTTCTGCAAGTCGGCTACAGCTGCCACTGCTCAGGCAGTGCCAGCTCACCGACTGGTGTGCGATGTCACCATGCACTGAAACGCCACACTGCACTCGCTAACAAGGCTTTATGAGCAAAAGAGGCCAGTGTTTGAGTACCAGCTCCAACACGTCTGTCAGCATTTTGGTCAGCCTCCGCATATAACAATTCATGGGTATGGACGTCTGACATTTGTGCGGTTCTCCGAGACTTTGAGGACTTCGCAAAGATGGTGAGCGGTGATGACGCCATAGTGAGAGCAACTATCCGGCTTCAGTGCCTACTTAAAACAGTTGCTGCTAACAATTAAACAAGAAGATTTGCATGCCGACTAGGTGGGGATGGAGAAAGACATAACACAGAGATTGTAATCAGACCAGCCTCATCTCATCTGCTTAGCGCGGATTGTGTATCAATGAAAATGTGGACGCTAAGGAGGAACAGGAGCTGATGGCTATTGCAACAGAGGCTAGAAGCCACACATCCTTGGTCCCGTCTCTCCTACACGGATGGGCCGAAGAGGAAGAAAGTGAGGAAATGTAGAGTAGTCATCATGGTGGAAAAAGGGAAGTGTTTGCTGTATGCAGATTGGCACATATGGCCGACTATATACTGCTGCTTTTCCGGTGACTCTAGAGTTACATACATCTTGGCCAAAAAAAAAAAACACAACACTGGTTGCTCACTGTCCTAGACCCACTCTACAAGGATAACTTTGCACCTCTTCTTGAGGTTGAGAAGTCTTCTAAAATGGTGCCATGCCAGAAGGCCATTGTGGAAAATATACTGAAAAAATTCCCATCAGACAATGCTAGTGGCAGGATGCAAGCTTTCTTGCCCAACTAAGGAGGAGAGGCCATGGAGACATACAATAGAGGCAGGGGGGGCAGGGGTATACTGTCAATGGCATGAGTCAATTTCATGACATCAGCCCAGGGCCTGGTGACTGGGTATTTTTGACAAGGAGCGAAAAAGATTTTAAGGATGCTCATGCAATACCTGGCTGACCAAACCAGCGACCTCCCTAATTCCTCTGGGACTTTCAACTATTGGGTCTCAACTTGCCACAAGCTGTTCATCTATGCCTTGGAGGTGTTGTGCTGCCCTGCCTCTAGCGTTTTGTCTGAAGGGTTTGTTATTGCCGCCAACGGGGAGAGAGTCATAACATTCAGAAGCTTTCGCCTGTTAGATAATGCAGACATAGTCACTCAAAAAAATGAACAAAGCCTGGATTAGCTAAGTTTGCCACATAAACAGATGACAGCAGCACATAAAGTGTTTGTAATATTCAACATTTTAATTAGGCCCACCAGTTGTTGCCTTCCAGGGGTCTAGAGATGACCCCCATATTTTCTGTATGGCATTGCACTTTCTGTAAAGCCTTTATAACTGTACAAGGACATCAACTACAATTTCTAAATATTTTCCTTCAAAAAAATTTTATGGATTCAATTACTTATCTGTACAGTTTAACATAGTTACTGTTACAATACGGTGGTATCTAAAACTTACAAAAAGCATAGCAAAATATTCCAGGATTAGATTACCCATCCATATAGTATTGTGCTCTTTCGGTCACATTTTTGTGGCATATAACAGTACAAAAAAAAGGGGTTTGTAAATTTTGCTTGTTTGTTCACATTTCTCACACATTTACTATTCTGTGTTTTGGGAGTATATTTTTGTGATATATAACACTCAAAAAAAAAAAAACACCTTTAAAAATTTTGCCAGGTTACATTTCTCAGCCATGCAGTATTATGTATTCTGGGGTACATTTTGTTGGTATATAGCCCTCGAAAAACTTGTTAAAAAAATATAGACTGTGCGTGTATATTGCAGATTTGCCGCGGTTTTTATTTTTTTGCTCGGATCTGGGACAAAACCTGATGCCTGCAACGTGAATGAGAAACCTGAAGTGTCATGCACACGTTGAGTATTTTTGACCTGCAGATCTGGTACAGAACATAATCTGCAGCATATCAATTCTCTGTTAGTTTTTGACCTGTGTTTTTCACCATTGACTTCAATAAAAAATGCAGGCAAAAACATGGATTTTTGTGATAACTCACCGTAAAATCCTTTTCTCCTAGACGCTCATTGGGGGACACAGGTACTGTGGGTGTATGCTACCGCCATCTGGAGGCTGACACTAAGTAAACAACACAAGGTTAGCTCCTCTCCTGCCGTATACACCCTCGCCCCAATTGCGGGCGGAAACCAGTTTAGTGCAAAAAGCAGTAGGAGAATAACAAAAAAAAAAAAAAAATCAGCCTTAATGCAGATAACAATATATCTGGCAAAGATCCACCCTGACATTAACAAAAAATATGCACATTAAATAAACCAGAGCCAACTTGGCTAACAGGGTGGGTGCTGTGTCCCCCAATGAGCGTCTCGGAGAAAAAGGATTTTACGGTGAGTTATCACAAAAATCCATGTTTCTCCTTCATCTCATTGGGGGACACAGGTACTCTGGAACGTCCTAAAGCAGCCCCTGGGTGGGAGAATGACTCACCGTTCCAAGCTACATGCACCTCTTGTTTAAAGGTGCATCACCGCTGCTTGGAGAATCCTTCTACCCAGGCTCGCATCCGCCGAGGCCTGAGTATGGATATTATAATGTTTGGCAAATGTGTGCAGGCTGGACCAGGTTGCTGCCTTGCACACCTGTTCCGTCGAAGCCTGGTGCCGAAGCGCCCAAGAGGCGCCCACTGCCCTAGTAGAGTGCGCCTTGATCCCTGATGGAACCGGCACACCCCTGATGCGATAGGCCTCCTGAATAGTTAGACGGATCCATCTGGCTATGGTGGATTTTGAGGCTGAGAGTCCCTTCCTGCGTCCTTCAGGAAGCACGAATAGCGTGTCTGTCTGATGAAAGGGTGCCGTCTGCGACACGTACCTCCTGAGTGCTCTCACCAGCTCTAACGTGTGAAGAGCTTTTTCCATGCGATGTACCGGTGCTGGACATAACGAAGGCAAGACAATATCCTCATTAATGTGGAAAGAGGACACGACCTTTGGCAGAAAGGGGGGAGCTGGTCTAAGCACCACCTTATCCTTATAGAAGGCGAGAAACGGTGCTCGGCAAGACAGGGCCGCAAACTCCGAAACTCGCCTAATGGAAGTGATGGCTACCAAGAATACCACCTTCCAGAAAAGGTATGACAGAGAAATATCTTGCAGCGGCTCAAAAGGGGCTTCCTGTAGAACACTCAGGACCAGGTTAAGGTCCCAGGTGTCCAGCGGCGCCTTATAGGGTGGTACCAAGTGGGAGACTCCCTGGATGAAAGTCTTCACCTGCATGTTGGAAGCAATCTTTTTTCATGTTGAAGCAATCTTTTTTCCTGTTGACCAACCACCCTAAGCGGGAGAGGGTATCCAGCGTGATGCTGACGTTCTCCTTGCATGCCCGAAATGAGGGGCCCTTCACCAAGAGGTTGTCTAAGTATGGCAAGACTACTATGCTCCGAGAGTGTAAGACGGCCATCACGACTGACATCACCTTCGTGAATACTCTGGAGGCGGTGGCTAGCCCGAAGGGCAGTGCTGCAAACTGGAAATGTTGGCCATCGATGGTGAACCGTAGAAATCTTTGATGCGGAGGAAAAATGGGAACGTGCAGGTAGGCATCCTGGATGTCGACAGAGGCCAGGTATTCTCCCTGCCCCATGGCCGATATAACTGAATGGAGAGATTCCATTCTGAAATGTTTGATCCTGATGAACTTGTTCAGAAGTTTTAGATCCAAAGCCGGCCTGACTGTCCCATCCTTTTTGGGGACTGCGAACAGATTGGAATAAAAACCCTGAGCCTTTTCGTGCTGTGGTACGGGAATGATGACTCCATTGTGCTGGAGTGAATTGATGGCCCCTAGCAGTGCTTTGGCCTGGGCCTCCCCTCTGGAAAGTCGAGGCAGAAAAAAACATTTTGGGGGATACCTGATAAACTCTATCTTGTACCCCGAGGATACCAGTTCCGCCACCCATGAGTCGTGTGCTACCTTGATCCAGACATGGCAAAACCAGAGCAGGCGGCCGCCTACCCTGCTGATGTCACCTAAACGGCGCTCTGAGTCATTTAGCTGAGGCCTTCTGGGCCCTGGTTCCCCTCGGCCTGGGCTGGCGAGCCCGCATTCTCCCCAATGGGTTGGCTCTATATGAGACCTGTCGCTCCCTAACCTTAATTTGGCGACTTGGAGCGGCAGAGCTAGCTCCTGCCAACCATCCGGGGTTGTGAAAGGCCCGAAACCGTGCCGGAGCCTGACGAAACGGCTGTTTAATCTTTTGCTGCAGGAGGAAGCTACTTTTTCCCCCTGTAGCATTGGAGATTAGTTGAGCCAACCTTTCCCCGAACAGGCGGTCTCCCTGATAAGGCAGGGAAGTCAAGGACTTATTGGCAATAGAATCAGCCCGCCATGTTCTTAACCATAAGGCTCTCCTAATGGCTACCGCGTTTGCGGCCGCAAGAGCCGTACAATTGGCCGCATCCAAGGAAGCATTTATTAAGTAATCCCCAGCCATAGCAATCTGACTCGCGATTTCTGATACCTCCGCAGGCAGGTTTCTATCCTGCAAGATTTTATTTAATGACTCTGACCATGACATCATGGCCTTGGCTACCCATGTTGCCGCGAACGAGGGAGAGCTGATCCTGACGCCTCAAAAAGGGAGCGAGCTAAACTCTCTATGAGACGATCAGTGGGGTCCTTAATGGACGAGCCACTAGGTACAGATAAGGTTTTCGAGGCCAGGCGTGACACTGGTGGATCCACCACTGGCGTTTCTTCCCGGTGGCGGCCTACCCCGACGCGAAGCCGGGGGCTCAATTTATCTGGTGCCCGCCCAGCTGCCTCTCCTCTCTCCGGCGGAGGGCGGGCCGGCGGAAGTCCCGTCACAAGGGCCTATCACCGGCCGAAGCTGTGGGCTGGCTTTTTAAGAATCCGCCCGCGGGGGGGGGGGGGACAGGCCCACAACCCGAGGACGGCGACGGAAAGTACCCGGCTCTATACATGATCTCGGACAAGCGGGGGCTGACTGGAACAGCTTCCGTCCCGCTGTCCGGGGGGGCAAGACAAGGGACTGTTGGAAGCGCTGGACCCTGCTACCGCATGAAGCGCTCCACCTGGCCGCCACCTGCCAAGAACTCCTCGGACGCCACAGAGCCCTCCCCGCTGCCTGTACCTCCATCCGTGCCCTGGATACTGACGCCTTGATCAGACCAGGTAGAGGGAAGGGGGGTGATATCCAGGACGGTGCAGGCACCCTAGCTCCGTCACCTTCCAGGGCTGAGGAGAGGGACCATCCACCGCCTTGCAGCACCGCCGTCTAGCGTTGGTGGAGCAGTGGGGGCCGCACGGACTAGTCTTGGGCCTCTGTGCAGCCCATGGTTTCCATACCTAGGGGTGGCCATTGCTAAGTCCGGCCTCGTGTCCCACGTCACGGAAGAGGATACGTGGAGGGATACTCGCATGTACTCGCCCGTTGATGGTTTGGGGAAATCGGACCCTTTCAATAGGATTTGTTGCCCCTGTCTAATCGACCTAGAAAAAATAAAATAATAAGATAAAATAAAAAAAGAAGTCTGAGGAAAATGGCCCAGATATGTCCCACGGTGCGGGAAAGGATACGTGGAGACGATACTCAACACGTGCTTGCCCGATGTTGGTTTGGGGAGATCGGCCCCTTTCAATAGGGTCCGTCGCCCCTGTCTTATCTTCATAGAAAAAGAAGTCTGGAGAGACCCAGACACATGTGCCTCCAAAGACACTAAGCAAAAAAAAACTGTTTTCCGAACGCAATCAGGGCGAGGGTGTATACGGTGGGGGAGGAGTTAACCTTGTGTTGTTTACTTAGTGTCAGCCTCCAGATGTCGGTAGCATACACCCACAGTACCTGTGTCCCCCAATGAGACGAAGGAGAAATGCAAATTTTTGCAGCTGAGTTTTTCCTGCCAAGAGATGCAGAACTGGTGCAGAAATTTTATTCAATGCACATACCCTTATTGATAATAGATATTGCTCACCCATAGACTATTCCATGGTCTGGAGTTACTGTGTGACTAGATGGCTGCCTGGCACAGCTGATCGCTGCCTGGCACAGCTGTGCCAGGCAGCGATCTTGTCACACAGTAACGCTGCTTCTCCTCTGATCATCTGTCAGTGTGAGATCAGAGGAGAAGTCGCGTTATTATGTGCCAGGCAGTGATCTTGTCACATAGTAACGCTGCTTCTCCTCTGATCATCTGTCAGTGTGAGATCAGAGGAGAAGTGGCGTTACTATGAGTCAGATCGCAGGGCAGCGATCTTGTCACAAAAAGAAAAAAAAAAGTAAAGAAAAAAAAAAGCAGGTACGCAGGTTAGGGCTAGGGTTATGGGTGTGTTGGTGTTAGGTTTGTGGTTAGGGTTACGGTTAGGCTTGGGATTAGGGTTAGGGGTGTGTTGGGGTTAGGGTTGGAATTAGAATTGGGGCTTTCCACTGTTTAGGTACATCAGGGGCTCTGTAAACGCAACATGACACCCGCAGACCATTCCAGAACGTCACTACTTCCCTTCCGAGCCCCACCGTGTGCCCAAACAGTAGTTTTCTTCCACATATGGGGTACCAGTGTACTCAGAATAAATTGGACAACAACTTTTGGGGTCCAATTTCTCCTGTTACCCTTGTGAAAATAAAAAATTGGGGGCTAAAAGATCATTTTGTGGAAAAAAGTGATTTTTTATTTTCATGGCTCTACGTTATAAACTTCTGTGAAGCACTTGGGGGTTCAAAGTGTTCACGACACATCTAGATAAGTTCATTAAGGGGTCTAGTTTCCAAAATGGGGTCACTTGCGGGGGGTTTCCACTGTTTAGGTACATCAGGGGCTCTCCAAATGCGACATGGCATCCGATCTCAATTCCAGCCAATTCTGCATTGAAAAAGTCAAACGGCACTCCTTCCATTCTGAGCTCTGCCGTGTGCTCAAACAGTGGTTTAGCCGCACATACGGGGTATCGGTGTATTTTGGAGAAATTGTACAAAAAATTTTGTGGTTCATTTTCTCTTTTTACACTTGTGAAAATAAAAAAAAATGGTTCTGAAGTAAAATGTTTGTGAAAAAAAGTTAAATGTTTATTTTTTCCTTCTACATTCCATTCATTCATGTGAAGCACCTGAAGGGTTAATAAACTTCTTGAATGTGGTTTTGAGTACATTGAGAGGTGCAGTTTTTAGAATGGTGTCACTTTTGGGTATTTTCTGTCATATTGACCCTCCAAACTCACTTCAAATGTGAGGTGGTCCCTAAAAAAAATGGTGTTGTAAATTTTGTTGTAAAAATGAGAAATCGCTCGTCAACTTTTAACCCTTATAACTTCCTAAAAAAAAAAAAAATTATGTTTCCAAAATTGGGCAGATGTAAAGTAGACATGTGGGAAATGTTATTTATTAACTATTTTGTGCGATATCACTCTCCGATTTAAGGGCATAAAAATTAAAAGTGTGAAAATTGCAAAATTTTCGCCAAATTTCGATTTTTTTAACAAATAAGCGCATTTCATATCTAAGAAATTTTACCACCATCATGAAGTACAATATGTCACGAGAAAACAATGTCAGAATCAGCAGGATCCGTTGCAGCGTTCTAGAGTTATGACCTCATAAAGTGACACTGGTCAGAATTGAAAAAATTGGCCCGGTCACGAAGGCAAAAACAGGATCGGGTGCGAAGGGGTTAAAGGGGAAAAGTGTGACACCATTGTTCTCTGCAGTGATCTGGGAGCTAGAGATGCTTCCAGGTGTCTTCCACATGCTGTTCTCCATCTATTCAGCACTTTTCCCATCCATTTGAACATTTTCACTGCCCCCCCAGACCTCTTTGTAGGGTCTGCCGGAAAAAACTCGGCTTTCCCATTGACTGACATTACTCTCGTTGCTTGAAACGAGGATATGAGTATTAGGAATTGCTTGTTTTGAGTAACGAGCACCTAAGCATTTTAGTGCTCGCTCATCTCTAATAATAACACCTCAGCAACCAAAAGGCACACACCAACGCCAAGCCCAAACGTCAATGGGCGAGGAAGGAGACAAACAGGAGGACTTGACCTAGAGACAGGTCTCTGATCAGCTTTTACAATCTATTTCCATCTCTAAAGCCTCACTGACAAGGAAAAAAGGTACACTAGTAGGTGGGACTCCTTCGACAGGATATGCAAGCCTTGAGGGGTCATATTACTGAGGCTGAAGCCAGGATATCTTGTTTGCAGGATAAAATGTCACCAATGGACACTAACAAAAGTGGCACGTTCTGTAAATCCCAAGCAACAGAAGGTTGTGACGTCCGTCTGCGAGTCTGTGCTGCAGTAAGACAGCACCCCGAGCAACCCCGATACCCTTTACCCCTATACAGGGATCTGGATTTACAGCAGGGCCCAGGAGGTAGCTGTCTGAACAAGAGCAGTGGACCAGAGCAGGACGGTCGCCAGAAAGGGGTTAAAAAAAGGGACCAAAAGCGTAGTCAGGAATCCAAGTCTAAACCGGGTGGGCAGCAGAGGTACAAAAACGGCAGACAGTAGCAGAGTCAAATCCAGGCCAAGGTCAGAGTCATAAACCGGGATGGAGGCAGAGTTACAAAATCGTTAGGCAGTCGCAGCCTCAAAAACCAGGCCAAGGTCAGAGTCGTAAACCAGGAGGGTGGCAGAGGTACAAAATCGTCAGGCAGGAGCAGAGTCAGAAATCCAGGCAAAGGTCAGAATCAAAGATAGCAAATAAACTAGCACACTGGGGAAACCAAGACTATATCTGGCGGCTTGCAAGGCAGGCCTCAAGGTATTTGAAGGATCAGGCTATCCCTCACAGGTTCACAGTCTGATGATGTCATTTGGATCGCCCCCAGGACCAGGCCAGATGGTGATGCACCAACCCTTTCATGACTGACAGAGGAGCGGAGCCGGCGCCCACTAGATGCCTGCACAGGAGCCCCTTCTCTGTCACCACCATCCACGGGGAAACCACGGCGCCTCCTAGTGGCCGAGGCAGGAACAGCCGTCCCCGAGTCGGACGGTGACGTGACCGCCCGACACCTCTCAGTGGTTGAGAACGGAACAGCAGTCCCTGTATCTGACGGCGACGTGACAGTCCGGCGCCTCCCAGTGGCCGAGGCAGGAACAGCAGTCCCTGTATCTGACGGCGACGTGACATTGGCAAGACGACCTGGAAAATCGGTTACATCGTAACAGATGTATTAATGGCCTGCCTGAATGCGCAGAAGAACAACCTGACATTTTCTAGAGAATGGGTCAAATCAAACTTGGGTGACAAATTCTCCTCAACATTTGCAGAGGAACGGGAGCATGGAGTCCTGTCAAAACTTCTTCCTCAGGGTGCCCTTCCATGTCCTTTGTTTTCAGTAAAAAGCTGGAAGGAAATAATAGTGCAATAGGGTCTTAACTGGGTATTAGGAGATAAATTCTATTCAGATTTACTTACCAGACAGAGCCCTGACATAGGCTCATAGCAATGCAAGCTGCTGCAGATCCACCGGTCTACTCGTGACCAGCCAAAGTATAAAAAAAAAAAAAAATGGGATAAAAAGGTGGATTCCTCTCTGCGCCGCTTGAAAGATAGAAGTCCAAATAGATAATCCAATGAAAATGTGGTTTTATTCAATGCGTTTCGGAGCACTATGACTCCATCAGGAAATCACAATAGTATGACATACTATTGTGGTTTCCTGATGAAGGAGTCATTCTGTGTGCATTTCTATCTCTGTATTCTATCTAATAATTTAAAAAAAAAAAAAAAAACATGGGTAAAAAACATGGAAATGTGTATTTCAGACCATAGCCCAGTAGTGCTCAAGCTTACATTTGACCAGACGATACATTGACCTCTATGGAAGTGAAACTAATTTTGGCTTAAGCTAGTTGGCCCAAATGAAAGATGAACAGACCAGCTGGTCTGCTTTACAGCGGCCCACCCAAAACTTCGTAATAGCAATATATTCTGGGATAACCTCTAAGGTACGCTTTCAGTGTGTCTTTCCTCAATGATATATAGAAATCGAGTCACATCTTAGGAAGAAACAGATATTGAACTTAAATTGAGGGAAATTGAAAAATATATATCTAACCGCTCCAGTGAAAATAGATTGGCATTGCTACACTCTCAGGCTTTATACCCAGCTTATAGATTCCAAATCCAAAACACAAACTGTTTTTTTTACGTGACAATCGTACTTTGAAATGGGGAATCAGTGAAGCAAATTATTGGCATTCATGATTCGTCAACACAACGCCTCCAGTACCATACTTAAAATTCGAGAACTTGATGGCACTATAGTTATGTCTGCTGAGGAAATCGTCCACCGATTTCAGAATTATAAATCATTATACGAGTGGTCTACCGCCTCAATGCATTAACCTAACTATCCGTGTGACCCATTCAAATTTTTTTTTTACCATATTCAGGTTCTTCGCATCATGTTCTCACATGCTTTATGCATTTAATAGCCCTCTGTGTCTGTACTGTTATATATTTAGGCTGATAACCGGTTCATGCAGCAACAGGAACAACCGATTCGTACACTATGGCTGGTCCAAACAATAAAAGCAATTGTTACCACCCACCTTTTGTGTCTCCCCTTTTCCTCATAGATTGTAAGCTTGTGAGCAGGGCCCTCATTCCTCTTGGTATCTGTTTTGATCTGTGTGTTTATTGTTATGCTGTAATGTCTATTGTCTGTACAAGTCCCCTCTATAATGTAAAGTGCCACGGAATATGTTGGCGCTATAGAAATTAAATTATTATTATTATATGAGTCTAAAAGTAACTATACAGTGGCAGACTGCCTCTCCTACCTTTCTGATCTGAAGTGCCCAGAACTGAATTATTCCCAACACTCCGTTCTGCTTATAGAAATAAGCAAATGCGGCTATTACTGATATCGCCTCTGGTAAAGCGTCGGGACCAGACGGTTTCCCCCTCGAACTCTATGGTAGATATGAAGATACCCTGGAGCCTCTTCCCTTGAAAGTATTCTCGCAGACTTCTCAAGAGTGTTAGTTGCTAGACTCCTTTTATGATGCAAAATATATTAGTCCTGAAGAAGGAGACGAAAGACCCATTAGACTGTGGATCTTAAGGCCCCGTTAGTGTGACAATCTAATAGACGCTACTGCGCTACTGCTACTTTCTCCAACAAGATGGCACCTGCCCCTGAAGAAGAAGCGTTACGCTTCGAAACGCGTAGGGATTAAAGGGTTAACTTTTTTAACCTTGTGTGGTTATTGAATTCGTCTGGCAGCGCACTCAAAGTCCAAGAATTTATTCCTTATTGAATACATGTGCTTATAGGGAGAGACCTGTCACTCCCGCTCTACGGGCAGGAAAAACTGCCAGGGACCCGTCTGTCCAAATAGTCTACAGTGTGGCAGCTATAAGGCTGTGTGCCCACGTTGCGTTTTTTAAGTGTTTTTGCCGCTTTTTTCCCGCAGCAAAACACATCCCATGCAATCCTATGGGATTCCGCAGTTGCTGTGCCCATGCTGGGGATTTTACCGCTGCGGAATCGCATAGTGGTAAAATCCCCAGCATGTTCATTATTTATGCGGAATTGCGGTGATTCCACAGCCATAGGATTGCATTGAAACGCTCACTTTAAGTATGTGGCTATGCCTACCATACGTAAAGTGAGCGCTTCATGTGCGAATGGTACCCAGGGTCTGGAGGAGAGGAGGCTCTCCTCCATGCCCTGAGTACCATAATCCTGTAAAAAATAGAATTAAAATAAAAATAGGGATATACTTACCCTCTCTGATGGCCTCCGGAGTCCTTCCCGCCTCTCAGCCACGCTGACAGCATCTTCCGTTCCCAGGGATGCATTGCACGAATCAAACCAGATGACGTTACGGTCGCGTGACCGCTACGTCATCTGAGTTGATTCTCGCAATGCATCCCTGGGAACGGAGCTTGCCGGCAGCGTCGCTGAGGGCCAGGGGCCAACAGACGTCAAGTATAGCCCTATCTTTTTTTTTAATTATTTTTTACATCCTATCTTTTACCATTAATGATGCATAGGCAGCATCAATAGTAAAAAGTTGGTCACACTTGTCAAGCACTATGCTTGAGTCAAAAATACCTGGCTGAGATCATACCGCCAGTGCCCGATACATCCTGCACACGGATTCGGCAGCATGAACCAGCTGTCAATAAATTTAAATAATCCCACTTGCAGGAGATTTTTTCTATACGTTTAATTTATACAGTTTGTGGTTGACACACTTCTGTGGCTACAATGTCAGGGTCTCAGCATGGAGGGGCAGCGGACAGTTACTTGGCATCCAGAAAACATAAAAAAGTGGAATTCAAACAAAAACACAGTGATCCACAATGGCATTTGTTACATAAGTAGCATGTGAGCGGCATCTAATTACTAAACTCCATTTGGCAAAGAACTAGATGAACAGAGTCATCACTTACTCACCCCACTGCTCCTGAATGGCAGACAGATTTGCTAGTAACTGCTCGTGATAGACTCGCTCCAGCTGGATGAATTGCATGGCTTTTTCATCTGATTGAGCAGTCAAGAATCATCTCCTTGTACTGATAGTTATGAGCCGCAGTAAGGTGTTATATAACATGTCCTAAATACTAGCGCTCAAACTAATATAACACACAACTGAAAATCTCAGCATTGCTTAAGTCTACAATTGGTTGTCCCAACTTAGCAAGTAGTAAACTGCCGATTCCTGGGGACCCCAAACCCATCCCAAGACACAGGCTCCAGTTTAACTCATTCATTGCCTTATGCCTGCCAATCAAGGCGTTAGATTTCCCTCTAGTGGCCAGCTACTTCTGCAGGAGATTAGCTGCTAGCAGAGGCATGCTCAGTGAATGAACATCTTTGGGGACTTTATTTTGTATTATTTTTTTTTAGCAGTGAGCTCATTCCTAATGGTCTGTCAGGGAGTTTGTAACTGTTATTCATCTTTCCTGACCTGCTCTCAGCTGATGTATGACCATAGACCATAATCAAGGAACCTATGAATACAAATGGTGCAACATGTTTAACAAAACCCAAATTAAAAAAAGAACTTTTATCTCAAAATATATGCATTTAAGTTAAGAAAAAAAATTGTCCCCAAAAGGTGGACAGCCTGTTTGCCTTTTAGGCTGTGTTCGCACACAGCGTTTTTTTAGCGGTTTTTACCGCGGTTTTCACTATAAAACCACTATAAAACCGCTAAAAATAAGCTACACAGTCATTTCTATGCATTTTGCACTTTGTGTGCACATTGATGCGTCTTTTACCGCGAAAAAACCGCATCGCGGTAAAAACCGCAGCATGCACATTAATTTTGCGTTTTTTCCGCGGTTTAGGCTTCTCCCATGCTTTTAGAAACCGCTGCGGTAAAAAACGCATCAAAAACGCATCAAAACCGCGCAAAAAACGCGCAAAAAAAACGCCGCGGAAAAATAGGTGCGGTTTCTGGGAAGGGATTCAGGTTTTTGTGCAGAAATTTTCTGCAACGTGTGCACTTACCCTTAGGATTCACCTGCAGTGGCCATAAGTAGAATTATCCATAAACATCAATAATTTACCTAAACATGTGACCAAGCCAGGAATATCTACGGTAGGTGTACTAGCTGCCAAAGTCACCAATGTACTAGAGTTAATAGAAAGTATTTAAAAGTAAGAAGGATACAGTCTTCTTCCTGAAAATAGGTCTCTGCGATCTAAGGAGAGAAAACATAGCCGTATACTGAACAGAACGACAATGTGTGGCACATAATACCTATGCCCAGCTCTTTGCATCTGAGCCCAATACAGAAGTAACATGCAATTGCTGTAGTCTCACCTACCTCAGCGTCACATTTTATATAACAAAATTGATAGTGTATATTTTTTTCTAAATAATTCTTGAATTAGTAAACATATTCAGTTTAGGAATTTAATTAATCTGGATTCATCTGCTTTACATCCCAAGTGAGACAGGTGCGCAATTTTGTCATGAAGTTACCAAGAATTTTTTGCTATGCCAAGTTATTCAGAAAATACACAGTCATCACCCATTCAGGGGAGGTCATCACTATGTCACAACTGCCCCAATCCTATCAAGTGACCTCCGAACTAATCCACCATAATCGAGCCTCTCTCCAGGAGTCACACAGGGGTGTGGGAACCACTCACTTGTGTCCGGTCATATTGGAGCTCCATTCTCCTAATTGGTCAAGAGCTCAGCATTCAAATCCACATCAATCCACAAGCTATTAGGAACAGCTTCCTCCTTCCATACTGAGTCTCTATAAGCATCTGCAGGCTTTAACCATGTGGAGAAATACTCCTTACTAGAATATGAAAGGAAACTTGTTACCGGGTTTTTACTATGTAATCTGAGAGAACCATGATGTAGGGTCAGAGACCCTGAGAGATACCCTAGGCTACTTACTGTAGTTTTGATAAAAGCCCTGTTTTCTCTGCTGCAGATTTAGCAGTTCTCTGAATGCTGAGATATGTATAACTCCACCCACAACCCTGATTGGCAGCTATCTGTGTACACTGAATAGGCAGAAACCTGCCAATTGGTTGTTGGGGCGCAGTGAGACTACATGGCAGCAGGTTTCTAGTCCTTTAGTGGCAATCTCCTGGTGAAACAACAGTAAAATGGAAATACTACAGCAAGGAGCCCAGCATGTGACACATTACTGGAATCAGAGTCTCTGTCTCTACAACATGCTGCTCTCGAATTAGAAGGTTAAGGCCAACACAACTCAGCATATTAGTATATAAAATATTTTATCTGAGACATCCGATAATTACCAACAAAAATAAATATGGTGCACTGAAGTCTCATAAAACATAGCTTTTAGTGAAATAATGAATATAAAAAAACACTGGAGATAAAAAAAATTGTAACACAAAGTTGGACCACATGTACAAAAAGTATTAAGTTACGTACCGGTAACGGTATTTTTCGGAAGCCCATGACAGCACCACGAGAGAGGGGATCCGCCCTTTAGGAACAGGAAACCTACAGATACAAAAAGGGCGGCACCTCTCCCACGCATCAGTTGGTTTACAGAGCTTGAGAGGCTACCATGGTTAGTACACAACATATAATATATACAACCTATCTACCCTATATAGCAGAAATATATATATAATTTTTTACACCATCTCCCACATACCGTAAATTGTGGACAATCTTCTAAAGGAGTGCACCCCTATATGTGAACAAGGGAGGGAACTAAGGGTGCTGTCATGGGCTTCCGAAAAATACCGTTACCGGTACGTAACTTAATACTTTATTCGGACTCCCATGACAGCACCACGAGAGAATTACAGAGATGTAAACTAATTTAGGGCGGGACTACAGCCTGCAGCACCCTTAGCCCGAAGGTGAGATCTGAAGAGGCACCCATATCTAATCGATAGTGGTTAAAAAAGGTGGAAGGAGATGACCAGGTGGCCGCTTTACATATCTGATCAATTGACACTCCAGATCTTTCTGCCCAAGATGATGCCATGGCACGAGTGGAATGCGCCCTCAGGTTCTGCGGAGCCGGACCTCCACCTGCTGTGTAGGCAAGAGAGATAGCCTCCCTAATCCACCTTGCTAATGTGCGTTTCGATACCCTACAACCTTTCCTGGGACCTTGGAAGGATAGGAATAATGCATTCTCCTTCTTCCAAGGATCCGTGGCTGCTAAATATTTAAGTAAGCATCTCCTAATATCTAATGCCTGAAGTTTTTGCTCCTTAGGGTTGGTCGGATTAGGGAGGAAGGAAGGCAGAACTATCTCTTGTGTCCTGTGAAATTGTGATGCTACCTTGGGAAGGTATGCTGGATCTGGCCTGAGGATTACTCTATCCTGTAAGAACTCTGTGTAAGGGGGCAATCTGGAAAGTGCCTGTATGTCGCTCACTCTACGTGCGGATGTTATCGCCACTAGAAAAGCTGCCTTAAGAGAAATAATCTTTAATGAGGCCGATTCCAGAGGTTCAAATGGTTTTTCTGTCAAGTCCGTAAGGACTAAATTTAAGTCCCAAGGTACACATCTGTCTTTGTGTATGGGTCTCGATCTAGCCGCTGCTTTGATGAACCTTGCTACCCAATAGTTATTGGCAATATCACATGCAAACAAGGCCCCTAAGGCTGAAACTTGTACTTTTAATGTACTTGTGGAGAGACCCAATTCGAGACCCTTCTTGAGAAATTCCAGAATGTGTTTCGTGGGAATTCCGTCTCTGGCGTCAAACTGAAAGGTGGACAGGAATCGCTTCCAGGTCCTAGCATAAATGTTAGTGGTAGTCAATTTCCTGCTTTTTAGGAGGGTATCAATTAACTTCTTGGAGAATCCTCTAACAGTGACCTTTCAAAGACCACGCCGTCAAATGGAGTCTCGCTACTTGTGGGTGGCTGACTGGCCCCTGGTAGAGGAGATCCGGAAGGTTCGGCAGCACCCAGGGATCGCATACAGACATGGTCCTCAACCATGCAAACCAGGTCCTCCTGGGCCAAAAGGGGGCAATTAATATGACTCTTGCCCGATCTTCCCTGATCTTCCTTACTACCAGAGGTAGAAGATTTAATGGCGGGAAGGCGTATGCCAGAGAAAAGTTCCATCTTATCAGGAGGGCGTCCACTGCTAGTGGATTTTCCCTGGGATTCAGAGAGCAGAACGATTTTTCTTTTCTGTTTTCTCTGGTGGCAAAGAGGTCTACCTCTGGCCGACCCCATCTGCGGACAATCTGGTGGTAAATATCCCTGTTCAAAGCCCATTCTCCTTGCTTTAGAGCCTTGCGGCTTAGAAAGTCTGCCTTTACGTTGTCTTTCCCTCTGATGTGGAGCGCCGTCAAAGATAGAAAACTTCCCTCTGCTATTTGAAGGAGACGTTCTGTTGTCCGCATCAGGGCGTCGGAGCGGGTTCCACCTTGGTGGTTGATATATGCTACCGCTACCTGGTTGTCCGAGAGTATCCTCACGTGATGGTACATAATGAGTTTTTTGACTGCCTGCTCTATCGCCAATAGCTCTCTTTGGTTGGATGAGATCTCCGTATCCGAATCCCACTGTCCCTGTACCACTATGTCCCCCATATGGGCCCCCCAACCGAAGGGACTAGCGTCTGTGGTTATAACACGGGTTATCTGCGTTATCCAGGGCACCCCTGAGGCTAGGTTCTCATCATCGAGCCACCATCTAAGCGATGTGACAGTCGAGGGGCTTAGCAACAGTTGACCTTGTAAGGAGTGTCTTAAGGCCCTGCTATTAAATAGGACATCCTTCTGAAGGGCTCTAGTATGGAATTGTGCCCACCTAACTGCTGGGATGCATGAGGTTAGAGATCCCAACAGGGACATGGCCTGTCTGAGGGTCATAGAAGGATTATCAACCGCCCGAAGAACCTGCTGCTGTATCTTTTGCATTTTATCCAATGGCAACAGACACTGCTGAGTTTCTGAATTTAATAGTAAGCCTAGAAACTTTTGTATTTTTGAGGGCTGGAGTCGGGATTTCTCGTAGTTTAATATCCATCCGAGGTTTTCTAACCTGGACTTAGCTCTTTCTATCTGGGATGTACAATGGCCCCCTGATTTTCCTACAATTAAAAAATCATCCAAATATGGAACAATCAGGATGTCCACCTCCCGTAAATGCGCCATCACTTCGGCCACTATCTTTGTAAATACCCGGGGCGCTGCTGAGAGACCAAAGGGAAGGGCTCTATATTGATAATGACGGACTGTGCCGTCTATTGAAACCGCCACCCTCAGGAACTGCTGGAAGTCTGCATGGATAGGTACATGATAGTACGCATCTTTCAAATCTATGACTGCCATAAAACACCCTTTAAACAATATTTTTATTGTCGTATTGATGGACTCCATCTTAAAAGTACGGTTCACCAAAAACTTATTAAGGAAACGTAAGTTAATGATCGTTCTAAATGTCTTATCAGGTTTTTGGATCAGGAATAAGGGAGAGTAGAACCCTCTTCCTCTCTCAGCTTCCGGAACCTCTATCAAGACGTTTTTCTGGCATAGGCTCAAGACCTCCGCTTCTAAAGCTGCTTGTTCAAGGGGTGAAGATCTTAAAGGAGTGGATTTAAAGGTATCCCGCGGGACCTGGGTAAACTCCAATCTAAGCCCGGTGGATATTACATTGCGCACCCAGTCACTATTTGTAATCTGTGACCATGCCGGAAGGAAGGATGATAGTCTACCTCCCACGGGAATTGCTAGTCATTGATTCTGTCTCTTTTGATCTCTAGACGAGCGTCTAAACATGTAGCCCGTACCTCTTCTCCTTCTATCTTCCCATCTGGGACGGTCTCTAGTAGGCGAAGAATTGGGCCTTCTCCCCAGACGGAATCTCCTTCTACCAAAATGGGCGTCGGTAGGATGTAGGCCAGAGATTTGGGAATTTTTTCTTGTCGTCCCCAGCCTTGTCAAGCAGTTCGTCCAGGACTGCGCCGAACAAATATTCCCCCTCACACGGAATAGTACAAAGCTTCGCCCTGGTCTGAATGTCTCCCTGCCAGCACTTTAGCCACAGGGCTCTACGAGCCGCATTAGAGAGACCTGCTGCTCTGGCTGCCATTCTTACTGCATCCGCCGAGGCATCTGCTAGGAAGGCTGCTCCCTCTTGGATTGTTGGTAGGGCCCCAAGAATTGTTTGTCTTGACGTACCCTGTTTTAATTGTGACTCCAACTGGTCCAACCAGACCATCATGGACCTAGCTGTGCATGTTGACGCCACTGCTGGTCTTAAGGAACCGGCTGCCATCTCCCAAGTATTCTTAAGGAAGGTGTCTGCCTTCCTGTCTAGGGGATCTTTAAGGGATCCCATGTCCTCAAAGGGCAGCGAGGATCTTTTCGATGCCTTTGCAATGGCCGCATCTAATTTGGGGGCCTTGTCCCAAGTATTTACTGCCGGATCGTCGAAGGGATATCTGCGTTTGAGGGCTGGTGGTAGCGACCCTCTTTTATCCGTTTTTTTCCACTCTCTGTGGATTAGATCCTGGATCTTCTGATTTAACGGGAATACTCTAGGCTTCCTCTGCCCCAGCCCCCTGAACATGACATCCTGCATGGATAATTGGGGCTTAGGCTCCTCTACTTCCATTGTCCCTCTGACTGCTTTGACCAGCTTGTCTACCCGGTCAAGAGGCAGACAAAACCGCCCAGAGTCCTCTTCTTCTGAGGAGGACGAGGGAGATGAAGCCTGGGAGTCTCTACTTCTCCTCCATTCTGCCGAGGAATCGGACTCCACCGGGACCCCGCCCTTTATAGTTTCCGGCTGGGACAGTGACTTTAGGGTTTCCTTCATTTCTGCCCTAACAATGTCTCTCAAACTCGCTGCTACCGCGGGCGACTCTTCCGCCACTGTCTGCTGAATACAGGGGGGGCACAATCTTTTGGGGCATGAGTCCGGTAATGGGCATGCACAGAGTGCGCATTCCCTGTGTTTAGTTTTACCTGAAGCCTTCTTCCCCTAGAATAAAGCACAGAAGGGGGGCCCCGTCACTGAGTGAGCTTTCACGAAGATCACTTACCAGTGCCACTATCAAGTACCGGAGGATGAGGGGGATTCTTCTCAGCCGATGCTCCTGTCTGCTTAGAGGAGCTTTTATGGCTGGACTGGTCATTTCGTCCCGCACGTTCACTGTCACGTGATTCTTTCTTTTTCTGCTTGACCTGCCGAAGGTCATCCAGGGGCGGCAGAGATGTTTGTCGCTGCTGCCGTCGTTGCTGCTGCTGCCGCCGCTGCCGCTCCTGCTCGCTCTCCATTACTGCTCGCAATAATGTGGCCAAGGCAAGGCACCCTGCCCGTGTCCTGCCTATATACCCCTCCTCCGGACAGCAGTATGCGTGCCGCGCCCCTCCCCCCCTAATAGGGCTCCCTTCCCCAGCTAGCGCCGCACCGGGCCGGAGAGCCGACGCTCATCGGCGTTTGCGATGGGCGCCGCCATCTTGTTTTTCTCGCGCATGCGCAGTGGCGCCGCCGACCCGGAAGCACCTCCTCCAGCCGCCCCCTGACGTCACCGCGACCCCGCCCGACCGGAAGTCACGCGGGACGCCCGGGAGCTTCGGGATACCGCGCTCCCCGGTCGCAGCTTCCCTCGCAGCGCGCCGGCCACCGCACCAGCGCCGCCGGATCCGGGGGCCCCCGGGGGGAAACATACTCACCGGCGGCGGCCTTTATTCTGGAGTCGGACATCCTCCGGACGCCGCTCCCTGCTGACTACGCCACCGCCGTGCTACCCATCCTGGGCCGCCGTGGCGTCTTCCAGGGATCCGCACCAGGCCGAGGTAGGAGACCCCCCCGCTACCTGTATCGGCCGGCCGGCCTGGGATCCTGGTCTTCTGTAGGATCCCGTCCCTTCAGGAACAGGAAACCAACTGATGCGTGGGAGAGGTGCCGCCCTTTTTGTATCTGTAGGTTTCCTGTTCCTAAAGGGCGGATCCCCTCTCTCGTGGTGCTGTCATGGGAGTCCGAATAAATAAGTGTACACTAAAATGTATTTTGCTTGGTCACAGAATAGGTTTTCCTGTGCCTATGCACGTCCCTTAAAAGAAGCTAGGGTGAAACGTGCATTGGGGCACCAGGACTCCCTGTCATTACATTCTTTCCTACTATAACATGTAAGAGCTTCGGCTTCCGCCCCCTACATTCGAATGAAACTGCACTCAAAGTGACCAATGACCTTCTGACAGCAAAACTTAACGGTGACCACTCTCTGCTCATTCTTCTTGACCTATCTGCAGCTTTCGACACTGTTGACCACCATCTCCAACTCTCTAGGCTCCAGTCACTAGGCTTTAAGGACACTGCTCTCTCCTGGTTCTCTTCCTATCTTTCTGACCGCTCCTTCAGTGTTTTGTTCTCTGGCTCCACGTCATCTCCTCTTCCTCTTGCTGTCGGGGTACCTCAGTCCTTGGCCCCCTTCCCTTCTCTCCCTACACGGCCCCAATTGGACAGACCATCAGCAGATTTGGCTTTCGGTACCATCTTTATGCTGATGACACACAACTATATACGTCATCCCCCGACCTTACCCACGCTGTACTACAGAATGCCAGTGACTGTCTATCCGCAGTCACCAACATCATGTCCGCTCTCTATCTGAAACTCAACCTCTCCAAAACTGAACATCTTCTGCTCCCGCCGTTTACTAACCTCCCTAAATCTTACATTTCCCTCTCCGTGGGTGGCACAACAATATCACCCCGGCAGCAGGCTCGCTGTCTGGGTGTTATGTTTGACACCAATCTCTCCTTCACATCCCATATACAATCCCTTGCCCGCTCTTGCCACTTACACCTAAAGAACATCTCTAGAAACCGCCCTTTTCTCACAATGGAAACAAAAACCCTCACTGTAGCATTGATCCACTCCCGCCTGGATTACTGCAACACTCTTAATTGGCCTCCCCGTTACTCGACTATCCCCTCTCCAGTCCATACTTAATGCAGCAGAAAGGGTCATCTATCTGGCTAATCGGTACTCGGACGCGTCCGCTCTTCGTCAGTTCTTACATTGGCTGCCCATTCATTATAGGATCCAATTCAAAGTACTTGTTCTCACCCACAAAGCTCTCCACAGTGCAGCACCCCCCTACATCTCCTGCCTCATTTCTGTTTATCGGCCTAACCGACTGCTGCCCTCCGCAAATAACTTTTGACTAACCTCTGCACTAACCCGTACTTCCCACTCCCGACTCCAAGACTTCTCCCGCATTGCGCCAATCCTCTGGAATGCTCTACCCCAAGAAATTAGGACTATCCACAATTTGCATAGTTTCAGGCGCTCCCTCAAAACACATTTGTTCAGAGCGGCCTATCACGTTCACTAATCAAAGTCATTCTATGAGTAAGTGTGCTTGTGTAGCCCATTCACTATCTCCATCCATCCCTCACTCCCTCAAGATGGCTGGACCATCATTGTAAATACATCATTGTAAACACACACCTGTACTTTGTATCTCCCCCACCTCATTATAGATTGTAAGCTCCCACGAGCAGGGTCGTCTTATTTTGCTCTAATTATTGTATTGTTACTTATGACTTGTGTATTGAAACTGTTAAACTGCAAAGCGCTGCGGAATATGTTGGCGCTATATAAATGATTATTATTATTGTTTATTTTTGGAGCATATATCTCCCCACTAAGGTATAACATATAGTTACTGGAAAATGTGTCCCATATACAATTTTACAGGCAGAAGAACACATTCTGTTACTAAGCAACATACATTTTAGTGCATATGTATTTCTGTACTTGTGGTCCTCCATTGTGTTACACTTTTTATCTCCAGTGTTTTTTATATTTATTATTTCAATACAAGCTGATTTTTCTGAGACTTCAGTGCACCATATTTTTTTTTGTTGGTAATTCTCAGATTAGATGGTAGAAACCTGGTGACAGAGTCGCTGTAACAGAAAAGATTGCTCTCAGTGCTGTAAGATGTGTGATGGAACAAAAAGCAAGTGAGAAGAAAAAAAGGAGTCGTGTGCAAAGGTAGGGGCCTTCCGAAATAGGTAAAGGATACTCTTCTGAGGCAGAATGAGGATTTCTAGTGTGAGACCGCTGATTCAGATATACATGTTCCAGTTAAACATTCCTTTAAAGGAGTTTTCCCAAAAACAAAGTTCATTGTAATCAAGAGATCGTGGAATAATAATAATTTCCACAATTGGATGTGTTTAAATTAAATGTTCCTGTGCTGAGATAATCCTATAAATGTGCCCCTGCTGTGTAATGGCTGTGTCTGACCTACAGGGACATGGTCTGATCATACCACAGCTCCTGGGGAGGGGAGGAAGGAAAAAAAACTATACAGACAGCAGAGCATGGGATCAAAAATAATTCTTTTTCTGAGGTAAAACATTTCCCTGCCTGTTTTTAAACAATGTTTTACTTTAAAGAAGGAATCAGCTGTGATCCAGTGCA
The DNA here is from genome assembly GCF_039654945.1 of Dendrobates tinctorius. NCBI lineage: Eukaryota > Metazoa > Chordata > Amphibia > Anura > Dendrobatidae > Dendrobates > Dendrobates tinctorius. The sequence continues at coordinate 10,922,004 of NW_027361808.1, forward strand.
GTAATGTCTGTATACTCTTTTGCTTCCTCCCAGGAGCTGTGGTATGATCAGACCATGTCCCTGTAGGTCAGACACGGCCATTACACAGCAGAGACACATTTATAGGATTATCTCAGCACAGGAACATTGTATTTACATACATCCAACTCTGGAAATTATTATTATTCCAAGATCTATTCATGTTAATTAAAATTAACTTTGCTGGTGGGAAACCCCCTTTAAGGGTATGTGCACATGACTAGTGAATGCAGCAGGTTGGATGCTGCGTACTTGTGCAGGGTCCAAACTGCAATGTCCAGATGTTACAGCATAGTGGATGGGATTTCAAGAAATGCATCCAGAGACCCCCGTGGCTCACCCGCAGACCACAATAGCCGGCAGCACTTTGGATGCAGCAGACATGTGCTGCGTCCAAAGCACTGCCAATTCCTGACCGTCTGCACATACTATATTACATGTTACAGACGTCATATAGTCTGAGTACCGGCAGATAAGGAATACATTTTATTCTACTATAGTCGATTCTCTGACTCTCCTTACAGAGATCCAGCTGATGTAGGGGGTCTTACTAGCATTTTACTTGGGGAAAGCATGCAATTAAGCTCTCCTCTAGAAGGAGGCCCGCTTATACAAAAACAAAAAAACAACCCACTACATTGTGTTATCGTACGCAAGGTTCTCACTGCCACACACACCTCTGAGGCAAGCGGAAGAGACCTACCTGATGAAGGCACGTAGGAAGCATTCGACCATCAGTTTGCTCCAACCCCTCTCGAATTTGGGAAAACAAGGAGTCTCGCAGCTGCTTTTGATTCTTGTGTTTAGGGCTAACCTGTGAGTCAAGTGTGGCCATGTCGTGAGCAGAGTCCACACACCTGCTTTCTTCTGAAACATCTATATCTGCTGATGCTGAAAACCCTGGAAGATTGAATTACACAAATCAGAAAATGGATAATGGAATTATAATGGTGCATGGATTTACACGAGTGCTTTGTGCATTTTCTGATCTTCACCTCCAACATGAATCACTGCATAGGCAAAAAGGTATACTGCGAGGAACGTGCTTTTTGTGGTGCCCACTGCATGGGGCTCTATGGATAGGTTAGGCTGTATAGGAAGTGAGCCATTCCAGGCATATATACAATACAAAAAGATCCAATGCAGTGTGCATAATGACTCTATGGCTGTCTATGGTTGTAAATGTACAGACATATATGTAGTTTCCGGTTTTCTTGCAATATTATTGGCTTATAAAGTGAAATGATTTTATTGGTAGTTGAGAACCTTGCATAATTAAGCAAAATATTATAAAATAACTGACTACAATAAACGGGTTACCGATCTCTTTGGATCGTCCCATACAGAGACACGTCTCCGTTTGGTCATTTGAGCTGCTAGCAACACTCTGTGGAATAATTTGGACATCACTGGCTCAACCGTGAAATGTTAATTTAACTCTCTCCCTATCAGGGCTCTAAGGATAGGTTGGGCTGTATAGGAAGTGAGCCATTCCACGCATACATACAATACAAAAAGATCCAATGCAGTGTGCATAATGACTCTATGGCTGTTTATGGTTTTAAAATAAAATTATTTTAAAAATATTCGAATATATCTATCTATCACTCTCTCTCTTTTTTTTTTTCTTTTAAATGTCAGAATTGTATTTTGTAAACTCTCACACCTGATGAGATTGGTGTACATACTTTTGCCTGTATCGGAATGGCTCTATAATCCTGGTATTAAAAAAAAAAAAAAAAAAAAAAAAAAAAAAAAAAAAATCAGTATTTTAGGAGATCTACTTTAGTGGGAAAACGTTCAAATAAAGTTTACACAGAAATCCTGACATGGAATAACAAAGTACTTCAGGTTAAAGAATGAATAATAAATGCAGCTTGTATTCAGAAATCTGGTAAAAGAGCCACTTTAAAGGGAATAGGTCACCAGGTTGTTGTTACCTACTGTGAGAGCAGCATGATGTAGGGGCAGAAAGTCTTCGAAAAATACCGTTAACCGGTGAGTAACTGAGTCCATGGCAGCACCACCTGAGAGAGGGATCCGCCCTTCATGAACAGGAAATCCTACAGATACATAAGGGTGGCACTCTCCCACGCATCAGTTGGTTTACAGAGCACAAGACGACCACCAAGGTTAATAGCATGATTTATGTACAATTCTTTACTTCACTATTTATTACCAGTGTACATATAAGAAGAAGTGCATACCCAAACTAAACCAAAGGGAGGGAATCTACAGGTGCTGTCATGGACTCCGAAAAATACCGTTAACCGGTGAGTAACTAAGACTTTATTCGGTCGTCCATGACAGCACCACCTCAGAGAATTACAGAGAGTAATAATTACTTTAGGGAGGGACTACAGCCTGCAGAACCCTGACACCAAAGGAGAGGTCTGAGGACACACCCAGGTCTAGTCTATAATGGTTGTAAAAGGTGCTCGGAGAGGACCAGGTAGCTGCCTTACATATTTGGTCGATCAAGACTTCCGATCTCTCCGCCCACGAGGTCGCCATGGATCTGGTGGAATGCGCCCTCAACTTGCCAGGAGCCGACCTGTCCTTTGAGGTGTATGCTAACGAAATGGCCTCCCTAATCCATCTAGCTAGCGAGCTTTTTGACGCCCTAAGGCCCTTCCTTGTGCCCTGATAGGAGACAAATAAGGCATTATCTTTCTTCCATGGAGCGGTAACTGCCAGGTATTCCAGGAGACATCTCCTGACGTCTAGAGTGTGTAGTTTTCTTTCCTTATCGTTCACTGGATTAGGGAGGAAGGATGGAAGGACTATTTCCTGCGTTCTATGGAAACTGGAGGCTACCTTAGGCAAGTATGCTGGATCAGATGTAAGTATTACCCTGTCGTCTCTATAGTGAATATAAGGAGGAAGCCTAGATAACGCATGGATGTCACTTACTCTACGGGCTGACATCAGTGTTACCAGAAAGACCACTTTAAGAAACAGATTTTTCGTAGAGGCTGATGAAATAGGTTCAAACGGGGCCTCTGTCATGGCTGTGAGGACTAGGTTTAGATCCCATGGCATAAACTTATCTTTTACTATTGGCCTGGATCTGCCTGTCGCTTTAATAAATCTACTGATCCAATAGTTACTGGCGATGATGCAATTAAAAAGGGACCCTAAGGCTTACACTTGTACCTTGAGGGTACTGGTAGAGTCCCATGTCCAGCCCTCTTTGTAAGAACTCTAGGATCTGTGCTATCGGTGTGGACTGCCCAGCTACTACCCCGGAATTCTGAAGGAACCTCTTCCAGATTCTAATGTAGATCTTGGTTGTGATCGGCTTTCTGCTCTTAAGCAGGGTGTTAAGCAAGGCTAGGGAGAAGCCTTTCTCTTTCAGCAGTGACCGTTCAAAATACACGCCGTCAGATGTAGGCCAGCTACCTGAGGATGGTAAACTGGGCCCTGGGATAGGAGAGCCGGTATGTCTGGTAGGACCCATGGGTCGGACACTGACATGGTCTTGAGGCATGAGAACCATGCCCTCCTGGGCCAAAACGGGGCGATCACTATAATTTTCGCCTTATCCTTCCTGACTTTCCTCATCACCAGGGGTAGTAGACACAGGTGAGGGAAGGCGTATGCTAGCCTGAAGTCCCACTTTATCAAAAGAGCATCTACTGCCAGAGGGCTTTCTCTGGGATTTAGAGAGCAAAATTGAGACACTTTCTTGTTCTCCCTTGTGGCGAAAAGGTCCACTTCTGGCTGCCCCCATTTTTGTGCGATCAGGTCGAAGATGGAGGTCTTTGAGGACCATTCCCCTTGTCTTAGAAGGTTGCGGCTTAGGAAGTCCGCCGTGGTGTTTTCTTTTCCTTTTATGTGCAGAGCTGTTAAAGACAGAAGATGTTGCTCTGCTAGTTGGAACAGCAGCTCTGCTACATTCATTAGGGGTCTGGAACAAAGTCCCACCTTGGTGATTGAAGTAAGCCACGGTGACCTGATAGTCGGAGAATATTCGTACATGGTGACCCTGTAGATATATAAGGGAGGCTTTTAAACGCTTGCTCTACGGCTGTTCGCTCTTTCAGGTTGGAGGACATTTCCACCTGATGGTGATCCCATACAGTTGTGGCCAAAAGTATTGACACCCCTGAAATTTTGTCAGATAATACTCAGTTTCTTCCTGAAAATGATTGCAAACACAAATTATTTGGTATTATCATCTTCATTTAATTTGTCTTAAATGAAAAACCACAAAAAGAATTGTCCTAAAGCCAAATTGTATATAATTCCACACCAAACATAAAAAAGAGGGTGGACAAAAGTATTGGCACTGTTCTAAAAATCATGTGATGCTTCTCTAATTTGTGTAATTAACAGCACCTGTAACTTACCTGTAGCACCTAACAGGTGTTAGCAATAACTAATTCACACTTGCATCCAGTTGACATGGATTAAAGTTGACTCAGCCTCTGTCCTGTGTCCTTGTGTGTACCACATTGAGCATGGAGAAAAGAAAGAAGACCAAAGAACTGTCTGAGGACTTGAGAAACCAAATTGTGAGGAAGCATGAGCAATCTCAAGGCTACAAGTCCATCTCCAAAGACCTGAATGTTCCTGTGTCTACCGTGCGCAGTGTCATCAAGAAGTTCAAAGCCCATGGCACTGTGGCTAACCTCCCTAGATGTGGACGGAAAAGAAAAATTGACAAGAGACTTCAACGCAAGATTATGCGGATGTTGGATAAAGAACCTCGACTAACATCCAAACAAGTTCAAGCTGTCCTGCAGTCCGAGGGTACAACAGTGTCAACCCGTACTATCTGTCGGCGTCTGAATGAAAAGGGACTGTATGGTAGGAGACCTAGGAAGACCCCACTTCTTACCCCGAGACATAAAACAGCCAGGCTGGAGTTTGCCAAAACTTACCTGAAAAAGCCTAAAACGTTTTGGAAGAATGTTCTCTGGTCAGATGAGACAAAAGTAGAGCTTTTTGGGCAAAGGCATCAACATAGAGTTTACAGGAGAAAAAAAGAGGCATTCAAAGAAAAAAACACGGTCCCTACAGTCAAACATGGCGGAGGTTCCCTGATGTTTTGGGGTTGGTTTGCTGCATGGCATTATGAAGTCTGAAGACTACCAACAAATTTTGCAGCATAATGTAGGGCCCAGTGTGAGAAAGCTGGGTCTCCCTCAGAGGTCATGGGTCTTCCAGCAGGACAATGACCCAAAACACACTTCAAAAAGCACTAGAAAATGGTTTGAGAGAAAGCACTGGAGACTTCTAAGGTGGCCAGCAATGAGTCCAAACCTGAATCCCATAGAACACCTGTGGAGAGATCTAAAAATGGCAGTTTGGAGAAGGCACCCTTCTAATATCAGGGACCTGGAGCAATTTGCCAAAGAAGAATGGTCTAAAATTCCAGCAGAGCATTGTAAGAAACTCATTGATGGTTACCGGAAGCGGTTGGTCGCAGTTATTTTGGCTTAAGGTTGTGCAACCAAGTATTAGGCTGAGGGTGCCAGTACTTTTGTCTGGCCCATTTTTGGAGTTTTGTGTGAAATGATCAATGTTTTGCTTTTTGCTTCATTGTCTTTTGTGTTTTTTCATTTAAGACAAATTAAATGACGATAATAATACCAAAGAATTTGTGTTTGCAATCATTTTCAGGAAGAAACTGAGTATTATCTGACAAAATTGCAGGGGTGTCAACACCTTTGGCCACAACTGTAGGTCCTGGACTAAGACCTCCCCCAGTAGGGCTTGCAACCGTGGTGACTACATGGGTTATGTTATATTCCCAGGGCACCCCTCTAGCTAAATTGCTTTCCTCTAGCCACCAACCAAGGTATTTTATAGTACGTTGGGACAACGTCAACTGGCCTTCTAGGTAACCCTCCAGGATTTTCTGATGAAGTAAAACCTCACCCTGTAGAATCCTTGTATGGAACTGGGCCCACCGGACCGGACGAGAGGGGACCTAGGAGCGATATTGCTTTCCTGAGGGATATGGTGGGGTTATTGGAAGCGTTCAAGACCTGATAACGTAGGCAAATTATTTTTTCGGGTGGCAGACGACACTCCTGATTCTGCGAGTCTAGGATTAGGCCTAAGAACTGCTGAATTCTCATGGGTTGTAGGCGGGACTTTTTAATCTTTAGTAGTCACCCTAACCGTTCCAGGGCCGCCTTCGCTTTCTGCAATTGATCCAGACAATGGTCTGCTGTTTTGCCTACAATAAGGAAGTCATCCATGTAGGGGATTACCAGGATATCTGCTTCGCGCAGATGGGCCATAACTTCCGCTATAACCTTAGTAAATACTCAGGGGGCGACTGCAATACCAATGGGAAGGGCGACATATTGGAAATGCTGTACCGACCCCTCGAAATGAACCCGCCACTCTAAGGAAACACTGATGAGACGCATGGATGGGTATATGGTAATAGGCGTCTTTTAAATCCAACACCAACATAAAGCAGTTTTCAAACAGTAACTTTATTGTGGAATTGTTTCCATCTTAAATGGGAGAATGACCAAGAATTTATTGAGTGCCTTCAGATTGATAATGGTCCTGTAAGAGCCATCCGGTTTACGGACCAGGAATAGAGGGGAGTAGAAGCCTTTGCCCTTCTCCGCCTCCAGTACCACTATCAGGACCTTTTTACAGCATAGGTCACGGATTTCGGTCTCCAAGGCAGCTTGTTCTGACAGGGAAGACCTGAGAGGGGTGATCGTTAAACTATTGTGGGGGATACAGGAGAATTCTAGCCATAGACCTGAGGCTACCAACCCCAGGATCCAACTACTGTTTCAAGTCAGTGACCAGGCCGGGTAGAAGGCAGATAGTCATTGGGGAGGCTTCTTGGTCTAACGGGATGATCCTTCCTGACGTCCCCCTCCAAACATAAACCCAGTACCTTTCTTCCTCTTATTTTCCCATCTGCTCCGATCTCTGGACGACCTTCTACAGAAAAATCTCTTCCTAGTGAAGGGGTGCCTATAGGAAGGGGTTGGCAGGGTAGGGAATTTCTTTATCGTCCCCGGCTTTCTCCAAGAGTTCATCTAGGACTGGACCGAAGAGATATTCTCCCTCACATGGGATGGAGCAAAGACGGGATCTGGCCTGGATATCCCCGGGACAGCACTTCAGCCATATAGCCCTTCGGGCCGCATTAGATAGAACTGTGGCTTTTGCCGCCATCCTTGCTGAATCTGCTAAAGCATCGGCTAAAAAGGCTGCAGCATTCTGAATTGTAGGAAGGGTCCTCAGGATGGACTCTCTTGAGGCTCCGTCTTCTAACTGTGACTCAAGCTGGTCCAGCCAAACCATCAAAGACCTGGCTGTGCAAGTAGCTGCTACCGCCAGCCTTAGGACACCAGCTGACATTTCCCATGTCCCTTTCAGATAGGAATTTGCTTTTTTGTCCAGCGGATCTTTCAAGGAGGCCATGTCGTCAAAGGGAATAGCAGATTCTTTGGATGCTTTAGCCACTGCTGCGTCCAATTTTGGGGCTTTATCCCATCTGATCACCAAGGGGTCCTCAAAGGGATATCGTAGCTTAAAGGCCGGAGGTAGGGAGCCCTTCCTTTCCGGTTTCTTCCATTCCCTATTGATCAGGTTCTGGACCTTGTCGTTTAATGTGAAAGTTACGTTTCCTGGGGTCTAGGCCGCCGAACATCAAGTCCTGTGCTGACCGTTCTGGTTTTGTGTCTGATACCCCCATGGTGGCCCTTACTGCCTTGACCAATTTATCCACCTGTTCTAGACCCAGGCAGAAACGATTGGAGTCCTCCTCTGAAGAGGACGCAGAGGAAGAAGCTGAGGGCTCTGAGGAATCTTCATTTCCCCTTGGGCCAGCTCAGGAGTCCGACTCTGAAAATCTTGTTCCCTTTTTCTTCTTAGAGGATTCCCGTTGGGATAAAGATTTTAGAGCCTTAACTTCCGTCCTAATAATTTCCCTTAGACTCGTAGTGAAGTCAGGGGTTTCTTCCGCCACCTGCAGAAGTGGGGAAAGTGTAAGGAAGTGTGTATGGTAATTAGGGACCTCTTCTTTTTCCCATCCCCTACCGTCTGCCGTATACATGACTGACACAGTTTTTTAGGGTGGGCGTCTGGCAAGGGACAACTGCAAAGGGTGCACTCCCTGCTTTTCGCTTTACCACAGCACTCCTTCCCCTATAGGAGAAAAAAAATATAAGGGGAACACTGCATCAGGGCACATTCACGAAGATCTCTGAGCAGTAGGTGTGGGTACTGGATCACGTGGGGGGCGAGCTGGATCCTTCAGCCTGAAGGAACTTCTTCGGCTGGACTGCCCACTTCGTTTTTTCAGCTGGGAGCTTGCCTGGGGCATGTTCCTGCTGCCGGTCCAGCTGGGCCACGGGAGCTTCTGGCTCATCCATCGCTGCAAATGGGCCAAAGCAGCCCTGCAGAGCTTCTGTGGCCTTTTATGGACCTCCCCCCGGGTCAGCAGGTGTCATGGCCAGGGGCTCCGTTTCCCCCTCCCGAGATGTCCATGGTCTCCACCCCTGTATCTCGCCCCCCCCCCCCGCCGCCATGCTGGCACCCGCGCCAACGCACAAAAGAGAAAAGCCGGCCGGCATCCGACTTCTGGCCCGGCGCCATTGGCCCCGCCCCCCGGCCGCGTCACTTCTGTCCTCCGTGAACGCGCGTGGACGCGCAGGCCGACAGCGGCACGGTGCTGTTCGACCCGGCACGGCGCTCTATGCACGCCACCACGCCACAGCAGCCGGCCCCAGACCGCAGGGCGACCGCACCAGGAGGACCAGGATTCGGGGGGGAAAATTTCTACTTACTTGCCGGCGCTGGCCCTGGAGATGGGCATCCTCCGGACCTCGCTCCCACCTGCCACGCACACCGTCATGGAGCCTTGCCCGGGCCCACCGTGGCGCTTCCAGGGGACCCCGCACTGACCGAGGTAGGAGACCCCCCGCTATCTGAGTGGGACAGCCGACCTGGGGATTCCTCGTCCATGATGGTACGATCTGTAGGGAATCCTGTCCTCCAGGAACAGAAAACCAACTGATGCGTGGGAGAGGTGTCGCCCTTATGTATCTGTAGAATTTCCTGTTCCTGAAGGGCGAATCCCCTCTTTCAGGTGGTGCTGTCATGGATGACCGAATGAAACCTGATCACTTATTGGGCTGCTTAGTGTAAGGTTTGTAAAATCACTGTTTTATCAGATGAAGATTATCAGGAGGGGACAACTTGGCCTGCTGCTATTTAGTTCATCAACGCCACCAGCACGGATTGGCAGCTTTATGTGTATACTGTGCATAGACAGAAAGCTGCCAACCAGTGGTGTGGGTCGTGTTACCCCCAAATCAGACATAAGAAAACTGATAAGATATGCATCAAACCTAGAACAAACAACCCAGTAAGTGATACATGGCTGGAATCAGGGTCTCTGTTTCAATATTATGCTGATCTCAGATGAGTTAACAAAAACCTGGGAACAGATTGTCTGCAAACTTTGTGCAAAGCTTTTTTATCCAGGACTTTGTTAAACTTAAAATCAATAGGGAAAATCCACAAACAATTGATCCTCATAACGGATTGACAGGATTTAAAATCTGCATGTCTTGATGTTTTCCGTAGTGTGTGGATGAGATCTGTCCAAATCTGATCTAACTTGCTGCTACTGTATTCTGCTGCAAATGTGGATGGAAAGTCTGCAGCAATTCCTCTGCGTGAATGTAGCCTTAAATGAAAAACAAATGATTAACCGGTAAAGACCACAAAAGAGCAAAGAAATGGTAAGATTTTACCTGTGGATTTCCCATTCTGAGACTTCTTATTTCTACTATTGCGTCTTCCGGCCACACGTTTCGCTTTCGTGGAGACCCCGTCCTTGTCGGCCAGAGGGGCAGAGGCCAGGCTTTCTCCCAGCGTACGGTCCTCTTCACAGGTCTGCCTGCAGCTCAGTTGACCACACATCAGGTTGCAGTTCTCATTATTATTAATGCTATCCTGGGCGGCCCTGTTGTGAAGGCCAATACCTGTGCTCCTGGCTAACGGCTGCTCTCTAGTTAAGCTGTTCTCATTCAGGTCAGAAGCCATTTGAAGAGAGATCTTGTCTGGTTCAGCATTAGGACAATCCACCGAGCCATCCTCCACATGTGTCTGCAAGTCTGTTTGTGGGGTTTCTGCAGTGTCCATTGTGGCGAGCATTAGACCATTTCAACCATGCCTAAAAGAGAAGAAATGAGAATTAATGAGATCATAACATATCTAAACTAGCACAAGCATTGGCCGTCACTGAAAATCAGGTGACAACTGTACGTAACGGTAGGATGTGACTGGCATGCAGTTTTTATTGTGGTGCCTGTACCTTAGCTTTTACTGTGTACACACGTCAGTATTGGCTCTTCTATATGCCTGTGCTTTCGGTTTTCACAAAATTAAAGGGAATCTATCAGCAGGGTTTTGTTATGTAATCTGAGAGCAGCATAGTGTAGGTGTCAAAGGAGTCTAGACACTACAGTGCACATGGCTGAATGAGCATGTGGCACTTTAATAGAGAAATTGTCCACTACTTTTCTACTGATGACCAATCCTTAGGATAGGCTACGAATATAGGAGTGGTGGGAGTCTGAAACCTGGCAACCCAACATCAGCTGTGAGCTCTGGGGTCAGATGTAAAGGGGACAAAAAGGAACACTGCAGCTCAATCACAGTAATTAGTGTCCGCTGCTAGGCACAGACATCAGACCCTAAGGCCACATTCACATGTCCAGTATTTGTGAGGAGAGAGAGAGATAGATAGATAGATAGATAGATAGATAGATAGAACAGACATCAGACCCTAAGGCATACAGGAATACAGAAGTGGTGACGGGTTTCTGTTATACTTTTCCTCTGATTGTTCCTCTCCTGGTTTTGGCTGACAGATACTGAGGTAAAATACTGACCAAATACTGAACGTGTGAACATGGCCTACTGTAGAGGACAAGAGCTGATCTGCAGTACTTGAGAGTATATACAATCTCAGGAAGGGCAGAGAAAACACTACACTTGAGGAACACAAAGCGGAATCAAGTGCAGGAGAGAAGCTCCAGAAATATTATATACCTGCAGAAATAGTGGTAATATGGAGGTAAATAGCAATCCAATCCAGTCTGGCAGCCTTAGGCTATGTGCACACGTTGCGGATTCCGCTGCGGTTTTTTCCGAGCGGAAACGCAGGTAAAACCGCAGGTAAAGTGACCTGCGGTTTTCCTGCGTTTTGGTCTGCGGTTTTGCCCTGCGGTTTCACACCTCTACTATGGTAGAGGTATGAAACCGCTGCGGAAACCGCACAAACAATTGACATGCTGCGGTTTGTAAACCGCAGCAAAACCGCGCGGAAAAAACCGCACCGTCAGCACAGCGTTTTTGAAACCCCATAGGGTTTCATTGTACTGTACTTGGTCAGCGGAATCTTTCCGTGTGTGCACACGGAAACAGTTTTTTGCGTTTTTTACCGGCAAAAACGCTTAAAAAATAAAAAAAATAAAAAAAAAAAGCATCCCATTCATTTTAATGAATTCTGCACTTTTTGTGCCTATTGATGCGGATTTTTCCACGAAAAAAACGCATCGCAGTAAAAAACGCAGCATGCTCATTAATTTCGCAGAAAAATCCACCTTTCTAACTATTTTCTATGAGACTGGGGATGCACCGGAAAAAAACGCATAAAAAACGCGTTTATGTAAAAAACGAGCAGAAAACGAATGGAAAAAAACATGCGTTTTTCTGGGAAGGAGTCCGATTTTCAGTCAGGAATTTTCTGCACACGTGGGTACATAGCCTCAAGGCTAGGTTGAAGAGTCGGACAATTGCTACAGATTTACCACCTGGATTTCAGGATGGAAAATCTGTAATGCATAGTGCAAAATCCACAGCACATCCACACCTGGGTCTGCATGGATCTGTCATCACATATTAACATACCCTTACAAAGGAATCTGGAACCAGGTTTTTACTACCCCATATGAGAGCAGCAGGGGCGGAGACCCTAGTTTAGGTGATGTATCACTTATTGGGCTGCTTGCTGCAGTCTTGATAAATACACTGCTTTATCTGCTCCAGATCTAGCAGAGCTTTGAATGCTGAGCTCTGTATAACCCAACCCATACCAATGATTGTCAGCTTTCTGTGTACACTGATAAGTTAGTGATTTAATCAAAACTACTGCATGCACCCTGGTAAGTGACGCACTGTTGGAATCAGGTTCTCTGTCCCTACAATTAGCTGCTCTCAGATTGGTGGCAAAGACCCAATGAGGGAGTCACTTTAACACCCCAGCCCTCTCATTGTGCCCAGAAACCCTCACTGCTGAACTGGGATCTCCAGGCCTCCCATAGGTTGTAGGCTACAGAGAAGACGTACAGACAACTGCAGGTGATTCACTGCTGCACGGGTCCTGGATATTCCAGCTCTTTATATTCCATATAAAGGAGCTGTAGTGTTGCCAAGACCCTGGGGGCTTAGGAGGGGTGCATAGCAGCTTCTGCTCCAGCAGTCACTGCGCTGTGAATGCTTTTCGAGTTCCTGTGTGTGTGCCATCTGTGTTTTCTCAAAACCAAATCCCTAAATCCCATTAGTGGGCAAAGGAAAGGAGGGAAAACTGCAGACTTGCTTTTACCTTAGGTAAAAGGAATTTGTTACAAGGTTTTTCAGGGTTTTTTTGTCACCTAATCTAAGAGCAGCATACTGCATAGACAGAGACCCTGATTCCAGTGATGTGGCACTTATTGCTTAATTAAAAAAAAAAAAAAATCACTGTTTTATAAGCAGATTCTCACTGTATGACTACTTGGCCTGCTGCCAGGTCGTCCAACTAAGCCCCCGCCACTGATTGTCAGAGTATGTACACTGTGCATAGGCCAATCAGTGGTGTGGGCGGGGTTTTACAGAGCTCAGCATTCAGAGAACTGCTACATCTGCAGCAAACACAACAGTTTTAATCAAAACTGCAGCCCCCAGTGAAGCAAGTGATACATGGCTGGAATCAGGGTATCTGTCCCTATATCATGCTACTCATCTTGTGACAGATTCCCTTTAACAGCCTTTAAAGAGGCCCTTTACCAAATATTAATGTTCAACTGAACTTTTTTTTTTCCAAATAGTGTGTGTTAGTTCCAAGTGGGTGTTGTCGGAGTTTTCGCTGGAGGGACATGTACATTTTCTCTATGTATGATGCTAGCCAATGGTAAGCAAAAAGCAAACAAAATTGTGGGAATTCAATGTCCACCAATATGTCTTTTTACTGACCTGAGATATAAGAAAATAGCATTCCTCAATGGATGAAAATGCAGTCAGCTGTCGGCTGTCCACTATAGCTGACACCCTGCTACATCAGCCACAATCGGTGTTGGCACCAACCAAGGCTGTTTAACCATATAGATGTCAGTGACTATTCACAGCAGCATCTAAGGGGTTAGAGTGTGGGGGCTGCCTCTTTAACCCCATCAGCACACTGAAATCGAGTGTGATACTCATAATTGTCATGGCAATTCACAGACAAATAACTTTAGGGTCTCCTGGCTATAGGGCCTGTTCACAAGATAGCAACACTCAGGTGGGAAAAGATACATTCCTGAAAAGCACCTGAAGGGATAATAAACTACCCGACAGCAGTTTTGAATATGTTGAGGGACGGCATTTATAAAATGCTATCACTTTTGGGGGTTTCCAATATATAGGACCCCCCAAAGTCAAGTCAAACCCAGTCTCTAAAAAAATATTTTGTACATTTCTTAGAAAAATGAAAAATTAGGCTGAGTTCACACGTAGCGTTTTTTTCGCGTTTCCGCGGCGGTTTTAACCGCGCGATTTTGCCGTGAAAAAAAAGCATCCCATGCATTCCTATGGGATTCCGCAATGCTGTGCTAATGCTGCGGTTTTTACCGCGGCGGAATCGCTTCGCGGTAAAAAACGCAGCATGCTCATTATTTTGCGGAATCGCGGCGATCCCGCACCCATAGGAATGCATTGTTCCGCTTACTTCCCGCATGTGGCTGTGCACAACTTGCGGAAAGTAAGCAGAACAACTGCGGATGGTACCCACGGTCCGGAGGAGAGGAGACTGTCCTCCGGGCTTTGGGTACCATATCCCTGTAAAAAATAGAATTTAAAATAAAAAATATTGTTATTCTTACCTTCCGACGTCCCGCGCAGTCTTCCAGCCTCTCTCCACGCTCTCGTTCCCAGTAATCCTTTGCGAAAACGCCCGCGATGACGTCCATTCTCGCGGGATCGCAAAGTCTCACGGTCATTCGCGCGACGTCATCGCAAATTACCGCGAGAACGGACACCATCGCGGGCATTTTCGCAAAGGATTACTGGAAATGGCTGCGTGGGACGTCGGAAGGTAAGAATAACACCATTTTTTATTTTTTTTTACATTCTATCTTTTACTACTGATGCTGCATAGGCGGCCTCAGTAGTAAAAAGTTGGTCACACTTGTCAAACACTGTGTTTGACGAGTGTGACCAACCTGTCAATCAGTTCTCCAAGCGATGCTACAGATTGCGTGGAAAACGCTAGCATTCTGCAAGCTAATTACGCTTGCAAAATGCTAGTTTTTCCGCGGGAATTTTAAAAGCGATTTTCCCGCGGAATGGAATTCCGGAACTCTCGCGGTAATTTCCGCGAGAGTTCCGTTACATGTGCACATAGCCTTCCTGGTAAATTTTTAAACATTTTAACATCCTAACAAATTAAAAGAATATTTTACAAATGGTGCTGGTGTAAAGCAGTAACGAGGGAAATGTTCTTTATTAACTACTGTATTGTGTGTGGTGTCAATATTCAGATTAAAGGGATCACGCAAAGATTTAAAACTGCACATTCTTAAAAATTTGTCAAATTTCTGAAATTTTTTTTAGGCAAAATTGATATGCAAAACATATCAACCTAAATTTTCCATCAACACAAAGTATAATGTGTCATGAAAAAACACAGTCTCAAATTCACTGGGATATGTTAAAGCATTCCAGAGTTATTGCCACATGAAGTAACAGGTCAGATTTGAAAAATCTGGCCGAGTCACTAAGGGGTTAAATAGAACTTATCATTACAATGTTTAAAATGGGCATGATTAGCAATAAATACCTAATATAGAGTCACAAAGTGTACAAAGCTACACCTAGGTGTCCCTGATGACGTACAGATGCTGCAACGGAAAGGCGAAATAAAAAAGAAAGTGTATTCCACTCTGCAGCCGTTATTAGTGATAAACCAATTTATTTGGAAAACGAACGCAAACATAAATTCGGCACAAATATAGCACATTCAGATTTGTGATTGGAAGAGGAACAAAATTTTATAAAATTGTTAAAAGAAAAAAAAAAAAAAAAAAAAAAAAAAAAAAAAATCGGTAAAAGTGTGGGAAAGTAGCAATGATAATGGTGGCGTATCATGAGCGTTTGGCACATGTTTGATGAAGGGAGGGGGGTTTCAGAGCCCAGAGGCGCAGCATTCTTGGAAGCACAGCAGTCATTTTTTTTCCCTAACTTTGTGTGCGCACATTGTGGCTAGCCAATCAGGGCACAGTAAGCACCCACAAGGTCCTGACAAAACGGCTAGTGTCATTGGCTGCCGATATCACATGTCTCTCTCCATATAAATAGCAGACATCTTGTTTTAGAGCCATTTTGACACTAACAGCGCAGAGAGGCTGCTCCTGATGCTGTCACTGTTAACAGCAAGATTTTAGGTAGTTAGCTAGGCGGCTGTATATCACTCAGATAGTGTAGGTAGATGGTGTCCAGTGTGGCTGTAAAATTTACCTTCCGGAATTTTTTCTTTGGGGGGGGGGGGGGGGCGCATTACTGAGGTCCACAGACAAAGCCAGCAGGGCTCATGTCCTACAAGTGTGTTGTGCACGGCTTCTATTGTGCTCCATGCACAAGTACAGCATATAAATAATATTATTTCAATAGCTAAATGTGAAAAAAAAGCCTGCTGTATGCCACATTGTAGCTAGATAGGTGGCTGTATGTCAGTCAGATACTGTAGGTAAGCGAGAGTCCGGTGTGGCTGTTAAATTTACCTTCCAGCACTTTTTTTTTCTTTTTTGGCCATACTGAGGTGCACAAACAAATCCAGCAGAGCACAAGTTGTGCACAGCTTCTATTGTGATCGATACACGAGTATAGCATTCTAATTCACATGTAGGTAGTGAAAGAATATTAAACAGCCAACTGTATCCCATTTTGTCAATTAGTGCTGTGGTGAAATAAAACTGTCTGCAGACCTAAGGCTACGTGCACACGCTGCGGATTGCAGTGCGGATTTGGCCACGCGGATTTTGTAAAATGCCCTGCGGTTTTTCTTCTCCTCAATGGAGGAGATGGCAAACCGCAGCGGAATCCGCAGAAAAACCCCGCGGAAAAATCTGCACCGTCTGCACTGCGGTTTTGTATTCCTAAAGGGAATAATGGTACTGTACACCGCAGCAAAAACTGCTGCGGACCCGCAGCGGCCAAATCCGCTGCGGAACTGCAGCAGAATCCGCAGCGTGTGCACACACCCAAAGGGACATAAAAAAAAAGTTATAACTTTTTCTGTTGCTAAACGTCAAACAGCCTGCTGTATCCCACATTGTCATTTTGTGGCGGTGATATGAACCTCTCTGCAGTCCTAAGGCACATTTTAAAAAATTTTTAATTTTTCAGCTGCAAAAAGATAGATAGCCCGCCGTATCACACTTTGTCATATGTTTATGTTGAAATTAATCTGTAGAGGACTGATCCAGAGGCCACAAAAAATTCTTCTGTTATTAATGTCATACAGTAAGGGACCTGACTTTAAAAATAGTTTGCAGCATCTAGTGTGTTACAGAGGCCTGATGCACACCCAAACAATTATTTTTTCTGTGACTAACACGATATAACACGCTATATTTAAACGTTGAATTTACTGTTGCTGAAATTCAGCTATTTGCAGAGGTGGGGCAGAGTTTAAAATCTAATTTTTGGTTGTTAATACTGTGCTCCTACCACACTATCTGACCAACATGACTGGGAAAAAGGGAGGCCATGGTGGAAGGGGAATTAGGCTTGGTGTTCAAGGTGTATGTGGGGTAGGTGGTAATGTTTATGAAAGCACTAGTGAAAAAACAACGTCACGTCCTATGCAAAGACACATGACAACTTATGTTACTGGACAGGCTACACCACTACCTTTCTTTGGCAGACGCACAGCGGTACGCCTTGTTGATGATGCCCAGAAAGAGCATGTACACGAGTGGATGCCAAGTGCAGCTTCACGTGGTCTCTCCTCCTCCTCTACATCACACCCAGTACAGTCCATAGATGTGGCACCCAAATTCCCCTTGCTTCCTCCCTCGTCCCAACTATCCAAACATTTAACTGACTGTACGCAACCACAGATGGGTGATTCTGAAGAGCTGTTCACACAGTCTATGCCATGTTCATCAGAAGTGTACACAAAATCTTCGCAGAGTCAAGAGGAGGAAATCTGCACCAATGCCAGATATTTTTACAGCTTAGATCCGGGGCAGGAAGGAGTACGGTCCGATACTGTGCTGTCAGGACAAGAAGATGAGGAGGATGACTCCAATGGCGAAGAATGTGATAACACAAAGAATAATGATGAGGTGTTAGATCCCAGTTGGCGTGAACATAGAGGCACACCGCTGAGTAGGTTACCTGAGGAGGAAGAAAAGGAGGTTACGTAGCGCCGTCTGTCACGTAGTGATGCAGCCACGACGAGCGACACATCCTCAGCCACAACTGTGCCTCTGACCAGCTGCGTCCGCGAGTCTGTAGCTCGCAGGGGTGGCAACGGTTGCCTAGCCTGGGGCTTTTTTGACACTGCAAAGGATGACAATCTGCCAACTTAGCAAGAAAAAAAAGTTGAGGTAAAGTGCAATAATGTGACTACTACATGTATGAACCTTCACATGCGCAATCAGCATGCTTTACCGTGGGAATCCCACTGCAAGAAAATGCGGACTAGCGGTCATCAACAACTAGCCAGCCCATCAATCGCATCTGCTGCTTCTTCCTCCTCCTCTCTTACCATGACAACTACTGAGATAGAGGTCTTTGACTGCAGAAACTCTGGTTCTTTACCCAGTCGAGTCACGATGAGAGGCCTCCTTCAGCTGTAACAGAACCAGATATGCCTGCTGTTTTTGAACGATCACACCACAAGTTTCTCAATCCACAGTAACATCACCGCCTGCACCTCTCTCACGGTCCAACAATTTGCTCGGTTCACTGTACTCCGCCCTCTCTCAGCACAGCAGCTAGCCCATGGTTCCGCAGTTGTGGTCACGGAAAAGATTGCTTCCTCCTACGTAAGACAAAGCTAAGAGGTTGAACTCCATCATCTCCAATTTGTTGGCCACGGAAATGCTGCCTTTCCGCCTGGTGGATACCGATGGTTTCTGAAAGCTGATGGCCGTCAAAGTCCCCCACTACCAATTACCCAGTCGCCTTTACCTTTCTAAGAAAGCTGTGCCTGCGTTATACCAGCATGTAGCAGACATCACCCGTTCCTTGACAAAATCTGCCTGCCAGGGTGCATTTCATCACAGACATCTTGCTGACTGGGCACTGGGTGACACTGGTGGCTGAGGGGGCAGGCGCCACTCCACAAGTCTTGGAATCCCCAAGGCTTGCAGGCCAAATCTCTACATTTAACACTTCCTCCACTGCTTCTGCCTCCATTATCTCCTCTAGAGCCTCCACTTGGCGCCCTCAACCTCTGCATTCACGAGACAAGCGCTCCAACAGTGCATAGCGAACCCCCACCACCTCAGTACTGCGCAGCCAGGGCTCACCGCAATCAGGCAGTCTTAAAATTGATATGCCTTGGAGATCGCAGTCATACAGTTGAAGAGTTATGGACAGCTCTCCAGGCTGACTTTGATCAATGACTGTCTCTGCTGAACCTGCATCAAGGGAAGGCCATATGCGATAACTGTGCAAACCTGGTGGCGGCCCTATGGCAAGGCAGCTCACACATGCGCCTTGCATGGCTTATATCCTCAACCTGGTGAAACAGCGTTTTCTTAGCCACTATCCTGGCCTTGGTGAGCTGCTCCAGAAAGCACATAAGCTGTGTGCTCATTTCCGCCGTTCGCACCCCTCTGCTCATCGACTTGCATCAATATAGAGGTCTTTGTCCATGCCAGTTAACAGGTTGATATTGTGACGTGCAGACATGGTGGAAATCCACTCTACTCATGTTGCAGCGACTGTGGCAGCAGCTGCAACGAGCCCTGATGCAGTATGCCATGTCGTATAACCTCGGCCAACGCAGTACGGATGTGGCGCATATAATATTTACAGAGTGGGCACAGATTAAGGACATCTGCACCATTCTGCACAGTTTTGAAATGTCTACTAAGATAGTTAGTGCCGACGACGCCATCATCACTATTCCGGTAATCTTTATGCCGGAGCAGACTGAATAGCCTGCAGGAGGAGATGGTGGTCCCAGAAGAAGAGGAGGAAGCAGAGGAGGCTGCAGAAGGGATAACATTGTCTCTAAGTTCAAGACTGTCATCACACATGCGTGTGTCAAGGGAGTGTGGATTACAGCGATAGAGAGGGGCTGGTGATAACAGACAAAAATAACGAAGGTGCAAGATCCGAGGAACAAATGGAGAAAGAAGAGGTGATGGCCGATCAACTGTCAGATGAAGAGGATAATCCTCCCCTCTTTCTAGTTCATGGTTGGTGGAAGGGGACGGAGGAAACGAGCCTCATTGATACCTCATGGTAGAGCCCGACATATGAGTGCCTTCTTGCTGCACTATCTGCAACATGATCCCCATATAGTTATGATTAGGAATAATGCTGACTACTGGGTTGCCATTTTATTAGATCCACGTTATAAAACCAAATTTTGCCAGATGTTTCCTGCCCTAGAAAGGGACCAGCAAATGCTGGAGTATCGAAACACGCTTTTATACAACCTTGAGGAAGCTTTTCCTCAAGACAGCAGTGAAGCACATAGTTCGCATTGCAGCTGTAGACTTCCAACCCACGGCCCGTCAATTCATCAATGCCAAAACATTAGCAGCAGCAGC
Organism: Dendrobates tinctorius; assembly: GCF_039654945.1. Lineage (NCBI taxonomy): Eukaryota > Metazoa > Chordata > Amphibia > Anura > Dendrobatidae > Dendrobates > Dendrobates tinctorius. The sequence continues at coordinate 10,942,055 of NW_027361808.1, forward strand.
GGTGGTGGTGGTGGAAGAAGCAATTTCTGTGAGTCCTTTGACACTTTTTTAGACCAACTCCTGCACCAACACAACAGAGTCCAAGTCTTACACATGGTGAACAAATGGGGAGGATGGTGCAGGAGTATCTAGAACTAAATATCAATACCATCAGGGAGGGTTTGGACCCTTTCACATTTTGGTCTTCTAAAATGGAAGAGTGGCCTGAGCTCGTCTCACATGCCATGGAGGTTTTATCGTGTCTGGCAGCCAGCTTTCTCTCAGAATGAGTCTTCAGCAGTGCTGGTGGTGTCCTGATGGATAAGCGCATCCGGCTGTCCCCTGAAAGTGTAGACGCGGTCCGGTCCTTTGCAGGTCCCTCAACAGGGTAGATAAGTACGCCTGCACAGGAGCGCAGTGCCGGGGAGCGATGAAGCAAGCAGGAAAGCGGTGTTGCAAGAAGATGAGAGGCGCCAGACCCGAACCTCTGCGACACCCATCGGACCGGACCAGCCTGCAGGTGATTATAATATAACTTATTTTTCTTCGCTTGTACGTTGGATCGAGGGCTTATCTACAGCATTATAGAATGCTGTAGATAAGCCCTGAAAGGCAGTGGCCGTATGTGACGATGTGTGCGACAAAGCAAGAAGGGACACCAGGCCGAAGCTCAATCTAACGGGATTCATTGAGACAGTGAGCATAGAATATCAATAGTGTCTCTTACAGTCCACAATGAGTCCACTCCGAGAAGGAAACAGTTCTGGGGGCAACATCCGGTAACCAGATGCCAGGGAAAAGACAAAATAATCCTGGGATGAGTTCAATGGATCCAACAGATGCATTTATATACTTATACTATTGAGAATTTAATATAATGCTTTAAAGACAGGAGTCCCCAACCACCGGTCTGCGGTCCAGCACCGGGCCGTTGCAGTGCTCTTGCCGGTCCACGGACACAAGGGAGCCGGCGGCTGTGTAGCAGCTGATACTCACCCTCCATAGCGGTCCCTGTCGGCACGGTGGCTTCATCCAGCGCTGAGCGGTCAAGTGTACCGCTCATTTAAGGTCATGAATATGGACGCCACTCCTCTCCCATAGGCGTGGCGTCCATATTCATAGACCTTAATGAGCGGTATCACGTGACCACTCCGCAAAGGAAGAAGCTGAAGCGCTGCGAGATGCAGGGAGGGAAGTTCAGCGACGTGAGGGAAGTTCAGCGACGTGAGGGAAGTTCAGCGATGTGAGGGTAGGTATGATGGGGGAGCCGAGTGGAGCCATATATACAAGGGAGGGAGAGTGGGAGCGGAGCCATATATACAAGGGAGGGAGAGTGGGAGCGGAGCCATATATACAAGGGAGGGAGAGTGGGAGCGGAGCCATATATACAAGGGAGGGAGAGTGGAAGCTGAGCCATATATACAAGGGAGGGAGAGTGGGAGCAGAGCCATATATACAAGGGAGGGAGAGTGGGAGCAGAGCCATATATACAAGGGAGGGAGAGTGGAAGCGGAGCCATATATACAAGGGAGGGAGAGTGGAAGCGGAGCCATATATACAAGGGAGGTAGAGTGGAAGCAGAGCCATATATACAAGGGAGGGAGAGTGGGAGCGGAGCCATATATACAAGGGAGGGAGAGTGGAAGCTGAGCCATATATACAAGGGAGGGAGAGTGGAAGCGGAGCCATGCATACAGGATGGGAGGGTGGGAGCAGAGTCATGTATACAGGATGAGAGAGTGGGAGCAGAGCCATGTATACAGGATGGGACAGGGGAGCCATGTATACAGGATGGGACAGGGGAGCCATGTATACAGGATGGGACAGGGGAGCCATGTATACAGGATGGGACAGGGGAGCCATGTATACAGGATAGGAGAGTGGGAGCAGAGCCATGTATACAGGATGGGATGATGGGAGCAGAGCCATGTATACAAGGATGGGACAGGGGAGCCATGCATACAACAGGGGGAGCCACACAGCTTGACAGGATGGGGGGAACCACACATACGTTTTCTGATGATTAGAAAATAATCAGCATGTACAGTACTCCAGTACAATTTTTCTTAAGTGCTCAAAGCGCCATTTCCTTGTAGGTTCCAATCATCATTAGCAGTGACGGCATCATTAGAAGTAGCCCGGTGCTCCCACTCATTCAAAACCTATGGTGAGTTGAGTCACATTATAAATGTTATAATTAAATGATAAGTATACACTGCTAAACTACAACCGCGTCCATAGCCCTGCCCCCTTATGACCAAAGCCCCGCCCCTGTCACACCTCCATCCCCGCCCTGCCGGGCCATGGAAGAATGGTCTTGCTTGAAGCTGGTCCCTGGTGCAAAAAAGGTTGGGGACCACTGCATTAAGGATTGGCTATGGTGTGCAAAGAAATCTGTATGTAAATTAATTTCAGACATTCAATCTTTTTTATATTTGAGTACTACTATCTCTGAAATTAATATATAATTTTGAAGCCTGTATATGATAACAACCCAGTTCTTTGTCCTGTAGGATTTGTTTGAGCCTCCATGTATTTATATGGTATTAATTGCATGGATCTACTGAAAGCATTTTTTATCATTTACTGTCAGGGATCTTCGTAAAATTAATAACTATTCATTGTGGGGCTTAACTCATCCTCCCGCTCGATGCATAGTTTTTTTCTTTATGTTATCATTCCTTTCAACAAAAATTTTTTGTTAGAGGCAGCAATACACGGTATTAAGAAATGGGGTATGTGAACTTTTGATCAGGCTCATTTCGATGTTTTGGGTTGTCATTATGATTTAAAAAGAGAAAACACCGTAGTTTGACATTAAATGGCTTCACCCAACCACTAACCATGAGTGGAGAAAAAGTTTTGGGGTTATCATTCATTTTCTCAAAAAAAAAAAAAAAAAAAGGCCAAGAAAGCAAAAATTCTGCCGGGGTATGTAACCTTTTGAGCACAATTGTATGCATCTAGAGAGGCAAACGCTGGAGGCTTAAGTCTGACACCTCCAATGGACCTACAAAAAATGTGAACAAGGTTTAAATATGAGACTGACACCATGTGAATTCATGCAGCGCTCAAAGATCCAATGGAGCCATCTTGATGTGCCCTAAAGTGAGTGGTATTTTTTTTTATTTTAATTATAACATAATCCTAGATCATTTCACAGACTGACAAGTCCTTTCACTCGGAGGGATTTCCTTATTCATTTTCTACAAGTAGGTTGTGTGGTTGTATTATGGTTCTATTGTTTATACAGACTTAGCAACTAAATCACATAGCAGAAAACGCTTTTCAGGCTGTGCCTTAGCAACTATTTTTAGTGCTTGAGGGAAGGGTGCTCCTCTACCGCAGGAGTCGCTCAGCCGAATGGAAATATTCTGAAATGTAATGAGATCAGCGCAAAATAAAACCAGTCAAGACTTCAATGAATATTAATAACAAGGTTCTACGGTTCACTCCAGATGACGTGTAAGCCTCACTGGCTTTAGAATGACAACTTCTATCCTCAGACTCCTCAGCTGAGGCTGATGGAAAAGTCTTAGAGGGAGCAAGTGTCAACCACGATCACTGTCCTGCGGGTGTGTTGGCACAGCTCATCACAATGATGTCCTCTTACACTAGCGTTTCCCAAAGGGATATTCTGGTACTTTACATTAATTGCCTTTCCACATCGCTTTGTCAGGTACTGCAGCCAAGGTGGCTTCATAGAAAAATAAGAGATCCGATATCCCAAGCATACTGGCCCATCTTACGTATGTCAATAGGGCCGTACGCCTGTGTTATATCTGCATATGCACTGGGGGTGTAAGGTGGCTGTCGAACACCTAGAGGACAGGAGATAAACTTTGAGTAATGCTTTAGGACATATAGACCTAAAAGGAGTTAAATCGGCCATGACGGATTGTGAGCAGCAAAAGAGTAGGCTGCTCACCATATCGCCACCCCTGGTTGTGGTTCACTTTGTAAATTGAGACCTGTTTTTCTCACACATTGATGTCTGTATGGAGGTGTGTAGATCTCCTAGATTGAGTGCCTTTGCTAAAGGACTAAGAAGCTGAACTCTAAGCCAGGTGGGCTAACCAGCACTAGCGTATGGACTTGTTGATTAACACCTTCAAGACCCATGATGTATCAGAATTTCATAGGTCAAGTCCCTGCACTCTGTGCTGGCTCTGGAGCGGAGTATGTTTTCCTGCACAAGACATCTAATCTGATCAGGTGTTAAGTGCCTCTAACAGCAGCAGGTGGAATCGCAATCCACCCGCAACTGTTAACATGTTAAATGCCGCTGTCAATCTCCGAGAGCGACAGTTAACATGACAGCGCCATGTGGTCGGATCTCATAGCTGATGATCATTTTAGCTACAGATAACCGGGCTGAAGCCTTGCTGTGTGTAACAGACGATCGGATGATGGAGACTACTGAAGCATGTGACAAGTTTAAAAAAAAAAAAAAAAAAACCCCTTCACTACCAAGGGTGGTTTGCAGGTTAACTCCCGGGCCAATTTTTACAATTCTGACCACTGTCCCTTTATGAGGTAATAACTCTGAACTGCTTCCATGGATCCCGGTGATTCTGACATTGTTTTCTCGTGACATATTGTACTTCATGTTAGTGGTAAAATTTCATTCAAATAACTTGCGTTTATTTGTGAAAAAAAACAGAAATTTGACGAAAATGTTTAAAATTTCGCAATTTTCCAACTTTGAATTTTTATGCCCTTAAATCACAGAGATACGGCACACAAAAAATTTAATAAATAACATTTCCCACATGTTTCCTTTACATCAGCACAATTTTGGAACCAAAATTTTTTTTGTTAGGAAGTTATAAGGGTTAAAAGTTGACCAGCGATTTCTCATTTTTGCAACACCATTTTATTTTTACGGACCACATCACATTTGAAGCCACTTTGAGGGGTCTATATGATAGAAAATACCCAAAAGTGACACCATTCTAAAAACTGCACCCCTTGAGGCTAGTTTCACACTTGCTTTTTTTTGCAGCGCGTTTTTCCCGCAAAAAAACGCATTGAAAAAACGCATACATAAGCATACAACTGCTGCGTTTTTTTCAAGCATTTTTATGAGCATGCATGAAAAAAACGCAGCGTTTTTATGCGTTTGTATGCGTTTTTAGCGCGTTTTTACCGCGTTTGCGTTTTTTTCCAACATTTTTAGGTGGCCCCTCACACTACCCAAACCATGACTTTACTAACCCTAACCCTGACCCTAACCCTAACCCTTAACCAAATCATACTTAACCCTAACCCAAACCCTAAACCCTAACTAACCCTAACCCTAACCCTGACCCTAACCCTAACCCTGACCCTAACCCTGACCCTAACCCTTAATAAAACCATACTTAACCCTAACCCTGACCCTAACCCTAACCCTGACCCTAACCCTTAACCAAACCATACTTAACCCTAATCCTGACCCTAACCCTGACCCTAACCCTGACCCTAACCCTTAACAAAACCATACTTAACCCTAATCCTGACCCTAACCCTGACCCTTAACAAAACCATACTTAACCCTAACCCAGACCCTAACCCTAACCCTAACCCTGACCCTAACCCTAACCCTGACCCTAACCCTAACCATACTTAACCCTAATCCTGACCCTAACCCTGACCCTAATCCTTAACAAAACCATACTTAACCCTAACCCTGACCCTAACCCTAACCCTTAACAAAACCATACTTAACCCTAATCCTGACCCTAACCCTGACCCTAACCCTTAACCAAACCATACTTAACCCTAACCCTGACCCAAAACCCAACCCTAACCCTGACCCTGACCCTAACCCTAACCCTAAACCCCCTTAACTAACCCTAACTCTAACCCAAACCCCTAAATTCCATGGTTAAAAAAAAAAAACGCATATGCAAAAAAATGCTTACATGAGCATGCCAGTGCGCACATATGCGCATCCATAGGCTATAATGGCCATTTTTAGCGCAAAACGTGCGCATATGTGCGCATGCGCTTTTTTGCAGGGCCAAAAAATGCAACATGATGCGTCTGGAAAATCCAATCGCACACCCCAAAAAAACGCAGCGCATGAAAATCGCATACATGCGCTTACAAGCGCGCAGGTATGCGCACCCATGTTAAATATAGGGGAAAAAACGCATGCGCAGGTTAGCGTTTTTTTCCAGCGCTAAAAAACGCAAATGTGAAACCAGCCTAAGATGCTCAAAATCACATTCAATAAGTTTATTAACCCTTCAGGTGCATCACAGGAATTTTTTTGAATATTTAAAAAAAAAATGAACACCTAACTTTTTTTCACTAAAAAAATACTTCAGGTTCAATTTTTTTTATTTTACCAAGGGTAACAGGAGAAATTGGACTGCAAAAGTTATTGTGCAGTTTGTCCTGAGTACGCTGTTACCTGATATGTGGGAGGGAACCACTGTTTTGGCGCATGGCAGAGTTCAGAAGGGAAGGAGCGCCGATTGACTTTTTCAATGCAAAATTGGCTGGAATTCAGATCGGACGCCATATCACGTTTGGAGAGCCCCTGATGTACCTAAACAGTGGGAACCCCCCACAAGTGACCCCATTTTGGAAACTAGACCCCCCACGGAACTTATCTAGATGTGTGGTGAGCACTTTGAACCCCCAAGTGCTTCACAGAAGGTTAAAACGCCTGGGCGTGAAAATAAAAAAATCATTTTTTTTCCACAAAAATGATATTTTTTCCCCCAATTTTTTATTTTCCTAAGGGTATCAGGAGAAATTGGACGCCAAAAGTTGTTTTGCAATTAGTCCTGAGTAGGCTGATACCCCATATGTGGGGGTAAACCACTGTTTGGGCGCATGGCAGAGCTTGGAAGGGAAGGAGCACCATTTGACTTTTTAAACGCAGATTTGGCTGGAATTGAGATCAGATGCCATGTTGCATTTGGAGAGCACCTGATGTGCCCAAACAGTGGAAACCCCCCAATTATAACTCCAACCCTAAACACAACACACCCCTAACCCTAATCTCAGCCCTAACCCTAGCCCTAACCCTAATGGGAAAATGGAAATAAATACATTTTCTTTTAATTTTATTATTTTTCCCTAACTAAGGGGGTGATAACGGGGGTTTTGATTTACTATTTATGGCGGTTTTTATATTTGGCAGCTGTCGCACGCTAAAAGACGCTTTTTATTGTAAAAATAGTTTGTGCATCACCACATATTGAGAGCTATAATTTTTTCATATTTTGACCCACCGAGTCATGTGAGGTCTTATTTTTTGCGGGACGAGTTGACGTTTTTATTGGTATCATTTACGGGCATGTGACATCTTTTGATCGCTTTTTATTCTGATTTTTGGGACGCAGAATGAACAAAAACCAGCGTTTCATGAATTTCTTTTGGGGGGGTGCGTTTACACCGTTCCGCATGCGGTAAAATTGATAAAGCGCTTTTATTCTTCGGGTCAGTACGGTTACAGTGATACCTCATTGAGGTCTTTTATGTTTTGGCGCTTTTATGCAATGAAAACAATTTTATATAAAAAAATAATTATTTTTGCATCGCTTTATTCTGTGAGCTATAACTTTTTTATTTTTTTGCTGATGATGCTGTATGGTGGCTCGTTTTTTGCGGGACAAGATGACGTTTTCAGTGGTACCATGGATATTTACATGCGTCTTTTTGATCGCGCGTTATTGCACTTTTTGTTCGGCGGTATGATAATAAATCATTATTTTTTGCTTAGTTTTTTATTTTTTAAGGGGTTCGCTAAAGGGGTTAAGTAATGGGACAGTTTTATAGGGCGGGTCGTTACGGATGCGGCGATACCAAATATGTGTGCTTTTATTGTTTTGTTTTTTATTTCCAAAAAAATGAATTTATTTGGAATATATATATATATATATATATATATATATATATATATATATATATATATATATATATATATATATATATATACACATACACACACTCACTGGCCACTTTATTAGGTACACCATGCTAGTAAGGGGTTGGACCCCCTTTTGCCTTCAGAACTGCCTCAATTCTTCGTGGCAGGGATTCAACAAGGTGCTGGAAGCATTCCTCAGAGATTTTGGACCATATTGACATGATGGCATCACACAGTTGGCGCAGATTTGTCGGCTGCACATCCCTGATGCGAATCTCCCGTTCCACCACATCCCAAAGATGCTCTATTGGATTGAGATCTGGTGACTGAGGAGGCCATTTGAGTACAGTAAACTCATTGTCATGTTCAAGAAACCAATCTGAGATGATTCGAGCTTTATGACATGGCGCATTATCCTGCTGAAAGTAGCCATCAGATGTTGGGTACATTGTGGTCATAAAGGGATGGACATGGTCAGCAACAATACTCAGGTAGGCTGTGGCGTTGCAACGATGCTCAATTGGTACCAAGGGGCCCAAAGAGTGCCCAGAAAAAATTCCCCACACCATGACACCACCACCACCAGCCTGAACCGTTGATACAAGGCAGGATGGATCCATGCTTTCATGTTGTTTACGCCAAATTCTGACCCTACCATCCGAATGTCGCAGCAGAAATCGAGACTCATCAGACCAGGCAACGTTTTTCCAATCTTCTACTGTCCAATTTCGATGAGCTTGTGCAAATTGTAGCCTCAGTTTCCTGTTCTTAGCTGAGAGGAGTGGTACCCAGTGTGGTCTTCTGCTGCTGTAGCCCATCTGCCTCAAAGTTCGACGCACTGTGCGTTCAGAGATGCTCTTCTGCCTACCTTGGTTGTAACGGGTGGCAATTTGAGTCACTGTTGCCTTTCTATCAGCTCGAACCAGTCTGCCCATTCTCCTCTGACCTCTGGCATCAACATGGCATTTCCGGCCACAGAACTGCCGCTCACTGGATTTTTTTTCTTTTTCGGACCATTCTCTGTAAACCCTAGAGATGGTTGTGCGTGAAAATCCCAGTAGATCAGCAGTTTCTGAAATTCTCAGACCAGCCCTTCTGGCACCAACAATCATGCCACGTTCAAAGGCACTCAAATCACCTTTCTTCCCCATACTGATGCTCGGTTTGAACTGCAGGAGATTGTCTTGACCATGTCTACATGCCTAAATGCACTGAGTTGCCGCCATGTGATTGGCTGATTAGAAATTAAGTCTTAACACACAGTTGGACAGGTGTACCTAATAAAGTGGCCAGTGAGTGTATATATATATATATATATATATATATATATATATATATATATATATATATATATATATATATAATAATTTATTTAGCGATTTTTTTTTAAAATTATTTTTACACTTTTTTTTTTTTTTTTTTTTTTTTTTTAACTTTACTACATTGTCCCAGGTGGGACATCACTGTCCTGTGACAGATCGCTGATCTGTCACAGGCACTGCACGGGCTTTACTCATGCCTGCGCTTTGCAGGCACTGAGGAAGCCAGCTCCCTGCAGTCCCCCAAAGGTCCCCGTCGCCATCTTGGATCCGGGGACCTGCAGGGAAAGAGCCCCTGCAGGGAAAGAGCCCCCGCAGCAGCGCTCAGCGATCTTGCGTTTGCACAAATTATTACCACCGGCGTGTAATACTAACATTATCGGTTCTTTGGCCTTTTTAGTGATGTTGACTAACTCCGGGAAAATCTGCTGCCTCTGGAGCCTCTCCAGTTTACCTCTAGTCCCGGGAAGCCTAGCTTTTTTCCTCCCAGCTGAAGCTCTCTGCCCTTTTTGCCGCCCAGTAGACGTATGAGTGACCTAATACCCAAATCAAGGGCTTATCCACGCCAGTAGGAAACAAAAAGTGTTACTTCAGCAAATCAGGTCTTATTTATCTGGCGAAGCATGCGGATTTCCAACGACCCATTCTCTGCACTTCGTCCTCCGTTACTCCTGCCCTAGTTGCTTCAGTGGCTGCACCGATTCAGAAAGAATGCATCCCGTACGCCTTCAGATTATCGCCTTTTTTTCTAAGCACTGCTTGAATATTGACTGAACCTAATACTTGGTCAGAGGGGACCTGTCTATGTGAAAGAAAAAAAATCTGCTTGCGTGTCTTATTAATGCGTAACGTTTAATAATTTTTAGTGCGCATACTGGGCCTACTGGTGAGTTAACTAGAACCCATGTTCCCCTACCGGCGGGATCGCACTTGGATTTTCAAACACGAATATGCAGAGCGTCGCTGCATATGACTATGTCCTCATTGATTAAACTGCCTTTCGTCGCCGTTTTTGACCGCAGTAACTCGTCGCTAATGCACAGCGCTCTGAAAAAAGCGATCGTGAATGCAGCTGAAATGAGGGTCAACTTATATAGTGACTGGCATATTGATGGGGATATTGAAATAATGTCATGCAATAATCTAAGTGAAATGGGGCAATGACATTCCTGACTCGGCAGCCCTAACCCTAGCCCTAACCCTAATGGGAAAATGGAAATAAATACATTTTCTTTTAATTTTATTATTTTTCCCTAACTAAGGGGGTGATAACGGGGGTTTTGATTTACTATTTATGGCGGTTTTTATATTTGGCAGCTGTCGCACGCTAAAAGACGCTTTTTATTGTAAAAATAGTTTGTGCATCACCACATATTGAGAGCTATAATTTTTTCATATTTTGACCCACCGAGTCATGTGAGGTCTTATTTTTTGCGGGACGAGTTGACGTTTTTATTGGTATCATTTACGGGCATGTGACATCTTTTGATCGCTTTTTATTCTGATTTTTGGGACGCAGAATGAACAAAAACCAGCGTTTCATGAATTTCTTTTGGGGGGGTGCGTTTACACCGTTCCGCATGCGGTAAAATTGATAAAGCGCTTTTATTCTTCGGGTCAGTACGGTTACAGTGATACCTCATTGAGGTCTTTTATGTTTTGGCGCTTTTATGCAATGAAAACAATTTTATATAAAAAAATAATTATTTTTGCATCGCTTTATTCTGTGAGCTATAACTTTTTTATTTTTTTGCTGATGATGCTGTATGGTGGCTCGTTTTTTGCGGGACAAGATGACGTTTTCAGTGGTACCATGGATATTTACATGCGTCTTTTTGATCGCGCGTTATTGCACTTTTTGTTCGGCGGTATGATAATAAATCATTATTTTTTGCTTAGTTTTTTATTTTTTAAGGGGTTCGCTAAAGGGGTTAAGTAATGGGACAGTTTTATAGGGCGGGTCGTTACGGATGCGGCGATACCAAATATGTGTGCTTTTATTGTTTTGTTTTTTATTTCCAAAAAAATGAATTTATTTGGAATATATATATATATATATATATATATATATATATATATATATATATATATATATACATACACACACTCACTGGCCACTTTATTAGGTACACCATGCTAGTAAGGGGTTGGACCCCCTTTTGCCTTCAGAACTGCCTCAATTCTTCGTGGCAGGGATTCAACAAGGTGCTGGAAGCATTCCTCAGAGATTTTGGACCATATTGACATGATGGCATCACACAGTTGGCGCAGATTTGTCGGCTGCACATCCCTGATGCGAATCTCCCGTTCCACCACATCCCAAAGATGCTCTATTGGATTGAGATCTGGTGACTGAGGAGGCCATTTGAGTACAGTAAACTCATTGTCATGTTCAAGAAACCAATCTGAGATGATTCGAGCTTTATGACATGGCGCATTATCCTGCTGAAAGTAGCCATCAGATGTTGGGTACATTGTGGTCATAAAGGGATGGACATGGTCAGCAACAATACTCAGGTAGGCTGTGGCGTTGCAACGATGCTCAATTGGTACCAAGGGGCCCAAAGAGTGCCCAGAAAAAATTCCCCACACCATGACACCACCACCACCAGCCTGAACCGTTGATACAAGGCAGGATGGATCCATGCTTTCATGTTGTTTACGCCAAATTCTGACCCTACCATCCGAATGTCGCAGCAGAAATCGAGACTCATCAGACCAGGCAACGTTTTTCCAATCTTCTACTGTCCAATTTCGATGAGCTTGTGCAAATTGTAGCCTCAGTTTCCTGTTCTTAGCTGAGAGGAGTGGTACCCAGTGTGGTCTTCTGCTGCTGTAGCCCATCTGCCTCAAAGTTCGACGCACTGTGCGTTCAGAGATGCTCTTCTGCCTACCTTGGTTGTAACGGGTGGCAATTTGAGTCACTGTTGCCTTTCTATCAGCTCGAACCAGTCTGCCCATTCTCCTCTGACCTCTGGCATCAACATGGCATTTCCGGCCACAGAACTGCCGCTCACTGGATTTTTTTTCTTTTTCGGACCATTCTCTGTAAACCCTAGAGATGGTTGTGCGTGAAAATCCCAGTAGATCAGCAGTTTCTGAAATTCTCAGACCAGCCCTTCTGGCACCAACAATCATGCCACGTTCAAAGGCACTCAAATCACCTTTCTTCCCCATACTGATGCTCGGTTTGAACTGCAGGAGATTGTCTTGACCATGTCTACATGCCTAAATGCACTGAGTTGCCGCCATGTGATTGGCTGATTAGAAATTAAGTCTTAACACACAGTTGGACAGGTGTACCTAATAAAGTGGCCAGTGAGTGTATATATATATATATATATATATATATATATATATATATATATATATATAATAATTTATTTAGCGATTTTTTTTTAAAATTATTTTTACACTTTTTTTTTTTTTTTTTTTTTTTTTTTAACTTTACTACATTGTCCCAGGTGGGACATCACTGTCCTGTGACAGATCGCTGATCTGTCACAGGCACTGCACGGGCTTTACTCATGCCTGCGCTTTGCAGGCACTGAGGAAGCCAGCTCCCTGCAGTCCCCCAAAGGTCCCCGTCGCCATCTTGGATCCGGGGACCTGCAGGGAAAGAGCCCCTGCAGGGAAAGAGCCCCCGCAGCAGCGCTGCACATTGCGCTGCTGTGGGGGGCTTAAGGAAGCACGGAGGGAGCCCCCTCCCTTCCAATGCTTCCCTTTAACTCCCGGTACACCGCGATCGTGTTTGATCGCGGTGTGCAAGGGGTTAACGTGTCGGGGGCGGTCCGTGACCGCCCCGACACATTGTGCCGGGTGTCAGTTGTGATAATCAACTGACACCCGGCCGCGATCAGCGGCGCTCCCCACGTGGGCGCCGCTGATCGCTATGACGTAATAATCCGTCCATGGGAATTAGGTCCAGGGTCACATGGACGGAATATTACGTCCATTGTAGGTAAGGGGTTAAATTTTTTTTAAAAAATCTAGAAAGTTCAAATTACCCCCGATTGCCCCAGACTGCGGATACCCTCTTGTCTTAAATAGTGCCTTCCCCCCTCCCACCAGTCCCGTAATGAAAACACAGACAGGCCTAGATGGGTTGAAACAGGTTGGTCACAGTTTATTAATTACATAAGCAGAGAAAGGCAATTACATGTCAAACCGGGCTCATCGCCAAAGACCCTGTCTGCGACCGACAAGCGAGACGGCCATTGAGCGAACCTTTGTCCTTCTCCACATCTCCCGCTTCGGAGGATCATTTGTATGACCTACACAGGACTCCGATCCCCCACCCACCAGTATTTGGGCCTGTTCGACTCCATCCTGTAAGCCAGACAAAAATATGCCAAGACGAAAGTCTGTGAGGTGACCTCCATCAGGTCTAAATAATGCAGCGTTATTTCTTTCCAGCTGGTGGTGACGAACCACAACATCATATTTTTTTCATCACAAACTTTGCCATCCGCGCGTTGATGTTTCTCCTTGAACGCTCTATGGCTTTTGTATCCCTTGCTCTGAGCTAGACAGCTCGTGGTATTATCTCTGACCACACCAAAATAATCTCCGGGAAAAGACATGAAAAATGCTCAATGTCTCTTGTCATCACTGTGTAGAGCTCAGCGATCTTGCGTTTGCACAAATTATTACCACCGGCGTGTAATACTAACATTATCGGTTCTTTGGCCTTTTTAGTGATGTTGACTAACTCCGGGAAAATCTGCTGCCTCTGGAGCCTCTCCAGTTTACCTCTAGTCCCGGGAAGCCTAGCTTTTTTCCTCCCAGCTGAAGCTCTCTGCCCTTTTTGCCGCCCAGTAGACGTATGAGTGACCTAATACCCAAATCAAGGGCTTATCCACGCCAGTAGGAAACAAAAAGTGTTACTTCAGCAAATCAGGTCTTATTTATCTGGCGAAGCATGCGGATTTCCAACGACCCATTCTCTGCACTTCGTCCTCCGTTACTCCTGCCCTAGTTGCTTCAGTGGCTGCACCGATTCAGAAAGAATGCATCCCGTACGCCTTCAGATTATCGCCTTTTTTTCTAAGCACTGCTTGAATATTGACTGAACCTAATACTTGGTCAGAGGGGACCTGTCTATGTGAAAGAAAAAAAATCTGCTTGCGTGTCTTATTAATGCGTAACGTTTAATAATTTTTAGTGCGCATACTGGGCCTACTGGTGAGTTAACTAGAACCCATGTTCCCCTACCGGCGGGATCGCACTTGGATTTTCAAACACGAATATGCAGAGCGTCGCTGCATATGACTATGTCCTCATTGATTAAACTGCCTTTCGTCGCCGTTTTTGACCGCAGTAACTCGTCGCTAATGCACAGCGCTCTGAAAAAAGCGATCGTGAATGCAGCTGAAATGAGGGTCAACTTATATAGTGACTGGCATATTGATGGGGATATTGAAATAATGTCATGCAATAATCTAAGTGAAATGGGGCAATGACATTCCTGACTCGGTTGAAGCCGTTTCCAGCCTTTAATGGCTTGTTTGATGAAAAGAATTTTGTAACGTCCGCCCACCCCATTAGTTGAAAGAAAAAGGGTATTCCCGAAAATTGCTGTTGTGTCAATGTACCCAACGCTCCACTTTCTTTGAGCCAAATCAGGAATTCTGCAGACACCTCACATCTTGCTCGGTAGCACTTATCGATGGGCCTGGAGCACCACTCCTCCCAAGCCTTACCATAGAACTGCCAGGTAGCCGGTGTAATGGAGGCGCGGATTAAGAGCATCAGTGATTGGCCACTGTGTCCCATAGGGATGGAAGACACTGGACACCCGATGGTTGTGCATTGGGGAGAAGGTCTATGAAGGCCTGCCAATCGGAAGATAATAGTGAGTTAACAAGATTATCGTCAACATCTGTCATTAATTTGGCTCGGCACCAGATGTTGTGTTTTAGGCATGGTAGTGCTAGCCGGCGTTGGAGAGCGAGTAAAGGCAGGTTACAGGATTCTTTATTTGAAATAGAATGTTTGTGTTTTCTAACTGCTTACCCCATAGCTCCACTGATAATGTTATAGCGAAAATCTCCAACAGGGCTGGATCGCACCCCCATCTTGATGCGGTCCATGGCTCCAGCCAGCTGCCTTTGCACCATTGGTTTTTGCAGATTGATGCAAAACCCTCTTTGATACGTCCCCCAACCATGAGCCCCAGGTGCTTGCTTGTCATCTCTTTTGCCATGATGCAGGTATGGCCATCGTAGAATTGTAGGAATGTTTTCCAGACTAGTAAGTCTGCCTTCAAGGAGCGAGTGAGAATAATTCGATGGCCAGGCTGTAAAATGCCCTTTGTTACCAGCGATAGTTGGCAAGAGAATGGTCTGCCGACCGGCATTATGCAGCTGGCGAATGTCAGCAGTCCCAACAAGGACTGCATCTTTTGGAGGGTGACTTGAACTTCGCAGAAACCCTCTAACATATGGAGTGTTCTCTGTATTTTCTCTGCTGGTAAGCGAAAAACCATTGAATTGGTGTCTATCTCTCGATGCCAAGGCAAAACATTACACGGACAAACTGTTTTTTTCTGGCGGTAGTGGTACGCCGAAATGCTGAGAAATAAAATTTAAATTTTTAAAGAAAGAAGGAGCAGAGATTTGAATTTTTGGGGCTGACAAACAAAAAATTGTTGAGGTAGTGAATTAGAGAATTGCTACCCGTTTCATAACTGACTACCCAGTCCAGGAAAGTGCTGAATAGCTCGAAATAGTGACACAAAATGGCACATCCCATCGGCAAGCACATATCGAAATAATAGTACTGGTCCACCTTGCTGCCTAAGAAGTGGAAGCAGTCAGGGTGCACAGATAATAGGCAGAATGCCGACTATATCTGATTTAGCTAGCAGGGCGCCGGGCCCAGCTGTGTGGACTAGTTCGACTGCCTTGTCAAACGACACGCAAGTCACGGATGCTTCTTCTGGGAATGCGCAAGCATTCCGCAAGTGAAAAACACTTGCAAAACGCCTGTTTTTCGCGGGAAAAACGCATGCAAATTCGCATGCGTTTTAGCCACAGCTGGCGTTGCGGAAATGCTGCAGACATTTCCGCAGCATTTCTGCACATAGCCTAAATCATTTTTATTGAAAGACCATGAAAAGTTGGAAGTGGTAATTATTTACAACACTAAATGCCACTTCAACAAAATAAGAACTATCATAATCCAGGAAGAAAAAAAAAAAAAAAATCTAACGGAACTAAAAATAAAGGAATCGTTAAAGAGCAGCAATTCCACATACAACATATCGCTACTTTTCTACCAAGGATCTCAGCGTAGGAGACAAGAGGCAGTCATAAGTGCATATTGGGAGGTCTTGGGGAACTCGATTTTGAAAATATAGATATTGAGCAGCTATGAAAATGTGAATGATTAAAGGTCTTATCCCACAAGCACTTTTCAAATTAATAGATCTTGCAATAAAAATAAATGAACGACTTAGGGGTAGGAAAGTTTTTATTTAAAAAAGAAACAAAGCTGGGTTAGGACTTAGGCTGTATGCCCACGTTACATTTTTTATGCGTTTCCTCCACGTTTTTGCAGCAGTGGAAATGCATAAAAAACGCTAATAAACCGCACCCCCATGCAATCCTATAGGATTCCGCAGTTGCTGTGCCAATGCTGCGGATTTTACCGCTGTGGAATCGCATAGCGGTAAAATCCGCAGCATGTCCATTAATTCTGCAGAATCTCGGCGATTCCGCCGCCATAGGATTGCATCGAAACGCTAACTTTATGCATGTGGCTCTGCCCACCATGTGTAAAGTGAGCGCTTCATGTGCGGATGGTACTGAGGGTATGGAGGAGAGGAGACTCTCCTCCATGACCTGGGTACCATAATCCTGTACAAAATAGAATTAAAATAAAAAATAGTGATATACTCACCTTTTGATGGCCCCCGGAGTCCTCCCAGCTCTCAGCGGCATCTTCCATTCCCAGGGATGCATTGCGCAAATCACCTGAGATGACATAGTGGTCACGTGACCGTGACGTCACAAAGGTCCTTTGCGCAATGCATCCCTGGGAACGGAACTTACCAGGAGCACCGCTGAGGAGATCGGGGGCCATCAGAAGGTGAGAATACCATATTTATTGTTTTTTTTATTATTTTTAACATTCTATCTTTTACTATTGATGCTGCATAGGCAGCATCAATAGTAAAAAGTTGGTCACACTTGTCAAGCACACTTGTCAAAGCGCTTTTAAAAGCGCAGCATTCTACAAGCTAAAAACACTTGTGTTTTGCGGGAAAACGCATGCAAATTCCGCATGCGTTTTACCCACAGCAGGGAGTTGCGGAAATGCTGCGGACATTTCCACAGCATTTCTGCAACGTGGGCACATAGCCTAATAAGTACTTTAGTCACTGTCACGCCGTGCTCACCTGGGGGCGGGACCTCGGTCCCGACGTCATCTCTTCCGGAGCAGCGGTCACTCCGGGGGTCCCGTCGGGTGCGCACGCGCAGCTCTCGTCCCCGGGTCTCCTCCTACATGTCACGTTTGCGCGCTCCTGTCAGTTCTGTATAGGGCTCGGTTCTCTCTATGGTAATGGAGGACCTGACCCGGAACCTGTAGTGGTCGTGTGCTTTCTGGCTAGGTCCTGACCCGGAACCAGTAGTAGTCATGTGCTATATCAGATGACCTCCCCCTAGGGGAGGTGCCTGATTATTGTTGTGCTTCCTGGCTTGGTCTGCCGTGTCCCTGCCTGGCTGTGCGCTGTATTCAGGTCCCCTGCCTTGCACTCTGTTGTGCCTCTTGGCACACGCTCTGAATCTGCACTCTGCTTTGTACTTGGTTGTGCCTCCTGGCACACGCTCTGACCCTGTGCTCTGTCTCGTACTCGGTTGTGCCTCCTGGCACATGCTCTGACCCTGTACTCTGTCTCATCCTCAGTTGTGCCTCCTGGCACACACTCTGATTCTGTGCTGTCTTATACTCAGTTGTGCCTCCTGGCACACACTCGGACCCTGTGCTTTGTCTCATACTCTGTTGTGCCTCCTGGCACATGCTCTGATCCTGTACTCAGTCTCTTACTCTGTTGTGCCTCCTGGCACACGTACCGATCGTGCGCTCTGTCTTATGCTCAGTTGTGCCCTCTAGCACACACCCTGCTACTGTACTCTGTTACACCTCCTGGCACACCTGCTGCCTGACTCAGTGCTCTGACATGCCCCTTGCACGCATCCTGCTTCACTCACACCCGGACGAACGAAGTCTCTGTATACCACGTGTTCCCGTGTCCACACTTTACACGTTCCTGCAGACACACCCACTCGTGTCTCCTGTGAGCCGGCCGCCTGGTGCCAGCAGTCGTGGTGCCTCACCCCCTGGGGCTTGCCCCTGACACTCCCTGTATAGGGGGTGGTCTTCACTAGGTCAGCTCGCCCTGGGAGGGTTGGTGTCACGACCCAGAGGGTCCACTCCAGGAGTCGTCACAGTCACTTCATATATCAAGTTAAACACATCTGACCAGAATTTATTAATGGGGAGAGACAATGACACTATGTATGTATTAAAGAACATTGACTCCTTCAAAAATACCCCATCTAAAATTGAACACTGCATCTCTCAGATGCAGTGTTCAATTTTAGATGAGGTAGAATTTTTTTCAGTTGTCCAATATAATTAATACATGAGGTTGTATTAGTGGTATAATACCAAACTGCCTGACCTGTACTCACCACTCTGATACTCAGCTTACCACTTACCACAAAACACCTTGAGCAACAACCGGGAAATCGAGGTTCAGAGCACTGCTCTGGACTACATCAAAATGCCACCTGGCTCCCTCCACAGTGGTGTTGTTGATAGCCCGGGGGGGGCAGAAGAAGAAAGCGGAAAATGCGAGTGGGGCGGGTGGGTGTTTGGTGATTGCTTGCCAAAAGATGCTACTGCGCATGCGCAGTCATTTTGCTGGAGGAACAAAAAATTTAGCTGCAGCAAAACGGCGTTGGTGCATCCGCAGTAGTATGCATCGCAAGTGATAGATGCTACTGCACATGCGCCGGTACCATTTTGTTGTAGTTACATTATTTATTTTTTTTAAAAGACCACATCATGAACGTCAAGTGCAGTATTTACAACAGGAGCCAGGTTACTGAAGGTTCAAAGACCTATTATTTAAATCCATAAGGATGAAAATTAGAACAGAGCACCACATAAAGGACCTCCCCACACAGGCCACCCCGGAGCACAAGAAATTAATTAACTGAAAACTACAAATACAGATTAAACAACAACAACCACAAGACGGATTTCATCAACCAAGGTATCATTTTAATCAGTTTAATGCCAACCTGACACTGTCTGCAGTTTACTTGGTAAAATCCTGATGACAGGCTCACTTTAAATATCTTGATTACTAGTTATAGCGGAGGTACTGCCAAGGAACCTGAACATACAGCTGTAGAGCTAAACAACTGGAACCATCAGAGAGTAAGCACCAAAACTTAGCTTTTTTTAACATATCCTTTGTATACTGTATATCCTTTGAGCGGCGCTAACAATCCAAAGTTATGAGTGCTGAAAAACAACAAATCAGGGTGCAGGGCCATCAGAGTGGAAATTAGGAGGACTGGAAATGAAAGACGGAAAGACAGGGAATGAAGGATGGAAGGAGAGAGGGAGAGACAGAATTAGAGAGGTAGTGATGACGGGAGAAAGTGGGGTAGGAGGGAGAGTGTCAATTTGAGCAATGATATCCTGGTGAACGTGTATGTTATATGCTAAAATGATTGATTGTGAACTGTATAATGCCCATTTTCATATAACCTGTTATGGTTTGTTAAAGGGCATCTGCTGTCAGGTTTTTGCCACCTAATCTGAGAACAGCATAATTTAGAGGCAGAGACCCTGAGTCCAGTGATGTATAACTGGGTGCTGCAGTTTTGATAAATACACTGTTATATCTGGTGCCGATCTACCAATTCTCTGAACGCTGAGCTCCGTATAACCCGCAAGCACTGTGTGTATGAGTTATATATACCCCGGCCAGTGCGTGCGACCTCGCTCTCCATACACACTGATCCCGGGTCGGAAACTGGCAAATTGCTGCAGAACACAGTGTGTGCACTGGGGGGATTCATAAGTCTGCAGTCACACCAGAGTGACTGAAGAATTATTGATTGGACCGGACAACCCGTGTAAATTGCAAAGTAATGTTACCACATTCCCTTTAACTTAGTATAAACAGTTTGTATGAAAATGGGTTTTATACAGAAGACAATCCCTTTAAACGCATAATGTGCATCTTCAGAGGATGTCATTGCTCTGACTGATGACCATCTGCATAATTTGGGTAGATTCCATTACTCTGCTATCCTCCATACTTGCCAAATGTAGATACCTGTACGACCTGTTCATTGTTCAGCAGAACAGCTAATATATTGGATGATCGTCAGTGTTACAGTGAGCCATGAATGGGGCAGGCTTACATACAGTAGATGAATGCAAATCCCAGGACAATACAGCCATCTCTGTTGTTTATTGCACACTTCTATTTGTTAGGCAAATATGGAAGGTCTCTGCTCAGATTTTTATTTCCCTAACAAAACACGCAGTGCACCTGACGGTACTACAGATCCCAGGCACCGAGAGACACAATCTGTCCTTTGTAAAGAGAGTAAAGTGAAATGCAGAAAACACAAGTCCACAGGAAATTTCTCCAGAGTTAGGAGTATGCATGTACATTCTGACATTGTCATTCTTCCTGGAAATCGCCTGATTGGACACAGGAATGGCAAAGCATAGCGTTTTATAATAAGCTGCTCTTGAAATATATTTCACAAGCAACATTTCGCTGGATTTTTAATGGAAACCGGGAACCTTCTACACTTGGTGCTGCTCCGCTGATTCTGGAACAGTTTTTCTTTTTCTTCTGTGCCCCTCTGTTCCAAAATGTTGCCTCCCGTTAATAAAGGTTTAAGTTTTGCCTTCACCTAACTGGGCGTATATCACAGAGCTTCCGTGGGCGAGGCTGTGTTTTATAGGCCAGTATCCGAGAAGAAAAAAAAAACGCCCACAGAGTAATTCTCTGGTACACACCCATTTTTTTTTTTAAGGGATAATTTGCACCTTATGGCTAAGTGCCCACGCTTCAGAAATGCTGCGGAATTGTCCGCAGCGTTTCCGCAACTCCCCGCCGTGGAAAAGTGATTAACAGGTTGGTCACATGTCAAGCATAGTGCTTGACAAGTGTGACCAACTTTTTACTGATGCCTAATGCAGCATCAATAGTAAAAGATAGGATGTTAAAAATAAAAAAAATAGGGATATACTTACTCTCTGTCGGCCCCCCGGAGTCCTCCTGGCTCTCAGCAGTGCTGGCGGCCACTTCCGTTCCCAGGGATGCATTGCGCGACTGACCTCTGATGACGTAGCGTCACGCGAGACCACGACGTCAGAGGTCATTCGCGCAATGCACCCCTGGGAACAGAAGTAGCCGTCAGCACCGCTGAGAGCCAGGAGGACTCCGGGGGCCAACAGAGTAAGTATATCCCTATTTTTTATTTTAATTCTATTTTTTACAGGATTATGGTACCCAGGGCACAGAGGAGAGTCTCCTCTCCTCCAGACCCTGGGTACCATCCGCACATGAAGTACTCACTTCACATATGGTGGGCATAGACACATGCGTAAAGTGAGCTGTTATGATTGGGTGACCGAGGAGGAGAGCAAGCCCAAGCTAAGCCACAGAAAACCAGAGAGGTTGGTAACTAAGCGGATTGCAGACCCCTGATCCTATCCACACAACTAGCAGTAGCCGTGGAGCGTGCCTACAATGATCCTAGATGCCTCGGCACAGCCGGAGAGCTAACTAAGCCTAAAGCAAGAAAGGGGAAATCTAAACTGCCCCAGAGCAGAGCCCAAAGGAATAGATAGCCCCCAAACATATATTGTTGGTGAGACAAGATGAAAACACAAACGCAGGCAGGAAAACAGACTGAGCAAATGATGGGGCCCACACTGACTAAACAGGACAGGAAAGGAAAGACAATGTCTGCAATCACGCAAAAAACCCTGCAAAAAGTCCAACACGTCTGATGCAAAAAATACTGAAGTCGCACGACTTTGCCCACTATATCAGCACTCTGGTATATTCTGAAAGCAGAGCAAAAAGAGGCCAATCTAATAAGGGACAAAAACAAACTGGTACAAGCAGTAAAATATGGACGGTGATTCAGCACAGCCCCAGCCGGCTGACCCACACAAAACCAGATCAAATGTAAACAGAATAGCAAATGAACACTTAGCTGAACATGCAGGGACTGAGCTGGAAACAAAGACCTCAGGAGGCAGGAAGAAAATCACCAGCAGGGATAGAGGGAGTCGGCTGTCTTAAATTCCAATCTGAAACCCCAGATCTCCAATCGTCGTCCTCATTATCAGGTGGCAAGCCTCTGTTAATCAGATCAGCTCCAATACCTCCAGTAACCACCAGAGGTAGCCCAGAAAGAGAACTCGCAACCCCTCTGTCAATTTGACCAGCTCCACTACCTTCAGGGCGTCCAGAAAGCGAATTCACAACAGTGAGCGTTTCAATGTAATCCTATGGTGGCGGAATCGCCGCGATTCCACAGAATTAATGGACATGCTGCGGATTTTACCGCAATGCGATTCCGCAGCAGAAAAATCCACAGCATGGGCATAGCAATTGCGGGATCCCATGGGATTGCATGGGAATGCGTTTAAGCGTTTCCACAGGGACAAAAACGCAGAGGAAACGCTTAAAAAACGCAATGTGGGCACACAGCCTAAATGTTAAGGAACAGAGGGGCACAGGAGAAAAAGAAACTATTCCAGAATCTGTGTAGAAGCACCAATCGGAGTTTAAATTAAAAAATTCTGTAAAAAATTTCTTGTTAAAAGGGCTTGATTGGTGCAATTCAGATCAGCATGTACACGTACTGCTACCTGCCGAGCCGGTACGGTACCCTACGCATGCAGCTATCCGCCGATCCGGTACGTTACCCTAAACAATCAGACACCTACTGATCCGTTATGGTATCCTACACGTGCAGATACCTGCTGATTCCGTTATGGTACCCAAAACGTGCAAATACCTGCTGATCTGGCATGGTACCCTACACGTGCAGATACCTGCTGATCTGGCATGGTACCCTACACGTGCAGATACCTGCTGATCTGGCATGGTACCTTACACATGCAGATACCTGCTGATCTGGCATGGTACCTTACACATGCAGATACCTGCTGATCTGGCATGGTACCCTACACGTGCAGATACCTGCTGATCTGGTATGGTATATCAGCTGGTATGTGGGGTGTTGGGATCTTCACTTTCTAGGCCGCTGGTAGCGTTTACACAGGCATGAAGCTTTTCAGTGCAAACATGAAAGTTTATTAAAGTTCATATACTATCCAAATGGAAAAAAAAAAAAAAGAAAAAAAAAAAATCAGCCTTTTCCTGGTAAAAATAGAGGAAATAAACAGTCCATATAGCGGTACTGGCTTCACAGAGCAGGCTCACTTGTTCGTACCAAAGTACGTCCAGCATTAGTCAGCCACTAGCAGGGCTGACCAGTTTACAGCAAGTCTTCCAGTTGATCACACAGAATCCCTAGAGAGGTTTCCATCTCCACAGCTAAACAATAAATGAGGCAGGAGAAGTGCATTTTATAAACTGTTCAAAGGCCTGAAACTGGATCAAGAACTGGAGGTAAGTGAGCAACTGATGTCACCCAGCTCTTTCAGCTGCTCATAAAACCCGCGACCATATATCCAGGCCAAACAAAAAAAAAAAAAAAAATTACACACACACATACCACAGCATTATATGCTCTATATGCTCTGGAGCCTACATCACCGAGGTTTGGCACCTCAGGAACACATACCTCCCGTCCAGGACCTGTCCAGCTGCTACCTTACAGGGATCGCTCTTGGAAAGCCCTGGACATTTCATTGATCGCTGGTCTCCCGCTGGCCCTCACGCATCGCTGCATGTGACAGGCGGGAGACCAGCGATCAGCTGGTAACTAAGGTACACATCGGGTTTCTAAGGGCCCCGTCACACATAGCGACTCACCAGCAATCCCGACAAAGGTATCAACGTGTCAGGATCGCTGGTGAGTAGCTACATGATCGCTGGTGAGCTGTCAAACAGACAGCTTCAACAGTGATCAGCACTAGCGACGCCCAGCGTCGCTGTGTACTTACTTAGTTACCAGCGCGCTGATGCAGGGACCTGGTAACTAAGGTACACATCGGGTTTCTATGGGACACAAGTTTTGTGACGCAACAGCGATCTCACCAGCGAGCTCGCTGTGTGTGACAGCGATCAGCGACCGGCCCCCCTGCGGGTATCGCTGATCACTCTTGGAAAGCCTTGGACATTTCTTTGATCGCTGGTCTCCCGCTGGCCCTCATGCATCGCTGTGTGTGACAGGCGGGAGACCAGCGATCAGCTGGTAACTAAGGTACACATCGGGTTTCTAAGTGGCGCACGTCCCTTAGAAACCCGATGTGTACCTTAGTTACCAGCTCCCTGCATCAGCGCACAAGTGACCCCATTTTGGAAACTAGACTCCCCCAAAGAACTTATCTAGATGTCTGGTGAGCACTTTGAAACCCCAAGTGCTTCATAGAAGTTTATAACGCAGAGCCGTGAAAATAAAAAATCATTTTTTTTCCCCACAAAAATCATTTTTTTGGCCCCAAATTTTTTATTTTACCAAGGGTAACAGGAGAAATTAGACCCCCAAAATTGTTGTGCAATTGTTTCCCCCAAGTACGCTGACACCCCACATGTTGCGGTAAACCACTGTTTGGGCACACGTCGGGGATTGGAAGGGAGGGAGCACAGTTTAACTTTTTGAACGTAAAATTGGCTGGAATCAATGGTGACGCCATGTCGAGTTTGGAGACCCCCTGATGTGCCTAAACAAAACCCCTCAATTCAAACTCCAACCCTATGGCCAACACACCCCTAACCCCAAACACATCCCTAACCCTAATCCCAACCCTAACATCGGGACATCGGGAGAGACAGCGGGACTCGGAGGGTACCGGGGGGAGCGGAGGGAAAGGGAGGGGGAGCAGATGCTGAGAACGCCGCCGTCAGTCGGTGGCGGGGGCAGATAACTGTCTCCAGCCATGGCCGATGATATTTCAGCATCTGCCATGGCTGGATTGTAATATTTCATCAAATTTCACTGATTAAATATTACTATCGCTCTGATTGGCTGCTGAAAGTGAAACAGCCAATCGGAGCGATTGTAGCCACGGGGGGGGGGGGGGGGGCAAAGCCACTCCCCCTGGGGTGAAGCACATAGCCTCCTGTATCTGCGGGTTTGGTGACCTTTCATTGACCCCGGTCACCTGACCCGCAGGAACGCGATTTATACCATGACGCCTACGTAGGCGTCATGGGTCATGATGGCACAAGTTTTCATGATGCCTACGTAGGCGTCATGGATCGGGAAGGGGTTAAATCATGGAGCTCTCAGTCAAATTCCATAGCAAAAACCTGTTAGCAAAGATTCCCTTTGCAGGAATTGCAGAAATGTCATTAGTCATCCAGATACTGATCTAGGTAACAATCTGCAGGTTGATGCTCTAACAATCAAACATTCTCTGCTTTAAATACCGTGAAAACAAATGCATTATCTACTATATAATCGTCTAATTCTGTCTGTCTGTAACAGAAATCCTACATCAGATTTGTCGCGCCCGACCAATCAGCGACAGGCGCAGTCCGGCCGCAAATTGGCACGGCATGCGAACGACGCACGCCATCGCTACTGTCGGGAGATCTGTGGCGCTAGCCACGGACCTCCCGATGGTTGCCGCGGGTCATCTCCTACCGCACAGAGGTCAGCGGCGACGCAGCCGGGAGATGACCGGCGCAGTGCTCAACATGCGGATGGTACCCAGGGTCCGGAGGAGAGGAGACGCTCCTCCAGGCCCTGGGTACCAGAAACCTTGTAAAAAAATAGAATTTAAATCTAAAAAAAAAAAAAAAAAAAGACGACTGCCCCCGACTCTTTCCCTCCTCTCACCACACGGCTGTCATCTTCCGGTCCCAGTAATGCTTTGTGCGAAAAACCGCTGATGACGTTGCGCTCTCGCGAGAGTGACGTCATCTCCGGTCCTTCGCGCTAAGCATTACTGGGACCGGAAGATGCCGGGAGCGTGGAGAGGAGATCGGGGGCCGTTGGAAGGTGAGTATATCTGTTTGTAACGGAAATCCTGCATGCAGAGCACTGTGCCCTCCCGATGCAATAGCATCGGGCCTCCATCTAGTGTAACAAATTACTAATGAGTGAGCAGAAAATGCACATCACTCCAGAACTGGTGCTGTGGGGAGCTAAACCAGACTTCTGAGTATGATCAGAAGCAGCATAGATCTGGCTGCACAATGACTGACAGTCAGGAATACTACAAGACCTTGCAAGTTCTCACACATTTAGCATTAAGGCTGTGACGTGTAATGGAAGTTTGTTTCCGATAAGTTGGAAACAAGAGAGAAATTGTAATTTCTAAGTAATAAAGCACCATTTCTCAAGAGATGATTGCTACATACAGTTGTGGCCAAAAGTATTGACACCCCTGCAATTCTGTCAGATAATACTCAGTTTCTTCCTGAAAATGATTGCAAACACAAATTCTTTGGTATTATCTTCATTTAATTTGTCTTAAATGAAAAAACACAAAAGAGAATGAAGCAAAAAGCAAAACATTGATCATTTCACACAAAACTCCCAAAAATGGGCCAGACAAAAGTATTGGCACCCTCAGCCTAATACTTGGTTGCACAACCTTTAGCCAAAATAACTGCGACCAACCGCTTCCGGTAACCATCAATGAGTTTCTTACAATGCTCTGCTGGAATTTTAGACCATTCTTCTTTGGCAAACTGCTCCAGGTCCCTGATATTTGAAGGGTGCCTTCTCCAAACTGCCATTTTTAGATCTCTCCACAGGTGTTCTATGGGATTCAGGTCTGGACTCATTGCTGGCCACCTTAGAAGTCTCCAGTGCTTTCTCTCAAACCATTTTCTAGTGCTTTTTGAAGTGTGTTTTGGGCCATTGTCCTGCTGGAAGACCCATGACCTCTGAGGGAGACCCAGCTTTCTCACACTGGGCCCCACATTATGCTGCAAAATTTGTTGGTAGTCTTCAGACTTCATAATGCCATGCACACGGTCAAGCAGTCCAGTGCCAGAGGCAGCAAAGCAACCCCAAAACATCAGGGAATCTCCGCCATGTTTGACTGTAGGGACAGTGTTCTTTTCTTTGAATGCCTCTTTTTTTCTCCTGTAAACTCTATGTTGATGCCTTTACCCAAAAAGCTCTACTTTTGTCTCATCTGACCAGAGAACATTCTTCCAAAACGTTTTAGGCTTTTTCAGGTAAGTTTTGGCAAACTCCAGCCTGGCTTTTTTATGTCTCGGGGTAAGAAGTGGGGTCTTCCTGGGTCTCCTACCATACAGTCCCTTTTCATTCAGACGCCGACGGATAGTACGGGTTGACACTGTTGTACCCTCGGACTGCAGGGCAGCTTGAACTTGTTTGGATGTTAGTCGAGGTTCTTTATCCAACATCCGCACAATCTTGCGTTGAAATCTCTTGTCAATTTTTCTTTTCAGTCCACATCTAGGGAGGTTAGCTACAGTGCCATGGGCTTTAAACTTCTTGATGACACTTCGCACGGTAGACACAGGAACATTCAGGTCTTTGGAGATGGACTTGTAGCCTTGAGATTGCTCATGCTTCCTCACAATTTGGTTTCTCAATTCCTCAGACAGTTCTTTGGTCTTCTTTCTTTTCTCCATGCTCAATGTGGTACACACAAGGACACAGGACAGAGGTTGAGTCAACTTTAATCCATGTCAACTGGCTGCAAGTGTGATTTAGTTAATGCCAACACCTGTTAGGTGCCACAGGTAAGTTACAGGTGCTGTTAATTACACAAATTAGAGAAGCATCACATTATTTTTCGAACAGTGCCAATACTTTTGTCCACCCTCTTTTTTATGTTTGGTGTGGAATTATATCCAATTAGGCTTTAGGACAATTTTTTTTTTTTCAGTAAATATATTTATTAAAGTTTTAAACAGTAAAAGCAGTACAGAGAGCCATTTACCATTTCCAAGGCTAAACATTAAATCTCTGTAAAAGCAGCACACTTATAGCCAAACAAGGACTCAGTCATATATAGGATACATGCTTGCTATCTTGAGAAACATCTCCAGATATGAACCTTATAAACAAAGTAAATAACCTGTAAGAAAAGCAGTTATAGAGATAGAAGAAGGAAAGCAAGATAAAAAGAGAGAAGAGAGAGAAAAAAAAAAAAGGGGGGGTGGAATAGGAAAAAACGGGAGTAGGGAGGGAGAGGGTTAAAGGGGACCCAATAGCATCAGTGTCCAGGTATTGGGGGTTGTGAATATGTACGTAGCCAGTTCAGGAACCCTGCGCTCTACTTGAAAGATTGCCAGAAGAACCAGGTGCGCCCCTGTTCACATGCAACATCACCGTCACCACCCCCACCCGCCACCATTGACTCCAGACGATGAAGTCTCTCCATTTCAGATATCCATTCCTCCGTGGAGGGAACCTCAGTGGACCTCCAATGCCGAGGAATAACCGCTCTGGCAGCCGTTAAACAGAATCTTAGAATCCCCTTTTTAACCGAAGCTATCGAATTGGGAATCAGGGACAGTAGGGCAATTTGAGGGGAGGGCTCATGGCGGACCCCAGTCATCAGATGAAAGGCATCAAACACCGAGCTCCAGAAGGGTTGCAGGAGACCACAGGACCACCAAACATGAAGCATAGAGCCTGCGGCGGATCCACATCTCCAACAGGCATCCGGGGTCTCCGGGTTAATCCTATGGAGAAGTGTGGGACATCTATACCAGCGCGTCAGCAATTTATAATTCCTCTCCTGCGACTGACTGGACATTGTCATCTTATGTGCAAGAGTGAAAATTTTTAAACTATCCGCCTCAGAAAAGGTGATCCCCAGGTCCCTCTCCCAAACCTCCATGAAGCCGAGTGTAGTAGAGGGAAGTGAGTTCAAGACCAGGCCATAGAGCACCGAAACCACGAGAGGGACCCTCGGTAGGGAGCATCAGAGACTCAAATGGTGTCGGCGCCCCTAATGGTATACTGAGAAGGAAGCTCCGCAATTGCAGAAACTCCAGCCAGGACAGCGGCGCCGTTTGACCAGGGCCTTGCAACCCCTGCACATCGGAGAGCCCCGCAAGTTTATCCCTCACCTGACCCAGTACCACCTCGTCAGGTCGCGACCAACACAAAAACGTAGATCTATTCATTGCTGGGGGAAAGGCCGGATTGTCAAAAAGGGGACTCAATCTGCTCAATCGAGAAGTCAGGCGTAATTTCACGTAGGCTCTGTCCCAGAACCTCAGAACAACCTGTGTGAGTGGAGCATAATTTGACACAGGCGGGCGTCCAATCCCCCTCAGCCAAGGTAGCCAATACAAAGAAGAGGGTGATAAAAGTTTCTCCAAGAACACCCACTGTTTATGAACATCGCCAAACCTCCAATCGACTATCCTAGAGAGCAAGACTGCCTGATAATAACGTTTAAAATCAGGGAGGCCTACCCCCCCTTTAGTCTTGGGTCTCACTAGTACCGAGAACCGAGTCCGCGGTTTCCTAGTTCCCCAAATAAAGCTATTGATAGCCGATTGCAGGCGCCTGAAAAAGCAATCCGGGACCTGCACTGGAGCCGTCTGAAAAAGATAGAGGAATCGGGGCAAGATTTCCATCTTGATCACTCCTACCCGTCCGAACCAAGATAGCTGAGGTCTGCTATATCGTTTAAGGTCCAAGATAGTTTTCCGCAGGAGCGGGACATAGTTCAGAGCATATGTTGCGTTAATGTCAGCATGTATTAAGACTCCTAAATATTTCAAGGCGGCCGTCTTCCACTTAAAAGAAAAGGACGTCTGGAGCTGAGAAACCAGATCATTAGGCAAGGAGATATTGAGCGCCTCCGTCTTGGAGTAGTTGACTTTAAAATTTGAGACCTCCCCGAACCTACGGAACTCTCGGAGAAGTACAGGAAAGGCCACAGTCGGGTTGGTAATGTATAGCAGTAAGTCATCCGCATATAGGGATATTTTAAACTCATGTTGACCAATCCGCAAACCCTCAATATCGGGTGTCTTCCGTAATGCCACTGCTAGGTGCTCCATCGCGAGGATATAGAGTAAAGGAGAGAGGGGGCAACCCTGTCGGGTCCCGTTCCTTATATTAATGGGCAGGGAGAGGGTGCCATTAACTCTGAGACAGGCTGTAGGTCTATGATATAGAGCAAAAATCCTCTCCATCATGTTAGGACCCACTCCTAGTTGCTGCAAAGAAGCACGCAGAAAGGGCCAACCTAGGCGGTCAAACGCCTTCTCAGCGTCAATGGATAATAAGCATGCTGGTACCTTTCCTGTGCGCATGTACGAAGTCAGAAGCAACGTCTTCACCGTGTTATCCCTGGCCTCCCTGTGAGGCACAAAGCCCGCCTGATCATTATGGATGGACTCAGGGAGAACAGGGTTCAGTCTACCAGCTAACACTTTCGCGAACACCTTTACATCTACATTAATAAGGGATATGGGCCTATAACTTGCACATAATAGGGGATGTTTACCCAGTTTAGGAATCACGGTGATTGTAGCCATCAGCGTTTGGGGGGCAAAGGGACAGCTGGCCGAGATAGTGTTAAACAGTTTGATCATGAAGGGGACCAGGGAGTTTGCAAACAATTTATAAAAGGCAGCAGAAAATCCATCCGGGCCAGGACTCTTACCATTAGCTAAGGATTTTATTGTGTCGAGAACCTCCTGCTCTGAAAGAGGGCTCTCCAGGGTCTCAGAATCCTCCACCGACATAGGCGGGAGCCCAGTATCCCGGATGTAATCATCCACCCGTGCTTGAAACTCGGGGGGGGGGGGGGGGGGGGGACATATCAGACAACGGGCCATTTAAATTATAAAGAGAGTCGTAATATGCTCTGAACGAGTCCACAATCTCCCCAGGAAAATGGACCAGTTCACCCGTAGCAGATCTCATGGTAGGAATATAAGTGGTAGGGGCACGGGGATGCAGAAACCTCGCCAGGGCTCTCCCAGGTTTATCAGACTATTTGTACAAAAATTTACGGAAGCGGTCCCTCTGTCGTGCTAACGTCGCGTCTAACAAGGTGCTCAACTCACAGCGCGCCCGTAGGAGATCAGTCAGCACACCAGCATCTCTAGTCTGTTTATGGTCCGTCTCCAAAGCTTGGACACGAGTCAACAAACCCATTATATTAGTTTCCCTCTCTCTTTTCAGTCTGGCCCCTTGTTGTATAAATAACCCCCGTATGACTCCTTTCAAAGCTTCCCATTGATACGGAATAGCCGTAGGGTCGGGTTTGTGAAAATCTAGAAAGTCCGAGATTGCTGTTCGCACGGCCGCCTGACACGTTAGATCTCCAAGGAGACCAGGATTTAAGGACCAGGTCCATTCCTTCGGAACGAGACTCGGCAACCGCAGGGAGAGCAAGACCGGGGCATGGTCCGACCATAACATCGTGTCGATGTCGGACCTAGGGTCAAAAGACAGGAGCCCGTGGCTGATCAAAAAATAATCTAATCTACTGTAGGAATTGTGTATTGTGGAAAAATAGGTATAATCCCGGGCAGTGGGGTGCAGTAACCTCCAGACATCCACCAACCTTGAGTCTGTCAGGGCCCGACGTAGTCTCTCCATCTGCGAGGGGGACACCGCTGACCTGCCCGAAGAGGAATCCATAGCGCGGTCCAACACCATATTGAAGTCCCCTCCCATGATCATGTAGCCCTCCGCAAAAGCCGATAGGTCCCGCAAGTACTTTCTGCATGCTCGGACCTGGTCTTGATTGGGGAGATAAATGTTAGCTATGGTGAACAGATCGTGGGCGATTTTAAGCTTCAGAAACACATATCGACCACCAGAATCCGTCTTAGAGGCGACAACCTGAGCCTGTAGAGACTTATGTAATGCAATGCTGACTCCTTTAGACTTGGAATCAGAATTACTTCCATGGAACCACTGTGTGTAGTATTTATGGCTAAGCGTAGGAATTCTGTCTGATCGGAAATGCGTCTCCTGCAGCAGAAGTATGTCAACCCGTTGTTTATGCATACCGTATAGAACCTTCGATCGCTTTTCGGGGACATTAAACCCCCTGACATTAAGTGAGCAGAGTTGTAGGGATGCCATATGAACTATCGGGCCCACAGGTGGCACAATCAGGTCAGGGAGGAGTAGGGGGTGGGTAGTGGGAAGAGATAGAGATAGTAAAATTAAAGCACCAAGGAAAGAGAGTAGTTCAGCCAGAGGACAATGAACCGACCGAAAAGAAATAAAGGGAAGACCAAGAGGCCACTAGACCTCTGGTGTAAAGGACAATATCAGAGAAAACTCTGAGAAGTAGTGTCACAGACACACCCTAGTGGGGAGGTGATCGGGCAAAGAGCAAGCAGCCAACAGCCAAGCCCCCGCAGCAAAAAAAAAAGAAATCCAAATTCCACCCCATAGGTCTGTAGACCTGTCAATATAAACAATATTAACAAATACAACAGGACAAGTCATAAACCAGATACTTTTGCAGAAGTGAACACAGTCGGAACGGGTCTCCGAAGGGGCATCTCCGAGTGCTAAATTTAGGAGAAAGAGTAACGTTAGTCAGCCTAGGATATAATTAGTGGAATTATAAAGTAATACAACAGATAAGCACGTCATTTGGGGTGCCCATCGGAGTAGGAAACCATTCATAAACAGTGTAAAATAGGCTATGCTGGGAGCTCCGTTAAAGAGTCCCAGATAGAATCTGATGAAAATGAAACCGATACCAAACATATGGCTCCAGTCCCCCTGCATTAATCAAACTTGAGCAAAGTTACGACCAGACTCCTCTTGGGAGCCCGACAATATGCAGGGGTACTGCAGGAGAAACAAAAGAGACAATAGAAAACATATAATCTAGGATAGATAATCAAGTGTCGTCGGCCTGAGTGACGGATCCATGTCTCCGGCGGGAGCTCCGCTTCCTCTTTCCCATAGTCCCAGCAGGAGGTCCTCCATTGCGGCGCAGTCCCCATAAGTCAGACGCAGTGAAGCAAGGCCAGTCCCCCAGCGCAACCATGGGTAAGCCCAGAGCAGCGGTGAAGTTCCGGAGATCCGACGGGGATCTCAAAGTTGTCAGACCCTTATCACTGCGTACTTGCAATTGGAATGGGTAGCCCCAACTATAGGGGATCCTATTTTCCATGCAACATCTCCAAGAGGGGACGCAAAGCCTTCCGTTTGGCCAGGGTGAAGCGTGAGAGATCAGACAGAAGAAGAATATCAGATCCATTAAAGTCTATAGCATCGTGGTCCCTCGCCTTACGCATGATGTCATCCTTAGTTTGGAAGTAGTGGATCCTGCATATGACGTCCCTCGGCTTAGATGTGTCGGGGTTCCTTGGCCCTAGCGAGCGATGAGCTCGATCAATTTCAATGTGTTCAGTGGATGGTTTCCCTAAGAGCGAATTAAAAATGCCGTGAAGGGCCGAGGAAAGGTCACGTGGGGCCACAGACTCAGGGATCCCACGGAGCCTGATATTATTCCTCCGGTTCCTGTTCTCAGAGTCCTCCAGCATATCTAGGACCATATTAAAAGACTCCGAGTGTAGATCCAAAAGTTGTTGCTGGCTCTGTAATTGTGAGGAAAGCGACTCCACTCTTGCCTCCAATGCAGAGACGTTAGTAGTAAGGTGGGACACGTCCTCCTTAAGGGACCCTATTTCACCCCTGCACACCGCTTCCAGGTGCTGAATATAGCCCTCCATATCGGCCCTGGTGGGGATGGCACTCAGCTGCGCTCTCAGCTCTGATGCATTTATGGAATCATCAGGGCCCATAGGTCTAGAAGGAGCTTGTGCAGGGGGGCCATGAGATGTATTGGTGGCGGGGACACCAGACAGGGAGAAGCCCCACTTTCATATCCCCCAATGACAGTGAAGAGACCACTTCTGTTATCTGGGTCTGGTAGGGCTGTAATATAGGAGGAGACCTGTCCTCAGCCTGCTCTATGCTCTGACCGGGGGGTGGGGGGCAGAACGCAGCTCTCACCTCTCCCATGCTTTGTGCCAGGCTCCCTCCTGTCTGCATCTGTGGTGAACGGCTGGTCACAGGAGCAGTAGTCCTCCCTCCCCCATCCAGCACCTTCCCTGCTACAGCTCCAGTCTTCTGTGTGCTTATGGTCCCAGGCGAAGGGCGTCCATGTGCATTCAGCCGCGCAGGGGAGGCACCTTCCCCCTCCACCATTGCCGAGGGCGCCGTTCTCTTTCCCGTGCCTCCCTGGGCCGACATATATCTGGCTATTCCGGCACCTCCGGAGCCCGCAGCACGCTCTCTGGGTGCCTGGGAACGGAGACCAGTCTTGCCCTTCATAACGACCGTTGAGTGGAGCTAGATATAGCTGATTAATCGCTGCAGGGACCTCAGGCACGCTGGAGCTCAGCAGAGATGCAGCCTCACAGCTCCATGTCCAAGCCACGCCCCTCTTTAGGACAATTCTTTTTGTGTTTTTTTCATTTAAGACAAATTAAATGAAAATAAAAACAAAGAGTTTGTGTTTGCAATCATTTTCAGGAAGAAACAGAGTATTATCTGACAGAATTGCAGGGGTGTCAATACTTTTGGCCACAACTGTAGCTGACACTAATATGGGATCCGACAGCAAGTGCATGGAGTAAGCAAGTGTTAAGGGACAAGGACCCACCATAACTTATCACATTCCAAAAATAGTTGGTGATTTTGGGGGTTGACCTTAAGGGACCCCCCCCACTTATTCAGAAACAGCGCTCTGGAGTCCACAGTTTGAAGAAAGAAATGGACCTACGTAAGCCTCAGTGTTATAGTCACCATCTTTGGGATGGCAGATGGAACTGAATGCTAGAGTCATCACATAGACAATGAATGGAGCAGTGGTGAGAATGAGCCCCATTCCTGGGATTGTTGGGGAGCCCAGCAGGCAACATAAGGGATCAACTGCTACCCCTTTAATCTGACTCTAGATAACCATGTGTATATCCCAGGAACCATTTATCTTTATAAAAGTCACATACTAATTATCCAAAGTGTTTCATTGCTGACTCCAGTTATTGCCTCATCTGAAGGGATAAAACATATTACAGTTAAATTTAATGAACATATTAAAACTGGATGACATACATAAAAGCCATACAGGGCGTCATAGCAATTTGTGCAGTATATTGCTGCAGACTGGTGACTACTACAGAGGAGGAACATGTATGGGATTCACACAGCAAAATGGCAGATTGTCAAGAAAAGTCTACCACTGTCTGACCTGAATGTTAGATTACCGGGAACCACAGATTACTAGTACAGGTAGACACTGCACATTACATCAGATGATCAGGTGTCACAATTCTAACATTTTAAATTGTACACTATTCATGTACAACCCAAATAAAGTGATTTTGTTGTGTTGGTCACTAGTTTATGGCAATACCAAATGTATTTAACATACTTTTATACAATAAATACTTAAAAAAAATAAAAAAAATTGGGGGGTGGTCGCATTTTCTGAAAGCCATGTATCTTGGGCTATGTTCACACAGCCTTTTAGCATACGGTAAGTTAAGAGGCTGCAGGGCTCACGTCACGCCAAATTTGGATTCAGGTATATGCGCTGACGGGGAAATTAAGAAATGTGAAAATTTGGCCCGGTCAGGAAGGTGAAAGCAGACTTTGGTGGGAAGTCGTTAAAGGAAGTTTATTTTGTCCAAGTTAGGGTGGTTTCACATTAGCGCTTTTTAAGCGCACGCACGGCCGGGGGTAGCTCCGCCTCCGAGCCGGCTCTCTGCCCGGCGTGCCCGCCCCTTGCTTGTAGCGCCGCCTCCTAGCGCACAGCGGCACCTGCGATCGGCGCACCCTATCTTTAGCATAGGGTGCGCAGATCGTGCGCAGGCCGTGCGCTAGTTGCGCTTTGACCTGCGCTGCGCACTTTTGACGGTGCGCCGTGCGCGCCAAAATCAAACTTTTCGGATTTTGGCGCGCACGGCGCACCGTCAAAAGTGCGCAGCGCAGGTCTAAGCGCAACTAGCGCACGGCCTGCGCACGATCTGCGCACCCTATGCTAAAGATAGGGTGCGCCGATCGCAGGCGCCGCTGTGCGCTAGGAGGCGGCGCTACAAGCAAGGGGCGGGCACGCCGGGCAGAGAGCCGGCTCGGGGGCGGAGCTACCCCCGGCCGTGCGTGCGCTTAAAAAGCGCTAATGTGAAACCACCCTTAATCAATTTTCTCTGTACAGGAAAAACCTTTGAGGGTGTTTTTACTTATTTTTTTAAATAAATATATATTTTATTAATTTTCTCCTCAACACAAAAGGTCTTTGTGCCTACCACAAGGGAACCTGAACTTGCGATCTTATGATGGCATAGATAATGTAATACACGTGTGTTGCAGTGGATTACCTAAGGCTATGTGCACACTGCGGATTCACCTGCGGGTCTTTCCGCACGGATCCGCAGGTAAAACCGCAGGTAAAGTGACCTGCGGTTCGACACCTGGACAATGGAACAGGTGCCAAAACGCTGCAGAATCAGCAGAAAGAATTGACATGCTGCGGTTTGTAAACCGCAGCAAAACCGCGCGGAAAAAAATGCAGCGTGGGCAAAACCCATAGGATAACATGGTACTGTAACATGTCTGCATAACTGCTGCGGATCCGCAGGGCCAAAAACACTGCGGAACCGCAGCAGAACCCGCAGCGTGTGCACATACCCTAACAGGGCTGACCAGGGCTGTGTATCGGTAAGCCAAACCTTCGACTCCGACTCCACAGCACTTGTCACTACTGAGCATGTACATAAACTGCAGCACAGATTCATCTCAGCTAAAAGCCAAGATCCTTAGATCAGGGACAGAACAGACATTTAAAGGACATTTCATAACTTTCCCAAATTTCTATGAAAACATTTACAGCACACCCTGCACTGAACTACTGAACCCAATTTATTATATTTAGGAGTCAGTCCATTTTATATCAACTCCACCCACAAACACACACACCCTCTTTTACCTATTTATTACCATTAAAACGTTCTTAGATATTACAAAATGGTCCATCATAAATCTATTCCACGTCGATCCCCAACTCTGCTACATCTGAATTGTGTGTTAAGCAGTGACATGAGTAATGTCACCGCTCAGCACGCCAGTTTGAACACACTGTCAGTAACGTGTGTATCTGGCTGCTGCGATGAGCGCTGATGTCACTAAGGTTCTCGCAGTTCATAGCTGATGAACTATGGAAACCTTACTGACATCACTGCTCACAGAGTGAGAAATGGCATACAGATGCTATGTGACAAAATAAACGCATAACACTCAGCGGATACTCTCCAACTTTTTAGGGATGGGCTGACTGTCCCTTAATTCTGCAGTAACCAGGTACCTTATTGTCACCAATGATGTATGGCTGCCATTTTCTGGGATTAACCTTTTTTGTCATATAAGCACTTGCTTTGATAAGTTGCAGCCTGCATGTCCATTATAATGGTTATGTGTTAATATGCAGATGCAGAGGTGGCTGGTCCTGATGCCCATTTTTTGATGTGTGACCATCTAGTGTGTGCATTGTTTCCTGCCTCTACCACTGTATCCATCATCCATTCTTTTACATTTTGTATCTAATAAAGTGTTTATCTTTTATGGGACCCTATGACTGCTTGTCAGTTGTTTCTGTAGGTTACTGTGCACAATCCTGCTGACAATCCTTTGAAGGGGATCTGTCAGTAGAATCAAACGTCTAAGCTATCTATATGGGCATGCAGGTTGTAGAAAGTTGAGTAAAACGGTACCTTAATTTATGCGATCTGATGAAAATGAGATCAGAACTAACAATACGGTAGGTTAAGCCTCTGTCACACACAGCGATCTCGCTAGCGACATCGCTGCTGAGTCATAAGTTTTGTGACGCAACAGTGATCTCACCAGCGAGATCGCTGTGTGACAGGTATCAGCGACCGGCCCCCCTGCCAGGTATCGCTGATCGTGCTCAAATGGCCTGGACATTTTTTTGATCGTTGGTCTCCCGCTGGCCAGCACGCTTCGCTGCGTGTGGCAGGCGGGAGACCAGCGATCAGCGAGCTGGAGCCTGGTAACCAAGGTAAACAACGGGTTTCTAAGCGCCGCGCTTAGAAACCCGATGTTTACCTTAGTTACCAGCTCCCTGCACCAGCGTGCTGGTATCTTAACGTTCACTGCGGGTAACTAAGTGACGTGCGTCGTTTGTTACCCGCGTATCGCTGTCCTGATCGCTGCTGAGATTTGCCTGTTTGGCAGCTCACCAGCGATCATGTAGCGACACCAGCAATCCTGACAAATTCCTATCGTTGTCAGGATCACTGGTGAGTCGCCATGTGTGACGGGACCCTTAGACCTGGAGTTCAGTGCTGTGTCATTACATCTCACACACTGATAAAAATGTACTGATATTTGGAACTGCTTATATGGCAATTCCCTCCATCTTGACTGAGGCGCCAGTTCCAGCTGCAAAAAAATAATGCTACCTGCACCATGATATGAAGTTATTTTGGTTATACAGAGTGTTGGCATTGTGAAAGACATACCTTTTGGAATTATGGCCAAAAAAAGTTCAACCTTGGTCACATCAGACCATAACACATTTTCCCACATACTATTGGCAGACTTGATGTAGGTTTTAGCAAAACATGACCAGGCTTGGATGTTTTTCTTTGTGAGAAAGATTTCCGTCCTGCAACCCTACCCCACAGGCCAGACATATCTAATATATAAAGCTCAATGTGTGTGCGTGCGTGTGTGTGTGTATGTATGTCCGGGATTGGCATCCGCACCGTCGCAGCTACAGCCACAAAATTTGGCACCAACACACACGTCTGGACCCCGAGAGCGTCATAGGCTATGTTGTGAGGCAAAATTTTAACCCTGTGCGTTCCAATTCACCAAACAATTTAGCCCCTATCTACATAATGGGGCAAAAGTGAAAGGAAAAGTGTTGGAGGCAAAATGACAGCTGCCAGATGTGAACAAGGGGGAATTAAAGAATGAGAGCGATGGCGCCAAACAGTATATACCGTACAGTTGCTAAGGTGGGGCCCTGACATGGGATACTCACCACACACGGGGATATGAACACACACACAAAATGCGCCACACACTACCACGTGCTTCACCACATATACCACCCTCAGCACACATTTCACCACACATACACCAACCGCGCCACATAAAAGTCGAAATACAAAAGTCGGCACTCAAAACTTGCCACGCTGTCCCAGAGCGGTTTAAAAGATGAAAAATGAGCTGTGATTGGTTGCTATCAGCAACAGTTTTCTTTGTAGACAGTTGTGGTAACTGATGCCTATTATTCTTATCATTTCTATGGTGTTAGGCTGAGTTCACACGTGGCGTTTTTTTCGCGTTTCCACGGCTGTTTTAACCGCGCGATTTTGCCGTGAAAACGCGAAAAATAAGCATCCCATGCATTCCTATGGGATTCCGCAATGCTGTGCTAATGCTGCGGTTTTTACCGCGGCGGAATCGCTTCGCGGTAAAAAACGCAGCATGCTCATTAATTTGCATTGTTCCGCTTACTTTCCGCATGTGGCTGTGCCCACCATGCGGAAAGTAAGCAGAACATTTGCGGATGGTACCCACGGTCCGGAGGAGAGGAGACTGTCCTCCGGGCTTTGGGTACCATACCCCTGTAAAAAATAGAATTTAAAAATAAAAAATATTGTTATTCTCACCCTCCGACGTCCAGCGCAGTCTTCCCGCTTCTCTTCACGCTCCCGTTCCCAGTGGTCCTTTGCGAAAATGCCCGCGATGGCGTCCGTTCTCGCGGGATCGCGAAGTCTCGCGGTCATTCGCGCGACGTCATCGCGAATTACCGCGAGACATCGCGATCCCGCGAGAACAGACGCCATCGCGGGCATTTTTGCAAAGGATTACTGGGAACGGCTGCGCGGGACATTGGAGGGTAAGAATAACACTATTTTTTATTTTTTTTTACATTTTATCTTTTACTACTGATGCTGCATAGGCGGCCTCAGTAGTAAAAAGTTGGTCACACTCGTCAAACACTATGTTTGACAAGTGTGACCAATCTGTCAATCAGTTCTCCCAGCGATGCTCCAGATCGCTTGGAGAACGCTAGCATTTTGCAAGCTAAATACGCTTGCAAAATGCTAGTTTTTCCGCGGGAAAATCGCGGGAATTTAAAATGCGATTTTCCCGCGGACTGGAATTCCGGAATTCTCACGGTAATTTCCGCAAGAGTTCCGGTACGTGTGCACTTAGCCTTATCGTCCTTCTGTAAAGCTGGAAATAACACAATTTATTACCGTGCCAACACAGACCACCCTCTGACACAGACTGCAGGGGGAGCCCAGTATCACACAGGATAGGATTAGATACATGGCTCAGCAGTCAGTATCACACAGGATAGGATTAGATACACAGCTCAGCAGTCAGTATCACACAGGAGAGGATTAGATACACAGCTCAGCAGTCAGTATCACACAGGAGAGGATTAGACACATGGCTCAGCAGGCAGTATCACACAGGAGAGGATTAGACACATGGCTCAGCAGGCAGTATCACACAGGATAGGATTAGATACACAGCTCAGCAGTCAGTATCACACAGGATAGGATTAGATACACGGCTCAGCAGACAGTATCACACAGAATAGGATTAGATGCACGGTTTATGTGCAATATAATCATTATAATTTGTTATAACTAACCACAGTTGGTTACTATGCCCAGGCAACGCCGTGCTCTTCAGCTAGTGAAAAATAAAAGGGATTTTTGTGAAATGCAGTACACACCAAACAGTTGCCAGACATTTCTACAACTCCTTTATTGTTGCTGTTGGCTTCTTGCAGCCTCCCAGAACAATTTTCTTATTTTGAACAATTTTTGATGAAATTAAAGTTCTAAATGTCACTGTTGTGCTACATTTAAGGCATTTCTGGATGACAGTTTACAAAGTTTTTCATGTGTAGTGCAGCGGTAGCACACTTATGCAGGGAGGAGGCAGTGACCTACAAAGTTCCAACATATCCTCTTTAATGCGTTACTTCACGTCATTATATGTCTAATTCACACATAAGTGCATGTAACATTAGTGTCCATTTCACAGCACTACATACTACATGGCATCCTTTATACTACAGTCACTAAACACGCTGCACATCCCTTAGACCAGGTTCCCGTGGGCGACTGCACCGCCGTGTCAATGTCTCTTTACTCACAGCATAACACAGTCCATGATATCTTCCGGATCGCAGCCGGGAACCATATCCTCCTGTTTGCAGGCACTAAACACGTCAAGTCTTCTTATGACCGGTTGCCATGGGCGTGTACACCACAGTGAACGCTGTGGGTGCCAAAACTTTCAGCTGCCTTGGCTGTTCGGCTCTGCTTGCCTGTGTTGCTCCACACACAGCTAGCGCTCTGCAGGGTTTCCTGCTCTGTACTCCCACCGAACACCAGACTCACACTGACATTACACCTGACACTGACACACCCATACCCTTTACTGCAGGGCTTTTAAACAAAGAAACCTGTGGTCTTCACCAAATGGGAAACCGAGCCTGGAATGAAACAAACTGCACATCTACCATCCTGCAGTCTGTTTCACAACACAACATCCCAGAGCAGGTTTTACCTAAATCTGCCTTGGACACTAGCATGTCCAAGACTACACTTATTTTTATTCTTTCTAGGCTACATTGCAGTCACTGCTGCGCCTGTGACTGCCATGCACTCCTATGGCCTTCATACGCCTCCATGTACATCCTGGGGAGAACACCCAGTGACCCCTACCTGTGACATCGGTCACAGCTTCACCATTGCAATCACAGCTACACCTGCAACTTCAATGCCCCCTCATGACTTCAATACGCCTCCGTGCAGATCCTGGGGACAACAAACAGCGACCCCTATCTGTGACACCGGTCACTGCCTCACACATGGTATATCTGATGTTGTGGAAAATTCTGTGTTCCCACCACTTTACTGATAAGTTATCAGTAAGATGCCTTTGCTGTGTTGTAAGCCGTTTACAGCCCAATGTTGTTTTTTTAATGTAAAATGCAACTAAGAAAATGTCAGTAAAATCCTACTAAAATAATAACTAGACTTTATATGGTGTTAATCAGAATCACATTATATGATGGCAGTTGTGTACTTACTACTTTCTACATGCGTTTAAACAACCACATCCCCAATTATAAGAGGGTATTCACACTTATGTAACCACATTAAGTTTAATCATTTTCATTTTACCCTGAAAATAATTAAATTTGTCCGTCAAAGTTCTGAAATGAACCATCTGGTATGATTTTTTTTTTTACATAACAAAAACCTGGCAATTTAACAGGGGTGTCTAAACTTTTTATACCTATTGTACGTATTACATATGACATTAAAGGGGTTAAGGACTAGCTTACTATGGACTTTAAGGCTGGTTTCACACGTCCTGATATTTCCGGTACCAGAGATATCCATGTGTGTGATACGTGTGGCAACAGTGTGCCACCCGTGTGCAACATCAGTATCACACAGACGGCCGCCGGGGAAGAAGTGCCACAATAAGCGCTGTTCCCCGGTGGCAGGTGCCGAAGCCGGCTGTCATCAATCTCCCCTGCTCTGCCGGTGAGCAGAGGAGAATGATGAGCGTTATATTAAAGCCTGAATGACAGCAGGTGGGGGCTGTGGAATACCCCGATCATCCGCACCTACTGTCACTGTTATTAGCGGCATGTTTCGGATGATGGGGGTAAGAGACCCAAAAGCCCCATCCTGCTGACGTTCGGACTTTAATATAACGCTCATCATTCTTCTCTGCTCGCTGGCAGAGCAGGGGAGACTGAGAGCCGTCTTCAGCACCTGCCGCCGGGGAAGAGCGCTTACTGTAGCGCTTCTCCCCCGGTGCCGATACGTGACACACAGAGGACACCAATGTGTGTTCTGTGTGCGGG
This sequence comes from Dendrobates tinctorius, assembly GCF_039654945.1. NCBI lineage: Eukaryota > Metazoa > Chordata > Amphibia > Anura > Dendrobatidae > Dendrobates > Dendrobates tinctorius. The sequence continues at coordinate 10,985,291 of NW_027361808.1, forward strand.
ACGTTTTGCTTTTGGCGAAGAAAAAAAACGGACATGTCAGCGTGTTTTGCCCACAGACACACGGGTCCATGGAAACGCACCGACATGTGCACAGACCCAATCATTCGAATGGGTCTACGTGAGTAAGTGTCTCCGGTACGTGTGGAAACTGTCACCACACATACTGGAGACAGGGACGTGTGAAAAAGGCCTAAAGGTTTTTTTCCTATTTCAGCCTCCAACATGGCTCTGACCACTAGTGGAGGAAATGTGGCAACAGCCAAAAGCTTTTTGGCTCCAGAAAAAAAATATATGGCAAGTAGTGAAAACTAGGACTGCAATGGATTATGATTTTGGGAAAATAAAAAAAATAAAAAATAAAAAGATTGGCCATCATTTTCATAGAGCCAGAAGTTCACTGTCAAGAAAGTAAAACCTTAAGCGGAGTGACACGGATCATATGTGTAAAAGATACACTTCAGGGGCTGCACGGGATTATGGTTACTGAACAGTGCAACGCAAAAAAGGAGTCTAGAAGCACAAGAAGCATTTGTAGGCAATTTACAGATCAGTAATATACACACTTAACCAGGGGTTGTCCAGTACCGGTATACGGTTACTTCGGGGACAAAACTGCAACATTTATGTAGAAGCAGATTATCAATATGTGAAAAGATCACAGTATTCAGTTCAGTACTTATGGTCAAACAGAAGATAAAACAAGAGGAATGAGGAAAACCATTTGCTGTTCATTTGATCAGTCTTTATGGAGTTTAACAACTTCAGGTCCCAAAGATGTGAAGCAATTAAAACAAGTGACTTGATCATTCTTCAGGTGTTTTCCGCTTGTTAAAATAGGTGCCACAAAAATGCAGGAAAAACGCTGAAAAATTAACACTGGTGGCCAAAAACACTGGAAAAGCCTTCAGGAAATGACCACATAAATGCCTGTTTCCGGCGGCGTCTTTCAGGATTCACCTGCCTGAAAAGACGACATGAGCACTTACCTGTAGGATGCAATATGCACCCGAGGCAGTTTTACCTTGTTGGGACGAGCTAGCAAGACAGTTTTTATATAGGTTTTGTATGACAGGGCAGGTATAATAAACAGGTGTAAGGTAACATGTAACATATGGTCTGACTTGGATACTTGATGAGATACTGGGTCCTTACTACACAATGAGTTTAAATTTGGGCTGAGTACCCAATTAATGCACCACAGTCTGGATGCTAGGCATGCATAACCTACCAACTATCATTACAAGGCTGCATGTGTGACAATGTATCTCCATAGACACCAGTCCCTGTTGGCTGCTGTTCAGATGTGGGCAGCAGATATGCTGAGTCATTCCTCTTCATCATGAAAACTTTGCAGCCTAATACCGGAGGTGCCTAGATCACCCACTTTGGTCGTACATTCTCCTGATTTGTCCAAGGTGGGTCATAATTAGTGGAGAATAAAGCCAGCCCTAGCTAAATTCAGCACATGTGGAAAGTCAAAGGCCAAAAAGAGTCACCTTCGTATAGGTATGTTAGTGTAGGGTCCTGTATGTAAAAAGTCACCATATTATGGCAGGTGGGCTCATACAAGCTGATAAAAAACATACACATATCCAAGTACAGAACGGGAGCCGATGTACAGCACTTTGCAGCTGAGTTCAAGGTTTACATCCTGCTGCTGCCAGCTGATGTTAGACCCCTCCGATCTGATACACTGACCTATCAATCATCGATATTACATAACAAGAGAGTCCCTTTAAAACAATGTTTTGTTCAGCCAGAAAAGGGCTGCTTATACACCGCGTACAGATTTATACATTGCAAATTACTTGAAACTAGGGTGTGGGTTGAACTTCCAGCAGGACAACGACCCTAAACCTACTGCCAGATCTACAATGCAAGGTTTAGAGGAGTGTATATTCCTGAGCGTGAATGGCCCAGGCCCAGTCCAGACCCAAATCCTATTGAGAATCTGTGGCAAGACTAGAAAATTGCTGCTCCCAGACCCCTCTATCCAATCTCACTGAGCTGGGTTTATATAGAAGAATGAGCAAACATTTCACCATCTAACTGTGCAAAGCCAGTAGAGACATAACCAAAAAGACCTACATCAGTACTTATAGTAGAAAGTGGTCCTACAGAGTATTGACTCAGGGTGATGAATACAAATGCACGTCACCATTTTCAGCTTTAAATTCACAAATACTTCCTGCTTAGTGTTGGTAATTGGTATATCACACAAAATCACAATAAAATACATTTAAGATTGTGGGTATAACGTGAAAAAGTTCACAGGGCATGTGTGACACTAATCATTATTCATCAACAAGCCGTGAGGTACGGTAGTAAATCAATCCAGGGTCAGATACCAAGAGAGCACGTAGTAAACTAAAAGGGAAAGACAAAGGAAAAATTCAGGTCACGGTCTGAGGTAAGAATACCAGGAATATAACAGGTCAGAGGAAGGCGGCTAGGCAAACGGATGGTCAGAACTAGGTTCAAGGTCAGGCAGTAATAGATCAACAAACAGAGCATTGGAATACAAGGCACACCACAGAGCAAATGCTACATCTGGCAGAGATCTGGGACTGAGAGCTTAGCCAAGTAGCTTGGAACAAAGAACACCTAAAGGAAGCTCAGCAGCTCCCAGTCTCAGATTGGACGACTGAGCTGTCAAAACATCGACAGCTCAGCACGCCCCTGCACTAGATTGGATGACTAAGCTGTCACTTACTGGATCCAAGGCACACGGAGGATTTGGGACATGAATACTTTTTTAAGGCACCAAATTGGAAAAGCTTCAGTATAACTTGTATTTTATAAAACCCTGGTGCTTTTCTGCATACTAGTCCAGTGGGAGGTACTACTAGTGATTGACAGCTATGTTTGCATACACAGTCATACAGAAAATACTGTCAGTCACAGAAAAGTACCACCCACTGGACTTACTCATACAAACACTAGGGATATTAATAAAATACAAGTTTTACTGGAAATTTCCCACAAAAATGTGTAGCAATCTGACCCTCCTGCCTACAGATTAAATACCATTTTCAACATGAAAAGATCAATTTTATTTTTTTTTGTGTATTTATGTGGTAAGAACTCTGGAACGCTTCAACATATTCTATTCCAGAGACTTTTATTCGTGACACATTTTACTTTACGTGATAAATTTAGGCCAGCATGTTCTGAGGCCTTTTATAAAAATATCTGAAATCTGACAAAAAAAATTCGACACATTATCAGTTTTCAAACTTTGGAAGCTTATACAATTCGACCAGAAAGTCAAAGCACACAAAGCCGTTAAGGCAAAACATTTCCTGTATGTCTAGTACATATCAGCATCATTTTTTTTTCCTCAAAGATATTCACAAAACCAATTTAGTTTTGAAGTGACTTTGAGGAGATGAAATATTGAAAAATCCACAAGAGTGATAGCGTTATTAAAACTGCGTCCCTTCAGTTATTGAAAACTAGTGAAATCTGTCATACCGTCAGGTGCCGTCACAGGAAATAATGCAGAGTAGAATGAAAAAAAAAATTTCCAAATAAAAGGCTGCTTTAGCATCCAATATGTAATTCTCACATATGATAATAGGAGAAAATGAACCCCAAAATGAATTATGCAAATTTTTACTAAACACTATCATAACTCATATGTGGTCAAAAACTGCTGTACATGGCAGGGTTCGAAAAGGAAGGAGCGCAAATTAGTCTGGAATAGATCGTGGACACCATGTCACATTTGCAAAGCCCCCTAAAAAACCTAAAATGACAGAACACCCCGCCCCACGTGATTGCACTGTAGAATCTAAATCCCTCAGAGAATTCATCTGTGAGTGTAGTGAGCATGTTATACCCACTAGTGCTACACAGAATTTTATAACAATGGGATGAAAAATGAAAAAAAAAAAAAAATCATTTTACCACTAAAATGTTATGTTAGCAGCAAATTATCCATGTTCACAAGGGGTCATAGAAGAAAATGAAGCACACAATGTGTTACCCAATTTCTCCAGATATGTTTTCCTCTTTTGTTTTTAAGCTATGGAAAAATGGATACTACCTATGTTTCTTTTTTTAAAATTCTTTTACTTTTATTGGGGGAAAAAGGTGCATTTCAAACTTCTATATTTTTAAAATCTTTTTTTCTTCATGTCTTACTTTAATTTTGTAGTCCCTTTAGGGGACATAAGCCACTGATCATGTGATCCCATATATAATGAAAATTGCAGAATATACTGAAAATTGCATATAGCTGAGCTTCACAAAAGGAACAAAATAGTAGCAGTGGGGGGCTTTCATCAGGCGCCCTATGATCACGTCATGAGGCGCTAATGGGAGGTGACATGCCCGCTGCTTAGCTTTGGATGCATCTGTTAGAGACAGATGTTGGCCTTTTAACATAGCCAGCATCTGCCACGTATGGAGAGAGCTTAGCTCCCGAGTCGTGTTGAAAAGCTATTACCTCTGCATTTATGTGCATGATATTGCACTAAGTGGTTAATAACTGCAGTAAAAAGGGAATATCGGCAGTCGTTAAGGAGTTAAAGACCAATTCTAGGAAGAGCTCAATGTAAGAGATTAATCGGAATCATTATATGCATTCTGCTAGTTCAACCTGCAGAAAAAAAAAAAAAATCAACCGGCATGGCCTTCTGGAAAAAAAAGCACTGCTAGTTAATGCAAATGTTAATAATTCAGAGGCCAATTACAACTATAAAAACACCAGCGCAGCAGAAAGGAAGGAAAGGAACGTCAAACTATGGCAAATGCTTAATTAAATGTAGCCAAGTAAGGACAGTATGGAGAGCTGCAAGCATGGAAGAAATATATGGAGAATTTTGAGCGTGGTGGGACAGAACGGAAAAGTGGGAGCGTGTAAGGGGGTGTATAGAGATGTAGCAGCATGGGAACATAATGAACATGGAGACAGCACGAAGGAAGACCGTGTAGAAACCATAGTTTGTAAACCAGGATAGTTCATAGGGAGGTGGAGAGGGGCAGTGTATCTGATATTGTGTACTTCTTCTCATCAGTACTGTAGATCCTGTATGGACCGTAGTCTGATGAGGACTGGAAACAACTCAGTGCATCACCTTACCATTGTTAACTAGGGAGCTAAAGGTTCATGCAATTTACTGTAAGTGTTTATGAGGCTGACCGGACATTGCAGAAGAGAGATTCAGTGATGCGTGCACCACTCTACAGGGTTGTTTGTGACCTCTTTCCCGAGGCTGAGTAGAGCAGCGCAAATAATGAGGTATACTGTTATTAGTAAAGTAGCACACTGCCAAAGGCTTACAGCAGGGAGCACAGGGAGAGCCATGGCTCCCTGCTACATCACTCACCAAACATTAGGTTTCTGTACCTGCCCGAGCAGGATTTTTCACCCATAACTAACTGAGCTCCCTACCAACCTCAAAACTGAGAGCCAATGGGTGGTGGGGGCATTAAATTTACTCATTGGTGATATAGTCAGAGTAGGCTCAGTGACTTAGCGATGAGCAAGGACACTCATTCCTCAATTTTTGTTTCACACCTGACTGACTGAGCCTCCTCCTCCTGTATCACCCCAGATCTAGAGGGTGGGCCATTTATATGGATACACCTGGGTGGGCTATTCATATGGATAAACCTGAATAAAATGGGAATGGTTGGTGATATCAACTTCCTGTTTGTAGCACATTAGTATATGGGAGGGAGAAAACTTTTGGGTGGCAACCATGGCGGCCATTTTGAAGTTGGCTATTTTGGATTCCAACTTTACAAATGGCCCACCCAGGTGTATCCATATAAATGGCCCATCCTGTACTGAACCCCTCTCCTCATAACATCCCTGACGACTATGCCTCCTCCGCTTGTATCACCCCATACTGAATGAGCCCTGCCTTAATCACCCAAATGACTGAGCTTCCTCTCCATGTATTACCCAAGAGTGTCTGAGCCCCATGTTTCACCCTAGTCCCCTTCTCATGTATAATCCCTGACTTACTGAGCCCCTCCACCTGTGTCAACATAACTGATTGGGCCCACTTCCCACTGTATCAGTACTAATTGACTGAGCCCCTTCTCTTTGCCCCTAAAAGCCCTTCCTTTTCTACTACTCATATCACCCCTAATCAAATGAGGCTCCTCAGAAAAAGTAATGGCCTTATGAGTGATGTAGAGCATTCTGTTATGTTGTGTATGCAATACCAGGCACCTGGGAAATACTAAGGAAATCTTGAAAACATGATCTTTTGACTGACAATCAATGTGAATATAGTCAGTGCTTATTTAATTGCCAGAAATCAGCTCATGCAAATGCATCATAAATGTATCTGTGATGGCATGATACCTTAGTATTTGGGACCCTACTTTTCATTTCGCCCAAGTCCACATGTTTTGTAAAACTGGCCCAGACTGCAGTGTACTACATATCAAGAGGGTTCGCTATCCTGGGAAAAGTGGGGTGATATATAAATTTTAAACCTTTTTAAAAACATTTTACCACCCCTTCACGACCTATGACATATAGGTACATCATAGGTAGTGTCCCAGCATTTGATGCAGGATCTGATGCTGGGCGCACATCTTTTCCAGCACATGACATCTACATTTAAACCGTTCCAACAGGAAGCGCATCACAAACCCCGCCCATCCGCACCCATCACATGATCGCGTGGCGCCAGTGGGTTGGCAGTCTGAAGAAGACACCAATGCTTGTCATTGCAGATCTCCTTTGAACGCTGGTCTGTTCGCAGCTTTAAGTCTGAGGGGACTATTGAAGCAAGTAAAAAAGTAGAGAAAAAAAAATGTTTAACAAATATTTAAAAAAAAAAAAAAAAAAAGAGATAGTCTTAGTTATTCACCGGTTAATGGTATTTTTCGGAGTCCATGACAGCACCACCTGACAGGAGATGCGCCCTTCAGGAACAGGAAATCCTACAGATACATAAGGGTGGCACTCTCCCACGCATCAGTTGGTTTACAGAGCACAAGACGACCACCAAGGTTAAGAGCATGATTTATGTACAATACTCTACGTAACTATTTATTACCAGTGTACATATAAGAGGAAGAAGTGCACACCCAAACTAAATAAAAGGGAGGGAATCTACGGGAAAAATACCGTTAACCTGTGAGTAACTAAGACTTTATTCGATCATCCATGACAGCACCACCTGAGAGAATTACAGAGAGTAATAATTACTTAGGGAGGGACTACAGCCTGCAGAACCCTGACACCAAAGGATAGGTCTGAGGAAGCACCCAGGTCTAGCCTATAGTGGTTGTAAAAAGTGCTCGTAGAGGACCAGGTAGCTGCCTTACATATTTGGTCGATCGAGACTTCCGATCTCTCCGCAAACGAGGTTGCCATGGCTCTGGTGGAATGAGCCCTCAACTTTCCAGGAGCCAACCTGTCCTTTGAGGTGTATGCTAACGAAATGGCCTCCCTAATCCACCTAGACAGCAAGCTTTTTGAAGCCTTAAGGGGGGTTTACACATAGCGATATCGCTAAAGCATCACAGATTTAGTGACGCAGCAGCGATATTGCTAGCGATATCGCTATGTGTGATACTTAACTCCGACCGCCTCCCCCGCTGTCTGTCGCTGATCGCGCGATTTCTCGTCGGGAGCTTCCTGTGGCGCCGACGAGCAACGCGTGGACGCGGACAGAGGACGTCATGATCGTCACGTCTGAAAGGTAAGTAACGACCGCTGCTGCGTTGCTACATCGCTGTGAGATCTGCCTGTGTGGCAGCTCACTAGCGACCATTTAGCGATGCACCAGCGATACTGACCGGGTCGTATCGTGGTCGGGATCGCTGGTGCATCACTACATGTAAAGGGGCCTTTAAGGCCTTTCATAGTGCCCTGATAGGAGATAAACAAGGCATTATCTTTTTTGCAAGGATCGGTAACTGCCAGGTATTCCAGTAGACATCTCCTAACGTCTAGAGTGTGTAGTTTCCTTTCCGTTCGCTGGATTAGGGAGGAAGGATGGAAGGACTATTTCCTGCGTTCTATGAAAACTGGAGGCTACCTTAGGCAGGTATGCCAGATCAGTTGTAAGTATTACCCTGTCGTCCCTGAACTGTGTGTAAGGAGGAAGTCTAGATAACACCTGGATGTCACTTACTCAACGGGCTGACGTCAATGCTACCAGAAAGGCTGCCTTGAGGGACAGATTTTTTGTAGAGGCTGATGAAATAGGTTCAAATGCGGCCTCTGTCATGGCCGTGAGGATTAGGTTTAGATCCCATGGCATAAACCTATCTTTCACTACCGGTCTGGACCTGCCTGCTACTTTAATAAATCTACTGATCCAGTAGTTACTGGCGATGTTGCAGTTAAAAGGGGCACCTAAGGCTGACACTTGTACTTTAAGGGTACTGGTGGAAAGCCAAATGTCCAGACCTCTTTGTAAGAACTCTAGAATCTGTGCTATCGGTGTGGACTGTCCAGCTACTAACCCTGAGTTCTGAAGGAATTGTTTTCCAGATCCTAACGTAGATTTTGGTTGTGATCGGCTTTCTGCTCTTAAGCAGGGTGTTATTCAAGGCTGGGGAGAAGCCTTTCTCTTTCAGCAGTGACCGTTCAAAATCCACGCCGTCAGATGTAGGCCAGCCACCTGAGGATGGTAAACTGGGCCCTGGGATAGGAGATCTGAGATGTCTGGTAGGTCCCATGGGTTGGACACAGACATGGTCCTGAGGCATGAGAAACATGCCCTCCTGGACCAAAACGGGGCAATCACTATAATCTTTGCCTTATCCTTCCTGATTTTCCTCATCACCAGGGGTAGTAGAGACAGGGGAGGGAAGGCGTATGCTAGTCTGAAGTCCCACTTTATCAGAAGGGCATCTACCACCAGAGGACCTTCTCTGGGATTTAGAGAGCAAAACTGAGGCACCTTCCTGCTCTCCCTGGTGGCGAAAAGGTCCACTTCTGGCTCCCCCCATTTCGTACGATCAGGCCGAAGATGGAGGTTTTTAAGGACCATTCCCTTTGTTTTAGCAGGTTGCGACTTAAGAAATCCGCTGTGGTGTTTTCGCTTCCTTTTATATGAAGAGCTGTTAAAGACAGAAAATGCTGCTCTGCCAGTTGGAACAGCCACTCTGCTACCTTCATCAGGGGTATGGAACGAGTCCCACCTTGGTGATTGACATAAGCCACGGTGACCTGATTGTCGGAAAATATTCGAACATGATGACCCTGTAGATACACAAGGAGGTTTTTAACCATTTGCTCTACTGCTGTTAGTTCTTTCAGGTTAGAAGACATTTCTACCTGATGATGCTCCCATAGGCCCTGGACTAAAGCCTCCCCCATGTGGGCCCCCCAACCGGTAGGGCTTGAGTCCGTGGTGACCACACGGGTTATGTTATATTCCCAGGGCACCCCCCTGGCTAGATTGTTTTCCTCTAGCCACCAATCAAGGGATTTTATAGTATTTTGGGACAAAGTCAACTGGCCTTCTAGCTAACCTCCCAGGATTTTTTGATGAAGCAAAACCTCGCCCTGTAGTACCCTTGTATGAAACTGGGTCCACTGGACCATGGGGATGCAGGACGAGAGAGAGAACCTAGGAGAGACATGGCTTTCCTGAGGGACATGGTGGGGTTATCGGAGGCGTTCAGGACCTGATGACGTAGGCGAATCAATTTTTCAGGTGGCACACGACACTCCTGATTCTGCAAATCTAGGATTAGGCCCAAGAACTGTTGAATTTTCATGGGCTGTAATCGGGATTTTTCAATGTTTAGTAGCCACCCTAACTGTTCCAGGGCCACCTCTGCATTTTGCAATTGATCCAAACAATGGTGTGCTGTTTTGCCTACAATAAGAAAGTCATCTAAGTAAGGGACCACTAGGATATCTGCTTCGCGCAGATGGGCAATCACCTCAGCTATGACCTTAGTAAACACTCGGGGGGCGACTGCAATACCACCTCAGCTATGACCTTAGTAAACACTCGGGGGGCGACTGCAATACCAAAGGGAAGGGCGACATACTGGAAATGGCGTACCGACCCCTCTACATGAACCGCCATTCTAAGGAAACATTGGTGAGACGCATGAATGGGCATATGGTAGTAGACGTCCTTTAAATCCAACACCACCAAAAAGCAGTTTTCAAACAGTAATTTTATTGTGGAATTGATTGTTTCCATTTTAAATGGGCGAATGACCAGAAATTTATTGAGTGCCTTCAGATTGATAATGGTCCTGTAAGCCATCCGGCTTAAGGACCAGGAAGAGAGGGGAGTAGAAGCCTTCGCCTTTTTACAGCATAGGTCACAAATTTTGGATTCTAGGGCCGTTTGTTCCGATAGGGAAGATCTGAGAGGGGTGATCTTAAAACTGTTCCGGGGAATACAGGAGAATTCCAACCGTAGACCTGAGGCTACCAACCACAGGATTCAGCTGCTGTTTGAAAACAGTGACCAGGCTGGCTAGAAGGCAGATAGTCTACCTCCCACCGGAGCAGCTAGTCATTGGGGGGGCTTCTTGGACTCACGGGATGATCCTTCCTGACGTCCCCCTCCAAACATAAACCCGGTACCTTTCTTCCTCTTATCTTCCCATCTGCCTCGATCTCTGGATGACCTTCTATGGAAAAATCTCTTCCTAGTGAAGGGACGCCTATAGGAAGGGGTTGGCAGGGTAGGGAATTTCTTTTTATCGTCCCCGGCTTTCTCCAAGAGTTCATCTAGGACTGGACCGAAGAGATATTCTCCCTCTCACGGGATAGAGCAAAGACGGCATCTGGCCTGGATATCTCAGGGCCAGCACTTCAGCCATATAGCCCTTCGAGCTGCATTTGATAGACCTGCGGCTTTGGCCGCCATCCTTGCCGAATCATCGGCTAAAAAGGCTGCAGCATTCTGGATTCTAGGAAGGGTCTTCAGGATGGACTCTCTTGAGGCTCCGTCTTCTAACTGTGACTCAAGCTGGTCCAGCCAGACCATCATAGATCTGGCTGTGCAAGTAGCCGCTACCGCCGGCCCAAGGGCGCCAGCTGACATTTCCCATGTCCCTTTCAGATAGGAATCTGCCTTTTTGTCCAGCGTATCTTTCAAGGAAGCCATGTCGTCAAAGGGAAAAGCAGATTTTTTGGATGCTTTAGCCACTGCGGCGTCAAATTTTGGGGCTTTATCCCATATGTTCACCAAGAGGGCCTCAAAGGGATATCGTCGCTTAAAAGCCGGTGGTAGGGAGCCCTTTCTGGTTTCTTCCATTCCCTATTTATCAGGTTCTGGACCTTGTCGTTTAATGGGAAAGATTTATGTTTCCTCGGGTCTAAGCCGCCGAACATGAGGTCCACTGCTGACCATTCTGGTTTTACGTCTGCTACCCCTATGGTGGTCCTTACTGCCTTAACCAACTTATCCACCTGTTCTAGACTCAAGCAGAAACGATTGGAGTCCTCCTCTGAAGAAGTTGAGGGCTCTGAGGAATCGTCATTTCCTCTAGGGTCAGCTGAGGAGTCCGACCCTGAGAGGATTCTTAGAGGATTCCCCTTGGGATAAAGACTTTAGAGCCTTAACTTCCGTCCTGATAATTTCCCTTAGGCCTCATACTCACTGGCGATTAAATCGGACGATTGCAATCCGATTTTTAATCGGATTGCACTCTGACCCATGTTAGTGACTGGGTGACATCTCACTTGCGATTTTTTTCTCAGCCAAAATTGGTCTGAGAAGAAAAATCGCAGAATGCTGCGATTTGCAGCGATTTTTGCCAATATAAGTCAATGGGTGCGATTAAAAAAATGGACCATCCGTTTTCCATCCGGTTTTAACGGATACATCACCATTCTGTGGTATAGAACACTGTAAATGGTCCTGTAAATGACTGTAGAAAAAAAGAGTGGCTGGGAAAAAAAAGCGGATGAAAAACGGATGGAAAAAAAAAAAGTGTAAGGAAGTATGTATGGTAATTAGGGACTACCGCCTCCTAGCTTTTTTTTTTTTTTTCTTCTCTCTCTTTCAATCCCCTACCCTCTGCTGCCGTATACATGACTGACACAGTTTTTTAGGGTAGGCGTCTGGCAAGGGACAACTGCAAAGGGCGCACTCCCTGGTGTTTGCTTTACCAGAGCACTTCTTCCCCTATAGGAGAAAAATATAAGGGGAACACCGCATCAGGGCACATTCACGAAGCTCTCTTACACGAACAGTAGGAGTACCGGATCACGGGGGGGGGGGGGGGGGGGATGCATGGGACAGGTGGCACCCTTATGTATCTGTAGGATTTCCTGTTCCTGAAGGGCAGATCCCCTCTCTCAGGTGGTGCTGTCATGGATGATCGAATAAAGTTCAAATCATCCCCCTTTTTTTGTCCCATTTAAGTACAAAAATCAAATCATATTTGGTATCGCTGCACTTTATTTGTACCCAATCAAAATATAAAAACAATTAATCTGATTTGTGAACTGAGTAATGAGAAAAAGAACCAAAAGGCATTAATTTCAGCCAGCTTCTTTTTAAAGCCCTCGGAAGTGTATTATCATGCTTAAAAAGCTGCGCTCGCATAATATACAGTAAAGGGATCTGTCCGGTCCTCATGTCCTCCAACCCTGCATCATTCACTTATTTATGAGCAAATGCTCTGCCCAACCAGCCCTGTATAATGTTTCTCTGTACAAATGAGGAACAAAAAACATTTATAATGTCTGTTTGCTATGCTAATGTAATGAGGGCTTTGACTAGTCGATGGGGCGTTAGTTGCCCTCTTTCCATGTCATCTCGCCCCTGTGGACGTGATAACACAATTTACACGAGCGGCGTCATTGAAGCTCATGCAAATCTGGCGCATTTGTGCCGCTCAATCCGGCTGCATCTCCCCGTCTCTACAGCTAGGTGTACGCTTCCCAGGCGCAGACTGCGCATGACCAGAAGCCACCTGCAGAACTTCGGGAGTTGTGCAGTGGCACCTTTGAAGCTGGGACACGTACACCCGGCTGCTGAGGTGTAGTGATGCGGCCGATATGTGGGGCACACGTGTGCACATTTGCAGGGACTGGCAATGACGACAGCTCCTGCAAATTATGTTATCATACCCAAAGGGGAGGAATATCATGGAAAGAGGGCTGACTAGTCTGGGCAACTAACGCCCCATCTCCTAGTCAAAGCCCTCATTGGCATAAGAACCAGGAACATTATAAATGCTGTTTTAAACCTCATTTTTACAGGCAAACTTTATACAGGCTGGTTAGGCAGGGAATTTCATCATGAATAAGTGAATGCTGCTGGGTTGGAGGACATGGGGTCCTGACAGGTTACCTTTAAATTTAACATTATGGGAGATATTTGATAAATATGGAGTTGTGGAACTGAAATGAATACACTACAGATTAGAATCCAATAATGCAATTTTTTATAAATGTGGACCATTGTGCTTTTAGATTACACCACGATATCAGACCATTGAACCACACAATTGATGGTATTGTCATATTTCTATGTAGCAGTATACTGGGCCCCAAGAATGATTTTTTCTCTGGTAGGCCCAAAGTACTTCAGTCCAATGCTATTCGTATGACTTTGGTAGCGCAGGCAGGGCTGCTGTATGGGAGCCTTGAGAACTTCTTGTATGCACAGCTCAACTTCTGATTAGTCAGCCTGGAGCAACTTCCAACATCTCGGAATGAAGCATGTGCACACGCACCAAGCCAGCTAAAGAAAAAAAAAAAAAAAAAGAAGGAGGAGCCACGGATGTTGAGAGATAGAAGGTGGTATGCAGGGCTCCCATCCAGCTGCCATTGTCAGGTCCTTTTTCTGAAGTCTTACAGCATAGAAGCTGACAAAAAGCAGAAGACAGCAGCACTGGGCAGGGAATAGAGCTGGAGTGACAGAGGCTTCCGTTCTACAAAAAGTCCTTCAGCCTCATTTGCCCATCAATTCAAATGCTGATTTGTCAGTGATGGAGGATTAGACTGGCCACATGTAGAAGCATTGATGAACCCATCTTTGAAAGAGATATATGTGCATATAAATAGATTAGACTAGAGGGTGAAATCCTGTTGAAAGATAAAATTTGCATTTAATATTAATGGTTCTGAAAGCTAATTGGCTGCATCCATCCAGTAACTGCAACAGCTTGATATTCTGCAGCCTTTATGGTGTAACTAAAGTAAGAATTGCTCCATAAGTGAGCACTAACACGCCAAACAACGTAGTCTGGCTACACGGGCTGACCTGACTTCAGATTTGCACTGAAAGATTGGTAACAGGTCATTCAGTATGCACAAAGAAATAAGAAGAATGAACTTGGCACTCAAGGCCAGATGATGAGTAGGTACATTTTAATGCCATCCAGAAATGGTACGATTCACATGTTTCGGTCATTAAAGACCTTCCTCAGTGTACTGACTGCTCTTGTTTGATGAAAGTGATAAAGAAACTGTGTTTAAACTCAGTGTCCTTTATGGATATATTCCGTGGGGAGGGGATGATAGAAATCAAGTCATACGCGGCATCCACCGCCGGCAAAGAGTGGTATCTAGGTTCCTGTCAATAGAAGAAGAGGTTTAAAGATGATCTAGGTTGAACACGGCATCCACTGCTAGTTCCGGAAAAAGTATGCACAGACTGCCATTGCTCTCAGCAGCACAAGTCCTGCTAAACAGGATGATGTGCTGCCGAGAATAAGGATCTTTTATGCAGCACAAGGGATCATTTTGCCCAACAAATGAGAGTTTTGCTCGTTTCATTGGGCGATTGGCAGTCTGTTCACACTGAAATATTATCAGGGAGCAAACATTCCTAGCAACATTTGTTCCCAATGCTCATGCAGTGTAAATGGACCTTTAGACCATCATCATCCTGCCTATGGAAAGGGCAGGACACGCAGTGGATTTCAATGCTAGGTGGATACGTAGATGTCTGACACGTGCAACTTATCAATGGGAAAAATATTCTGACAAGAAAAAATAATAATCAAATCTGCTTCATATTCCTTTCCCTGGAAACACAGAACAGAAGACTTTTAGGAGAAATCAGACATTAGTTTGCTGTAAGAAGTCATCAAAATATATACCGTACATGGCTCAGACTGGCTCCTGGCTATTTGCAAAAAAAAAAAAAAAAATCATGGAGTTAATTTTCCCAGTTTTGTCTGCTTTTCCTAGATCTCCCTCTATAAAAGTCATTACACGCAACAGAGATGCCAGTAAGCCTGTGTGTCCACGATCAGGAACAGCAGCGTTGTAGGTTTGCTGCCTTCTAAGGCTATATGCACACGTAAGCGGTTTTACCAAATAAAACGCTTGAAAACGCATCCCATTCATTCTAATGAATTCTGCACTTTTTGTGCATATTGAGGCATTTTTTCCGCGAAAAAAACGCATTGCGGAAAAAAACGCATCGCGCTCATTAATTTCGTGGAAAAGTCCACATTTCTAGCTATATTCTAGGAGACTGGGGACGCTTCGGAAAAAAACGCATAAAAAGACGCGCGTTTTCTGGGAAGGAGTCCGGTTTTCAATCAGGAATTTTCTGCATACGTGTGCACATAGCCTAAATCTAATCATGCACTTAAATCCCCAAGTTCTTAGTGAGCTATGCGGATTTAATGAATCTAATGACTGGCTATGGGGGAAAACGCAGCGGAAAACAGCGTCTCCACTGCCGAAATTAACAGGCGAGTTTACGAAGCGTTTAACAGAAGCACAGTGGGCATGGGACCTCTATCAATCCCATCCACTGGGCTTGTAATGTAGAACGCAGCGCAAATGTGTCCAAAACGCTGATACACCTGATCGTGGGCACGCGGACTACGGTGTTCCTCCCATCTCTGCAGAGCCAGTGATTGGCTGTGGTGATCATGTGGCGGTATTTCCAGCAGAGCACGGGCCCTGGATCAGTGAGACACTGTGGAAAGACGGAATAATAGTTTCCCACTGTAGAACACTTGCTGCTTTTTGTGGACAATGCCATACAATGAAACCACTCAATTGCTTTCTGTAATAATACATTTGTCATTGTACAAAAAGGAAAATCACAAGATTGCCTTCCTCTGGATCAACATGTGAGGCTATGGGTTTAACTCTTCCTTCAACCTTAACCCCTTCCTTACCGATGACGGAATAGTACGTCATCGGTAAGGATCCCCTGCTTTCGGGTGGGCTCCGGTGGTAAGCCCACCTCAAAGCCGCGACATGTCAGCTGTTATGAACAGCCGACATGTACCCGCAATATGCGCGAGTGGAATCGCCGTCCGCCCGCGCCTATTAATTAGTTAAATCCAGCTGTCAAAGCTGACAGCAGGCGTTTAAATAGCACTTCCGGCTGCCAGGCCGGAAGTGAGATCATCGCCGACCCCCGTCACGTGATTGGGGGTCTGTGACGCGTTGCCTGGACAACCACAGGTCTCATAGAGACCTCTCTGGTTGTTCCAGAGAGATGGCTTTGAGCGTCGCCCAGTGGCCAGCGCTCAAAGTACAGCAGTAAATCTGCTACATATGAGCGATCTGCTCATCGCCCATATGTAGCAGACCCGATCGGTTGTGCATGCTTCTTACGTCCTATGGAGGCTATTGAAGCATGCCAAAAGTAAACAAAAAAAAATGTTTAAAAATAAAAAAAAAAAAAAATTAAAAAAAAAAAGCATTAAAGTACAAATCACCCCACTTTCGCCCCAATCAAAATAAAAATAAAAAAAAAATCCCACATACACATTAGGTATCGCCGCGTTCAGGATCGCCCGCTCAATAAAGAAAGCAATGACCTGATCGCTAAATGGCGTAGCGAGAAAAAAATTAAAAACGCCAGAATTTATTTCTTTGATCGCAGCAACATTGCATTAAAATGCAATAACGGGCGATCAAAAGAACGTATCTACACAAAAGTGGTATCATTAAAAACGTCAGCCCGGCATGCAAAAAATAAGCCCTCACCCAACCCCAGGTCACGAAAATGGAGACGCTACGGGTCTCAGAAAATTGCACAATTTTTTTTTTTTTTTTTTTAAGCAAACTTTGGAATTTTTTTCACCACTTAGATAAATGAGAACCTAGACAAGTTTGGTGTCTATGAACTCGTAATGACCTGGAGATTCATAATGGTGGGTTCAATTTAGCATTAAGTGAACCTAGCAAAAAAGCCAAGCAAAAAACAAAGTTTGGGATTACACTTTTTTTTGCAATTTCACAGCACTTGGAATTCTTTTCCCGTTTTCGAGTACACGACATGGTAAAACCAATGGTGTCGTTTAAAAGTACAACTCGTCCCACAAAAAATAAGCCCTCACATGGCCATATTGACAGAAAAATAAAAAAGTTATGGCTCTGGAAATAAGGTGAGCGAAAAACGAAAAATCGAAAAAAGCTCCGGGAGTGAAGGGGTTAAATACTATGTTAGCAGGATATTTACTACTGCACAATGCCAACAACATTCTATTCAATTATACACCCCAAATGTGAAGACTGAAAATAACCAAATAGCTGAGGCAACAAATAGCACGGGACAATTACCATGCCTATGTGGATGACAGCGCTGAGAGAGAATGAGGCAGACAAATATAGACAGCAAGAAAAATTAGGGGCAGCGTCACACCTACATCATGCTCTTAACAGCCGACCTGTCACCCCAGGCAACGCTTGAGTCATTACAGTATGTGGCTTCTTAGTAACAAGTCAGAGACCATGGTCACACTTTTAGTAATGTATCGACATCTTGCCGGTAATACTGTAATTATGGTAAGGTGATAGGCAATTATGGTAGTGTGCACCCCTTCTGCGCAGGCGAGTCACTGCTACTTCTGCTGCAGTGATCTACGGCGTGACTGGCAATAAGGTCCTCTCCCGACCATACATACATTGGTGACAGGAACCATAGGATTTCTAATGCCCCTAACTATGCAGGGAGGAAGAAAGAGGGGACAGCACCTTATCGCCGCACACGCCTGCGCCTGTGCAGAAGAACTATTCTGACTCCATGGACGTTTTCCAGAAACAAGCAGCAGTGGATGTTGCCAAGCGAAAATTGCAACACTGCCAGTGTAGCGCCCAGCTCGTCCTTCTGCAGACATGCAGCCATAAACTAGGAAAGCGATGGGAGCCTGCCTAAATGCCAAACATGTGGACATTAAATGTGGTTTAGGCACACTATGGGGCTCAGAAGGGAGAGGGGTATTTGGATTTGGGAGCACAGACTTTGCTGGATTTCTTCTGGAAGGTGAGGAGCCATAGCACTTTCCATAGCCTTTGTACTACCAGTAAAGTGGAAGCCCCCTATATTTCCATTAAGAGGTGACAGACCTGAGTGGGTTTTTTTGTGGATTGAGTTAAAGCTTTTGTTGGGAACATTTTACATAACATTTTGGATCACATTTATCTTGTACTCTATGCTGAGCACTTACATCGAGGTTTCCATCTTAATCTCTGAGTGACGTGACAGATGAATCACTCGCGGGTTTCATTCACTAAAATGAGGCAGCAGAGTTACTCTGGATTCCGTCTTGCCTCTGTTCAACCATGTCTTTCTTTTCAGAAGCACACAAAACTGTGGCCGACGGCGCTTTTCTGCACGCCTAAAAAGACGAACACCGCCGGATCACGTGTCAGACAGTATCCACAGTGCCTCCATCTGCCTCATTATTAGCACTATAGAGTCAGTAAGCCAAACCTTGGACTCAGGCTCCTCAATTTCCCTGACTTCCGACTCCGGTTCAATAGCACTGCCTCACTACTGAGCATGTACATAAAGTGCAGCACAGATTCATCTCAACTAAAAGCCGAGACCCTTAGATCAGGAACAGAACAGACCTTTATAGGACAGTTGATAACTTTCCCAAATTCTTAGGAAAACATTTACAGCACATCCTGCACTGAACTACTGAACCAATGTGTTATATATTGTCGGAGTCAATCAATTTTATACCGACTCTGACGCCACCAAAATAGATACGGACTCCAACTGCACAGCTCTGCGTCATTGTAGGGAATCTCTCTCTGGGAGTTCCGTCTGAATCACGCATTTCAGCGATTTATAAAGAAACCCCAGTATAAGAGCTCAGCAGAGAGTGAAGGATAAACGTGAGCCGGGCCTTAATGTTTTGGAGACAGAACGGACAAAAAAAAGCCAGCAAGTGAAAAATAGCATTTATTTTTCACAACATTTCTCTTGCGGTTTAAGTGATTAGGTGACTTAATTCTTCAGATCGGTGCCATTACAGCGATACCAGAGTCACACACTAAAAAACACTTTTTTTGCAAAGTAAAAAAGTTTCATCGCCATGTTTAGAGCTAGAATTTTTTTATATTTCTGCCAACATAGTCATGTGAGAACTTGCTTTTTTATGGGATGAATTGACCATTATATTGGTACTATTTTTGCGCACCTAGCTTTTTTTTTTTTTTATCGCTTTCTAGTCAGATTTTTGCAAGGCAGAATGAACAAAACCCAGCAATTCAGGAATTGTTTTTTATGGGATTATTTTAAGCCGTTCCATCGTATGGTAAAAGTGATAAGGCAGCTTTATTTTTCGGATCAGCACAATTACAGTGATACTACATTTATATAATTTTTGTTTCTCTTTTACACAATAAAAACTATTTTATAGAAAAAAAATTATTGTTTTTGCATCGCTTTGGTCTATATAACTTAATTCTCTGCTGACTGAGCTGTACCTTGTTTTTTGAAAGACAAGATGGTATTTTCAATTATTCCATGTTTGTCTTTTTTTGGTGGTATGATGAAAAAGCATAACCTTTTTGCCACTTTTTTTTTTTTTTTAAATGAAGTTCACTGAAGTGGTTAAATAGTGTGAGTTTTATAGATCGGGTCGCTCTGGACAGGATGATATCAGAGGTGTATTTTGTACTGTGAGGTAGCGCTGTCATTCAAGTAGGGGATACTCGCTTAGCAGCCACAAAATCAGATCCGACACAGGTTTTCCACAAAACAATCATATTCCCTTCGGTTTATTCAGCATCATAAACCATCACAGCAACAGAAAACAGCATATATTCAGCATAGCGTCCATTACAGAGTTTCCCTCTGTTATCCTGTAGTCATATAAGTTATGCACTGTTCAATGCGCAGGCTTCCTAGCCACGCCCACCGGGTCACATGGCTATGACCTCATCATAGGTCCTTGACCCCTTCACACACTCTTTGCAATAGCGTCCTTAAACACACCCCCTGGGTGGGTTTGTAGGTAACTGGGCCCGCCCATCTCCCCAGTTACCTAGAGACTTCTCCCTGACACATTGAAACAACACCTCAGCAATATCACTGCTGATCAATACACACTTCAGTCACCATCTCAAGGCCACCCACCTTAAGATACATAATGGTCATTCATTCTGCCATTCATCCTCTCTCCTCGGACATCCACACAGCGCCCCCTACACCACAGTATATTTAAATAAATATACTTATTTAAAGGGTTTAAAACTTTTTTCATTTTTTTTTTTTACTTACTCCCTCTATGGGACTTTAACTTATTTGTCTTGATCGTTGGTAGACTGTATTGCAGTGCAACAGCACTGAAGTTAATTATACCTGTCAGTGCCGCACTGACAGCAGCCTCTTAGACCTTGCTCTCAGCATGGTCTAACAGGCTTGACATAGCTGGCTGACCCGGAGGTAATCATGATGACCTTGCGATGCCATGGCAATGATAGGGCCATCGTGGTGATGTCACGGGGCATTGATCTGAAGGGAGAGGGAGCCCCCTCCCTCTCTCAGCTTTCTAAATGTTGCAATTGCTATCTCAAGATGAATTTTAGACTTAAGCAAGCCAACGTCCCTAAGCATCCATCCTAATTAATACAAGAAAATGGCAAAATATCACAGTATTGGAATGGCCCAGCCAGAGCTCAGAACTAAATCCAATTGAAATCTATTGCCCTCGCAATCTCACAGATTTGGAGTGCTATAGGCAGAGATTGCAAATTGCTGATGTGCCTTTCTTATAAGACTCCTACCCAAAACGACTGATTATTGAAGTGCCTTTTGAATTTATGACAGCAAAGTATTATTTAAAGGTGTGGACATCTATAGAACCACATTAGAATCGTAAAATGGTATAGTTGGAAGGGACCTCCTGGGTCATCTGGTTCAACCCCCCGCTCAATGCAGGATTCACTAAATCATCTTATACACAGGTCTGTCCAGGCTTTGCCTAAAGACATCCATTGAAGGAGAACGCACCACCTCTCCTGACAGCCTGTTCAACTATAATATATATATATATTTCAATACCCGGCCCTGCCGCCGGCGCTCGTACCAGAGCATGCAGCTACACAGAAATGCATGCAGTAGCAGACTCCGGTCCCGAGGGCCAGCGGCAGTGCCGGGTATTGATGTGCGAGTTTCTCGCATTGCACACGCAAGTGTGACCCCGGCCTAACAGAGGTATTTGCATTAGATATGTAGGGACCCATCAGTTTTGAGACCACCTTGACATTGGTTGATGGGCAGGCATGAATTGGCCAAATGTCTCATTTTTTCTTAGTATTCAGAAGCCGTATTGCTATTCATATTTCACATTGACATGCTTTAGCACGATATGCAAAATAGTTGCACTATTTTATATGGAGGTGGCTGCTCCTAGTATGCACCTATTCACACTAGTTTGGATGTGCCAGTCAGTCTTTTGTTATTTCAATTGGTCGAAGTCCAGCAATTTGTTAAATGTATTAATTTAATAAAGAATATACTTTTTACATTTATTTATTTAGGTGTTCTATTGTTGTCAGAGAAGCATGTTACAGTCAGGTATTGTTGGCAACTTCCCCAAGGATATGAGCACACGGTTAGTAATTGGCAGCGCTTTGGACGCTGCACATGGCGGCTCCGTCCAAAGCGCTGCCGGCTTTTGAACACAGGTGATTCCGCATGTGATCACTGAACTGTGCGGAATCACCGCGTCCTATACATTGTAAGGGTAACATTTTTCTTGTGGAGCCTCGCGTCTCTGCAAGATAAATAGACATGCTGCGGTCTGGAAAGACAGGCTGCACGTCCGTCTCCGCGGGTGAGCCACAGGCGTCTGGGCACGCATAGTGGACACAGGCTTTCTTGAAAATCCAACCACTATGCTGTAACATCTGGACGCAGCACAAGTACGCAGCGCCCAACCTGCAGCAATTCCTGACCGTGTGCACCTTCCCCAACAGTTTTCACCTTGTTGACAACATATTTATTATTTTCTACCAGTTTGTCTCAACACGCAACAAAATAATTGGGCAACTGAATTCTAACTGCTTTATCCTTATGCCGCCATCTAATCGTACAGAAACCTATCATACACACGACATGAGCAGCAGATCCCACCAGAAGCAGTGGGTTCGGCCCACATTTACCTCATGTGTATGGACACCTTAGGGTTACCAGGAATTACAAATGTATGACATAGGCTATAGCACACTCAGGGCTTGACAAGAACTTAGTGTACATAAAAATCCCCTTAAAACACAATTTTATTAATGATCATAAAAACACACCTTCCCAGTGACGTTGAAAAAATGTCAAAAAATAAACCTAGTATAAGGTGCTGCATAGCCCTACATTAAGGCCTAACTGATACCTTCCTATCTGTGGAGGTTGGCACCCTAATAGTACGATATTGGCGCCCCCACTCAACGAGGACTATCCCTCACTTCCCTAGTGATCCCTAGTATCACAGAGGGGAAAACAATTTCCAAGATAGAACAGTAATGAAAAGATCAGAATGCCCTAGGACTTATGCAGACCAAACAGATAATACAGCAATAAAAACATTTACCACATCATGATATCATGTGACCCACAAAGATAGCAGCTATTCTCACTTGGAGAGATAAACATCCTCAAATACAATCAGCAATTAATAAAAAGGTCACTTATCATGTCTCATGGGGGACCCTCAACGCGTTTCCCCGCCGTAGCGGTTCATCAGGAGGAATAGTCCTATCAAAGATATTGTTGCTGCTTCATGCCTGATACCTTCAATAATAGTGGCCTCTATTATTGAAGGTATCAGGCATGAAGCAGCAACAATATCTTTGATAGGACTATTCCTCCTGATGAACCGCTACGGCGGGGAAACGCGTTGAGGGTCCCCCATGAGACATGATAAGTGACCTTTTTATTAATTGCTGATTGTATTTGAGGATGTTTATCTCTCCAAGTGAGAATAGCTGCTATCTTTGTGGGTCACATGATATCATGATGTGGTAAATGTTTTTATTGCTGTATTATCTGTTTGGTCTGCATAAGTCCTAGGGCATTCTGATCTTTTCATTACTGTTCTATCTTGGAAATTGTTTTCCCCTCTGTGATACTAGGGATCACTAGGGAAGTGAGGGATAGTCCTCGTTGAGTGGGGGCGCCAATATCGTACTATTAGGGTGCCAACCTCCACGGATAGGAAGGTATCAGTTAGGCCTTAATGTAGGGCTATGCAGCACCTTATACTAGGTTTATTTTTTGACATTTTTTCAACGTCACTGGGAAGGTGTGTTTTTATGATCATTAATAAAATTGTGTTTTAAGGGGATTTTTATGTACACTAAGTCTTTTCCAATCTCCATGAATTAGTGATTTTTTCTTGACAAGAACTTAAAAGGAATCTGTCACCCCTTTTTTGTGATATCATACAACCAGAGGTCGCACTACATATTTTTCAGAGGAGTAAAAATACTCCTCCCAATATTTTTGAGGAGTATTTTTCACCATGGAGGAGTACGCAATTTGTATGAATTAAAATTGATGCTACACACGCTGAAATGCACAGAGAGAGCGCGCCGCGATGACGTGAGTCGCGCGGGTCACGTGTCCGTAAGGCCGCTGCTGCACGCTACCACCCGCCGAGATGCACAGAGAGAGCGCGCCGCGATGACGTCAGTCGTGCGGGTCACGTGTCCGTACGGCCGCTGCTGCACGCTACCACCCGCTGAGAGACAAGCACAGAGAGCGCGCCGCGATGACGTGAGTCGCGCGGGTCACGTGTCCGTAAGGCCGCTGCTGCAAGCTACCACCTGCTGAGAGACAAGCACAGAGAGCGCGCCGCGATGACGTGAGTCGCGCGGGTCACGTGTCCGTAAGGCCGCTGCTGCACGCTACCACCCGCTGAGAGACAAGCACAGAGAGCGCGCCGCGATGACGTGAGTCGCGCGGGTCACGTGTCCGTAAGGCCGCTGCTGCACGCTACCACCCGCTGAGATGCACAGAGAGAGCGCGCCGCGATGACGTCAGTCGTGCGGGTCACGTGTCCGTACGGCCGCTGCTGCACGCTACCACTCGCTGAGAGACAAGCACAGAGGGCGCGCCGCGATGACGTGAGTCGCTCCGCAACATCTGATACTGCCCTTTCCCCAGCTCCGTCCAACTCGCTGCCACTGTAGGTTAGAACGATGCGTCCTGTGGACGTATCGTACTAATCTGAAAGCGTTTTTTCGCCTGCCTGTGCGTCATAGACGCCCAGACAGGCGTTAATGCGACCTCTGCATATAACGATATCATTCAATTGTGTGTCACATAAGGATTCTCTTAGTACTTTTGCTTCCCCCTGACCCCGCACCTTTCATGCATAAATACCTTTTTTATATCGGTTCAGATGTATGTAAGCTGCCGCTGTCCGGTCCGATGGGCGGGGCTTATTCACCTGCTCCCCCCCTCCCTGTCTTGCTCTACACAAGAAGAAATGCGTAGAGCAAGACAGGGGGGGAGCAGGTGAATAAGCCCCGCCCAGCGGACCGGACAGCGGCACTTTACATACATCTGAACCAATAAAAAAAAGGTATTTATGCATGAAAGGTGCGGGGTCAGGGGGAAGCAAAAGTACTAAGAGAATCCTTATGTGACACACAATTGAATAATATCATTATATGATATCTCAAAAAAGGGGTGACAGATTCCTTTTAAGATAGTTCTTAGCTCTATTACATAACTTGTATCAGGCAATTAAAAAACACACACGCCTCAAGAATGAAAAACATCAGGATCGTAAACATGCCCCGTCATTAGACTGGTTCAACATGTATTACTACTGTCCGCACTATGTGCTGTCTCCCCAGTGATGGGAGTGCTTCCTCCACTCATCAGTGCTATGTACAGAGGATCTGACAGACAGAACTGTCCGCACTATGTGTTGTCTCCCCAGTGATGGGAGTGCTCCCTCCACTCATCAGTGCTATGTACAGAGGATCTGACAGACAGGACTGTCCGCACTATGTGTTGTCTCCCCAGTGATGGGAGTGCTCCCTCCA
Source organism: Dendrobates tinctorius (assembly GCF_039654945.1). Taxonomy (NCBI): domain Eukaryota; kingdom Metazoa; phylum Chordata; class Amphibia; order Anura; family Dendrobatidae; genus Dendrobates; species Dendrobates tinctorius. The sequence continues at coordinate 11,010,462 of NW_027361808.1, forward strand.
CTCATCAGTGCTATGTACAGAGGATCTGACACACAGGACTGTCCGCACTATGTGCTGTCTCCCCAGTGATGGGAGTGCTCCCTCCACTCATCAGTGCTATGTACAGAGGATCTGACAGACAGGACTGTCCGCACTATGTGCTGTCTCCCCAGTGATGGGAGTGCTTCCTCCACTCATCAGTGCTATGTACAGAGGATCTGACAGACATGACTGTCCGCACTATGTGTTGTCTCCCCAGTGATGGGAGTGCTTCCTCCACTCATCAGTGCTATGTACAGAGGATCTGACAGACAGGACTGTCCGCACTATGTATGTGTTGTCTCCCCAGTGATGGGAGTGCTCCCTCCACTCATCAGTGCTATGTACAGAGGATCTGACAGACAGGACTGTCCGCACTATGTGCTGTCTCCCCAGTGATGGGAGTGCTTCCTCCACTCATCAGTGCTATGTACAGAGGATCTGACAGACAGGACTGTCCGCACTATGTGCTGTCTCCCCAGTGATGGGAGTGCTCCCTCCACTCATCAGTGCTATGTACAGAGGATCTGACAGACAGGACTGTCCGCACTATGTGCTGTCTCCCCAGTGATGGGAGTGCTTCCTCCACTCATCAGTGCTATGTACAGAGGATCTGACAGACAGGACTGTCCGCACTATGTGCTGTCTCCCCAGTGATGGGAGTGCTCCCTCCACTCATCAGTGCTATGTACAGAGGATCTGACAGACAGGACTGTCCGCACTATGTGCTGTCTCCCCAGTGATGGGAGTGCTCCCTCCACTCATCAGTGCTATGTACAGAGGATCTGACAGACAGGACTGTCCGCACTATGTGTTGTCTCCCCAGTGATGGGAGTGCTTCCTCCACTCATCAGTGCTATGTACAGAGGATCTGACAGACAGGACTGTCCGCACTATGTGCTGTCTCCCCAGTGATGGGAGTGCTCCCTCCACTCATCAGTGCTATGTACAGAGGATCTGACAGACAGGACTGTCCGCACTATGTGCTGTCTCCCCAGTGATGGGAGTGCTTCCTCCACTCATCAGTGCTATGTACTGAGGATCTGACACACAGGACTGTCCGCACTATGTGCTGTTTCCCCAGTGATGGGAGTGCTTCCTCCACTCATCAGTGCTATGTACAGAGGATCTGACACACAGGACTGTCCGCACTATGTGCTGTCTCCCCAGTGATGGGAGTGCTCCCTCCACTCATCAGTGCTATGTACAGAGGATCTGACAGACAGGACTGTCCGCACTATGTGCTGTCTCCCCAGTGATGGGAGGGCTTCCTCCACTCATCAGTGCTATGTACAGAGGATCTGACAGACAGGACTGTCCGCACTATGTGCTGTCTCCCCAGTAATGGGAGTGCTCCCTCCACTCATCAGTGCTATGTACAGAGGATCTGACACACAGGACTGTCCGCACTATGTGCTGTCTCCCCAGTGATGGGAGTGCTTCCTCCACTCATCAGTGCTATGTACAGAGGATCTGACAGACAGGACTGTCCGCACTATGTGCTGTCTCCCCAGTGATGGGAGTGCTTCCTCCACTCATCAGTGCTATGTACAGAGGATCTGACACACAGGACTGTCCGCACTATGTGCTGTCTCCCCAGTGATGGGAGTGCTCCCTCCACTCATCTGTGCTATGTACAGAGGATCTGACAGACAGGACTGTCCGCACTATGTGCTGTCTCCCCAGTGATGGGAGTGCTTCCTCCACTCATCAGTGCTATGTACAGAGGATCTGACAGACAGGACTGTCCGCACTATGTGCTGTCTCCCCAGTGATGGGAGTGCTCCCTCCACTCATCAGTGCTATGTACAGAGGATCTGACAGACAGGACTGTCCGCACTATGTGTTGTCTCCCCAGTGATGGGAGTGCTCCCTCCACTCATCAGTGCTATGTACAGAGGATCTGACAGACAGGACTGTCCGCACTATGTGCTGTCTCCCCAGTGATGGGAGTGCTTCCTCCACTCATCAGTGCTATGTACAGAGGATCTGACACACAGGACTGTCCGCACTATGTGCTGTCTCCCCAGTGATGGGAGTGCTCCCTACACTCATCAGTGCTATGTACAGAGGATCTGACACACAGGACTGTCCGCACTATGTGCTGTCTCCCCAGTGATGGGAGTGCTCCCTCCACTCATCAGTGCTATGTACAGAGGATCTGACACACAGGACTGTCCGCACTATGTGCTGTCTCCCCAGTGATGGGAGTGCTCCCTCCACTCATCAGTGCTATGTACAGAGGATCTGACACACAGGACTGTCCGCACTATGTGCTGTCTCCCCAGTGATGGGAGTGCTTCCTCCACTCATCAGTGCTATGTACAGAGGATCTGACACACAGGACTGTCCGCACTATGTGCTGTCTCCCCAGTGATGGGAGTGCTCCCTCCACTCATCAGTGCTATGTACAGAGGATCTGACAGACAGGACTGTCCGCACTATGTGCTGTCTCCCCAGTGATGGGAGTGCTTCCTCCACTCATCAGTGCTATGTACAGAGGATCTGACACACAGGACTGTCCGCACTATGTGCTGTCTCCCCAGTGATGGGAGTGCTCCCTCCACTCATCAGTGCTATGTACAGAGGATCTGACACACAGGACTGTCCGCACTATGTGCTGTCTCCCCAGTGATGGGAGTGCTCCCTCCACTCATCAGTGCTATGTACAGAGGATCTGACACACAGGACTGTCCGCACTATGTGCTGTCTCCCCAGTGATGGGAGTGCTCCCTCCACTCATCAGTGCTATGTACAGAGGATCTGACACACAGGACTGTCCGCACTATGTGCTGTCTCCCCAGTGATGGGAGTGCTCCCTCCACTCATCAGTGCTATGTACAGAGGATCTGACAGACAGGACTGTCCGCACTATGTGCTGTCTCCCCAGTGATGGGAGTGCTCCCTCCACTCATCAGTGCTATGTACAGAGGATCTGACACACAGGACTGTCCGCACTATGTGCTGTCTCCCCAGTGATGGGAGGGCTTCCTCCACTCATCAGTGCTATGTACAGAGGATCTGACACACAGGACTGTCCGCACTATGTGCTGTCTCCCCAGTGATGGGAGTGCTCCCTCCACTCATCAGTGCTATGTACAGAGGATCTGACACACAGGACTGTCCGCACTATGTGCTGTCTCCCCAGTGATGGGAGTGCTCCCTCCACTCATCAGTGCTATGTACAGAGGATCTGACAGACAGGACTGTCCGCACTATGTGCTGTCTCCCCAGTGATGGGAGTGCTTCCTCCACTCATCAGTGCTATGTACAGAGGATCTGACACACAGGACTGTCCGCACTATGTGCTGTCTCCCCAGTGATGGGAGTGCTCCCTCCACTCATCAGTGCTATGTACAGAGGATCTGACAGACAGGACTGTCCGCACTATGTGCTGTCTCCCCAGTGATGGGAGTGCTTCCTCCACTCATCAGTGCTATGTACAGAGGATCTGACACACAGGACTGTCCGCACTATGTGCTGTCTCCCCAGTGATGGGAGTGCTCCCTCCACTCATCAGTGCTATGTACAGAGGATCTGACACACAGGACTGTCCGCACTATGTGCTGTCTCCCCAGTGATGGGAGTGCTCCCTCCACTCATCAGTGCTATGTACAGAGGATCTGACACACAGGACTGTCCGCACTATGTGCTGTCTCCCCAGTGATGGGAGTGCTCCCTCCACTCATCAGTGCTATGTACAGAGGATCTGACAGACAGGACTGTCCGCACTATGTGCTGTCTCCCCAGTGATGGGAGTGCTCCCTCCACTCATCAGTGCTATGTACAGAGGATCTGACAGACAGGACTGTCCGCACTATGTGCTGTCTCCCCAGTGATGGGAGTGCTTCCTCCACTCATCAGTGCTATGTACAGAGGATCTGACACACAGGACTGTCCGCACTATGTGCTGTCTCCCCAGTGATGGGAGTGCTCCCTCCACTCATCAGTGCTATGTACAGAGGATCTGACACACAGGACTGTCCGCACTATGTGCTGTCTCCCCAGTGATGGGAGTGCTTCCTCCACTCATCAGTGCTATGTACAGAGGATCTGACACACAGGACTGTCCGCACTATGTGCTGTCTCCCCAGTGATGGGAGTGCTCCCTCCACTCATCAGTGCTATGTACAGAGGATCTGACAGACAGGACTGTCCGCACTATGTGCTGTCTCCCCAGTGATGGGAGTGCTTCCTCCACTCATCAGTGCTATGTACAGAGGATCTGACACACAGGACTGTCCGCACTATGTGCTGTCTCCCCAGTGATGGGAGTGCTCCCTCCACTCATCAGTGCTATGTACAGAGGATCTGACACACAGGACTGTCCGCACTATGTGCTGTCTCCCCAGTGATGGGAGTGCTCCCTCCACTCATCAGTGCTATGTACAGAGGATCTGACACACAGGACTGTCCGCACTATGTGCTGTCTCCCCAGTGATGGGAGTGCTCCCTCCACTCATCAGTGCTATGTACAGAGGATCTGACACACAGGACTGTCCGCACTATGTGCTGTCTCCCCAGTGATGGGAGTGCTCCCTCCACTCATCAGTGCTATGTACAGAGGATCTGACAGACAGGACTGTCCGCACTATGTGCTGTCTCCCCAGTGATGGGAGTGCTCCCTCCACTCATCAGTGCTATGTACAGAGGATCTGACACACAGGACTGTCCGCACTATGTGCTGTCTCCCCAGTGATGGGAGGGCTTCCTCCACTCATCAGTGCTATGTACAGAGGATCTGACACACAGGACTGTCCGCACTATGTGCTGTCTCCCCAGTGATGGGAGTGCTCCCTCCACTCATCAGTGCTATGTACAGAGGATCTGACACACAGGACTGTCCGCACTATGTGCTGTCTCCCCAGTGATGGGAGTGCTCCCTCCACTCATCAGTGCTATGTACAGAGGATCTGACAGACAGGACTGTCCGCACTATGTGCTGTCTCCCCAGTGATGGGAGTGCTTCCTCCACTCATCAGTGCTATGTACAGAGGATCTGACACACAGGACTGTCCGCACTATGTGCTGTCTCCCCAGTGATGGGAGTGCTCCCTCCACTCATCAGTGCTATGTACAGAGGATCTGACAGACAGGACTGTCCGCACTATGTGCTGTCTCCCCAGTGATGGGAGTGCTTCCTCCACTCATCAGTGCTATGTACAGAGGATCTGACACACAGGACTGTCCGCACTATGTGCTGTCTCCCCAGTGATGGGAGTGCTCCCTCCACTCATCAGTGCTATGTACAGAGGATCTGACACACAGGACTGTCCGCACTATGTGCTGTCTCCCCAGTGATGGGAGTGCTCCCTCCACTCATCAGTGCTATGTACAGAGGATCTGACACACAGGACTGTCCGCACTATGTGCTGTCTCCCCAGTGATGGGAGTGCTCCCTCCACTCATCAGTGCTATGTACAGAGGATCTGACAGACAGGACTGTCCGCACTATGTGCTGTCTCCCCAGTGATGGGAGTGCTCCCTCCACTCATCAGTGCTATGTACTGAGGATCTGACAGACAGGACTGTCCGCACTATGTGCTGTCTCCCCAGTGATGGGAGTGCTTCCTCCACTCATCAGTGCTATGTACAGAGGATCTGACAGACAGGACTGTCCGCACTATGTGCTGTCTCCCCAGTGATGGGAGTGCTTCCTCCTCAGTGTGTCCATACATATGGCGGGGATCTGTGTACCCTCTGCAGGGGTGAAAGCTGTATAGGGCATGGAGGGAGGGTCTGGCCGCAGCCTCAGCTCCTGGGCAGGGGATCACAGCGGACTCGCAGTCCGGGACTAAGCGCTGACACAGGGCTGATCTCCGGGAAGATGACATCACGCTCCATGTAGGACATCACCGCGAGGAGAAGCAGCAGCATCCTCCCGCCTGTCACCAGCAGCCTCCATTCCTGCTGAGCAGTGTCCTCTCTGTCACCCAACCTTCATGTACCCGCATACACCACCCATCGTCGCTCACCTACCGTGCCGCAGCCCCCGCCCCTCATCCCCGACCTCAGCCGTCACTTCGGTGTTTCCGTTCCTCTCCTGTCAACTAGCAACCGAGATAAGCCATCAGAAACCATAGGAGCATCACGTGATACACCCAGGTCCACGTCATCTGAGGGCGGTGCGGTGCGGTGAGGGAGGGGAATTGAGCGGCTGTCACCGCATTGCATGCCGGGTAGTGGCAGATGGAACGCACACGTGAGCTTGAGCCGCAGTGACGTACAGGGAGAGCCCTGAAGGAGAGGAGCGAAGTTCTCACAACACACCCGGCAGGAGGTGCATGTATATACTGTATATATATCCTGGCTACATGTCTGGTGCTCGCTCGTAGTCTCAGTGCATTCACCTGTATTCCTGGGATGTCGCTGCCTGAACAGATAAAAGAAACAAACTATGAGCAGGTTCAGGCCGCGACATCCCTGGAATACACAGGTGAATGCACTGAGACTATGCGCGAGCACCAGAGACGTAGCTAGGGTTTTGGATCAGGGGGAGGGAGCGAACCTTCTGAGTAGGCCCCTAACTAGCGAACCTTGACTATAGCTATGATGGCGCCCCCTAATATTGCATGTAGGAGAACCTCGGCAGATGACAGTGCTGGCACTAATAAAAATCTCTGTGGAAGGCCTGATGCTGAGATTACTGCCATATGGTGACCATATACTGTAGATGTAGATATTAGTGCTGCAAAACTGATGGTCAACGTGTGACTGGACACACCGCCTCCAGCAGGGTGAATTTCTCTGACACACGTGACCCTGGATACACCGCCTCCAGCAGGGTGAATTTCTCTGACACACGTGACCCTGGATACACCGCCTCCAGCAGGGCGAATTTCTCTGAAACACGTGACCCTGGATACACCGCCTCCAGCAGGGCGAATTTCTCTGACACACGTGACCCTGGATACACCGCCTCCAGCAGGGTGAATTTCTCTGACACACGTGACCCTGGATACACCGCCTCCAGCAGGGCGAATTTCTCTGACACACGTGACCCTGGATACACCGCCTCCAGCAGGGCGAATTTCTCTGACACACGTGACCCTGGATACACCGCCTCCAGCAGGGCGAATTTCTCTGACACACGTGACCCTGGATACACCGTCTCCAGCAGGGTGAATTTCTCTGACACAAGTGACCCTGGATACACCGCCTCCAGCAGGGTGAATTTCTCTGACACAAGTGACCCTGAATACACCGCCTCCAGCAGGGCGAATTTCCCTGACACAAGTGACCCTGGATACACCGCCTCCAGCAGGGCGAATTTCTCTGACACAAGTGACCCTGGATACACCGCCTCCAGCAGGGTGAATTTCTCTGACACAAGTGACCCTGGATACACCGCCTCCAGCAGGGTGAATTTCTCTGACACAATGGAGGAGATGGCAAACCGCAGCAGAATCCGCAGAAAGAATTAACATGTCAATTCTTTCTGCGGATTGAAAACCGCGGAAAATTCCGCACCGTCTGCATTGCGGTTTTTGATTCCTATAGGGAATCATGGTACTGTACACCGCAGCAAAAACTGCTGCGGGTCCGCAGCGGCTAAAACCGCTGCGGAACCGCAGCAAAATTCGCAGCGTGTGCACACAGCCTAAGACAGCCGACGCCCTATCCGGGTGCTGGTGATTCAGTCTGCTTCTCAGGTCCTGGACTTCAGCTCTCTTCCAGTCTTCTCAAGTTAAGTTTGTTTTTTGCTAATGTTCACACTTGCGCTTGTTGGTCAATTCAGTTTTTTGTGTAATCAGCCTGCCACTGCTGGGGCTATGTTGAAATTCCTCTCCTATTAATCAGTATTTGCCAATCTGCTTTTTGTCCCTTATTAGATTGGCCTCTTTTTTGCTCTGTCTCAGAATATTTCAGAGTGCTGATATAGGATTAGAAGTCTAGTGACTTCAGGGTTAATTTTGCTATCAGAAGTGTCGGACATTATTTTTGTAGGTTGTTTTTGGCAGATTGCAGACAGTGTCTTTCCTTTTCTGTCCTTTTTAGTTAGCCGGGCCCCATCGTTTGCTCAGCCAATTTTCCTGCCTTTGTTTGTATTTTCATCTTGCTTCACCGTCAATACATGTGGGGGGCTGTCTTTCCTTTGGGGTCTGCTCTGGGGCAGTTAGTTTTCCTCTTTTCCTGCTTTAGGCTTATGTAGTTCTCCGGTTGTGACGAGGCGTCTAGGACCAACGTAGGAACGCTCCACGACTTCTGCTAGTTGTGCGGGTAAGATCAGGGATCTGCAATCTGCTTAGTTACCAACTTCTCTGGTTTTCTGAGACTTAGCTTGTTCTTTTTTTCCTCCTCGGTTTCCCATTCATAACAGAATCACCAGCCATACCGCAGATTCTAGGGTACTCAAAAGCAGGAAAGAATTGTTAGAGAAAAAAAAAAAGTGTCAGAATTTTTTTTTTATGTATGTTTTTCTCTGGGGCCGGAGGAGGATATTTTTTTTCCTAATGGAGATTAATCAACTGTCTGATCGTGTGGAGCAGCTTGCTGCTGAAGTACAGGGAATTTCCACCTACCTTATTCAGTCACATGCTGTTGAACCCAGGATTCCTACTCCTGATGTGTTTTCTGGGGATCGGTCTAAATTTCTGAATTTTAAGAATAATTGTTAATTATTTCTTCTCTGAAGCCTAACTCATCGGGGAGCTCTGTGCAGCAGGTTAAAATCGTCATCTTGCTGTGCGGCGATCCCCAGGATTGGGCTTTTTCTCTGACACCTGAAAATCCTATTCTGACTAATGTGGATGCATTTTTTCAGGCCTTGGGGTTGTTATATGATGAACCTAATGCCGTTGATCAAGCTGAGAGAACCCTGTTGGCATTAAACCAGGGTCAGGATCCTGCAGCGTTGTACTGTCAAAAATTCCGAAAGTGGGCAGTCCTTACTACATGGAATGATAGTGCATTGGCAGCTCTCTTTCGGAAAGGTTTGTCGGAGACCGTAAAAGATGTTATGGTGGGATTTCCTGTTCCCTCTGGTCTGGATGGCTCTATGTCATTAGCCATTCAAGTTGATCAGCGTGAACGTAAAACTACACGGGAGGCGCTGCCACCTTTTGAACAAATGTCTGAACCTATGCAATGTGATGGGGTTTTGTCTAGGGCGCAACGTCGGGAGTTTAGAAGGCGTAATAAGCTGTGTTTTTTCTGTGGAGACGCCTCTCATACTATTTCTATCTGCCCTAAACGAGAGAAACGTTTTGCACACACATTTGCTGTGGGCAGTATGCAATCTAAGTTCCTTTTGGCAATTACTCTGATCTGCTCCTTGTCCACATTTTCCACTAAGGCTTTTGTGGATTTAGTAGCAGCTCTGAATCTGATGGATTTGGACTTTGCTAAATGTTGTGTTTTGTCCATGACGCCTCTGCAGACGCCCATTCCTTTGAGGGGTATTGATGCCACTCCTTTAGCGGAGAATAAACCTCAGTTTTGGACCCAAGTGATAATACGAGTTGCCCCAGACCACCAAGAAAAATTTACATTTTTGGTGCTGCATAATTTGCATGATACTATTGTTCTGGGTTTCCCCTGGTTGCAATCTCATAATCCAGTTTTGGATTGGAATTCTGTGTCTGTGGTGAGTTGGGGTTGTTAGTGTGTTCTTAGGGACGCTCCTGTTTTCTCCACCTCTCCTCAGTCTCATGATATCCCTGATTATCTGGCTGATTTCTCTGATGTTTTTAGTGAGAGTAAGTCTGCGTCTTTGCCTCCTCATAGGAGTTATGACTGTGCAATTGAGTTGATGCCTGGGTGTAAATTTCCCAAGGGTCGGCTTTTCAACTTATCTGTACCCGAACATGATGCTATGCGATCCTATATTAAGGAGTCGTTGGAGAAGGGTCATATTAGACGATCCTCGTCACCGTTAGGCGCTGGGTTTTTTTTTGTGGCCAAGAAAGATGGTTCATTAAGACCGTGTATTGATTATCGTTCCCTTAACAAGATGACTGTTAAATATCAGTACCCGTTACCTCTGATGTCTGATTTATTCTCCAGAGTTAAGAGTGCCTGCTGGTTTACTAAGCTTGACTTCAGGGGGGCGTATAATCTTATTCGCAACAAGCACGGGGATGAATGGAAGACAGCGTTTAATACTCCGGAGGGACATTTTGAGTACCTGGTGATGCCTTTTGGGCTCACTAATGCCCCTTCTGTCTGTCATGGTCACGTGTCTCTGGACGCAGCGGTTACCGCAAGGCGAACCCATAAACACGTGACCCTGGATACACCGCCTCCAGTGGGGCGCATTTAAATAATAAAACGTGCAGGTGGATACGCCGCCTCCACCTGGCGAATTTAGGAATTACACGTTATACATACATTCTGGAAACCCCGCCTCCAGTAAGGCGAATTTAAATAATAAAGGGGGAACCTGGGAAACTTTAACAATGGTGGGCCCTGCGATAGGGAATGGGGACGAGGAGACCTCCTAAGCTCCCCTGAGCCAGTGTCTCTGCACTCCTTACGTTCCCTATACAGGCTCCGCACCTGTCGCCGCACGCGAACCTTAAACCCTTGCTCGCCCTGACCCTAAACCCTCACTAGGGAATAGGTCGGTGCGGAGACTAATCCCACCACTGCACTAATAACACACATGAGGAAAGAGACAATACAGGGGAAACACCACTTAGCTTTGCTCTGTTGCGTACGATCCTAGCAACAGAGCCCACCACCTGTGTGCATCTTCTCCTCCACCCGGATCCATCACCATAACCGGATCCATCACCATAGAGAAGCCTTGGAGCAGAGTCCACCACCAGTTGCTGTTGCTTAGTAACAGAGTCCCAAAGATGAGTTCAGCTTCTGCCACGAAGTCAAGCATGCTTGAGTCCAGCTCAGCAGCCAAGTCCCACATGGTGAGTGCCACTCTCCATAGTCGCCACTCCACCAGTCCATGCAGACACTTCCCGCCGACACCATCACTGCGACCCCACCACGCCATGCCAGCCCTTCGTCCAGACACCATAGCTGACACACGTCCCCCCTGGCTAAGCTGCGCAGGACTCCTCTCCAGCTCCATCCTTCCACCAGGCTCTCAAACTCAGAATGAACACAATCTCACAATATCACCAGCAGTGATTTCACACCCCTAGCACACCTTTATAGGGTGTCACACCTGATACATAATTACGTGAACTTTAAACTGAAAACCTAAGGTGCGATACCACTAACCACCACCGGGGACAGTCAAGTCACCTTGGCAACTTGCCAAAAGGAAAAAAAGTTCACTCTGTGCTTTTAAAACTGTCAGATCACTTCAGATCATGACACTGTCTTTCAATCCTTTATGAATGATATTTTCCGAGACTTTGTGGATAAGTTTTTGATCATCTGGATGATATTTTGATCTTTTCTAGTGATTGGGATTCCCATGTGGAACATGTCCGGGCTGTGTTCCGGATTTTGAGGGAGAATTCCCTGTTTGTTAACGGATCGAAGTGCCTCTTTGGTGTACAGAGGATTTCATTTTTGGGATTTATCTTGTCTCCATCGACTATTGAAATGGACCAGACCAAGGTACAGGCCATTTATGATTGGGTTCAGCCTACTTCTTTGAAGGCTCTCCAGAAGTTTTTGGGTTTTTCTAATTTCTATCGTAAATTTATAGGTAATTTTTCTAGTATTGTTAAACCACTGACTGATCTGACCAAGAAGGGCGCTGATGTGCTGAATTGGTCTCCTGAGGCTGTCTCAGCATTTCAGGAGCTTAAGCGGAGATTTACTTCAGCTCCAGTTTTACGGCAACCTGATGTTTCACTTACATTTCAAGTGGAGGTGGACGCTTCTGAGATTGGTGCAAGAGCTGTTTTGTCCCAAAAAGACCCTGTGACTTCTAAGATGAATCCCTGTGCCTTCTTTTCTCGAAAGTTTTCCCCAGCTGAACGCAACTATGATGTGGGGAATCGGGAATTGTTGGCCATGAAATGGGCATTTGAGGAGTGGAGACATTGGTTGGAGGGAGCTAGACATCAATTTGTGGTCCTCACCGATCACAAGAATCTGATTTATCTGGAGTCAGCTAAACGCTTGAATCCTAGACAGGCTAGATGGGCCTTGTTTTTCACGCGTTTTAATTTGGTGGTCTCTTTTCTTCCGGGCACTAAGAATGTTAAGGCAGACACCCTTTCTAGGAGTTTCTTTGCTGATTCTCTTAATGTGACCGAGCCTACTACTATCCTAGGTGAGGGCGTAGTTCTTTCTGCCATTTCGCCCGATTTGAGACGCGCCCTGGAGGAATTTCAGGAGGATAAACCTGAGCGTTGCCCTAAGGGAAGATTATATGTTCCTGACCAGTGGAGAAAGAGAGTGATGTCTGAAGTCCATTGCTCCGCATTGGCTGGTCATCCGGGTATTTTTGGTACCAGAGATTTGGTGAGTCGGTCGTTTTTGTGGCCTGCCTTATCTCGTGATGTCAGGAATTTTGTACAGTCCTGTGGGACTTGTTCTCGGTCTAAACCCTGTTCTCGTGGGTTGCTGATGTCCCTGCCGGTGCCCAAGAGGCCATGGACCCATATCTCAATGGATTTTATTTCTAATATTCCTGTCTCTCAGAGAATGACTGTTATCTGGGTGATTTGTGATAGATTTTCGAAAATGGTCCATCTTGTACCACTCCCAAAGTTGCCATCTTCCGCTGAGTTGGTGCCCTTGTTTTTACAACAGGTGGTTCGGTTACACGGGATTCCTGAGAACATTGTGTCTGATAGAGGGGTCCAGTTTGTTTCCAGGTTCTGGAAGGCCTTTTGTTCCAATGTGGGAATTCAGTTATCCTTCTCCTCCGCGTTTCATCCCCAGACCAATGGGCAGACTGAGAGAACAAACCAGACCCTGGAGTCTTATTTAAGATGTTTTATATCTGCTGATCAAGATGATTGGGTCTCATTTTTGCCCTTGGCCGAATTTGCGCTGAACAATAGAGCTAGTTCTGCCACTCTGATGTCACCCTGTTTCTGTAATTTTGGGTTTCATCCTCGATTCTCTTCAGGGCAAGTGGAATCTTCGTCCTGCCCAGGTGTGGACACTGTGGTTGTCAGAATGCAGCAGATATGGGACCAAGTGGTGGATAAGTTGTCACTCTCCCAGGAAAAGGCCCAGCGTTTTTCCAACCTGCGTAGGACCATTGGTCCCCGGTTTAAAGTGGGTGATATGGTTTGGCTGTCGTCTAAGAATATTCCTATGAAGGTTGCATCTCCAAAATTTAAGCCAAGATTTATTGGACCTTATAAGATTTTGGAGATTCTTAATCCTGTTTCTTTTCGATTGGCTCTTCCAGTTACGTTCAAAATCCATAACGTATTTCACAAGTCACTGTTGAAGAGGTTTGCCAGTAGTTCCTGTGGCGGCACCTCCTGGTCCTGTATTGGTTAAAGGCAATGTGGAATATGAGGTAGAGAAAATATTGGATTCTCGTTTGGTTAGACGGAGACTCCAGTATTTGGTCAAATGGAAGGGTTATGGCCAGGAGGATAATTCTTGGGTCTCTGCCTCTCATATTCATGCCAATAAATTGGTTCGTGCTTTTCACCGGGCCCATCCTGATCGGCCTGGTGGCATGGATGAGGGTTCGGTGACCCCTCCTCAAGGGGGGGTACTGTCATGAACTCATTTTCTGCCCTACCAGTTGAGAGTTCCCCTTCCATTCTCCCTCTGGTGGTGACAGGAGGTAGTGCGGTTGGTTTAAGTGGTAGTGATCTGCCACCTGATGAGGAAGATAACGATTGGATCTCTGGAGTATCAGACTGGATATCAGACAGCCGACGCCCTATCCGGGTGCTGGTGATTCAGTCTGCTTCTCAGGTCCTGGACTTCAGCTCTCTTCCAGTCTTCTCAAGTTAAGTTTGTTTTTTGCTAATGTTCACACTTGCACTTGTTGGTCAATTCAGTTTTTTGTGTAATTAGCCTGCCCCTGCTGGGGCTATGCTGAAATTCCACTCCTATTAATCAGTATTTGCTAATCTGCTTTTTGTCCCTTATTAGATTGGCCTCTTTTTTGTTGTGTCTCAGAATATTTCAGAGTGCTGATATAGGTTTAGAAGTCTAGTAACTTCAGGGTTAATTTTGCTATCAGAAGTGTTGGACATTATTTTTGTAGGTTGTTTTTGGCAGATTGCAGACAGTGTCTTTCCTTTTCTGTCCTTTTTAGTTAGCCGGGCCCCATCGTTTGCTCAGCCTATTTTCCTGCCTTTGTTTGTATTTTCATCTTGCTTCACCATCAATACATGTGGGGGGCTGTCTTTCCTTTGGGGTCTGCTCTGGGGCAGTTAGTTTTCCTCTTTTCCTGCTTTAGGCTTATGTAGTTCTCCGGTTGTGACGAGGCGTCTAGGACCAACTTAGGAACGCTCCACGACTGCTTCTAGTTGTGCGGTTAAGATCAGGGATCTGCAATCTGCATAGTTACCAACTTCTCTGGTTTTCTGAGACTTAGCTTGTTCTTTTTTTCCTCCTCGGTTTCCCATTCATAACACTCTACACTCCTGACAGTCCCTATGCAGGTTCCGCACCTGGCGACGAGCAGGATACCTAAAAACCCTAGCTCGCCCTGCACCTAGACCTTTCTAGTGAAATGGACGGTGCAGAAACTAATCCCACCACTGCACTGAAACACACAAAAGGAAAGGTACAAACAGGGATAACACCACTTAGCTTTGCTCTGTTGCTCTTGCTCCTAGCAACAGAGTCCAGCACCAGAATGCAGCTTTCCTCTTGAATAGCTGCTCCTTCACCAAGCTTTGTCAGAGCTGCAAGGAACTTCTCTCTGACTCCTTCTACACCAGGACTCTGACTGAGCTGCCAGGAGCTGTCTCTAGATCCTTCCTCCACCAAGGATAGTTGAAATGACCAATATCACCAACAGTGATTGCAACCACCTGACACTCTTTTATAGGTAAGAGCCAGAGCAATCACACCTGCTTCATAATCACATGCACTAAACTAAAGTAACCAGAGTGCAATGACCCTAACGGCCACCAGGGGCAAAACTAGAACTGAAACCACCACAGTGCAATGACCCTAATGACCAACGGGGGCAAAACTAACTTCAAGCACACAGCTTAAGGAAAAAAAAAGGTTACTAGTGCTTTTATCTGTCATAATCCAGCATGGATCATGACAAAAACGTAATAGATTACACTCATGGATGGTGATGTTTCCATCTGGCCCAGATGATAGTACCCCCATTCTACGACGGGCCACAGGACTCTCGGGGCCGGGGTTATCCGAATGGGCCAAATGAAATGAATGTATCAACCTACCAGCATTAATTTCAGATGCTGGCACCCACTCCTTTCCTCAGCATCATACCTCCTTCCAATGTACGAAGTACTGTACAGAGTGGCGAACCCTACAGGAATTATCGATTCCCGCTACCTGAATTTCTAAACTACTATCAATAATAACCGGTTATTAGGTTTTCGCGGGCCCCGGGTGAAAGAGTCTCAGAGGGGCCCTATTACACATACCACTTTTCATGATGCGCAGATACGGCAACGAAATATAGTCAAATGCCAAAGATTTCACTTCTTACATTACATGATTGATAACTATTGTAAATTCTACAATAGATCAGAAACCAGTGAATCCTCACAGTGCGTGCCCTTGGTGGGATTCAAAAGTTTTCATTTTAGACCGGACGTTATAGGCCTCCATACAATATTATAAGCACCACATACTCCTCTACTCAGGTATAATGAACCCCATATATTGTGCCATACCGTATAATGTGCCCATGTACACACGTGGTCAAAATTTTTGATAACACTCATTTAATGACAGAAATGGTCAAAGAAATAACTTGAATATGACAAAAGTAATAATAAAAAAAAAAAATCTATGATCATAAACAAATGAAAATCAGACATTGCTTTTCAACCATGCTTCCACAGAATGTTTTAAAACATAAAACTCATGAAATAGGCCTGGACAGAAATGATGATACCCTTAATTAATATTTTGTTACACAAACCTTTTAACGCAATCACTGCAATCAAATGATTCCTGTAACTGTCAATGAGACCTCTGCACCTCTCAACAGGTATTTCGGCCCACTGCTCCAGTTGAATCGCTTTTGAAGGTTGCCTTTTCCAGATGGCATGTTTCAGCTCTTTCGAAAGATGCTCAATAGGATTTAGGTCAGAGCTAATAGAAGGCCACTTCAGAATAGTCCAATGTTATGAATGAGTCACCGTAGGAGGCAAAAACAGAAATACTAGCTAAGTCCAGAAAACCAGAGAAGTTGGCAGCTATCGGATTGCAGACCCCTGAACCTAACAACAACAATTAGCAGTAGCCGTGGGGGGTTCCTACGGTGCCCTAGACCCCTCGATCACAGCCGGAGAACTACATAGCCTAAAGACAGAAAGGGAAATCTAAACTGCCCCAGAGTAGACCCCAAAGCAATAGGCAGCCCCCAACATATAATGACGGTGAAGCAAGATGAAAAAACACTCACACAGATAGAAAGACAGGCTGAGCAAATGATGGGGCCCAAGCTAACTAAATAGGACAGAATAGAAAAGCTGCTGTCTGCAATCCGCCTAAACCCTCTCAAAAACAAGAGCCAACAGACTGATTGGGAAAAAAGCCCTGAAAACGCTAGGCTTCAGAAAGACTATATCAGTACTCAGGTATTTTCTGAAGACAGAGGAAAAAGGAATTCAGCTCACCCAGCAGGGGAAGGCAGAAATCCAGAAAAAACAAGGCAAAACAAAACCAAAACACAAATGCAAAAAACAGAGCAGAAAACTTAGCTTTTGAGGAGTAGGAATCAGACTGGTCTCCTAGAATCCCTCAGAGAAATCACCCGCAAGGCAGAAGGGTGTCGGCTGCCTTATATCCAGTCAGCAATCCCAGTCACCCAGTCATCATCATTCTGCTCAGGTGCTTTGTAATCAGCCTCACTACCTTCCTTCACCAGAAGAGAGAGTTCATCAGACCTCAATGAAGGGGAAAATGAACTCACAACAGTACCTCCCCCTTGAGGAGGGGTCACCGAATCCTCATCCACGCCACCAGGGCAATCAGGGTGAGCCCGATGAAAGGCACGCACCAATCTTTTGGCATGAATATCAGAGGCAGAGACACAGGAATTATCCTCCTGACCATAACCCTTCCACTTAACCAAATACTGGAGTCTCCGTCTAGCCAGACGGGAATCCAGTATCTTCTCTACCTCATATTCCATGTTACCTTCAACTAATACAGGGTCCGGAGGTGCCACCCCAGGAACAACTGGTTCAACAAACCTCTTCAACAAGGACTTATGAAACACATTATGAATTTTAAATGTGACAGGAAGAGCCAAACAAAAAGAGACCAGATTAATAATCTCCAAAATCTTGTAAGGTCCAATAAATCTAGGCTTAAACTTATGAGAAGCCACCTTCATAGCGATATTTTTTGATGATAACCAAACCATATCACCAACCTTAAACTGGGGACCAATGGTCCTATGTCAGTTGGAAAACCGCTGGGCCTTTTCCTGGGAGAGAGATAACTTATCCACCACTTGGTCCCAGATCTGGTGCATTCTCTCCACCACAGTGTCAACACCTGGGCAGGCAGAAGGCTCCACCTGCACTGAAGAAAATCGAGGATGAAACCCAAAGTTACAAAAAAAAGGTGACATCAAAGTGGCAGAACTAGCTCTATTATGTAAAGCAAATTCGGCCCAGGGCAAAAATGAAACCCAATCATCCTGATCAGCGGAAATAAAACATCTCAAATACGACTCCAAGGTCTGGTTTGTTCTCTCCGTCTGCCCATTGGTCTGAGGGTGAAAAGCAGAGGAGAAGGACAACTGAATTCCCAGCTTGGAACAGAAAGTCCTCCAAAATCTAGACACAAACTGAACTCCTCTGTCAGATACAATGTTCTCAGGAATCCCGTGCAAGCGAACCACCTGTTGCAAAAACAGGGTCACCAACTCAGAGGAAGATGGCAACTTAGGGAGTGGTACAAGATGAACCATCTTAGAGAACCTATCACAAATCACCCAAATAACAGTCATTCTCTGAGAGACAGGCATATCAGAGATGAAATCCATTGAAATATGGGTCCGTGGCCTCCTGGGGACCAGCAAAGGCATCAACAACCCACTAGAGCTAGAACAAGGTTTAGACCGGGAGCAAGTCCCACAGGACTGCACAAATTTCCTGACATCACGAGACAAGGCGGGCCACCAAAAAGACCGACTCACCAGATCTCTAGTACCAAAAATAACTGGATGACCAGCCAATGCAGAGCAATGAACTTCAGACATCACTCTCTTCCACTGGTCAGGAGCATACAACTTTCCACTGGGACAACGCTCAGGTTTGTCCTCCTGGAACTCTTCCAGAGCACGTCTCAAATCGGGCGAGATGGCATAAAGAACTACCCCTTCGCCTAAGATGGTAGCAGGCTTGGTCACCACAGGAGAATCAGCAAAGAAGCTCCTAGAGAGGGCGTCTGCCTTGACATTCTTAGTGCCAGGAAGAAAAGAGACCACAATATCAAAACTTGTAAAAAAACAAGGCCCACCTGGCCTGTCTAGGGTTTAAGCTTTTGGCCGACTCCAGGTAAATCAAATTCTTGTGGTCAGTGAGGACCACGACTTGATGTTTAGCTCCCTCCAACCAATGTCTCCACTCATCAAATGCCCATTTCATGGCTAACAGTTCCTGATTCCCCACATCATAGTTAGGTTCAGATGGAGAGAACTTTCGGGGAAAAGAAAGCACAGGGATTCATTTTAGATGTTACAGGATCCTTTTGGGACAAAACCGCTCCTGCACCAATCTCAGAAGCGTCCACCTCTACCTGGAACGGGAGTGAGACATCAGGTTGCCGCAAAACCGGGGCAGAAGTGAATCTTCGCTTCAGCTCCTGAAAGGAAGAAACAGCCTCCAGAGACCAATTCAACACATCAGCACCCTTCTTAGTCAGATCAGTCAATGGCTTGGCAATACTAGAAAATTTTGCTATGAATTTCTGATAAAAATTAGCAAAACCCAAAAACTTCTGGAGGACCTTCAAAGAAGTGGGCTGAACCCAATCATAAATGGCCTGTACCTTGGCCGGATCCATTTCATTACTTGACGGAGACAAAATGAATCCCAAAATTGAAATCCTCTGCACCCCAAAAAGGCATTTCGATCTTTTGACATACAGGGAATTCTCCCTCAAGATCCGGAACACAGTCCGAACATGTTCCACATAAGAATCCCAATCCTTGGAGAAGATCAAAATATCATCCAGATAGATAATCAAAAATTTATCCACAAAGTCGAGGAAAATGTCGTTCATGAAGCACTGGAAGACAGAAGGCGTATTAATGAGCCCAAAAGGCATCACCAGGTACTCAAAATGTCCCTCCGAAGTATTAACGCCGTCTTCCATTCATCCCCTTGCTTAATGCGGATAAGATTATACGCCCCCCTGAGGTCAAGCTTGGTAAACCAGCAAGCACCTTTAACTCTGGAGAATAGATCCGAAATCAGGGGTAACGGATACTGATATTTAATAGTAATTTTGTTGAGGGCACGATAATCAATACAAGGCCTTAATGAACCATCCTTTTTGGCCACAAAAAGAAAACCGGCACCTAAGGGTGAAGAGGATGGTCTAATATGACCCTTCTCCAACGCCTCTTTAATATAGGATCGCATAGCCTCGTGCTCGGGTACAGATAAATTGAAAAGCCGGCCCTTGGGAAATTTACACCCCGTGCTCAGTTCAATTGCACAGTCATAACTCCTATGAGGAGGCAAAGACGCAGACTCATTCTCACTAAATACATCATAAAAGTCCGCCAAATAGTCAGGAACATCATGCAACTGAGGAGAAGTGGAAAAAAACAGCCTCACTAAGGGCACACCGACAACCCCAACTCACCACAGACACAGATTTCCAATCCAAAACTGGATTATGAATTTGCAACCAGGGAAACCCCAGAACAATGGTATCATGCAAATTATGCAACACCAAAAATCTGCAATTTTCTTGATGGTCTGGGGCGAACCGCATTACCACCTGGGTCCAAAACTGAGGTTTATTTTTCGCCAAAGGAGTAGCATCAATCCCCCTCAAAGGGATAGGCGTCCGCAGAGGTGTCATCGGAAATCCACAACGTTTAGCAAAATCCAAGTCCATTAGGTTCAGGGCTGCTCCCGAATCCACAAAAGCCTTGGCGGAAAATGTGGACAGGGAGCAGATCAGAGTAATTGCCAGAAGAAACTTAGGTTGTACACCACCCACAGTAAACGTATGTGCAAAACGCTTCTCTCGTTTAGGACAGACAGAAATAATATTCGAGGCATCTCCACAAAAAAACACAGCTTATTACGCCTTCTGAACTCCTGACGTTGCTCCCTGGACAAAACTCTATCACATTGCATAGGTTCAAACACTTGTTCAACAGGTGGCAACTAGAGTTGAGCGAAACGGGTCGAAAAATTTCAAAAGTCGCCGACTTTTAGCAAAGTCGGGTTTCATGAAACGAAACCCGACCCTAGGATGAGCTCGGCCACGAGGTCGGCGACTTACGCGCCAAAGTCGCGTTTCAAAAGTTTGTTTTGCGCTCTTTTTCAGCCAATCAGGATCCACGGACACTGTGGGCAACGTGATGACATAGGCACGGGTCACCACCATCTTTCAGAAGGGCATGCAAGTGATTGGCTTGCTTTGGTGGGCGTCACAGGGGGTATAAAAGGGCGTGCACGCCGACCGCCATCTTACTTCTGCCGATCTTAGCATAGGGAGAGGTTGCTGCTGATTCTGTAGAGAGAGCGTTAGGCAGGGAAGAAGAAAAAAAAACTGCTTCTGCTGCTAGCGATTGTGCCTGTACAACACACCAGTCACTGTGTGTGCAGTGCAAGGGGAGGCTATATTGTGGTGTTGGTTGTTGGGCTGCCTTCTAAGGCTTCCTGACAGCTGCATTGCTGTTTACCCACTGCTCTGCAAACTGCTTTTTTAAAAGCAATCCCAATTTTTTTTTTTTTGTCCTGCTGAGGTACTGAGCTGCAAACTGCTTTTTTAAAAGCAATCCCAATTTTTTTTTTTTGTCCTGCTGAGGTACTGAGCGTGCATTTTTTCACACCATACAGCGGTGTACGCTCCTCACACAGTACCGTGTAACGGCTGTTATCACAGCCACAGTGAAGCTATCTGTGTCACTCTGAGAATAAGTCGAGGACATGTTCCGTTCTTACAGACCTGCACTCTAGGGAGATTCCTATTCTGCCCAATTCTACATACACCTTGTAGTTTGTGATACACTAGCCAATTTCTGCCTGTGACATAGCGCTGTGATATTCAGTGGGCCTCACACAATCCAAAAGTGTCCAGTGTCCACAAGTGTCTGCAGAAATTCAAAATCTCCCTTATCCTCTAGTCACTTTGGTCACAGCTGTGCCATCGAGCCTGTGACATAGCGCTCAGATATTCAGTGGGCTCACACAATCCAAAAGTGTCCAGTGTCCACAAGTGTCTGCAGAAATTCAAAATCTCCCTTATCCTCTAGTCACTTTGGTCACAGCTGTGCCATCGAGCCTGTGACATAGCGCTCAGATATTCAGTGGGCCTCACACAATCCAAAAGTGTCCAGTGTCCACAAGTGTCTGCAGAAATTCAAAATCTCCCTTATCCTCTAGTCACTTTGGTCACAGCTGTGCCATCGAGCCTATGACATAGCACTCAGATATTCAGTGGGCTCACACAATCCAAAAGTGTCCAGTGTCCACAAGTGTCTGCAGAAATTCAAAATCTCCGTTATCCTCTAGTCACTTTGGTCACAGCTGTGCCATCGAGCCTGTGACATAGCGCTCAGATATTCAGTGGGCTCACACAATCCAAAAGTGTCCAGTGTCCACAAGTGTCTGCAGAAATTCAAAATCTCCCTTATCCTCTAGTCACTTTGGTCACAGCTGTGCCATCGAGCCTGTGACAGCGCTCAGATATTCAGTGGGCTCACACAATCCAAAAGTATCCAGTGTCCACAAGTGTCTGCAGAAATTCAAAATCTCCCTTATCCTCTAGTCACTTTGGTCACAGCTGTGCCATCGAGCCTGTGACATAGCGCTCAGATATTCAGTGGGCCTCACACAATCCAAAAGTGTCCAGTGTCCACAAGTGTCTGCAGAAATTCAAAATCTCCCTTATCCTCTAGTCACTTTGGTCACAGCTGTGCCATCGAGCCTGTGACATAGCGCTCAGATATTCAGTGGGCTCACACAATCCAAAAGTATCCAGTGTCCACAAGTGTCTGCAGAAATTCAAAATCTCCCTTATCCTCTAGTCACTTTGGTCACAGCTGTGCCATCGAGCCTGTGACATAGCGCTCAGATATTCAGTGGGCCTCACACAATCCAAAAGTGTCCAGTGTCCACAAGTGTCTGCAGAAATTCAAAATCTCCCTTATCCTCTAGTCACTTTGGTCACAGCTGTGCCATCGAGCCTGTGACATAGCGCTCAGATATTCAGTGGGCTCACACAATCCAAAAGTGTCCAGTGTCTGCAGAAATTCAAAATCTCCGTTATCCTCTTGTCACTTTGGTCACAGCTGTGCCATCGAGCCTGTGACATAGCGCTCAGATATTCAGTGGGATCACACAATCCAAAAGTGTCCAGTGTCCACAAGTGTCTGCAGAAATTCAAAATCTCCCTTATCCTCTAGTCACTTTGGTCACAGCTGTGCCATCGAGCCTGTGACATAGCGCTCAGATATTCAGTGGGCTCACACAATCCAAAAGTATCCAGTGTCCACAAGTGTCTGCAGAAATTCAAAATCTCCCTTATCCTCTAGTCACTTTGGTCACAGCTGTGCCATCGAGCCTGTGACATAGCGCTCAGATATTCAGTGGGCTCACACAATCCAAAAGTGTCCAGTGTCCACAAGTGTCTGCAGAAATTCAAAATCTCCGTTATCCTCTAGTCACTTTGGTCACAGCTGTGCCATCGAGCCTGTGACATAGCGCTCAGATATTCAGTGGGCCTCACACAATCCAAAAGTGTCCAGTGTCCATAAGTGTCTGCAGAAATTCAAAATCTCCCTTATCCTCTAGTCACTTTGGTCACAGCTGTGCCATCGAGCCTGTGACATAGCGCTCAGATATTCAGTGGGCTCACACAATCCAAAAGTGTCCAGTGTCCACAAGTGTCTGGAGAAATTCAAAATCTCCGTTATCCTCTAGTCACTTTGGTCACAGCTGTGCCATCGAGCCTGTGACATAGCGCTCAGATATTCAGTGGGCTCACACAATCCAAAAGTGTCCAGTGTCCACAAGTGTCTGCAGAAATTCAAAATCTCACTTATCCTCTAGTCACTTTGGTCACAGCTGTGCCGTCGAGCCTGTGACATAGCGCTCAGATATTCAGTGGGCCTCACACAATCCAAAAGTGTCCAGTGTCTGCAGAAATTCAAAATCTCCGTTATCCTCTATGATATAGGAAAGATGTATATCTTTGTACCGTGTTAGCCAGTGGATAGAAAAATATTCAGGATTGATAGTCCTCAGTAGTTGATACCTTTTAATGGCTAACTGAAAAGATGGTAATACATTGCAAGCTTTCGAGACTACTCAGGTCTCTTCATCAGGCTAGACTGATACAAAATCTGAAGTCACATATTTATGCACAATACAGCCTGGAAAAAATGCAATAGATAAGACAAGTGACGTGAAGCAGAACTATCAATATGGGAGAGGGAGAAACATAAATATAAACATTGGACCAGTTCATAGATAAGGAGTCTGGATGTTTTATGGTCCTCTGATTGGGGTCTAGTTCTGTGTTGCCCCGCAAGGTTTTAAAAGGAAATTCCTTAATTGATGTAAAAAGACATAAATCCATGCGACACATTCATTCCAGCACTGAGAGTGTCAAAGTTCGTCATAAATTTGTACTCCCAAACTCGTCTCTCTCTCTGAGATGTGAAGTTACCTTTCAATACCAGTAATTTCATATCCATGCTGCTGTGATCAGGGATACAGAAATGTTTCGCCACAGGTAGGTCCATTCTTTTTTCTCTTATTGTGTGACGATGAGCATTCATCCTTGTTCTAAGCTTTTGCCCTGTCTCCCCCACATACAGACCCCCAGTTGGACATTTAGTACAAATAATTAAGTACACCACATTAGATGTAATGCAGGTGAAAGTACCTGGGATCTTGTAGTCCTGATGTGAGTTGGGGATCTTTATCTTGTCCGTGGTCATTATAAATGGACAGGTTTTACATTTTTTCTGGTTGCAAGGAAAGGTTCCTGCAGCTGTTGGAGAGGACAGGGAGCTTCTGACAATGATGCTTCTTAAATTTGGGGGCTGCCTAAAACACAGCAGTTGGGGGTCTGGAAAAATGGATTTTAATCGGTCATCTTTTTGTAGTAAAGGTTGTAATTTCCGTGCAGCTCCCCTTAGCACCTCCAGATTTGGGTTGTAGGTGACTACTAGAGGCAATCGGTTATTTTCTTCTTTAGCTTCGTAATGTAGCAGGTGATTCCTTGACGATCTGGTGGCTCTTGTAATTTGGTTTTCAATTGTTCTTGGATGGTAACCCTGATTCAAAAAGGTCTTTTTGAGGCGACCAAGGTGTTTGTCTCTATCCATGGGGTTGGAACATATACGATTGTATCTGATGGCTTGGCTATAGATAATAGAGTTCTTTATGTGTTTTGGATGGAAACTGTCCCATTTAAGGTATGTTGGACGGTCGATTGGCTTCTGATACAGGGATGTCTCTTTCATTGTTTTTTAGCTTAATGATGGTGTCCAAAAAATTAATCTCGGTACTGGAGTAGTTGAGTGTTAAATTGATGGTGGGATGAAATTGATTAAACTGTTCGTGGAACGTCTTTAGCTGTTGCTCAGACTCCGTCCAGATGATTAAAATATCATCAATGAAGCGGTAGTAGGCCAGGGGCCTGATGGGGCATGAGGACAAAAAATCGCTTTCAAGCTTGGCCATGAAAAGATTTGCATACTGTGGAGCCATTTTACTTCCCATAGCTGTGCCAGTCTCCTGTAGATAGATCCTGTTGTCAAATTCAAAGTAATTGTGGGTGAGGATGAATTTTATAAGTTTCACCACAGCATCAGCATCAGTCCCTGTGTTTTCCATGAAGAATTTGCAGGCATGTAAACCATCTTGGTGTGGGATATTAGAGTACAAAGATTCCACATCCATGGTGGCCAGGATGGTTCCTTCTGGTAGAGGACCTATTGCTGCTAGTTTATTCAATAGGTCAGTTGTGTCCTGAATGTAGCTGGATGTATCCTTCACCAGTGGTTTAAGAATACCCTCTACCCATCCAGATACCTGCTCAGTGAGGGTGCCCACACATGAAATAATTGGTCTTCCTGGATTTCCAGATTTGTGGATTTTGGGAAGCATGTAGAATGTCCCTATTCTTGGAGTCTCTGGCATCAGGTCATCGCCAGCTCTTATGGACTGGTCAGGCAGACAAGAAACCAACTTGTTTAGTTCCTTGTAATAGTCCTGTGTAGGATCCGACTCCAATTTTCTATAGTAGCATGTGTCCATAAGTCTTTAAAAACCAACAAAGAAATCATCATTAAACCTGCTGACAAGGGAGGTGCAATAGTCATGATGAATACGTCAGACTACATGAAGGAAGCAAACAGGCAACTTATGGACACATGCTACTATAGAAAATTGGAGTCGGATCCTACACAGGACTAATACAAGGAACTAAACAAGTTGGTTTCTTGTCTGCCTGACCAGTCCATAAGAGCTGGCGATGACCTGATACCAGAGACTCCAAGAATGGGGACATTCTACATGCTTCCCAAAATCCACAAATCTGGAAATCCAGGAAGACCAATTATTTCATGTGTGGGCACCCTCACTGAGCAGGTATCTGGATGGGTAGAGGGTATTCTTAAACCACTGGTGAAGGATACATCCAGCTACATTCAGGACACAACTGACCTATTGAATAAACTAGCAGCAATAGGTCCTCTACCAGAAGGAACCATCCTGGCCACCATGGATGTGGAATCTTTGTACTCTAATATCCCACACCAAGATGGTTTACATGCCTGCAAATTCTTCATGGAAAACACAGGGACTGATGCTGATGCTGTGGTGAAACTTATAAAATTCATCCTCACCCACAATTACTTTGAATTTGACAACAGGATCTATCTACAGGAGACTGGCACAGCTATGGGAAGTAAAATGGCTCCACAGTATGCAAATCTTTTCATGGCCAAGCTTGAAAGCGATTTTTTGTCCTCATGCCCCATCAGGCCCCTGGCCTACTACCGCTTCATTGATGATATTTTAATCATCTGGACGGAGTCTGAGCAACAGCTAAAGACGTTCCACGAACAGTTTAATCAATTTCATCCCACCATCAATTTAACACTCAACTACTCCAGTACCGAGATTAATTTTTTGGACACCATCATTAAGCTAAAAAACAATGAAATAGAGACATCCCTGTATCAGAAGCCAATCGACCGTCCAACATACCTTAAATGGGACAGTTTCCATCCAAAACACATAAAGAACTCTATTATCTATAGCCAAGCCATCAGATACAATCGTATATGTTCAAACCCCATGGATAGAGACAAACACCTTGGTCGCCTCAAAAAGACCTTTTTGAATCAGGGTTACCATCCAAGAACAATTGAAAACCAAATTACAAGAGCCACCAGATTATCAAGGAATCACCTGCTACATTACAAAGCTAAAGAAGAAAATAACCGAGTGCCTCTAGTAGTCACCTACAACCCAAATCTGGAGGTGCTAAGGGGAGCTGCACGGAAATTACAACCTTTACTACAAAAAGATGCCCGATTAAAATCCATTTTTCCAGACCCCCCACTGCTGTGTTTTAGGCAGCCCCCAAATTTAAGAAGCATCATTGTCAGAAGCTCCCTGTCCTCTCCAACAGCTGCAGGAACCTTTCCTTGCAACCAGAAAAAATGTAAAACCTGTCCATTTATAATGACCACGGACAAGATAAAGATCCCCAACTCACATCAGGACTACAAGATCCCAGGTACTTTCACCTGCATTACATCTAATGTGGTGTACTTAATTATTTGTACTAAATGTCCAACTGGGGGTCTGTATGTGGGGGAGACAGGGCAAAAGCTTAGAACAAGGATGAATGCTCATCGTCACACAATAAGAGAAAAAAGAATGGATCTACCTGTGGCAAAACATTTCTGTATCCCTGATCACAGCAGCATGGATATGAAATTACTGGTATTGAAAGGTAACTTCACATCTCAGAGAGAGAAACGAGTTTGGGAGTACAAATTTATGACGAACTTTGACACTCTCAGTGCTGGAATGAATGTGTCGCATGGATTTATGTCTTTTTACATCAATTAAGGAATTTCCCTTTAAAACCTTGCGGGGCAACACAGAACTAGACCCCAATCAGAGGACCATAAAACATCCAGACTCCTTATCTATGAAATGGTCCAATGTTTATATTTATGTTTCTCCCTCTCCCATATTGATAGTTCTGCTTCACGTCACTTGTCTTATCTATTGCATTTTTTCTAGGCTGTATTGTGCATAAATATGTGACTTCAGATTTTGTATCAGTCTAGCCTGATGAAGAGACCTGAGTAGTCTCGAAAGCTTGCAATGTATTACCATCT
The DNA here is from genome assembly GCF_039654945.1 of Dendrobates tinctorius. Lineage (NCBI taxonomy): Eukaryota > Metazoa > Chordata > Amphibia > Anura > Dendrobatidae > Dendrobates > Dendrobates tinctorius. Next base: position 11,038,102 of record NW_027361808.1, read on the forward strand.
TTTCAGTTAGCCATTAAAAGGTATCAACTACTGAGGACTCTCAATCCTGAATATTTTTCGTTATCCTCTAGTCACTTTGGTCACAGCTGTGCCATCGAGCCTGTGACATAGCGCTCAGATATTCAGTGGGCCTCACACAATCTAAAAGTGTCCATTGTCCACTAGTGTGAGCAGAAATTCAAAATCTCACTTATCCTCTAGTCACTTTGGTCACAGCTGTGCCATCGAGCCTGTGACATAGCGCTCAGATATTCAGTGGGCCTCACACAATCCAAAAGTGTCCAGTGTCTACTAGTGTGTGCAGAAATTCAAAATCTCACTTATCCTCTAGTCACTTTGGTCACAGCTGTGCCATCGAGCCTGTGACATAGCGCTCAGATATTCAGTGGGCTCACACAATCCAAAAGTGTCCAGTGTCCACAAGTGTCTGCAGAAATTCAAAATCTACATTATCCTCTACTCACTTTGGTCACAGCTGTGCCATCGAGCCTGTGACATAGTGCTCAGATATTCAATGGGCTCACACAATGCAAAAGTGTCCAGTGTCCACAAGTGTCTGCAGAAATTCAAAATCTCCCTTATCCTCTAGTCACTTTTGTCACAGCTGTGCCATCGAGCGTGTGACATAGTGCTCAGATATTCAGTGGGCTCACACAATCCAAAAGTGTCCAGTGTCCACAAGTGTCTGCAGAAATTCAAAATCTCCCTTATCCTCTAGTCACTTTTGTCACAGCTGTGCCATCAAGCCTGTGACATAGTGCTCAGATATTCAGTGGGCTCACACAATCCAAAAGTGTCCAGTGTCCACAAGTGTCTGCAGAAATTCAAAATCTCCCTTATCCTCTAGACACTTTTGTCACAGCTGTGCCATCGAGCCTGTGACATAGCGCTCAGATATTCAGTGCGCTCACACAATCCAAAAGTGTCCAGTGTCCACAAGTGTCTGCAGAAATTCAAAATCTCCCTTATCCTCTAGTCACTTTTGTCACAGCTGTGCCATCGAGCCTGTGACATAGCGCTCAGATATTCAGTGGGCCTCACACAATCCAAAAGTGTCCAGTGTCCACAAGTGTCTGCAGAAATTCAAAATCTCCGTTATCCTCTAGTCACTTTGGTCACAGCTGTGCCATCGAGCCTGTGACTTAGCGCTCAGATATTCAGTGGGCTCACACAATCCAAAAGTGTCCAGTGTCCACAAGTGTCTGCAGAAATTCAAAATCTCACTTATCCTCTAGTCACTTTGGTCACAGCTGTGCCATCGAGCCTGTGACATAGCGCTCAGATATTCAGTGGGCCTCACACAATCCAAAAGTGTCCATTGTCCACTAGTGTGAGCAGAAATTCAAAATCTCCCTTATCCTCTAGTCACTTTGGTCACAGCTGTGCCATCAAGCCTGTGACATAGCGCTCAGATATTCAGTGGGCCTCACACAATCCAAAAGTGTCCAGTGTCCACTAGTGTGTGCAGAAATTCAAAATCTCACTTATCCTCTAGTCACCTTGGTCACAGCTGTGCCATCGAGCCTGTGACATAGCGCTCAGATATTCAGTGGGCTCACACAATCCAAAAGTGTCCAGTGTCCACAAGTGTCTGCAGAAATTCAAAATCTCCGTTATCCTCTAGTCACTTTGGTCACAGCTGTGCCATCGAGCCTGTGACATAGTGCTCAGATATTCAGTGGGCTCACACAATCCAAAAGTGTCCAGTGTCCACAAGTGTCTGCAGAAATTCAAAATCTCACTTATCCTCTAGTCACTTTGGTCACAGCTGTGCCATCGAGCCTGTGACATAGCGCTCAGATATTCAGTGGGCCTCACACTATCCAAAAGTGTCCATTGTCCACTAGTGTGAGCAGAAATTCAAAATCTCCGTTATCCTCTAGTCACTTTGGTCACAGCTGTGCCATCGAGCATGTGACATAGCGCTCAGATATTCAGTGGGCCTCACACAATCCAAAAGTGTCCAGTGTCCACTAGTGTGTGCAGAAATTCAAAATCTCACTTATCCTCTAGTCACCTTGGTCACAGCTGTGCCATCGAGCCTGTGACATAGCGCTCAGATATTCAGTGGGCTCACACAATCCAAAAGTGTCCAGTGTCCACAAGTGTCTGCAGAAATTCAAAATCTCCGTTATCCTCTAGTCACTTTGGTCACAGCTGTGCCATCGAGCCTGTGACATAGTGCTCAGATATTCAGTGGGCTCACACAATCCAAAAGTGTCCAGTGTCCACAAGTGTCTGCAGAAATTCAAAATCTCACTTATCCTCTAGTCACAGCTGTGCCATCGAGCCTGTGACATAGCGCTCAGATATTCAGTGGGCCTCACACAATCCAAAAGTGTCCATTGTCCACTAGTGTGAGCAGAAATTCAAAATCTCCGTTATCCTCTAGTCACTTTGGTCACAGCTGTGCCATCGAGCATGTGACATAGCGCTCAGATATTCAGTGGGCCTCACACAATCCAAAAGTGTCCAGTGTCCACTAGTGTGTGCAGAAATTCAAAATCTCACTTATCCTCTAGTCACTTTGGTCACAGCTGTGCCATCGAGCCTGTGACATAGCGCTCAGATATTCAGTGGGCTCACACAATCCAAAAGTGTCCAGTGTCCACAAGTGTCTGCAGAAATTCAAAATCTCCCTTATCCTCTAGTCACTTTTGTCACAGCTGTGCCATCGAGCCTGTGACATAGTGCTCAGTTATTCAGTGGGCTCACACAATCCAAAAGTGTCCAGTGTCCACAAGTGTCTGCAGAAATTCAAAATCTCCGTTATCCTCTAGTCACTTTGGTCACAGCTGTGCCATCGAGCCTGTGACATAGCGCTCAGATATTCAGTGGGCTCACACAATCCAAAAGTGTCCAGTGTCCACAAGTGTCTGCAGAAATTCAAAATCTCACTTATCCTCTAGTCACTTTGGTCACAGCTGTGCCATCGAGCCTGTGACATAGCGCTCAGATATTCAGTGGGCCTCACACAATCCAAAAGTGTCCAGTGTCCACAAGTGTCTGCAGAAATTCAAAATCTCCCTTATCCTCTAGTCACTTTTGTCACAGCTGTGCCATCGAGCCTGTGACATAGTGCTCAGTTATTCAGTGGGCTCACACAATCCAAAAGTGTCCAGTGTCCACAAGTGTCTGCAGAAATTCAAAATCTCACTTATCCTCTAGTCACTTTGGTCACAGCTGTGCCATCGAGCCTGTGACATAGCGCTCAGATATTCAGTGGGCCTCACACAATCCAAAAGTGTCCATTGTCCACTAGTGTGAGCAGAAATTCAAAATCTCCCTTATCCTCTAGTCACTTTGGTCACAGCTGTGCCATCGAGCATGTGACATAGCGCTCAGATATTCAGTGGGCCTCACACAATCCAAAAGTGTCCAGTGTCCACTAGTGTGTGCAGAAATTCAAAATCTCACTTATCCTCTAGTCACTTTGGTCACAGCTGTGCCATCGAGCCTGTGACATAGCGCTCAGATATTCAGTGGGCTCACACAATCCAAAAGTGTCCAGTGTCCACAAGTGTCTGCAGAAATTCAAAATCTCCCTTATCCTCTAGTCACTTTTGTCACAGCTGTGCCATCGAGCCTGTGACATAGTGCTCAGTTATTCAGTGGGCTCACACAATCCAAAAGTGTCCAGTGTCCACAAGTGTCTGCAGAAATTCAAAATCTCCCTTATCCTCTAGTCACTTTGGTCACAGCTGTGCCATCGAGCCTGTGACATAGCGGTCAGATATTCAGTGGGCCTCACAAAATCCAAAAGTGTCCATTGTCCACTAGTGTGAGCAGAAATTCAAAATCTCCGTTATCCTCTAGTCACTTTGGTCACAGCTGTGCCATCGAGCATGTGACATAGCGCTCAGATATTCAGTGGGCCTCACACAATCCAAAAGTGTCCAGTGTCCACTAGTGTGTGCAGAAATTCAAAATCTCACTTATCCTCTAGTCACTTTGGTCACAGCTGTGCCATCGAGCCTGTGACATAGCGCTCAGATATTCAGTGGGCTCACACAATCCAAAAGTGTCCAGTGTCTGCAGAAATTCAAAATCTCCCTTATCCTCTAGTCACTTTTGTCACAGCTGTGCCATCGAGCCTGTGACATAGTGCTCAGTTATTCAGTGGGCTCACACAATCCAAAAGTGTCCAGTGTCCACAAGTGTCTGCAGAAATTCAAAATCTCCGTTATCCTCTAGTCACTTTGGTCACAGCTGTGCCATCGAGCCTGTGACATAGCGCTCAGATATTCAGTGGGCTCACACAATCCAAAAGTGTCCAGTGTCCACAAGTGTCTGCAGAAATTCAAAATCTCACTTATCCTCTAGTCACTTTGGTCACAGCTGTGCCATCGAGCCTGTGACATAGCGCTCAGATATTCAGTGGGCCTCACACAATCCAAAAGTGTCCAGTGTCCACAAGTGTCTGCAGAAATTCAAAATCTCCCTTATCCTCTAGTCACTTTTGTCACAGCTGTGCCATCGAGCCTGTGACATAGTGCTCAGTTATTCAGTGGGCTCACACAATCCAAAAGTGTCCAGTGTCCACAAGTGTCTGCAGAAATTCAAAATCTCACTTATCCTCTAGTCACTTTGGTCACAGCTGTGCCATCGAGCCTGTGACATAGCGCTCAGATATTCAGTGGGCCTCACACAATCCAAAAGTGTCCAGTGTCCACAAGTGTCTGCAGAAATTCAAAATCTCCCCTGTCCTATAGACACCTTGTACCTTGTTTTACATTACTATATAGTTTGTTGGATTTTGTCTACATTTCTACCAAAAATGAGGAAGGCTGGTGGAAGAGGCCGTGGAATTGGGCGGGGGTTGGCAGCTGGTAATGATGGTGTTGGTGGTGGATCTGATGGTAGTGGCAAGAGCAAAATAGGACCGAATGCAGGAGGTGTTGAGCCTGCGTCATCGTCTGGCTCCATAAGGCTTCGAAGGCTTAGTTTTCTAGGAGTTGGCAAACCGCTTTTAAAGCCAGAGCATCAGGAAAAAGTTTTGTCTTACATTGCTGACTCAGCCTCCAGCTCTATCGCCTCCTCTTCTTCAGTTGTAAAAAGTAAAAGCACTGAGTCATCATTGGAGGCTCATGTTCATGAACCACACCTTTCCTTGTGTTCTTCACCCCAACCAAGATTGAAGGATGACGCAGGCCATACTACTGATTACTCCATGGAGCTGTTTTCACATACCATGCCTGGATTATCAAGTGAAATGGTGAATTACCCAGGCCAAGATGAATCTGACATGGAGTGCACTGATGCACAGCCGCTGATGGATGATTCTGCTGGTACATTCACTCAGAGCACTACATTGTCCTCGCAGTGTACAGAGCCAGATTCTGACCCTGATGAGACTCAGGTGCCCCTTCCCGCACACTATACCACCATACACGGTGACACAGAGGAAGGTGCACATGACATTGAAGAGGAGGTGATGGATGACCCAGTTGTTGACCCAGATTGGCATCCATTGGGGGAAGAGGGTGCTGCTTCCAATAGCTCAGATGAGGAGCATCCACAGCAGACATCGACATCGCAACAGCTGTTATCTGGCAGGCCCGGAGCACTCCAAAGACAGGTTCCAAAAATCAAAAGAGTTGCTGGACAGCTTGTCCAGAGGGTCAAAAGATCACAGCGTGCTAGGCCGCAAAATGTCTGCCAAAGTAGGAAGAGTGCAGTGTGGCACTTTTTTGAACAAAATCCTCATGATCAGGCCAAGGTTATCTGTAAGAAGTGCGCAAAGACCTTTAGCCGAGGGAAAAATCTGAAAAATTTGAATACCAGTTGCATGCTTAGACATTTAAACACCATGCACTTGCAAGCGTGGACACAACACCAAACCTCAAGTGCCACATGTGCAACTGATCACAACGAAGGTAGTCAGCAACGCTACATTGTTTCCCCCACTGTAAGCCCACCGGTTAGCACAGCAGCAAATGTTGAGGTGTCGTTGCAAGGCCACAGCAGTCAGGGAATCCCACTGTTATATCAACGAAAGACTGATTCTAGGCCATCAGAAAGAACAACAACTCCATCACCATCATCAACCCTCTCTCAGTCCGCCCTGTCCACCGCTACTTCCACCATATGCAGCTCTCAAGTCCAGCTCACCCTCCCAGACACTATGAGTAGGTCAAGAAAGTACTCAGTCTCTCATCCGCGTACACTGGGTTTGAACGCCCACATTGCCAAACTAATCTCGTTTGAGATGATGCCCTTTCGGTTGGTGGAAAGCGCAGCTTTCCGCGAACTCATGGCCTATGCAGTACCACGCTATGACCTACCCAGTCGCCACTTCTCTCGCAAAGCCATCCCAGCCCTCCACCATCATGTGAAAGTCCGCATTGTCCATGCACTCAAGCAGTCAGTGAGCGGAAAGGTGCACCTCACAACTGATGCATGGTCCAGTCGGCATGGCCAGGGCCGTTTTGTGTCCATCACTGCTCACTGGGTTAATGTGGTGGATGCAGGGTCCACAGGGGACAGCGGTGGTGGGACAGTGCTGCCTTGCCCACGGTATAGGAAACAGTTGGCTGTAGGCGTTCGACCCTCCTCCTCTTCCTCCAGAAGCGAAAGCTCGTCCACAGAGCGCAGTCGTACGAGCACTCCATCTGCAGCTGCCACTGTTGCACACGAGGTGTCCCCCTATCGAGCAGCTAGTGGATAGCGTCAGCAGGCTGTGTTGCAGATGATGTGTTTGGGCGACAGACACACCGCCGAGGTGCTGGCCGACTACTTGAAGCGACAAACTGAGTCATGGCTGGGCAGTGTACATCTTGAGGCAGGCAAGGTAGTTAGTGATAACGGCCGTAATTTTGTGGCAGCCATAGCCCTTTCAAAACTCAGCCATATACCTTGCTTGGCTCACACCTTGAACCTGGTGGTGCAGTGCTCCCTCAAAAATTATCCGGAGTTAACAGCCCTGCTCCAGAAGGTGCGAAGACTGTGCGCGCACATCCGCCGGTCGCCTGTACACTCCATTCGTATGCAGAAGCTGCAGCGATTGCTCCACCTTCCCAACCACCGCCTCATTATCGACATTGCAACAAGGTGGAACTCCACCCTGCACATGGTGGAGCGGCTGTGCGAGCAGAGGCAGGCCATAATGCATTTGTGGGAGGATACACGGCCAGGCACTTTGAGAGCAGACATGGAGTTGACAGGTGTGCAGTGGTCGAAGCTGAAAGACCTCTGTAAAGTCCTTCAGTGTTTTGAGGAATGCACATGGCTGGTAAGCGCAGACGACGCCATCCTAAGCATGAGCATCCCACTTATGCGTCTGCTCATGCAAACTTTGACGCACCTTAAGGAGCAGGCTTCTGCAACCAATGTTGATGAGGAGGAAGAGGAGGAGGGAATCCTTGATGACATTCAGCCATTGTCTGCTCAGGGACCTCTCCTGGACGAGGTGGAGGAAGAAGAGGAGGAGGAGGAGGAGGATGATGGGGATGATTACTTAGGGGAGGAGGATGCATCTCGTGGGGCAAGTGAAAATGTTGGCGTGGCAAGGTCTGGTACAGGGTTTGTGCGTGACTGGAGGGATGTGGATTTGCCAGAAAGTGCTCCTCCAACCAGCACTCGCAGTGCATCATTGACACCGGGAACATTGGCCCACATGTCAGATTATGCCTTGCAGATCCTAAAAAGGGACCCCCGCATTGCCAAAATGATGAACGATGACAACTACTGGTTGGCCAGCATCCTGGATCCACGCTATAAAGGCAAATTACAAAACATTATGCCACAGGACAACCTTGACCTAATATTGGCTAATAAACAAGCAACTCTGGTAAATCGGTTGCTTGAGGCATTCCCAGCACACTGCAGCGGTGATGGTTCTCACACGAGCCGTACGGGCCGGGGGCAGCTTGGCAGAGGTGTTCGTGGTGCACACAGCAGAAGTGGCGTTGGAGACAGGGGTTTCATGACAATGTTGTGGACTGATTTTTCAAGTACCGCTCACACAACTGGTAATACTGCATCGATGGAAAGTGACAGGAGACAGCAGTTGTCAACTATGGTTACAAACTACTTTTCCTCCCATATCGATGTTCTCCCGCACAGGTCATTCCCCTTTGACTATTGGGCCACTAAACTGGACACCTGGCCTGAATTGGCACAATATGCCTTACAGGAGCTCGCTTGCCCAGCTGCAAGTGTGCTATCGGAAAGAGTCTTCAGTGCAGCTGGATCAATCCTGACAGAAAAAAGGACCCGTCTGTCAACCCAAAATGTGGATGATCTAACCTTCATTAAAATGAACCATGCATGGGTTTCCAAGGATTTTGTCCCACCTTCCCCTGATGACACATAGGGTGACAGAAAAATGGCTTGCTTTGGTCCACCTCTTCCTGGGACTTGACCTATTTCACCTTTTGCATCAGCTGAATGTCCAACATCAACATATGCCACTTTCTAAAACTCCCTAACTGTGCTGCCTCCCCCCCATGGCCGGGGTCACCACCTAGCGCACGACACCGTGCGAGTGCCGTTGCCCTGGACAGGTGGGTAGGCCGACTCTTGGGTGCGGGCACTGGCACAGGGTCCCTCATAGTGCAATCAAGTGTCTCTGACGGTGGTGGTGCACACCCGCCGTCAGACACACCGCCGTACTATGAGGGGCCCAGTGCCAGTACCGACGCCCACGAGTGGGCCCCCCTTGCTTGGGCAGGGCCCCAGCATTTGCAATCTTCACCTCTCCCTGCTCCTTCGCTGTGTAGTCTGGGCCGTCAAATCCATACTGTGCCTGACACCGTTTGAGCCTGCCTCCTGATGTATAGACATATATTTTGAATGTGTACGCTATCCATACATGTTATCCGGGGATACGGTACCCTTTCTCACCTTTGTGCAATCACGTGCAATCCATACTGGGCCTAACACCGTCTGAGCCTGCCTCCTGATGTATAGACATATATTTTGAATGTGTACGCTATCCATACATGTTATCCGGGGATACGGTACCCTTTCTAACCTTTGTGCAATCACGTGCAATCCATACTGGGCCTAACACCGTCTGAGCCTGCCTCCTGATGTATAGACATGTATTTTGAATGTGTACGCTATCCATACATGTTATCCGGGGATACGGTACCCTTTCTCACCTTTGTGCAATCACGTGTAACCCATACTGGGCGTGAGAACGGCTGGCGAGCTGTTAAGCAAGCTACAGCACCTGTGGTTTGCACACGTAAGTTTTTCATTTTTTTCAGGAATGACGGTTAGGCCTAATTCCGGAACTGCGGTTGACCTGCACTTACTGGGAAATCATCGTTCGCGAGTAATAATTGTAATCAGTGATCCCCATCACTAACGTTCAGCGGGTTATCTGCACCTGTAAGCGACAAACTCTGGCCTTTTCAGTGTAGCGCACATGCAGCCACGGACATGTAAGAGCATGACACACCAGTTATTGGCCAATCTCATGTGCCAGAGCCTCACGTGTCCCTCTAGTAAGCCGGACTCAGACTGCGGGGCATGACGGAGTCTCGTTCGTTAACGGAATTAAGCTTGCAATGTGTGCATCTGTTCTGTAGCTGGCATGGTTGAGGTTGCCCGTGTTGAGTCAAATTACGCCGTAGGCTCCACTCCTGGTGGTGCCCTTCTGGACATTCCTTTAAGTTTCAGCTTTGCAACCATACTGCCTGTCAGAGACACCGCACTGAACTTGCTCACTGAGCCAGTGCGCGTGCCCCGAGTAAGCGAAAGCGTGCTCAAAGCTACCTGTGGAGCGGGCAGCAACCGAATAGATGCGTACTTCAGAGCTGCAGGGCCTGAAGCACGTGACTGCTAGAGGCGTGGCTTAAACTCCACAGAGCCAGGAGCTGCAAGATAACTCCTAGCAGAGTAACTGTGAGACAAAGTTACCAAGGGGCATAGACAGAGAGAATAGTCAGGACGTAGCCAATGAGTCATACACAGATAGCTGCAAGGTACAAGAGGGGCGAGCAGAGAGTAATCAGGTCACAGGCAATGGGTCATACACAGATAATAACGCAGTACAAAATCAACAGGCAAACTCACAACGGGAAACAGAATCGGGTCAGAACCATATAAACAAGCTATAGCAATAAACAGGCACACGGGGGTCAGCACACTAGACCAAAGGCAAAAGTATAACTGGCAGGGATTGAAGCTACCCAGAGGTTTATGAAGCTCTCCCAGAACCAGAAAGAGGCCACAATCATTAACCCCAAGTGTGCAGGTCAAAACCTGCACAGAGCTCCAGACATTAACCCCCAGTGTGCAGCTCAAAAACCTGCATTGGGATCATGACAGTACCCCCCTCTCAACGGGGGGCCTCTGGACCCCCAGGCTTCCCAGGTACTTGGCATGGAACGCCCGAACCAGGCGATCCGCATGTACCGAATGAGCAGGGACCCATGAGCGCTCTTCTGGTCCATATCCCTTCCAGTGGACCAGGTACTGCAAAGAGCGGCGCACCCGCCGAGAGTCCACAATATGTCCGACCTCATACTCCAATTGACCCTCCACCAGCACTGGAGGAACAACAGTCTCAGAGTTCTCTTTGACAGATCCTGCTGGTTTCAACAGAGACTTATGGAACACATTAGATATTTTTAAGGAGGCGGGGAGACGCAACCTATATGCCACAGGGTTGACTATCTCCATAATCTCGTACGGACCAATGAACATTGGTCCCAACTTAACTGATGGTACCTTCAAGTTGATGTTACGCGTGGAGAGCCAAACCTTCTCTCCCACCTGAAACATGTCTACCGAGGCTCTCTTTTTGTCCGCAAAATATTTGTATCTCCCCTGGGCCCGAGAGATATTACGCCGGACTTCAGCCCAGAGGTTTTTTAACCGTTGAACAGACCCCTCTGCTCCTGGACAACCGGAATCCACCCGAGAAAACTCCCCAAAATGCGGATTAAAGCCATAGTTAATCAGGAATGGGGACATGTTGGTGGACTGACTCACCCGGTTGTTAAAAGCAAATTCAGCCAACGGTAACGCATCACACCAATCCTCCTGTCTGGCGGAGGTCAGACACCTGAGAATTTGTTCCAGGGATTGATTGGTGCGTTCCGTCTGACCATTGCTCTCCGGGTGATATGCCGACGAGAAGGAGAGTGAGATGCCCAATTTCATACAGAACGCCCTCCAAAATTTGGCCACAAACTGCACACCTCTGTCAGACACAACATTCACCCCATGCAATCGGACCACATGCTGCACAAACAACCTTGACAATGTTTCTGCTGAAGGTAATGCTGCCAAGGGAATGAAATGGGCCTGTTTAGAAAACCTGTCCACCACCACCCAGATCACGGTATTGCCCCTGGAAGGTGGAAGACCGGTAATAAAATCCATGGAAAGATGAGTCCATGGCCTATCAGGAACCGGTAAAGGTATGAGTTCCCCAGCCAGTCGGTTATGCGAGCTTTTGGAACGGGCACACATGCCACAAGCAGAAACAAATTCCTTGACATCGGCCCTTAATGAAGGCCACCAAAAACCCCTGGTTACTGCCTCTCTAGTGGCCGTGATACCTGGATGAGCACTCAGCCTAGAATCATGAAACTCCTGCAGAAGTCTAGGCCGCAATGAATCTGGAACAAACAGTTTATCGCTTGGCCTGGTTGCCGGAGCTAGGGCCTGAGCCCTTAGGATTTCTTGTTCCAACTCAGTTGAGACCCCCGCCACTACCACCGCTGGGGGAAGAATGGAGGACGGCGGCTCAGGGGGAGACACTGGATCAAAACTTCTGGACAGGGCATCCGCTTTAACATTTTTGGATCCTGGTCGAAAAGTAATTGAGAACTGAAATCGTGATAAAAAAGTGACCAACGGGCCTGTCTAGGAGTAAGCCTCTTAGCAGATTCAAGGTATGCCAAATTTTTGTGATCCGTGACAACCGTGATAGGGTGAGCCGCCCCTTCCAAAAAGTGCCTTCATTCCTCAAATGCCAGCTTGACCGCAAGAAGTTCTCTATTGCCTACATCATAGTTTTTCTCAGCTGAAGAGAACTTCTTGGAGAAGAAGGCACAGGGTTTGAGATTGGTAAGGGTGGCCGGACCCTGGGACAGCACAGCCCCCACCCCCACTTCAGAAGCATCCACCTCCACAATGAATGGTTTGGACGGGTCAGGTTGCACCAACACCGGGGCAGACATAAAACATTTCTTAATTGCTGAGAAGGATTCCTTAGCGAGTACAGACCAATTTTTTACATCAGCTCCCTTCTGGGTAAGATCCGTGAGTGGTTTAACCACTTGTGAGAAACCTTTAATGAATCTCCGGTAATAGTTCGCTAATCCTAAGAAGCGCTGGAGCCCCTTGAGATCTCGAGGCTGAACCCAGTCAGCGATCGCCAGCACCTTCTTAGGATCCATACGAAACCCCTCACAGGACACAATCAACCCCAAAAAAGACAACTCCTGTACAAAAAACGAACATTTTTCCAGTTTGGCGAACAATTGGTTCTCCCTGAGTCTCTGGAGAACAGTCTTTAGATGTTGCAAGTGAGATTGACTGTCCGGGGAATACACCAAAATATCATCCAAATAAATAATAACAAAACGGCCTATCAGATCAGAAAACACAACATTGATGAAATTTTGGAAAATAGCGGGTGCATTAGTTAACCCAAATGGCATTACCAGGTTCTCGAAGAGTCCCTCTGATGTGAGGAATGCCGTTTTCCACTCGTCCGCTTCCCGAACCCTTATCAGATTGTAGGCCCCCCGCAGATCTAACTTGGAGAACCATTGGGCCCCAGCTAACTGGTTACATAAGTCTGGGATGAGGGGAAGTGGGTAAGAGTTCCTAACCGTTATCTTGTTCAGTTCCCGAAAGTCGAGGCACGGCCGCAAACCACCATCTTTTTTCTTCACAAAGAAGAACCCTGCTGCCACAGGTGACACAGAAGACCTGATATGCCCTTTGCGGAGACTCTCAGCTATGTACTCCTTCATGGCTTGGCACTCAGGCCCAGACAAATTGAACAATCGAGCCTTAGGTAACTTGGCTCCGGGTACTAAATCAATGGCACAATCATAGGGTCTATGTGGTGGCAGCGCCTCAGCCTCACTTTCGGAAAAAACGTCTTCGAAATCTTTCAGGTACTCCGGAATACCTTCCAGATCGACAGACGACACAGACACTGATTTAGCAACGTTAACAAGATGTCCCCGGTTACCACATTTACTATTGCATCCCCATTGAGTGATTTCCCCTGTAACCCAATCAATGGTAGGATTATGGCGTTGAAGCCAAGGCATCCCCAGTACCAGTCCTGCAGGCAAGTTATCTACCACCAGACAACTTAGTTTCTCCACATGAGTGGAACCCACTTTTAGAGAAAAAAGTTCAGACCTGCAACAGATACCGTCTTGGGTAAGAGATGAGTCAATTGCCACAAGTTTAACAGGATCGTGAAGCCTGACTGTCCCTATCTTATAAAGAGTCATAACCTTGGTATCAATCAGGTTCACAGCCGAACCGCAGTCAATAAAAGCAGTAGTCTGAACAGGACCATAACCAAGTTCCAGTTCCACCTGCAGCACCATTTTTGCACATGAGGAAAATTGTACCTGAAGGTCTGGGTAGCCTCCTCAATTACTACCCAGACCTAGTCGTTTCCCGCCATCTTGGAGGATGACGGACAGGAGGGGCAGTCCTTCTTCCAACGTCCAGATTTCCCACAATAGAAGCACAACTGCTTTTCCCGGCGGCGTCTTCTTTCCTTTCCCTCACAGGTGACAGCGTTCACCTCCATAGCCATAGGAAGAGTCTGGGTCTCATCTCCACTGAAGAATAAGGGCGTTTCCCGTTGCATAATGCCTCTAGCCCGCAGCCTGCGATCCATGCGAACCGCTTGGACCATGGCATCCTCCAGGGAGTCAGGCGGAGGATGAAGTGCCAAAGCATCCTTCAGACGTTCACACAGGCCTCTGTGGAACAGCCCCCGCAGGGCGGCGTCACTCCAGGAAATTTCCGCTGCCCAACGTCTGAATTCAGTACAGAACCATTCGGCCGAGTGCTCCCCCTGACAGACACTCATCACTTTGTCCTCAGCCAACCGCACTCTATCAGGCTCATCATAAATAAGCCCTAAGGCTTTAAAAAATGCATCCACAGACATTCTCTCAGGTGCAGAAGAGGAAAGCGAGAATGCCCAGGCTTGTGGGGACCCCCTAAGCAGGGACATCACCACCCCCACCCTCTGTTTCTCATCCCCAGAGGAGTGGGGTCTCAAAGAAAAAAAAAAGCTTACAGCTCTCCTTAAATGCCCTGAAATCATCCTTGTTACCAGAAAATATATCTGGCAATTTAACCGGGGATTCAGGTGGGACTAAAATGACATCTCTATTCCCCACCTGCTGGAAGCCTGCGGAAAGCACCCCCTGAACTGAATCCTCAACCCACCGTTGGGACTGGGCCAGAGCTTGGTGTTCCAAACTAAGCTTCTGCAGTGACTGAGTCAAGCTTCTCACCTGCTCAGATAAAGCACACATTGGGTCCATGCTGCAGAAGTGAGGAGAGAAAAAAAAATTGCGGGCCAGTTATAATGTCAGAGACACCGCACTGAACTTGCTCACTGAGCCAGTGCGCATGCCCCGAGTAAGCGAAAGCGTGCTCAAAGCTACCAGTGGTGCGGGCAGCAACCGAATAGATGCATACTTCAGAGCTGCAGGGCCTGAAGCACGTGACTGCTAGAGGCGTGGCTTAAACTCCACAGAGCCAGGAGCTGCAAGATAACTCCTAGCAGAGTAACTGTGAGACAAAGTTACCAAGGGGCATAGACAGAGAGAATAGTCAGGACATAGCCAATGAGTCATACACAGATAGCTGCAAGGTACAGGAGGGGCGAGCAGAGAGTAATAAGGTCACAGGCAATGGGTCATACACAGATAATAACGCAGTACAAAATCAACAGGCAAACTCACAACGGGAAACAGAATCGGGTCAGAACCATATAAACAAGCTATAGCAATAAACAGGCACACGGGGGTCAGCACACTAGACCAAAGGCAAAAGTATAACTGGCAGGGATTGAAGCTACCAAGAGGTTTATGAAGCTCTCCCAGAACCAGAAAGAGGCCACAATCATTAACCCCAAGTGTGCAGGTCAAAACCTGCACAGAGCTCCAGACATTAACCCCCAGTGTGCAGCTCAAAAACCTGCATTGGGATCATGACACTGCCCACGTAAAACAAACACTTTGCCTTCATGAACGCTGTTTGGAGGGTCATGACTCGTGGGAATAACGCCGCCCAATCAGTTAACCTGCTAGAGAGATCGTTCGTTGCTCCCAAGCATGACATCACACTCCCTAGGAGGAAGGTAATGCCACTGTGGGGACCGTACTCCTGGGGGCGACACAAGTGCACTGATGCCCAGCCACTGCTCGATGAATCTGCTGGTACATTGACCCAGACCACTACATTCCCCTCGCACGCTACACGGCCTGAATCTGACCCTGATGAAACTCAGGTTACCCTTCCCATATAGTTCCATCTTACACGGTGACAAAGAGGAAGCTGCAGATGAAAGTGCAGGTTCGGCCCACCCGCCATCAGACACACCACCGTACTATCAGGGGCCCTGTGCCAGTGCCGTCGCCAACGAGTGGGCCCCCCCTGCTTGCTCAGGATCACAGCACTTGCAAAGTTGAAATACTGTGCAGTGAGATGGAAGATGGGGACGACGAGGACTCCAGACAAGTACAGGGATTCCCTAGCGAGGAGACTTATTTGATTGTTTTCAATGTTGGGACAGCAATTTTTGGGGAGCACTATACTCTGGAGAATGATAGATGGGGCCCACCATACACTGGAACATTCCAAAGGTGGACATCAGACACTGGAGCAGCATTTACAGGGCCCATTATACACTAGAGCATTAGAAATGGGGCCCATTATGTTTGGAGCATTATTTGGGCCCATAAGACAGTGGAGCTTCATCCATGGGGACCAACATATACTGTAGCATTATGTGGAGCTCATCATATACTGTTTCAAACATTATATGGGACCAATGATTCTGTATGGAGAAATAGATGGGCCTCGTCATGAGATGTAAAAAGTGAAGTATTTTTCATTGTACTATACCGCTATTTCTCTGCCGTATCGGAGCATGATGAGTTGTGGTATGTGTTAAAGGGGCGCTCTTTCGCCCAGGGCACATGAAAACCTGGAGCCAGCCCTACCCCCCCACAACTTTAGCCAAATAACCCCCATTTTTCAGTGCGTAACTTGTATTATGAAGTTAATTAAGGTTGACAAGCTTAAGTAAGAAGAATTGATGCTTTTGGCATTCAAATGGGCACTGTAGGTGTGTTTCCTGTCCTCCTCTCACTGCCGACTTTTATTCCCCATTGACTTACATTGGGTTTCGTGTTTCGGGACGACCCCGACTTTTCCCTATAATCGGCCGAACTTGCTCGACCCGACTTTTGGAAAAGTCGGGTTTCACGAAACGAAACTCGACCCTAAAAAACCAAAAGTCGCTCAACTCTAGTGGCAACACCTCTCATGCAGTCCTGCGTTCACGTAAACGCTGATCAACCTGAATGGCTAATGGCATAGAATCGTCAAGACCAGAGGGAACTGGAAATTCCACCATAGTATCTTTTACGGCTTCTGACAACCCTTCCGAAAGAGAGCTGCCAAGGCATTATCATTCCAGGTAGTAAGGACCGCCCACTTTTGGAATTTTTGACAGTACAATTCTGCAGAATCTCGACCCTGGCTCAATGCCAACAGGGTCTTTTCAGCCTGATCAATAGCATTAGGTTCGTCATACAACAACCCCAAAGCTTGAAAAAATGCGTTCACATTAGACAGAATAGGATCATCTGGTTTCAAAGAAAACGCCCAATCCTGGGGATCGCCATTCAGCAAAGAGATGAAATCGGAAAACCAGCTGAAAAGAGGAAATCGGAAAACCAGGGGAAGAGTCTTGAGGAGATCATTTGCATATTCCCAGTGCCTTCTGGGATAAGTGAAGAGTCTCCGCGAGCTCAACGATCACTGGGTTTTGGCCGTTGCAGCTGAAAAGAGGAATTTTGGATCATCTTTCATCGTCTTTAAGAGATCTCAATATGGAAGAGGCCAGGAGCCATTTGGTGAGCTGCATTTCTTGCTACATGTTCACAGACTTACCAGTGGAAAAGCCAAACTTCACATGCCACAAATGCAAGCTTGTGTCCCTGTTGGAGGAAAAGTTGCAAAGTCTCGAAGAGAGGTTAGCTACGTTGAAGATCATTAAGGAAGGTGAAGAGTTCTTAGACAGAGCAGAATTATCTCTTCATGTTACAGAAAGAGAAGAAATTCGAAGTGCACCTGAAGAAACAGAGGAATGGAGACATGTGACCCAGAGAAGCAGGAGGATCAGGAGGCAGTCAGCACCCATACTTCTCAGGAACCAGTACCAGGCTCTCACGCAGGAAAACGATGAAGAAATACATCAGGATAAGACTTTGCCCACAAACAGCAACCTTGTACGCCTTCAGAGTCCTCCTGGATGGAGAAAGAAAAATGTTGTGAAGAAGAAACGGAGAGTGGTGGTCATGGGGGATTCCCTGTTGAGAGGAACAGAAGCCGCTATCTGCAGACCGGATATAACTTCAAGAGAAATGTGTTGTCTTCCAGGTGCAAAAATTAAAGATGTGTCTGACAGGATATCAGGACTCTTCAGACCTACAGATGACTACCCATTCCTGCTACTACATGTGGGAACAAATGACACCGCAAAAAACGACCTGGAAACCATCTGCAGAGACTTTGAAGACTTAGGCAAGAAAGTGAAAGAACTGGGAGCGCAGGTGGTCTTCTCTTCCATCCTCCCAGTGGATGGCCATGGAACAAGGAGGTGGAATAAGATTCTGCAGGTGAACAACTCGCTACGTCGATGGTGCCGTCAGCAACGATTTGGATTTCTGGATCACGGAGTGAATTACCTTTACGATGGACTACTTGCTAGAGATGGGGTGCACCTAACAAAGACTGGAAAACATGTATTTGGAAGTCACCTTGCTACACTTGTAAGGAGAGCTTTAAACTAGAACAACATGGGAAGGGAAGCAAAAGACCAGAAAAAGCCATACACCTGACAAATGCTATTGAGAACTCTGCTATTAGAAGTGGAAAGGAAGAACAAAGACAAAAGAATCTAATTAATACAAATATTGGAGAAAGAGAAACCTATCACAAACTAAAATGTTTCTATACTAATGCACAAAGCATGGGCAACAAGCAAGGAGAATTGGAACTACTAACGCAGGAAAAGAAATATGATGTCATTGGAATCACTGAAACTTGGTGGGACAATACACATGATTGGAATACAAGGCTAGAAGGATACAAATTATTTGCAAGAAACAGACTTGATAAACGAGGAGGAGGTGTTGCATTGTATGTTAGAAACGCGTATATCTGCACAGAGATTGAAGCTTCAGAGACTGGGAGTTCTGTGGAAACTGTTTGGGTAAGAATACAAGGACAGAACAATGGAAAGGACACCATTGTAGGCATTTACTACAGGCCACCTGTGCAAACTGAAGATATGGATGAACTCTTTATGCATCAAATGGCCAAGTTCTCCAAAAATATGACATAGTGGTCATGGGAGATTTCAACTATCCAGACATTTGTTGGGAATCTCTCTCAGGCAAAACTAACAGGTCAAGGAAATTCTTATCCTCTCTTGCTGACAACTTTATCTTCCAAAAGGTAGGGGAGAAAACAAGGGGAACTGCTACCTTGGATCTAATCCTTATAAACAGGGAGGAAATGGTTGATGAGGTAAAAGTGGCTGGGACCCTAGGAGGTAGCGACCATGCTATTTTAGAATTTTGGATAACTAGAGGAGGAAGACCTGTGAAGACTCAGACATCAAGGTTAGATTTCAGAAAGGCAGATTTTAAGGGATTCAGAAAGAGAATTGGAGGGATCCAATGGCTGGATATCCTTAAAGACAAAAATGTCCATGAAGGATGGGAAATCTTGAAAAATGAAATTCTCAAAGCACAATTGTTAACAATTCCAAAAACAGGGAAGAATAGGAAGCATTTAAGGAAGCCAGGATGGATGAACACAGAACTTAAGCACATGCTAAAAAGAAAGAAAAAAATGTTTATAAAATGGAAAGAGGGAGGCATATCTAAAGAAGAATATAATGCTGTCTGCAGAACCTGCAGGGCACAAATCAGATTATCTAAAGCTGACAATGAATTGAGGCTTGCAAGAGATGTCAAAAGCAATAATAAAGGATTTTGGGGATATGTCAAAAGTAAAAGAAAAGTCAAAGATGCTATAGGATTTTTACAGGATGAAAATGATGAAATGGTAAGACAGGATGTTGAGAAGGCCGAACTTTTAAATTCCTATTTTGCATCTGTTTTCTCTCAGAAAGGAAATGTAACATCAACTGTTCTTCACTGTCCTATTAAGGGATTAGAAGAATCCAGGATATCTATAAACAGAAAGATAGTGAGGAAACACTTAGCTAACCTAAATGAATTCAAGTCTCCAGGTCCAGATGAATTACACCCCAGAGTACTGAAGGAGATAGCAGAAGAAATTTTGGAACCCCTCTCCATAATCTTTGAAAATTCTTGGAGAACAGAAGTCCCAGAAGACTGGAGAAGAGCAAATGTTGTTTCTATCTTCAAAAAGGGGAAGAAGGTGGACCCAGGCAACTATAGGCCGGTGAGTCTGACTTCTATACCAGGAAAGATCTTTGAACAAATTATTAAACAACATGTATGTCAGTACCTGGATAAGAATGAAGTGATTAAACAGAGTTTGTAACTAATAAGTCATGTCAGACTAACTTAATTTCCTTCTATGATGGAATCACTGATTGGGTGGATCAAGGAAATGCTGTAGATATAGTATATCTTGACTTCAGCAAAGCATTTGACAAAGTATCTCATACAATCCTTATTGAAAAAATGACTAAGTATGGAATGGACAAGGCAACTGTTAGGTGGATTCATAACTGGCTTAGTGATCGGACCCAAAGAGTGGTCGTAAATGGCTGCACATCCAGTTGGAAGAATGTCTCAAGTGGGGTACCACAGGGCTCTGTCCTGGGCCCTGTATTGTTCAACATCTTTATCAACGATTTAGATGAAGGAATTGAGTGTAAACTGATTAAATTTGCTGATGACACAAAGCTAGGAGGGATAGCTAATACTAGAGAAGAGAGAGAGAGGATTCAAAAAGATATAAACAAACTGGAGAAGTGGGCAGCAACTAACAGAATGGTTTTTAACAGGGAAAAATGCAAAGTACTACATCTGGGCAATAAAAATGAAAAGAGCATATACAGAATGGGAGGAATAGGCCTAAGCAACAGCACATGTGAAAAAGACTTGGGTATACTAATAGATCACAAACTGAATATGAGTCAACAGTGTGATACAGCAGCAAAAAAGGCAAATGCAATTCTAGGATGTATTAACAGAAGCATACAGTCGAGATCACGTGAAGTCATTATTTCCCTCTACTCCTCTTTGGTCAGACCTCATCTGGAATATTGTGTCCAGTTTTGGGCACCACATTTTAAAAAAGACATCAACAAACTGGAGCAAGTTCAGAAAAGGGCGACCAGAATGGTGACCGGTCTGCAAACCCTGTCTTATGAGGAAAGGTTGCAGGATTTGGGATTGTTTAGTTTGCAAAAGAGAAGACTGAGAGGAGACTTAATAGCTGTCTACAAATATCTAAAGGGCTGTCACATTGTAGAAGGATCAACTTTATTCTCATTTGCACAAGGAAAGACTAGAAGCAATGGGATGAAACTGAATGGGAGGAGACACAGATTAGATATTAGAAAAAACTTTTTGACAGTTAGAGTGATCAATGAGTGGAACAAGCTGCCACGAGAAGTGGTGAGTTCTCCTTCAATGGAAGTCTTCAAACAGAGGCTGGACAGACATCTGACTGGAATGATTTAGCGAATCCTGCTTTGAGCAGGGGGTTGGACCAGATGGCCCAGGAGGTCCCTTCCAACTCTACAATTCTATGATTCTATGACAATTTTAACCTGCTGCGCGGAGCTCCCTGACGAGTTAGGCTTCAAGGCAAAAAATAATTTACAATTATTTTTGAAATTCAAAAATTTAGACCGATCCCCAAAAAACACATCAGGAGTAGGGGTCTTTTGTTCAGCAGCATGAGAATGAGCAAGGTAGGTGGAAATTCCCCACACTTCCGCAGCGAGCTGCTCCATACGATCAGACAATTGCTTTATCTCCATTGAGAGGAAAAGAAAATTCACCCTACGGCCTCAGAGATATAGAGGAAAGAATATACACACTTTTTTTTTTTTACAATTCTTTCCTGCTATTGAGTACCCTAGGATCTGCGGTATGGCGGATGATTCTGTTATGAATGAGTCACCGTAGGAGGCAAAAACAGAAATACTAGCTAAGTCCAGAAAACCAGAGAAGTTGGTAGCTATCGGATTGCAGACCCCTGAACCTAACAACAACAACTAGCAGTAGCCGTGGGGGGTTCCTACGGTGCCCTAGACCCCTCGATCACAGCCAGAGAACTACATAGCCTAAAGACAGAAAGGGAAATCTAAACTGCCCCAGAGCAGACCCCAAAGCAATAGGCAGCCCCCAACATATAATAATGGTGAAGCAAGATGAAAAAACACACAGATAGAAAGATAGGCTGAGCAAATGATGGGGCCCAAGCTAACTAAATAGCAAAGAATAGAAAAGCTGCTGTCTGCAATCTGCCAAAGCCCTCTCAAAAACAAGAGCCAACAGACTGATAGGGAAAAAAGCCCTGAAGACGCTAGGCTTCAGAAAGACTATATCAGTACTCAGGTGTTTTCTGAAGACAGAGCAAAAAGGAATTCAGCTCACCCAGCAGGGGAAGGCAGAAATCCAGAAAAAACAAGGCAAAACAAGACCAAAACACAAATGCAAAAAACAGAGCAGAAAACTTAGCTTTTGAGGAGCAGGAATCAGACTGGTCTCCTAGAATCCCTCAGAGAAATCACCCGCAAGGCAGAAGGATGCCGGCTGCCTTATATCCAGTCAGCAATCCCAGTCACCCAGTCATCATCATTCTGCTCAGGTGCTTTGTAATCAGCCTCACTACCTTCCTTCACCAGAAGAGGGAGTTCATCAGACCTCAATGGTGAAGGGGAAAATGAACTCACAACAGTCCAATGTTTTCCTCTTAGCCATTCTTGGGTGTTTTTAGCTGTGTGTTTTAGGTTAAATTAGCCTGTTGCAAGACCCATGACCTGCAACTGAGATCAAGTTTTCTGACACTGGGCAGCACATTTCTCTCCAGAATCCCTTGATAGTCTTGAGATTTCATTGTACCCTGCACAGATTCTAGACACCCTGTACCAGATGCAGCAAAGCAGCCCCAGTGTTAGGAGTCAGGTTCCTGCGTCTGCTCTGCAGGAATCCAGACCCTTACATTCTGCGGTCTCTTGCTCTTTATCTACCACAGAGGAGATTGCCTTGCAGCAAATCTCTCCTGGGGCTAAGTCCCTCTGTCCTCCTACTGAGCATGCTCATGAGACGGTTTCCCATTGGAAATTGGGAGTCATGTGCTTAGGTCCTGCTCCAGATCTCATTGGTCCATCTCGGAGATCTGGAAGCTTCCAGAAGGTCCCGGCTGCTATAAAGCGCGCATGGCCGTTCCGCCAGGCGCTATTATAGACTATACTTGCTATGTGTGAATGGTGATGGATGTATGATTCTGGTGACTGACTCATTTTAAAACCACTTCCCTCTGATATTACGCATGTGGATAGGGAATTAGAGTTATAGTCAGCGCCAATCAGTGGCAAGCCATACGCCACAGTGTATACCGCACCACTACACTAGCGTCCGACAGTGTTATGCCTCACGGCACTGTCGTACAGCGGCAGTAGTTACCGCCGCGCTGCAGTTAGCAGCACATACTGGTGTCCACGGTAGCGACGCCGCACGCACGGTAGGTCAAGGCGGACACCGACCTCTGCCTTGGGCCGTGTCCTGTGACCATATACCGTGTGTGCACACCAGCTGAGACCTGTGAAGCTAACAGGCTCAGCGTTTATGCTTTATTTGTACTAAAGTGCCTCTGTGAGTTTAACAGAGTCCGCTCTGTGCACATCGGGTGACGTTTAACCCGAGCGCAGTATACCACCATATAGCGAGTCTGCCATTACTCAGCAGCGGTTGTTACACCTACTGCACGGTGGACCCCGGGCAGCGAACGCACTTCCTATTATTTATATTTAGTGCGTTCCGCCATCCCTAACTCCCAGAATATAACAAAGCCTCCTCCATGTTTCACAATATTGACAGTCTTCTTTTGATATGCTTAATTTTTCCATATGTGAACATATAGAGCTGATGTGCCTTGCCAAAAAGTTCCATTTTTGTCTCATCTGTCCATAGGACATTCTCCTTGAAGCTTTGTGGCTTGTCAGCATGTAGTTTGGCAAATTCCAGTTGTCACGATCAGGGGGTACGTGACCTTTGGCCGACACACGGCTATCACATGTGCAGGGGGGCTTATCTTAGTTATCCCACCGCTGCCAACAATGTGATGAAAACAGCAAGCTAGTCTTGCTCTAACAATTTACCGCAGGGGTTTATTGTAGTTATCCCACTGCTGCCACAATATGTTACAAGCAGCTGGGATTTGGAACTTGCAGCTCTCTGGCGCCCCCCTTACTCTCAGGTCAGTCAGGGAACTACACCTAGGATAATTAGTCGCCAGACTGGCTACTTGTTGTACACTGGCTATTAGGCCCGCTACAGCGAGGGAATTGTAAAGGGCTCTGGCCGCAGCCAGACAATCAGTTCATAAAACCCCTTCCATCACTGCCAGCTAGACCACCTGCCCAGAGCACACTTCGTGGCCACCAGCTCCGATTTCTATATTAATATTAATCAATTAATAATAAAGGGGTCCGAAGCCAACCCAAATTAGCAGCGTACTCACTTCAAGCACATATGAATTTGTCACAGAGCAAGGAGACAGAACTAATAAATTTTATATTTACTCCAAAAATAGGCAGTGTTTACAGAAGGTATAAAAAGGATTTTACAAAATGAGACAAATTATGTACAATTACAAATAAAACAGGATTAAGGAAAGAAATAAACTCACATGTTGGTCAGATCATCTTAGGCAAAACCAGTCTGGGGGATGGGCGACACATCCCAATGCATGTGGAGGTCTTGAGACAACAGCGTCCAGGCAGCAACTGCCTGGGGGGGCTCAGTTGCAGACTTGTACATCTGGGCTTGTGACATCACTAAAGGGTCTGAGTTATGGCTGCCTTCCCCTTCTCTGAGTGACAATCTGGCTAAAAATCTTATAATAATCATAACTTGGGTTGAGAACCTAGCAGAATAACAGCAGACACATCACTCCGCTAATCTTGAAATCAGCTATCTGATGACTCCAAACATTGGCTGTCTGTTCCCCTCGGTTCAGTAGAAATCCATTTCTCTGGTTCTGTCGATGCTATAATTTAGCAAAAGGCGCTGTAGCGAAGCTCCATCAGAGCACGTTCTAAATTTGTACAGTGCCTTGCGAAAGTATTCGGCCCCTTGGGACTTTTCAACCTTTTCCAACATATCATGCTTCAAACATAAAGATACAAAATGTAAATTTTTGGTGAAGAATCAACAACAAGTGGAACACAATTGTGAAGTTGATCAAAATTTATAGGTTATTTTAAATTTTTTTGGAAATTAAAAAACTGAAAAGTGGGGCGTGCAATATTATTCCGCCTCTTTACTTTCAGTGCAGCAAACTCACTCCAGAAGTTCATTGTGGATCTCTGAATGATCCAATATTGTCCTAAATGACTAATGATGATAAATATAATCCACCTGTGTGTAATCAAGTCTCCGTATAAATGCATCTGCTCCGTGATAGTCTCAGGGTTCAGTTTGAAGCACAGAGAACATGATGAAGACCAAGGAACACAACAAGCAGGTCCGTGATACTGTTGTGGAGAAGTTTAAAGCTAGATTTGGATACAAAATGATTTCCAAAACTTTAAACATCCCAAGGAGCACTGTGCAAGCGATCATATTGAAATGGAAGGAGTATCATACCACTGCAAATCTACCAAGACCCGGCCATCCCTCTAAACTTTCATCTCAAACAAGGAGAAGACTGATCAGAGATGCAGCCAAGAGGCCCTTGATCACTCTGGGTCAACTGCAGAGATCTACATCTGAGGTGGGACAGTCTGTCCATAGGACAACAATTAGTCATACACTGCACAAATCTGGCCTTTATGGAAGAGTGGCAAGAAGAAAGCAATTTCTCAAAGATATCCATAAAAATTGTCGTTTAAAGTTTGCAACAAGCCACCTGGGAGACACACCAAACATGTGGAAGAAGGTGCTCTGGTCAGATGAAACCAAAATCGAACTTTTTGGCAACAATACCAAACGATATGTTTGGCGTAAAAGGAAAACCACTGAACATCACCCTGAACACACCTTCCCGACTGTCAAACATGGTGGTGGCAGCATCTTGGTTTGGGCCTGCTTTTCTTCAGCAGGGACAGGGAAGATGGATGGAGCCAAATACAGGACCATTCTTGAAGAAAACCTGTTGCAGTCTGCAAAAGACCTGAGGCTAGGACGGAGATTTATCTTCCAACAAGACAATGATTCCAAACATAAAGATAAATCTACAATGGAATGGTTCACAAATAAATGTATCCATGTGTTAGAATGGCCAAGTCAAAGTCCAGACCTGAATCCAATCGAGAATCTGTGGAAAGAGCTGAAAATTGCTGTTCACGAACGATCTCCATCAAACCTCACTGAGCTCGACCTGTTTGCCAAGGAAGATTGGGCAAGAATTTCAGTCTCTCAATTTACAAAACTGATAGAGACATACCCCAAGCAACTTGCAGCTGTAATCGCAGCAAAAAGGTAGCGCAACAAAGTAGTAAGTTAAAAGGGCCAATTAATATTGCACACCCCACTTTTCAGTTTTTGAATTTCCACAAAAATTTTAAATAACCAATAAATTTCTTTCAACTTCACAATTGTGTTCCACCTGTTGTTGATTATTCACCAAAAATTTACATTTGGTATCTTTATGTTTGAAGCATGATATGTGGGAAAAGGTTGAAAAGTTCCAGGGGGCCGAATACTTTCGCAAGGCACTGTATCTGTCATTATTTTATCACAACCTCACATCGCTTCATGACCAAATGATTAGATTCTCATTATTGTCTATGGGAAGTCCTCACATGGTGGAAAGACAAAGACATTCCTTGCAGTGAGGGGGGGTCAGGAAGGAGTGCGTGAGCTGTAGTCTCATGTTACAGTGAGTGTGTGTGAAGATCAGGGTTACGGTGTCGGTAAGCCAAACCTGAGACTCCGACTCCTCAATTTCCATTAGGCCGCTTTCACACTTCAGGCTTTCGGTATCCGGCATGGTGCGGCGAAAAACTGGACTACCGGATCCTTCTTTCTGCCGGATATATTCCTGGCAGAGAAGGTTTCCGGGCATGCGCAGTGCGAATAACCGGTCCGGCGTTGGGAAAAAATGTTGCATGCAACATTTTTTCCAGACGCTGGACTGGCTATTTTCTCCGGATCCGGAAAAAAACGGACGCGCCGCATTGCCATCCGGCGCAATGCGGCAGCAATGATACAGCATGGGGAAAAAGCCGGATTTGTTCTTAACAGGCGCCGTTTCCGGCAGTCCGGTTTTTCGCCGCACCATGCCGGATACCGAAAGCCTGAAGTCTGAAAGTGCCCTTACACCGACTCCGACTTCCACATATATTGCTTATATTTAAGTGAAAAATGTATTGTAGTACAATGTGAACATCAGACATTTAATCATTTTTATGATACAATAATAAAGATATTTAGATAGAACATAATATATATTTATTGGAATACAACTTTAGAACACAAAAAACTGTAATAAATTGTAAATATGTAATACACTATGTAATATCGACTACATATATATATATTGTGTATATATATATAACATTATGTAATAAACTATGTAAGTGGCAAAAAAAGTTTTCAATAAAAACATACTAAATAACATTTGTGCAGTCTATGAATTTGTTCTAAGAAATAGAATTACCTCCATCAGATCCTCATTCAAATCTGATCTAATAATTTTAAGGCTAGAGAATAACCTCTCTACACTAACTTGGGTTGGAGGCAAAGCCGTAACCACATGGGAACATCTCTAACAATTTCCGGGTATAAAGGAATTGCCTCATGCAGTTTTGATGAACGGTTGAATTTTTCTATTCCTTTGAGAGCAAGTGAAACGTTTTGCTGAAATATGGTCAATCTGCTTGCTTATAGGAGACGCAGTGAAATCTTTTTCCTTGCGGCAACGCTTTGCCTGCTCCATGTCATCCAAATACTTGTCAAAGTCAAACTCCTCATCTGATGAGGATGAAGATATGGCATCAGTAGCACTGTCAGGACCCAAGTCCTCTTGCGCCTGCCTGGCAGTCAAACTGTAGGCCACTCATCCTAACTGCTACCTCAGTCAGAGCTTCTTTTCCTTTAGTAAGCTGTTGATCATCAAGCAGTATACGATGACTTGGGTCCACAAACAGCTGCCAGAAAAATTTTATTTTCCAATAGCTGTGTCTCTCTCCATTTCATTGAAGCAGAAATACCATCTGCGATTAAACCTCCTCTTTGGGACAGGCAAAATAGCAAGTTCTTCCACTCCCTTATGAAAATGCCAGGAGTTAAATTCTCAGCTTGTAATATTTTAGTCACGGTAAATGGGTGATTAAGCAATTCCTTCAGTTCAGCCACCTGTGTCCATTTACCTTCATTTAGGGTTACCTGAGGGTTCGCCATATCTATAAGAAACGGTTTTAGTTCAAGCAATCGCTCAATCATTAAATAAGTGCTGCCGCACCGAGTGGCTTGATCGACAATTGCCCCTTTCCCAGCACGTCTCTTCAAGACTGAATCAATTTTAGGGGTTCTGGCGGCAATAACCAATTTCCTCACTTTT
This sequence comes from Dendrobates tinctorius, assembly GCF_039654945.1. Lineage (NCBI taxonomy): Eukaryota > Metazoa > Chordata > Amphibia > Anura > Dendrobatidae > Dendrobates > Dendrobates tinctorius. The sequence goes on from NW_027361808.1 coordinate 11,066,089, forward strand.
CCAATCAGATTTCCAGCATGTCCCTCTTGCAGACTATCTCTTTTTGCCAACTGCAGCATGTGCACAACACAGCACATGTGATGAATATGAAAGTGTTTTGAAGCAGCTTCAACAAGATCATCTATTTCTACAGTATAATTTTGCTGTTCTTCTGTTGTAATATCTGTTTGTTCCTCAGTTACATGAACAGCACTGTGGCCTTCCATCTCAAGCATACTGAATCCTAAATTTTCTTCTAGCTGTTGTTCATTACTCTGAGTCATCAGTTTAATTGTACATATCATGTTTGAACCATTGTCCGTTACAATAGCAAGAACCTGTTCTTTTTTGAGTTCGTAATCTTGCAGAACTTTTTCCACTAAGGCCTGGAGAAACTGGCTGCTGTTATGAGCTTTAGTATCTTTTACCGCCAGTGTATTGGTAACAATTTCTTTGTCACAAACATATCGAACATTGATGGCAAAATAGTTCACTCTGTGACGTGTGCAGGCATCCATTTTAAGAAACATGAAGCATCTTTTGAGAGTCCTTTTAAGATCTTCCTTTTACAGAGAGCACATAATAATCACCTACAATATTAGCAATAGTTACCTTCCTGTGACAGAGATGAGCAGTAGTACTTTCACTTTCTCACTTTCTCCAGCTTGGGGCCCAGGAATCGGATCCTGTGCAGGGCAGGCACCCCTCCTCTCTCTGGTGAAGACGGAAGAAGACAGAACAGATGGGGAGATTGCCCCCTGCAGTCTGGAGCCGGTGCAGGACGGGAGCACTGCAGCATACAAGTGAGTTTTGATAGGTGCGTGCCCCTGCTTTTAGCGGGGGGGGCAGCTGCCCCTCGCTGGCTACGGCCACACAGCGTTTTTGCGGATCCGTTTTTTGCAGTAAAATCCAGTGAATCTGGGCATCCCAGCAAAGTCAATGCGTTTCAAGAAATGACATTCAGACACATCGTCTTGTGAGAATCCATTTTTGGGCTCAAAAACGGATCCTCACAAAGAATGAGCATGTCAGTTTCTGCTGCTTTTTTCTAATCTGTTTTTGCTATAGAAAACATTATCTATGAGCTCAAAAACCTTTCAGGTGATTCCTTTTTTTTTTTAAAAGCTGATCTGCTTTTGCAGCTGAAAAATGTATCCTCAAAAAACGCAGCACAAATACTGTGTGTGACTGTAGCCTTAGATCAGGAGTAGAGCAGCCATTTATAGGACATTTCATAACTTTACCAAATTCCTATGAAAAAATATTCAGCACATTCTGCATTGAACTACTGTACCCAATTTATTATATATTTTAGGAGTTGGAGTCGGTCCAAAATGAGCACCGACTCCACAACCCTGGTGAAGATGCAGGCAGAGGAAACAAACTGCTGCAATGTGTGACAAGGGGGAAGGGGGGTCGCTTGTCTATGTGCAGCTGTGAATCATTCTAGAAAAGTGTAATAGCAAGGAACACCATACATGATACATGACCAGATGGCCCAGGAGGTCCCTTCCAACTCTACGATTCTATGATTCTATGATATTTTACATTATTATTACACTTCTCCTTTTACACTGTGTTCCAAATTATTATGCAAGTTGGATTTAAGTGTCATAAAGATGTTATTTTTTGTTTTTCAAATAAACTCATAGATGGTATTGTGTATCAGGGCTCTTTGGATCACTGAAATCAATCTCAAATGCCTGTGATAATTAGTTTATCAGGTGAGCTCAATTAAAGGAAAACTACTTAAGTATGATGTTCCACATTATTAAGCAGGGCACAGGTTTCAAGGAATTTAGGAAATAAAAAGGATCTCTCTGCTGCTGAAAAGCATCAAATAGTGCAATGCCTTGGTCAAGAGATGAAAACATTAGATATTTCCCAAAAATTTAAACGTGATCATTGTACTGTTAAGAGATTTGTGGTTGATTCTGAGCACAGACATGTTTGTGCTGATAAAGGCAGAATGAGGAAGGTTTCTGCCAGGCAAGTTCATTGGATTAAGAGAGTGGCTGCTAAAAAGCCATTACAAACCAGCAAACAGATATTTAAAGCTGTTGGTGCCTCTGGAGTCCCTCGAACCTCAAGGTGTAGGATCCTTCAAAGGCTTGCTGTGGTGCATAAATCTACTATTCGGCCACCCCTAAACAGTGTTCACAAGCAGAAATGGTTGCAGTGGGCCAAGACATACATGAAGACTAATTTTCAAACAGTCTTGTTTACTGATGAGTGTCGAGCAACCCTGGATGGTCCAGATGGATGGAGTAGTGGATGGTTGGTGGATGGCCACTATGTCCCAACAAGGCTGCGACGTCAGAAAGGAGGTGGAGGAGTCATGTTTTGGGCCGGAATCATGGGGAAACAGCTGGTAGGGCTCTTTAAGGTTCCTGAAGGTGTGAAAATGACCTCTGCAAAGTATATAGAGTTTCTGACTGACAGCTGTCTTCCATGGTATAAAAAGCAGAAACGTGCCTTCAGGAGCAAAATCATCTTCATGCATGACAATGCACCATCTCATGCTGCAAAGAATACCTCTTAGTCATTGACTGCTATGGGCATAAAAGGAGATAAACTCATGGTGTGGCCACCATCTTCCCCTGACCTCAACCCTATAGAGAACATTTGGAGTATCATCAAGAAAAAGATCTATGAGGGTGGGAGGCAGTTCACATCAAAACAGCAGCTCTGGGAGGCTATTCTGACTTCATGCAAAGAAATACAAGCAGAAACTCTCCAAAAACACACAATTTCAATGGATGCAAGAATTGTGAAGGTGATATCTAAGAAGGGTTCCTATGTTAACATGTAACTTGGCCTGTTAAGCTATTTAACTCCAAAATATCCTTTTTGTTTAGTGAATGTGACCTCCTAATGCTGCAAATTCCACAAATGAGCATTTTCAGTTCTTTAAAACATATCAAATGTTTAGAAATTCTACTGTGCCTAATAATTTGGAACAGTGCAATTTGAGTTTTTATTCATTTTGGAGATTATACTGTTATTATTGGGAGGTTTCGTCAATAAAATTTGATGTATACTCTAACCGGTGATGACTTTTATTAGACTGACTGTCATTTTTACCGACTATTTAGAAAAATCAGAGAAAAATATCATTTGCATAATAATTTGGAACACAGTGTAGAGTGCACTAAGGAGGCAGGACCCGTCGGTACTCGTCCATGCGCACCTCAGCGGGTTCGCCCCGGCGGGACAACCCATTGGCATTTCCATGCTTGCGGCCCTTTTTGTGTTGTACGGTAAAGTCGTACTGCTGGAGGGCAAGGCTCCAGCGTAGCAACCTTCCGTTGGTTCCGGAGACGTTGTGCAGCCAGCTCGGGGTTGTGGTCGGTTACCACCATGAAGGTGCGCCCGTACAGGTAGGGCTGCAAACGTTGCAGTGCCCAGACCATGGCCATCAAATCCTATGGAACTTTTTTTGGACTTCGTGCGCTGCTTGACAATACACAATTACTGTTGTAGTAAAAGATCAATGTTTTATTCCCATCGTGTTTCGAAGTATAGGCTACTTCTTCCTTAGATGTCTGTCATCCCCTGAGGAAGTAGCCTATACTTCGAAACGTGTTGGGAATAAAACATTGATCTTTTACTACAACAGTAATTGTGTATTATGTCAAGCAGCGCACAAAGTCCAAAAAAAGTTCCATAGGATTTGATGTTTCGGTGGTCACTTGTTTGACCCTTGGACGTGCAGCATCTGATCACTAACTCCATGTGCTTTATCTCTCCTATAGCAGGTGAGTAGATTCTACATAAGTTTATAATTTTATCATCGGATAAGACCTTATTTGCGCTTTTTTGTTCCTATAGTGCAAAATACAGACCATGGCCAGGCACTCCTCGATGGTGGAGTATGCCACTTCCCTTGGCAGAAGTTTCCGGCTCAGGTACAACACGGGGTGCTCTTGGTTCCCCGAGTCGACCTGGCTGAGCATAGCACCAAGGCCAAACTCGCTGGCGTCGGTCTGTACGAGGAATGGGCGACTGCTGTCGACTGCTTTCAACACTGGAGAGTTGCACAGGGCTGTTTTTAAAGCTCGGAAGCCCGCCTCACAGCCGTCTGTCCAGTAGACTGTTTGGGGTAGATTCCGCTTGGTGAGGTCCGTCAAGGGCTTTGCGAGGGTGCTATAGTCATGTATGAACCGCCTATAGTACCCTGCAGTGCCCAAGAAGGACATCACCTGTTTCTTGGTCCTGGGGGTGGGCCAAGACACGATTGCGTCCACTTTCTCAAACTCTGGACTTATGGAACCCCCGCCTACCCTGTGTCCCAGGTAGTGGACCTTGCTCGTGCCCATTTGGCACTTTCCCAGCTTGATGGTCAGACCTGCCTGGTGAATACATTTGAGCACCTCCTGGAGGTGCTGAAGGTGTTCCTCCCAGGTGGAACAGAAGACGGCAATGGCATCCAGATACGCCACGGCGTACTTCTCCAGTCTCCAAAGCAGATGGTTGACCATCCGCTGGAAAGTGGCAGGCGCATTTTTCATGCCGAAGGGCATGACCGTGGACTCGTACAGTCCAAAGGGGGTGATAAAGGTGGATCTCTCCTGTGCCGCAGGGCTCAGGGGAATCTGCCAGTATCCCCGACTCAAATCTATGATGGATATGTACTTTGCGTTCGCCAACCGCTCAAGCAGATCCCCGATGCGCGGCATCGGCTGTGCATCAGAGTTTGTGATGGCGTTGGGCCCACTGTAGTTCACGCAGAATCGGGTAGTCCAATCCTTTTTGGGCACGAGAACTACAGATGAGGCCCACGTGCTCTTGGACCGTTGAATCACCCCCAGCTATAATATCTCATCTATCTCTTGGCGCATAACCTGCTGCACCTCCTCAGAGATCCAATAAGGTGTTCGCCATAGTGGAGTATGATTCCTCGTGTCCACCTGTGAACCGCTAACTCAGTCCGTCCGGGTCGGTTGGAGAACACGGCCCGGAAGATTTCCAGTGTGGCCAACAACTGCGACCGCTGGGATTTGGACAGTGTAAAATGAGGATGAATGAACTCATGGAGATCAACATCCAACACTGCGGAGACACCATCACGTGTTTCTCAACGCAGTGATTCTAGAGCACTGCCCACATCCCTTATGGGAAATATGCAAAACATGCAAAACAGAAGCCGCGGAGACACCATCACGTTTCTCAACGCAAGCAATGACCAGCCAGGTCTTTCCCCGGGAAGGAACAACCACGGGAAGGACAGTCTCCAATGAAGGAAACCACCTATGCCAAAACATGGTATCCATCCACAGACAGCTGTTTCGGGGTATTGCCCCTCATCAGTGTGGAGTAGGAAACTGGCTGGTAGGAGCAATGCCTAGTAAAAGACTGTGTAAAATGAGGATGAATGAACTCATGGAGATCAACATCCAACACTGCGGAGACACCATCACGTGTTTCTCAACGCAGTGATTCTAGAGCACTGCCCCCATCCCTTATGGGAAATATGCAAAACAGAAGCCGCGGAGACACCATCACATGTTTCTCAACGCAAGCAATGACCAGCCAGGTCTTTCCCCGGGAAGGAACAACCACGGGAAGGACAGTCTCCAATGAAGGAAACCACCTATGCCAAAACATGGTATCCATCCACAGACAGCTGTTTCGGGGTATTGCCCCTCATCAGTGTGGAGTAGGAAAATGGCTGGTAGGAGCAATGCCTAGTAAAAGACTGTGTAAAATGAGGATGAATGAACTCCTACTCCACACTGATGAGGGGCAATACCCCGAAACAGCTGTCTGTGGATGGATACCATGTTTTGGCATAGGTGGTTTCCTTCATTGGAGACTGTCCTTCCCGTGGTTGTTCCTTCCCGGGGAAAGACCTGGCTGGTCATTGCTTGCGTTGAGAAACATGTGATGGTGTCTCCGCGGCTTCTGTTTTGCATGTTTTGCATATTTCCCATAAGGGATGGGGGCAGTGCTCTAGAATCACTGCGTTGAGAAACACGTGATGGTGTCTCCGCAGTGTTGGATGTTGATCTCCATGAGTTCATTCATCCTCATTTTACACAGTCTTTTACTAGGCATTGCTCCTACCAGCCAGTTTCCTACTCCACACTGATGAGGGGCAATACCCCGAAACAGCTGTCTGTGGATGGATACCATGTTTTGGCATAGGTGGTTTCCTTCATTGGAGACTGTCCTTCCCGTGGTTGTTCCTTCCCGGGGAAAGACCTGGCTGGTCATTGCTTGCGTTGAGAAACATGTGATGGTGTCTCCGCGGCTTCTGTTTTGCATATTTCCCATAAGGGATGGGGGCAGTGCTCTAGAATCACTGCGTTGAGAAACACGTGATGGTGTCTCCGCAGTGTTGGATGTTGATCTCCATGAGTTCATTCATCCTCATTTTACACAGTCTTTTACTAGGCATTGCTCCTACCAGCCATTTTCCTACTCCACACTGATGAGGGGCAATACCCCGAAACAGCTGTCTGTGGATGGATACCATGTTTTGGCATAGGTGGTTTCCTTCATTGGAGACTGTCCTTCCCGTGGTTGTTCCTTCCCGGGGAAAGACCTGGCTGGTCATTGCTTGCGTTGAGAAACATGTGATGGTGTCTCCGCAGGATTTGGATAGTGAGGCACTTACCTCCACGTCCTCAATGGACCCACCGGCATTGGCTCCGGCCAGCATGTCCAGGAGGGGGTCTTCCTCCCCGTCTTCGGGCAGGTTGCAGACCGGTAGGACACAGGCTTCACGTTCGTGATGAGCCTTCATGTTGACGTGAAAGGCCTTGTGCCTACCCCGAGTGTGGTCAAGCGTGACCATGTAGGTGACCGGGTTGAGCTGTTGGTGGACAGCGTATGGGCCTTCCCAGGCTGCCTGGAGCTTCTCCGTTGGTACGGGGACCAGCATCCACACCTTCTGCTTGACTATAAATGCAGACTGGAGAGATGATAAAGTTTATACAACTTCTACAATCTCCAAGCCTGGTGTAATGGTGAAGTTAATCCACCTGGGCAGGTGAATACACATATGAGTTAACCTCCAGCATCTCTCCAGTCTGCGTGCAATAGATAATGCAGACTGAAGCGACGTTGCAGATGACAACTCATAGGTATAGTCACCTGGCCAGGTGTGATAAATAGTTATGATACGAGGCCAGGGTATTGTAGATATGACGTGTATTTTTTCCATTATTTCTTTAGTTTATTCACCATACACTGAATGGATGATATGGTTAATTACAAGGTATATCTAGAATCCCCTTGCCTTGTGTCTCAAAGAGTGAAATGATGATGGTAAAAACACACCATCTTCAAATCACTCTTTATGATACCTGGCAAGGTGAGAATAGATATGGCTTGCACTCAACACCATCCTCTATTCAATCTGTGCAATATTAGCAGACTAAAGAGACTGGTGGTGAAAATACAAGTCATATATTTGTGTTTTTGACTACACATATCTCCAGGACTGACACAAGAAATGTCTCAGTAATGGAGCTATGTGGTGCCAAAAAACACAAAGTGTACAGCGCAGTGTGTGTGGGCGGCAAAAAACACATTAATCAAACAGTATTAGGGGAAAAAAGAATTTGACATTTATTTAAGAAAAAAACCTGTTTTTTTGGGAACGACGTTTGGGGGAAGATGTGGCAAGTTGGGGGTGTGGAGAGACAAGGAACGGCTTAAAGGGGAGGAAGGGGTTCTAGGGGAAGGGGCAACAAAAGTAGTGGGGGAAGGGAGCTCAGGGATGGAACTGGAGGCAGGATGAGACACAGTGTGAGGAAAGGGAGGAGGGACAGACAAAGTTTTTTGTGTCTCCTGTGTCCCGCCTGGATCTCCTGGCACTGTGTGACCGCCTTGAATTGGTTGACCTCCTGGAGCTGGTGCCCCTTGGCTGGGTTTCCACAAAAATGGAATGGGGGTCACCTCTACTGCTGCTGCTCGGTGATGGCGGTGGCAGTGCTGGTCCATGCAGGAGGAGCGGTGGTGGTGCTCCATGCAGGAGGAGCGGTGGCGGTGGTGGTGCTCCATGCAGGAGGAGCGGTGGTGGTGCTCCATGCAGGAGTGGCGGTGGTGGTGCTCCATGCAGGAGGAGCGGTGGTGGTGCTCCATGCAGGAGGAGAGGTGGTGGTGCTCCATGCAGGAGGAGCGGTGGCGGTGGTCCATGCAGCAGGAGCTGTGGCGGTGGTTACTAGCATCACACACACTTATGTGATCCCGGCCAAGGTCCCTGCCACATCACACAGCAAAAAATATTAGACAATGCACTGTTGGCCAGGATAACACAAATGTGTGTGTGATGCTAGAAACTCCTGTTCCTAGCATCACACACACTTGTGTGATCACGGCCAAGGTCACTGCCACATCACACAGCAAAAAAAATTAGACAATGCACTGTTGGCCAGGATAACACAATCAGTCATCCATCAGCACTGCGGCCACCTCATTCTAGAGCCGCCAGGTCAACACATGGTCTGCGTGCTGCGGATGACGGCTGTCCCCCAACAGGACTTGCTCCTGGACTAAATTTATGAGGGCGTCGTTGTCCAGGACCAAGTCTTCGTCCTGTTGCAGAGCCTAGAAAAAAAGAAAAATAATATAATCTTGGAAAGATTTGGAAATGAAAAAGATAGAAAAATATACAGAAAAGAAGCAAGATTGAAGATGTAAAAAAGGCAGGGAAAAAAAAAAAAGTACAATCACAGTCAATCTATACTTACAGGCCGTCTCCCTGCCGGCACTTGGACTGGCTGCTCCTGCTGTTCCTCCTCAGAAACCGTGGACGATGACGTCTGAAAAAGAACAAAAATTAATTTGGTACATGTGTAGATGCGACAGCGAATACTTACCCAAGCTGTAGGGCAGGAAGGTACTCGCTTCACGCTCTGCCTGGGCTAGTTCACCACGGGCCGGTCTATATTCCTCCCCAGAAGACATGCTGCAATAAAAAAGAGACATTATTACATAATAAATTTAAAAAAGGACAGGCAGACATTAGATTTAGAATACTCACATTGAAGCTGCTGCTTCTCTCCAAATTTCAGGACGCTGTTGTCTCTTCCAGGCTGTCTGCAGAGTAGTGGTCTGCCAGTACCAACACCTTCTTTTATCTACACTACCCCCCAAACAATGTTTCTTTGTGTAGGGGGTGGTTTAAACCAGTGTCTAGACATGTTGAAGCAAAAATCGCATGCGATCAAAACTGCAGGCGTGCGCATATCCATGCGCACGCCTGCGATCCCATAGACTGTAATGTGATATTTTGGCGCATTCCGTGCGCACGTGATCGCATGTGTTTTTTTAACGACGTTGGGTGGAACAAAAAATGCAACATGTTGCGTCTAGCGCGTCTGGGCGCACACCTGGAAAAAGCGCATGCGCACGATAACGCTGACAAACACGTGCAAGTGCAACACCATGCGACTGCCATGTTAAACATAGAGGAATATGGCGCATGCGACAGGGTGCGCCCAATGCGCTGCGCTAAAAAACTCTAATGTGAAACCAGCCTAAGTGAATAGCAGGTGTGGGAGGTACCCCTCCCAGTCGTGCCATTGGGTCTCAACCAGCATGCGGAGCATCTGTTTGAGGGTACCGTTGAAGCCTTCACACAAACCATTGGTCTGTGGGTGATACGCACTCGATACCACCTGCATTTTCTTACAGAGAGCCTCCATTAGGCGAGACATTAATTGGGTTCCTTGATCAGTAAGTATCTCCCTGGGAAATCCTACCCTTGAAAAGATGGCCACCAGTGCATCCGCCACCTTATCCGCCCTGGTTGAGGACAGAGCTACTGCCTCTGGATACCGGGTAGCGTAGTCTACCACGGTGAGAATGTATTGCTTTCCAGAGCTGCTGAGGACAGCCAGCGGGCCCACAATGTCCACCGTGATTCTCTGGAAAGGCTCCTCTATCACCGGCAAATTGATCAGGAGAGCCTTAAGAGCGGGCCCCGCCTTCCCCACTCTTTGACAGGTGGCACAGGAGAGGCAGTATTGGGTCACATCTGTCCCCATCTTGGGCCAATAGATGTGTTGAGACAGCCGGGCCTTTGTTTTGCTAATCCCCAAGTGTCCAGCAAGTGGAATCTCATGGGCAATCTGTAACAACTCAGCCCTAAATTGATAGGGGACTACCAACTGTCTTTCCCTCAACCACTCCTTTTGGGATTCTCCGGGTACTGTCTCCTGGTACAACCTTCCTCGTTCCCAGAACACCCTCTCCTTATCAGTCATGGAGGTGGGCGTCTCGGCGAGGTGTCTCAATTTCTCCAGGGTCGCATCTGAGCACTGAATGGCCGGGAAATCCAGGCTGGAAGCAGCCAGAAGTGACGTCAAGGTGCCCTCCTCACTGGGACCTGCTCTGGGTCCACCTCTGATTCAGTCACTCCTGTAGCTGAGGAGGGTCCAAAAGGCAGAGTGCTGCGTGCGATCCGGGCACTCTGACTGTAGGTGACAGCGGCTACGTATGCTGTCTCCCTAGGGATTTCTACAGACCCATCAGCCGGCGCTGCTATGGGCGCTACCTCCTCATCCACCCCCAACACTTCAGGAGCAGTGCTACTTATAGGCCAGTTACCTTCCTTGGTGGCACTGGTCAATGGCATAGCATCACCTTCCTCACGGTTCCCATGCACCTCCCCATTTCCTTTAGCACTGACGCTTTCTGCTGCTAGGGGTTCCTCAGCCGAAGAGCGATGGGACTGAGCACTCCTGTACCTGTGGACACATCAACCTTTGCAGAAAAATGGTTACCAGGTTCACTTGGCACATTGACATCACTATCAGCATCATTCCTAGGGAAAGAATGGTTATCAGAGGCATCATTACTCGAAAAAGCACTGTCAAGTAACACATTCAGTTTCCTATCATCATCAGGGTTAACGTTACCCTTATCAGATTGGGGAGGGGTGTCAGGGACGTAGTATGCAACCATCCTCCCCAAATCAGTCACCAATAAAACATCAGTGAGCTGGTTTTCGGACACCCCCACTTCCCTCACCCCTCTCCCAGCACCCCAATCAAGAAAAACCCGGGCCATCGACAAGGGGCAGCTTACACCTCCAATCCCGGTGACAGTTAGGGTTTACCCATCAATCATCTCTTCAGGGGCCACCAGTCCGGGTCGGCTAAGGGTTCGTTTGGCCCGTTGTCCTTGAGGCCTCTAGCGAGACTGGTCCCCACACGGACGTGCTGCACGGTGTCATCAATCCTCCCAACCACACCACCCACCAAAAGAACTGATGCATTGGGCCCGGAGGCCTTGGCTGGGGGTTTCTTCTGCCTTTCCGGACAGGTGGCACTGATATGACCAGTGACCAGTCTGACTGCAGACAAAACACTTGTGAGTGTCTGAAGTAGGCCTGGGGTTGGCAAACGAGACAGGGCCTCTGGAGGGATGGCTGGCAGGGGCACTGGGGTTGGTTGCAGGCTTATCCCCTCTCCAGATGGTGGTGACTGGCTTCCGTGTTTCTGGCTTCCGGTTGGCCTCATAGGTGTCGGCGATCTGCGCTGCTTTGTCCGCATTCGTTGGTTCTCGGTCCAGGATGAACTGTCAGACCTCATTTGGGCAAATATGTAAGAACTGGTCTTTGATCATCAGGTCTTTCAGCAGTTCAAAGTTGTCCACTGACAGTCCGTGGATCCACTGGTCAAAGTGGGTCCTGAGTCCTTGAACCACATTGCTATAACTGTTGTGTGGGCCACGTTGGAGGTTCCGGAGCTTCTTGCGGTATACCTCAGGGGTCAGCCGGTATTTGTCGATCAGGGCCTGCTTGATGGCGCCATAGTTATCATCTCGTTCTGGCAGGAGAGAAGCAAACACCTCCAGAGCTTTGCCTTTTAGCACTGGGGTCAAGTACCTGGCCCATTGTTCCATAGGCAGCTGGTACTGTCTACAGGCTTTCTCAAAGGCCCACAGAAAAATGTCCAAGTCCCCGTCCTTTTCCATCATGGGAAAATGCTCTGGGCAGGGCTTCAGACTCTGACCGCTGTTGGGCTCACAGCTCTGGGCTGTGAAAAGCATTTCCCTCCGCCGGGCCATCTCCAGTTCATGGTCTCTGAGCTTGGGCCTCCTGCTGCTCGGCCTCTCGCTGGGCTTGGCGCTCGGCTCTTTCAGCCTCCCTCTCTGCTCTCAGCCTGTGCTTGGTGCTTAGCTCTCTCAGCTTGGTGCTCAGCTCTCTCCAGCGTTGCTGGATCAGCAGCTGACGTCTGTCCGTATCTTCGGCAGGGCAGTGTTGTAGGGCCAGTTCCAGATAGCGGTCCACGGCTCCCTGGCTGCAGGTAAGGCCGTCCGGCACCAGCTGGACCTCTGCGGCTGCACCATCGGCAGTGGTGCTGCCTTGTGCACCCTGGCTCTCCTCCCATTGCACCAGAGCCTCGACCAACTGGGCTTTGGTTTTGTCGGTGGCGTCAGTCTGGTTTGCCCTTCAAAGGGCCCTAAGGGCATCCTTCTTAAGCTGCTTATATTGAAATTCTCTCCGCGTAGCCATGGTTGCCAAATAAAAGATAGGATAGAAAAGCAAAGAGAAGGAAGGGGGTAATCGCAAGTACACACAATTGTCTCAGGACTAATAAACACTGAGTCCGTTCTCCAAAACTTTTGCTGCAGGGTCCTCGGAAGAACCGTGCAAGTTTTTAGTGAGAGGAATGATTGCTCAAGCCAGGTCACTAATGCTCTATGATCCAACCACTCTGCCACCAATATCGCACGATCAGGGGTACATGACCTTTGGCAGGCACATGGCTATCACATATGCAGGGGGGCTTATCTTAGTTATCCCACTGCTGCCAACAATGTAATAAAAACAGCAAGCTAGTCTTGCCCTAACAATTTACCGCAGGGGTTTATTGTAGTTATCCCACTGCTGCCACAATAAGTTAGAAGCTGCCGGGATATATGTATATCCCAATTTTGGTTCCACTTTGGAACTTGCAGATCTCTGGCGCCCCCCTTGCCCTCAGGTCAGTCAGGGAACTACACCTAGGATAATTAGTCACCAGACGGGCTATTTGTTGTGCACTGGCTATTAGGCCCTCTGCAGCGAGGGAATTATAAAGGCTCTGGCCGCAGCCAATCAGCTTATAAACCCCTTCCGTCACTGCCAGCTAGCCCACCTGCCCAGAGCACACTTCGCTGCCACCAGCTCCGATTTCTATATTAATATCACTCAATAATAAAGGGGTCCGAAGCCAACCCAAATTAGTAGCCTAATCACTTCAGGCACGTATAAATTTGTTGCAGACCAAGGAGACAGAGCTAATAAATTTTATATTTACTCCAAAAGGTAGGCAGTGTTTACAAAAGGTATAAAAAGATTTTACAATATGAGACAATTAAATTATGTACAATGCGAATACAAATAAAAGAGTTTTAACATAAGAAATAAACTCACATGTTGGTCAGATCATCTTAGGCAAAACCAGGCTGGGGGATGGGCGACACATCCCAATGCACGTGGAGGTCTTGATACAACAGCATCCAGGCATCAACTGCCTGGGGGAGGCTCAGTTGCAGACTTATACGTCTGGGATTGTGACATCACTAAAGGGGCTGAGTTATGGCCACCCTCCCCTTCTCTGAGTGACAATCTGGCTAAAAAACTTATAATAATCATAACTTGGTTTGAGAACACATCACTCAGATAATCTTGAAATCAGCTTTCTGATGACTCCAAACACTGACTCTCTGTTTCCCTCGGTTCAGGAGAAATCCATTTCTCTGGTTCTGTCTATGCTATAATTTAGCAAAAGGCGCTGTAGCGAAGCTCCATCAGAGCATGTTCTAAATATGTATCTGTCATTTTTCTGTCACAACCTCACATCGCTTCATGACCAAATGTTAGATTCTCATTATTGTCTATGTGAAGTCCTCACATGGTGGAAAGACAAAGACATTCCTTGCAGTGAGGAGGTGGGGTCAGGAAGGAGTGAGTGATCTGTAGTCTCATATTACAGTGAGTGTGTGTGAAGATGCAGGCAGAGGAAACACAAACTGCTGCAATGTGTGACAAGGGGGAAGGGGGGTCGCTTGTCTCTGTGCAGCTATGTATCATTCTAGAAAAGTCTAATAATAAGGAGCATCATACATGATATTTTACATTATCGTTACACCAGTCTGGCTTTTTTATGATTTCTTTTTTCAACAATGGTGTCCTTCTTGGTTGTCTCCTATGACGTCCACTTTGGCTCATACAATGACGAATGGTGCGATCTGACACTGATGTTCCTTGAGCTTGAAGTTCACCTTTAATCTGTTTAGAAGTTTTTCTGGGCTCTTTTGTTACCATTCGTATTAACCGTTTCTTTGATTTGTCATCAATTTTCCTCCTCTGGCCACGTCTAGGAAGGTTGGCTACAGTCCCATGGAGCTTAAATTTCTGAATAATATGTGCAATTCTAGTCACAGGAACATCAAGCTGCTTTGAGATGGTCTTATAACTTCTACCTTTAACAGGTTTGTCTATAATTTTCTTTCTAATCTCCTGAGACAACTCTTTCCTTCTGTAAAGATCTGAACTGTGTACCTGTTTTGCCTTAAGTTCTGCTGGACTTTGCCCTTACCTAAGATGGAGTTAATGACTTCACGGGGGCCATCTTGTTTCCTGTTTGCTTGGGCTTGCCCTTAGTTCTGCTGGACTTTGCCCCTACCTAAGATGGAGTTAATGGCTTCGCGGGGTCCATCTTGTTTCCTGTTTGAGATGCTTTGTTTCCTGTCTGCTGCATATATAAAGGGACTCTGCACACTATACAGTGCTTGTGTGTCTTGTACCTCACCTGCTACCAAGCTAGAAGGACTAGTATCTTGCTTGTTTTTTCCGTTCCTCGGGATACCCCGCTTGCTTCCGGATTCACTTTCCATCTGAAAGACTCTGTTACTTTGGACCTGCTCTGCACCTACCTCTGCTGCGACTGGCACACCGCTTGGAGCCAGGCTCCAGACCTCTATATCCTGCATTCCCAGACTTGAACTCACACCATTGGTCTGTACTGATAACCCCTCATGTTCCTGACTCTGCCTGATGCTTTAAACCACTGTTGTTTCCATCTGTTACCTGAAGCTTTTTTCTCTACAATATATATTACATTGAATTCTAAAATATCGTGTCCTTGCCTTCACTCTGACCCACGTCACCGGTCTCCATAGAACATTGTAATAATCGCATGACAACTTCGCTTCCTCTGGTCTTTGAGTGATACACGCCATGTCACCAAACAGCACAGTGAGTATCTCTAGCCCTCTATACAGGCCCATTCACTGATGCCAAGATTGTAGACACCTGTGATGTTAATTAGTGGACACACCTTGATTAACATGTCCTTTTTGTCACATTATTTGCAGGAGTACCATCATTTCTGTCCAGGCCTATTTTGCGAGTTTTTATTTTTTTTTTTTAATTCTGTGGAAGCATGGTTGAAAAGCTATGTCTGACTTTCATTTGTTCATTTTCATAGATTTTTGATTTATTATTAATTTTGTCAGATTCAAGTTATTTCTGTCACCATTGTGGGTTTTTCTATCATTAAACGAGGGGTACTAACAATCTTGACCACGTGTGTAATGCTCCATATAGAATAATGGGCCCCATATAATGCTCCATACTTAATGGGCTACATATATAATAAAGAAATAATCACATACTTACCTCTCACTGTTCCCTGCTGGCTGCAGCTAGGGTCTCCTCAGCTCCAGTGTCTTCAGCCTATTCTGTCTCTGCACTGCTCAGGGCAGAGGGCACACTGTAGTGACGTCATCACGCCATCTGCCCTAAGACTTCAGAGAGTCAGAAGAAGCGGAAGAGCCTGCGCCACCTGAAATTAGGAGAGGTAAGTATTTAAAACAGTTTAAAGCACTCACGGGCCCTATAATGTGCCGATGTCCCTGACAGCAAGTGTCCCCTCCCTGCTTGCGTAAGGCTCCAGCACTTGCCCGGGTGCATCGGGTGGTAATGCTGACCCTGCCACAGGCACAACATATTTTTTGAGTAAAGTGGAAAACATTATGGATCTTGAGAGTGGGAGGAAGCTTAAGATGAAAAGTTACAGGGTTCATTACGGCGACCACCTTTATAATTACCAATGAAACTTGGATGTAATTTCCAAGAAGTAACTTTCAGTTTAATATTTTTGGTGGCCAGCCATACTAACTCATTCATCCCCCAGGTCCAGACCTGACAATCGTTTCTTATCAGCCATACTTTTGTATTTATCTCCCGTGATATTTAAATTATTCTAAACTCCTTATCAACACAGATCAGAGAGCAGATGAAAATAGTTCTCCCCAGGAATCCCCGCAGACTCATCTTTGCTGAAGGTGCAGAATCATGGATGGAAGCCATATGTGCCAAAAATGATGATTTATCAGTGGATTCGCTGCTACGATAATGGATCTCCCCCAGGGGTCGCCAGGTCGGCGGGGTACTCGGAACCGAGCCCGGTGGGTTTCAATGGGAGATGTCACGGTAGCTGTGACCCGGTCTGTGGCCCTGGGCGTCCATTGTAAAAGGGGAATGTTGAGCCTGTGGATGATGATTAAAGTTTATAATGATTCGTGATGCCACCTGTGGTGTTCGGCAATGAAGATGTTAAGCCGACGCTGCTAACAGATCCTCTGGGACAGATGGTGTGGTGCAGCAATTATGGTGTAGCCCTCCACAGGTAGGGCTGTAGTCCTAGGGCAGAGTAGATGAAGAAGATAGGTGTTAAGGGAGAGAGTGTAGTTTCCGGCACCGAGATGTAGCAGTGCTGAGTATGTTGGCGCAGTAATAAGCGGAGGACACCAGGGCTTCTAGTTCCAATGCTCTACTCACAGTCTGTTGAGCACACAGGTGCCCGCCTCGGTGCCATGTCCTCCAGGTCAGCGGTTCAGCCAACTTCCAGGCAAGATGAAGTACTCCCTTCCAACACTCCGCCAACATATGTGCCTTTTCTGAACGTCTCCCTTTTGCACCTATAGTGAAGTACTCTCAGTACTGAGTTACACTGGAGTTCCTCCTGTCATGTTCCTAGGAACTCTACTTGTACGGCAGACAGCTGTAGCCTGCTTTGAGGACTCCTTGCTACCAAGTCCCAGCTCACTATCGCTGTTGTGCCCCCAAGTCTTGTGTGGGAATAAAGTGGTGACAACTTCTATTCCTCCGGTGTCTGCTGCAGGATCATTAGTATCCATACAACCTCGGGGACCGGGCCCCGGCCTTGCGCTGTGAACTTGGGAAGGGTTCTGCTCTAACCCTAATCCTTAGTCCTCCTCTCGTTACATTCCGTACTAATCCTTCCTTCTTATGGAGAGAGTCGGGCTTTCCATCAATGTCTCTTTTCTGTGCCAGCGGACCCAGGTCACTGAGGTCAGCTGCAGCACTTCCTTCATCCATCCCACTCAGGGGATCTTTAGTCCTCCTCTGACTCTGTCAGACTGACTCAATCCTAAACTCTTCCCGCTCTTTTGGTGCCAACTAATTCCACCCGCCTCCCAGCACGCTTCGTGTTCCAAGCAGGGAGCCACCCAAGGGTGCTTTGCTACACTAGTATGTTGTGTGGGATGCAGGTGTTGGAGTGTGGTCAGGTGTCTCCACCTTACCTGGACAGTGGGGTACCACACCGGAGGAGGAGGTTCAGTACCTCTGTGGTGACTGAACCCTCAGGGGTGCCACTATTGTTTAAAGCAAACTCAGACAGTGGTAAAAAAGGAAGACCAATCCTAATCACACAAAACATCTGAGGTATGTCTCTTCTCCAAACTTTGGTTTAGGTGTTCAGTCTGACCATTAGTTTGAGGGTGGAACGATGAGGAAAAGGATAGATGAATCCCTTAATTGGAGCAAAATGCCCTCCTAAATTTAGGTATAAACTGGTTCCCCTGATATGACACCACATCAGAGGGAACCCCATGAAGCTTCACGATCTCAGTGACAAACACCTGAGCCAGGGTCTTGGCATTAAGGAGAGCAGGTAAAGCAATCAAGTGTGCCATTTTACTAATCCTAGTATCCACCACAACTAAGATAACTGTTTTACCAGAGGACGAAAGAAGGACCGTAATGAAATTCATGGATAAATAAGTCCATGGTCGGTCAGAAATCATTATTGGTAAAAGAGCCCCAATCGTACGATTGTCCGGGATCTTAGAAAGTGTACAAACACTACAAGAGGACAAAAAGTCGACTACTTCCTTATGCAGCTTTGGCTTCTAGAAACGATGAGAAAGGAGGTCCAAGGTTGCCTTACTACCTGTGTGACCAGTCAAAGCTGAGTTATGATGAGCCTCTGAAATTTTGAGACGCATATGCAAAGGTATAAACAATTTCCCTGAACGACCAGCAGGGACGTCCCACTGAGCCGTCAATAACTCATCCTCAAGTTCAGAACACACTACAGAGACGACCACCCCTTTTGGTAAAATAGGGACAGCATCATCAGTTCTCCAACCCCAGGGAAACTTCGAAACAAAGCATCCGCCTTGACGTTCTTTGTTCCAGGACGGTAAGTGACCACATAATTAAACCTGGTGAAAAACAAAGACTATCTAGCTTTCTTTGGATTCAGTCGTTTAGCAGAATCTAGGTACATCAAGTTATTATGATCAGCTATGAATGTGACCAGGTGAACTTCCACCTCCCAAAAATAACTCCACTCTTCAAATGCCAAAATGGCCAAAAGTTCATAGTTTCTTTTGGCCGATGACAACTTTTTTAAAGCCGGCACATGGATGCCATTTTCCAGGCGACGACCCTTGAAACAATACAGCCCCGATTCCCCACAGCCAAAGCATTAACTTTGACAATAATTGGTTAAGAAGCATTAGATTGTATGAGTTACTGGTGCAGAGGGAAAACATCTCTTAAAAGAAGAAAATGCCTGCTGTGCGCAGTCAGACCACCTTGAGAAGTCTGTACCTTTCCTAGTCATGTCAGTGAGGAGTTTGATAATAGACCCCAAACCCCAAAAATCATTGTAGAGCTTATGTACCATGCCAATGCATCTTTTAACCGTTCAGACAGGCTCTGACAAAACCAACTCCTAAGGGCAGGGTCATTCCACTGTGTATCAGTGGCCTATTTACGGAATTCTGAGCAAAATTCCTCTGGTCGGTCTCTTACAAAGTTTACATTCCGCAAGAGGGACTCAGACTGGATCATCATAAACAAGGCCAAGAGCCCTGAAAAATACATCTATCAACTAGAGTGACAGTGAGTCGGATGGGAGTGAGAATGCTCAAGATTGAGGGTCTCCTCGAGGGAGGAAGACAACAATCCCCACTCTCTGTTCCTCACTACCAGATGACGGCGGACAAAACCTGAAATAGATCTTACAGGCTTCCTGGGTTGCAACAAATTTATCCTTACCCCCTGAAAACCTATCCGGCAGCGCCACTTTAGGTTGCGGTCCAGCTGTCTGGTGTGAGGAAACCTTAGACCGTAGGTCTGATAGCTCACAAGACTAACCCTGCAGCTGTCTCACAAGGTTAGCGACAGGATCCATGTCAAGATACAAAACTGTGACGGTCTTCGAGGAAGAGGGCCTCAAACTGGGATTGGGACCCTAATTATCCCTATCCCGAGGGTACACTTGATGGTAGAAAGGCCCAAGTCTCCAACCTTACTATGCTCCTGATCTAGAGAGGAATATAGATAAGTATAGGTAGGTACTAACCAAATGGGAATAGGATAACGGTGAAAGCATACATCCAAAAACAGCATCCAACAATCTCCAGCAGCAACTACGAACTCCAATGCCAGCACACCAACTCCAGCAAGCCAGAAAGTAAACTTTCACAGGCAGGGATGAAAAGGTCTGGCCAGGTTTTATAGAGGGAGAAAACAGGTGAAGCTGTGAGATGGAGCTGCATGTCTCCAGTCAGCATACAAAAAATCGTTTATCGTCTTCAGCACCAAAGGAAACAAAGTCCATTTAATATAGTCTGCTGAGCATCACGTATGTGCAGCACTTAAGTGCACTGCAATGAATTAGACCAGAATCATGTAATGATTCTGGACAGGTCTTTGTCTTTTCTCTCTTTCCTGGTCTGGTCATGTCAGGGATTAACTTTCCCTGCCTCGTTCCTGTGTTCAGTCTGCTATATCTCTGTGCTGCAACCTGTGTGCAGTGCCAGTTATATTACTTTTTTTCGGAATGTTTAGCTGGCTCTGGTGAGTTCCTGATCTGTCCTGCTGCGTTCATCTCGCTCTACCCGTGTCTGTTGACCTTTGGACCATATTCAGACTACCTGTTTGTCATTGCCTCTTTGCATCTGATATTCCGTTGTTGACCTTTGGACCGTGTTCAGACTACTTGTTTGTTATTGCCCCTTTGCTTATCTGCTGTTTCTCTGGCATTCTGACCCTGGCATGTGACCTGACTTGTGACTTTGGATTTCCACTTGGTACTGTGTTACTATCTGGTATCGACTCTGCTCTCTGACTACTCCACTGCCACCTCGTGGTTGCTTCGCTCTATTACTGCTGGTCTGCTACATTGCAGGATTTTCATCTCATTCTCCGCTCTGCTGCCATCTAATGGAGTTTGTGTTAGTCTGCAGTAACCCTCAGTATTACAGCATGACAAATCCAACCAAAAGAGAGCTGAAGGGCAACTGGATACATAGTCACAGTAAACAATGTTTCTGTTTGTTTTCACCCTCATCCCTATAGTCCCCCGCTTTTTACTAACCCCCTAATCCCTACTCCAAGTAATGAACTGGTCATCTCTCCCTGCATCTTCATCATCCATTTCACCTCCTCCTCAGAACTGTTCCTCAACAGAAAATCATCTATCTCCAAACACAGACAGCCAACTCATGCCCTCACCTACTAACACTTTTTCTGCTCCTTGTCACTGCCGGCAATGTCTCCAAATCCTGATCCTCCTCACCACACCCCCACAGTCACTTCTACCTCTCATCCACAATCTATCACAAATTTTCTGCAACCATTTCAACCTTACACCCATTCGGCCAGTCCCTGCTTTCCTGTCCTTCTGACAGGAGTCCAATGGAACACTCGCTCTGTCTGCAACAAACTGTAATAAAACCATGATTTTTTTCACTACTAACAAACTTTTCTTCCTTGGCATCAGCGAAACCTGGCTCATCAACTTTGACACAGCCTCTGCAGCTGCAATTTCTTATTGTGGATTCCACCTTTCCCACACTCCCCCCACCCCAGGGGCAAGCATTGTGGTTTTTCTCCTTGTTCTGTCTCCGACATAATTCACAACCTTTGACTGTCTACTTGTCTATTTTGATAACATACAGCAATCATTGTATGTATAGAGTGTCCAGGTTTCTATATAGTTTAATGTTTTCTGTATCTTTGGCTCCATCTACTGACCAAAGTCATAACTGCAGTGTTATTCGATTTACTTTCATTTTCGCTTCTATATTTTCCCTCCAATCCACAATGTATTCTGGGTAAGTTTGCAAAGCATCATGGTCTATTCCAGCCCCATTTTTCTCTCAGCCCTCCATTTTCTATCAAGCCTGCATTTTGGGAACATCTCATTCCTCTACTCCCCTTGTGTCAGCATCGGTGGTATGTAAACATGCTCCCTGTATATGATTTCTGTCTCATATTAGCCAGCTTAGTTACCTCCCCCTGCTCAGCTAGTAGTGCAGATTGTGTATGCTATGTATATTGTGTATTTCCATGAACCCAGTACTTATTCTGTGTATCTGTTTGTAGTTTCACCACACATAGAATCATAGAATTGTAGAGTTGGAAGGGACCTCCTGGGCCATCTGTTCCAACCCCTGCTCAAAGCAGGATTTGCTAAATCATCCCAGACAGATATCTGTCCAGCCTCTGTTTGAAGACTTCTATTGAAGGAGAACTCACCACCTCTCGTGGCAACCTGTTCCACTCATTGATCACTCTAACTGTCAAAAAGTTTTTTCTAATATCTAATCTGTGTCTCCTCCCATTCAGTTTCATCCCATTGCTTCTAGTCTTTCCTTGTGCAAAAGAGAATAAAGATGATCCTTCTGCAATGTGATAGCCCTTGAGATATTTGTAGACAGCTATTAAGTCTCCTCTCCGTCTTCTCTTTTGCAAGCTAAACATTCCCAAATCCTGCAACCTTTCCTCATAAGACAGGGTTTGCAGACAGGTCACCATTCTGGTCGCTCTTTTCTGAACTAGCTCCAGTTTGTTGATGTCTTTTTTTAAAATGTGGTGCCCAAAACTGGACACAGTATTCCAGATGACGTCTGACCATAGAGGAGTAGAGGGAAATAATGACTTCACGTGATCTAGACTGTATGCTTCTGTTAATACATCCTAGAATTGCATTTGCCTTTTTTGCTGCTGCATCACACTGTTGACTCATATTCAGTCTGTGATCTATTAGTATACCCAAGTCTTTTTCACATGTGCTGTTGCTTAGCCCTATTCCTCTCATTCTGTGTATGCTTTTTTCATTTTTATTGCCCAGATATAGTACTTTGCATTTTCCCCTGTTAAAAACCATTCTGTTAGTTGCTGCCCACTGCTCCAGTTTATTTATATCTTTTTGAATGTTCTCTCTCGCTTCTCTAGTATTAGCTATCCCTCCTAGCTTTGTGTAATCAGCAAGTTTAATCAGTTTACCTTCAATTCCTTCATCTAAATCGTTGATAAAGATGTTGAACAATACAGGGCGCAGGACAGAGCCCTGTGGTACCCCATTTGAGACATTCTTCCAACTGGATGTGCAGCCATTTACGACCACTCTTTGGGTCCGATCACTAAGCCAGTTATGAATCCACCTAACAGTTGCCTTGTCCATTCCATACTTAGTCATTTTGTCAAAAAGGATTGTGTGAGATACTTTGTCAAATGCCTTGCAGAAGTCAAGATATACTATATCTACAGCATTTCCCTGATCCACCCAATCAGTGATTCTGACATAGAAGGAAATTAAGCACGGTGGCTCAGTGGTTAGTGCTGCAGCCTTGCAGCGCTGGAGTCCTGGGTTCGAATCCTACCAAGGACAACATCTGCAAGGAGTTTGTATGTTCTCCCCGTGTTTGCGTGGGTTTCCTCTGGGTACTCCGGTTTCCTCCCACACTACAAAGACATACTGATAGGGAATTTAGATTGTGAGCCCCATCAGGGAATATGTTAGCGCTATATAAAAATAAAGATTATTATTATTATTCTAATTAAGTTAGTCTGACATGACTTATTAGTTACAAACCCATGCTTACTCTTTTTAATCACTTCATTCTTATCCAGGTACTGATATACATGTTGTTTAATAATTTGAACAAAGATCTTTCCTGGTATAGAAGTCAGACTCACTGACCTATAGTTGCCTGGGTCCACCTTCTTCCCCTTTTTGAAGATAGGAACAACATTTGCTCTTCTCCAGTCTTCTGGGACTTCTCCTATTCTCCACGAATTTTCAAAGATTATGGAGAGCGGTTCAAAAATTTATTCTGCTATCTCCTTCAGTACTCTGGGGTGTAATTCATCTGGACCTGGAGACTTGAATTAATTTAGGTTAGCTAAGTGTTTCTTCGCTATATTTCTGTTTATAGATATCCTGGATTCTTCTATTCCCTTAATAGGACAGTGAAGAATAGTTGATGTTACATTTGCTTTCTATATACCCTACGTTCAATAAAGCACAGATTCAACTACAGTCTCCCTTATTGGACCCCGGTATAGCGGTTTAGCTGCTTGTTAAGCTACATGAATCCCGGTTAATTTAGTGAGGACATGACAGTGAAACACCAACTCTACAGCTAGTGGGAATACAGAGAGAAGAGCCTTCCATCTTGCAGGACCGCAGTGAACAACGGCGATCCAGCTAGTGAAAACTCAGAGATAGAAGAATCTTCCATCCTGCAGAGGCCAGTTACACAGCGCTATCCAGTTAGTGCAATTCAGGTAAAAGACACCCCTTCATCCAGCTTGCAGGAGCTAGTGAAATTGCAGAAATCCATCTAGTGAGATTCAAGTCACCGGCTACACGGAGACTAATACAGCTACAGCAATCTCTGCACAGCCAAGCACCCCTCCAAGACACCATGTCCCACAAATCACACAGGACAAAATCTGCTACATCCGTCTCCTCAAAGACTATCCATCAGCAGCGCAGTCGCCATTGCCCGCGCAAATGCTGAAGCCACCAAAATGCGAGCAAGGTGTGCTTAAGAGGAGATGCAACTTAAGTTACAGAAAGTACGCATAGATAATAAGAGAGCCCATCAAGAGAGAAAGGTGCAGTTAGAGAAGGCATGCATAGATGAAGAAAGAGCTGATCAAGAGAAAGGTCACAGATAGAAAAGGCACGAGTGAATGCAGCCTTAGAGAGCCTAGCTGCAAAAAAGGAAGCAGCTGCAGCACTAGCCGAGGCAGAAGCACTAGAAGCCGCGCACAACCCTGAGCTGCATAGCCGTAGCAGTATGTCAAGTCTGACGTTGCCACTGCAAGAATCACCACAACGCACATCTCAATATGTTAATGAACTTCCTGATCCAAACTATAACCAAGAGCACGACACATCCAGTGAAGAGAGTGACAGTCGTCATGAGGCTCAACTCCAGGAAAACGTGGAGCAAAGCAACTCTGCTAATGTCTACCTTGCCCCTCACCAGATAACCAACGTGATTCACCTTGCTGACACACCACACATTAGACCGAAGCAATATGACACCAGCTGGTGCCACCCTGAGGATACTAACAGGTATGAACACACCTCACATCACTATCAGGGTGACCCATCACCAGTATACTCTGCTGACAGCCGGTTCACAACAGAACTTGCTAAGATTTTCACACAACGTGATCTGGTTACCAAGGGACTCATGAAATTTACTGACCACGCTGAAGGTTACAGAGCTTGGAAAGCTTCCTTCCAAAATGTCACTAGAGACTTGGGGCTACAACATAGGGAAGAGATAGACCTCTTAGTCAAATACCTGGGAGAAGAGTCAGTCAAACACGCAGTAAGGATCAGAGACGTTAAAATAAACCATCCTCATATCGGCCTTAAAGAGATCTGGAAGAGGCTGGATGAGTGTTACTGCTCTGCAGAGGTAATAGAGGAAGCATTGTTCAAAAGAATCGATGACTTTCCTAAAATATCTAACAAAGGTCTCCCAAAACTTAGAGAGTTAGATGACCTGCTACAGGAGGTCCTAGTTGCCAAATGTGAAGGTGACCTACAAGGACTTGCATACCTTGACACAGCCAAAGGTGTTAACCCTATAGTCCAAAAGTTGCCCTACAATCTACAGGAGAGGTGGCTCACATGTGGTTCCAAGTACAAATACGAACAGTGTTTCATTCGCTCCCTTCTCCGTTTTTGTAGACTTTATACACAAACAAGCGACAATCAGAAGTGATCCCAGCTTTGACTTTGCAATGTTATATGCCGCACCACCACCAACTGCAAACCCACGCAGAACATCTGTAGCAGTGCACAAGACTTATGTTTCTTCTCCAAGTTCCAATTACAGGTCTGCTGCCCTCTCTCAATCAGAGACAAAGGTGCAGGACCCTGACAAGCAGTGCCTGCTCCATCAGAAGCCTCATCCTCTCCTGAAATGCAGAGCCTTCAGAGGAAAATCTATGCCGGATCGCAGAAGCTTCCTGAAAGAGAACGGTATCTGCTACAAGTGCTGTTCATCCACCACTCATCTCGCCCAGGATTGTAAGGTTAGTGTAAAATGCATAGAATGTGGCACCACAGATCATAACACTGCCCTACACCCTGACCCAGCTCCATGGAGTGCACAAAACACGCCAGCTGACAGTGAGCATGGCGGGGAGGAAAGGAGCACTGATGCAGCTACGCCAGAGATCACTTCACAATGTACTGAAGTCTATAAAAGGACAATAGACGAGGTCTTGTTCTAAAATATGCCTTGTCAGAGTGTACCCAAAAGGTCATAGAGACAAAGCTGTGAGACTGTATGCTATCTTGGATGATCAAAGTAATTGATCCCTGGATAGATCAACATTCTTTGACCTATTCAACATCAAAGGACCAATCACTCCTTACTCATTAAAGACCTGTGCAGGTACTGTGACAACAGCAGGCAGGAGAGCCACTGACTACCCAACTGAGTCCTTAGACGGACTATTCTGCCTACCACTACCTACAATCATCGAGTGTAATCAGATCCCATACAATAGATCTGAAATCCCTACGCCAGATGTGCCAATCCATCATGCTCACTTGAAACACATAGCACACCTTATACCGGAACTCGACCCTCAGGCACGGATAATACTGCTGTTGGGAAGGGATATCCTACAGGTTCATAAAGTGAGAAGTCATATCAATGGACAACACAATGCTCCTTATGCCCAAAAGCTAGATCTAGGATGGGTCATAATAGGAAACATATGCTTGGGACATATGCACGCCCCATCTTCTGTGACAAGTATGCTAACAAATACATTGGAGAAAGGACGCCCATCTCTGTTTCAACCTTGCAACAACGAGTTCCATGTCAAGGAACTACCACACAGTATCCAACTACCCAATCATTTAATAGACTTTACTCATGACAGCAGTATGGTGTCAGGAAGCTATGAGGACCAGTTGGGGTGCACAGTCTTCCAGAGAACTAAGCAAGACAACCAAGTAGCAATGTCGGTAGAGGACAAGTTGTTCTTAGAGGTAATGGACAAGGGACTCGTAAAAGATGAGACCAACAGCTGGGTTGCACCTCTTCCCTTCAGAACCCACAGATCACGTCTACCAAATAAAGATCAGGCATTCAAACGTTTCTCCTCTCTTAAACATAATCTGCAGGAGAAACCAGAGATGAAAGATCACTTCTTCATGTCAAAGATATTTGAGAACTGCCATACAGAACTAACTCCCACTCTCAAAGACTCTGAAGAATGCTGGTTCCTACCCATGTTTGGCGTATACCACCCTAAGAAACGGGCCAGATTAGAGTGGTGTTTGACTTCAGTGCTAAGTTTGATGATGTCTCCCTGAATGATGTTCTACTGACAGGACCAGACCTCAATAACAAACTGCTGGGAGTACTTATGCGCTTCCGTAAGGATTCCATTGCTTTAATCGCTGACATCCAGCAAATGTTCCATTGTTTCTTTGTGAGAGAGAGAGACAGGAACTTCCTAAGATTCTTCTGTTACAGAGACAATGATCTTACTAAAGAGGTCACAGAGTGCCGCATGAGAGTGCACATCTTCGGCAATAGTCCTTATCCTGCAGTCGCCATTTACGGACTCAAAAGGTCAGCCCAAGAAGGAGAAACAGAATACGGATCAGATGTCAGACAATTTATAGAAAAAGACTTTTATATTGATGACTGAAAGCCATGCCTTCAAATGAATAAGAGTCAGTGATAAGCAGTCATAAAGTAGCGCTTAGGAAGCAACCTAGGGGCAGACAAGGATGTCAGTTCTCCACAGCAGCTCCAGCCGAAAACCTCCAATGGAGAATAGTAGCAATGAGAAAATGGAAAACGGTTTTAGTAGCGCAGGAAAGAGACTCAGACAAGAGATGGGTTTAAGCCACAACGCGTTTCGACGGAGGATCTGTCTTCCTACCTGGACCTGGGGTCAGACCCCACACCAATGCAACGCAGCCTCGGGCATCTCTTGAATCTACAGTCAGACACTTTCATCTTTCAGGTCAGTCAGGATGAAAAGCCTTTCACATGCAGAGGTGTCCTGTCTACCATCAACAGCCTGTATGGTCCCTTGGGTTTTGCAGCTCCTGTTACTATACAAGGCAAAGCCATACTAAGAGACTTAACTAATTAAACATCTGACTGGGATGCACCTCTGCCATCTGATAAGAGAATCCAGTGGGAAGTATGGAAGAACTCTTTAGCAGCCCTCTCCAACCTGAATGTGCCAAGGCCATACACCCCTGTGCCGTCTACAGAGATACAGAGCCAAAGACTGTATGTATTTGCAGATACTTCTGTCAAAGCAATTGCCGCTGTTGCCTATCTCAAAACTGTAGACTGCAAATGTCAGAGCCACATCGGATTCGTTATGGGGAAGGCCAAACTTGCTGCACAACCAGAGCACACTATACCAAGGTTAGAACTTTGTGCTGCAGTCCTAGCAGTCGAGTTAGCTGAGTTCATTGAGATGGATATCGACCTAACACAATCCAAGTTTTACTCAGACCGCAAAGTAGTCCTGGGATACATCCACAATGAAACCAGGTGGTTCTACGTTTATGTCAACAACAGAGTGCTACAAATTAGGAGATCAGTTCATCCAAAACAGTGACATTACATTCCCACGGACCAAAACCCTGCAGATCATGCAAATAGAGCAGTTGACGCAAGTTGACTAGAGAGCACAACATGGCTCTCAGGACCAAAACTATTGGACACTGAGGAACGTTGTCCAGACACCTTTGAACTAATAGGACTCAGATGCTGAAATCCGCCCTCAGGTGTCCACACTTCATACATTGGCTCCAGCTACTCTCCTTAGGCTGGAGTTACGCTGCCGAATTTCTCATGGGATAATCTCATTGCATAGCACGGACAAGCCGGCACCTCTCCTGACCTGAGCATGACAGCGTGATGGATTACTGTGCAGCTGTCAAGCTCAGGTCAGCCAGTGCGAGTTTTATAATGCGATTCTCGGACAAAAAATACGACCGCGTGTCTCTGCCCTAACCCAGAAAACAGGACTATCCAGTGCCCCTCCAAGAGGATTTCACGCTAAGAACCTCTACAAGCACCAATGTTGACAGGTACAAAGTCTTGCCAATACATTCTGGGACAGGTGGCGCAAACAGTATTTGTCTACCCTGCAGCCACGGACGAAGTCGCAATCTACGAGGCATAATCTAAGGATTGGTGACCTCGTCCTTGTGAAAGACTATCAGGCCCATTGGAACCAGTGGCCACCTGGACTAGTGACTGCAACATTCCCAAGTAAAGATGGCAACGTCCGCAAAGTCGAACTTAGGATGGCCAAAGGAGATGAACTTTAGACATTCTCCATACCAGTAACTGAACTGGTCTTATTGTTGTCTTCGGAGAATAAGAATGGTGACATCCGTTTGATGCCAGATGGGGAGTTTTCTGTCTCCGACATAATTCACAATTTGTGACAGTCTACTTGTCTATTTTGATAACATACAATGATTGCTATATGTATAGAATGTCCAGGTTTCTATAATGTATAGTTTAATGTTTTCTGTATCTTTGGCTCCATCTACTGACCAAAGTCATAACTGCAGTGTTATTCGATTTACTTTCATTTAAGCTTCTATATTTTCCCTCCAATCCACAATGTATTCTGGGTAAGCTTGCAAAGCATCATGGTCTATTCCAGCCCCATTTTTCTCTCCAGTCCTCCATTTTCTATCAAGCCTGCATTTTGGGAACATCTCATTCCTCTGCTCCCCTTGTGTCAGCATCGATAGTATGTAAACATGCTCCCTGTATATGATTTCTGTCTCATATTAGCCAGCTTAGTTACCTCCCCCCGCTCAGCTAGTAGTGCAGATTGTGTATGCTATGTATATTGTGTATTTCCATGAACCCAGTACTTATTCTGTGTATCTGTTTGTTTGTAGTTTCACCGCACATCTATATACCCTACGTTCAATAAAGCACAGATTCAGCTACAGTCTACCTTATTGGACCCCGGTATAGCAGTTTAGCTGCTTGTTAAGCTACATGAATCCCGGTTCATTTAGTGGGGACATGACACTCCTGTCAGATAACTTCTCCTTCACCCACATTTCACTACCACTCTGCATTACTTCTTTTGAAGTGCACTCTGTGTGCATCTACTACCCCTCCAACCTCCATCTGGCTGTCATCTACAGCCCCCAGGGCCAGCCACCACCTTCTTCCACCACTTCACCAACTGGCTACTTCATTTCCTTTCTGCTGACATCCCCACTATCATCATGGATTACTTCAACATCCCCATTGACATTTTCCACTCAGTTGTATCTAAACTTCTATCACCCACTTCCTCCTTCGGCCTTGCTTAATGGTTTTCCAAAGCCACACACAAATAGGGCAACACACTGTATCTCATCTTCACCCGCCTCTCTTCCCTATCTAACCTCTCTAACTCACTGCTCCCTCTTTATGACCACAACATGCTTACATTTTCTTCCCTCACCTCTCCATGTCCACAATGCCCACTCCACAAACTTGCACACCCACGCAGAAATCTCAAACACCTTGATCTGCACTCACTCTCTGAATCCCTTCTCCCTCTTGCAGACATAAGTTCCTTACACAATGCAGATGCTGTTGCCACTTTATATAAGACCTCAACAGCTGCAGCTCTCAAATCGATCGCCCCCCCTCACACATACCAAAGCTCGTACAATCAACAGGAAAACCCTGGCACGCCAACCTGACTAAAGAATTGAGTTGGGCTTCCAGAGTTTTTGAGCAGAGATGGAAAGGATCCCATTCCACTACTACTATCAAGTCCACACTCACTCCAGCAAAACAAACCTACTTCTCATCTTTCATATCCTCCCTGTCTCAAAACCATAAACAGCTATTCAACACTTTCAATTCTCTCCTCCATTCACGTCACCTCCTCCCTCTCATCCCAGCGGAAGACTTTGTCTCATTCTTCAAGCAGAAGATTGATAACTTCAGACAAAGCTTTTGCCTGAAGTCCCCACATCCCCTCATCATAACTACTCAGCCCTCCTCATCCAAAACTAGCTTCTCCCCCATTACGGAAGATCAACTTTCCTCTCTACTCTCCAAATCACATCTCCCCACCTGTGCACTTGAGCTGATCCCTGCCTACCTTATCCCAAACTTCACCACAGTCTTCATTCCAGCACTAACCCATCTCTCCAACCTCTCACTAATAACTGGCGTCTTCCCCTCATCCTTCAAACATGGCTCGATGATACCATCCTCAAAAAGCCCTCTCTTGACCCATCCTCTCTGTCTAGCTATTGGTCCATATAATTTCTCCCCTATGCTTCAAAACTATTGGAACCACACGTCCATTTTGAACTGTTCTCCCAGCTCCTCTCCAACTCCCTCTTCGACCACTTGCAATCTGGCTTCCTATCACATCATTCCACTGAAACTGCCCTGACTAAAGTCACCAATGTCCACTAGTTGGGCCCAGTTTTTCTCAGCCCTTATCCACATGCATTTCACTTGACAAACGGTAAGGTTTTTAACCCCTTCACCCCCAAGGGTGGTTTGCACGTTCATGGCCGGGCCAATTTTGACAATTCTGACCACTGTCCCTTTATGAGGTAATAACTCCGGAATGCTTCCATGGATCGTGGTGATTCTGACATTGTTTTCTCATGACATATTGTACTTCATATTAGTGGTAAAATTTCATTCATATAACTTACGTTTATTTGTGAAAAAACGGAAATTTGGCGAAAATTTTGTAAATTTTGCAATTTTTCAAATTTGAATTTTTATGCCCTTAAATCACAGAGATACAGCACACAAAAAACTTAATAAGTAACATTTCCCACATGTTTACTTTACATCAGCACAATCTTGGAACCAAAATTTTTTTTTGTTAGGAAGTTATAAGGGTTAAAAGTTGACCAGCGATTTCTCATTTTTACAACATCATTTTATTTTTACGGACCACATCACATTTGAAGCCACTTTGAGGGGTCTATATGATAGAAAATACCCAAAAGTGACACCATTCTAAAAACTGCACCCCTCAAGGTGCTCAAAACCACATTCAAGAAGTTTATTAACCCTTCAGGTGCTTCATAGGAATTTTTTGAATATTTAAAAAAAAAAAAATGAACATTTAACTTTTTTTCACAAAAAATAATTCAGGTTCAATTTTTTTTATTTTACCAAGGGTAACAGGAAAAAATGCACTGCAAAAGTTATTGTGCAATTTGTCCTGAGTACGCTGATACCTGATATGTGGGGGGGAACCACTGTTTCGGCGCATGGCAGAGCTCGGAAGGGAAGCAGCGCCATTTGACTTTTTTGGCTGGAATTGAGATCGGACACCATGTCGCGTTTGGAAAGCTCCTGATGTACCAAAACAGTGGAAACCCCCACAAGTGACACCATTTTGCAAACTAGACCCCCCAAGGAACTTATCTAGATGTTTGGTGAGAACTTTGAACCCCCAAGGGTTTCACAGAAGTTTATAACGTACAGCCGTACAATTATAAAATCATATTTTTTCCACAAAAATGATCTTTTCACCCTCAATTCTTACTTTCCCAAGGGTAACAGGACCCTAAAAGTTATTGTGCAATTTGTCCTGAGTACGCTGATACCCCATATGTGGGGGTAAACCACTATTTGGGCGCATGGCAGAGCTCGGAAGGGAAGCAGCGCCATTTGACTTTTTTGGCTAGAATTGAGATCGGACACCATGTCGCGTTTGGAAAGCCCGATGTACCTAAACAGTGGAATCCCCCCACAAGTGACCCCATTTTGGAAACTAGACCCCCTAAGGAACTTATCTAGATGTGTGGTGAGCACTTTAAACTCCCCCAGTGCTTCACAGAAGTTTATAACGCCCGGGTGTGAAAATAAAAAAATCGTGTTTTTTCCACAAACATGATCATATAGTCCCCAATTTTTTTATTTTCCCAAGGGTACCAGGAGAAAATGGACCCCAACAGTTGTTGTCCAATTTGTCCTGAGTACACTTATACCCCATATGTGGGAGAAAACTACTGTATGGGCAAACGTCGGGGCTCGGAAGGGACGTAGTGACGTTTTGGAATGCAGACTTTGATGGAATGGTCTGCGGGTGTCATGTTGCCTTTGGAGAGCCCCTAATGTACCTAAACAGTGGAAACCCCCCACAAATGACACCATTTTGGAAATTAGACCCCATAAGGAACTTATCTAGATATGTGGTGAGCACTTTGAACCCCCAAGGGCTTCACAGAAGTTTATAATGCCCGGGCGTGAAAATAAAGAAATCATATTTTTTTCCCACAAAAATGATATTTTTGCCCCCAATTTATTATTTTCCTAAGGGCAACAGGAGAAATAGGACCCCAGAAGTTGTTTTGCAATTTGTCCTGAGTAGGCTGATACCCCATATGTGGGGGTAAAACACTGTTTGGGCACATGGCAGAGCTTGGAAGGGAAGGAGCACCATTTGACTTTTTCAGTGCAGAATTGGCTGGAATTGAGATCAGACGCCATGTTGCGTTTGGAGAGCACCTGATGTGCCCAAACAGTGGAAACCTCCCAATTTTAACTCCAACCCTAACCCCAACACACCCCTAACCCTAATCTCAGACCTAACCCTAGCCCTAGCCCTAACCCTAATGGGAAAATGGAAATAAATACATTTTTTTAATTTTATTATTTTTCCCTAACTAAGGGGGTGATAACGGGGGGTTTGATTTACTATTTATGGCTGTTTTTATTTTTGGCAGCTGTCACACGCTAAAAGACGCTTTTTATTGTAAAAATAGTTTTTGCATCACCACATATTGAGAGCTATAATTTTTCCTTATTTTGACCCACCGAGTCATGTGA
Organism: Dendrobates tinctorius; assembly: GCF_039654945.1. NCBI lineage: Eukaryota > Metazoa > Chordata > Amphibia > Anura > Dendrobatidae > Dendrobates > Dendrobates tinctorius. The sequence goes on from NW_027361808.1 coordinate 11,099,476, forward strand.
GGTCTTACTTTTTGCGGGATGAGTTGATGTTTTTATTGGTATCATGTTCGGTCACGTGACATTTTATGATCGCTTTTTATTCCGATTTTTGGGACGCAGAATGAACAAAAAACAGCGTTTCATGAATTTCTTTTGGGGGGTGCGTTTACACCGTTCCGCGTGCGGTAAGATTGATAAAGCGGTTTTATTCTTCGGGTCAGTACGGTTACAGCGATACCTCATTTATGGCTTTTTTTTATGTTTTGACACTTTTATGCAATAAAAACAATTTTATATAAAAAATAATTATTTTTGCATCGCTTTATTCTGCGAGCTATAACTTTTTTATTTTTTCTCTGATGATGCTATGTGGTGGCTCGTTTTTTGCGGGACAAGATGACGTTTTCAGCGGTACCATGGATATTTATATGCGTCTTTTTGATCGCGCGTTATTGCACTTTTTGTTCGGCGGTATGATAATAAATCATTATTTTTTGCTTCGTTTTTTATTTTTATTTTTTTAAGGGGTTCGCTAAAGGGGTTAACAAATGGGACAGTTTTATAGGGCAGGTCGTTATGGATGCGGCGATACCAAATATGCTTACTTTTATTGTTTTTTTTCTTTATTTCCAAAAAATGAATTAATTAGGGAATATGTTTTTTTTTTTTTAACTTTATTAGGTTGTCCCGGGGGGGGGACATCACTGTCCTGTGACAGATCGCTGATCTGTCACATCACAGATCACTGTGACAGATCAGTGATCTGTCACAGGCATAGACGCAGACTTCCTCATACCTGCGCTTTGCAGGCACTGAGGAAGTCAGCTCCCTGCAGGCCCCCGAAGGTCTCCGTCGCCATCTTGGATCCGGGGACCTGCAGGGAAAGAGCCCCTCGCAGCAGCGCTGCACATTGCGCTGCTATGGGGGGCTCAGGGAAGCACAGAGGGAGACCCCTCCCTGCCGATGCTTCCCTTTAACCCCCGGTACACCGCGATCGTCTTTGATCGGGGTGTGCAAGGGGTTAACGTGTCGGGGCGGTCCGTGACCGCCCCTGACACATAGTGCCGGGTGTCAGCTGTGATAATCAGCTGACACCCGGCCGCAATCAGCGGCGCTCACCACGTTGGCGCCGCTGATCGCGCTAGACGTACTATCCTGTCCATGGGCATAGGGGCCCGGGTCCCATGGACGGGATAGTACGTCTGATGTCAGAAAGGGGTTAATATTAGAGTTAGGGCAATTCCAATTACAGTTGCCTTAAAGAGGCGGGATGGCTCCGGACGAGAGGCCGCGGTCATCAGGCTCCGGACATCTGGCAGCGACCTAGAAAGGAACCCAAGCAGTCTGGTGCAAACCCCGCCAGGTTGGACTGGAACCGGCAGGGAATTGCACTGAATAACCAGCTGAGCACAGAGTAGCAGAAACTCAGCGGATACCCAGGACTGCTACTTCCAAGATGAACCCAGGTTAAATCACAGCAAGTCAGGTAGCAAAGAGTCACAGTCACTGGGCAATAGGGTTCAAGACACGGAAGGACCTCAGGAACATCACACAGAGGACACAGTTCAGACAGGGTCGGGTAAAGGAGCAGATCCAGGATTCAGGAAACAAGACACAACATGGACGGGCCTGGATATGCAGCCTGCAGGAAAGGTGATCTGGATATTATGCCCCCAGAGCAGGCCAAGATATAAGACACAATTCAGACAGGGACAGGTGCAGGAACAGATCCAGGAAACAAGACACAACATGGACAGGCCTGGATATGCAGCCTCCAGGAAAGGTGATCTGGGTATTCTGTCCCTAGAGCAGGCGGAGATACAAGACACAGTTCACACAGAGACAAAGAGCATCAGCTCCCCCAGAACTGATCAGAATCAGAGCAGGAGCTGAACACAAAAACTCACATGGCTAGGTTCAGGAACTCAATGTGAAGCTCTGGCAACGCCCCTCAGGACAGGGAACTTTTACATAGGAGCTGCCTCACAGCGATAGGCTGGAACAGCACTTTAAGCACACACATTCATCATAAAAGCAGGGGAGGTGTGGCCGCACACACCCTAAGCAAAGCCAAACACAAATCAGCATTGCAAAGGACACCTGGTGAGCTGCAAGCCTGAACACACGTGGTAAGGCTGGTTTCACATTAGTGCTTTTTAAACGCACGCACGGCCGGGGGTAGCTCCGCCCCTGAGCCGGCTCTCTGCCCGGCGTGCCCGCCCCTTGCTTGTAGCGCCGCCTCCTAGCGCACAGCGGCGCCTGCGATCGGCGCACCCTATCTTTAGCATAGGGTGCGCAGATCGTGCGCAGGCCGTGCGCTAGTTGCGCTTTGACCTGCGCTGCGTACTTTTGTCGGTGCGCCGTGCGCGCCAAAATCCAAAAAGTTTGATTTTGGCGCGCACGGCGCACCGTCAAAAGTGCGCAGCGCAGGTCAAAGCGCAACTAGCGCACGGCCTGCGCACGATCTGCGCACCCTATGCTAAAGATAGGGTGCGCCGATCGCAGGGGCCGCTGTGCGCTAGGAGGCGGCGCTACAAGCAAGGGGCGGGCACGCCGGGCAGAGAGCCGGCTCGGGGGCGGAGCTACCCCCGGCCGTGCGTGCGCTTAAAAAGCGCTAATGTGAAACCACCCTAAGCCATACACAATGCAAAGGACCTTTTAATCCACGGATAGCTTTTCACAGCAGCAGCCAGGGACTGCACCACCAGCGGGTGGTCATGCAGAGCAGCGGAGCCACACACGCATGTACGGCTACGCAGCGGAGCAGGGAACTGAGCAGCATTCATAAAGGTAACAGACAACAGTATCCCTGTTAGGGGAAAAGGAGCAAAGGGTTAATGCAGAGACATGCAGAGTAACGCCGGGGAAGCAAAGTACAAACACACTGGCGTTACAGAGTAGATATGTACACCCATGTTGGTAACCTCCCCGCAACCCGGATTCCTTAGTTTTCCGGTAGCTGTATACAGTGAGATAGGAAAGGACACATGCCCACTAAATGGCCCTTTCTACCACAGTAAAAACATACTGCCCCTTTGCGCCGAACAACAGACTGCTTTCCAGAATGAGTTGCACCTCCCAACTGCATAGATTGCTCACATGACTCAGACCAGGTTTTCTTTGGCTTTGGACATTAGAGTGTCTCTTTATGTCTCTGGTGAAGATGACAATTCACCCGGATAGCCATAGACATAGCCGCATCAAGGGAAACTGGTGTCTCATACAGAGCTAAGGCAGCCTTCACTCACTTACTGATAGCCCTTCACATAACTGGTATGGAATGCGGGGTTGTTCCACTTAGTGTCCGTGAACCTCCAACGAAACTCGGAGTAATACTACTCCACCGGATGGTCTTCCTGCTGAAGTTGACATAGTGTGGACTCAATGTTAAACACAAAAATTGTCCAAAATGTTACAATACTCTATGTCACTGGGCTGCACTTGATGAAAACGTACAAATGCTCAAACAGAACTAATACCAGAACAACCATATAATTGCTGGCATAGAAATAGAAGTGACCAACAATACAAAGGATAAAAAAATAATTTTTATTACAGAATTATTAAAAATATTTAAAATATAGGATAAGGTGCTGAAATGGAAAATGGCAGCAAAAAGAAGGTCAAACAATGTAATCGATGGCCAAAGTACAATGATAAATAAATGAGCTAAGCTAAGATGGTTGCCCCCAGCTGTCAGGGATTTATAATATCTCACCAATTGTCACAAAATTACTATTTATTAGTGGTTGTTGGTCCTATAACCACCCACAACTTTTGTTTCCAAGATTCTGTTCCGGTTTTGGAATTTTCAGCTCTCTGGCACCCCCCTTAACCTCAGGTCAGTCAGGGAACTACACCTTGGATAAGTAGTCGCCAGAAAGGCTGCCTTGCCGTGTACTGGCTATTGGGCACTCTGCAGTGAGGGCGGTATGTATATTCCCAGTCTCAGGGCGGGTAATACACACATAAAACCGCCTTCCATCATGGCCAGAGTCTGCCAAATCCCCAGAACACTGTGATACCACCAGCTCCTTGTTCTACATTGAAATCAATATCAGGTCAGGAGCCAACCCACATGGTAGCATAATTAGTGCGGAGAGCGTGGCAGTACGTTGTAGAGCAAGGAGAAATGAAACTAGTAAATTTATAGATTTACTCCATAAAGGATAGGCAGTGTTTACAAAAATAGAAAAGACTAGATGGAGGCCCAATTGTTACGAATGAGTCATCGGAGGAGGAAAAAACAAAAATGCAAGCTAAGTCCAGAAAACCGGAGAGGTTGGTAGCTAGCGGATTGCAGACCCCTGATCCTATTCACAACAACTAGCAGTAGCCGTGGAGCATTCCTACGGTGGTCCTAGACGCCTCTTCACAGCCGGAGAACTAAATAAGCATAAAGAAAGAAAGGGGAAATCTAAACTGCCCCAGAGCATACAACAAAGCAATAGACATCCCCCAACATGTATTGTTGGTGAAAACAGGTGAAAACACAAACACAGACAGAAAGACAGGCAGAGCAAACGATGGGGCCCAACTAACTAGATAGGAAAGGACAGAAAAGATGCTGGCTGCAATCCGTAAAAACCCTACCAAAAATGTCCCAACACGTCTGATAGGAAAAACGGCCCTGAAGTCACTAGACTTCAAAATCCCTATATCAGCACTCTGATATATTCTGAAGACAGAGCAAAAGAGATTTAACCGATCAGGGACAAAAATGGAAATTCAGCAGAGCCCCAGCCGGGGCTGGCAGAACACAAAACTAATCAAATCAGACAAAATCTCATGGAACAATAACAGAGCAAAACTTAGCTTTAGAAGACAGGAACTGAAATGGAGGCCAGAGCTCAGAGCAGAGAAATCACCAGCAACCCTACAGGGCGTCGGCTGCCTTATATCCACTCAGAGATTCCGGATGTCCAATCGCAATCCACCTGTTCAGGTGACAGGTTTCTCCCAAGATGTCTTTGAAGTTAAGGACATTCTTGCCATGAAGAGATCTAGAGGTAAAACCTTTTTCTTAATCGATTGGAAAGGTTTTGGCCCAGAGGAAAGATCTTGGGAGCCCCGGGAGAACGTTCAGGCTCCTCAGATTTTGGCAAAGTTCCTGTCCGGCCTTAAGAGGAGGGGGCGTAAGAAGGGGGGTACTGTCATGCTTACCGCGGCTCCCGTGCCCGCCGCCTCCTTCGTGTCCGCGGCTCCTGCCGCTGCTCCCGTTCCTGGTCCCGCGCTGGCCACGGCCTCCAGGCGCGTCCGCCGCTCCCTGCGCGCTCCCGCGGCAGGCGCGCGTCCTCAGGCTTTCCTGCGCCCTGCTTCGCGGTCTGTCCGCCGCTCCCGGTGCGCTCTGTAACAGGCGCGCGCGCGCCCGCTCTCATTGCGTCCTGCCCCGTGGTCAGCTTCTCTGACCAGCCCAGGACGCATGCGCGCCTCATCCCAGACCTCAGCACAGTCTGGCTCAGCCCTTCTCTCCGCCTCTGTGACCCTGGAGGCCTGACCTGGAAGTCCTGCCCCTTTCTGACCCGTGCCTGATTATCTATTGTGTTCCACGACAGATTCTCGGGTCCCCCGGCTCCTGCGTTTTCTCTCGCTAGCACCCAGCCTTGTGCCTTTCCCGCCTTGTGTATTCTGCTGATCTCTCTCCATCTTGCATTCCCTTCCAGAGTCCGCCATTCCTGTCCGTTCCTGCCTACACCCGTGTGTGCCTTCCTGATCCGCTCCTGTCAACTCCGGTTCCTCCTGCCTGCTCTCCGTTCAGTCCTGCAGCCGTCTCTCCTGTGCTCGCCAGCCTGCCGGCCAGCTCCGTGTTCGCCTGTCTACTCCTCCAGTTGTCCCCAAGTACCAGCTTCCGTGGCGATAGTCTCCTCTGGGCCTGCCCCTAACACTCCCTGTATAGGGGGTGGTACACCTGGCCTGCTCGCCCGGGGGTAGGTTCGTCATCGCGGTCCTGTGGGTTCACCTTTGGAGTCTCCACAGCTTCACAACCACAAGTGTCAAAATTAAAATCTAAATATAAGAATTACTATTGCGCTCAGAGACTCTGCATTATGTAGGGCGAATGCCTAGAGGATTTTCATAGAAATGGCTCTATTCAATATGCACTAACAAAATATGCAGCCAAAAGAACAAAACCTGATAAAAATAGAGTATGGCAAATTCACATAACATACAATTAAAATACCAGTGTGCTAGTTTAAAAAATGATTACCTCCTATGTAAGATATTAGACAGTCCACAGCGTGCCAGGAAAAAGGGAAGACAGAGAGGAGGCGGTGATTCAAACCATTGCTGTCCCTCGTTCACTTGAGCGATGAGAAGCAATAGTCCAATGTTATGTATCTATAACAAGTCGGACTATTGCTTCTCATCGCTCAAGTGAACGAGGGACAGCAACGCTTTGATTCACCACCTCCTCTCTCTTTCCTTTTTCCTGGGATGCTGTGGCCTGTCTCATATCTTTGTTAAATATACATATTCTGGTATATTTACTTATTCATGACTTGTTACCAGATGTGATACTCTAAAATATGACTGTCATGATCCAGGACGTGGTTTCACTTTGGCCCGTCCTGATCAGACTGGGGGTTTATTGCTCTGCCTCTCTCTGACAGTGTTAGGCTGGTTTCACATTAGCGCTTTTTAAGCGCACGCACGGCCGGGGGTAGCTCCGCCCCCATGCCGGCTCTCTGCCCGGCGTGCCCGCCCCTTGCTTGTAGCGCCGCCTCCTAGCGCACAGCGGCGCCTGCGATCGGCGCACCCTATCTTTAGCATAGGGTGCGCAGATCGTGCGCAGGCCGTGCGCTAGTTGCGCTTTGACCTGCGCTGCGCACTTTTGACGGTGCGCCGTGCGCGCCAAAATCCGAAAAGTTTGATTTTTCGGATTTTGGCGCGCACGGCGCACCGTCAAAAGTGCGCAGCGCTGGTCAAAGCGCAACTAGTGCACGGCCTGCGCACGATCTGCGCACCCTATGCTAAAGATAGGGTGCGCCGATCGCAGGCGCCGCTGTGAGCTAGGAGGCGGCGCTACAAGCAAGGGGCGGGCACGCCGGGCAGAGAGCCGGCTCGGGGGCGGAGCTACCCCCGGCCGTGCGTGCGCTTAAAAAGCGCTAATGTGCAACCAGCCTTAGGCGTCAGATTCCAGACACTGCACGGTGGGAATCCAGAGCCAGACATCCAGCCGTCTCCCATTCTCCGACCACTCCCGGTGCTGCTCAGCAATCACAGCAAGCCAGGCGTGCTACTCAGACTTGCTCTGACAGCCTGGATGTTGCTGCCACCTCTGGTGCAGCAATGGTAGCGCATCCTGTTCTGCAGGGAACCGCTCCAGAGGCTAAGTCCTCATGCCGTGCTACTGGGCATGCCCGCAAGGTGACCTCTCACTGGAGAGCAGGGGTCACATGCTCAGGTCCTGCGTCGGAAGCGCATGGCTATAAAAAGCCCGCATGGCGGCTCGGCCATGCGCTAGTGTAGCATATTATGCTGTGTGTGTATGGTGATGGATGCATGGACTGGTGACTGACTTATTATGAAACCCCTTCTCTTGGATAATACGATTGGTGACTGTGTGTTGGGTTAGTCAGCTCCAGGTTGTGGCAAGGTACATGCCATTGTGCGATCCACGCCTACACTAGCGTCTGTCGGTGCCCGGTTCTCGGCGCCGACACTTGCGGCTTTAGCTGCCGCTGTGCTGCAATACCAGCAGCTATTGGTGTTCGCGGCTGCGACGCCAAACGCCGGCTCCTGTGACGTTAACAGGGCCAGCGTCTTTGCATATATTTTTGCCAAGCGACTCTGTGTCTGAACAGAGCCGCTCCTAGCGTTCGGGTGACGTTAACCCGTGCGCACTATGGCACCTTCTGGTGCCTCTGCCATTGTCCAGCAGCGGTCTAGTCACCTACCGCACGGTGGACCCCGGGCGGCGAACGCACCTCCTATTATTTATATTTGGTGCATTCCGCCCTCCCTAGCATTACACTAGCGCCAGGGTCTAGCTGGCAATGGCAGACGTGCAGCAGTTGCAGCGCTATATTCGGCAGCTGGAGAGCAGGTTGGCGGCTATTGAGAGCGCCAACTCAGCAGCGAATACCGCGCTAGCTGCTGCCCAGTCGCCGAAGCTGTCTCACGTGCGCCCTCTCTTTTGCCCATGCCGACACTTTCTCGCCTCCCGCTTCCCGACAAATTTTCGGGTGACAGCGCCACCAGTAGGGGATTCGTCAGTCAGTGCTCAATTCAGCTTGAGTTACTGGCTGCACGGTTTCCTACAGAGCGGGCTAAGGTGGGGTTTATTGTGTCACTTTTGTCTGGCAGAGCATTACAGTGGGCCACGCCATTGTGGGAACGTGATGATCCCGTGGTTCAGGGTGCTGCGCAGTTCCTCGCGGCCCTGAAGCAGGTCTTTTTGGGACCACGGATCGCGCACGACACCTCTTTACAATTACTCTCCCTAACACAGGGGTCACTCTCGGTCAGCCATTATGCCGTCCGGTTCCGGACATTGGCTTCCGAGTTAGAGTGGCCGGACAAAGCCTTAGTCCCGGTGTTTTGGAGAGGGTTGGCTGAGCACGTTAAAGACGCTCTAGCTACCAGAGAGGTTCCCACAAGTCTGGAGGATTTGATTGCCGTTTCCACCCGCATTGACCTCCGGTTTACGGAGCGCGGGCTGGAACGGGCACAATCCAGACGTAGGGTTAACTTGGCTCCCACATTCACCGAACCACTAATATACCCCGCTCAGGAGCTTTCACCCTCTGAACCTATGGAGGTGTCTCGCACCGGCTCTAAGCCACGACCGATGTGAAATCTGCACGTTGCTATCAGTGCCGACAGTTTGGTCACCCGGCTAGCACGTGTCCTCTGCGGGCGAAAAGGTGTCCACGCCCAGTGGCCGTAGGTAGTGGGCAGTCCAATATGAAACCCTTCTCACCCAAACCGGTTTTCTGGGGCATCTTAGACAGTGGGTCCTCCACCTGGGAGGCAGAGGTTACCGTGGACTCTGGGGCTGAGGGGAACTTTATGTCTTCTACCTTCGCCCAGAAACACGCCATTCCCCTGGTATTATTACCTCAGCCTCTGACCATCAGGGTGGTTAACAGAGCACCGTTACCCTCTCAGGTGACCCATCAGACAGCTCCACTAGGGCTCACTATCTCACCCTCTCATCATGAGACTCTGTCCCTGCTAATCCTGCCAGACGGCATCGATCAGGTGCTGCTCGGGGTTCCCTGGCTTCGGTGCCACTCTCCTCATATCGAGTGGGCGACAGGGAAGATACTGGCCTGGAGCAAGGACTGCGAGGGGAGATGTCTGAGGGGCAGTCTTCAGGTGGCTTCCACTGAAGTGCCTGTGGATCTCTCCGCACTACCTAAACTCTACCACCAATACGCGGACGTCTTCTCCAAAAAATCTGCAGAGACGCTCCCGCCGCACCGTCCTTACGACTGCCCGATAGACCTCATGCCAGGCACAGAACCTCCTAGAGGCTGTGTGTATCCACTATCTCTCCCTGAGACTGAAGGTATGTCACAATACATCCGGGAGAACCTGGCTAGAGGCTTTATCAGAAAGTTGGTGTCACCGGCTGGTGCAGGGTTCTTCTTCGTTCAGAAGAAGAGCGGAGAGTTACGCCCCTGCATTGACTACAGAGGTCTCAATGCGATCACGGTTAAAAACAAATACCCTCTACCGTTGATCTCTGAGTTGTTTGACAGCTTGCGAGGGGCCCAGATCTTTACTAAGTTGGATCTGCGAGGGGCATACAACCTGATCCGCATTCGCGAAGGACACGAATGGAAGACAGCTTTTAATACCAGGGATGGCCATTACAAATATCTGGTTATGCCTTTTGGCCTTTGTAATGCGCCAGCTGTCTTCCAGGATTTTGTCAACGACGTCTTCCGCGACATGCTTTCTACCTCGGTGGTGGTATATCTGGATGATATACTCATCTTTTCGCCAGATTTGACTACACACCGGAGGGTGGGTCTTCGACCGTCTGCGGGCGAATTCCCTCTTTGCCAAGCTGGAGAAGTGCCAGTTTGAGCAAGAGTCCTTGCCGTTCCTGGGCTATATCATCTCGGCCCAGGGGCTGGCCATGGATCCTGCCAAACTGCAAGCGGTAATGGACTGGCAAGAACCTCATTCACTCAAAGTGGTGCAGCGCTTTCTGGGGTTCGTGAACTATTACCGCCAGTTTATACCACACTTTTCCACCCTGGTAGCTCCTTTGGTTGCTCTCACCAAAAAAGGAGCTAACCCCAACGCTTGGTCTGAACAGGTCTCCAAGGCCTTCTCGGCTATAAAGTCTCATTTTGCTGGCGCTCCCATCCTACATCGTCCCGATGTGAACAAGCCATTTATACTAGAGGTAGATGCCTCCTCTGTCGGGGCAGGAGCAGTTCTTTTCCAAAAGGACGCTCAAGGTCGGAAGCATCCCTGCTTCTTCTCAAAGACCTTCTCACCGGCAGAGAAGAATTACTCCATCGGTGACAGGGAGCTGCTAGCCATGAAGTTGGCCTTTTCAGAATGGAGACATCTCCTGGAGGGGGCTCGGTTTCCCTTCCAGGTATATACGAACCATAAGAATCTGGTCTATTTACAGACTGTCCAGCGCCTGAACTCTCGTCAGGCTAGGTGGTCACTCTTCTTTTCCCGCTTCCGCTTCACCCTGCACTACCTTTCTGGAGAGAAGAACGTCCGTGCGGATGCTCTCTCATGCTCGGTGGTCTCGGCGGAAGAAGGAGAGGCTGAGCCTCGGTTAATTCTCCCGCCGGAGAGTTTTCGACCGTGGCTCCAGTCGCTCTCGAGTCAGTGCCACCAGGCAAGACCTTGGTGCCTCCTCAACTACGGCCGGAGGTCCTCGCCTGGGCACATGCCTCCAGGGTGGGTGGTCATTTTGGCAATAAACGGACCACCGAACTCCTGGCAAGGTCATATTGGTGGCCACATATGGCTCGAGATGTCAAGGAATACGTGCAAGCATGCGTCTCGTGTGCTCGAAACAGACCCTCTAGACAGAGGCTGGCGGGGCTGTTGTATCCCCTGCCAGTGGCGTATAGACCGTGGGAGATGGTTGGCATGGATTTCATAGTTGGCCTGCCCAAGTCTGGTGACAGTACGGTCATCTGGGTGGTCACCGACCATTTTTCCAAAATGGTGCACCTGGTGCCACTCGCACGCCTGCCTTCCACTCGAGGTCTGGCCACTTTGTTTATTAAGCACGTATTCCGTTTGCATGGCAAGCCGGACAAAATCGTGAGTGACCGAGGTCCCCAGTTTGCGTCTCGGTTTTGGAGGGAGCTCTGCAGCCTACTCAGCATCGAGCTAAATCTGTCCTCCGCCTACCATCCCGAGACGAATGGCTTGGTCGAGAGAGCCAATCAGACCTTGGTCACCTATCTACGGCATTTTGTCTCTATTGAGAAACTGGGTCTGAGCAGAAAAAGTAAATTAATGTGCATGCAAAATGTAATTGCATATGAACACATGACCTTTACACAGAGAAAACCAAAAGCAAAGCACAAAACAAATATCCTGGAATAAAAAGTAAAAAAAATATATATTGCAAAAATTGCATGAAGGTAGTAATAATAGTAATAATAAGGGTATTTAGTTAACATAATTTTGATCAAAATAATGTAGAAGCCATCCCGCCACGTCACGGCAACCCCTTGTGGGACAGTCCTAACTCTTGTATTTAAAACCTTTCCACTTGTCAAGTGACGTAAATGTGAACAAGGACAGATGGACTGAACCACCAGTAATAGTATAGGCCAGACAGGATGGATTTTCCAACTCAGAAACAGGGCGGTCACACCCTTATATGCACAGAATGCACATTGAAACAAATGAGAAACTGGATCTGAGCAGAAAAAGTAAATTAATGTGCATGCAAAATGTAATTGCATATGAACACATGACCTTTACACAGAGAAAACCAAAAGCAAAACACAAAACAAATATCCTGGAATAAAAAAGTAAAAAAAATATATATTGCAAAAATTGCATGAAGGTAGTAATAATAGTAATAATAAGGGTATTTAGTTAACATAATTTTGATCAAAATAATGTAGAAGCCATCCTGCCACGTCACGGCGGGATCAAAATTATGTTAACTAAATACCCTTATTATTACTATTATTACTACCTTCATGCAATTTTTGCAATATATATTTTTTTTACTTTTTTATTCCAGGATATTTGTTTTGTGTTTTGCTTTTGGTTTTCTCGTCATTTTGTCTCTGCCAGGCAGGATGACTGGGCATCCTTGTTAACTTGGGCTGAATTTGCCCTAAACAATGCGGTGGCTGATTCCACTGGACAGACGCCCTTCCTCTTAAACTGCCAACATCCACGCGTCCCTGTCCCGATGCCAGTGTCCTCCACTGACTCCAGGGTGTCAGACTGGGCAGTGGAGGCCCGGGACATCTGGGATCGCACTCAGGATGCTATCCGTGCCTCTAAGGAGAGGATGAGGGCGTCCGCTGACATGCATCGGCGACCCGCTCCAAGCTTCTCCCCTGGCGACATGGTGTGGCTCTCCACCCGAAACATCAAACTACGGGTCGAGTCCCCTAAGTTCGCGTCGCGATATATTGGACCTTTCAAGGTCCTTGAGCGAATTAGCTCGGTGGCCTACCGCCTGGCTCTTCCTCCACATTTAGCCATTTCGGACGTATTTCATGCGTCCCTCCTCAAACCAGTTCACATGGTCCGGTTTTCTGAGTCATCGGCCGGGTCGTCAGACTTATCGTCTGACGAGTTTGAGGTTAATGCCATCGTAGGGCGCAGGTTTGTCCGTGGCAAAAAATTTTATTTAGTGGATTGGAAGGGTCATGGGCCTGAGGCTCGAACCTGGGAGCCGGTGGAGAATATCCACGCACCGCTCCTGATCGCGGCTTTTCAGCGCAGAGGGGAGGGGGCCTTAGGAGGGGGGGTAATGTTAGGCATCGGATTCCGGACACTGCACGGCAGGAATCCAGAGCCAGACATCCAGTGGTCTCCAATTCTCCTCCGACCGCTCCCGGTGCTGCTCAGCAATCACGGCGAGCCAGGCGTGCTACTCAGACTTGCTCTGACAGCCTGGATGTTGCTGCCACCTCTGGTGCAGCAATGGTAGCGCATCCTGTTCTGCAGGGAACCGCTCCAGAGGCTAAGTCCTCATGCCGTGCTACTGGGCATGCCTGCAAGGTGACCTCTCACTGGAGAGCAGGGGTCACATGCTCAGGTCCTGCGTCGGAAGCGCATGGCTATAAAAAGCCCGCATGGCGGCTCGGCCATGCGCTAGTGTAGCATATTATGCTGTATGTATATGGTGATGGATGCATGGACTGGTGACTGACTTATTATGAAACCCCTTCCCTTGGATAATACGATTGGTGACTGTGTGTTGGGTTAGTCAGCTCCAGGTTGTGGCAAGCTACATGCCATTGTGCGATCCACGCCTACACTAGCGTCCGTCGGTGCCCGGTTCTCGGCGCCGACGCTTGCGGCTTTAGCTGCCGCTGCGCTGCAATACCAGCAGCTATTGGTGTTCGCGGCTGCGACGCCACACGCCGGCTCCTGTGACGTTAACAGGGCCAGCGTCTTTGCATATATTTTTGCCAAGCGACTCTGTGTCTGAACAGAGCCGCTCCTAGCATTTGGGTGACGTTAACCCGTGCGCACTACGGCACCTTCTGGTGCCTCTGCCATTGTCCAGCAGCGGTCTAGTCACCTACCGCACGGTGGACCCCGGGCGGCGAACGCACCTCCTATTATTTATATTTGGTGCATTCCGCCGTCCCTAACAGGCAGAGGGCAGCTATTTAATGTTCACTGGACCTAGGTCCGGTGTCAGTTATACTCCTGCCCTCGGCTGAGTTAGTTGACCTCTTGTATATGTGTGCCTTGTGCCTGATAACTTGTTGCTTGTTTGGTTGTGATCCGGTTCTGTCCCTGTTACGAGTTCTGCCTGCCCCTCTTGTACCGCACCGCTCTCTCGTGTATGACTCTCTGCTTGTGACTCGACTTCTCTCTGCTCGTCCTTTTGGTACCGCACCGCTCTCTTGTGTATGACCTTTGGCTTTGTCTGACCTCCCGTCTGTTTACCCCTCCTGTACCTCGTTTGCCCGTACTGTGTATGACCTCCGTTTTGCCCGACTCTGAGTTTTCTACCTTCCCTGAAAGCAGGATGCTATGCCCTGCCCCCTTGCAGTCACATGACCGTAGGTCCTGTGCCGGCTTGCTAAACTTCAGCGTTCAGGTCCCGTGCATCTGTACTTTCTGGCTGTTCTTGTCCCCAGGGGTCCCTACAGTGCGGGTGAGTCCCTGCTCAGCGGAGGCTGTGCGCTGGCGCTGTCAGGATCCTGATATAACTGACCAATACTATTTTTTTTTCCTCTGCTCCCCTTCCCCTGTGTATGTGATGAATCTTATGCACGCTCTTTCTGAGCAGGTAAAGCACCTGACTCAGATGTCTCAGAAACTCCTTGGAGAACAAGTCCTGGCTCAGTCTCAGAAGCTGATTGCTGACACTGTGCAGGGGGCTTTTTTATCCGGGGCTCGGGATGTTACATTAGTTTCCCCTGAGTCTCCGGTTAAGTTACCGGATATCTTTTCTGGAGATAAAAAAGAAGTCAGAGTTTTCAAGGAGGGCTGTAAGCTTTTTTTTTCATTAAGACCACACTCTTCTGGGGATGAAAGTCAAGAGAGTGGGGGTCATTATGTCTCTGTTAAGGGGCGCCCCCCAAGCTTGGGCTGTCTCCCTTCTGACCACGGCCCCTGAGCGTATGACTGTGGATGCATTTTTTGAGGCCCTGGGGCATATTTATGATGAGCCTGATCGGATGCATATGGCTGAGGACATGGTGATGAGTATGTGCCAGGGGAAGCCCTCAGCCTAGTGGTTTTTGATTTCAGACGCTGGGCTGCTGAGGTCTCCTGGAATGATGCCGCCCTCCGGGGTTTGTTCTGTAAAGGCCTGTCTGAACATCTGAAAGATGCCTTGGCTCTCCACCCTCCACCTGATTCTCTGGAGGAGGCTATGACACAGGCCGTCCGAATGGATCGCAGGCTACGGGCGAGGGGAGTGATGCAAATTGAGACACCATTATTCTCCCAAGGAAGGGGAGCCAGTCCTACATTGGAAATCATGGAGATGGGAACCATCGACCTCAAAGAGAATGAAAGGAGACAATGGTTCATAGGAAAAAGCTGTTTTCCAGGACGTCCACCTGACAGCACCATGGAGGACGTCCTCCTCCTCCTTACAGGGACAGGAATGTACACGAGAGGTTAAAAGGCCCTGTCCCACCCCTTTCCCTCAGTGTCTTTCCTGTCCCTGCACGGAGGGACATACGAGAGGAGCAGGTATCTGAGCAGGTCATATCCACTCTACTGGCCAGCAGGAAACCGGTAACATCCGCAATCTACAGAAAAATATGGAAGAGATTCTGCCTGGAAGGTGGCAGGTCCGACCTCTCGGCAGGTACCCCTGACCTCCCTAGTGTCTTTGACTTTCTGCAGTCAGGATATAATAAAGGGCTTAAACCCAGCACGTTAAAGGTCCAGATTTCGGCTTTGAGCACCTTCTTCGACTACCCTTTAGCCTCCCATCCTTGGGTGGTAAGATTCATAAAGGCCACGCAGCGTCTTTGCCCCACAATTAGGCAGCTCACCCCGCCCTGGGACCTCGGCCTGGTACTCAGATCTTTATGTAGGGACCCCTAATGATAGAATGTCCATTTCGACTCTCTCTCGGAAGACGGCTTTCCTGGTAGCCATTACCACTGCCAAAAGAATAGGGGAGATCCAGGCCCTGTCCACCAAGGATCCATATCTCCAGATCAGAGACGATCATATAACCTTAAGATTAGATCCGGCTTTTATCCCCAAGGTAGCCTCTTACCAAATATAAATCAGGAGATAGTGCTACCATCCTTCTGCAGCAATCCCCGCAATGAGAAAGAACAGCGTCTCCACTCCCTAGACGTAAGACAGGCAGTTATAAGCTATCTAGAGGCCACCAATGACTGGCGTATTGACTCAAACCTGTTCATCCTCTTCGGGGGTAAAAATAGGGGGAGAAAAGCCTCTAAGGCGTCCATCGCAAGATGGATCACCTCAGTAATTTCAGACGCCTACCAGTCGGAAGGCGCCAACCCACCAGATACCTTAAGGGCCCACTCTACTAGGGCAGTTTCAGCCTCCTGGGCCGAGCGCGCAGGCGCCTCAGTCGAGCAGATTTGTAGAGCGGCAACTTGGGCCAGCCTGAATACATTTTGCAAGCACTACAAACTTGACGTGCTATCAGGCCAACATACCGCATTTGGGAGAAAAGTTCTCCAGGCGGTGATCCCACCCTGAGGAGGTGCTTTGGTACTCTCCATGGTGCTGTCAGGTGGACGTCCTGGAAAATAGGTATTAGACCTACCGGTAATGATGTTTCCAGGAGTCCATCCTGACAGCACGGGTAGTTCCCTCCCTGATAGGTTATGTTATGTTAAGTTATGTCATATGATGTAATATGATGATACCATTAAAAAAGTTATAGCATTATCCACGCTGTGGTACTTGTTAAGTCACTGAGGGAAGGGGGTGGGACGGGGCCTTTTAACCTCTCGTGTGCTTTCCTGTCCCTGTAAGGAGGAGGAGGACGTCCTCCATGGTGTAGTCAGGATGGACTCCTGGAAACATCATTACCGGTAGGTCTAATACCTATTTTCACTGTGGCGATTCTGGACATTGGAAAAAGGATTGCCCCTCCCATCCACTAACCAACAAGCGACTGAGCCAGGGTGATTGTCGCGGAGGTCACCAAGGCTCTCAGGTACCCTTTTCTGCCTTCTCTAAAATGTTGTTGCAAGTGGAACTTTGTTGTGGGAGTGTCTCCATATCCACTTCTGCCTTCGTGGATTGCGGATCGTCATTGAACTTTATTGACTCTGACTTAGTGTCCAGGTGTAAGTTAGGGACAGTTAGGTTGGAGACTCCTATTCACATTGTTGCCATTGACAAAACATCACTGGTTAAGAATGACGTTATGTTTCGTACTGAAGAATTTCTCCTTAAAGTGAGTTCCTTGCACCAGGAACATATTTCATGTTTTGTGATGGACAACCTGCCTGCGGGACTGGGGTTGGGGTTCCCCTGGTTACAATTGCATAATCCGGTGATTAATTGGGAATTTCGGGACATTGTTAAATGGGGTGTCTGTGTCGTCCGTGGGTCTGGAAGGTATTCCGGAGTGCCTGAAAGACTATACGGACGCTTTCTCCGAAAAGGAGGCTGAGGTTTTACCACCACACCGCCCATTTGATTGTGCCATTGACCTAGTTCCAGATGCTAAATTGCCCAAACCCCGTTTGTATAACCTTTCGGGTCCAGAACGGGCTTCGATGAAGGAATATATTTCCGAGAGTCTCCGTAAGGGACACATTTGTCCTTCTGTTTCTCCCGTGGCGGCGGGATTCTTTTTTGTAAAGAAAAAAGACGGTGGCTTATGCCCATGCCTCGATTTTCGTGAGTTAAATAAGATAACTGAGGAATACGTATCCCCTTCCACTTATTCCTGATTTATACAACCAGTTGTCCGGAGCTAAGTGGTTTTCGAAATTAGACCTACGGGGAGCGTATAACCTTATCGAAGTCTGGGACGGAGATGAGTGGAAAACCGCTTTTCTCACTACTGAAGGGTTGTTTGAAAATTTGGACATGCCTTTCGGCCTGACCAATGCTCCAGCGGTCTTCCAAAATTTCATAAATCACGTGTTCCCTGACTTTATTGGACGTTTTTTGGTGGTATATTTGGATGACATATTGATCTACTCTCCTGATAAACAGGCTCACATTGGTCATGTTCGGACAGTTCTCCAAAGGCTCAGGGAGAACTGTCCCTTTGCTAAACTAGAAAAATGTTTATTTTTTGTTCAGGAACTGTCTTTTTTTGGGGTTCATCGTGTCTGCTGAAGGGTATCGCATGGATCCTAATAAGGTGCAGGCCATTGTTGAGTGGGTGCAACCTTGTGATTTGAAGTCTCTGCAGCGTTTCCTAGGATTCGCCAATTACTATCGTAAATTTATAAAGGGGTTCTCACAGGTGGTTAAACCCCTCACAGACATGACTCAAAAGGGGGCCGATATCAAGAATTGGTCAACCGCAGCGGTAGCGGCATTTCAGTTTTTGAAAAAATGTTTCATGTCTGTCCCGGTTCTTATTCAACCGGACCCGTCTGAACCATTTATTTTTGAGGTGGACGCTTCAGAGGTGGGGGTGGGGGCGGTATTGTCCCAGGGACCCGCCACTTTGACCAATTTAAGATCTTGTGCCTTTTTCTCAAAAAAATTCTCCCCTGCGGAGAGAAACTATGATGTGGGGAATCGAGAACTTCTGGCTGTAAAGTTAGCTTTTGAAGAATGGAGGCATTTTTTGGAGGGGGCTGTCCATCCTATAACCGTAATTACGGACCACAAAAACCTAGCCTACATTGAGTCAGCTAAAAGGTTGACTCCCAGACAGGCTAGGTGGTCACTTTTTTTCCCGATTCAACTTCTCAATCGCTTTTCGGCCAGGAACCAAAAATGTCAGAGCGGATGCCTTGTCATGCAGTTTAGATCCGGTGTTCCCCCCGGAACCTCCATCCTCCATTCTTCAGCCTGAGGTGGTGGTGGCAGGTATTTCTAATATGTTGGAACGGGAGATTCGGGAAGCCCAGTCTCTTTCACCTCCGGCTAAGCCGGTGGATAAACTTTTTGTGCCAGCTCAGTTTCGTGTCAAGGTCCTCCAGGAGTTCCATGACTCAGTTCTGGGTGGACATCCAGGGATCTCGGCCACCCGGAAGGCCATTGCTAGAGTATTCTGGTGGTCTTCTTTACCCTTTGATGTTGGGGAATATGTGTCTGCATGTGATGTTTTTGCCCATGCTAAAACCCCCCATAACCGGCCGGCCATGGAATTGGTACCACTGCCAATTCCTGAGAGACCATGGACTCATCTGTCCATGGATTTCATCACCAACCTTCCCCCCTCCAAGGGTAATACCGTTGTTTGGGTTGTGGTGGACAGGTTTAGTAAGCAGGCACATTTTGTACCTTTGGCAGCTCTACCTAATGTGGAAACATTGTCCAAGTTGTTTGTGGTGCGGTTGCATGGGGTACCCTTGAATGTGGTGTCTGATAGGGGAGTGCAATTTGTTTCCAGATTTTGGAGAGCTTTTTGTAAGAGGTTAGGTATTGGTCTGTCCTTTTCATCCGCTTACCATCAAGAGACTAATGGGCAGACCGAGCGGACCAATCATTCTCTGGAGAAAATTCTGCGTTGCTTGACCTCAGCCCGACAGGATGATTGGTGTTCTGTGTTACCGTTGGCCGAGTTTGCATTTAACAACCGCATTAACCAGTCTACGGGTACATCTCTGTTGTGAGTTCATTTTTCCCTTCACCGTTGAGGTCTGATGAACTCCCTCCTCTGGTGAAGGAAGGTAGTGAGGCTGATTACCAAACACCTGGGCAGCTAGATGATGACTGGGTGGCTGGAATTGAGGACTGGATATAAGGCAGCCGACGCCCTTCTGCCTTGCTGGTGATCCTGCTGGATTCTTGGAGACCAGTCTGATTCCTGCGTCTCAAAGCTAAGTTTTTCTGCTCTGCTTTGTACACTTCAGTTTTGTTTTTGTTTTGCCTTGTTTTTTGGGAGTTTTGCCATCCCCGGCCGGGGGCGAGCTGAATTCCATTTTTGTCTCTGATCTGTTGATCTTTTGCTCTGTCTTCAGAATATACCTGAGTGCTGATATAGTTTTTTGAAGCCTAGCGACTTCAGGGCCTGTTTTTCCTATCAGTCGGTTGGCACATTTTGGATAGGGTTTTTGCGGATGGCAGACAGCGGCTTTCCTATCCTGTCCTATTTAGTTAGCTTGGGCCCCATCATTTTCTCAACCTATCTTTCTATCTGTGTTAGTGTTTTCATCTTGCGTCACCGTCATTATATGTTGGGGGCTGCCTATTGCTTTGGGGTCTGCTCTGGGGCAGTTTAGTTTTTCCCCTTTCTGTCTTTAGGCTATGTAGTTCTCCGGCTGTGATCGAGGGGTCTAGGGCACCGTAGGAACCCCCCACGGCTACTGCTAGTTGTTGTGGATAGGTTCAGGGGTCTGCAATCCGATAGCTGCCAACCTCTCTGTTTTTTCTGGACTTAGCTAGTATTTTTTTTTTCCTCCTTCGGTGACTCATCATAACAGAATCACCAGCCATACCGCAGATCCTAGGGTACTCAATAGCAGGAGAGAATTGTAAAAAAAATAAATAAAAGTGTCAGAATTATTATTTTTTTTTTGTGTGCATATTTTTTCCTCTATATCTCTGAGGCCATAGGGGGAATTTTTCTCTCAATGGAGATGAAGCAATTGTCTGATAGTGTGGAGCAGCTCGCTGCTGATGTGCGGGGAATTTCCGCCTATCTTGCTCATTCACATACTGCTGAATCAAAGATTCATACTCCTGATGTGTTTTTTGGGGATAGGTCTAAATTCTTGAATTTCAAGAATAATTGTAAATTATTTTTTGCCTTGAAGCCTAACTCGTCGGGGAACTCCGTGCAGCAGGTTAAAATTGTCATCTCTTTGCTGCACGGCGATCCCCAGGATTGGGCGTTTTCTTTGA
Source organism: Dendrobates tinctorius (assembly GCF_039654945.1). Classification (NCBI taxonomy): domain Eukaryota; kingdom Metazoa; phylum Chordata; class Amphibia; order Anura; family Dendrobatidae; genus Dendrobates; species Dendrobates tinctorius. The sequence continues at coordinate 11,120,083 of NW_027361808.1, forward strand.
AACCTGATGATCTTATTCTGAAAAATGTGAATGCATTTTTTCAAGCCTTGGGGTTGTTGTATGATGAACCTAATGCTATTGATCAGGCTGAAAAGACCCTGTTGGCATTAAGTCAGGGTCGGGATTCGGCAGAGTTGTACTGTCAAAAATTCCGAAAGTGGGCGGTCCTTACTACCTGGATTGAGTGTGCCTAGGCAGCCCTCTTTCGGAAGGGTTTGTCAGAAACTGTAAAAGATACTATGGTGGGATTTCCTGTTCCCTCTGGTCTTGACGATTCTATGTCATTAGCCATTCAGGTGGATCGGCGTTTACGTGAACGCAAAACTACACAAGAGATCTTGCCACCTGTTGAACAAATGTCTGAACCTATGCAATGTGATAGAGTTTTGTCTAGGGCGCAACGTCAGGAGTTCAGAAGGCGTAATAAGCTGTGTTTTTCTTGTGGAGATGCCTCGCATATTATTTCTGTCTGCCCTAAACGAGAGAAACGTTGTGCACACACGTTTTCTGTGGGTGGTGTTCAACCTAAGTTTCTTCTGGCAATTACTCTGATCTGCTCCCTCTCCACATTTTCCGCCAAGGCTTTTGTGGATTCGAGAGCAGCTCTGAACCTGATGGACTTGGATTTTGCTAAACGTTGTGGATTTCCTATGACACCTCTGCGGACGCCTATCCCTTTGAGGGGTATTGATGCTACTCCTTTGGCAAAGAATAAACCACAGTTTTGGACCCAGGTGGTAATGCTGGTCGCCCCAGACCATCAAGAAAATTGCAGATTTTTGATGTTGCATAAATTGCATGATACCATTGTTCTGGGGTTTCCCTGGTTGCCAATCCATAATCCAGTTCTGGATTGGAAATCTTTGTCTGTGGTGAGTTGGGGTTGTCGGTGTGCCCTTAGTGATGCTCCTGTTTTCTCCACCTCTCCCCAGTCGCATGTTGTTCCTGACTATGAGATACTTCCAATCTACATCCATGACGAAGTGGTTCTTAGGGTCACAGAGACCAAATTCCTTGGTGTTATCATCTCTCATGATCTTAAATGGGGGAAAAACGTGGATGCTGTTATAAGAAAAGCACAACAGAGGATGTTCTTCCTGCGTCAGCTGAAAAGATATGGTTTGTCTAAGAATCTGCTGATCTTATTCTTTAATGCTGTCATCAGATCTGTGATTTGTTCCTCTCTGATAGTCTGGTATGGGGGAGCCACTGCGCATGACAAACTCCGCTTACAAAGGACTTTCAGAACAGCAGAGAGAATTATAGGCTCCCCCCTGTCTAAAATCCAGGATCTTTATGATAAGAGTATTCGATCCCACGCATTGAAAATTTCATCCGATCCCTCTCACCCGGGACACTCCTCATTCCAACTACTCCCTTCAGGACGTCGCTTCAGAGTCCCCAAATGCAGTACCAACCGCCATATGAACAGCTTCTATCCACTCTCTGTTCAACAATTAAATCGTCATGTGTAGACTATATACTGTATCTGTCTTGTTAGATGTTACTTGTTGTATCTGTTGTTATATATTATGTTGCCTCTTTGCCACAAAGAATTCCTTGTATATATGTAATATGTACTTGGCGATAATAAATTTGATTGATTGATTGATTGACTATTTGGCTGACTTTTATTATGTATTTAGTGAGAATGAGTCTGCGTCTTTGCCTCCTCATAGGAGTTATGACTGTGCAATTGAGCTGAACCCGGGGTGTAAATTCCCCAAGGGTCGGCTTTTCAATTTATCTGTACCCGAGCACGAGGCTATGTAATCCCATATTAAGGAGTTGTTGGAGAAGGGTCATATTAGACCATCCTCTTCACCCTTAGGTGCTGGGTTTTTTTTCGTGGCTAAAAAGGATGGTTCATTAAGGCCTTGTATTGCCTATCGTGCCCTCAACAAAATTACTGTTAAATATCAGTATCCGTTACCCCTGATTTCTGATCTATTCTCCAGAGTTAAAGGTGCTTGCTGGTTTACCAAGCTTGACCTCAGGGGGGCGTATAATCTTATTCGCATTAAGCATGGGGATGAATGGAAGACGGCGTTTAATACTCCGGAGGGACATTTTGAGTACCTGGTGATGCCTTTTGGGCTCACTAATGCCCCTTCTGTCTTCCAGTGCTTCATGAACGATATATTCCGAGACTTTGTGGATACATTTTTGATTATCTATCTGGATGATATTTTGATCTTCTCCAAGAATTGGGACTCTCATGTGGAACATGTTCAGACTGTGTTCCGGATGTTGAGGGAGAATTCCCTGTATGTCAAGGGATCGAAATGCCTTTTTGGGGTACAGAGGATTTCAATTTTGGGATTTATTTTGCCGTCAACTATTGAAATGGACCCGGCCAAGGTACAGGCCATTTATGATTGGGTTCAGCCCACTTCTTTGAAGGCCCTCCAGAAGTTTTTGGGTTTTGCTAATTTTTATCTTAAATTTATAGCTAATTTTTCTGGTATTGCCAAACCATTGACTGATTTGACTAAGAAGGGTGCTGATGTGCTGAATTGGTCTCCAGAGACTGTTTCTTCCTTTCAGGAGCTGAAGCGGAGGTTCACTTCTGCTCCGGTTTTGCGGCAACCTGATGTCTCACTCCCGTTTCAGTGAAGAGAAAACAGCTGCACTCTGGGAAATTTTGATTTTCAATGCAAAATTTTTTTTTATTATTGAAGACACCACAGGGGAATAGTGCGCTGAGGTAACGTTTCGACCCTATGTCGGGTCTTTTTCAAACCTCACTAAAGTGCCATATGTAGAAGTCCGGTCTGGCAGGGACCAGGCAGAGGTCCTGAGATGAGCTGGAAGCGTGTGTGGCAGCAAGCGCCGTCTGTGGTGTAGTGCAAAATTTTTTTGCATTGAAAATCAAAATTTCCCAGAGTGCAGCTGTTTTCACTTCACTGGATGACTGTCTGGACTAAGTTCCAGGTTCAGCTTGCACCTACCTCATATCCACAGAGTGCACGCCTTGTCTGTATCATCACACCCGTTTCAGGTAGAGGTGGACGCTTCTGAGATTGGTGCAGGAGCTGTGTTGTCCCAAAAAGATCCGGTAACATCTAAAATGAATCCCTGTGCTTTCTTTTCCCGAAAGTTCTCCCCATCCGAACGCAACTATGATGTGGGGAATCGGGAACTGTTAGCCATGAAATGGGCATTTGAGGAGTGGAGACATTGGTTGGAGGGAGCTAAACATCAAGTAGTGGTCCTTACTGACCACAAGAATTTGATTTACCTTGAGTCGGCCAAACGCTTGAATCCTAGACAGGCTAGGTGGGCCTTGTTTTTCACACGTTTTGATTTTGTGGTCTCTTTTCTTCCGGGCACTAAGAATGTCAAGGCAGACGCCCTCTATAGGAGTTTCTTTACTGATTCTCCTATTGTGACCAAGCCTGCTACCATCTTAGGTGAGGGGGTAGTTCTTTCTGCCATCTCGCCCGATTTGAGACGTGCGCTGGAAGAGTTTCAGGAGGACAAACCTGAGCATTGTACCATTGGAAAATTGTATGTTCCTGACCAGTGGAGGAAGAGAGTAATGTCTGAAGTTCATTGCTCCGCATTGGCTGGTCATCCAGGTATTTTTGATACTAGAGATTTGGTGAGTCGGTTGGTGGCCCGCCTTGTCTCGTGATGTCAGGAGTTTTGTGCAGTCCTGTGGGACTTGCTCCCGGTCTAAACCTTGTTCTCGCTCTAGTGGATTGTTGATGCCTTTGCCGTTGCCCAGGAGGCCATGGACCCATATTTCAATGGATTTTATTTCTGATATGCCTGTCTCTCAGAGAATGACTGTTATTTGGGTGATTTGTGATAGATTCTCTAAGATGGTCCATCTTGTACCACTCCCTAAGTTGCCATCTTCCTCAGAGTTGGTGCCCTTGTTTTTGCAACAGGTGGTTCGCTTGCATGGGATTCCTGAGAACATTGTGTTTGACAGAGGAGTTCAGTTTGTTTCTAGATTTTGGAGGACTTTTTGTTCCAAGCTGGGAATTCAGTTGTCCTTCTCCTCTGCGTTTCACCCTCAGACCAATGGGCAGACGGAGATAACAAACCAGACTTTGAAGTCTTATTTGAGGTGTTTTATTTCTGCTGATCAGGATGATTGGGTTTCATTTTTGCCCTTGGCTGAATTTGCTTTACATAATAGAGCTAGTTCTGCCACTTTGATGTCACCTTTTTTTGTAACTTTGGGTTTCATCCTCGATTCTCTTCAGGGCAGGTGGAGTCTTCTGCCTGCCCAGGTGTTGACACTGTGGTGGAGAGAATGCACCAGATCTTGGACCAAGTGGTGGATAAGTTGTCTCTCTCCCAGGAAAAGGCCCAGCGGTTTTCCAACCGGCATAGGACCATTGGTCCCCGGTTTAAGGTGGGTGATATGGTTTGGTTGTCATCAAAGAATACCTCTATGAAGGTGGCTTCTCCAAAGTTTAAACCTAGATTTATTGGACCTTACAAGATTTTGGAGATTCTTAATCCGGTCTCTTTTCGATTGGCTCTTCCTGTTACAGTCAAGATCCATAACGTGTTTCATAAGTCTCTGTTAAAGAGGTTTGTTGAGCCAGTAGTTCCTGTGGTGGCACCTCCTGACCCTGTATTGGTTGAAGGTAATGTGGAATATGAGGTTGAGAAGATACTAGATTCTCGTCTGGCTAGATGGAGACTCCAGTATTTGGTTAAGTGGAAGGGTTATGGCCAGGAGGATAATTCTTGGGTCTCTGCATCCGATATTCATGCCGAAAGATTGGTTCGTGCTTTTCATCGGGCCCATCCTGATCGCCCTGGTGGCGTGGATGAGGGTTCGGTGACCCCTCCTCAAGGGGGAGGTACTGTTATGAGCTCATTTTCTCCTTCACCTTTGATGTCCGATGAACTCCCTCTGCTGGTGAAAGGAGGTAGTGAAATTGATTTGGATGGGAAAAACCTGTCATCTGAACATTTGGAGTGTGATTGGACATCCAGAATATCTGAGTGGATATAAGGCCACCGACGCCCTGCTGGGTTGCTGGTGATCCTCTCTGCTCTGAGCTCTGGCCTCCAGTTTAGTCCTGAATACTAAAGCTAAGTTTTTGCTATGCTATTGTTCCATGAGATTTTGTCTGGTTTACTTAGTGTTTGTGTTCAGCCAGCCCTGGTTGGAACTGGCTGAACTCCATTTTTGTCTCTGATCAGTTGATCTCTTTGCTCTGTTTTCAGAATATACCTGAGTGCTGATATAGTGATTTTGAAGTCTAGTGAATTCAGGGCCTTTTCTATCAGACGTGTTGGACATTATTTTTGGCAGGGTTTTTGCGTAATTGCAGACAGCTGCTTTTCTTTCCTGTCCTATCTAGTTAGTGAGGGCCCCATCGTTTGCTGAGCCTGTCTTTCTGTCTGTGTTTGTGTTTTCATCTGTTTTCACCGTCAATACATGTTGGGGCCTGTCTATTGCTTTGGGGTCTGCTCTGGGGCAGTTTAGATTTCCCCTTTCTTTCTTTAGGTTTATTTAGTTCTCCGGCTGTGAACGAGGTGTCTAGGACTACCGTAGGAACACCCCACGGCTACTGTTAGTTGTTGTGAATAGGATCAGGGGTCTGCAATCCGCTAGCTACCAACCTCTCCGGTTTTCTGGACTTAGCTTGTATTTTTGTTTTTTCCTCCTCCGGTGACTCATTCATAACACTCCACAGTTCTTCGTGCCCTTGTCAGTCGGTAGTTGCAAATCCTTTTGATGTGATTCAAGTCCCGACTTGAGTTCGGTTTTATCAGGTTGGCACACATTTGAAACATCACATCCCCAATCACAACAAATGGCATTGGCGGTCCTTCAGTGTTTGGAAGAGTTCATGGCTGTGGAAAATTGAAATCATTGCCATACAAACTTTGGCCCATGACTGAGTTTTTGAAAGACTGGGAGTCATTTCCTCATCCAAATGAGCCAACGTCCACAGCGACAAATCGAAAGTCAGCATCTGCAATCGCCATGAGAACAATCGAAAAGTATTTTTTGTAATTGAAATACTCGGATCCGCTTCCAGCTGGCTTCATAATCCGAATGTGTTTGCCGTCCACAGCCCCCAAACAGTTTGGAAAATTGGAAATGTGCAAAAATTTTGCAGCATTTTCCAGCCAGAGTTCAGTTGTGGGTTGGGGGAGGAATTCTTTATGCAGAACGTCACATAAAGCACGGCAGGTGTCTCCAACAATCCCAGAAAGGGTGGACACGCCAATCTGGAATTGAAAATGTAGTGATTATAAGGTCTCTCCGATACCTAGGAATCTGCTGAATGGAAAATGGGGAAAAAATAAGTACATGGCTTTTCAAACAATAATACTAACAACATGTGTTTGTTTTTCAATATTACGTACCGTATCTCAGGGTCACCAAAAGACATTCCTCTGCAGGAATTGCTCGACGTAATTGTATGTCCTGCCTGGTGATGGATCTTCGGACACGTTGCAGCAAGTCATCGAAGATCTGTTCCGACATCCTCATATAGTCGAAAAACTTTTACGGGTTTTTACGCAGCTCTGTGTACAACAAGTGGTAGGCTCTCGGACTTCAACAATAGGGTGTTGCCAATTGTGACGATGATGTCTTCTCTGTCTTTCTCTTCGTCTTTCTTCACAAGTCACAGCAAAGGTAACAGCCAATTTCAAGATTAATAAGTGTAACACCCGTTCCCGTGTGGTCTAGTGGTTCCACCAAAATAGCAATAAATGAATGCGCTTTTCACCACTATGCCTCCACTTCCATTCGTTACAGTTTGCACCGGTCATGGAACCCGCTGGGTCCCATGCACCTGAAGCTGCAGAGTTGTGTCAAGAGGTAGCTCGCCTGAAAGATCAGCAGTACAAAATTACTTCCTATCTGCGCAACTTGTCTACACATATGGACTCGGTGATATCCTCGGCTACTCCCGTCTTGACCACCAGCTACCAGGTTCCCTGTTGTATGGCGGGTAAAGGTCTTCGTCTGGCAGCTCCCCCTTGGTTTAATGACGATCCCGCCTAATGTCGGGAGTTCATAAATCAATGCACGCTTCATTTTGAACTCCTGGGGCATATGTTGGTGTCTGAATGGGCCAAGGTGGGCTTGATTATGTCACACCTCGCTGGAGAGGCCCTCGCCTGGCTAAATCCATTGTGGGAGAGAGGGGATCCTCTGATTAATAACTTTTTCTATAGACCTTCTGCAGGACCTTCGACGAGCGTGGTCGCACATCTTCGACAGCTTCACTTCTTTGGCTGGGCCAGGAGAGCCTCACGATGGCAGAGTATGCAGTTCATTTCCGTACCCTTTCCTCTGAGTTATCCTGGAATGATGAGGCATTGGTGGCTACCTTCTGGGATGGCCCGTCCAGGAGAATTAATACGAGCTGATGGGCCGGGATACCCCTTTGAATCTGAATGACCTGATATCATTAGCAACACAGATTGATCTTCGGTTTCAAGAACGTTCTAGGGAATTCAAGCGGGAGAAGAGACTTTATCGTATGGGTCTTACTCTCCAGAGACCATCTGCTTCTCAGTCTTCTGACTCTCTTCCCGAAGCCATGCAACCGGATTGAATGAGCATGGCCAGGCAGCGCCAGAAGGCGCGCCGCTTGGAGGGGAGATATTTCTGCTCCAGTAGTTCGGAGCATCGCATCCGCTTCTGTTCTGAGAAGTCGGGAAACTACAGTGCCTAGTGTCGGTAGGAGAGGCTTCCCTGGGTAAAAATCATATCTCTCCACTTCTACAAATGACTGTTTCCGTGTCCTTCAGCACAGTTAAATTCTTGTAATGTTGTCTCTTGGATTCTGGAGTTGCCGGGAATATCATTCAGCAAGCGGTTGTGGACCGATTACCAGGTTTTTGTTCAGCGCCTTCCAAATCTGCTGCGAGTGATTTCCGTGGATGGCAAACCCTTGACCGAGCCCGTTCGGTTCAAGACTGTGCCAGTGGAACTTCGGGTAGGTCTAACACATTCTGATAGAATCTGTTTTTATGTTTTGCTTGGTTTGTCTCACCCCTTGCTTCTAGGTTTACCTTGGTTCCAAACACATGAACCTGTCCTAAATTGGACGACTGAAGAAATTCTACGCTGGGGAGATTCCTGCTCCGATCAATGTATCACTCCCATCCGTCCAGTTCCCCTTCCAGTTCAGCCCGCTGCCCTACCGGGTTTACTATCCTCTTACTGGGCTTTCTGATGTCTTCGGGGAAAAAGGAAGCAGCGAGACTATGTCCACACAGGCCGTATGACTGTTCTATTGATCTGCTTCCCGGAACATCTCCTCCTCGGGGGCGAATCTGTCATGGTCCAGTCCGAAGTTTATCTTCTGCTGTCTTCACTCCGGACTGGTCATGCGGGGGTTAATCTCCTCAGCCTCGTTCTGGAGCTAGCTGGGCTATTTCAGTCTCTCACAGCCTGCTGACCAGTGTTAGTGATAGCTCAAGCTTCCAGTTTAGAGCCTCTGACCCTTGTACCTTGGTGATCCTCCTGCCTTTGACTGATATTCACGTGTATGACCCGGACTGATCTCTGACCCCGTCTCTTGGTATTCGTCTCTGCTGTTACGTTCCCTCTCTGGCATCTGACCCCCCGGCTTGTACCCCGACCATGTATTTCGTCTCACGTTTTGGAACCCGTGCTCATGTTCTGGCTTTCTCACTAACCTATACATTTAAACGGGATTTTGCACTTTTTTTTTCCCTTGGTCATGGATCTGCTGCATAACTTGGCAGATCAAATGTCCAGTTTGACGCAGATGGCGCAGGACTTTTCTGTGAATGATCAGTCCCTTGTCATGTCTCATACCCACTTACAGAAAGAACTGACTGAGACTATTAAGACCATGCAGGGAAACACCTCTCATATTGTTTGTCCACCAGGTGACTCTGTAGATGTTATTTTGCACTCTCCTGAACCCTCAGTAAAACTTCCTGACACATTTTCTGGCAAAAAGGATAAATTTCACATATTCAAGGAGAGTTGTAAATTATGGTTTTCTCTTAGACCCCGATCGTCTGGGGATGAAACTCAGCGGGTGGGGATTGTTATCTCCTTACTTAGGGAAGGTCCCCAATCCTGGGCTTTCTCGTTACCCCCTACTGCCCCTGAATGGATATTGGTAGATAGGTTCTTTGAGGCCCTAGGATTATCTATGACGAACCGGACCATGTTAGGGTGGCAGAGGACACTATTATGGGTCTGGGGCAAGGGAAGCACTCAGTCGAATGGTACAGCTCCGAATTCCGTCGATGGTCCACTGAGGTTTCCTGGGATGACTCCGCACTGAGATGTCTGTTCAGGAAGGGACTTTCGGATTGCTTGAAGGACGCTCTGGCTCTCCATCCACCTCCCAGCTCATTGGAGGAGGCTATGACTCAGGCTATCCGTATGGATCGGAGACTGCGGGAGAGGTGTTACTCAGCGAGGGTTTCCGTTTTTCCCTGCTAACACTGATGTTTTGCTTCCAGGAGAAGGAGAGGAAACGGCGACGTGATGGAAAGTTGTGTTTTTACTGCGGAGATCCCAGACATTGGAAAAAAGATTGCCCCTCCTGTCCTCCGACTAACAAGCGGCAGAGTCTGGGTGATAATCGTGGAGGTCACCCAGACTCTCAGGTACCTTTTTCTTCATTTTCAAAGATACTGCTAAAAGTGGAACTTGGTGTTGAGAACGACTTTTTCCATAGGTCGGCTTTTGTAGACTGTGGGTCATTCCTGAACCTGATTGACTTTAAGCTGGTGGCTCGCTGTAGAATCATAGAATCATAGAATCATAGAGTTGGAAGGGACCTCCTGGGCCATCTGGTCCAACCCCCTGCTCAAAGCAGGATTCGTTAAATCATCCCTGTAGATTAGGGACAGTTAGGTTGGGGACTCCCTTAAAAATTATGGCTATTGACTCTACACCTCTCACTAAGGATGGTCTCCATTTCATTTCTAAAGAATTCACCCTCAGGGTGGGGGCCCTACACCAGGAGCGCATGTCATGCTTTGTTTTGGATAACCTCCCTGCTGGCCTGGTTTCCCTGGTTGCAACGGCATATCCCGGTTATTGACTGGGGGTCCCGGGATATTGTTAAATGGGGACCTGGTTGTTCTGAAAATTGTCTTGTGTTAGCGACACGCTAGGCAAGGTGGAAATCCCGGAGTGGACCCTCTGGACCGTGGCACCAAGGGGCCCCGGATGAGCAACCTGGTGGAACTGACCCCTATACAGGGACCGTTAGGAGCAGGTCCAGGGGTTCGAATGCCACAGTAGCCGGAACCAAGAGAGGCGGCTCGGAGTGAACTACAGTAACCGAGACGGTTAGACAGGACTGGAGCAGGACCAGGCACTGTTAGGCAGGACTGGGGTGGGACTGCAGGAACAGACACGGGTAGGCAGGACGGGAGCAAGAACAGACACAGTTAGGCAGGACTGGAGTAGGACTGCAGGAACAGACACGGGTAGGCAGGACCGGAGCAGGAACAGACACGGTTAGGCAGGACTGGAGTAGGACTGCAGGAACAGACACGGGTAGGCAGGACCGGAGCAGGAACAGACACGGTTAGGCAGGGCTGGAGCAGGATTGCAGGAACAGACACGGTTAGGCAGGGCTGGAGCAGGACTGCAAGGAAGCACAAGGCAGAGTGAGGATGGAAGCCGTATACAGGGCAAACCACGGAGACCCAGAGTGCTGAAATAACATCAACGATCAGGCGCCTCCACTAAGGGAGGGCGGCCTGATATAGGTGAGGATCTGCCCCCGTTGGTCCGGCGGTGCTACCGGGTTAGGGCACCGCCGGAGTATAAGATCCAGCAGGGAGAGCCGGCCGCGGCCTAGGGCGCATGCGCAGGAGTTGCGGTGACGTCACTGGCCGCGGGCCAGTCAGAGAAGGACGCCGCTGCCAACACTGGAGTGAGAGGGGCTGCGGTGCTGGCAGGTAAGTGTGAGAGCGCGCGGCAGGGTGCGCGGTGGGAACCGTGGCATGGCGCGCGGTGGGGGCCGTGACATCTTGCTACTGTGTCTATGTCATCCGTCAGTCTGGAGGGTATTCCGGAGTACCTGAAGGATTTTGAGGTTGTGTTCTCTGAAAAGGAGGCTGAGGTTCTACCACCACACCGCCCATTCGATTGTGCCGTGGATCTTGTTTCCGGTGCCAAATAGCCCAAAGCCCGGCTGTACAATCTCTCCGGCCCTGAGCGGTCTGCTATGAAGGAGTATATCTCTGAGAGCCTCCGTAAAGGGCATATACGGCCATCTGTCTCTCCCGTGGCAGCGGGGTTCTTTTTTGTAAAAAAAAAAGGATGGTGGTTTACGCCAATGCCTCGATTTTCGAGAACTGAATAAAATAACCATAAGAAACACTTATCCTCTCCCACTGATACCTGATTTGTACAATCAATTGTCGGGGGCCAGGTGGTTCTCTAAGTTGGACCTCAGGGGAGCATACAATCTCATCCATGTGCGGGAGGGGGATGAATGGAAAACTGCGCTTCTCACCTCTGAGGGTCTGTTTGAAAATTTGGTTATGCCCTTCGGTTTGACTAACGCACTAGCGGTATTCCAGAATTTCATTAACCATGGTTTCTCTGATTTTATTGGACGCTTTGTAGTTGTTTATCTTGTTGACATACTCATATGTTCTTCTGATAGACAAAGTCATATGGGTCATCTTCAAGCGGTTCTCCAGAGGCTCAGGGAGAACTCACTCTTTGCCAAATTGGAGAAATGTTCATTTTTTACTCAAGAATTGTCCTTTCTAGGGGTCATCCTGTCCGCTGAGGGGTTTCGTATGGACCCTAGGAAGGTACAGGCCATTGTGGATTGGGTGCAACCCAGAGATCTCAAGGGTCTTCAGCGATTTCTGGGTTTCACCAATTATTATAGAAAATTCATCAAGGGGTTCTCTCAAGTGGTCAAACCCCTCACTGATCTCACCCAAAAGGGGGCGGATCTCAAAAACTGGTCAGTTCCAGCTGTGGCGGCGTTTTCTTTGTTAAAAGAACGTTTCATGACTGCTCTGGTACCGGTTCAACCTGACTTGTCTAAACCATTCATCATAGAAGTGGATGCCTCTGAGGTGGGAGTGGGGGCTGTGTTGTCCCAGGGGCCCACCACATTAACTAACTTAAGACCCTGTGCCTTCTATTCTAAAAAATTTTCCTCTGCTGAAAGAAATTATGATGTGGGTAACCGAGAGTTGTTGGCCATTAAATTGGCTTTTGAAGAATGGAGGCATTTTTTGGAGGGGGCTGTCCATCGGATCACTGTCATTACAGATCACAAGAACCTGTCTTACATCGAATCCGCCAAACGTCTGACTCACTTTTTTTTTCCCGATTTCAGTTTTCCATCACTTTCAGACCAGGTTCCAAGAATGTGAAGGCGGATGCCTTGTCTCGCAGCCTAGATCCGGGATCGCCTCCTTCCTCCATTCTTCAGTGCGGGGTGGTGGTGGCTGTGGTGTCCCCGAGATTGGAGCAGGAGATTCGTGAGGCCCAATCTCTTGCTCCTCCGTCCATACCTGAAAATAAGCTCTTTGTGCCTGTCCAGTATCGGTTAAGGGTGCTTTGGGAGTTCCACGACTCGGCTCTGAGTGGGCATCCTGGAATCTGGGCCACTAGTAAAGCCATCACTAGGCTGTTCTGGTGGCCCTCGTTGACTTCTGACATCACTGGTTTTGTGTCCTCCTGTGAAATTTGTGCCCGCGCTAAAGCCTCCCACAACCGGCTGGCCGGGGAATTGGTGCCACTGCCAATTCCGGATAGACCGTGGACTCACCTGTCCATGGATTTCATCACCGATCTCCCACCCTCTAATGGCAAAACCGTGATCTGGGTAGTTGTGGATAGGTTCAGTAAACAAGCACATTTTGTACCCTTAACGGGCCTTCCTAATGCTGAGATTCTATCTAAGCTATTCATTGAGCATGTGATTCGGTTGCATGGTGTGCCTGTCAGTGTGGTGTCTGATAGAGGGGTGCAATTCATGGCAAAATTCTGGAGAGCTTTTTGTAAAAAGCTGGGCATCAGTCTGACCTTTTCATCGGCCTACCATCCCGAGACCAATGGTCAGATTGAAAGGACCAATCAGTCTTTGGAGCAGATCCTGCGGTGTCTTGTCACATCCAGACAGGATGATTGATGTTCTGTGATACCTATAGCGGAATTTGCCTTCAATAATCGTGTCAATCAGTCTACTGGTACTTCTCCTTTCTTCTGCAACTATGGGTTTCACCCTCATTTTGGTGAATTCTCCAGACTAGATTCGGAGTGTCCAGGGGCTGATTCGGCCTTTTTGCGGTTGGAGGAGGTTTGGAGGGAGGTTCAGAGAAACACTGGGGAGGCTCAGGGCAAATATAAATTTTTTGTGGAAAAACGACGCTCGGTGGGGCCGACTTATCAGGTGGGGGATAAGGTATGGTTATCCACCAAAAACATAAGGCTGAGAATTCCCTGTGATAAGTTGGGTCCCAAGTTTATTGGTCCATATGAGATTTTAGAGGTGATTAATCCTGTGGCCTTTCGCCTGCGTTTGTCTTCGTCATTACGGATTCCTAATGTGTTCCATAAGGCGCTTCTGAAGCTGTTGGTGCCTTCCTCTGATGAGTCTGCCTCGCACCCGCCGCCTGTTATGGTAGATAGTCAGACCGAGTACGAGGTGGAACAGGTGGTGGATTCTCGCATGCTCTGTTGTTCCCTTCAGTACTTGGTCCATTGGAAAGGATACGGTCCTAAGGATCGGTCATGGGTGCCGGCGCGTTTGGTCCATGCGGATCGGTTGGTCCGGGCCTTTCACGCTCATCATCCAGGGAAGCCTGGGGGTCCAGTGGCCCCCCTTTGAGGGGGGTACTGTCATGGTCCAGTCCGGAGTTTATCTTCTGCTGTCTTCACTCCGGACTGGTCATGCGGGGGTTAATCATCTCCTCAGCCTCGTTCTGGAGCTAGCCGGGCTATTTCAGTCTCTCACAGCCTGCTGACCAGTGTTAGTGATAGCTCAAGCTTCCAGTTTAGAGCCTCTGACCTTGGTGATCCTCCTGCCTTTGACTGATATTCACGTGTATGACCCGGACTGATCTCTGACCCCGTCTCTTGGTATTCGTCTCTGCTGTTACGTTCCCTCTCTGGCATCTGACCCCCCGGCTTGTACCCCGACCACGTATTTCGTCTCACGTTTTGGACCCCGTGCTCATATTCTGGCTTTCTGACTCTCGGCTTGGTATTTTGACTACGTGTATTGCTGCTCCTTCTGGTACGTCTGCTCCTGTTAGTTTCTGACTCGGTTCATCTGACTATCCTCTCTCGTTACCTGTGGCACCTGTGCTGTTGCTCAGGGTTGCTGCCCTTAGTGCAGTGGTCCCAAACCTTTTTTTGCACCAGGGACCGGCTTCAAGCAAGACCATTCTTCCATTGCCCGGCAGGGCGGGGATGGAGGTGTGACAGGGGCGGGGCTTTGGTCATAAGGGGGCAGGGCTATGGACGTGGTTGTAGTTTAGCAGTGTATACTTATCATTTAATTATAACATTTATAATGTGACTCAACTCACCATAGGTTTTGAATGAGTGTGAGCACCTGGCTTGTTTCTCTGTTTCAGTGAAAGCACCGGGCTACTTCTACTGGTGACCATCACTGCTAATGATGATTTGCACCTACAAGGAAATGGAACATTGAGCACTTAAGAAAAATTGTACTGGAGTACTGTACATGCTGATTATTTTCTAATCATCAGAAAATGTATGTGTGGTTCCCCCCGTCCTGTCCAGCTCTGTGTGGCTCCCCCTGTTGTTATGCATGGCTCCCCTGTCCCATCCTTGTATACATGGCTCTGCTCCCATCCTTGCATACATGGCTCCGCTCCCACTCTCCCATCCTGTATAAATGGCTCTGCTCCCACTCTCCCATCCTGTATACATGGCTCCCCTCCCACTCTCCCTCACTTGTATATATGGCTCTGCTCCCACTCTCCCTCCCTTGTATATATGGCTCTGATCCCACTCTCCCTCCCTTGTATGCATGGCTCCGCTCCCACTCTCCCTCCCCTGTATATATGGCTCCGCTCCCACTCTCCCTCCCTTATATATATATGGCTCTGTTCCCACTCTCCCTCCCTTGTATATATGGCTCCGCTTCCACTCTCCCTCCCCTGTATATATGGCTCCACTCCCACTCTCCCTCCCTTAAATATATATATGGCTCCGCTCCCACTCTCCCTCCCTTATATATATGGCTCCGTTTCCACTCTCCCTCCCCTGTATATATGGCTCCGCTCCCACTCTCCCTCCCTTGTATGCATGGCTCCGCTCCCACTCTCCCTCCCCTGTATATATGGCTCCACTCCCACTCTCCCTCCCCTGTATGCATGGCTCCGCTCCCACTCTCCCTCCCCTGTATATATGGCTCCGCTCCCACTCTCCCTCCCTTATATATATGGCTCCGTTCCCACTCTCCCTCCCTTGTATATATGGCTCCGCTCCCCCATCCTCCCCCCATCATACTTACCCTCACATCGCTGACCTTCCTTCCTGTCGCTGAACTTCCGTCTCTGCATCTCACGGCGCTTCAGCTCCTGTGTGGACCGGTCACGTGCTACCGCTCATTAAGGTCTATGAATATGGACGCCACGCCTATGGGAGATGAGTGGCGTCCATATTCATGACCTTAAATGAGCGGTACACTTGACCACTCAGCGCTGGATGAAGCCGCCGACAGGGACCGGTGAGTATCAGCTGCTGCACCGCCGCCGGCTCCCCTTGTGTCCGCGGACCGGCAAGGGCACTGCAATGGCCCGGTGCTGGGCCGCGGACTGGTGGTTGGGGACACCTGTCTTAGTGTGTAACCTCTCTTCCCTCACCAGCTCCCCCTGGTGGAGGTTTCACTACAGAATCTTTCTTCTTTCCCATGCAGAGACCCAGGTCATGTCATATTACATCCAGGAGGACCTGACTAGAGGATTCATCCGGAAATCATCTTCTCCGGCAGGGGCAGGATTCTTCATCGTTAAGAAAAAGTACGGATCTTTACGCCTTGTATTGATTACAGAGGGTTAAACCATATCACAGTAAAAATAGATACCCGTTACCGCTTATTTCAGAGCTGTTTGATTGTCTCCGAGGGGGCCAAGATCTTCACCAAACTTGATCTCAGAGGGGCCTACAACCATGATTTGTATACGTCAAGGAGACGAATGGAAAACAGCCTTTAACACTCGAGATGGACACTATGAAAACATGGTATTGCCATTTGGCCTCAGTAATGTACCCGCGGTCTTTCAGGAGTTTGTAACCTACATTTTTTAGAGATATCTATTCATGTGTTGTTGTCTATTTGGATGACTTCTTGATTTACTCCGCAGACTTAGCCACTCATCAGAGGCATGTCCGCCAGGTCTTACAAAGGCTCATTGAGAACAGACTGTATGCTAAGTTTGAAAAATGTGTCTTTGAGCAATCATCTCTGCCTTTTCTCGGTTATATAGTCTCGTCCACAGTTCTAAAGATGGATCCGGAGAAGCTATCCGCTATCCTCAAGTGGCCTCGCCCGTCCGGGCTTAAAGCGATGCAATGGTTCCTGGGATTCGCCAACTATTACCGCCAATTTATTCCACACTTCTCTACCCGAGTGACACCCATCTCGGTTTTAACTCGGAAAGGCGTTAATCCGAAGGATTGGACTCCAGAAGTGGAGGAGGCCTTTAGTTCATTGAAGGAAGCCTCTTCCGTACCCGTTCTCCATCGACCAGTGTTATGAATGAGTCACCGAAGGAGGAAAAAACAAAAATACAAGCTAAGTCCAGAAAACCGGAGAGGTTGGTAGCTATCGGATTGCAGACCCCTGATCCTATCCACAACAACTAACAGTAGTCGTGGGGGGTTTCTACGATGCCCTAGACCCCTCGATCACAGCCGGAGAACTAAATAGGCCTAAAGAAAGAAAGGGGAAATCTAAACTGCCCCAGAGCAGACCCCAAAGCAATAGGCAGCCCCCAACATATAATGACGGTGAAGCAAGATGAAAACACTAGCACAGATAGAAAGATAGGTTGAGCAAAAGATGGGGCCCAAGCTAACTAAAAAGGACAGGATAGAAAAGCTGCTGTCTGCAATCCGTAAAAAACCCTACCAAAAAATGTCCCAACCGTCTGATAGGAAAAACAGGCCCTGAAGTCGCTAGGACTTCAAAAAGACTATATCAGCACTCAGGTAAATTCTGAACACAGAGCAAAGAGACAAACCGATCAGAGACAAAAATGGAACTCAGCACACCCCCGACCGGGGATGGCTGAACTCCAAAAAACAAGGTAAACAAAACAAAACTAATAAGTTCAATAGCAGAGCAAAAACTTCTCTTTGGGAAGCAGGAATCAGACTGGTCTCCAAGAATCCAGCAGAGAAATCACCAGCGACTCAGAAGGGCGTCGGTTGCCTTATATCCAGTCAGAATTTCCTGTTACCCAGTCATCATCTACCAGATCAGGTGTTTGGTAATCAGCCTCACTACCTTCCTTCACCAAAAGAGGGAGTTCATCAGACATCGACGGTGAAGGGGAAAATGAACTCACAACAGACCAGACTCCGATAAACAATTTTTTCTCGAGGTAGATGCTTCCTCCATAGGCACTGGAGCGGTGATCTCTCAAAAATCGTCTACCGGTCGATGGTCTCTTGTGCTTTTTTCTCTAAGGTTTTTCCCACTTCCGAAATAAACTATTCTGTTGGAAATGGGGAACTGTTGGCAATCAAGTTGACTCTGCAAGAGTGGCGGCACTTCCTCAAAAAAGCTGTTCATCAGGTTGTCATATTCACTGATCATAAAAACGTCGCTTATCTTCAGTCTGTACAGAGACTGAATCCCCGCCAGGCCAGGTGGGCCTTGTTTTTTGCTCGATTTAATTTTGTGCTTCATTTTCGTCAACTGACAAGAATGTCAAGGCTGATGCACTCTCCAGAGCTTTCCTGCCCCCCGACTTGGAGGAAGAACCTCAACAGATCATCGAGCCATCCAGGTTAGTGCCAGCAGGCTCTGTCAAATTCTCTCGGCTTTCCCCAGGAAAAACTCTTGTGCCCACTTCAGACAGAAATCGTGTCCTTCTGTGGGGTCACTCTTCCAAACTGGGTGGCCATGCCAGTCAGAAAAAGACTTTGCAGCTTATCTCCCATTACTACTGGTGGCCTACCATGGGCGAAGATATCCTGGAATATGTTGCAGGCTGTCCTTCGTGTGCCCGTAACAAAACTGCAAAATGCTTGCCGTCAGGACAGCTTATGCCACTTCCTATTCCATCCGCTCCCGGCAGCACATCGCGATGGACTATATTACAGACCTTCCCATCTCTACTGGCTGCTCTGCTGTCTGGGTTGTGGTAGATCATTTTTCAAAGATTGCTCACTTCATTCCTCTGTCAGGTCTTCCGTCTGCTCCTGAGCTTGCTGACTATTTCATACAGCACATCTCCCGTTTTCATAGATTTCCTCTCCACATTGTGTCCGACAGGGGTGTCCAGCTCACTTCGAAGTTCTGGAGAGCGCTCTGCAAACTAATGAAGGTAGAACTGGACTTTTCTTCTGCTTACCATCCTAACTCCAATGGGCAAGTGGAGAGAACCAATCAGATCTTATCCGGCTTCCTGCGTCACTTCGTCAATGCACATCATGTTAACTGGGTCAAGTTACTGCCCTGGGCCGAATTTTCGTATAATAATCAAGTAAGTGAATCCTCTGGAAGGTCTCATTTCCAGATTGTATTTGGACTGCAACCTGGAATCCCTCTTCTCATCTCTGGGACATTAGGCATCCCTGCAGCTGACACCTTTGCAGAGGAATTCTCTAAAGTATGGAATGATACCAAGTCTGCCCTGGAAAAAGCGTCACAACATATGAATAGACATGTGGACAAAAGACACCTGGATGCTCCAATCTTTCGGCCCGGAGATATGGTGTGACTATCCATCTGAAGATGCCCTCCTACAAATTGGGTCCCGCTTCATTGGTCCCTTTGAAGTCTTGAAACGAATTAACGCAGTCTCGTATAAATTGAAATTGCCTTCTTCTTTACGTGTGCCAAACTCTTTCCATGTTTCCCTCCTCAAACCAGTAGTATTGAGCTCCTTCTTTAAGGACCCAGGTACCACTCCCAATCTCTTCAGTGAGGAGGATGTCTTTGAGGTAAAAAATATCTTGGCGACAGAGCGTAAGGGGTAAGACCTACTTCTTGGTGGATTGGAAGGGCTTCAGCCCTGAGGAATGGTCTTGGGAGCCTAGATGAAACATTCAGGCTCCTCTCCTACTGGAGAGATTTTACTTGGGCTTGAAAAAGAGGGGGCATTATGGGAGGTATACTGTAACACCCGTGCCCGTGCGTGGTCCCAACCGGGGTCATCGTCCTCCTACTGTGGTGCCCGTACCGCTGCGGGGCTCCTGGCGGGGCCCCGCTCTCAATCCGTTTCCTGCCGCTCTGCTCCTGCCCCTGCTTCATGGCGCTCAGCCAGCACATCCCTGGGCATGAGACTAAGGCCGCGAATGTGCTCTCTTGGTTTCTTAAAGAGACAGTGTGCATTTTTCAAAATGTGATTAACCAATGATAGCATTGTGTGTACTACTTCTGGCGCCTCTGCCATAGAGAGGGCGCCGGATCAACAAGTGTTTCCTGTGACTAGTTTCCTGTTCAACCATCGGACGTTTCTGTGATCTGTTGTGCTTTGTCTGTGACTTGCCAGTACACAGCTGCTTGTCTTCTTAGACTATCTGCGGCTTGCTACTCCATCCTCGGGACGACACAAGTGCTGCCTGTGCAAGTTCCATCCACCTCAGACGTCCGTCTTTCCGTTACCTACGACAATGTCAGTACTGCCCGCCAGTTCCGTCCGGGCCAAACGCATCCCACCTGTCGAGTTCTACACTATTTGTTATCCCTGTTTGTGCACCCGTTTCACTGGGCCAGCTTCCACGTGTCCGGGGTCTAACTGGAGATAGCACCTGTGTTCCTCGGACATTCCACTCTGATCCTGTTTGAGTGGTCTTACTACGGGTGTCTGGGGTTCGCATAGTCACGCCCCCTTCGGAGCCCCCCGGACTATGGTCCAGTGATTCCACCAAAATAGCAATAAACGAATGCACACTTCACCATCTGTGCCTCCGCTTCCATTCGTTACAATAAGGAAGCTCTCTACGCTAAGATCAATCTTGCAGCTGGATACAGCAGCAAAAGACGAAGATTTCATCAGTGCAGTGTGTCTATATACAGAAATCTCATGAGACACGCCCATTGGATGTCAAGGAAACTCTACTGGAAAAATCAAACGCATGCGCAGAAACAACACAAACGCATACAAATGCATGCACACGCAGTGCTTTTTTGCCATCACGCGTAAGATGATGCGGATAAAAAACGCTGCGTAAACATGCGTTTGTATGCGCTTTTGCATTGGTTTGCGCATGCAGATGATACGCTGTGCGCAGAGAGGCTAATGTGAACTTAGCCTAAGCGAATAGCATGTGTGGGGGGTCGCATCCTTAGGTCCCAACCAGCATTTTTAGCATCTGTTTGAGGGTACCGTTGAAGTGCTCTCACAAACCATTCGTTTGGGGGTGATATGCGCTCAATACCAGATGCTTCACCTGCATTTTCTTACAGTGAGCCTCTGGTAGGTGAGACATGAATTAAGCCCCCTGGTCGGTAAGCATCTCCCTGGGAAATCCTACTTGTGAAAAGATGGCCAACAGGGCATCCGCCAACTTTTCCACCCTAGTTGAGGACAGAGCCACTGCCTCCGGGTACCAGGTAGCATAGTCTACCACAGTATGGATGTACTGCTTTCCAAAGCTGCTGGGTATGGCCAGTGGTGCCACAATGTCCACAGCAATCCTGTGCAAAGGCTCCTCTATCACTGACAAATAGGTCAGGGGAGCCTTAAGAGCAGGCCCCGACTTCCCCACTCTTTGACAGGTGAAACAGAAGCGGCAGTAGCTTATCACATCTGTCCCCAATTTGGGCCAATAGAAGTGTTGAGACAGCTGGGCCTTAGTTTTGCTGATCCCCAAGTGTCGACCAGCTGTCTTTCCCTCAACCACACCTTTTGGGATTTACCGGGAACTGTCTCCCGGTACAACCTCCCTCATTCCCAGAGCACCCTCTCCTTATCAGTCCTGGAGGTGGGCATCTCTGCGAGGTGTCTCAAGGTCTCCAGGCTGAAATCTGAGTACAGAGCTGCCTTGAACTCCTGACTGGAGGCAGCCAAAAGTGACGTCATGGTCCCATTTTCACGGGAACCTGCTCTGAGTCCATCTCTGGTTCAGTCATCCCTGACTGAGGCGGGACCAGAAGGCAGGGCATTATCTGCATTCTGGGCACTCTGACTGCGGGTAACAGCGGCTATGTACAGTTAGGTCCATATATATTTGGACAGAGACAACATTTTTCTAATTTTGGTTCTAGACATTACCACAATGAATTTTAAACAAAACATATTCAGATGCAGTTGAAGTTTAGACTTTCAGCTTTCATTTGAGGGTATCCACATTAAATTTGGATGAAGGGTTTAGAAATTTCAGCTCCTTAACACGTGCCACCCTGTTTTTAAAGGGACCAAAAGTAATTGGACAATTGACTCCAAGCCTATTTCATGGACAGGTGTGGGCAATCTCTTCATTATATCATTCTCAATTAAGCAGATAAAAAGCCTGGAGTTAATTTGAGGTGTGCTGCTTCCATTTTTAAAGTTTTGCTGTGAAGGAAACATGCTGTCAAAGGAGCTCTCCATGCAGGTGAAACAAGCCATCCTTTAGCTGCAAAAACAGAAAAAACCCTTCCGAGAAATTGCTGCAACATTAGGAGTGGCAAAATCTACAGTTTGGTACATCCTGAGAAAGAAAGAAAGCACTGGTGAACTCATCAATGCAAAAAGACCTGGGCGCCCACGGAAGACAACAGTGGTGGATGATCGCAGAATAGTCTACATGGTGAAGAGAAACCCCTTCACAACAGCCAACCAAGTGAACAACACTCTCCAGGAGGTAGGCGTATTAATATCCAAATCTACCATAAAGAGAAGACTGCATGAAAGTAAATACAGAGGGTTCACTGCACAGTGCAAGCCACTCATAAGCATCAAGAATAAAAAGGCTAGACTGGACTTTACTTAAAAACTTCTAAAAAAGCCGGCACAGTTCTGGAAGAACATTCTTTGGACAGATGAAACCAAGATCAACCTCTACCAGAATGATGGAAAGAGAAAAGTATGGCGAAGGCGTGGTACAGCTCATGATCCAAAGCATATCACATCATCTGCAAAACACGGTGGAGGCAGTGTGATGGCTTGGGCATGCATGGCTGCCAGTGGCACTGGGTCACTAGTGTTTATTGATGATGTGACACAGGACAGAAGCAGCCGAATGAATTCTGAGGTATTCAGAGCTATACTGTGTGCTCAGATCCAGCCAAATGCAGCCAAACTGATTGGTCGTTGTTTCATACTACAGATGGACAATCACCCAAAACATAAAGCCAAAGCAACCTAGGAGTTTATTAAAGCAAAGAAGTGGAATATTCTTGAATGGCCAAGTCAGTCACCTGATCGCAACCCAATTGAGCATGCATTTCACTTGTTAAAGACTAACCTTCAGACAGAAAGGCCCACAAACAGCAAAGGAAAAAACCACCGCAGTGAAGGCCTGGCAGAGCATCAAAAAGGAGGAAACACAGCGTCTGGTGATGTCCATGAGTTCAAGACTTCAGGCAGTCATTGCCAACAAAGGGTTTTCAACCAAGTAATAGAAATGAACATTTTATTTACAATTATTTAATCTGTCCAATTACTTTTGGTCCCTTTAAAAACAGGGTGGCACATGTTAAGGAGCTAAAACTCCTAAACCCTTCATCCATTTTTAATGTGGATACCCTCAAATGAAAGCTGAAAGTCTGAATTGTTTTGTTTAAAATTCATTGTGGTAATGTCTAGAACCAAAATTAGAAAAATGTTGTCTCTGTCGAAATATATATGGACCTAACTGTAGGCCGTCTCCTCGGAGATTACCACAGTCCCATCAGCCTGCTCGGCTATGGGTACTACCTCCCCATCCACCCCAAATACCTCAGGAACAGTCGTATATATCGGGCAGTTACCGTCCTCTGTGACACTGGTCAGTTGCACGGCATCACCATCCTCATGGTTCCCTTGCCTCTCCCCATTTCCCTTACCACTGTTGCTTCTCCTGTTAGGGGTTGCTCAGCCAATTCACCCTGCAGCCTGACATGGCTGAGTATTTCTGTACCTTCAGATACATAATCGTTATGAGACAAATCATTATCAGGTAAAGCATTATGGGGTAAATCATCAGGTAAATCACTGAGTCACACGGCTGCAGCCGCACACTCCGCCTGTCCCTTCTCCCCGACCGCAGCTTACCCGCTCACCGGCGGCCTCCTCACCGCGGTTTCGGCTGCCTCGGGCTTCCCCGCGATCCCTCCTGGCTCCTCTCCTCCACCCGGCGACCACGCCCATCCGGTCTTCTGGATCTCGCCGGGTGCACGCTCCTGTCCCTCCTCCTCGGAGGCGCGCGCACACATTGTGCACGGACGCACGCGCGCCTCCTGTTCCTCCTGAGGTCGCGCGCCTTCCTCTCTTGCACTGGAGAGGTCACGACCCGGAAGCCTCTGATACTACTCCTATATCAGGCCGCCTCTCCCTGCTAGCGGCGCCTGATTATCACTTTTGCTTTGGTAGTGATTCTGGCCCATTCAACTATGTACGCTCCTGCGTCCTGTCTGTTTGTAGCTCACCTGCCTTCTCCAATATCCTCTCTCCTAGGATCGGGAGGTCCGTGGTCGTGTTCCTTCCTGTCCTGTTCCCGCACCTGAGACTGCTCTGATCGTGCCTGCTGTCCCCGTCTCGCATGTGTCCCTGACCTGACCGCCATCCGTCTTCCTGCTCCGGAGGAGGTTCCCGCCAGCTTCCCCGGCCTGTGGCCGGCCCCTCTATACACTCCCTTGGTACCAGCTGCCGTGGTAATAGTTACCCGCGGGCCTGCCCCAAACACTCCCTGTGTAGGGGGTGGTCCACCTGGTCAGCTCGCCCCCGGGAGGTTCGTTGCCATGGTCTAGCGGGTCCACCCCAGGAGTACCTAACAGAATAATAAGGTCATGGATCCCGCTGGTACCCCGACCCTGACCCAAAAGGAACTTTTGTTCCTTCGTGAGAATCAGGCGAGGATCATGTCGTTCCTCAAATCAATGGAGTCCTGTCTTTCTTCTTTGCAAACCTCCGATCCTGGGATTGCCTCCCAGATCTCCAGCTTGCAGCAGGAACTTGCCCAGCAGCGCGACACCAAGGCCCACATTTTGAACTATATAGCCTCGGTAGATAACCGCTTAGGCCTCTTTCACACTTCAGTTTTTTGTGTCAGTTAAAATCCGCCAAAAAGGCGGACAAGCGGATCCGTTGTTAACTGATGTGAACGGATGGCACTGGATCCATTTTTTGACGGATCCACAAAATGAGCAAATTTAAAGGAACCGCTGGCGGGGAAAGGGGAGAGAGAGAGAGAGATAGAGAGAATTTTTTTTTTTTGTCCGGCACCCAGACAGAACTTCGGGTTAAATCAGTGTCTGGAGGATCCGCCGACAAAAAAAACGTTGCAAGCTCCGTTTGAAAATCTTTGAGGATGTTGACGGACAGCAACATTATGGTGGATCCACACAAAAACGGATGCAATGGACGGCAATCCGTCAAGATCCGCCAATAATGAAAGTCAATGGGGAAAAAAACGGATCCGCAAAAAAAAATTGCGGATCCATTTTTTTCAAAACCTGGCGGATTTTGACTGATTGTAAAAAACGGAAGTGTGAAAGAGGCCTTACTAGCTCTTCAGACTGCGGCCGTTGCCCCTGTACCGGTGGTAGCTCCTCATCCCTCCCCCCGGTTGGCTAAACCCCCACGTTATAGCGGTGATCCCAAACTCTGTCGGGGGTTCATTAACCAGTGCCAGTTGCATTTCGAGTTGGTGCCCCTGCAGTGCCCTACCGACCGGGCCAAGGTGGCATTTATGGTATCCCATTTAGAGGGTGAGGCGCTGGCTTGGGTAAACCCCTTGTGGGAGCGTGATGACCCGATAGTCTCCCAGCTTGCGACCTTTCGTAAGGTCTTTGATGAGCCCGGCCGTCTGGTCTCTGCCACCGAGTCCTTATTTTGCCTCCGCCAGGGCACCCTCTCTTTGGGGCAGTACGCCATCCAGTTCCGTACGTTGTCCTCTGAGCTTGAGTGGAACAACGAGGCCCTAGTGGGGGCTTTTTGGCGCGGTTTGTCGGCTCGAATTAAAGACGAGTTGGCAGGCAGGGATACACCTATGTCTTTGGAGGATCTCATCTCGCTGGCAATGCAAATTGATCTGCGTTTCCAGGAACGCTCCCGCGAGGCCGCCAGGGAGAGAAGGCCCACTCGTTTTTCTCCTTCGACACGCAGTCCTCCCCATTCGCGACCCTCCACCACGGCGTCAGCCCCAGACCCCATGCAAGTGGACCGACTCAGACCCGCGGAGCTGCGCCGCCAGGAGAGATTCACTCATGGTCTTTGTCTCTATTGTGGCAGTGCCTCCCATCTTCTACGTTCCTGTCCTGTGAGGCCGGGAAACGCCTCCGCCTAGGACAGGTAAGAGAGGCCTCCTTAGGTGTCATTATTATTATTTATTATTATTATTATTATTTATTGTTATAGCGCCATTTATTCCATGGCGCTTTACATGTGAGGGGGGTATACATAAAAACAAGTACAATAATCTTAAACAATACAAGTCATAACTGGTACAGGAGGAGAGAGGACCCTGCCCGCGAGGGCTCACAATCTTCAAGGGATGGGTGATAATACAGTAGGCGAGGGTAGAGCTGGTCGTGCAGCGGTTTGGTCGATCGGTGGTTACTGCAGGTTATAGGCTTGTCGGAAGAGGTGGGTCTTCAGGCTCTTTTTGAAGGTTTCGATGGTAGGTGAGAGTCTGATATGTTGTGGTAGAGAGTTCCAGAGTAGGGGTGATGCGCGAGAGAAATCTTGTATGCGATTGTGGGAAGAGGAGATAAGAGGGGAGTAGAGAAGGAGATCTTGTGAGGATCGGAGGTTGCGTGCAGGAAAGTACCGGGAGACGAGGTCACAGATGTATGGAGGAGACAAGTTGTGGATGGCTTTGTATGTCATGGTTAGGGTTTTGTAATGGAGTCTCTGGGCAATTGGGAGCCAGTGAAGGGATTGACAGAGGGGAGAAGCTGGGGAATAGCGGGGGGACAGGTGGATTAGCCGGGCAGCAGAGTTTAGAATAGATTGGAGGGGTGCGAGAGTGTTTGAGGGGAGGCCGCAGAGCATGAGGTTGCAGTAGTCAAGGCGAGAGATGATGAGGGCATGGACTAGGGTTTTTGCAGATTCTTGGGTGAGGAATGAACGGATGCGTGAAATATTTTTGAGTTGAAGTCGGCAGGAAGTGGAAAGGGTTTGGATATGTGGTTTGAAGGAGAGATCAGCATCAAGGATTACTCCGAGGCAGCGAGCTTGTGGGACTGGGGAGAGTGGGCAGTCATTTACTGTAATTGATAGGTTCGTAGGGGGGGTCACGTGAGATGGGGGAAAGATGATGAATTCTGTTTTGTCCATGTTGAGTTTCAGATATCTAGTGGAGAAGAAGGATGAAATAGTGGACAGACATTGAGGGATTCTGGTTAGTAGGGAGGTGATATCTGGTCCAGAGATGTAGATCTGTGTGTCATCAGCATAAAGATGATACTGAAAGCCATGAGATTCTATGAGCTGTCCCAGGCCAAAGGTGTAAATAGAGAACAGCAGGGGCCCTAGGACTGAACCTTGTGGGACTCCGACAGATAGGGGGCGAGGTGAGGAGGTGGTGTGTGAGTGGGAGACGCTGAATGTCCGGTCTGTTAGGTATGATGAGATCCAGGAGAGGGCCAAGTCTGTGATGCCGAGGGATGAGAGGGTCTGTAATAATAGGGAATGGTCCACTGTGTCAAAGGCAGCCGACAGGTCCAGGAGGAGGAGGACAGAGTAGTGTCGCTTGCTCTTGGCAGTTAAGAGGTCATTGGTGACCTTAGTAAGGGCAGTTTCAGTGGAGTGGTGTGACCGGAAGCCAGATTGTAAGCGGTCGAAGAGGGAGCAAGAAGAGAGATGGGAGGACAGTTCAAGGTAGACGTGTTGTTCCAGTAGCTTGGAGGCGTATGGGAGAAGTGATATAGGGCGATAGCTAGATGCAGAGGATGGGTCAAGAGAGGGCTTTTTGAGGATAGAGAGAGGGCTTTTTGATTGATACCTCTCTACCCTTGACCCTTTCTGTTTTGTTTGTCCAGGGTTCCAAACGTTTTTCTGAGGTGGCCTATATTGACTCTGGGGCTGCAGGGAATTTTATCCAACTCGAGGCGGTGAAGAGATTGCGGATACCTGTCAGGTCCTTGGAGGTTCCCCGGCAGTTAGCTTCAGTCGACGGCGTTCCCCTGCGCGAGACCGTTACGCTGGTCACTGAGGAGCTGGAGTTACAGATCGGGGTCCTGCACCGTGAGAGAATAGCCTTTTTCGTGCTGCCGTCACTGTCCCACACCTTGCTCCTGGGTCTTCCGTGGTTGAGGATGCACGAACCTGTCCTGGATTGGCGGTCCGGAGATATTCTTCGCTGGGGCTGCCTCTGCCAGACTAAATGTCTCCGTCCAGTACAACCCCTCAAGAGCTCGTTACCTGCCTCGGGTCCTGCGGATCTGCCCTCGGCCTACTGGGCCTTTGTTGACGTCTTTGATAAAAAGGAGGCAGAGGTTCTTCCCCCGCACCGGCAATATGATTGCCCGATCGAGCTTGTTCCCGGGTCGACCCCGCCCTGGGGGCGAATCTATCCGTTGAGTCCACTCGAGTCCCAGGCCATGACTGAGTACGTACAGGAGAATTTGGCCAGAGGCTTCATCCGGAAGTCATCTTCACCCGCCGGAGCAGGCTTCTTTTTTGTCAAGAAGAAGGATGGGTCTTTCCGCCCCTGTATTGACTATTGGGGCCTTAGCGAGATTACTATCAAGAACAGATATCCTCTACCTCTCATCCCCGAGTTGTTCGACCGGCTACAAGGGGCGCAAATCTTTACTAAACTGGATCTCCGTGGAGCCTACAATCTCATCCGTATTCGCTCCGGAGATGAATGGAAGACCGCCTTCAACACCAGGGATGGACACTACAAGTATCTCGTCATGCCCTTCGGTTTGTGCAATGCTCCCGCAGTCTTTCAGGAATTTGTAAATGACATTTTCCGAGACCTTCTGTACTCCTGTGTGGTCGTATATCTTGACGATATCCTCGTCTTCTCTCCCGATCTGTCCAATCACAGAAGAGATGTCCGCCGAGTACCGTTACAATTGAGGGAAAATCGCCTGTACGCCAAGTTGGAGAAATGCGCCTTTGCACAGTCTTCCCTTCCATTTCTAGGCTATATCATCTCCGACTCTGGCTTGCGTATGGATCCAGAGAAGGTGTCTGCCGTGCTTAACTGGCCACGTCCCCATGGGGTGAAAGCCATTCAGCGATTTCTTGGCTTCGCAAATTACTACCGGCAGTTCATCCCTCATTTTTCCTCGTTGGCTGGTTCTATCTCCTCTTTGATCCGTAAAGGAGCCAACCCGAACGTCTGGACCCCTGAAGCGGAAGACGCCTTCCTGTCTCTGAAACAAGCATTTGCCACGGCACCCATACTCCATCGTCCTGAGGTCAACAAGCCTTTCGTCCTCGAAGTGAATGCGTCTGCAACCGGAGCTGGAGCAGTTTTATCTCAAAAGTCTCCCTCTGGTAGGCTTGTTACGTGCGGTTTCTTTTCCAAGTCCTTCTTCACTCCAGAGCGGAATTATTCCATCGGAGACCGAGAACTGCTTGCCATCAAGTTAGCTCTGGAGGAGTGGAGGTACTTATTGGAGGGTGCCGTACATCCCTTTACAATCTTCACAGACCATAAAAACCTGGCTTACATTTGGTCTGCACAGAGACTCAATCCACGACAGGCCAGGTGGCCGCTGTTCTTCGGCCGATTCGATTTTGATCTGCATTTTCGTCCAGGCAATAAAAACCTCAAAGCTGACGCTTTGTCCAGGTCCTTTCTTTCCGCAGATGTAGAAGAGGAACCCACGCATATCTTGGATCCATCCAGGCTCATCACGGTGGCTCCTCTTTCTCTCGTTTCACCCCCACCTGGCAAGACTTTTGTGCCGGAGAAGGACCGAAGACGAATTCTACACTGGGGACATGCTTCCAAGCTAGCTGGTCATGTCGGGCTTGAAAAGACACTTGTCCTTGTGTCCCGCTATTACTGGTGGCCGATCCTTCTCCAGGATGTCCGGGATTTCGTCACTTCTTGCCTCTCCTGTGCCAAGAGCAAGGTGCCCAGGCAGCTGCCTTCTGGCCTTCTACACCCGCTTCCAGTACCCTCGTCCCCTTGGCAACACATTACCATGGACTTTATTACCGATCTACCCCAGTCTGTCAACTGTACTGTCGTCCTAGTGGTGGTAGATAGATTCTCTAAGATGGCACATTTCATCTCTCTTCCCGGGTTGCCATCGGCACCAGCCTTGGCGAAAATTTTCGTTCAGCATGTCTTCCGCCTTCATGGACTGCCCCAACATATTGTTTCTGACAGAGGAGTCCAATTCACCTCTCGTTTCTGGAGAGCCCTATGCAGATCCATGGTCACTCTTGACTTCTCCTCATCTTACCATCCACAGTCCAACGGTCAGGCGGAACGGACTAATCAGAATTTGGTGAACTACCTCCGGCACTTTTCTAATGTCCACCAGGACAACTGGTCTGAATTACTCCCGTGGGCTGAATTTGCCTATAACAACCACGTCAGCGAGTCTTCTGGCAAATTTCCTTTCTTTGTCGTCTACGGGCAACATCCGGGTGTACCTCTACCGGTTCCTCCTGCCTCGGGTGTACCGGCGGCTGATCTTCTGTCCGGCGACTTCTCCAGGGTCTGGCAGGAGACCAAGGCTGCTCTCGAGTTGGTTCGTGACAGGGTAAAGAAACACGCAGACAAAAGGCGCCTGGATGTCCCGCCATACCACCCAAGTGATAAAGTTTGGCTGGCCTCCAAGTTCATTCGCCTCAGGATCCCTTCCCATAAACTGGGTCCCCGCTATATTGGACCTTTTGAGGTCTTGTCCCGCATTAACGACGTCTCCTACAAACTACGGCTTCCCGCCTCACTCCGCATCCCTAATGCTTTTCATGTGTCCCTTCTAAAACCAGTTATCCTCAATCGCTTCCGTTTCACGGCTCCTCACTCACCTCTGCCTGTCTCCACAGACGATGAGTTTGAGGTTAAAGATATTTTGGCCATGAGGAGGCAAAAGGGAAGAACCTTTTTTCTAGTTGATTGGAAGGGCTTTGGTCCCGAGGAGAGGTCCTGGGAGCCTCAGGAGAATATCCAGACTCCTCGAATTTTGGCTAAATTTTTTTCCGGTCTGCGGAGGGGGGCGCGTAAGGGGGGGGTACTGTCATGCGGCTGCAGCCGCGCACTCCGCCTGTCCCTTCTCCCCGACCGCAGCTTACCCGCTCACCGGCGGCCTCCTCACCGCGGTTTCGGCTGCCTCGGGCTTCCCCGCGATCCCTCCTGGCTCCTGTCCCTCCTCCTCGGCGCGCGCACACACTGTGCGCGGGCGCACGCGGCCCTCCTGGGGTCGCGCGCCTTCCTCTCTTGCACTGGAGAGGTCACGACCCGGAAGCCTCTGATACTACTCCTATATCAGGCCGCCTCTCCCTGCTAGCGGCGCCTGATTATCACTTTTGCTTTGATAGTGATTCTGGCCCATTCAACTATGTACGCTCCTGCGTCCTGTCTGTTTGTAGCTCACCTGCCTTCTCCAATATCCTCTCTCCTAGGATCGGGAGGTCCGTGGTCGTGTTCCGTCCTGTCCTGTTCCCGCACCTGAGACCGCTCTGATCGTGCCTGCTCTCCCCGTCTCGCATGTGTCCCTGACCTGACCGCCATCCGTCTTCCTGCTCCGGAGGAGGTTCCCACCAGCTTCCCTGGCCTGTGGCCGGCCCCTCTATACACTCCCTGGGTACCAGCTGCCGTGGTAATAGTTACCCGCGGGCCTGCCCCAAACACTCCCTGTATAGGGGGTGGTCCACCTGGTCAGCTCGCCCCCGGGAAGTTCGTTGCCACGGTGTAGCGGGTCCACCCCAGGAGTACCTAACACACTGTCAGGTAAAGCATGCATATTCACATCATTATCATTAGCATTACCCTCAACATCAGATAGGAGAAGGGTGTCGGGGACATAATACATGAGCACTCTCCCCAAACATCTCCAACAAAATGTCGGTGGGCAAGTTTTCGGGCAACCCCACTTCCTTCACCCTGCTCCCGACACCCCAATCTATGAAAATCGGGCCATCAGCAAGGGACAGCGGACGCAACCAATCCCGGTGACAGTCAGGGTTTTCCCCGGAATAATCTCTTCAGAGACCGCCAGTTCGGGGGGGGGGGGTCGGCCCCGGTGTCCTTGAGGCCTATAGCGCTCTTGTTCCTTACAGTGATGTATTGTAAATTTTCACATACCCTCCCAACCGCCCCACCCACAATAAGAACTCCTGCATTAGCCCCTGAGGCCTTGGCTGGGAGGGTCCTTCTTCTGCTTCTCAGGACTAGTGGCGCTGAGATGTCCAGTCCGATTGCAGAAATAACACTTACAAGGGTCGGATGTAGGCCTGGTGTTGGCAAAGGGGACAGGGCTTCCTGTGAGTCGGCTGTCAGGGGTACTTGGGTTTGCTGTTGGCTTACCCCCTTTCCAGCTGGCGGTGATAGGCTTTCGCACTTCCGGTATACTTTTGGCCTTGTAGGTGTCGGCGATCTGCGCTGCTTTATCCGTGTCTTTTGGCTCCTGGTCCATCACGAATTGTCGCACCTCAGCTGGGAAAAGATGTAGGAACTGGTCTTTTATCACCAGGTCCCGCAGCATCTCAAAGGTGTGTGTAGGAAATTTGGTTAGGATAAATCTATCCCTGTGTGTGCTGCGGCCTTTAGGGCTCATAATCAATTGTGAGAGACTCGCACGATTCTGACCGGAGAGTGCGGCTACATGTCTTTCTATGCAGCCACACGCTCCGGACTGAGTGCTGGTGGCAGTGCCAGGTTTTCATGCGAGAGACTCACACGAGAATCGTGCGAGTCTCTCGCAAGTGAGTATGAGCCCTAAGGCTGAGTATTTTGAGTGCTCAAGAATGACACTGTACACCATGGTGACAGAATAACATTCCATAAATACTGAGAGTTTATTGTACATACGTGTTTTTATAATTGCATATAAAAAAGGAGTGGTTAGTTAATTACCATATGTTTGAGCTTCAATGTTATTGGCTATCTAAATATATGGAATATTGTGATTAATGCATGGCAAGATGCTGATTAAGCGCCTAAAGTATAACTGTAGGTTTTTCTGCAATTAAGCTAAAATTCGAGACATTAGTTCAGAACATCTGGTGATCAGTACCTCTTTATGTCTGGAAAGTACCGAACAGTCTGTCTGGTTTGTGGCAGCCATTTTAAGCAATTTGATTATAGTGTATATATTAGCTGTGAGTATATATGAGTATATACTGTATGCAAGTGAGATCTACTTGAAATATATATTTATATACTGTATATATATATTTCCATCACAGATGTCCACTGACAGTCCTTGGATCCACTGGTCAAAGTGGGTTCATGCACCACATCACTGTAGCTGTCGTGTGGGCCACTTTGGAGGTTTCAGAACTTTTTACGGTAAACCTCAGGAGTCAGTTGGTACTTCTTTATCAGGGCCTGCTTGATGGCCCCATAGTCTCCATCTTGGTCTTGAAGGAGGGAAGCAAACGCCTCCAGAGCTTTTCCTTTGATCCCTGAGGTTAAATATCAGTCCCATTGGTCACCAGGCAGCTGGCACTGTCTGCAGGCTTTCTCAAATACCCGCAGAAAAATGTCCAAGTACCCATCCTTTTCCAACACTGGGAAGTGCTCTGGCCGGGGTTTAGGATTTGTTGCATTATTGGACTCAGCGCTCCGTGGGTTAGATGGTACTGCCCCGAATCTGGCCATCTCTAGCTCATGTTCTCTCTGAGCTTGGGCCTCGGTGGCCTCTCTCTGGTCTTGGGCTTGCTGCTCGGCTCTCTGCCTCTCACTGGGCTTGGGCCTGCCGCTCGGCCCTCTCCTGGTATTGCTGGATCAGCTGCAGACATCCATCACAATCGTCTGCGTGAAGTTGCTTCAAGGCCATCCGCAGGTGGGGGTCCACACTACCCTGGTTGCGAGTAAGGCTGGCAGTCACTGGTTGGACCTCTGCAGCAGCACCACCTGGGCTTGGGCCGGCTTCTGGGTCACCAGGGCTCTGGTGACGGACTGGCTCTGTGGCACATTGCATCAGTGCAGCAAACAGTTGGGCCTTGGTTTTTGCCTGTGGAGTCAATCTGCTTCAACCTGCAAAGGGCAATATGAGTGTCCTTGGACTGCTGCTTATACCAGGCCTCTCCAATGTAGCCATAATTGCCAAATAAAAGATAGGACAGAAAAATGAAGAGAAGGGGAGGGGGTAACCGCTATATACACAGTATTGTCTCAGCACTAATAAACACTGAGTTCGTTTTCCAAAATTTTGCACCGGGTCCTCGCAAGAACCGTGCAGATTTTTAGTGAGAGGAATGATTGCTCAACCTGATCACTAATGCTCTATTATCCCACCTCTCTGCCACCAATATGTCATGAACTGGGGGATGTGTGAGGTTGCCCCCAGTTGTCAGGGATTTATTATATCCCACCAATTGGCACAAATTAACTATTTATTAGTGGTCATTAGTGGTCATGGGCCCTATAACCACCCACTTTTGTTTCCACATTCAGTTACAGTTTTGCAACTTGCAGCTCTCTGGCACCCTTCTTAACCTCAGGTCAGTCAGGGAACTACACCTAGGATAAGTAGTCGCCCGAAAGACTGCTTTACCATGTACTGGCTATTGGGCACTCTGCAGTGAGGGCGGTATGTATATTCCCAGTCTCAGGGCAGGTAATACACACATAAAACTTCCGTTCTGTCATGGCCAGAGTCTCCCAAATCCCCAGAACACTGTGCTGCCACCTGCTCCTCATTGCACATTAAAATCAATATCGGGTCAGGAGCCAACCAACATGGTAGCGTAATTAGCACGGAGGTCATGGCAGTACGTTACAGAGCAAGGAGAAACGAAATTAGTACATTTATAGATTTAATCCAGAAAGGATAGTCAGTGTTTCCAAAAATATAAAAGATGTTACAAAAAAGAGACAAGATGCAGTATATACAGATAGTTACAAAATAAAAGGGATTAAAATAAGAATTTACACTTATGGGTCCATGGCATGCTGTCTGGAGGAGGAGGAATGGGTTTCTTCCCCAAGGGAAAATGGTCTATCAGCATAGCTTCCTAGCTGGCACCCCGGGCTTCTTAGCTTTCCTTCGCTGACCTCACTGGGTGGGCAGAGATAGGAAATGTACTCCCCTTTTGAAAATTGCTAACAAACTTATAAGTGCCATAACTTTGACTGTGAGGCTCCTAGAGTGTCAAAAGGAGTATCATTTTTCTTATTACGAAATTATCTTTCTTTTGATACCTAACATGATATATCTATGTGGTACTGGGAAGCATATACACATTACTTGATTTCTGGTGGGCGCCGAAGCCCAAAAACAACGCTGTGAATAGCTTTAACGATGTAGATTCAAAAAATGAGTTTCCTGCCTCTCTGTGTTATTATATTTGAGTTGGAA
Source organism: Dendrobates tinctorius (assembly GCF_039654945.1). Taxonomy (NCBI): domain Eukaryota; kingdom Metazoa; phylum Chordata; class Amphibia; order Anura; family Dendrobatidae; genus Dendrobates; species Dendrobates tinctorius. Next base: position 11,154,831 of record NW_027361808.1, read on the forward strand.
TGAACAAAGGAGAAAAGTGCTTCAAACACAGCCTGATTTGGCTGGTCATAAGCCATATTCCTGAGGGAGAGGGGGAAAGAGTGGGATCGAATTACCCACAGTCAGAGACACTGCAGCTATGTGCCATTCCAACTGGGAGAAAGAGGGAGGGGGAAGAGGGGACCGCAGCTTGAGAGGCTCAGTGTTAGAATACACAAACCAACTTAAGGAGCAGCAGGGGAACTGTATGTATGACTAGAATAATAGGAAATACTTCATATTTCCTGACAAGATATAATGGTAAACAAATGGGCTAACCTAAGGTGAACAGTAACTGACAATACTGTAAATAATTAAATAATGAATAATGTGCAAATGTAAGGAGGTGGACCGGACCATGGGTACCTGTATGCCTGGTCTGGAACTGAAGGGGCTGCATCCTCTGTTTCTAGGGGGAAGCCTGAGGGAGGCTGACCTTCCCCTGCTGCAGGAGGGATGGAGAAGAGGGACAGAGTTTCCGGCTGACAAGAGAGGGTGGGGTGAGCCTGGAGAGAGAACACTGACACAGGGTGTAAGCATTGTACTCACTCAGCTGCAGCAGGAGGGAAAACAGGAGGCGTGCTTCTTTGAAAGAGTCTGTGTGGGTTTATTTTGCTCCATAAACCCGAAAGCAACAACACAAGGTTTCCAGCCTTCAGAGCAGGCAAAAGCAATGCAAACAGTATTTAGCTGGGCTTTGTTCCCTCAGGCCCTGTGAGCACACAGGCTAGGACAATGTCCAGCCCGGAGGCTCCGTCTTGAGCCATACACACGGGAGGCCTTCTACCTCCCAAGTCACAGACTATGTGCTAAACCAGGGGTCCCCAACCGCCAGTCCGCGGCCCAGCACCGGGCCGCTGCAGTGCCCTTGCCGGTCCGTGGACACAAGGGGAGCCAGGGGCGGTCAGTGGCGTAGCGGGGGCTGAGGCGGCGCGCAGCAGTTCTTAGCGGCGGCCAGGGAGCGATCCAAGCAGCTCCGCTGCCTGCAAGAGGGAATAGCAGGAGCGGAGCTGCAAGGACCCGTCCACTGCGTCCAGCTTCCTGCCCGCCGCCCGCGCTTCCTGTCTCTGACTGACACAGAGAGGAGAGCGCGGCCGCTGCTGTGTCAGAGCGAGGAAGCGCGGGCGGCGGGCAGGTGAGAGGAGAGAGGTGGTGTGTGTGTATCTCTGTCTGTCTGTGTGTGTACATGTATGTCTGTGTGTGTGTGTGTGTGTGTGTGTGTATGTATGTGTGTGTGTGTGTGTGTGTGTTGTTCTGTGTTTATGTAGCCTGTCCCTGGAGGAGATGGGGACATGAGGAGAAGACCGTGAGGGGAGTGATGGAGAGATGGCAGTGATGGGGAGAAGGGAGTGATGGGGTGAAGGCAATGATGGAGAGAAGGGAGTGATGGGGTGAAGGCAATGATGGGGAGAAGGGAGTGATGGGGTGAAGGCAATGATGGGGAGAAGGGAGTGATGGGGTGCAGGCAATGATGGGGAGAAGGGAGTTATGGGGTGAAGGCAATGATGGAGAGATGGCAGTGATGGGGTGAAGGCAATGATGGGGAGAAGGGAGTGATGGGGTGAAGGCAATGATGGAGAGATGGCAGTGATGGGGTGAAGGCAATGATGGAGAGAAGGGAGTGATGGGGTGAAGGCAATGATGGGGAGAAGGGAGTGATGGGGTGAAGGCAATGATGGAGAGAAGGGAGTGATGGGGTGAAGGCAATGATGGAGAGATGGCAGTGATGGGGTGAAGGCAATGATGGAGAGATGGCAGTGATGGGGTGAAGGCAATGATGGGGAGAAGGGAGTGATGGGGTGAAGGCAATGATGGGGAGACAGCAGTGATGGGGTGAAGGCAATGATGGAGAGATGGCAGTGATGGGGTGAAGGCAATGATGGAGAGATGGCAGTGATGGGGTGAAGGCAATGATGGGGAGAAGGGAGTGATGGGGTGAAGGCAATGATGGGGAGAAGGGAGTGATGGGGTGAAGGCAATGATGGGGAGAAGGGGGTGATGGAGCACTCATTCAAAACCTATGGTGAGTTGAGTCACATTATAAATGTTATTTAATTATAAGTATGCACTGCTACACTACAACCGTGTCCATAGCCCCACCCCCTTATGACAAAAGCCCCGCCCCTGCCACACCTCCATCCCCGCCCTGCCGGGCCATGGAAGAATGGTCTTGCTTGAAACCGGTCCCTGGTGCAAAAAAGGTTGGGGACCACTGTGCTAAACCACAGCCTCCATTATGTAGGCTGTAACCACACCCACAGGTGAGGTATGAATCACATGGGCTGGTCACATGGTCATGACCTCACTGCAGGTCCTGAAACTCCTGCAGGTCCTGAAGGAAAGCAGGATGTAAGGTAGCGCTTGTTACTCAGGTTGGGGATACTCGCTGTGCAGCCAAATAACCAGGTGCGAGTGATGGGGTGAAGGCAATGATGGGGACAAGGGAGTGATGGGGTGAAGGCAATGATGGGGAGAAGGGAGTGATGGGGTGCAGGCAATGATGGGGAGAAGGGAGTGATGGGGTGAAGGCAATGATGGAGAGATGGCAGTGATGGGGTGAAGGCAATGATGGGGAGAAGGGAGTGATGGGGTGAAGGCAATGATGGAGAGATGGCAGTGATGGGGTGAAGGCAATGATGGAGAGAAGGGAGTGATGGGGTGAAGGCAATGATGGGGAGAAGGGAGTGATGGGGTGAAGGCAATGATGGAGAGAAGGGAGTGATGGGGTGAAGGCAATGATGGAGAGATGGCAGTGATGGGGTGAAGGCAATGATGGAGAGATGGCAGTGATGGGGTGAAGGCAATGATGGGGAGAAGGGAGTGATGGGGTGAAGGCAATGATGGGGAGACAGCAGTGATGGGGTGAAGGCAATGATGGAGAGATGGCAGTGATGGGGTGAAGGCAATGATGGAGAGATGGCAGTGATGGGGTGAAGGCAATGATGGGGAGAAGGGAGTGATGGGGTGAAGGCAATGATGGGGAGACAGCAGTGATGGGGTGAAGGCAATGATGGAGAGATGGCAGTGATGGGGTGAAGGCAATGATGGAGAGATGGCAGTGATGGGGTGAAGGCAATGATGGGGAGAAGGGAGTGATGGGGTGAAGGCAATGATGGGGAGATGGGAGTGATGGGGTGAAGGCAATGATGGGGAGAAGGGGGTGATGGAGCACTCATTCAAAACCTATGGTGAGTTGAGTCACATTATAAATGTTATTTAATTATAAGTATGCACTGCTACACTACAACCGTGTCCATAGCCCCACCCCCTTATGACAAAAGCCCCGCCCCTGCCACACCTCCATCCCCGCCCTGCCGGGCCATGGAAGAATGGTCTTGCTTGAAACCGGTCCCTGGTGCAAAAAAGGTTGGGGACCACTGTGCTAAACCACAGCCTCCATTATGTAGGCTGTAACCACACCCACAGGTGAGGTATGAATCACATGGGCTGGTCACATGGTCATGACCTCACTGCAGGTCCTGAAACTCCTGCAGGTCCTGAAGGAAAGCAGGATGTAAGGTAGCGCTTGTTACTCAGGTTGGGGATACTCGCTGTGCAGCCAAATAACCAGGTGCGAGTGATGGGGTGAAGGCAATGATGGGGACAAGGGAGTGATGGGGTGAAGGCAATGATGGGGAGAAGGGAGTGATGGGGTGCAGGCAATGATGGGGAGAAGGGAGTGATGGGGTGAAGGCAATGATGGAGAGATGGCAGTGATGGGGTGAAGGCAATGATGGGGAGAAGGGAGTGATGGGGTGAAGGCAATGATGGAGAGATGGCAGTGATGGGGTGAAGGCAATGATGGAGAGAAGGGAGTGATGGGGTGAAGGCAATGATGGGGAGAAGGGAGTGATGGGGTGAAGGCAATGATGGAGAGAAGGGAGTGATGGGGTGAAGGCAATGATGGAGAGATGGCAGTGATGGGGTGAAGGCAATGATGGAGAGATGGCAGTGATGGGGTGAAGGCAATGATGGGGAGAAGGGAGTGATGGGGTGAAGGCAATGATGGGGAGACAGCAGTGATGGGGTGAAGGCAATGATGGAGAGATGGCAGTGATGGGGTGAAGGCAATGATGGAGAGATGGCAGTGATGGGGTGAAGGCAATGATGGGGAGAAGGGAGTGATGGGGTGAAGGCAATGATGGGGAGAAGGGAGTGATGGGGTGAAGGCAATGATGGGGAGAAGGGGGTGATGGAGCACTCATTCAAAACCTATGGTGAGTTGAGTCACATTATAAATGTTATTTAATTATAAGTATGCACTGCTACACTACAACCGTGTCCATAGCCCCACCCCCTTATGACAAAAGCCCCGCCCCTGCCACACCTCCATCCCCGCCCTGCCGGGCTATGGAAGAATGGTCTTGCTTGAAACCGGTCCCTGGTGCAAAAAAGGTTGGGGACCACTGTGCTAAACCACAGCCTCCATTATGTAGGCTGTAACCACACCCACAGGTGAGGTATGAATCACATGGGCTGGTCACATGGTCATGACCTCACTGCAGGTCCTGAAACTCCTGCAGGTCCTGAAGGAAAGCAGGGTGTAAGGTTGCGCTTGTTACTCAGGTTGGGGATACTCGCTGTCCAGCCAAATAACCAGGTGCGGCACGGGTTTTTCATTAAACATCAATATAGTCCATGCGGTTTATTCATCATCATAAACCAAAGCAGCATGCAACAGTCTTACAGCAGACAACAGGGTATCTTCATGGTGGAGCTCTGCTCCCCTTAGCCCTCTGATCACACAGGATGTGCTTTATCTAGATAACAGGCTATACAGTCTTTCAGTTACTCTCCCGTGTCCAGGTTAGCTCTTAGCTGCTTCACACTGCAGACGTCCGTTCCCTCCAGGGAACTGTCAGACACACGTAGCCATTATACAAAGCCTCCACACGTGCTGGTCTGGAAGGCAGCTACATCTTCCAGCAGTCGGCCTGGCAAGACCTTCCATACGGACCAACCAGGTCCAGGCATTCACTCATGTGACCTACCCTGGTCATCTTATATGGTCCATAGCCACGCCCACCGGATCACATGGCTATGATCTCATCGCAGGTCCTACAACCATTCACACACATACAGTTTCCTATGGGCGTTTTTAGACACACGCCCCTGGGTGAGTTTGTAGGTGGCTGGTCCCACCCCTCTCACCAACCACCTGAAGGCTTCCCTGACACACTGTAACAGAACATCAGCAATACCTCTGCTGATCAACAAATAATCAAGCCTTCATCCCAAGGCTACCCACCTTGGCATACATAACGGTAATTTAACATCCTACTCCTATTACCACACTAGATATGCCTGTACGCCCATCCTGGGACACCCACACAGCGCCCCCTAGTGGACACTGTGGACGCTACACCACAAGGGGTACAGTCAGCACCCTCACCCAGAGGTGAGGTAATATGGGTAGCCAGACCCTCCCATCTCTCATAGCTACTCGCAACCCGGACCCGGTGCACTAAATGACATCTTTAGTGCTCATGTACACTAGAGACAAAATACTCCAGGTTGCATTGCAAGGAGCATCCATCCCTGTGACATATAACTCCCATTAACCACGCAACCACCGGTCACACCACAAGGGGTATAAGGAGGAAAAGCGCGCGCTGCAGCAGGAGTTGGCACCAAGTAAGTGCAGTGCGCAGAGCAGAGCAGAGAAGAGTGCACTCTGCTTCCCCCTCCAGAGAGTGCTGGCCCTGTGACATGCCGTGCTGCTGCTGTCCGGAATAGGAGCTGTGGTGCTGGGGAATTAGCCGTGCCAGCAGAGCGGAGTTTGCGGAGCTGTGCCAGCTGAGCGGAGCGTGCGGAGCGAAGTCAGGTGCTGTACACTAGGAGACAGTAAGTACCACACCCGCTCCACCCAAGAGTGACCGTATACTCAAAAGCATCACGAAACAATCACTGATCTCAGGGAGACCAGTCAAAGAAAACACTGCGGCAGCCGGCAAAGGCGCTCAATCAGTGAAATCCTAGGTGCATTGCTCCCTGGGAAATACGAATATGCAAATAAAGTCCATGGAGCCCCACTTAAGAGTCTCAAACACGGGACTAGCCGGAGTCTCAAACACGGGACTTCCTGGAGGAAGATCTGGCTAGTCCCGTGTTTGAGACTCTTAAGTGGGGCTCCACGGACTTTATTTGCATATTTGTATACTCAAAAGAGCCCTCCTGCTGAGAAACTTAGACAGGCTGACAGTATGCGGTGAGTGCCCTCTGTGTAAACGTGGCCCCACAAGCCTCTGTGACCGGAGGAGACTCCTTTAACAAGTCAGAGACAGACGCTAGTGCGTGCAGGCTCGGGGTGCGCAGTGACAAAACTGAGCCCCTGATAGTAGTAGCTGGACTGACCGAGGAGCACGGCACTGTCCCTGCGGTGACACGTTCTGAGTGTGGACTTGTGACTAAGAGTGGTGAGAGCAGGACCCCCTCTCACCGTCCAGCATCCTGTTGTTTTCCCCTGGAGGCTGTTTCTTTATCGTGGACAGAGACTTGAGAGACTGCATTTGCCGCTGTTGTCGGTGCCACCGTAGGATTCCCGCCTGACAGAGACTGAGACGAGACAACTCGCGCCACTTTTGCTGCTGCCACTGTTGGAACCCCGTACTTCCTCACAACAGAAGACTACAGTTCAATAAGTTTACCCTCTTTATTACTGAACTCTCGTTCGTCCCTCACCTACCCTGCCAATCTTCCAGTTCTGCCCCATTCCTCGCCGACACCCTACAATCCCTCACTCCCTGCGTGGAGAACATCCCCCGGTAAATAAACCTGTTTAACCCTTGCTCTGCCTCCCTGTGCGTCACTGCATCCCTCATTTCCTACAGTTTATTACAAGTGGCGTAGTCGGCAGGATGCAGTCTGTGAATGCAAGGGTAGCAGACCAAGCGGTTGGGGGAGCTCCAAGGGCCAGTATACTGCTGGGAACAATATTGAACAATCTCCCTAAGTTCTCTGGGAATGATACTACGCTGTGGAGTTGGATTGAACATGTAAGGGGGGTGATGAAGATGTATCCCATGTCTCCAGCCCTAGAAGCAGAGGTGGCTATGATGGCTTTAAATGGGGAGGCCAGGGATTCTGTCATGTTGCGACCCCCACAGACGAGAGACACCCTGGGAAAAGTGTTGTTAATACTTGAGAAGACGTATGGGGACCCTACGGACGTAAGTGAATTACGTATGAGTCTGTTCAGGCATATTCAAAGAGAGGGGGAGACTGTGACCCAGTTTATGAATGTGCTGCAGGAACTCCATACTGCCATTGCTTGCAAAGACGGCGTAGGCGTAGGGTCCATTGATGTAGTGCTGCGAGACCAGCTAGTGACAGACCTACGTGTTGTACAGCTGAAATAGACTCTGAGGGAGTGCTTGCGAGTAAAACCCATTATGACTTTCTCTGAGATAGGGGCAGAAGCACGCATAGGTGAGCAGGAGCAGAGGATTGCAGCCTTGACAGGGATGGTCCGGCATTGCTGAGTACCCAGCCTGAATGAAGAAGAGCCGATGTGGACCCATGATTTACGGCTGGAAATGAGAAGAATCTGGGAAAAAGTCGAGAGTCTGGGTGAAGCCCTTACTGCTGTCTTGGGGACTGGCATCATACCCCAAGGTAACACACGAAAGCAGGTGAAGAAAGTTAGAGAGGTTCGGAGCATGAAGAAGGCTTCAGTGGGGGCTCCAGAGTGTAACCCCTGTGATAAAACACTCCGGGATCGCCTTTGCTGGGGTCAAAGGTCACGTGCGTTCAGCATGAAACTCAGGTGCCCAGCCGGGGTCCGGGTATAACTGACACTGGGTCAGGTTTATTAAAGGTGAAAGCAATGCATAAAGAAAAAAACATAAAACAAATCCTCGCCTGTCCGGCACTAACTAAACAAAGTACAACCTAACTACCAACTGGCGGGCTTCTCCCGTCCAGCCAAACCACAGTTGCAGTGGGCACTGCTTTCACTCACGTGTGTCTCTCACACAGACATGCTCTCTGTGTTTCCAGGCTGAGACACTCACACAACCACCTGGCATCCTTTTATAGCCGCCCTCCCATTATTCATTAGAAACCAGGTGAGATACTGACCAGACTAGGCCACATAGGAAAGGTATCTGGGCGAGATATACCTGCCCTCATCCACTATTCCCACATGATTCTCACATATCCCCCCCCTCTGCTCAGACCACTCTGGTCGAGCAATGACACCTGCCAAACAGTGCACTCGGGACAGGGCATCTGCATTCCCCATCTGTACCCCTGGGCGGTGCTCCACCATAAAAGCGTAGGCCTGCAGGGCAAGGAACCACCGGGTCACCCGGCTATTCCGTTCCTTGTGAAAGTGCATCCACTTGAGAGGGGCATGGTCAGTGATCAGCCTGAACTTTCTGCCCACCAGGTATTATTTGAGGGCCTCTAGAGCCCACTTAATGGCTAGGCACTCTTTTTCCACGACTGCATACTTTTGCTCGTTTATTCAGCTTCCTGCTGAGATAGAGGACTGGGTGTTCCAGTCCGTCCCTCACTTGTGACAGTACGGCCCCGATACTGGTATCAGAGGCATCCGTTTGTACCACAAACTCGCTGCAGAAGTCCGTAGTTACCTGTATGGGTTGAGAGCAAAGTTCCCATATTAGGCTATGGAAGGCTTCTTCAGCCGCTAAACTCCATTTAATCATGACGGAGTCTTTCCCTTTTGTAAGATCCGTCAGGGGGTAGCGATGGCTGTAAAATTGGGTATGAACCGGCGATAATAGCCGGCGATCCCCAGGAAGGCTCGCACCTGCTTCTTGTTGACAAGTTGCGGCCAGTCCTGAACCGCCTGAATCTTATCGAGCTGGGGTTTAACAATACCCCTCCCAATTACATACCCCAAATACCGGGCTTCTTCTAGCCCGATATGACATTCTTGGGATTCGCGGTTAGACCTGCCTCCCACAGGTCGTCAATCACAGCTTGTACTTTCTGGAGATGAGTCTCCCAGTCCAACCTGTAAATGACAATGTCATCCAAATAGGCCGAAGCGTACTGCCTATGAGGCCTCAGGACTCGATCCATCAGTCTCTGGAAGGTCGCCGGTGCCCTGTGCAGTCCAAACGGCATATACACATACTGAAATAAACCTTCCGGCGTAGCAAATGCCGTCTTTTCTCTGGCAGCCTCCGCCAGAGGAATCTGCCAATACCCCTTTGTTAGATCTAGGGTCGTAATATACTGGGCTTTTCCTAACCGATCTATTAACTCGTCGACCCGGGGCATAGGGTAGGCATCAAATTTTGAGACCACATTCAGTTTCCTGAAGTCATTGCAGAACCAGATGGTGCTGTCCGGTTTAGGAATAAACACAATCGGGCAGGACGAAGCACTGTGTGATTCCTCAATGACACCTAACTCTAACATTGCCGTCACTTCTCGGGAAACGACTGCACGGCGCGCTTCTGGAATTCTGTAGGGTTTCACGTGAACTGTGACACCAGGTTCCGTTACGATGTCATGTTTCATTAGCGTAGTCTGCCCAGGTTTTTCTGAGAAAAACTTTTGGTTGTGAAGTAGAAACTGCCTGACCTCAGTTTTTGCTGCTCCGAGAGAGTCTCTGCAACCCGTACCTCCGGTACGGTATGCGAGCAGACGGGACGGGCCAGCTCCGCTGACAAGGCAGACCGATCTTTCCAGGGTTTTATCAGATTTACATGATAAACCTGTTCAGGTTTCCGTTTACCTGCCTGGTATACTTTGTAGTTTACTTCACTAACTCTTTCCTTAATCTCAAAGGGGCCCTGCCACTTTGCTAGGAACTTACTGTCCACTGTGGGAACCAGAATCAACACCCTATCTCCAGTTGCGAACGTACGGATCTTGGCGCCCCTATCATAGATTCTTTTTTGGGCTCCTTGAGCCTGCATCATGTGTTCTTTGACGAAAGGCATAACAGGCGCAATACGGTCCTACATTTGGGATACGTGATCTATCACCATTTTAAACGGAGTGACCTGACCCTCCCAGGTTTCTTTGGCGACGTCTAACAGTCCGCGAGGACGTCGGGCGTACAATAACTCGAAAGGCGAGAATCCCGTGGAAGACTGGGGTACTTCCCTGATGGCAAAAAGCAAATACGGAAGTAAATAGTCCCAGTTCTTCCCATCCTTGTCTATCACCTTTCTCAGCATCTGCTTCAGAGTTTTATTGAACCGTTCGACCAACCCGTCTGTTTGAGGGTGATACACGGATGTGCGTAATGGTTCGATTTGTAACAACCGGCAGAGCTCCTTCATTACCCTGGACATAAAGGGGGTCCCCTGGTCGGTAAGTATCTGTTTTGGTACACCAACCCGACTAATCACATGCACCAGTTCCTTGGCAATCGTCTTGGTAGCGGTGTTACGCAAAGGGATGGCCTCCGGGTAACGAGTGGCATAATCCAAGATGACCAGGATATGTTGATGTCCACGTGCAGACCGTGGAAGGGGCCCAACTAAATCCATCCCAATCCTCTCAAACGGGACTTCAATAATAGGTAGGGGTACCAAAGTGCTACAGAACCGGGGCTTAGGTGCAGAGGCTTGGCAGTCAGGACAAGACTCACAATATACACGAATATCGTGATGCATGCCTGGCCAAACAAAACAGTGTAATATCCTTTCGGTGGTTTTCTGGACTCCCAGGTGACCTCCCATCACATGTCCGTGGGCCAGGTCCAGCACTTGCCGCCGGTAGGGTTTTGGCACGACTAACAGTTGCACCGTCTTCCCCCTTTTTCTCTATCTGATATAGCAAATCATTCTCCAGGACCATGTAAGGATATGCCAGCCTAGAGCCAGGTTCTACAGGTACCCCATTTATCACTTTTACATTTGTCCTAGCCTGAGAAAGGGTAGGATCCTTTATTTGCTCGCTTTGGAAGTCATCTTTCTGGACTTCAAAAATCGGCAAACGGGGAGGTGGACGGATGTAAGCCTCCTCCTCTTCCCTGGTCTCCTCCGTATCACCCGCCAAGACTGAAAACGGGAACTGCAGGTCATTTCCAGCAGACTCTTCCCCCGAGTCTTCCTGGGGGACCTCTTCCAGGGGTTAGGGACCCACACGCGCCCTGGGAGAAGAATCATGTACACTATTACCCGGGGGCATCAACTGATTCTCCCACAATTGCCAGAAGTGGGGAAAATCCCGGCCCAAGATAACATCATGCAATAACGCAGGGACGAGTCCCACTTTATGTTGCACAGACCCATAGGAAGTAGTAATGCATATGACCGTGGTGAGGTATGAACAGGTGTCTCCATGCACACACGTTACAGAAAATTTGTCTGATGGTCCAGTCGGGGCTGACACCAGACTGGCCTTCACCAGAGTCACTACACTTCCCGAGTCTAACAATGCCACCAGATTTTTGCCATCAACAGTTAAATCACACAAGTGTTTTTCCACATCCTTTTGACTGGCATTCACACTCACTACCCGTGCAACATGCGGTTTTTAGAGTCTGTGACGTCGCACTGCATGGGTTCAGTAGTGACCGGACAGTTCGCAGCAATGTGTCCCATCTCTTGGCAGCGGAAACACCTAACGGGCCCCTTGCTTAGACCATAGTTCGTTACGCTCGGCCTCGCAGTGCGGGCAGTCCCGTTTTCCTCCCCCACTGTCTTAAGGATTTTTCCTTCTCCCCTACTCCCTGGAACAGTCTTACCGGTTCCACGTGGAGATGATGAATAACGAGGTGGGGTAGCGTCATCTCGGAGTCCTTCCGCCACGGAGTAACGTTCAACCAGATCTACCAGTTGATCTGCCGTCGTAGGATTTCCATGGCTTACCCTCTTCCTCAGGGCTGGCGGTAGAGCTCTCAGGTACTTGTCCATGACAACTCTCTAGATTATCTCTGGCACTGTCAACATCTTGGGTTGTAGCCACTTCTTCGTCACGTGGATCAGGTCGAACATCTGTGACCGTGGAGGTTTATCTGGCTGATAAGTCCATTGATGCACTCTCTGTGCACGGACAGCGGTCGTCAATCCCAGCCGGGCCAAGATCTCGGCTTTCAGTTTGTCAAAGTCCTGTGCGGCTTCAGGTTCTAAGTCATAATAAGCCTTTTGGGCCTCACCGGAAAGAAACTGGGCAATCAGGCCGGCCCATCGTGCCTTCGGCCATTTTTCTCGCACCGCTGTCCATTCAAACGTGGTCAGGTATGCCTCGACGTCATCTTCGGTCATCATCTTCTGCCAGTACCGACTCACGTGAATCACTCTCGACTCGGCTTCCAGGTTAACCTCAGGTAAGCTTGCCAGGCACTGCGCCACCTGCTGGAGAAGCGAACGATCGGTAGCTGTCATGTCCACCAACTCCTTCAGCTGGGCCATCATCACCCGATTAGCTTCTTGCGGGACGGCGGTGGACTGTACCAGCGCTTACACCACGTCCTCCATGTTCATGCTTCCAACGTGATGCCCGCATTCTCCACCACAATGTGATAAAACACTCCGGGATCGCCTTTGCTGGGGTCAAAGGTCACGTGCGTTCAGCATGAAACTCAGGTGCCCAGCCAGGGTCCGGGTATAACTGACACTGGGTCAGGTTTATTAAAGGTGAAAGCAATGCATAAAGAAAAAAACATAAAACAAATCCTCGCCTGTCCGGCACTAGCTAAACAAACTACAACCTAACTACCAACTGGCGGGCTTCTCCCGTCCAGCCAAACCACAGTTGCAGTGGGCACTGCTTTCACTCACGTGTGTCTCTCACACAGACAGGCTCTCTGTGTTCCCAGGCTGAGACACTCACACAACCACCTGGCATCCTTTTATATCTGCCCTCCCATTATTCATTAGAAACCAGGTGAGATACTGACCAGACTAGGCCACATAGGAAAGGTATCTGGGCGAGATATACCTGCCCTCATCCACTATTCCCACATGATTCTCACACCCTGCCTTAACATACTCTCTAATATCTCTGCTCGGGGCAATTGATTTGGCTAGACTCAAGGGGTATTGCTTAAAACAAGGAGGAGTGGTTCCTTTTTTTTTTTCAATTTAATCATGACAGGGGGAATGGGCAACCGACCCACATCATTTTTCCCCCCTTGCCCAAACAGTGTCTGGCACCTGTCTCATTTCTTCATCCTCAGGCATTTTGGTGTCAGGTGTTAGTTTCACCGCTTTTGTCATATACACCATTGCCGCAATCTTACACAAATGTTTATCTGAGAGGGGACTTGTGACTGTAATACCCTCAGGAGAGTACTGTATGATGGCGTGGATCGCACTCAGCACATCTGCTCCCAGTAAATTCATAGGGGTATTGTCACTAACAATAAGTTTTGTAAGTACCACAATTCCAGCACCTCACTGTTTCTATGTCCTTAGGTCCCTTATTACGTCTCCACTTTTTTCCTTGTGCTCCAGCATACATGACAGGTCGTCTTATTGTGCTTGTTTGCTCAACTTCTTTAGCTACCTTGAGGAGGTCTTTTCGAATCTACATATCTCCTGTCAGAGACACTGCACTACACTTGCTCATAGAGCCAGTGCGCGTGTCCTGAATACAGAAGCAGTGCTGAAAGTTACCTGGGGAGCAGGGCAGCAGAGGTGACCAGGCGTGCTTCAAGCTAATAGTGTCAGGGTCCAATCAGCGCTGGAAAGTAAAGAGGCACGGGACCTGCGGACACTGAAAATGAGCAAGCTTGCACAGGACCTATGGTCATGTGACTGCAAGGGGGCGTGGCTTAGCATCCTGCTTTCAGATATGACAGGACATCATACAACAACTCAGAGTCAGGCAAAACGGAGGTCACAACAGTACGGGCAAACGAGGTATAGGAGGGACAAACAGACGGGAGGTCAGACAAAGCCAAAGGTCATACACAAGAGGGCGACGTGGTACCAAGGGGACAAGCAGAGAGAAGTCTGGTCACAAGCAGAGAGTCATACACGAGAGGTAGCGCAGTACAAGAGGGTCAGGCAGAACTCGTAACAGGGACAGAACCAGATCAAAACCACACAAGCAAGCAAGATATCAGGCACAAGGCACACGTATACAAGAGGTCACTTAACTCCGCCGAGGGCAGGAGTATAACTGACACCGGACCCAGGTCCAGTGAGCACTAAATAGCCTCCTTCTGCCAGAGAGAGGCAGCACAATTAACCCATAGTCTAACCAGGACGGTTCAAAGCGAAATCCCGTCCTGGATCATGACATCTCCATTCAGGTCTGGTTGTCTGTACTGCGTCTCGTAAGTCTTCATTCATACCGTCAATGAATGCATTCACCAGTATTCTAATATCAAGTGGGTTTATGCAAATGTACCCCAAGTCTGCCCATTTCAGCTGTAACCGTCCAAAGTACATCTCTACACTCTCTACAGACTGCTCTGATTGTTCCACTGTAGCCTACTGTTTTAGTGACTCACAGTACGTCTCCCCAGACCGTGCAGATTTATCATCCATGCCCCAAGCCTGATTCTTTGTCACATCGGTGTGTGTCTTAATTATATGTCTTAGTGCGTCACCTGCCTTTAAACTCACCAACCTCTCTAGGTCCTGATGTGGTTGGTCGTCTGATGTCTACTGTCAGCTTACTCCTCAAAGGTCAATGTCCCTACTACCCACCAACCACTATTATGTCAGCTTCTTATGATCTTGTCTGGATAGGATTTAGTGCAATTCGCTTAGGTCAGTAGCACAGGTCACACAAGTAGCTATTCAGTCTGGGTTTGTCTGAGTCTGATCACAGTGTTTATAAGTCCATCTGTTTTGACTGGGTCTCTGGTTACACTTTGTCAATCAAAACATTCATATTACACCTTCCATACTGCTGCACATTCTCAAACATCATTTATTCACTTGCTGTTTTCTTCCCTTGTTTGTGACTTTTTATACATCCAAACATTCACACTGGTATTTTTTGCCTTTTTCAATATTGGCCCCACTTGTTTTCACTGCTTCCTTTCTTCTCTGTCTTTTACAATTTGCATAGCCGTCTTGGATCCCATTGGGGGCACCGACTGTACACAGAAAAAGTTGCCATGGCTTCAACCTTTTTCTACCGACAGCTCACCTTTATTCTGAAATGCCCCTCTAGTGTGCCTAACCTTATCTATGGGCTGCCACACGTAGCAAGTCAGAGCGAGCCTGCCAAGGTGTAGCGGGAAGGCTCCTTGCCTCTCACCCGGTAGACCTACAGGATGTAACGAGAAGGCTCTCTGCCTCTCACCCGTTAGATCAGCTGGCTAGAAAAGAAATAGGCCTTTTTCCTTCCAGCCCAGCTCCATGGATTGTGGGAGGGCTACTTCAACTTAGACAGCTCATCTCTCTTCTGAAATGCCCTTCTGTGTGTCTGGACCTCTGTCTTACAGCCCACACATAGCAAGTCAGAGTGAGCCTGCCAAGATATATCCAGAAGGCTCCTTGCCCTCGCCTCTCACCCACAACAAAAAAAACCTGCTGACTAAAGTAAGAAGGCCCAGGTGTGATAGGCCTCTGACCTACTTTATCAGCCATACAGTCGGCTACCTCCTTTGTTGATCCACAATTTGCTATACAAATCAATCACACAACTAGAAGCAGGTTCAAAACACATTAATAACCAAACAATCACTTACAATGACCAAACAATCACTTACAATTTCCTTCTAAATTAGGCACCATATTTTACTTTCAACTTCAACTTACAAAATTTCATTCCACTTCAATTAAGTACTGTTGCTTTAAAATGCACAAATCTTATAGCGAGTATTTCAGAACCACAGAGAATCTGAGCACAGCTCTGTGAATCGTCTTATTAGACACTCAGCAGAGATAAGGGGAGTAGAGAAAGTGTGCAGCGCCATCCTTCCCCCTCCCAGCAGAATGTAGTGTCCTTCAACTACCAGAATGCCGTAGCTCTTTAGGTTTATCAAAATCAATTTCTATAAAGAAAACTCAAAATCACGGGATTTCACTGTAAGAGAAGATAAATGTATAATGAGATTAACTGAGTCTTTCCCTTTTTCTGGCCAAATGCATTCAGGAAACTTTACAATGTAATGCCACATATAACACGCGCTATATCATTACTCAATTCATTCAGTCTCAGATGTAGATTTGAAATAGCTATAACGCATCTGTCCGGGATTTCCCCACAACTAGAAAGGTAACAAATCTCTTAACACAAAAATGATGTGTGATGATTCATTCATACGTGCTCATTCAGGGATTTTTTTTCTTTCCCTTTTCAGCGGTCATTTGATTTTACACAGAGAAGATAACAAAAATCCCTTATCTCAATCACTCACTCCGCCTAATTCAGCTCAAAGTGAGTTGAATAATGTCCTCTGTCACATACAGAGGACTACTTCTAACGGAACCCCTCATAAATCAGGTATTTATTTATACTCAATTACTCATCTCATTCAGAGGTTCTCATAGACATACATACAAGGATTCACACAGCCTGCCTATCTTGCACTTTGGATTTGATTGACACTTTAACTTACAGCAGTGTCCACTCACACTCTGAGAACACCAAAGCCCACTTCTTAAACAACAAGAAACATTGAAAACCAGACCAACCAAAAACCACAGCCCTATACAAAATACAGTCTCATATAATTTACTGCCAATCCAAAATAACCACTGCACAGAGTCTATCCCAGACTTTGTGCTACACAGTACACCAGTACACAACCAGTTAGTATATTACCAGAACAGATTAACAGATAATACAGATGACAATTATTATCTTATTACTCTATTATTCAACTCTCATACAGACATACTCACCACTCACTGGTGATGTGGGTTCTTTTGAACCGTGTTTGTATAGTCTTACCCAGAGATATGTAGACATCCTTAGAAAGGTTGCAGGTGCAGAATCAATGTAAGAATAAATGTTCTCACCTGCTGCAGCCTGGATTCTGCATATTCCACCTCCCAGGAAGCTCCCACATACGGATTCCGAATAGGCTGGTTTCCACGGCCCCACGTTGGGCGCCAAAAACTGTAGTAGCTGTTTTCGTTCTGACCAAAGTTAGTTCTGCCAGATCACCAGTGAGTCCGAATTGTGAGGATTTTCGCCCTTCTGATGACAAGCGCTTGGAGACAAAAGGACTCGACACACAAGCCGTGGTCAAATCAGTTTATCTGACGTAATTAAAATACAAGGAATGTTTTTATACCATTTACAGCAATATGTGACTATGGAGCTTATTTGGCCCCCACCATCACCTCAGGGTCGTACCTTGTTTACAATGTACCCAGAACACGTTGTTGAGAACACATATGATAACAAGTATAGTTTCCTTGAAGACAGAGACTAGTTGTAATAATTATAGGGGATAACTCAGGAGACTCTGTGCATGGAACAAGATGACTACAGGACACAGCTTTAGAAGTAGTAAAGTCTATATTAACACACGGTGATACAAATGGATGCAGAAAGAAACTCAAGTCCACAACACTTGGAGTAAATATAAGAAGCTGCTTAGCAGTCTATAGGAACTTCAGAGGAAAATGCAATCAAGCAATAAGTCTATGAAGCACAGATATTCTTGAGGATACTTGGCATGAATAAGTCCTTGTCTTAGTCCAGACACAGATAGGTAAGCTGAAAAGGCAGTTCAAATCTTATCTTAGCTTGACCAGGGAGGCCTGGAAAATAGTCTCAGGCTCTTGCAGAGCAGGAACAGCTTACATGTCCAGCAAATGCAGATGGAAGTGAAACACGAGCAGCAGAGGAAGAAGAGTTCTGGAAACTGGAGTATGCAGCAGGAACTCAGAGCAGAGTAGCAGGATCACCACACAGGTTCACAGGAGCCGGTATATGGCCAGGGAGCAATCAAAGGTCATGAGCTGGATGCAAGGCAGAATACTCAAGCACAGACTGAAGGCTGGGGTGGAGTTTTATAGCAGGAGGACACAATGCACATGAGACCAAGGACATCATCTTGGAAAAGGGCAGTAATGCAAAAAGGTAAAAATGTTCAGAGTCCTGACACTAGTAAGAATAACACATAGCAATAATAAGGCAAAAGGCAATTGAAGTCTTAAAGGCAATTAAAGGGATATAAAGGCAAACCATTAACTCTTCTATATCACCATACTGCCCCATGTCTCTCCATACTGCCCCAGAGTCTCAACAAACTGCCCCAGTGTCTTTCTATACTACCCCAGCGCCTCTCCATAATGCCCCAGGGTATCTCCATACTGCCCCAGTGTCTCACCATACTACCCCATGTCTCTCCATACTGCCCCAGAGTCTCACCAAACTGCCCCAGTCTTTCTATACTACCCCAGCGTCTCTCCATAATGCCCCAGGGTATCTCCATACTGCCCCAGTGTTTCACCATACTGCCCCAGTGTCTCACCATACTAGCCCATGTCTCTCCATACTGCCACAGTGTCTCACCATACTGCCCCAGTGTCACACTATGCTGCCCCATGTCTTTCCATACTGCCCCAGTGTCTCTCCATACTGCCCCATGTCTCTACACAGTGCCCCCATGGTCCGGCTTTAAAAAATAAAAAGTTTTTCTTTACCTGTCCGAGGTCCAGCAGTGTCCTCTCCTCCATTCATCTGAGGTGGGAAACGTCCTGGCGTATGGCAGTGACATCAAACGACAGTGACATGCACGCTTACATAAGATGCCGGGCTGTGATTGACTGGAGGCTGTTAAAGGGAATCTGTCACCCTTTTTTGAGATATGATATAATTCAATTGTGTGTCACATAAGGATTCTCTTAGTACTTTTGCTACCCCCTGACCCCGCACCTTTCATGCATAAATACCTTTTTTATATCGTTTCAGATGTATGTAAAATGCCGCTGTCCGGTCTGCTGGGCGGGGCTTATTCAACTGCTCCCCCCTCCCTGTCTTGCTCTATGCATTTCTTCTTGTGTAGAGCAAGACAGGGAGGGGGGGGGAGCAGTTGAATAAGCCCCGCCCATCGGACTGGACCGTGGCAGTTTACATACATCTGAACCGATATAAAAAAGGTATTTATGCATGAAAGGTGCGGGGTCAGGGGGAAGCAAAAGTACTAAGAGAATCCTTATGTGACACACAATTGAATGATATCATTATATGATATCTCAAAAAAGGGGTGACAGATTCTCAACTGTTACCGTGTGGGGAGCCTTCCCTCACGGCAACAAAGATTTTATCTGCACTTGCAGGATGCACATTCAGTTACTAAACAGGCAAAAACCTGCCGCTGGGGCCTGGTGAGCAAAGGAGAGGGGGCCCGGGGTTACACCAGTAAGTGCAGTAATGCCTTGATGGCGGTCATGACAATCTTTCCCCTTTCTAACTTAATCCCTGTATCCTATGCTGTACCTACAGTTGTGGCCGAAAGTATTGACACCCCTGCAATTCTGTCAGATAATACTCAGTTTCTTCCTGAAAATGATTGCAAACACAAATTCTTTGGTATTATTATCTTCTTTTAATTTGTCTTAAATGAAAAAACACAAAAATTGTCCTAAAGCCAAATTGGATATAATTCCACACCAAACATAAAAAAGAGGGTGGACAAAAGTATTGGCACTGTTCGAAAAATCATGTGATGCTTCTCTAATTTGTGTAATTAACAGCACCTGTAACTTACCTGTGGCACCTAACAGGTGTTGGCAATAACTAAATCACACTTGCAGCCAGTTGACATGGATTAAAGTTGACTCAACCTCTGTCCTGTGTCCTTGTGTGTACCACATTGAGCATGGAGAAAAGAAAGAAGACCAAAGAACTGTCTGAGGACTTGAGAAACCAAATTGTGAGGAAGCATGAGCAATCTCAAGGCTACAAGTCCATCTCCAAAGACCTGAATGGTCCTGTGTCTACCGTGCGCAGTGTCATCAAGAAGTTTAAAGCCCATGGCACTGTGGCTAACCTCCCTAGATGTGGACTGAAAAGAAAAATTGACAAGAGATTTCAACGCAAGATGGGACAACTGTATGTCCTATACTTAATGTATAAGTTGCATTATACATTAATCACACTACATTACATTAACTGCGTATATTAGTGCCTATAAAACTATGCATTTTCACATGTGATAACAATCACAAAAATGCAATAAAATCACACAATCTGTTATTGAGAGGGAGCGGCATATAACAGCACCGATCACAGCCTTACAGTTGTGGCCAAAAGTATTGACACCCCTGCAATTCTGTCATATAATAGTTTCTTCCTGAAAATGATTGCGAACACAAATTCTTTGGTATTATTATCTTCATTTAATTTGTCTTAAATGAAAAAACACAAAAGAGAATGAGGCAAAAAGCAAAACATTGATCATTTCACACAAAACTCCAAAAATGGGCCAGACAAAAGTATTGCCACCCTCAGCCTAATACTTGGTTGCACAACCTTTAGCCAAAATAACTGCGACCAACCGCTTCCGGTAACCATCAATGAGTTTCTTACAAATGCTCTGCTGGAATTTTAGACCATTCTTCTTTGGCAAACTGCTCCAGGTCCCTGATATTTGAAGGGTGCCTTCTCCAAACTGCCATTTTTAGATCTCTCCACAGGTGTTCTATGGGATTCAGGTCTGGACTCATTGCTGGCCACCTTAGAAGTCTCCAGTGCTTTCTCTCAAACCTTTTTCTAGTGCTTTTTGAAGTGTGTTTTGGGTCATTGTCCTGCTGGAAGACCCATGACCTCTGAGGGAGACCCAGCTTTCTCACACTGGGCCCTACATTATGCTGAAAAATTTGTTGGTAGTCTTCAGACTTCATAATGCCATGCACATGGTCAAGCAGTCCAGTGCCAGAGGCAGCAAAGCAACCCCAAAACATTAGAGAACCTCCGCCATGTTTGACAGTAGGGACCATGTTTTTTTCTTTGAATGCCTCTTTTTTCTCTTGTAAACTCTATGTTGATGCCTTTTGCCCAAAAAGCTCTACTTTTGTCTCATCTGACCAGAGAGCATTCTTCCAAAACGTTTTAGGCTTTTTCAGGTAAGTTTTGGCAAACTCCAGCCTGGCTTTTTGTCTCAGGGTAAGAAGTGGGGTCTTCCTGGGTCTCCTACCATACAGTCCCTTTTCATTCAGACGCTGACGGATAGTACGGGTTGACACTGTTGTACCCTCGGACTGCAGGGCAGCTTGAACTTGTTTGGATGTTAGTCGAGGTTCTTTATCCAACATCCGCACAATCTTGCGTTGAAATCTCTTGTCAATTTTTCTTTTCCGTCCACATCTAGGGAGGTTAGCCACAGTGCCATGGGCTTTAAACTTCTTGATGACACTGCGCACGGTAGACACAGGACCATTCAGGTCTTTGGAGATGGACTTGTAGCCTTGAGATTGCTCATGCTTCCTCACAATTTGGTTTCTCAAGTCCTCAGACAGTTCTTTGGTCTTCTTTCTTTTCTCCATGATCAATGTGGTACACACAAGGACACAGGACAGAGGTTGAGTCAACTTTAATCCATGTCAACTGGCTGCAAGTGTGATTTAGTTATTGCCAACACCTGTTAGGTGCCACAGGTAAGTTACAGGTGCTGTTAATTACACAAATTAGAGAAGCATCACATGATGTTTCGAACAGTGCCAATACTTTTGTCCACCCTCTTTTTTAGGTTTGGTGTGGAATTATATCCAATTTGGCTTTAGGACAATTCTTTTTGTGTTTTTTCATTTAAGACAAATTAAATGAAGATGATAATACCAAAGAATTTGTGTTTGCAATCATTTTCAGGAAGAAACTGAGTATTATCTGACAGAATTGCAGGGGTGTCAATACTTTTGGCCACAACTGTACATCTACCTTTGTGTGAGACAGATATATATATATATATATATATATATATATATATATATATATATATCTATGTCTGAAGCTTTGTCGCCATAAAGGGTGAGGACATGTTTCTTGCACAGCGGCCCCAAGCGCTCAGTGCCTGTCAGGTACAGACTGGGGCTGAAATTCAGCCCTGACATTTGAAATCACACAGGCCCATGTTGTCCCCATCCCCGAGCACCAGATGGGATATATTACTAATATTACCCTGGATGGGGGAAAGCCAGATTTACTACAAGACCAATATTTCTAATGATACCCGTAGTCTGCAGGGGTAAGTGAGGGAGTCATCGACTTTGTGCTCCATCACAGCTCTTAATAGCATGGGTGTTGTGAGAATAACGGAGCAGACAAGGCAGCTCACGACCAGACAGGCCCTTCTGGCTTTTGCCAGAATTGCCAGATAGCCAGTCACGCCCTGGTGCCTGCACTCATATCAATATTGGTCATGGAAAAAGCCTTTAGGATTTTTAGTGTCAGCAAACATTTTAATAGTCTTTCTTTCATTAAAAAAGGGATAGAGGTGGCCGAGAAGCTGTGGGTGCAGCCATGCCACCCTAGTCAGCTTTCCTCGAACATACAGGGGGCTCCGGGAGAAAGGGGCCACATCTCTGATGGCCAGAAGAGCCGGCCAAGTTTAGGGTGTTGTGTTGTCTTCCCTATTGCTCTTGTTACGCCAGGCTGACGAGCATCAGGCAAGCCGCACACATTCAGAGGTTGCGGAATGGGTGTAGAGGGGCACAGCAGCATTACACAGCTGCATCCCTCACTGACAATAGTTTTTTTTTAAAGAATAACACGACTTTGCATCGATTACAACTTCAGACCTATGTCCCCTCCGAATGGCGTCCTGTTAGGCTGTGTGCACACGCTGCGGATTTTGCTGCGGTTCCGCAGCGGTTTTGGCCGCTGCTGACCCGCAGCAGTTTCTGCTGCGGTGTACAGTACAATGATTCCCTATGGGAATCAAAAACCGCAGTGCAGACGGTGCGGAATTTTCCGCGCGGATTATCTGCGGTTTTCAATCCGCAGAAAGAATTGACATGTCAATTCTTTCTGCAGATTCTCCTGCGGTTTGCCATCTCCTCCATTGAGGAGATGAAAAACCGCAGGGCAAAACCGCAGAGCAATCCGCAGGTAAAACCGCAGGTCTTTTGACCTGCGGTTTCACCTGCGGATTGTACAAAATCCGCGCGGATGAATCCGCACCTTTTCCGCAGTGTGTGCACACAGCCTTATAGTGCCACAACCGCTGCAGCCCGGCTATTGGCAGTGAGGTGCTCAGACGATTGAAGAACATGCACAGAATGCAGTCTTCCTGCAGAGGGCGCACCTGAGCAACGCAAAGTAACACACACTGACATGCGCAGTAACTCCAGGTTGCTGCCGGTCATGTGACTTGTGTTTTTGGACTGCGAAGAAAGCTTATTGGCGGGAGTTGGGACAGTTACAGCCATGGCGCACAGTTGGTCAAGTGGCTACGAAGACTCGGGGACAAGTGACAGCGAAGTGGCCGGAACCAGCGACAGCGAAGTGGCCGGGACAAGCAGCTTCCAAGTGGTAGGGACAAGCAGCTTCCAAGTGGCCAGGATAAGTAGCTTCCAAGTCGCAGGGAGAAGCGACAGCGAAGTCGCAGGGAGAAGCGACAGCGAAGTGGCCGGGACAAGCTACAGCGAAGTGGCCGGGACAAGCAGCTTCCATGTGGCAATGTTTCAGCGTGATAACGACCTTAAGACCCTGTACCTGTGTAAGCAGTGCCGCCTGCCAGTAGGAGACTCGGGCGACGGGACCGATGTGTTTTGTGGCGGAAACTTCATCTATTTGAAAGGTAGGAGTCCCCGTGCTGGGAGCAGCGGCCGCGCGTCTGGAAACCTCCCCGGGGAGCGTTCTCCCGGCTGCGCCACCCAGACCGCGGGGCTTCCGAGGGTGTATAGCGGGGGATTCTCCTTAAACGTTCTTGCACAATGGATTTTGTTGCTGCTCCGCGGGGGGGGGGATGGCTGCCCCTGCTCCGCGGGGGGGGGGGGGGGGGGGATGGCTGCCCCTGCTCCGCGGGGGGGGGGGGGGGGGGATGGCTGCCCCTGCTCCGCGGGGGGGGGGGGGATGGCTGCCCCTGCTCCGCGGGGGGGGGACGGACGGCTGCCTCTGCTCTGTGGGGCAGGCCATCATGTACTTCAGAGAAGGAAGCTCTGTCCTGGGGCAGTGATCACACAGTACGGGGTCCACATTTGCGCTTGAAAATTGTGTTTTGTGTTAAGGCCGTTTTACATTTAGCGATGCACCAGCGATACGACCCGGTCAGGATTGCTGGTGCATCGCTAAATGATCGCTAGTGAGCTTCCACACAGGAAGACCTCACAGCGACGCAGCGCACGATACTTACCTTTCACACACAGCGATCCTGACGTCCTCCCGCCCGTGTCCAGCGTCGCTCGTCGTCACAGCAGGAAGCTGACGACGAGAAATGGATCCGCCCGATCAGCGACAGACAGCAGGGGAGCCGGTCGGAGGTAAGTATCACACATAGCGATATCCCTAGCCCGTCACAAAATCAGTGACGTTTTAGAGATATTGCTAGCGATATCGCTATGTGTAAAACCCCCTTTAGAGATAAGTGCATTTAAACTTCTAATTTTTATGCCCTTAAATCAGCGACCTATCATACAAAGTAGTTAAATAACATTTCCCACATGTCTACTTTACATCAATATTATTATTATTTATATAGCACCATTGATTCCATGGTGCTGTACATGAGAAGGGGTTACATACAGATTACAGATATCACTTACAGTAAACAAACTACAATCACAGACTAATACAGAGGGGAGAGAGGACCCTGCCCTTTCAGGCTTACATGCTACAGGATGGTGGGGAAGGAGACAGTAGGTTGGGGGTTTGCAGCAGTTCCGGTGTTGGTTGTGGTAATATCTCCGGTAGTGGTGAGAGAGAAGGAGGTAGCAGGGTTATTGCAGGCTGTAGGCTTTCTTTAAGAGGTGGGTTTTCAGGTTCCGTCTGAAGGATCCAAATGTGGAGAAGCGGAGGAGTAGCAAGGATGAAAGATGAATTAGTCAGCCAGCAGAGCTAAGGATGGACTGGAGAGGTGTGAGGGTGTTAGCAGGGAGACCACAGAAAATAATGTTGCAGTAGTCAAGGTCGGAGATGATGAGGGCATGCACAAGCATTTTAGTAGATTTAGGGTTGAGGAAAGGACAGATTCTGGAAATATTTTTGAGCTGGAGGCGACAGGAGGTAGAAAGAGCTTGGATGTGTCTTGAAGGACAGGGCAGAGTCAAAGGTTACTCCGAGGCAGTGAACTTACGGTACAGGGGAAAGCGTGATGTCATTAATTGTTATAGCTAGGTTGGGTAAGGAAGATCTGTGAGATGGAGCAAAGATGATGAGTTCAGATTTGTCCACATTGAGATTGAGGAAGCGAGAGGAGAAGGAGGAGGATATGGCTGAGAGAGGTGACGTCTGGGCCAGATAGGTAGATCTGAGTGTCATCGGCATAAAGGTGGTGCTGGAATCCGTGAGACTTTGAGCTGCCCCAGACAAAGTGTATAGATTGAGAAGAGTAGGGGTCCTAGAACAGAGCCTTGGGGGTCTCCAACAGAGAGAGGGTGGGATGAGGAGGTGGTGTGCGAGTAGGAGACACTGAATGTGCGGTTGGAAAGGTATGATACGATCCAGGATAGGGCGAGGTCTTAGTTGCCAAAGGAGGAGAGGATCTGTAGTAGGAGGCAGTGGTCAACTGTGTCGAATGCAGAGCACAGGTCTAGAAGCAGGAGTATAGAGTATTGTCCGTTTGATTTGGCTGTAAGTAGGTCGTTAGTAATTTTGGTCAGGGCTCTCTCAGTGGAGTGATGGGGGCGGAAACAAGATTGTAGATTGTCAAAGAGCAAGTTAGATGATAGGTGGGAGGAAAGATCTGCGTGGACGTGCTGCTCCAGGAGTTTGGAAGCGAATGGGAGCAGCAATATTGGGCGATAGCTAGACATAGCTGTTGGGTCGGCTTTTTAAGGATAGGCATGATTGTGGCATGTTTGAAAGCAGAAGGGAAGGTACCGGACGTTAGCGATAGGTTGAAGAGGAGGGTTAGGGATGGGGGATAAGTGTGGTGGTGAGGTTGGGAAGCAGGTGGGATGGGGTTGAGTGCACAGGTTGTGAGGTGCGATTTGGAGAAGAGACAATTAAGCTCCCCTTCAGTGATGTTGGAGTGAGGTTATGGTGTTTGGGCAATGGTCTGGTATACAAAGGGGTTGTGTAGGTTGAATGATGAAGACTTGCCTTGTTTGGTCAGTACTTTTATTTTTTTTTTGTTAGGAAGTTGGAAGCTGACCAGCGATTTCTCATTGTCTTTCCAACAAAATTTACAAAACCATTAATTTTAGGGACCACATCACATTTGAAGTGACTTTGAGGGGCCTATATGACGGAAAATATCCAAAAGTGACACCATTGTAAAAATTGTACCCCTCAAGGTGCTCAAAACCACATTCAGGAACTATAGTTAACTTTCAGGTGCAACACAGGAATTAATGGAATGTGGAAGGAAAAAAATAAACATTGACAATAATTTTACTTTAGAACCACTTTTTTATTTTCACAATGGTAACAGCAACAAATTGACCCCAAAGTTTTTTGTGCAATATCTCTTGAGCATATTTCATAGGTGGGGGGAAAAAAACCACTGTTTGGACGCACGGCAGAGCTCACAGGGATAAAGCTCAATCTGACTTTTTGATTAGAAAATTTGTTGGCATAATTAGCAGATGCCATGACATGTTTAGGGAGCCTCTCGTGTGCCTAAACAGTGGAAACCGCCTACAAGTGACCCCGTTTTGGAAACTAGACCCCAAGGAGCTTATCTAGATGTTTGGTGAGCACTTTGAACCCCCAAGTGCTTCACAGAAGTTTATAATGCCGTGAAAATAATCACTTTTTTGCCACAAAAATGTTTGTAGCCCCCAATTTTTTATTTTCACAAGAATAATAAGAGGGACTCCATATGTGGAAGAAAACTACTGTATGGGCGCAGGGCTCAGAAAGGAAAGAGTGACGCTTTGGAATGCAGACTTTGATGGAATGGTCTGTGGGTGTTATGACACGTTTGAGGAGCTCCTGTTGTGCCTAAACAGTGAAAACCACCCCACGAGTGACCCCATTTTGGAAACTAGACTCCTCAAGGAATTTTAGATATGTGGTAAGCACTTTGAAGCACACAAGTGCTTCACAGAGTTTTATGTTGATCTGGGAAAAATGAAAAAAAAAATTCCCACAAAAAAAGTTAACCCCTTTTTTTTCATTTTCACAATATCAGGCGCAAATGGACCCCAAAACTTGAGCAATTTGTCCTGCGTACACGAATAGCCCATACGTGGTTGAAAACTACTTTTGAAGCACAGTGCAAAGCTCAGAAGGGTTCAGGTTTTGCACTTCTGATTTGAAGGGGCCATGTTACATTGGCAGGACCCCATTTTTCAAACTATACCTTTTAAATGAATTTATCTAGGGGTTCAGTGATCATTTTGACACCACAGGTGGGTCACAGAATTTTATTCCATTGGGCAGTGAAAAAAAAATCATTTAAATTTTACCAACAGAATTTTTTTTAGCCCTAGATTTTACATTTTCACATTGGGAAATGGGTAAAAATGGCACCAGAACTTGTCCCACAATGTGCTGAATGTAGAAATACTCTGTATGAGGCTGTACAGTGAGACTCGGGAGGGATGGAGCGCTATTTCCCTGCTGGAGCACAGGTTTTCCTAAAATAGTAGGCGGAATCCATATACAGAGCCCCAAGGGATAGAAGAACAGAATCACCTCTCTCTCAAGTGACCCCACTTTGTAAATTATACTCCTTTGGAAACTTATCTACAGGAATATTGACTATTTTTGACTCTATGGGTATTTTCCTGAAACAAGCAGTAGTGGATGTTGCTGAGTGAAAATTGCAAACTGCCTCTGTAGTGACCTGTCCATGCCTCTAGAGACATGCACCCGAAAATTGGGAAGCAGAATGAACAAATCAACAGCAGGTGAAGAATTGGTATTATTTATTTTTTACGCCGTTTCTCATGTGGTATAAGTGATTAAACCCTTATTGACTGAAGCTTTTTTCTGACTTTTGTTTCCAGAGCCATAACTTTTTTATTTTTCCGTCAATATGACCACGTTAGGGCTTATTTATTTTGCGGGATGAGTTGTACTTTTCAATGATACCATTGGTTTTACCATGTCGTGCAACAAAAAACGTGAAAAAAAAATTCCAAGTGCAGTGAAATTGCAAAAAAAATGCAATCTCACAGGTTTTTTTTTTTGGCTTTTTTGGTAGGTTAACTAAATGCTAAAACTGACCTGTCATTATGATTCTCCAGGTCACTACCAGTTCATAGACACCAAACATGTCTAGGTTCTTTTTTTTATCTAAGTGGTGAAAAAAATTCCAAAGTTTGCTTAAAAAAAAAAAAAATACATTTTTGCGTCTCCATTTTTCGTGATCTGGGGTTGGGTGAAGGCTTATTTTTTATGTGCCGAGCTGACGTTTTTAATTATACCATTTTTGTGCAGATACAATCTTTTGATCGCCCGTTGTTGCATTTTAATGCAATGTTGCGGCGACCAAAAAAATGTACTTCTAGCGTTTTGATTTTTTTTTTTCTCGCTATGCAGTTTAGCGATCAGGTTAATCCTTTTTTTTATTTATCATGCGTCCACTACTGGATCGGCTCTGCTACGTAGAGGTAATGCACAGATCACCTCTTTGTAGCTGAATTACAGCTATGCTATGAGCGCCGACCACAGGGTGGAAAAAATGATTTTTTATTTTCACGGCTCTACGTTATAAACTTCTGTGAAGCACTTGGAGGTTGAAAGTGCTCACCACACATCTAAATAAGTTCCTTGGGGGTCTAGTTTCCAAAATGGGGTCACTTGTTGGGAGTTTCCACTGTTTAGGCACATCAGGGGCTCTCCAAAAGCGACATGGCGTCTGATCTCAATTCCAGCCAATTCTGCATTGAAAAAGTCAAGCGGTTCTTCTTCCCTTGCAAGCTCTGCCGTGCGCCCAAAAAGTGGTTTACCCCCACATATGGGGTATCGGCGTATTCAGGAGAAATTGCACAACAAACTTTGTGGTTCATTTTCTCTTTTAACACTTGTGAAAATACAAAAAATTGGTTCTGAATTAAATTTTTTGCAAAAAAAAAGTTAAATGTTAAATTTTTCCTTCCACATTGCTTCAGTTCCTGTTAAGCACGTAAAGGGTTAATAAACTTCTTGACTGTGGTTTTGAGCACCTTGAGGGGTCTAGTTTTTAGAATGGTGTCACTTTTGGGTATTTTATCTTATGTACACCCCTCAAAATGACTTTAAATATGATGTGGTCCCTAAAAAACAAAAATGGATTTGTAAATTTTGTTGTAAAAACAAGCCTTATAACTTCCTAACAAAAAAAAAATGTTTCCAAAATTGTGCTGATGTAAAGTAGACATGTGGGAAATGTTATTTATTAAGAAATTTGTGTGACCCATCTCTCTGATTTAAGGGCATAAAAATTTAAAGTTTGAAAATTGCAAAAGTTTCAAAAATTTAACCATATTTCCATTTTTTTTCATAAATAAACACAAATCCCATAGAAGAAATTTTACCACTAACATGAAGTAAAATATGTCCCGAATAAACAGTCTCAGAATCAGCGGAATCCGTTAAAGTGTTCCAGAGTTATAACCTCATAAAGTGACAGTGGTCAGAATTGTAAAAATTGGACCGGTCATTAGCCCCTTCCTGACATCCGACGTACTATCCCGTCCACGGTACCCTGGCCCGTATGACCGTGGACGGGATAGTACGTCTACCGCGATCAGCGGCGCCCCCATGGTGAGCGCCGCTGATCGCGGCCGGGTGTCAGCTGATTATCACAGCTGACACCCGGCACAATGTGTCAGGGGCGGTCACGGACCGCCCCCGACACGTTAACCCCTTGCACACTGCGATCAAACATGATCGCGGTGTACCGGGAGTTAAAGGGAAGCATCGGCAGGGAGGGGGCTCCCTCCGTGCTTCCCTGAGCCCCCCACGGCAGCGCAATGTGCAGCGCTGCTGCGGGGGGCTCCTTTCCTCCAGGCCCCCGAATCCAAGATGGCGACGGGGGCCTGCAGGAAGCTGGCTTCCTCAGTGCCTGCAAAGCGATCTGTCACAGGACAGTGATGTCCCACCTGGGACTATGTAATAAAGTAAAAAAAAATAAAAAAAAAAGTGTAAAAATTAAAAAAAAATCGCCAAATAAATTAGTAAAAAAAAAAAATATTCCCCAATAAATTCATTTTTTGAAAATAATAAAAAAAAAAACAATAAAAGTACACATATTAGGTATCGCCGCGTCCGTAACGACCTGCCCTATAAAACTGTCCCATTAGTTAACCCCTTTAGCGAACCCCTTAAAAAATAAAAAACGAAGCAAAAAATGATTTATCATACCGCCAAACAAAAAGTGTAATAACGCGCGATCAAAAAGACGCATATAAATATCCATGGTACCGCTGAAAACGTCATCTTGTCCCGCAAAAAACGAGCCGCCGCACAGCATCATCAGCGAAAAAATAAAAAAGTTATAGCTCGCAGAATAAAGCGATGCAAAAATAATTATTTTTTATATAAAATAGTTTTCATTGCATAAAACCGACAAAACATAAAAAACGACCTTAAAGAGGTATCGCTGTAACCGTACTGACCCAAAGAATAAAACCGCTTTATCAATTTTACCGCACTCGGAACGGTGTAAACGCACCCCCCCAAAAGAAATTCATGAAACGCTGGTTTTTGTTCATTCTGCGTCCCAAAAATCGGAATAAAAAGCGATCAAAAAATGTCACGTGCCCGAAAATGGTACCGATAAAAACGTCAACTCGTCCCGCAAAAAATAAGACCTCACATGACTCGGTGGGTCAAAATACGGAAAAATTATAGCTCTCAATATGTGGTGATGCAAAAACTATTTTTACAATAAAAAAGCGTCTTTTAGCGTGCGACAGCTGCCAAACATAAAAACTGCCATAAATAGTAAATCAAACCCCCCGTTATCACCCCCTTAGTTAGGGAAAAATAATAAAATAAAAAAAAATGTATTTATTTCCATTTTTCCATTAGGTCTTGGGTTAGGGCTAGGGTTAGGGCTGAGATTAGGGTTAGGGGTGTGTTGGGGTTCGGGTTGGAGTTAGAATTGGGGGTTTCCACTGTTTGGGCACATCAGGGGCTCTCCAAATGCAACATTGCGTCTGATCTCAATTTCAGCCAATTCTGAGTTGAAAAAGTCATATGGTGCTCCTTCCCTTCCAAGCTCTGCCATGCGCCCAAACAGTGTTTTACCCCCACATGTAGGGTATCAGCCTACTCAGGACAAATAGCAAAACAATTTTTGGGGTCCAATTTCTCCTGTTACACTTAGGAAAATAAAAAATTGGGGGCAAAAATATCATTTTTGTGGAAAAAAATGATTTTTTTATTTTCACGTCCGAGCGTTATAAACTTCTGTGAAGCACTTGGGGGTTCAAAGTGCTCACCACACATCTAGATAAGTTCCGTGGGGGGGGTCTAGTGTCCAAAATGGGGTCACTTGTGGGGAGTTTCAATAGTTTAGGTACATCACGGGCTCTCCAAACGCACGACACCCGCAGACCATTCCATCAAAGTCTGCATTGCAAAACGTCACTGCTTCCCTTCCGAGCCCCGACGTGTGTCCATACAGTAGTTTTCTCCCACATATAGGGTGTCAGCGTACTCATGACAAATTGGACAACAACTTTTGGGGTTCAATTTCTCCTGTTACCCTTGGGGAAATAAAAAAATTGGGGACTAATTGATCATGTTTGTGGAAAAAATACGATTTTTTTATTTTCATGCCCTGGCATTATAAACTTCTGTGAAGCCCTTGGGGGTTCAAAGTGCTCACCTCACGTCTAGATAAGTTCCTTAGGGGGTCTAGTTTTCAAAATGGGCTCATTTGTAGGGGGTTTCCACTGTTTAGGTACATTAGGGGCTCTCCAAAGGCAACATGACACCCGCAGACCATTCCATCAATGTCTGCATTCCAAAACGTCACTACTTCCCTTCCGAGCCCTGACGTGTGTCCATACAGTAGTTTTCTCCCACATATGGGGTGTCAGCGTACTCAGGACAAATTGGACAACAACTTTTGGGGTTCAATTTCTCCTGTTACCCTTGGGAAAATAAAAAAAATGGTGACTAAAAGATCATGTTTGTGGAAAAAATACGAATTTTTTATTTTCACGCCCGGGCGTTATAAACTTCTGTGAAGCACTGGGGGGGTTCAAAGTGCTCACCACACATCTAGATAAGTTCCTTGGGGGGTCTAGTTTACAAAATGGTGTCATTTGTGGGGGGTTTCCACTGTTTAGGTACATCAGGGGTTTTCCAATCGCGACATGGTGTCCGATCTCAATTCCAGCCAAAAACGTCAAATGGCGCTGCTTCCCTTCCGAGCTCTGCCATGTGCCCAAATAGTGGTTTACCCCCACATGTGGGGTATCAGCGTACTCAGGACAAATTGCACAATAACTTTTAGGGTGCTGTTACCCTTGGAAAAATAAGAATTGAGGGTGAAAAGGTCATTTTTGTGGAAAAAATATGATTTTTTAATTGTACGGCTTTGTTATAAACTTCTGTGAAGCCCTTGTGGGTTCTCACCACATATCTAGATAAGTTCCTTGGGGGGTCTAGTTTGCAAAATGGGGTCACTTGTAGGGGGTTTCCACTGTTTAGGTACATCAGGGACTCTCCAAACGTGACATGGCGTCCGATCTGAATTCCAGCCAATTTTGCATTGAAAAAGTCAAACGGCGCTCCTTCCATTCTGAGCTCTGCCATGCGCCGAAACAGTCGTTCCCCCCCACAAATCAGGTATCAGCGTACTCAGGACAAATTGCACAATAACTTTTGCAGTCCAATTTCTCCTGTTACCCTTGGTAAAATAAAAAAAAATTGAACCTGAAGTATTTTTTTGTGAAAAAAGTTAGATGTTCATTTCTTTTTAAATATTCAAAAAAATTCCTGTGACGCACCTAATGGGTTAATAAACTAATTGAATGTGGTTTTGAGCACCTTAAGGGGTTCAGTTTTTAGAATGGTGTCACTTTTGGGTATTTTCTATCATATAGACCCCTCAAAGTGGCTTCAAATGTGATGTGGTCCTAAAAATAAAATGGTGTTGTAAAAATGAGAAATCGCTGGTCAACTTTTAACCCTTATAACTTCCTAACAAAAAAAAATTTTGGTTCCAAAATTGTGTTGATGTAAAGTAAACATGTGGGAAATGTTAGTTATCAAGTTTTTTTGTGTGTGTGCCGTATCTCTGTGAATTAAGTGGAATAAAAATTCAAAGTTGGAAAGTTGCGAAATTTTCAAAATTTTTGCCAAATTTCCGTTTTTTTCACAAATAAACGCAAGTTATTTGAATGAAATTTTACCACTAACATGAAGTACAATATGTCACGAGAAAACAATGTCAGAATACCGGGATCCATGGAAGCGTTCCAGAGTTATGACCTCATAAAGGTACAGTGGTCAGAATTGTAAAAATTGGCCCGGTCATGAACGTGCAAACCACCCTTGGGGGTGAAGGGGTTAAGCTGCAAAATGGCTCTATCACTAAGGGATTAATGTACTTGCTCAGTAGTGAGGCTGTGCTGTGGAGTCAGGAAAATTGAGTTGGAGTAGGAGGTTTGGCTTACCGACTCCAGATCCCTAGTTTGGACACATGTGTTCATGCAGTGGTTTTCCTTGTTCTTCTTTCATTGTGAACATTGTAGATTCAGAATGAAGGCAGCAAAACCACAAAGAAGCAAGTGAAAACTTAAATTCCTGAGGGTATGTTTCCACGGTCAGTAAACATTGCGGATTGTACAGCTGCAGCGGCCAGATGTTACAGCATAGTGGAGGGGATTTTATGAAATCCCATCTCCGTTATGTGTGCAGGGACGCCTCCAGCTTCCCTGCATATATGCATATGCGGCGCGTCTTTATAGACCGCAGCATGTCTATTTATCTTGCGGAGACGCTCAGGTCTCAGTGGGCCCTTTTAACACTTACCACGATTCCTTGTGCACAGATGAGAAATATAGGTATAGCACAATGGCAAAGATTTCAATACTTACATAAGTCAATACATGAGTGATATCTATTTGTAAATTCTACAATAGCTCAGAAACTGGCAAGTCTTCGCAGCACACAGTGACTGCATACTTTTCATTTTAGCCTGGACAGTATAGTGCCCCATACAGTATTATGGGTGCACATACAGTTTGATGGGGCGTCACCTAGTGCCCCCAAACAGTGTGTGATGGACCCCATATAATGCTCCATGCATGAAAACAAAAATCAAATACTCCCCTCTCCTCGATCCCTGCCGCTCCCGTCTCTACAGCATCTTCTGACCCTCTGCACTGCTCAGCAAAAAGGGAGTGCTGCAGTGTTGTCATGTAGTCCTCTGCCCTGAGGCATGACAGTCAGAAGAGACACTAGCTGCAAGGAACGAAGAGATGTGAGTGTTTGAGGTGGGCTGCCGGTGTCCCCGACGGCGAGTTTTCCCCCTTCCCTGTTCATCCAGGGCCCAGGCTCTTGCCCGGGTGCGTCGGGTGATGTTGCTGGCCCTGCTGCAGGGGATACGTTCGTCAGAGTTGCCAGCTTCGTAAATTGACAGCACTTCAGCTAACAGCTCTCATGAATGATTTACAGACATCAAGTAGGGACATCAGAAAAGGCTGAGAAGTAGGGAACTATTGTCGAATTGCTGCTAAGAAGCCACTAGTGAGGACCACTATCAATAAGAGAAGTCTTTTTTGGCTAAGAAATGCAAAGAATGGACATAAGATCAGTGAAATTTTGTATTGTGCCCGGAGAAGTCAAAATTTTAGATTTTCATAAACAACTTTCATTGTCTTTGTGAAATGGTGAACTGTTTAATGTCGGGGTGGTGTGATGCTTTAGGTGATTTATTCCAAATTCAAGGCAAGTCTGTCCAACATGCCTACAACAGCATTCTGCCAAGAGGGAGGGGGATGGGGTACTGTCAGATTTAGACCACAGAGTGAAGACAAAGAAGCCAACAAGTGCTCAGCAGTAGAGTTGAGCGAAACGGGTCGGTAAAATTCATAAGTCGCCGACTTAAGCTAAAGTCGGGTTTCATGAAACGAAACCCGACCATAGCGTGAGGTCGGCGACCAGAGCGCCAAAGTCGCGTTTCAAATGATGCTTCCAGTGCCCTTTTTCAGCCAATGATGGAGGACGCACCCTGTGGGCAACGCGATGACATGGGCAGCGGTCACCACCATCTTTGAGAAGGGCATGCAAGTGATTGGCTTGCTTTGTGTGGCGTCACAGGGGCTATAAAAGGGCGTGCACGCCGACCGCCATCTTACTTCTGCCGATCTTAGCATAGGGAGAGGTTGCTGCTGCTGATTCTGAATAAGGGAGAGCGTTAGGCAGGGAAGAAGAACAAAAAAACTGCTGCTGGTAGCGATTTTCACTGTACAACACAACAGTTTGTGTGCAGTGACAGGGGAGGCTCTATTTTTGTGCATCAGCTCTGTTGGTTATTAGGCTGCCTTATAAGGCTCCCTGATAGCTGCATTGCTGTTTGCACACTGCTGTGCAATCTGCTTTTTTTAAAAGCAAAAATACTTTTCCTCTTTTCTGCACAGGTTCCAAGCGTTTACTTTTCCACACTTTTATGTGCAGCAGGCCTGCTTATTAGGCTGCCTGCTGCCATACTTGGACTGAGAGCATCATAGTTCAGCCTCCTAAAATCTCTAGGGAGATTCAAATTCTCCCCAATACTATATACACCTTGTCATAAACCAGCCAATTTCAGCCTGTTAAATTGAGGTGTAATCTATAGTGGGCCTGAGATAATAGTTCAGCCTCCTAAAATCTCTAGGGAGATTCAAATTCTCCCCAATACTATATACACCTTGTACCTTGTCATACACCAGCCAATTTCAGCCTATTAAATTGAGGTGTAATCTATAGTGGGCCTGAGATAATTCAGCCTCCTAAAATCTCTAGGGAGATTAAAATTCTCCCCAATACTGTATACACCTTGTACCTTGTTTTACAGTACCATATAGCTGGTGGTATTTTGGGTACATTTTCCCAAAAATGAGGAAGTATGGTGGAAGAGGCTGTGGAAGTGGGCGGGGGTTGCCAGCTGGTACTGATGGTGGTGGTGCATCTGCTGGTAGTGGCAAAAGCATAATAGCAGCTAAGGCAGGAGGTGTTGAGCCTGCATCATGGTCTGGCTCCGGAAGGCCTGGAAGGCTACCTTTTCTGGGAGTACGTTAACAGCTTTTAAAGCTGGAGCATCAGGAACTGGTTTTGGCTTACATTGCTGAAACAGACTCCAGCTAATATGCCCTCCTCTTCGGAAGTTTAAAAAAATGCAAGCACTGAGTCGTCAAGTGCTGGCTCCTGGTCAGGAAGAACCCCTTTCCTTGTGTTCTTCACCCCCACCAAAAGTGAATGATGCAGCAGACCACACTTCACATTAGTCCATGTAGCTCTTTCTCACATACCATGTCTGGGTTATCAAGTCAAATCGTGAATTCCCCAGTCCAAGATGAATCTGACATGGAGTGTGGGTCGCCAGCCAGGGCAGTGGGGTTAATCGGGCGTCCATGCAAAGGGGTGAATAACGTTTATTGGTGAATGATACGTGACGCCACCTGTGGTTTCAGATCAGATTGACCAGCGCTGCAGTGTCGCTTCTCTGGGACAGATGTTGTGGTGCAGCTAAGATGTATCAGCCCTGCACAGGTAGGGCCGTAGTCGCAGGGCAGATGAAAGAGTTGGTAGATGGTGTGCAGTGCAGGATGTAGCAGAGCTGTGAGCCAGGCGCAGAAGAAAGTTGACAGACACAGTCGTGCAGTTCCTTTACCTGTACTTGGTAAGTGCCGTCCAGGACCCAGAGTACAGATGGAGAAGGAGTTGGTCAGCCTGGAAACAAATTAGGAATTCTCTCTCTGCAGATAGGTAGTGTGGCCTCCGTTCTAGCGCTTATCTGAGGTACTCGCAGTGCTGAGTTCACTGAAGTTCTCTCTGTTGACTCTCTTTTGGTACTTTCTTGTATGGCAGGCAGCCGTAGCCTTTTCCTTCTGGCTCACACACGTCGCTGCTGGGGCCTCCGAGCCTTAGATGGGAACAGAGCATTTACAGCTGCTACTTCCTCCGGTTTGTGCTGCAGGACTGTCAGTGTCCCTACAAACTCAGAGACCGGAATCCGGACCATGCGCTCCAGCTAAGAGTGAGCCTTAACTCTGCTCATCCTCCACTTCCCCTTCCCTTCACAGACTGCCCTAACTTCCCTCCTCCCGACCACAGAGAGCAGCTCCTCAGCAGTCAGGTTCAGAGCTCTCCCTGCTGGCCTGGAGTGGGAACTGTGTTGTGTGTTAGTTTAACTGCTAGAGAGATCCTTCGTTGCTCCCAAGCATGACATCACACTCCCTAGGAGGAAGGTAATGCCACTGTGGCGACCGTACTCCTAGGGGCGCCACAAGTGCACTGATGCCCAGCCACTGCTAGATGAATCTGCTGGTACATTGACCAAGACCACTACATTCCCCTCGCACTCTACACAGCCATAATTTGACCCTGATGAAACTCAGGTTCCCCTTCCCGCATACTATACCACCTTACATGGTGACAAAGAGGAAGGTGCAGATGAAAGTGCAGGTTCCTTGAGCAGGTGGAGGGCATACTAATGGGCGACGGCATTGGCACAGGGCCCCTCATAGTATGCAAAAGTGTCTCTGCCGTCAGGTACACCGCCGTACTATGAGGGGCCCTGTGCCATCGCCAACGAGTAGGCCCCCCCTGCTTGCTCAGAATCACAGCACTTGTAAAGTTGAAATACTTACCGCTCCCTGCTCCACCGCCGTGACGTCTTCCGTGTTTCCTGACAGTGACATTCTGGTCAGAGCGCGATGACATCACGTCTGTACGCCTTCTGCCTAAACAGTGCAAGTGCAGAGAGATGGAAGATGGGGACGACGAGGAGTCCAGAGTACAGGGATTCCCTAGCGAGGAGACTTATTTGTTATAAAGGTTGGGAGCAATTTTTGGGGAGCACTATACTCTGGAGAATGATATATGGGGCCCATCATACACTGGAGCATTCCAAAGGTGGACATCAGACACTGGAGCAGCATTTACAGGACCCATTATACACTGGAGCATTAGAAATGGGGCCCATTATATATGGAGCATTATTTGGGCCCATAAGACACTGGAGCATCATCCATGGGGCCCTTCATATACTGGAGCATTGTAAATGGGGCAGATTATATATAGAGCATTATTTGGACCAATCGTACACTAGAGCATCATCTGTGAGGCCCATCATATGCTGGAACTTTCCAAATGTGGGACATCAGACACTGGAGCAGCATTTACAGGGCCCATTATACACTGGAGCATTAGATATGGGGCCCGTTATATATGGAGCATTTGGGCCCATAAGACAGTGGAGCTTCATCCATGGGGACCAACATGTACTGTAGCATTATGTGGAGCTCATCATATACTGTATCGAACATTATATGGGACCAATGATTCTGTATGGAGAAATATTTGGGCCTTATTACTCTGTATGGCGCACTATGCGATGGCCATAATACTGTATGGAGTAATATACTGTCTGTTTTTGGAGCTATTGGAGAATTTAAAATGGATATATGTCATGTAAGAAGTGAAGTATTTTTCATTGTACTATACCGCTATTTCTCTGCCGTATCAGAGGATCATGAATTGTGGCATGTGTTAAATGAGCCCAGTGACAATCTTTGGCCCTGGGCCCACGAAAATCTGGAGCCAGCCCTACCCCCCCCCGCAACTTTAGCCAAATAACCCCCAGTTTTCAATGCCTAACTATTATTATAAAGTAAATTAAGGTTGACAAGCTTAAGTAATAAGAATTGATGTTTTTGGCATTAAAATGGGCACTGTTGGTGTGTTTCCTGTCCTCCACTCACTGCCGACTTTTCTTCCCCATTGACTTGCATTGGGTTTCGTGTTTCAGTCGGCCTTTGACTTTTCACGATAATCAGCCGATTGCGTTGGACCCGACTTTTGCGAAAGTCTGGTTTCATGAAACCCGACTGGACCCGAATAAAGGCAAAGTCGCTCATTTCTACTGAGCAGCTCTGGCAACTTCTTCAAGACTGGGAAAACTATTTTAGGTAACTTGAGATACTTGAGGGAATGCCAAAGGGAAAGTAAATCTGATGGTCAAAGGGTGCTGTTTTGAGGACTCTTAGGCTAAGTGCACACGTTGCAGAAAATTTCTGCTCAAAAACCTGAATCCCTTCCCAGAAACCGCACCTATTTTTCCGCTGCTTTTTTTGCGCGGTTTTGATGTGATTTTTTTCTGCAGCGGTTTCAAACCGCATGGAAGAAGCCAAAACCGCGGAAAAATCCGCAAAATTAATGAGCATGCTGCGTTTTTTACCGTGATGCGGTTTTTTCGCAGTAAAAAATGCATCAATGTGCACAAAGTGCAAAATGCATAGAAATGACTGGCAAGCTTATTTTTAGCTGTTTTATAGTGAAAACTGCGGTAAAAACCGCTAAAAAAACGCTGTGTGTGAACACAGCCTCAGGGTTGAACACACATTCTGGTCTTTTTCACACATTTCTTTACTCCTAGTTTCTATTTGTTTCTTTTGCCTTCGGTCTGAATCTAGAATGTGCACTTTCGAATAAGAACAAGGAAAACCACTGCATATGTGAACATTCTCCCTTAAAAATGGATTTTTATTTGTACGAAGACTAAAAAAAAAATCACCTAATCCCAGTGTAACATACAGTAATGAAGTCTTCACCCAAGGTTCACAATGTGTCCTTATTCAAGGTGAATAGAACCACTCAAAAAGATATCAGCAGAGCCCATAAATAGTTTACCAATCTAAATCAGAAAAATCATGGTTCCTACCTAGAGTTGAGCGACTTTGGTCGGATCGGGTTTCATGAAACAAAATTTGTTTCATATGAAACTGGTCCGACTAGGGCAAAAAAAGACGGAGATTCGTCCGAAACCCGACCCCAATGCAAGTCAATGGGGAGTAAAAGTTGGCATTGAGTGGATGAATGTCATCCGCTCAATGCCGACTTATATTCCCCATTGACTTGCATTGGGGTCGGGTTTCGGACGAAACTCCGTCTTTTTTTGCCCTAGTCGGACCAGTTTCATCTGAAACAAATTTTGTTTCATGAAACCCGATCCGACCAAAGTCGCTCAACTCTATTCCTATCTTGTAACCTGATATAGGATGCCAACGTCCGCTGTCAGGTAGTATCATAAGATACGAGATTGGTGGCCTCTCTCACCCTGCCAAACCCTACTTTTATCTAGATGCCAAGGTGGGAATATAGGTGAGGTAAAATAGATGACAAAATGATAATATTATGACAGTTTGGCGTTTATAAAAAAGTATAATTTCTACAATGTGTCCAAACCAATAGTATTTTGTGAGCCACTTTTATACAAATCAAACTTTATAGTCCAAAACGACAGTAGCCATTGGACAAGAATAGATACCCAACTTAAAGCTTGAAAACTGTACTCTTTTATCAATAATGTAAAATAAAAAAACAAGAAATAACGACATTGCTAACAAGCCTCCAAAGAAAAATATATATGCTATATGTTTCGTCTATATACTATATAGCATAATTTTTCTGCAGTTTGAGATTTATTGCTGTGTCCTCCCCCTTTGGAGGCTTGTTTTCCCTGTGTTTTTATTTCTTGTTTTTTTTTTTTTGTTTGTTTGTTTTTTTAATATCAATGAAAGATTAGAAAAGTGTATATTGGAGTCACTGGCACATATGAAGACAAATGGTGCCAAAACCATTAAGATCAGAGATGACCCCAAAGATGGTAATCAAAAAAATTCTGGACTAACTATAAAGGTGTAAATAGTGCAGGTAGTATGTGTTTGATAGTGTTTGAGCGTGACATTGATCCTAGAATACAGAAAATACAAAAAAGAAAATTATCGTGTTGGTTCCCTAATTGCGAGGTTGGCACCCTGTAAGATACAAGACTGATGCTCCTCTTATTATACAGGAAAGATGTATATCTTTGTACCGTGTTAGCCAGTAGATAGAAAAATATTCAGAATTGAGAGTCCTCAGTGGTTGATACCTTTTAATGGCTAACTGAAAAGATGGTAACACATTGCAAGCTTTCGAGACTACTCAGGTCTCTTCAGGCATAGACTAATACAAAATCTGAAGATTCACATATTTATGCACAATACAGCACAGAAAAAATGCAATAGATGAGATAAGTGACGTGAAGCAGAAATGATTATGGGAGAGAGAGAAACATAAATATTGGACCAGTTCATAGATAAGGAGTCCGGATGTTTTATTGTCCTCTGATTGGGGTCTCCTAATGTGTTGTGATTCCCCCACAGGCTATTAGGAGCAAATTCCTTAATTGGTGTAAAAAGACATAAATCCATGCGACACATTCATTCCAGCATTGAGAGTATCAAAGATCGTCATAAATTTATACTCACAGACTCTTCTCTCTCTCTGAGATGTGAAGTTACCTTTCAATACCAGTAATTTCATATCCCTGGTGTTGTGGTCCATCATACAAAAATGTTTTGCCACGGGTAGATCCATTCTTTTTTCTCTTATTGTGTGACGATGAGCATTCATCCTTATTCTAAGCTTTTGCCCTGTCTCCCCCACATACAGACCCCCAGATGGACATTTAGTACAAATAATTAAGTACACCACATTAGATGTAATGCAGCTGAAAGTACCTGGGATCTTGTAGTCCTGATGTGAATTGGGGATCTTTATCGTGTCCGTGGTCATTATAAATGGACAGGTTTTACATTCTTTCTGGTTGCAAGGAATGGTTCCTGCAGCTGTTGGAGAGGACAGGGAGCTTCTGACAATGATGCTTCTTAGATTTGGGGGCTGCCTAAAGCACAGTAGTGGGGGGTCTGGAAAAATGGATTGTAATCGGGCATCTTTTTGTAGTAAAGGTTGTAATTTCCGTGCAGCTCCCCTTAGCACTTCCAGATTTGGGTTGTAGGTGACTACTAGAGGCACCTGGTTATTTTCTTCTTTAGCTTTGTAATGTAGCAGGTGATTCCTTGACATTCTGGTGGCTCTTGTAATTTGGTTTTCAATTGTTCTTGGATGGTAGCCCTGATTCAAAAAGGTCTTTTTGAGGCGACCAAGGTGTTTGTCTCTATCCATGGAGTTGGAACATATACGATTGTATCTGATGGCTTGGCTATAGATAATAGAGTTCTTTATGTGTTTTGGATGGAAACTGTCCCATGTAAGGTATGTTGGACGGGCGATTGGCTTCTGATACAGGGAAGTCTCTATTTCATTGTTCTTTAGCTTAATGATGGTGTCCAAAAAGTTAATCTCAGTGCTGGAGTAGTTGAGTATTAAATTGATGGTGGGATCAAATTGATTAAACTGTTCGTGGAACGTCTTTAGCTGT
Organism: Dendrobates tinctorius; assembly: GCF_039654945.1. NCBI lineage: Eukaryota > Metazoa > Chordata > Amphibia > Anura > Dendrobatidae > Dendrobates > Dendrobates tinctorius. The sequence continues at coordinate 11,197,159 of NW_027361808.1, forward strand.
TGCTCAGACTCCGTCCAGATGATTAAAATATAATCAATGAAGCGGTAGTAGGCCAGGGGCTTGATGGGGCATGAGAACAAAAAGTCGCTTTCAAGCTTGGCCATGAAAAGATTTGCATACTGTGGAGCCATTTTACTTCCCATAGCTGTGCCATTCTCCTGTAGATAGATCTTGTTCTCAAATTCAAAGTAATTGTGGGTGAGGATGAATTTTATAAGTTTCATCACAGCATCAGTCCCTGTGTTTTCCATGAAGAATTTGCAGGCATGTAAACCATCTTGGTGTGGGATATTAGAGTACAAAGATTCCACATCCATGGTGGCCAGGATGGTTCCTTCTGGTAGAGGACCTATTGCTGCTAGTTTATTCAATAGGTCAGTTGTGTCCTGAATGTAGCTGGATGTATCCTTCACCAGTGGTTTAAGAATACCCTCTACCCATCCAGATACCTGCTCAGTGAGGCTGCCCACACATGAAATAATTGGTCTTCCTGGATTTCCAGATTTGTGGAATTTGGGAAGCTTGTAGAATGTCCCTATTCTTGGACTCTCTGGTATCAGGTCATCACCGGCTCTTATGGACTGGTCAGGCAGACAAGATTCTTATCTGTTACCATCTTTTCAGTTAGCCATTAAAAGGTATCAACCACTGAGGACTCTCAATTCTGAATATTTATCCTGTTATTATAGGAACTCAGGAAATAAGAATAGTATTAACGGTGTACAAGTACCTGCATTATTTACACCTTTAGGCGATGTGCAGACTCTGCGTTTTTTTGTTAGCGTTTTCGCTGCGTTTTTCCCGCTGTGAAAATGCACCCATACAATCCTATGGGATTCCGCATTGCTATGCTAATGCTGCGGATTTTTCCGATGCGGAATCGCATAGCGGAAAAATCCGCAGCATGTTCATTCTTTGTGCAGAATTGCGGCAATTCCGCACTCATAGGATTGCATTGAAACGCTTACTTTACACATGTGGCTATGCCCACTATGCGTAAAGTGAGCGCTTCATGTGCGGATGGTACCCAGGATCTCCTCTCCTCCAGGGCTGTGGAATCGGTAAGCCAAACCAGTGACTGACTCCTCAATTTCCCTTTCACCGACTCCCACATATATTGCTTATATTTAAGTAAAACATTTATTGTAGTACAAAGTAAACATCAGACAACATTTAATCATTTTTATGATACAATAATCAAGATATTTAGAACATAATATATTTATTGGAATACAACTTTAGAACACAAAAAACGAATAAATTGTAAATATGTAATAGACTATGTACAGTAATATCTATATATGTGTGTGTGTGTGTGTGTGTGTATGTATATATGTGTGTGTATATATATAATACACACACACACAATCACCAACCAGTCACGAAGCGTCTTTCATTTTGCCAGAGCTGTTCAAAAGAAGCTGAGCTGTGATTGGTTGCTGTGAGCAAGTTTTCCCACTTGACAACACCTTAGCAGACACTGACTGGGTGGCAGAAATCTGGGATCCCTGGGAACATAAGCTCCCAGCCATTGTCTGCCCCACAGAAAGGATCACAGAGCACTTTGGTTTTGACCCCAGGCCTCTCTTAGGCTGTGTGCCCACGATGCGATTTTTAAGCATTTCAGCGGCGCGCGATTCTGCCGCGGAAACGCTTAAAAAAAAAAAAAAAAAGCATTCCATTCTTTTTTAATACAAAATGCACATGTTGTGCCAATGATGCGTTTTTTACCGCTGCGGAATCGCTTAAGCGGTAAAAAAACGCAGCATGTTCATTAATTTTGCGGAATCGCCCGCGATTCCGCATACCATCCATTGTGTGAGTAAAAACGCATGCAAAAACGCGTGTCAAAAACCGCATGCGATTTCCCTGGCAGGGGCATGCGTTTCTGCTCAGGAAAAAATCGCTTGAAAAACGCGACGTGGGCACATAGCCTTAAATGGATCCCCGGTATGGAAGTTAAAACCGTTCCACTCAGCTCTGTGGTTCTGATCCCAGGCTCTCTTAAAGGGATCCCTGGTATGGAAGTCAGGGCAAATCCACTCCGCGCTTTGGTACTGACCCCAGGCCTCTCTTAAAGGGATCTCCGGTATGGAAGTTAGGACCTTTCCACTCAGCGCTCCAGTTCTGACATGGAAAAAGCTTGTCGAGCTCCATGATGTAGTGAAAACAAATTTATTTTATTCACTTCAATCGATACAGGGTAGAAGTTAAAATACCAGCATAGAAAATACAGATCCTTGCGTTCTCAATGCGTTTCTGGTGTCTTAGTTACTATGCCCGGGCAGCGCCGGGCTCTTCTGCTAGTCTGACCTAATAATTTTAAGGCCAGAGTACAACCTCTCTACACTAACTTGTGTTGGAGGCAAAGCCGTAACCATATGGGCAACATTTCTAACAATTTCCGGGTATAATGGAATTGCCTCATGCACAGTCAGTTTTGATGAACGATTTAATTTTTTAATTTCTTTGAGAGCAAGTGAAACATTTTGCTGAAATATGGTCAATCTGCTTGCTCTAGGAGATGGAGGGAAATCTTTTTCCTTGCAGCAACGCTTTGCCTGCTCCATGTCATCCAAATACTTGTCAAAGTCAAACTCCTCATCTGATGAGGATGAAGATATGGCAGCAGTAGCACTGTCAGAACCCAAGTCCTCTTGTGCCTGGCAGTCCTCCTGTAGGCCACTCATCCTAACTGCTACCTCAGTCAGAGCTTCTTTTCTTTTAGTAAGCTGTTGATCATCAAGCAGTATACAATGACTTGGGTCCACATAAACAGCTGCGAGAAAAAATTTATTTTCCAATAGCTGTGTCTCTCTCCGTTTCATTGAAGCAGAAATGCCATGTGCGATTAAACCTCCTCTTTGGGACAGGCAAAATAACAAGTTCTTCCACTACCTTATGAAAATGCCAGGAGTTAAATCCTCAGCTTGTAATTTTTTAGTCACAGTAAATGGGTGATTAAGCAGTTCCTTCAATTCAGCCACCTGTGTCCATTGACCTTCATTTAGGGTTACCTGAGGGTTATCCATATCTATAAAAAAACTGTTTTAGTTCAAGCAATCGCTCAATCGCTAAATAAGTGCTTCCCCACCGAGTGACTTGATCGACAATTGCCCCTTTCCCAGCACGTCTCTTCAAGATGGAATCAATTTTAGGGGTTCTGGTGGCAGTAACCAATTTCCTCACTTTTCCAATCAGATTTCCAGCATGTCCTTCTTGCAGACTATCTCTAATTGCCAGCTGCAGCATGTGCACAACACAGCGCATGTGATGAATATGAAAGTGTTTTGAAGCAGCTTCAACAAGATCATCTATTTCTACAGTATAATTTTGCTGAAAAAAAACGGAGAAAACTGAGTCCAAAACTACATGCAAATAAACATTTATTATTGAAAGGCAAAAAATGGGAGCAGAACCATAGAGGAAGTTTTAAAAATGGAGCACATGCACAAGTGTCAAAAGTAACCAGGAACAAAAGAAAATCCTGTATGACAGCATCTGTGGCGACAGCGAGTAAATATACATGGATAGTCACTTCATTATAATAAAGGCATAATGCAAGAAAAACATATACAAGGGACGGCAGAAAAATTCTCTATGATGCCCTTGGACATTATTGTAAAGAGGAGTATAAAACTCCTACATGGTACAGAGAGAGAAAACATCCACCGAAGTATTGCACACTTGCCCGGTATACAAATAGTAAATTTCATATCCTACCCATCATGTCAGCCAGAGAGCGTGCTGCCATGCAGGAAGAACCCCAATGCGCATTTCTCGGTAAAAACTGCTTCCTCGGGGGGGCGTGACTTAAACAATGACACTGCCCAGTTAAATATCTGATAGCCAGAGTCACGTGGGTAACGCGGCCCAACCGCAACCTAATAGGTTGCACCTGCGCAATGGAGAGGAGACTGTATTTCCGCCCTCTCTGCCCAAACCAGAAGTGACACCGCGGAGGGGACAGCTGGCGCCTAGCCGCCACCCTGCAACAGTGCATGTCAGAGAGGGCGAAGCGAGGGAGGAATCAAACTCTGCAGCAATGAGATAAATGCAGGGGAGCCGCACACTGACAAACAGGGTGTATAATACACAAAAGTTAATTCCCAGATACTTCAATAGGACAATATCACCAAAGAAGAAGATAGGAGAAAATACAATTTTGATAATACACAAAAAAAAGGGGTACAAAGGACTACAAATTGTAGATATACAGTGGGGAAAAAAAGTATTTAGTCAGTCAGCAATAGTGCAAGTTCCACCACTTAAAAAGATGAGAGGCGTCTGTAATTTACATCATAGGTAGACCTCAACTATGGGAGACAAACTGAGAAAAAAAAATCCAGAAAATCACATTGTGTGTTTTTTTTTTCATTTTATTTGCATATTATGGTGGAAAATAAGTATTTGGTCAGAAACAAGCAATCAAGATTTCTGGCTCTCACAGACCTGTAACTTCTTCTTTAAGAGTCTCCTCTTTCCTCCACTCATTACCTGTAGTAATGGCACCTGTTTAAACTTGTTATCAGTATAAAAAGACACCTGTGCACACCCTCAAACAGTCTGACTCCAAACTCCACTATGGTGAAGACCAAAGAGCTGTCAAAGGACACCAGAAACAAAATTGTAGCCCTGCACCAGGCTGGGAAGACTGAATCTGCAATAGCCAACCAGCTTGGAGTGAAGAAATCAACTGTGGGAGCAATAATTAGAAAATGGAAGACATACAAGACCACTGATAATCTCCCTAGATCTGGTGCTCCACGCAAAATCCCACCCCGTGGGGTCAGAATGATCACAAGAACGGTGAGCAAAAATCCCAGAACCACGCGGGGGGACCTAGTGAATGAACTGCAGAGAGCTGGGACCAATGTAACAAGGCCTACCATAAGTAACACACTACGCCACCATGGACTCAGATCCTGCAGTGCCAGACGTGTCCCACTTCTTAAGCCTGTACATGTCCGGGCCCATCTGAAGTTTGCTAGAGAGCATTTGGATGATCCAGAGGAGTTTTGGGAGAATGTCCTATGGTCTGATGAAACCAAACTGGAACTGTTTGGTAGAAACACAACTTGTCGTGTTTGGAGGAAAAAGAATACTGAGTTGCATCCATCAAACACCATACCTACTGTAAAGCATGGTGGTGGAAACATCATGCTTTGGGGCTGTTTCTCTGCAAAGGGGCCAGGACGACTGATCCGGGTACATGAAAGAATGAATGGGGCCATGTATCGTGAGATTTTGAGTGCAAACCTCCTTCCATCAGCAAGGGCATTGAAGATGAAACGTGGCTGGATCTTTCAACATGACAATGATCCAAAGCACACCGCCAGGGCAACGAAGGAGTGGCTTCGTAAGAAGCATTTCAAGGTCCTGGAGTGGCCTAGCCAGTCTCCAGATCTCAACCCTATAGAAAACCTTTGGAGGGAGTTGAAAGTCCGTGTTGCCAAGCGAAAAGCCAAAAACATCACTGCTCTAGAGGAGATCTGCATGGAGGAATGGGCCAACATGCCAACAACAGTGTGTGGCAACCTTGTGAAGACTTACAGAAAACGTTTGACCTCTGTCATTGCCAACAAAGGATATATCACAAAGTATTGAGATGAAATTTTGTTTCTGACCAAATACTTATTTTCCACCATAATATGCAAATAAAATGAAAAAAAAACAGACAATGTGATTTTCTGGATTTTTTTTTCTCAGTTTGTCTCCCATAGTTGAGGTCTACCTATGATGTAAATTACAGACGCCTCTCATCTTTTTAAGTGGTGGAACTTGCACTATTGCTGACTGACTAAATACTTTTTTTCCCCACTGTAATTCTATTACATATATCACAGTGTGAAAATGTACACAGAAAAAGAGGAAGAAATGCACAAGTAGAGACACACATAAATATACAGATTCCTCAAAATTACAAAAAGTACAACACATGATAGGAATTTAAATATACATATATCCCAACATAAAAATGCTAGTATAATAACCTATCAAGATGTGTGCACATTGGTAAAAGAGATCCTCTTCTTTATGTCTATCTTCAAATACTGTATCCAAATGTTCCATATCAAGAACAACTGGGAATAATGGATGAAACATCAGATGGCACAAATAACAGGTAAATAACTATGGGCAAGAAAAAGATAAAAACAATGTTAAGAAATTAAACTAAAAACAATATACAAAACGGGAGTTTTAGACATGCAGAGCGGCAGAAGGAAGGGCCAGTCTCCTAAAAAAGACGCAAAGCCCAAGGACTCATTGAGTCCGTGGGGATTCATGGTACCAAGGATGGTAATCCACTTACACTCATTCTGGGTGAGGAGGCGTTTGATATCGCCGCCCCTAATCCCAGTCTGAATGTGTTGGATGCCCCTCACCATAAAGGACTTGGGGTCACAGTCATGATGAAATTTATAATGCTTGGGAATGGTTTTTAATTGAGAAATGTCTTGTACATCTGCTGCCGCCATGATGTCTCGAACGTGCTCTCTAACTCGCACCTTTAACTGACGGGAAGTCAAGCCGATGTATATCTTAGGGCATCCACAGGTGGCGTAATACACCACCTGTATAGTGCTGCACATAATATACTGGCGAATGGAAAAGGTGTGTGTTCCATCAGCTGACTGAAAAGATGTCCGCAAGACATTTCTACAGGCTACACAATGCCCACAGGAAAAACATCCCTGTGGGGGTCCACGAGAGTCAAAAAAGCTTTATCTCTGAGGGACATAGTGGGAGTGTGCTAACAAATCTCCCAAATTGGGGCTCCTGCGATATGTCATTAATGGGCGCCTTGACAACCCCTTTCAAGCTTGGTTCAGATTGTAAAAATGTCCCAATGTTTATCAAGACATTGTCTCATGGTGTCCCACTCCCCATTAAATGTAGAAATAAATCTTACTATGTCCCGTGATTCCTTTTTCTTAGGTGGGGGATTCAATAAGGTGGATCGTGCTGATTTTTTTAGCTCTATAATAGCCCCTTTTTATACTCCGATGACTGTAACCCCTCATAAGGAACCTTTCTTTAAGGTCTTCAGCCTGTTGTTCAAATCTATAATCGGAGGAGCAAATATGCCGCATGCGTAAAAATTGTCCGTTTGGGATGGCCCGTATTGTTGAATATGGATGACAAGACTGCGCATGTAAAAGCGCATTCACAGAGGTGGGCTTCCTGTATACATCAGTCTGTAGATGTAATTGAGACTCCACTATTATTTTGATGTCCAGGAAATCCACCTCTGTTTGACTGTAATTATAAGTTAATTTGATTTTTAACCTATTGGAATTTAATTCCAGGGCTGTGGAGTCGGTAAGCCACAGTTGCGACTCCGACTCCTGGATTTTATCAGGCTCCGACTCCATCTCCGGCTCCGACTCCTTCATAAATGGCCAATTCATAACAACAAATTTACTGTTGTAAAATATTAAACATTGTGCTTATTCAGTTTCTCACCATCATATACTGTAAGTAATCAGACCACTTAGAGCAAAAACTACATTTATTAGAATACAAATAGAATATAGCAAATAACTTTTATAAACTTTTCTAAACTGTAAGTAAATATGCAATAAACACTTTTATGCAGTTAATAAGAAGAAATCTATAAATTTGTCCTCAGAAAAAGTATTGCCTCTGTCAGATCCTCCTTCATGGATGCCCTCAAATCTGATCTAATTATTTTGAGAGCAGAGAACAACCTCTCTACACTAACTTGTGTTGGTGGTAAAGCAGTAACCACTCGGGCAACATCTCTGACAATGTCAGGATACAGAGGAATCGCTTGTTGCACTGTTATTTTTGATGAACAGTCAAATTTCTCAATTTCTTTTAGTGCACATGAAAAATTCTGCTGAAATGTACTGGCTGTGTTCCTTGATGGGGATGACTCTTCTATGCGGGAACGCTTTGCACGGGCCTTGTGATCCAAATATTTTTCGAAATTAAATTCTTCATCAGTTGATGATGAGGGTGAAGATGTGGCAGGACGACCAAATTCTTCTTGTTCCTCCTGACTGTTCTGCAACCCTTTCATCCTTACTGCTGTTTCAAACAGAGCTTCTTTTCCTTTACTTAGCTGTTGATCATCTAGAAGAATCCGATGCATTGGGTCTACATAAACAGCTGCCAAAAGAATGTTATTTTGTAATAGTAGCTCCTCTCTCCGTTTCATTGATGTAGTAATGCCACTTGCAATTAACCCTCCTCTTTGAGACAGGCGAAACATCAGGTTCTTCCACTCCTTTAAGAAAATACCTTGAGTTAAGTCCTCTGCTTGTAATTTTTTAGTCACTGTAAATGGGTGCTCTAGCAATTTTTCCAGCTCAGTCACCTGATTCCACGGACTTTCATTTAGCGTCAGTTGAGGGTTAGCCATGTCTACAAGAAAGGTTTTCAGTTCAACCAAGTGCTGAATCATTAAGTACTGCCCCATCTTGTGGCTTGATCAATAATTGCCCCTTTTCCAGCACGTCTCTTCAAAATTGAGTCAACTTTAGGGGTTCTGGCAACAGTAGCCAATTTTCTCACCTTGCCAATCAGTGCAGCAGCATGTCCTTCTTGCAGACTGTCTCTTATAGCCAGCTGTAGCATATGCACAACACAGCGCATGTGATGAATGAAAGAACATATTGACACAGTTTCAACAAGATCATCTAAACTATCATGTTGCTGTTCATCTGAAGCAACTTCAGTTTGCTCCTCAGTTACAATACTGTGTTCCTCTATTTCAAACTTTTCTGTGTCTGTGGACCCAGAATGTTCTTCTAGCTGCTGGTCACCATCATTACTCTCATTCATTAGCTTAATAGTACTTATCATATTTGATGCATTGTCAGTTACGACAGAAAGACCTTGCTCTTTTTTAAGTTCATAGTCTTGCAGAACCTTTTCCACAAAGACCTGGAGAAACTCACTGGTGTGATGAGCTTTGGTGTCATTTACTGCCAATGTCTTGGTAACTATTTCATTTTTGTCACAAACAAATCGGACATTGATGGCAAAATAGTTCACTCTGTGACGTGTGCAGGCATCCATTTTAAGAAACAGAGAAAGCGTCCCTTGAGAGTTTTTTTAAGTTCTTCCTTTTGTTTAAAAGCTTCTTCGATTACTAATTTTCTAATACTCTCTCTCCAGAGAAACACCAAGCTTGCGGGCCATTTCCCCATTCAGACACATAAAAGCTGGTCGTGAAAATAATGAAATAGGCACACTATCCTTTACAACAAGCTCTATGATCTGTTTTTTAAATGTATCTACTGTCATTGTCACAGTAACTTTGTCACTGACAAAATATCTTGCAACTGATGGCTGCAAAGTTCTCTGCTCCTTTGTTTGGCTGGAAGAGCTGGGCACTGGTTCATTGGTTTGGATGCAGTCTTTCTCATCCACTGCTTTCAGTACTTCTGGATGAAAGCGCTGTAAATGTCTCTTTAGATTAGAAGCTCTGGTAGGAGCATTTTTTTCTTTGCCTGAATATGCACTCATCTTGGCTTCACAGCATTTGTTTTCGTCTGGATCATTTGTCATACACTGACAGACATAATGTTTTCTATCTTGAGTGATGGTGAAATGTTCAAATACAGCTGATTTAATGTGATGCTTCTTTGACATTCTCAGGTTTTTAATTCTGCATTCACAATCCAAATGACAATTGTTTTTCCTAAAAACACTAGTACAAAATTAATGCCAGGTCGTACAACTGATATAGTGGTCAGTAATACTGTTATTATTCCTCATGTACTCACAGTTAACTGATGCAAAGTTTGTTGAAAGGATAATACTTCTTACAGTCTTCCTCTTCTGAGTAGCAGGCAGCTGTGAGATGCTTGGAAGACGCACACCTAGTATGATCTAGTCTAGAGGAGGAGCTTTACTACTAAGAATTTTCAACACATTTTCACTTTCAGTTTCATACATTGTAAGTAGGGGGGTTGGGGCAGCATGAGGTTAACCAAGTATAAGATTAGATAAGGGCAGTGGAGAACAGTGACACACAAGAAGTAAGAAATGTCTCTATCTCCAGCAGAACTGCTTATCACTGTTGTTCATAATTTGATATAACATATATATTTGAGTAACATTTATAAAATTCATATGAAAGTTCAATTATGAAATATTAATACATTTTTTTTAAAGCTGGAGTCGGTACATTTCTACCGACTCCGACTCCACAGCCCTGTTTAATTCCTCCATAAAGTGTAGGAGTTGCTGTTGAGACCCCTGCCAGATGATGAACACATCATCTATATACCGAAGCCAGCACTGCACATCGTCCGCGGCCCGAGCGCCCCCCGAATATCTCCCTCTCCCAGAAACCAAGGAACAGACCAGCGAAGGAGGGCGCACAGGCCGCGCCCATGGCAGTGCCACGTTGCTGCAGGTAAAAAACATTCTTTAAAGATGAAAAAATTGTGGGTCCAAATATACTCCAATAGCTCCAAGATCAAATCACACATAGGGCCATCCCAATTATTTCTGTGTTTCTCAGAGCAACCCGGTCAAAGCCCCACTTGGATTATAAGGCACGGAAGCAGGCATGGTTATCAGATATTGATGAAGTTTTCAATGATAACATCGGAACTAGTGTGGCTAGTGGTGGAGTGGTTGTCAGAGAGGCAGGCAGGAGGCTCAAGTCCCTGTGGAATTGCGCCTTCTTAAACAAATATATCGAGAAGGGTTTGATTCCACGTGGCCTACGGGTTCAAGTTTTTCCTTCCTTTTTGGTTGAGGATGCAGATATACGACAAAAGTGGGAGAACTTGGCTAGTGGGTGTTCCAATGGCTTCATGTAATTACTCATCCAGCTGAATAAGAAAACCATTGCTACTCTTGATATTGAAATTGATGATTTACAAAATTCACTTAAAAAGGATATGACAGGGGATGAATTGATGGCCCTCAACCGCGATCTGGATGTGGAGTTTTCCAAGTGGGAAAAAGAAATTTGTGAAGCAAAAACTCAGAAACTTCATAGGGACATGGGTGACCACCAATCTAATTCCGTCTATCGATGGAATCGTAAACCTAAACGACCCAGGAATTTCTCTCGAAAGAGGTCAACTTCAATTACCTCATTTGCTTCAAGTGATGGATCTGTGAGATCATATTCTAAGTCTGTAGAGACACGCCTTGGGGGCAATCGTGATTCCCAAATTAACAAATCCAAAGGCATTGGGTCTACTAAAAGAACAGACAAGGTCAAGAATCAGATCCCACAGGTAATCAATCTTTCTACCCACTGCCTTACTCCGGTCCAGATTGAGGTTTTGTCCAAGGGTTTTACTTTTTCACCCACTAACCAATTCGATCTCTTTACAGCCATAAGGCTGTGTGCACACGATGCAGATTTGCAGCGGATCCGCAGCGGATTTTACCGAGCAGAAACGTTGCATATCCGCATTGTGATGTACAGTAGCCTTAAAATCAATGCAAAAAAAAAAAACGCTGTGCAGACGCTGCAGATTTTTCCTCGCGGTTTTCCTGCGGTACAAAATCCGCAGCATGTTACTTCTTTTGTGTGGTTTTCCATCTCCCCTGTCACCAAATCCGCAGGGGGAAAACCGCAAGAAAACCGCATGGAAAATGGAAGAAATCCGCAGGAAAAATGCAGGTCATTTGACCTGCGGATTTCTTCCATTCTGCACGGAAAAATCCGCAGGGCCAAAAAGTATGTCTGCACTCAGCCTAAAGGATCTCTACTTATTCTCAAGGAAATTGGTCTGCAAAAAACTATATGGTGGGGAAAGACAGGAGCCCCTTACCAATAGTCAAATGGAGGACGAGGCTCTGTCAGCTTTAGAGGAACTTCTGAGGGAACAGGACGTCTGTCCTACAGGTAATTTTCCTCCATCCGTCTTGCCCCGGTCTACTAGGTTCCCCCCTTTGTCCTTATGTCCGGCAGTGGATATATTTACTAGATTAGTTGTCGAAGATTTCAGGAAGATCTCTACTAAACGGAGATCTGATAATCTGACTGCTAAACAGCGCATTGCGCTGAATCAATTACGATCGTATCATGATATAGTAATAAAACCAGCGGACAAAGGGGGGAACATAGTAATATGGCCTAGTGCCATGTATGAAAAAGAGGCTTTGAGACAGCTGAGGGATGGTAGGACATATTTAAGATTAGATCATAATCCTGTGACAGCCTTTTCTACTGATCTGGAGGAAATCCTTTCTGCAGCTTTGGTTAAGGGGATTATCCCTAAAAAAGTGTATGATGGGCTGGTGACTAAATACCCAAAAATTCCTACTATATATTTTCTCCCTAAAATCCATAAGGATCCTTTGGATCCACCGGGGCGTCCGAATGTATCGGGGATTGGAGGGGCTATGCGAACCAATCTGCAAATTCATTGATCATTATCTCAAACCATTGGTTGAAGCATTGCCCTCCTATGCCCGCGACACAATGGACGTCCTGGCAAGGATTGATGGGGTGTTTCTTGAACCTGATATGTTTTTAGTCTCAGCTGATATTGAGTCCCTATATACCTGTATACACCATCATGATGGTATTGAAGTCTGTCGGTTCTTCTTGAGGGGCAGTAATTGGGATGGCCCTATGTGTGATTTGATCTTGGAGTTATTGGAGTATATTTTGACCCTCAATTTTTTCATCTTTAAAGAATTTTTTTACCCGCAGCAACGTGGCACTGCCATGGGCGCGGCCTGTGCGCCCTCCTTCGCCGGCCTGTTCCTTGGTTTCTGGGAGAGTAAGATATTCGGGGGGGCGCTCGGGCCGCGGACCATGTACAGTGCTGGCTTCGGTATATAGATGATGTGTTCATCATCTGGCAGGGGTCTCAACAGCAACTCCTACACTTTATGGAGGAATTAAATTCCAATAGGTTCAACATCATATTGACTTATAATTACAGTCAAACGGAGGTGGATTTCCTGGACATCAAAATAATAGTGGACTCTCAATTACATCTACAGACTGATGTCTACAGGAAGCCCACCTCTGTGAATGCGCTTTTACATGCGCAGTCTTGTCATCCATATTCAACAATACGGGCCATCCCAATCGGACAATTTTTGCACATGTGGCGTATTTGCTCCTCTGATAGATTTGAACAACAGGCTGAAGACCTTAAAGAGAGGTTCCTTATGAGGGGTTACAATCATCGGAGTATAAAAAGGGGCTATTATAGAGCTAAAAAATCAGCACGATCCACCTTATTGAATCCCCCACCTAAGAAAAAGGAATCACGGGACATAGTAAGATTTATTTCTACGTTTAATGGGGAGTGGGACACCATGAGACAATGTCTTGATAAACATTGGGACATTTTACAATCTGAACCGAGCTTGAAAGGGGTTCTGTCAAGGCGCCCTTTAATGACATATCGCAGGAGCCCCAATTTGGGAGATTTGTTAGCACACTCCCACTATGTCCCTCAGAGAAAAAGCTTTTTTTGACTCTCGGGGACCACCACAGGGATGTTTTCCCTCTGGGCATTGTGTAGCCTGTAGAAATGTCTTGCGGACATCTTCTTTTCAGTCAGCTGATGGAACACGCACCTTTTCCATTCGCCAATATATTACGTGCAGCACTACACAGGTGGTGTATTACGCCACCTGTGGATGCCCTAAGATATACATCGGCTTGACTTCCCGTCATTTATAGGTGCGAGTTAGAGAGCACGTTCGAGACATCATGGCGGCAGCAGATGTACAAGACATTTCTCAATTAAAAACCATTCCCAAGCATTATAAATTCCATCATGACTGTTACCCCAAGTCCTTTGTGGTGAGGGCATCCAACACATTCAGACTGGGATTAAGGGCGGCGATATCAAATGCCTCCTTGCCCAGAATGAGTGTAAGTGGATTACCATCCTTGGTACCATGAATCCCCACTGACTCAATGAGTCCTTGGGCTTTGCGTCTTCTTTATGAGATTGGCCCTTCTGCCTCTCTGCATGTCTAAAACTCCCCTGTTTTGTATATTCTGTTTTTGTTTTTAGTTTTTTATTTCTTAACATTGTTTTTATCTTTTTCTTGCCCATAGTTATTTACCTGTTGCAGAACCCCCCAGCACACTGAATATGTTGTGCAGTTTTATGTATGTATATAATAGGTTCTATGTGTTATGCATGTCCCTAATGCATCAGCCCACAGGCTGCAGCCCTGGGCAGAGGGGACACGATATTCTCCTTTTGTCCGCCCTCCGCCCACCTTTGTAATTCCCACAGTAAACATCGGCAGGCTCCGGCCACCAGCGGCTTTTGTAATGCATGTCTGGCCTGCAGCTTTTCTATTGGCCTGCCCTCTGTATCTGTGTGATATATTCTGTGTCCTGTGAGGAAAGTGTTGTCAGAATGGAAATACGTGGAGAAGCAGTGATCTTTTATATGCGCCCATGTAACCAAGGAATTCCAGCCAGCGTCATTCATTCAGACTCCAGCCAACACAGAGCGGACCTCCGAAAACACGGGGTGGTACTGAAAGAGGTACCCCAGCTTGGGTAGACCCCATTACACTGGTGGCAGACAACGGGATTTGTTACCCCTTCTACAGGAGAAAAGGAGTGAATGGAAAATAACTACCAGAAGTTAAAGAGGACTACATTAAAAGATCTGGTGGAAGCCCGAGGGTTGATCACCAGCAACAAAACAAAAGCGGATTTGATAGCAGCCATCATGGAGCACGACAGTGCAGCGCCCCCCAATGTGAATGTGGGGGAGACCGTATTCCAGAGGGAGGTAAAGAACAGACTGGCGTTCTTTGGCCTAAACCCTGCAGTAGAGATCATACGAGAGGTGATGGCTGATGTGCGTACTGATCTGAAGGAAAAGATGGCCGAGTGGACCAGGATAGAGCTAGCCAAGATGGAGATGGCAGAGCGGAGAGAGGAGAGTCAGCGAGCAGGGGGAGCTCTGGCCTTCGACCAGGTACCTTCAACAACCCACAAAAAGATCCAGTATAATGCCTTCCGACAGTTGGGGGAGGCAGAGGAAGACATTGATGGCTTTCTGCAGGACTTTGAGCGGCAGTGTGCCCTTCATCAAGTGCAGCCGGAGGAACGGGTTCAGATTCTGGCCAGCAAGCTGACAGGCCGGGCAGCGGACGCCTCTCGCACGGTACCTGATGAGGACTGTATGGACTATGAGCGGATCAAAGAAGTGATTTTGGCCTGGTATGCGCTGACACCAGAGGCCTACCGCCAAAAGTTCCACAGACTTATAAAACGCGTAACCGATACCCACACTGTAAATTACGGCGGTCACTGCTACGGTGGGTACAAGGGAGCCAAGCAACCACTAAAGAGGACGTCCTCCAGCTCTTCCTGTTAGAACGATTCTTTAATGGACTAAACCCCGAGACACAGGAATGGCTTCGGGACAGGAGGCCAATGACTTTTGAGGAAGCCGCTCGTCTGGCCTATGAACATCATGATGCCAGGAGGCCGCAGTTGTCTGGATCAAATGTGGTCACTAGGCCCGCCCATGGACCTGGAGGGCCCCAAACCACCGAAGATTGTAGGGGGGACCAGCTAGAAACCCGGCCTACCACAGTCCCCCTGGGGCGCGATGTCACATCTGTCGTCAGCTGGGCCACCTGCAAAGACAATGTCCCAACCGGACTCAGCATACCCAGTGGCCAAAGGCGGGAGCAGCTACCTTCAGCCGGGCTGCTGTACACTGCTACCAAGGCGAAGCTGACCCGGCATTGGGGGCTACGACTAACCAAGGGGTGGAAGAGATGGAGGAAGTGCTGCATGAAGTAGACCCCGCGCAGGCAGCCCGGGCAGATAATCGATGACAGCATTGACAGGTCGTGTGGGTTAATGGGAAACGTATGCAGGGACAAAAAGATTCCGGGGCAACTTTGACCCTTGTGAAGCCTCATCTCGTCCGGGACCAAGAGAAGACGGACCGGACAGTGGCAGTCCTTGTATTAGGGGGAGCTATACATCGACTACCCACTGCCAGGATTCGCCTGAACTGGGGAGTCGGGGATGGCCTTGTTGAGGTCGGCTTGATGGAGGATTTGCCTGCAGACGTCTTGCTGGGAAATGACTTTGGGCCCATGTTGTCTGCATTCTCGGTGGCCCCTCAGGCTGAGACCTATCCTGTGACCACCCGGAGACTAGCTCGAGCTGCGGAGGCGGAATCACACTCAGAGGAGGCCCCGGTAAGACATCCCAGCCCTGCACGTATTCCCATAGCCAGACACATTTCTTGGGCCACCCCAGATGAATTTAAGAGGGAGTTCCTTGAGGATCCTTCATTAGAGGGATATCGTGGGAAGGCACAGGAGGGGAGAGGAGTACTGGAAGGGGAACAGTTTGTATGGAAGCAGGGACTCCTCTACCGGATCACAGAGCAGCACCACACAGGGACGAGCCCCACTATAAAACAGCTGGTAGTTCCCAAGAAATATAGGCAGGACTTACTGCGAATCTCCCATGATATACCCTTGGCCGGGCACTTCGGCGTCCGTCGCACCAGGCATCGTCTAACACACAACTTCTTTTGGCCGGGGGTAACCTATGATGTTCGTCAGTCCTGCCAGACCTGTGACAGTTGTCGGAGCATTGGCAAGAGGGGGGATCGATGCAAGGCCAAATTACGCCCCCTCCCCATTGTGGAGGAACCATTTAGCCGAGTAGCGGTCGATCTGATAGGGCCGTTAGCCAAACCCAGTCCGTCCGGGAAAAAGTATATATTGACAGTGGTAGATTATGCCACAAGGTATCCAGAGGCGGTTGCGTTACCTAACATACTGGCAGAGACAGTGGCGGCCGCCCTGCTCCAGGTTTTCTCACGGGTTGGATTTCACGGGAGATTATCTCGGACCAGGGTACCCAGTTTACAGCAGAGGTGACCAACCAACTGTGGAAGCTGTGCGGCGTAAAGTCCATTAGAAGCGTCCCATACCACCCGCAAACCAGTGGGTTGTGTGAGCGCTTTAATGGGACATTAAAACAGCTCATTGGGACTTTTACCAGGACCTACGGGGACTGGTAGAAATTCTTGCCACACCTCCTGTTTGCCTATCGGGAGGTGCCCCAAGAATCCACGGGTTTCTCCCCGTTCGAGCTGGTATACGGGAGACGGGTAAGGGGACCCCTAGACTTAGTGCTGGAACACTGGGAAGGGGAGGGACTCGTAGAAGGGGTACCTGCCTGTTGTACCCTATGTGCTGGAATTCCGGGACCGCCTACAGGAGCTGACCCAGGTTGTACGTGAGAACCTGCAGGCGACACAGCGGCGTCAGCGCGTATGGTACGATCGGAGGGCCAGAGAGCGCACTTTGGAAATAGGACAGAAGGTCCTGGTGTTAGAGCCCACTAAGCAGAATAAGTTTCATGCTGCATGGCAGGGGCCCTACCAGGTAGTGGGGAAAATAGCCGACACATCCTATAATGTCGCCGATTGTGACGACCCCAGGGTTATTCGCATGTTCCGCGTGAATATGCTGAAGCCCTACCGGGAGCGCCCTGAAGAGGTAGTGGCCATCTGTGCACCTGAAGCAGAGGATTTAGCTGGACTTCCCTTGCCGGATGTCTTAGGGGGAAAGGACTCAGTCTAAAACATGGGACCAGGTACACTTGGGTGAAGACCTAGGCCCCCGGGAGAGACAGCAGGCGGAGGCGTTGTTGAGGCTGCGACAGAGGATGTTTTCAGAGAGACCGGGGTACACTCGCCTGGCATAACACAAGGTTGAGACCCAGGATCAGACCCCACTGCGACAAAACCCCTTCCGCGTCCCTGAGTCTGTACGAGAGGGGATGCGACAAGAGATGTTGCGTTTAGGGGTCATTGAAGAGTCAGTCCCTGGGCATCCCCCCGTAGTGTTAGTGCCCAAGAAGGATGGGACTGCACGGTTTTGTGTAGACTATCGTAAGCTCAATGAGAAAACAGTGACGGATGCATACCGCATGTCGCGTGTGGATGAGTTGTTAGACCGGCTGGCGGGGGCAAAGTATTTGACCACCATCGATCTATGCAAAGGCTACTGGCAGATTCCCCTTAGTCCTGACGCTATTCCCAAGTTGGCATTTGTCACCCCGTTCGGCTTATTCCAGTTTCGAGTTATGCCATTCGGGATGAAGAATGCCCCGGCGACCTTCCAAAGGCTGGCTGACCGGCTTCTGGATGGTCTCCAGGACCATGCTTGTGCCTACCTGGACGACATCACCATCTACAGTGCGACATGGGAAGAGCATCTAAATCACCTAGAGACAGTATTGGACAGGATTCACCAGGCCGGAATCACCCTGAACCCAAACAAGTGTCACGTGGGCAAAGCAGAGGTTCAGTATTTAGGGCATTGGGTGGGAAGTGGGAAACAGCGACCAGAACCAGCCAAGATTGAGGCCATAGCCAAATGGCCCATCCCACGCAGTAAAACCCAGGTCATGGCGTTTCTAGGGACAGCGGGGTATTACAGGAAATTCGTTCCCAATTACAGCAGCGTAGCCAGGCCCCTCACTGATCTGACCCGTGAGAACCAACCCCGCCAGGTAACCTGGACCTCAGAGTGTGAGGAAGCCTTCAGCCAACTAAAGGACGCCCTCACCAATACCCCTGTGTTGGCCGCACCCGATCCAACTAAACGTTTCCTTGTTCACACAGACGCTTCTATGTTTGGATTGGGGGGCAGTACTGAGCCAAGTCGGGCCGGACGGCCAAGAACACCCGGTAGCTTACCTGAGTCGGAAACTACTGCCCCGTGAAGTAAACTATACAGCCATCGAGAAGGAGTGCCTGGCGGTAGTATGGGCACTCAAGAAGTTGCAACCATATTTGTATGGACGACAGTTTTCCCTCCTAACGGACCATAATCCCCTAGTCTGGCTTAATCGGGTCTCCGGAGACAACGCCAGATTGCTGCGGTGGAGTTTAGCCCTACAACCTCTAGACTTCACCATCCACCACAGACCCGGCAAACAAAATGGTAACGCCGATGGACTAAGTCGACAAGCGGAACTTGTACCAACCCCATAAACTTCGGTCATCCCCAAACCGATCTGTGGAGGATCAGACTGTGTATGCCGATCGCGTTGCTGAAAAGGGGGAGCCGTGTTACAGAACCCCCCAGCACACTGAATATGTTGTGCAGTTATATGTATGTATAATGTGTTCTATGTGAGATGCATATCCCTAATGCATCAGCCCACAGGCTGCGCCCCTGGGCAGAGGGGACAAGATATTGTCCTTTTGTCCGCACTTCCCCCCCCCCCCCCCCCCATCTTTGTAATTCCCACAATAAACATCGGCAGGCTCCGGCCACCTGCGGCTTTTGTAATGCATGTCTGGCCTGCCGCTTTTCTATTGGCCTGCCCTCTGTATCTGTGTGATATATTCTGTGTCCTGTGAGGAAAGTGTTGTCAGAATGGAAATATGAGGAGAAGCAGTGATCTTTTATATGCGCCCATGTAACCAAGGAATTCCAGCCAGCGTCATTCATTCAGCCAACGCAGAGCGGACCTCCGAAAACACGGGGTGGTACTGAAAGAGGTACCCCAGTTTGGGTAGACCCCGTTACACTTGTTATTTGTGCCATCTGATGTTTCATCCATTATTCCCAGTTGTTCTTGATATGGAACATTTGGATACAGTATTTGAAGATAGACATAAAGAAGAGGATCTCTTTTACCAATGTGCACACATCTTGATAGGTTATTATACTAGCATTTTTATGTTGGGATATATGTATATTTAAATTCCTATCATGTGTTGTACTTTTTGTATTTTTGAGGCAGCTGTATATTTGTGTGCCTCTACTTCTGCATTTCTTCCTCTTTTTTCTGTGTACATTTTCACACTGTGATATATGTAATAGAATTATATCTACAATTTGTAGTCCTTTGTACCCCTTTTTTTTTTTTGTGTAGGAGAAAATACAATTTTGATAATATCTTCTTTGGTGATATTGTCCTATTGAAGTATCTGGGAATTAACTTTTGTGTATTATACACCATGTTTGTCAGTGTGCGGCTCCCCTGCATTTATCTCATTGCTGCAGAGTTTGATTCCTCCCTCTCTTCGCCCTCTCTGACATGCACTGTTGGAGGGTGGCGACTAGATGCCAGCCGTCCCCTCCGCGGTGTCACTTCCGGTTTGGGCAAAGAGGGCGGAAGTACAGTCTCCTCTCCATTGCGCAGGTGCAACCTATTAGGTTGCGGTTGGACCGCGTTACCCACGTGACTCTGGCTATCAGATATTTAACTGGGCAGTGTCATTGTTTAAGCCACGCCCCCCCTGAGGAAGCGGTTTTTACCGCGAAATGCGCATTGGGGTTCTTCCTGCACGGCAGCACGCCCTCTGGCTGACATGATGGGTAGGATATGAAATTTACTATTTATATACCAGGCAAGTGTGCAATACTTCGGTGGATGTTTTCTCTCTCTGTACCATGTAGGAGTTTTATACTCCTCTTTACAATAATGACCCAGGGCATCATAGACATTTTTTTTGCCGTCCCTTGTATATGTTTTTCTTGCATTATGCCTTTATTATAATGAAGTGACTATCCATGTATATTTACTCGCTGTCGCCACAGATGCTGTCATACAGGATTTTCTTTTGTTCCTGGTTACTTTTTATACCAATAATTTTTATTAAGATTTTATATAAAACAGATTATACACCGCAGCAAACATGCGGACAGTTGAAAAATTTGTCCTATAACAGCAGGACAATAAAATTCAAAGTAAAAACACATAACAGCTGAAAATTCTGCATAGTAGGGTTAGGGGATACAATTTGCAACATAGGAAGCAAGGGTAGGGATGATAGGTAATGAGATCACATGTCCACCAATCAGGACTGGAAGGACGAGAATTTGGACACCATCCAGGTGAACCAGCGATTCCTTATTTTATTTTTGGTAAACATATCTGAGGTCAGAAGAAGCTCGTATTGGTAATGTTTATTGATTTTTTTGGATAATTTCCAATTTAGAGGGGATAGTTATTTCTCTCCAGTTGTCTGCCAGACACATACGTGCTGCTATTAGAATGTGTGATACAATTCGTCTCAAATCGCCAGGGAATATATGTAAACCGATCCCCAAAACCGCTAGCGGGCAGCTCAAACTTCCAGCCAGGCCTATAACTGAGGTAATAATGTTAGACACTTCTTCCCAAAAAGGCCGGATGAGCGGGCAATCCCACCACACGTGACCTAGGGAACCAACACCCGAGCAGCCCTTCTAGCAGGATCGGGGATAGGAACCACAGAATTTGGAAATCTTCAGTGGGGTGTAATACCAGTCAAAGTGAACTTTCTTAAGCTGCTCAAGATGATTGATACAGGAGGAATATTTCTGCAAGTCGCCAGAAGCGGACCACCATTGGTCCGGGGTTGAGGAGAAAGCAAGAGCCCCTTCCCAGTGCCTCATATACGCTTGTTTAGGACCATTACCGGGGGAATTAAACACTTTATATACTACCGAGAGGCCGTGTTTTTGAGAGGAGGAAGAACTAAAAAACCGCTGTATGGGCGAGCAAACAGCATTATGGCAGGATAAGGGAAATACACATGAATTTAAAAAATGCCGAATTTGCAGGTACTGGTAGAAGTTATTTCTGTGAAGGCCAAATTCATCCATTAGGACAGAGAAAGGTTTCAACTCCTGAATTAAGAGGATATCTTTCATGACCACAATACCATTCCTCACCCAATTGCCTAACGTGAGGCCATCCAAATGAAGCTCCGAGGCTCTAATAGAGAGAGACTCAAATTTAATCACCTGACGAGAAGAGACCAGATCAGACCAGTAAGAAAATGCCACTTTCATTGTCTGCAAGGGAAGAGAGGGGGCAAAGGAACCAAGCACTCGGGCCTCCAGTAGAAATCTCAAAGTCCCACGCGGGGCCAAGTATTTCTCCACAAGCGCCCATTTGCGAGTACTAGAATCATCATACCACTCCCTTAACGCCTCTAGAACTGCTGCTTTATGGTATAAATAAAAATTCGGGACCTCCAGATCACCATGTGACTAACTATAAAATAAGGTAGACATACCAACCCTAAGTTTCTTTCCTGCCCAAATAAATCTGCTCACAACTGCCTGCAGAAGAGAGAGAAACCTCTTCGGGAACCTCAAGGGAAGACAACAGAATAAATAAATAATTTTTGGTAGGAACATCATCTTTACTATCTGAATGCGCGCCATCTAGGAAAGGGGTAAGTGTATTTGATTGTCTATGTCCTTTCGAATGGAATCAAGCAGAGTATTAAAATTCTGCTTGACAATACTGGAAAGTTTACAAATCCTTTAGTCCTAGGTACGAGAAGCTGTCCCGGGCCCAAGTATATGGGACAAGTGAAGAGATTCTATTTCTAACAGATGGTGGAACATTAACCGAGAAGAGAACCGATTTTCCTTCGTTTAGCTTGTAATATGAAATCTTAGAAAATTCAAGGAGAGCGTTTTTGATCCCTATCAATGATCTTTCACTATCAGTGCAAGAGAGAATTACATCGTCTGCATATAGACCGATCTTATGCTCTACAGGGCCTATTTTAACTCCAGAGATTTCCTGGTTGAGCCTAATGGACTCCGCCAGGGGCTCCATGACTAAAGCAAAAATTATAGGGGAAAGGGGGCAACCCTGGCGGGTCCCATTAGTCAGGTCAAATCTATCAGAATAGAAGCCAGCTGCGCAGACCAAAGCATTTGGTTTTTTGTATAAGGCCATAATAGCACCCTTTTATATTACCAGAGAAACCAAATGTGTCCAAAATGGCGTCCACGTAGCCCCAGTGTACCCTGTCAAACGCTTTTTCCGCATCTAGAGACAGGAATACACCGGGGGTACCACTGGACTCAAGAAAATCCATCAAATCAATCTCTCTTCTAGTGCCATCTCTAGCCTGCCTCCCTGGGACAAATCACACTTGGTCAGGGGAGACCAGGGCCGGCAAAACTGAGAGGAGTCTATTAGCCCAGACTTTTGCATATAACTTCACATCACAATTCAAAAGAAGAGATAGGTCTGAAGTTACCAGGAGAGGTTGGAGGCTTCCCCGGTTTAGGAATAGTAGTGATTGTCACAGCCAAGCTTTCAGATTGGATATCAGATGAGTCCCTCCATAGTGAGAACGTTCTAACCAAAAATGGAGCCAAGATGTGCGCAAACTGACGGTAGTAAGAATTAGAAAAACCATCTGGCCTGGGGGCAGAAAGTCTCTTAGAGCAGGGGTCCCCAACTGCCGGTCCGCGGCCCAGCACCGGGCCGCTGCAGTGCCCTTGCCGGTCCGCGGACACAAGGGGGGCCAGGGGCGGTCAGTGGCCTAGCGGCGGCCAAGGAGCGATCCATTCCAAGCAGCTCCGCTGCCTGCAAGAGGGAATAGCAGGAGCGGAGCTGCAAGGACCCGTCCAGCTTCCTGCCCGCCGCCCGCGCTTCCTGTCTCTGACTGACACAGAGAGGAGCGCGGCCGCTGCTGTGTCAGAGCGAGGAAGCGCGGGCGATGCTGCGTACAGGTGAGAGGAGAGAGGTGGTGTCTGTGTGTATGTATAATGTGTGTGTGTGTACATGTATGTCTCTGTGTGTGTGTGTATGTATGTATGTCTGTGTGTGTACATGTATGTCTGTGTGTGTGTTTGTGTTGGTGGAGCCTGGCCCTGGAGGAGATGGGGACATGAGGAGAAGACCGTGATGGGGAGAGAAGGCCATGATGGGAGTGATGGAGAGACGGGAATGATGGGGTGAAGGCAATGATGGAGAGACAGAAGTGATGGGGTGAAGGCAATGATGGAGAGACAGCAGTGATGGGGTGAAGGCAATGATGGACAGACAGCAGTGATGGGGTGAAGGCAATGATGGAGAGACAGCAGTGATGGGGTGAAGGCAATGATGGAGAGACAGCAGTGATGGGGTGAAGGCAATGATGGAGAGACAGCAGTGATGGGGTGAAGGCAATGATGGGGAGAAGGGAGTGATGGGGTGAAGGCAATGATGGGGAGAAGGGGGTGATGGAGCACTCATTCAAAACCTATGGGGAGTTGAGTCACATTATAAATGTTATTTAATTATAAGTATGCACTGCTACACTACAACCGTGTCCATAGCCCCGCCCCCTTATGACCAAAGCCCCGCCCCTGCCACACCTCCATCCCCGCCCTGCCGGGCCATGGAAGAATGGTCTTGCTTGAAACCGGTCCCTGGTGCAAAAAAGGTTGGGGACCGCTGTCTTAGAGGAATTAATAACCCGAACTACTTCCTCCTCAGTAAGGGGGGCATTAAGAGCAGCCAGAGCCGTGGGGGGAAGTTTGGGCAAATTTAGTTTAGCAAGGAAAGAAGAGATTTCACCCTTCGTGGGCTGGTGTGTTTTAGGATCTGACTTGAGATTATATAGTTGGGAATAGTATTCTTTAAACTCCTTAGCTATATGAGTACGGTTTAAAACTTTGGACCCGTCGTGCTTAATCAAAAAGGGAATGGCCATCCGAGCCTCCCTTTTCTTCACTCGACTTGCTAGGACCCTACCGGCGCTATCACCCAAGCTATAGAATTTGGATTTAAGCTTTTTTAGATTTTTTTTTCATAGGAATACAGCATAATTGATCTCAGCCGATCTCTCAGACCTCTAATAAAGTCAAGGAAAATGTCAGAGGGGTGGGCTTTGTTTACCCTTTCCAGGAGCTGGAGTTTAGACAAAATATCATTAAATGTTTTTAACCTTTCCCTTTTTTCCATTGCTGCAATTTTGATGAGGACACCTCTAGCAAAGGCCTTATGGGCCAAAGAGTTTCATCCGAGACCATTTGATTATCATTAATGGCAAAAAATTCTTTTAATTGCCGAGCGATTTCATCGCTGGTATCTTGGTTAGTGAGGATATAATCATTCAGTTTCCATTTGGAAGGAGACCGGGTAGGACCCCCGTCTGAAATTAACATAACGGGCGCGTGGTCCGACCACGTAATGGGGCCAATGTTAATCTGGTCACAAACAAACAGTAACGAATCATCTACTAAGATATAATCTATTCTAGAGTAGGTATTAAACCTTAGGGAGTGAAAAGAGTAGTCTCTCTCCTGTATGAGCATATCGCCATATATCATGAAAACGAAACTCACGGATCAGGTGGCCCATCTCTTTTCTGGCCGGGGCTTGGAGGGAACAATCTAGGAATTTAAACATAGGGACATTAAAGTCTCCGCATATCACCGAGGAACCCTTTGCTATTCCCCTAAAAGTCTCCAAAAATTTACGTATGAATCTCAACTGGCCCACATTGGAAGCATACACTGAAGCAATAGTAAATTGCACATTGTTTAGTAGACCAATTAAAATGACATATCTCCCCTCAATGTCCCGCACCACCCTTTCAAGCTGGAAGGCTACAGAACTTTTAATGAGGATTCCCACACCCACCCTTTTGTGGACATTATTGGCAAAAAACTGATGAGGATAATTAACATTTTTCATTCTACCATTATCCTGGGCTAATAAATGTGATTCTTGAATGCACAAAACATCACTACTCGCCTTCCCTGCCATGACCTTGACCCATGACCTTTTATGCGGAGAGTTTAATCCCTTTACATTTAGAGACAATACCTTTAAACCCATGGTATGTAAGGCCAGAAGTGGCTGTGATAGCCGAGAATCTGCTTCCTTTGGAGTATTAACCTTGCAGAAAGAAACTGTACAAACAGGCAAAACCTATCAACAAATAACATGACATAACAATTAAAGAAAAACTGAGAAACAAGTTGCTCCTCACATAACATGACGGAGCTACACAAGGACTGACATGCAGTCAAAGCAGTAAGAGCGAAAAAAGACGCTCGTGGGGTAGGAACTGCAGGTGGGCTGGATGCAGTAACAAAATTTAGTAGCCAGCACCCTCTGCAGAAACAAAAAAAAATCCAAAAAAATAGAGACCACAACCTCAAAAGGCGAAAGTTATGGGAACTTCAAGCTTTAAACCATTCAGGGTTAATTCTCCTGTTCTGGGGTGAACCCTTATCCAAGGAAGATGGCGGAGGGGGTGGAATATCCCAGTCCTCAAACACTTTCCCAAGTTGCTCAGTAGAGAAGCAGACCCGAGTGTTACCATTTTTACTGACAATGAGCTTGATAGGGAAACCCCAACGATATATAATGCCTTTATCTCGTAGAATCTTTGTAAAAGGGGTGAATTCTCTCCTCCTCGCAAGCGTGCCAGCTGAGAGGTCTGGGAATACCGAAAGGCGAGCAAATCTGTCTGGCAGGGAAGGTTTCTTCTTTAAACCAAGCTGGAAGGCCTCCTTTGTTTTATAGAAGTGAATGCGGGCAATAGTATCTCTGGGAATCGAAGGGTTAAGTCCTCGAGGCTTAGGGATTCTGTGAATCCGGTCCACTAAGATATCTCTCCCTTCTGCTTCAGGCACAACAGCTTGCATAAAGTCCTGTAACGGGGAGCAAATCTTTATCATGTACTACTTCTGGTATTCCTCTTATTCTAACATTGTCTTTCTTGGATCTGTCCTCCAGGTCCAGCATTTTAGATGTTAACTTGCGGACTTCAGCTTTAAGCTCCTCATGCTCATCTATCAGTGCATTGTGGGACCCTGTTAACTCCTCCATTTTGTTCTCTAAATGATCTGTGCGGTTCCCTATAGCTCCTACTTCCCCCTTCAGCTCTGCCAACATGCTCTTTATATCATTTTGCATAGATTTCCTGAAAGCTGCAAAGAGGGATTTCATCTCATCCTTTGTGACAGGCTGGTTGTCAGGGCTTGCCATTTTCACAGTGCCCGCAGTCTCCATGGAGCCTTCTCTGCTTGAGACAGAGGAAGTAGCAGAACGTGCTCATCCTGCAGACTTTGCAGCATGAGGGGAGGCAGCAGCCATCTTAGCACTCCTCTCCAGCCTGGAGCCTCTGGCAAAGAAGTCAGATACCTTTCTGGGGGAGCTCCGGAGCCTGGTTTTGGACCGCCTCATCTGATCCCAGGGTGACACTAAGTGCCTGGAGAAAGATTCACCGCTGAAGGAACTGCCAGTAAGATGTGTGAGCCGCTTCACCGCCTGAAGTCGTCAGAGCTCCTGGATTATGTGACCAGCACCATGCTCTGCTAGGCCACGCCCCCCGTTCTTGGTTACTTTTGACACTTGTGCATGTACTCCATTTTTAAAACTTCCTCTATGGTTCTGCTCCCATTTTTTGCCTTTCAATAATAAATGTTTATTTGCATGTAGTTTTGGACTCAGTTTTCTTTGTTTTTTTCAGTTCTATTTGAGTCGTCCTACTCCTTAGTAATTTGGGGTTTATAGGTGCACTGGCATAATATGAATAAATGTTTTCTGAGGGTATCTGTTTTATCCTTCTTTAGTATATAATTTTGCTGTTTTGTTGTAATATCTGTTTGTTCCTCAGTTACATGAACAGCACTGTGGCCTTCCATCTCAAACATAGTGAATCCTAAATTTTCTTCTAGCTGTTGTTCATTACTCTCATTCATCAGTTTAATTGTACTTATCATGTTTGAAGCATTGTCCGTTACAATAGCAAGAACCTGTTCTTTTTTGAGTCCGTAATCTTGCAGAACTTTTTCCACTAAGGCCTGGAGAAACTGGCTGCTGTGATGAGCATTAGTATCTTTTACTGCCAGTGTCTTGGTAACAATTTCTTGGTTGTCACAAACATATCGAACATTGATGGCAAAATAGTTCACTCTGACTGTACAGTCATCCATTTTAAGAAACATTAAGAGTCTTTTAAGATCTTCCTTTTGTTTAAGGGCTTCTTCAATCACTAATTTTCAAATACTTTCTCTTTCCAGAGAAACACCAAGTTTGCGAGCCATTTCTCTATTAAGAGCTGTAAAAGCTGGTAGTGCAAATAATGATAATGGTACACCATCCTTCACAACAAGCTGTATGAGCTGTCATTTAAACATATCTGCTGTCATTGTTACAGTAACTTACAAAATATCTTGTTAATGATGTTTGAGATGCTCTTTCCTCCTTCTTTGCCTGGCAGGAAGTGCTGGGCTCGGGTTTCTTGGTGCTGCTGTTATGTTTCTCAGTCATAGCTTTGAAAACTTCTGGGTGGAAGCCTTGTAAATGTCTTTTTAGATAGGAAGCTCTTGTAGGAGCATTTTTATCACTATGCACTGATTTTGGCATCACAGCATTTGTTTTCCTCTGTGTCACTTGTCATACATTGACACACAAAATATTTTTCATCTTGAGTCACTGTGAAATGCTCAAATATAGCTGACTTCATGGGGAGCTTCTTAGACATTTTTTAATCATATAAATTCACTCTCAAAATAATTTCGCCCTATAAAATAATGTATATTATAATTCCGGCAAGAACAGGGAACCATGTACAGTGGAGAAAATAAGAATTTGAAACACTGACAATTTTGCAAGTTTTCCCACCTACAAAGAATGGAGAGATCTGCAATTGTACATTTCACCTGTGAGAGACAGACTAAAAAAAATCCAGAAAATCACATTGTATGATTTAAATAATATGCATTTTATTGCATGAAATACGTATTTGATACAATAGAACAGAACTTACTATTTGGTACAGTAACCTTTGTTTGCAATTACAGAGGTCAGCGATTTCCTGTAGATTCCGTTTCTCTCAGTTGAAGTGTTCCCATGATGAAAAATTTCAGACCTCTCCATTCTTTGTAGGTGGGAATCGACAGTATCAAATACAAATTACAATATAGTGGTTTTTTCAAACCACTATAACTATCCCCACTGTATAATTTTAGATAGAAATTAAACAAACGTTGCATAAATCAATAGTACAGATGACAAATATAAAGTTTGTAAAATATGTTATTAGATAGCTTTACTTTGAATTTCCAAGGCTTTTCTTAGGGTACAGCTCACTGAATGCTTCACAATCTATGAAGAGGGGAGGAGGGAGGGAGCAAGTTTGTTGTGTATCATTCTCTAGTAACAAAGAACTGATAACAGAGCTAATAACTTGATGTTTTGGCTTCTTTACCTATACAAGTCTTCATATAAGTCCTCATCGATCCTGTTGCTGTATTTTCCCTGTATATTGTATGTATATTGTATAAAAGCTAGCTTCCCAAAAGTATATGCGCTCAAAGAAAAAACAAACAAGCATCAAGCATACAGAGAGAACATACAGTATACTGGACTATTATGGACAGTTTATTGAAAGTTTAAATATGCTTTCAGAAGTAATTACCTTAATCTTGTTATCCTGTTCACTCTAGCAAATCTTCTGAGATGAATGCAGGCCTTCCTTCTTTGAGTGTGTTTACTTTGTACCCTTGTTTGTAGAGGAGGAGCTTCACTGGTGCTGGAGTGCAGCACTGACTTATCTCAGCTAAGGCAAGGCTAGATCCTCAGGCTACATTCACACCATGGGCATAGCCAGGATCAAAACTAGGGGGGGCAGAACCTCATACTGTTCCACAGAAACTCATACTGCATACTGCACACCTCAGCTGCTGCAGAACCTCTTACTGCACACTCCTACACTTGAAAATAAAGCCTGCACCATAAGATGATGTGGTGAATGCAGTCTATTTATTCCAACTATCAATTGATGTTGATGTGTTACTGAAGACGAGCAATGCCTGTCCTGGGCGTCCTTTTGGGCAGCTATGAGGTGTACCTGACTGGTGCTTAAAAAAAAAAAAAAAAAAAAGAGAGTTGGTCTGTGCTACCCAGCTTTCATTCTTTTTGGTACAGATAAGATATCCATAAATGGATGGATAAAGCAGATTTCTAATCTGCTTTTGCTATTGAAAACATTATGAGCTCAAAAACCTTGCAGGTGATGCGTTTTTTTTAACCTCTTTCTGACATCTGACGTACTATCCCATCCATGGGACCCTGGCCCTTATGCCCATGGACAGGATAGTACGTCATAGCGATCAGCGGCTCACTGGGGGAGCGCTGCTGATCGCAGCCGAGTGTCAGCTGACTATCACAGCTAACACCCGGCACTATGTGTGTCAGGAGAGGTCACGGACCGCCCCCGGCACATTAACCCCTGGCACACTGCGATCAAGCACAATCGCAGTCTACCGGGGGTTTAGGGAAGCATCGGCTGGGAGGGGGCTCCCTCCGTGCTTCCCTGAGACCCCCGCAGCAGCGCCATGTGCAGTGCTGCTGCCGGGGCCTCCTTCCTTGCAGGTCCCCGGATCCAATATGGCGGCGGGGACCCTCGTGGAGCCTGCTGCAGTTCCTGTGTCAGATCGCTGATCTGTGATGTGTCAGATCAGCGATCTGACACACGACAGTGATGTCACCCCTGGGACAATGTAATAAAATTGAAAAAAAAAAAATTGTAAAAATAATTTATAAAAAATCACTAAATAAGAAAAAAAAATCCCTAATTTCATTTTTTGGGAAAGAAAAACAAAAGTCCACATTTAGTATTGCTGCGTCCGTAACGACCCACCCTATAAAACTGTCCCATTAGTTAACCCCTTTAGCGAACCCCTTAAAAAATAAAAAAAAACAAAATAATGCTTCATTATCATACCTCCGAACAAAAAGTGCAATAACGCGGGATCAAAAAGACGGATATAAATAAACATGGTACCGCTGAAAACGTCAACTTGTCACGCAAAAAGTGAGCCGCCACACAACGTCATCAGTGAAAAAATAAGTTATAGCTCTCAGAATAAAGCGATGAAAAAATAATTTTTTATATAAAATTGTTTTCATTGCATAAAAGAGCCAAAACATAAATGAGGTATCGCTGTAATCGTACTGACCCGAAGAATAAAACCGTCTTATCAATTTTACCGCACGCGGAACGGTGTAAACGCACCCCCCCAAAAGAAATTCTTGAAATGCTGGTTTTTATTCATTCTGCGTCCCAAAAATCGGAATAAAAAGCGATCAAAAGATGTCACGTGCCCGAAAATGGCACCAATAAAAACGTCAACTCGGCCCACAAAAAGACCTCACATGACTCTGTGGGTCAAAATATGGAAAAATTATAGCTCTCAAAGTGGTGATGCAAAAACTATTTTTACAATAAAAATCGTCTTTTAGCGTATGACAGCTGCCAATCATAAAAACCCGCCATAAATAGTAAATCAAACCCCCCGTTATCACCCCCTTAGGGAAAAATAATAAAATTTAAAAAAAAAAATATTTATTTCCCTTTTTCCATTAGGGTGAGGGCTGAGATTAGGGTTAGGGGTGTGTTGAGGTTAGGGTTGGAGTTAGAATTGGGGGGTTTCCACTGTTTGGGCAGATCAGGTGCTCTCCAAACGCAACATGGCGTCTGATCTCAATTCCAGCCAATTCTGCGCTGAAAAAGTCAAATGGTGCTCCTTCCTTTCCAAGTTCTGCCATGCACCCAGTGTTTTACCCCCACATATGGGGTATCAGCATACTCAGGACAAATTGCAAAACAACTTTTGGGGTCCAATTTCTCCTGTTACCCTTAGGAAAATAAAAAATTGGGGGCAAAAATATCATTTTTGTGGAAAAAAAATAATTTTTTTATTTTCACGCCCAGGCGTTATAAATTTCTGTGATGCACTTGGGGGTTCAAAGTGCTCACCACACATCTAGATAAGTTCCGTGGGGGGTCTAGTTTCCAAAATGGGGTCACTTGTGGGGAGTTTCAACAGTTTAGGTACATCAGGGGCTCTCCAAACACAACATGACACCCGCAGACCATTCCATCAAAGTCTGCATTCCAAATCGTCACTACTTCCATTCCGAGCCCCGACATGTCCCCATACAGTAGTTTTCTCCCACATATGGGGTATCGGCGTACTCAGGATAAATTGGACAACAACTTTTGGGGTCCAATTTCTCCTTTCAACCTTGGGAAAATAAAAAAATATTTTTTCCACAAACATGATCTTTTAGTCCCCAATTTTTTTTATTTTCACGCCCGGGCGTTATAAACTTCTGTGAAGCACTTGTGTGGTGAGCACTTTGAACCCCCATCTAGATAAGTTCCTTGGGGGGTCTAGTTTCCAAAATGGGGTCACTTGTCGGGGGGTTTCCACTGTTTAGGCACATCAGGGGCTCTCCAAACGTGACATGGCGTCCGATCTGAATTCGAAAAAGTCAAACAGCGCTCCTTCCCTTTTGAGCTCTGCTTTGTGGTCCCCCCCACCCCCCCCCCCCCCCATATCAGGTATGAGCGTACTCAGGACAGATTGCACAATAACTTTTGCAGTCCAATTTCTCCTGTTACCCTTGGTAAAATAAAAAATTGGACCTGAAGTAATTTTTTTGTGAAAAAAAAGTTAAATGTTCATTTTTTTTAAAAAAAATTCCTTTGTAGCACCTGAAGGGTTATTAAACTTCTTGAATGTGGTTTTGAGCACCTTGAGTGGTGCAGTTTTTAGAATGGTGTCACTTTTGGGTATTTTCTATCATATAGACCCCTCAAAGTGGCTTCAAATGTGATGTGGTCCGTAAAAATAAAACGGTGTCACAAAAATGAGAAATCGCTGTTCAACTTTTAACCCTTATAACTTCCTACCAAAGAAAAAATTTTGGTTCCAAAATTGTGCTGATGTAAAGTAAACACATGTGAAATGTTACTACTTATGTTTTTTGTACGTGCCATATCTCTGATTTAAGGGCATAAAAATTAAAAGTTGGAAAATTGCAAAATTTTAAACTTTTTCACCAAATTTCCATTTTTTTTCACAAATAAACGCAAGTTATATCCGTGAAATTATACCACTAACTTGAAGTACAATATGTCACGAGAAAGCAGTGTCAGAATCACCCGGATCCATGGAAGCGTTCCAGAGTTATGACCTCATAAAGGGACAGTGGTCAGAATTCTAAAAATTGGCCCGGCCATGAACATGCAAACCACCCTTGGGGGTAAAGGGGTTAAAAAGCTGATCTGCTTTTGCAGCTGAAAAATGTATCCTCAAAAAACGCAGCAAAAACGCTGTGTGTTAATGTAGCCTTAGATCAGGAATTGAACAGCCATTTAACCCCTTCACTACCAAGGGTGGTTTGCACGTTAACTCCCGGGCCAATTTTTACAATTCTGACCACTGTACCTTTGAGGTCATAACTCTGGAACGCTTCCATGGATCCCGGTGATTCTGACATTTTCTCGTGACATATTGTACTTCATGTTAGTGGTAAAATTGCATTCAAATAACTTGCGTTTATTTGTGAAAAAAACGGAAATTTGGCGAAAATTTTGAAAATTTCGCAATTTTCCAACTTTGAATTTTTATGCCCTTAAATCACAGCGATACAGCACACAAAAAACTTAATAGATAACATTTCCCACATGTTTACTTTACATCAGCACAATTTTGGAACCAAAATTTTTTTTTGTTAGGAAGTTATAAGGGTTAAAAATTGACCAGCGATTTCTCATTTTTGCAACATCATTTTATTTTTAGGGACCACTTCACATTTGACGCCACTTTGAGGGGTCTATATGATAGAAAATACCCAAAAGTGACACCATTCTAAAAAATGCACCCCTTAAGGTGCTTAAAACCACATTCAAGAAGTTTATTAACCCTTTAGGTGCGTCACAGGAATTTTTGAATATTAAAAAAAAAATGAACATTTAACTTTTTTTCACAAAAAAAATACTTCAGGTTCAATTTTCTTTATTTTACCAAGGGTAACAGGAGAAATTGGACTGCAAAAGTTATTGTGCAATTTGTTCTGAGTACGCTGATACCTGATATGTGGGGGGAACCACTGTTTCGGCGCATGGCAGACCTCAGTAGGGAAGGAGCGCCGTTTGACTTTTTCAATGCAAAATTGGCTGGAATTCAGATCGGACGCCATGTCGCGTTTGGAGAGCCCCTGATGTACCTAAACAGTGGAAACCCCCCAAGTGACCCCATTTTGGAAACTAGACCCCCCAAGGAACTTATCTAGATATGTGGTGAGAACTTTGAACCCACAAGGGCTTCACAGAAGTTTATAACGTACAGCGGTACAATTAAAAAATCATATTTTTTCCACAAAATTGATCTTTGCACCCCCAATTTTTATTTTTCCAAGGGCAACAGGACCCTAAAAGTTATTGTGCAATTTGTCCTGAGTACGCTGATACCCCATATGTGGGTGTAAATGACTATTTGGGCGCATAGCAGAGCTCAGAAGGGAAGCAGCGCCATTTGACGTTTTTGGCTGGAATTGAGATCGGACACCATGTCGCGATTGGAAAACCCCTGATGTACCAAAACAGTAGAAACCCCCCACAAATGACACCATTTTGGAAACTAGACCCCCCAAGGAACTTATCTAGATGTGTGGTGAGCACTTTGAACCCCCCAGTGCTTCACTGAAGTTTATAACGTCCGGGCGTGAAAATAAAAAAATCGTATTTTTTCCACAAACATCATCTTTTAGTCCCCATTTTTTTATTTTCCCAAGGGTAACAGGAGAAATTGGACCCCAAAAGTTGTTGTCCAATTTGTCCTGAGTACGCTGACACCCCATATGTGGGAGAAAACTACTGTATGGGGACACGTCGGGGCTCGGAAGGGAAGTAGTGACGTTTTGGAATGCAGACTTTGATGGCATGGTCTGCGGGTGTCATGTTGCTTTTGGAGAGCCACTGATGTACCTAAACTATTGAAACTCCCCACAAGTGACCCCATTTTGGAAACTAGACCCCCCACGGAGCTTATCTAGATGTGTGGAGAGCGCTTTGAACCCCCAGGGGCTTCACAGAAGTTTATAACGCCTGGGCGTGAAAATAAAAAAAAACATTTTTTTCCGCAAAATTATATTTTTGCCCCCAATTTTTTATTTTCCTAAGGGTAACAGGAGAAATTGGACCCCAAAATTGTTTTGCAATTTGTCCTGAGTAGGCTGATACCCTACATGTGGGGGTAAAACACTGTTTGGGCGCATGGCAGAGCTTGGAAGGGAAGGAGCACCATTTGACTTTTTCAACGCAGAATCGGCTGGAATTGAGATCAGACGCCATGTTGCCTTTGGAGAGCACCTGATGTGCCCAAACAGTGGAAACCCCCCAATTATAACTCCAACCCTAACCTCAACACACCCCTAACCCTAATCTGAGCCCTATCCCTAACCCTAGCCCTAACCCTAGCGGGAAAATGGAAATACATTTTCTTTTAGTTTTATTATTTTTCCCTAACTAAGGGGGCGATAGCGGGGGGTTTGATTTACTATTTATGGCGGTTTTTATGTTTGGCAGCTGTCGCACGCTAAAAGACGCTTTTTATTGTAAAAATAGTTTTTGCATTACCACATATTGTGAGCTATAATTTTTCCGTATTTTGACCCACCGAGTCATGTGAGGTCTTATTTTTTGCGGGACGAGTTGACGTTTTTATTGGTACCATTTTCGGGCACGTGACGTTTTTTGATCGCTTTTTATTCCGATTTTTGGGACGCAGAATGAACAAAAACCAGCGTTTCATGAAATTCTTTTGGGGGGTGCGTTTACACCGTTCCGCGTGCGGTAAAATTGATAAAGCGTTTTTATTCTTCGGGTCAGTACGGTTACAGCGATACCTCATTTAGGTCGTTTTTTTATGTTTTGTCGG
Source organism: Dendrobates tinctorius (assembly GCF_039654945.1). Lineage (NCBI taxonomy): Eukaryota > Metazoa > Chordata > Amphibia > Anura > Dendrobatidae > Dendrobates > Dendrobates tinctorius. Next base: position 11,232,625 of record NW_027361808.1, read on the forward strand.
TTTTTTGCAATGAAAACAATTTTATATAAAAAATAATTATTTTTGTATCGCTTTATTCTGCGAGCTATAACTTTTTTATTTTTTTGCGGATGATGCTGTATGGTGGCTCGTTTTTTGCGGGACAAGATGACGTTTTCAGCGGTACCATGGATATTTATATGCGTCTTTTTGATCGCGCGTTATTGCACTTTTTGTTCGGTGGTATTATAATAAATCATTATTTTTTGCTTCGTTTTTTATTTTTATTTTTTAAGGGGTTCGCTAAAGGGGTTAACTAATGGGACAGTTTTATAGGGCAGGTCATTACGGACGCAGCGATACCAAATATGTGTACTTTTATTTTTGTTTTTTTTTATTTTGAAAAAATGGATTTATTGGGGAATATTTTTTTTTTTTTACTAATTTATTTAGCGTTTTTTTTTTTTTTTTTCTTTATTACCTTGTCCCAGGTGGGACATCACTGTCCTGTGACAGATCGCTGACCTGTCACATCACAGATCACTGTGACAGATCAGCGATCTGTCACAGGCACTGCTGCAGACTTCCTCATGCCTGCGCTTTGCAGGCAGTGAGGAAGTCAGCTCCCTGCAGGCCCCCGTCGCCATCTTGGATCCGGGGGCCTGTAGGGAAAGAGCCCTCCGCAGCAGCGCTGCACATTGCGCTGCCGTGGGGGGCTCAGGGAAGCACGGAGGGAGCCCCCTCCCTGCCGATGCTTCCCTTTAACCCCCGGTACACCGCGATCGCGTTTGATCGCGGTGTGCAAGGGGTTAACGTGTCGGGGGCGGTCCGTGACCGCCCCTGACACATTGTGCCGGGTGTCAGCTATGATAATTAGCTGACACCCGGCCGCGATCAGCGGCGCTCACCACGTGGGCGCAGCTGATCGCTGGGACGTAATATTCCGTCCATGGTAGTTAGGTCCAGGGTCACATGGACGGAATATTACGTCCTTTGTAGGTAAGGGGTTAAAGGACATTTCAGAACTTTCCCAAATTCCTATGAAAAAATATTCAGCACATTCTGCATTGAATTACTGTACCCAATTTATTATATATTTTAGGAGTTGGAGTCAGTCCATTTTATTCCGACTCCACCAAAATGAGCACAGACTCCATGACTCAGACTCCACAGCCCTGCTCTCCTCCATGCCCTGGGTACCATAATCCTGTAAAAAATAGAATTAAAATAAAAATTGATATTCGCACCTTTCAACGGCCACCGGAGCCTTGCCGCCACGCTGCCAGCATCTTCCGGTCCTAGTGATGCTTTGCTCGAATCACCTGAGATGACGTCGCGCTCTCGTGAGTGTGGCGTCCCAAAGGTCCTTCGCGCAAAGGACCGAAAAATGCCAGGAGCACTGATGAGGAGATAGTGGGGCCGTCGGAAGGTGAGAATAACTATTTTTTTTATTTTTAACATCCTATCTTGTAAAAAGTTGGTCACACTTGTCAAACACTATGTTTGACAAGTGTGACCAACCTGTCAAAAAGTTTTCCAAGCGATGCTACTGATCGCTTGGAAGACGCTAGCATTCTGCAAGCTAATTACGCTTGCAAATCGCTAGTGTTTAGCGGCAATATGCATACCAATTCCGCATGCGTATTTCCCGCTGCAGGGAGTTGCGGAATTGCCGCTGAAATTTTCGTGTAAATTCCGAACGTGTGCACATAGCCTTGTAGTTAAGCATTTTTCTGGTTTACCATCTTTGTGATCATCTCTTTGATCTTAACCCCTTTACTCCCAAGGGTGGTTTGCACATTAATGACCAGGCCAATTTTTACAATTCTGACCACTGTCCCATTGAGGCAATAACTCTGGAATGCATCAATGGATCTTGGTGATTCTGAGATTTGTTTTTCTGTGACATATTGTACTTTACTTTAGTGGTAAAATTTCTTCGCTATAACTTGCGTTTATTTATGAAAAAAATGGAAATATGGCGAAAATTTTGAAAAATTTAGCAATTTTCAAACTTTGAATTTTTATGCCCTTAAAACAGAGAAATACGTCACACAAAATAGTTACTAAATGTTTCCCACTTGTATACTTTACATCAGCACAATTTTGGAAACAAAATTTTTGTTGTTGTTTGGAAGTTATAAGGCTATGTTAACACGTCGAAGTCTCGCGGTCATTCGCGCAAAGGATTTCTGGGACCTGGAGCGTGGAGAGAGGCAGGAAGGCTGTGCGGGACGCAGGAAGGTGAGAATAACAATATTTTTTATTATCTTTATTACTTTTTACATCCTATCTTTTACTACTGATGCCACATAGGCAGCCTCAGTAGTAAAAAGTTGGTCACACTCGTCAAACACTATGTTTGACGAGTTTGACCAACCTGTCAATCAGTTCTCCAAGCGATGCTACAGATCGCTTGGAAAACGCTAGCATTCTGCAAGCTAATAACGCTTGCAAAACGCTAGTTTTGCCGCAGGAAATTAAATGCGGTTTTTCACGCGGAATGGAATCCGGAATTCTCACGGTAATTTCCGCAAGATTTCCGATACGTGTGCACATAGCCTAAGGGTTAAAAGTTGACGAGCGATTTCTCATTTTTACAACAAAATTTACAAAACCATTTTTTTTAGGGACCACCTCACATTTGAAGTCACTTTGAGGGGTCTACATGGCAGAAAATACGCAAAACTGACACCATTCTAAAAACTGGACTCAAAACTACATTCAAGAAGATTATTAACCCTTCAGGTGCTTCACATGAGCAGAAGCTACGTGGAAGGAAAAAAATGAACATTTAACTTTTTAGTCACAAAAATGATCTTTTAGCAAACCACTGTTTGGGCCCATGGCATGGCTCAGAAGGTAAGGAGCACCGTTTGACTTTTTCAACCTAAAATTGGCTGGAATTTTAGTCACAAAAATGATCTTTTAGCAACAATTTTTTTATTTTCCCAAGGGTAACAGGAGAAATTGGACCCCAAAAGTTGTCCAATTTGTCCGGAGTACGCTGGTGGTACCCCATATGTGGGAGAAAACTACTGTTTGGGAACACATTGGGGCTCGAAAGGGAGTGACGTTTTGGAATGCAGACTGTGATGGAGTGGTCTGCTGGCGTCATTTTCCGTTTGCAGAGCCCCTGATGTGCCTAAACAGTAAAGAAAAAGAAAAAAAAATTGAAGCAATCCTTCATACACAGGCCAGGTTTTTCGGGGCAGGTGTCGCATTAAGAAATGGTGCCCTTGCGTATTCCCCTTTTGTAACACACTCTGCACCTTTTTTGCGACTTACCTCTTTTTGCAGTCTGCGGGACCTCACCTGGGAAATACTGACCTGGTGCGATATGAGCACCTTCAGTTCCGGAAGTACTGAGGCCCGCTCTTTCCGGACTGACAACAATCAGGGCCTTAACCACTACCTCTTGGAACTGTCGACTTATCGGTGTCGCGTGCACATTGTGACAGCAGGAAAGCGTTGAGCATTGCCATTTGTACAATGTGAACGGCCAGCTTTTTGTACCATACCCTGGCCTTTCTCAAAGCATTGTACGGATGGAGGAGTTGATCGGAGAGATCAAACTCCCCCCGTGTTTTTGTTATACCCCAGTACACAGGTCTGTTTGCTGACCTGTGCAGAGGTACCCCGTACAGTGCTGAGTGCGCTGCCATCACCGTGTTTGGTGGTCAAGAAATGGACATCCCATTGTCCTTGTACTTGACCACCAGCAGGTGGTCGCTACATTGGGCTCTGCTCTCACCTTTTCTAAGCATCTGCCCAAGTAGCGTCTTCGAGAGGCCTCTCTGAATTTTGCGAACAGTACCCCAGGCTGCGGTACCTCGCGCAGAGAGGGTTTTGTAGAGTGAGACACTGGTATAAAAGTTCAGTGTAGAGGTGATAACCTTTATCCAACAGTGGGTGCACCAAATCCCACACTATTTTCCCCACTCACTCCCAGGACAGAAGAACACTCGGGGTTCAATCCTGGGGTCCTTTCCTTCGTACACTCTAAACCTGTGGGTGTACCTTGAGGTACTCTCACACAGTTTGTAAAGTTTGATTCCGTACCTAGCCCTCTTACTGGGCAGGTATTGACGGAATCCGAGCCTTCCCTTAAAATGGACTAAAGACTCATCCACGCAGATGTCCCTTTGGGCTCGTACACTTCAGCAAACTTTTTGTTGAAGTGTTCGATGACTGGCCGAACTTTGAACAGACTGTCAAAATTGGTGGTCATCTCGTGCGAGACACTGCGTTATCAGTATAATGCAGGAATTTGTGGATGGCCTGAAAATGCGTCTGGACCATGACCATTTGGAACACTGGAGTGTTAATTAAAATATCAACACTCCAATATTGCTGAAGTTCTGGCTTCTTCAGGATCCCCATTTGGAGGACCAGGCCTAAAAACTGCATCATTTCAACTGTGTCTACAGGAGACCAGTTAGAATATGATGAACCGGGGTTTTGTTCCAAAAATTGACGAGCGTACAAATTAGTTTGCTTCACCATGAGGTTAACTAAATCCTCAGAGAAAAAGACTTTGAAAAAGTCAATTTCTGTGAGGTTGGTGGTGTCAAACTTGATTCCTGATTCTGCCACAAAATCAGGAATCAGTGGCTCGGAATTTTCAGGGGCCAGGTCCATACAGGGTCTGCTGATTCAGCTGCGGGCATGGTGGGCGCTGCCTCATCTTCTGTCCTGGGGCGTCTTTGTAGCGTTTTCGCCAGACCCGCGGAGGAAGATGAGGGGAAGGAAGAGGCTGAAGAATCGGAAAAGGAAAGGAAAGTGGGATCTTCTCCCTCGCTATAAGTATTGGAGAACAGGAAAGAATATGCCTCATCCATTGAATAGCACTGTTGGGACGAATGTCACGAGCGGGACATTTTTTTTGTGAGTAAGGTGCTTTGTGTGTACTTTATTTATAAGTGTGGGGGGGGAGGGGGCTAGTGATTGGTGCAAACTATTTTGAACAGGAAAAAAGCCAAATAGGGAGAAAAAGTACCTGTGAAAAGAAAAGTCTAAAACAGCTGGCCCTAGCTCTGGTAAGTGAACGGCGTCACTTATCAAAATTTAGCGGCTGCTGGATGTGTGCACATTGGTGGCGCAAGGGGGGGGGGGGTGAAAAAAAATGGGGTAAAAGAGGAGGAAGAGGGGGGATTGGGGTGAATGTAGAGACACTTACGGATTTAGTCAGGTAGCGCAAAGGGGGATGAAAAAAGAATGGAAACCGGCAGGCCCGAGCTCTGAAAAGTGAACTGCGTCACTTATCAAAGTTTGGTGGCTGTGGGATGTTTGTACGGAGTTAGTGGGGGCTGAGAGAAAAAAGTGAGCACGAGTGTTGATCGGTGAACTTCGTCACCAACGCTCCGCGGCTGCACAAAGGAGGGTATGAAGAGGGGAGATCGGGGATTGGGGTGGATGAAGAGATCGGGCAGGGATCAACAGTTATGGTTGTTAGGTGGCGCAAAGGGGGGGGTGACAAAAATGGAAAACGGCAGGCACAAGCTCTGATAAGTGAACGGAGTCGCTTATCAAAGTTTGACGGCTGCAGGATGTGTGCACGGAGGTGGCGCAAAGGGGGCTGAAGAAAAAAGCGAGCATGAGTTTTGATCGGTGAACTGCATCACCAATCAATGCTCGGCGGCTGCAAAATGTGCAAATGGAGGGGGTAAAAAGTGGGGGAAGGGGGGATTGGGGGGTGAAGATAGATTGGGCAGGGATCAAGTAACACTTACAGTTGAACTGTCTCTTCTTTTTTCTTCTGTCTTCTTTCTTCAGCAGGGATTGTACTACAGGCTGCTGTGGCACCACAAGTCCCAGCACAGGAGGAGCTCTGGCAGTGTGTGACCTCTTTGCAGGAATCCTCAGCTATGTGTGAGGACCCCTGCAGTGTGGTCTCACAGGTCACATGCAGGTGACAGGTCACAGAGCGGTCACACCTCTGCTGTGACCTGTCATTGGTGGGATCGAATAATTATATCCATCCCACCAATCAGAGCTTTCCTTGGTGACCATGGCAGCTGCCTAGGATCTGAGCTCACAGCTCCGATTCCTAGACAGGTCACCAGCAGGGCACAGTGCAGTCGACGATGACATCGATCGCGCCAATCAGCTCCTGCAGGCCCTAGTGGGCCTGTCCTAGGCTCTAGCCTAGGATCGGTGCTGGCAGTGCACAGCGGCGGTATACCGCTGCGGTGCCCTGTGATTGGCGCAATCGGTTCGATCGGCGATCACCCCCATCCTGGTGCTTTTTGCCGGTGCCTGGCAACGGTACTCGATCCAAGCCTAGGACCTCATTGCTTCAGCTGCTCTCATTGGCTGAAAACAATGAGAAGCACTGTGATTTGGCTGTTTGGAATTGAACAGCCATTCACAGCGTTCGGGGGGCCGGACAAAGGAAGAGACAGCCCAGGATCCCGACACCATCTTCCTAAAGGTAAGATGGCTTCGGAATTTTAATGCGATCACTGCGAATTAAGTTGCGATGTCGCATTAAAGGGCATGACGTACTATTCCATCCAGAGCTCGGAAAGGAAGCCATTTTACTTTTTCAACACAAAATTGGCTGGAATTTAGATCGGACACCATGTCGCCTGTAATGTGGCTAATCCCCCCCCCCCCCCCCCCACAAGTGAAACTGTTTTGGAAACTAGACCCCCTAAGGAACTTATGTAGATGTGTGGTGAGCACTTTCAACCCCCAAGTGCTTCACAGGAGTTTATAACGTAGGGCTGTAAAAGTAAAAAACCATGTTTTTTCACAAAAATTATCTTTTCGCCCCCAATTTTTTATTTTCCCAAGGGTAACAGAAGATATTGGACCCCAAAAGTTGTTGTGCAAATTGTCCTGAGTACGCTGATACTCCATATCTGGGGGTATCCCACTGTTTGGGCGCATAGCAGAGCTCAAAAGGGAAGGAGCGCCAGATTTTACTGTTATGATTTGCAGGTTTTATGACCCACTGGGAGAGCCTGTAAGGTGCCAAAACAGCAGAACCCCCCCCCATAAGTGACCCCGTTTTATGAACTACACCTCTCAATGAATTCATCTAAGAGTGCAGTGATCATATTAACACCATTGGTGTGTCACAGAATTTTATACCATTGGGCAGTAAACACTAAATAACTACATTTTTACCACCAAAATTTTGTTTTAGCCAAATATTTTACATTTTCACACAAGAAGTGTGTAAAAATGGTAACAAAATTTGTCCCACAATGTCTTCTGAATGTGGCAATACCCCATATGTTGCTGTACAGTACTACTTAGCAATGTGGAGAGACTCGCGAGGAATGGAGCGCTATTTGCTTATTCATGTGAATGGGTATGTGCGCATGTCTGTGTTTCCATGGATCGTGTGTCCGTGGGCAAAACACGCTGACATGTTCGTTTTTAATGTTTGCACGGGCCATAAAATGTCCCGCACACATGCATAAACATAACACACATTGATGTCATCCATGTGACACGCATCGGTGCCGCGGAACAAGCGTTAGAGTAAGAGCTTTTCCCCGGCCCCAAGTGCTGTACACGGCTCTCATCATTCTCCCCTGCTCTGTTGGCGATTGGCGCGAGCAGGGGAGAATGATGAGTTACATTTACCGTATATACTTGTGTATAAGCCGACAACCCTCCCCCCCTAATTTTGTCACAAAAAACTGGGGAAACTTATTGACTTGCGTATAAGCTGAGGGTGCACGGGGAGTGGCCCCAGATAATGCTGCACGGGGAGTGGCCCCAGTTATGCTGCACAGTGTGTGCAATGAATGGAATGAAAATCTCGGCTTCTACACGAGTATATACGGTAAGTAATGAAAGAGACATCAGGCGGTGGCTGATGTGACTAATACTCCCATAAGCCTACCCCTGCTGCTAATGACAGTGACAGCAGGAGCCGTGGATGGGAGTATTCACCCCTCTGCTGTAAATAAATACAGTAATTAGAAAAAAACTGTGGGTTCCCCCCTATTTTTTGATAACCCTCAGCTGTCCGCTTCAGGCAGGTTATCAATAATACAGGGGTCCCCACGCTGTTTAATTATTTATATAATTTTAAAAAACGGCGTGGGGGTCCCCCATTTTGACAACCAGCCTTGCTAAATTTAGCTCACAGCTGGGGCTGGTATTCTCAGGCTGGTAAGGGGCCATGGATATTGACCCCCCTCAGCCTAAAAATAGCAGCCCGCAGCAGCCTAAAAAAGGCATATCTATTAGATACGCCAATTCTGGCGCTTTGCCGGCTCTTCCCACTTGCCCTGTAGCGGTGGCAAGTGGGGTAATATTTGTGGGGTTGCACAGCTATAAAAAAAAAAATTTGGAGGAATGGATTCTGCACACCACCCATGTAAAATATACAAAAACTTTTATTTCGGCATGTCAGACCGCACTAAAAACATTAGAAACACCTGACGCGTTTCTGGCGTGTTACAAACGCCCTTACTCATAGGATCTAAAACCACAAAATTACATAAACATTATATAAGACAAAGCACCAATCAAAAACATACAAATAATTACATTAATTATGCACCAGTTTTTACAAAGTGAAAAAAGGACCTGAATGAATGGAATTGTCAATTAATATTCTGTTATCAATAAATATAAAACAAATAATTTCTTAGGTTCATACCTGTCGGGTATTTAGTATCGAATTTTAAAATCCAAAATTCTTTGTGTGTTGTCAAGAGCCTCTGGTTATTACCTCCCCTAATCGGGTTATAATACCTTCTCAAATGCAAAAAACGCAAAACTAGACATCTCCTTTGTGCACATTAACAAAACGTTTAGAAGCATCCGAGTAAGCTGCATTCCTGTTTTGAATATTTGTCAAATGTTCAGCAATTTGTTTTTTTTATTTTACGTGTGGGACAACCAATACACTTCATCCCAGATAAGCTGCAGCAGACACAATAAATTACATGCTGTGTATCACAGTTGTTAAATGACATGATGTCATATGTTTTACCATCTAAGGACTGAAAACACTGTTTTGTCTCGCGCATAGGTGCAAACATTGCACCTACTGCCTGCACATCTATAAACTAGAAACAGACAGCCAAGACCTGGAAGCAGGAGTCTGTCTCAAAAGGCTGGGGGAGAATGCATTGGCTAAACTAAAATCTCTCCTTGCTACATATCTACAGCCAGTACGAATAATATGCCGCAGTTTGTCATTTTGGTTTACCACTGGCAAATATTTTTTGATAATAGATAATATCTGATTAAATTGTGGACTATAAGGCATAGAAAAAATGATAGAATCAGAATTGACAGTAGATATATTAGTTTGTGTCAAAGACCTAGGTTTACTTGAGACTTTTTTAAACGCATATTTATTAACAATATAAGCCAACAACTAAATGAAAAAATTCACCAAATAAGTCATAAATGGATATTCATAATAAATAAAATAACCTACTCAAAAAAAGAATACACCAAACGGAGTCCAAAACATAGACTCAGATACATTTATTACATAATTACCAATGAGTATACAGAACCAGACATAGTAACATACCATAATTACAGAAAAATACATGTAAAAAATACATATAAAAAGGACAAAGTGAGCACTATAAAGAAATAATCATACAAAAATGATGAGGATAATAATAATAAAGTGCATAATATATATGGGCTGAAAAATCAGCTCCTAATAAAGTGCATAAAAGATGCGCAAAAATTATACCCAAAGGAGGGAGCCTGGACATATTGAGCCACACATTACGGATATATATGATTTGGATTTATATATAATTTTTGCGCATCTTTTATGCACTTTATTAGGAGTTGATTTTTCAGCCCATATATATTATGCACTTTATTATTATTATCCTCATCATTTTTGTATGATTATTTATAGTGCTCACTTTGTCCTTTTTATATGTATTTATATGTATCGCTGGCAGAGCAGGGGAGAATGATGAGAGCCGTGTTCAGCACCCGGCGCCAGGGAATAAGAATATATTAGGATTCCTAAACATCCTCCTCATGGAATGAACATAAATACGAACACGTGTCCTAGAGTAACAGTTTCTCTAAGATATTCATTCCCTGTGCATATTCGATAGGGAATGATCTTGGAATGTGTGCAGATTGTAGTTGAATGAACAATTATTCTAAAAAAAGATGTGTTTTGAATTTGTGCTTGTTAGTTGGTGAATAAACATGGAATATGTGCACATCATAATGGAACGACCACATATCCCATATAAATAGGTATGTAATTAATTTCTTTGCTTGATAGGTCATAGAAATGGGGCAAATTGGGGCATTAGTAACCTGTGCCCTCTGGATCTGAGCTCCAAGAATCACCTGCTACCTGCCAGCATCCCTGATTCCTGTTTTGATTATCCGCAGATACTGCCAGATAGAAGGCGGTTCTAAGGGCTCCTGCCCAGTGGAGAAACAATACTGACTTGGCTGCCGGACAGGGTCATGTGAATAGATTATCTCCAACTCTAGTAGAGGATGAACATGGAATATGCACAGTTAATAATGGGTTTTACACATATCCCTAATACAGATATGTATATTAGATTTCCTGGTTTTGCTAAATGGGGAATGTATATGGAAAATATGCAGTTTACAGCTAAATGTAGTAGTAGGCCGATACATGACTGCAACTCTGAGTGAGAGGGGATGGAAGAGCCTGATGGTGTGGACCTCAAAAGAAGGGAATGAGAGTGATGGAACTAGGGAAATGACCTTGAAAGTGCATTTTGGGGACAGGAGTATGCCGATTCCACCACCAAGTCTGTTTGTGGGTCTTGGGGAATGGGAGAATTGTAAGCCACCATGGGAAATGGCAGCTGGGGAGACAGTGTCAGAATCCTGAATCCAGGTTTCAGTGAGGGCCAACAGATTCAGAGAGTTGTTCAGAAGGTAATTATGCAGGAAGGGAAGTTTGTTACATACAGATGAGGGAGTGCAAGTGATATTAATAAGGTTAGTAAGGTTTCAGTATGAGGTTGGGTAGGGGTTGAGGTTTTATTTTTAGGGACCACATCACATTTGAAGTCACTTTGAGGGGTCTATATGATAGAAAATACCCAAAAGTGACACCATTCTAAAAACTGCACCCTTCAAGATGCTCAAAAACACACTCAAGACGTTTATTAACCATTCAGGTGCGTCACAAGAATTTTTTGAATGTTTTAAATGAACATTTACCTTTTTTTCACAAAAAAATTACTTGAGGTCCAATTTTTTTTATTTTTCCAAGGGTAACTGGAGAAATTGGATGCAAAAGTTATTGTGCAATTTGTCCTGAGTACGCTGATACCTGATATGTGGGGGGGAACCACTGTTTCGGCGCAAAGCAGAGCTTAGACGGGAAGGAGCGCCGTTTGACTTTTTCAACGCAAAATTGGCTGGAATTGAGATTGGACGCCATGTCACGTTTGGAGACCCCCTGATGTGCCTAAACAGTGGAAACCCCCCACAAGTGACCCCATTTTGGAAAATAGACCCCCCAAGGAACTTATCTAGACATATGGTGAGAAGTTTGAATCCCCAAGGGCTTCACATAACTTTATATCGTACAGCCGTGCAATTAAAAAATCATATTTTTTCCAAAAAATGATCTTTTCACCCCCATTTTTTATCTTCCAAGGGTAACAGGACCCAAAAAGTTATTCAATTTGTCCTGATTACTCTGATACCCCATATGTGGGGGTAAACAACTATTTGGGTGCATGGCAGAGCTCGGAAGGGAAGTATCGACATTTGACTTTTTTGGCTGGAATTGAGATCGGACGCCATGTCGCGTTTGAAAAGCCCCTGATGTGCCAAAACAGTGGAAACCCCCCACAAGTGACCCCATTTTGGAAACTAGACCCCCAAGGAACTTATCTAGATGTGTGGTGAGCACTTTGAACCCCCCAAGTGCTTCACAGAAGTTTATAACGCCCTGGCGTGAAAATAAAATCATATTTTTTCCACAAACATGATCTTTTAGTCCCCAATTTTTTTATTTTACCAAGGGTAAGAAGAGAAATTGGACCCCAAAAGTTGTTGTCCAGTTTGTCCTAAGTACGCTGATATCCCATATGTGGGAGAAAACTACTGTATGGGCACACGTCGGGGCTCGGAAGGGAAGTAGTGACGTTTTGGAATGCAGACTTTGTCCCATATGTGGGAGAAAACTACTGTATGGGCAAACGTCGGGGCTCGGAAGGGTAGTAGTGACGTTTTGGAATGCAGAGTTTGTCCCATATGTGGGAGAAAACTACTGCATGGGCACACGTCGGGGCTCAGAAGGGAAGTAGTGACGTTTTGGAATGCAGACTTTGATGGAATGGTCTGCGGGTGTCATGTTGCCTTTGGAGAGCCCCTGATGTGCCTAAACTGTGGAAACCCTCCACAAGTGACCCTATTTTGGAAACTAGACCCCCTACGGAACTTGTCTAGATGTGTGGTGAGCACGTTGAACCCCCAAGTGGTTCACAGAAGTTTATAACGCCCGGGCGTGAAAATAAAAAAATTATTTTCCCCAAACATGATCTTTCAGTCCCCAATTTTTTATTTTACCAAGGGTAACAGGAGAAATTGGACCCCAAAAGTTGTTGTCCAATATGTCCTGAGTAGGTTGATACCCCATATGTGGGGGTAAACCACTGGGTGCATGGCAGAGCTTGGAAGGGAAGGTGCACTGTTTGACTTTTTCAGCGAAGAATTGGCTGGTATTTTGATCAGACGCCAAGTTGCGTTTGGAGAGCCCCTGATGTGCCCAAACAGTGGAAACCCCCCAATTCTAACTTCAACCCTAACCCCAACACACCCCTAACCCTAATCTCAGCCCCTAAGGGTGTGTGCACACATTGCGGATTCTGCTGCGGATCTGCAGGGCCAAATCCGATGCGGATCCACAGCAGAATCCCTAATCAAAGTCTTTTTTTTGTGGAAGTGTGCATGTGTAGCACATTCGCTATCCCCATCTATCCCCCACATCTCAAGATGGCTGGACCATCATTGTAAATACACATCTGTACTTTGTATCTCCCCCACTTCATTGTAGATTGGAAGCTCTCACGAGTACAGTTCGTCTAATTTTGCTTTAATTGTATTGGTAACGTTGTTACTTATGACTTGTGTTTTGAAGCTGTTAAACTGTAAAGCACTGCGGAATATGTTGGTGTATATAAATAAAGGTTGTTGTTGTTATTGTTATTATTATTATTATTATTATTATTATTATTATTTATTATTATTACTACTACTACATTTAGCTGTACATTCCCCTTCTAGCAAAACCAGGAAATCTAATATACATATCTGTATTAGGGATATGTGTAAAGCCCATTATTAACTGTGCATATTCCATGTTCATCCTCTACTAGAGTTGGAGATAATCTATTCACATGACCCTGTCCGGCAGCCAAGTCAGTATTGTTTCTCCACTGGGCAGGAGCCCTTAGAACCGCCTTCTATCTGGCAGTATCTGCGGATAATCAAAACAGGAATCAGGGATGCTGGCAGGTAGCAGGTGATTCTTGGAGCTCAGATCCAGAGGGCACAGGTTACTAATGCCCCAATTTGCCCCATTTCTATGACCTATCAAGCAAAGAAATTAATTACATACCTATTTATATGGGATATGTGGTCGTTTCATTATGATGTGCACATATTCCATGTTTATTCACCAACTAACAAGCACAAATTCAAAACACATCTTTTTTTAGAATAATTGTTCATTCAACTACAATCTGCACACATTCCAAGATCATTCCCTATCGAATATGCACAGGGAATGAATATCTTAGAGAAACTGTTACTCTAGGACACGTGTTCGTATTTATGTTCATTCCATGAGGAGGATGTTTAGGAATCCTAATATATACTTATTTATTAATGCACCAGTACATTATTATATTCTTTTTATTCATTAATTTTGGTATGTTCCAGAATACACGAATGCAGGCATGAACCCCTTCTTCCAGTCCAGTTAACACTTGTAATCTCTGTCCATCACAGATCAGGACAAACTGACACTCTGGAGGTAATTGGTATACATTTTTATTCAGTGGCCGCATGAGATTTTGAACTCCACGAGGAATACAGAAAAGATAAATGGACAAAATATGATGGATACAGGTTTTATACAACCCCTTTCTATTAAGAAGTCATAGGTCCCACTTTTCTACTCTTGAGTATAGATGAGCGATTATGTTTAGCTCCTTCCTTATTCGGCAAGCTATAGCACTTACCTAATAAACTGCAGAGGGAACAAAAAAAAAAACACCAAGATAGCAGCAAAAAAAAAAATTGATCCTAAAAATTAACTTTTATTCCAATATTTAAAACCTGGATGATACCAGTATAGGGTACAGGGTATTTTCAACATACAAAATATGCAATGTATCAGGGCTGATGAATAACAAGCAGATTGTACTTAAACCCTCAGACAAGGGTGGCAATACGGTTATCTTGAATAGGGACAAATATATTGAGATGTGTCTTGCCATCCTATCTGATGAAGCAACCTATGAGATTTTGAGAATGGATCCAACTAAGGATTTTAGTCTGGGATTGTCAAGAATCTTAAAAATGGCTCTAGAAACCAAGCTGATTTCCAAGAAGGAATTCGATTTTCTGTTGCCAAAATGGCCGGTAATTGCAACATTTTATGCATTACCAAAAATCCATAAGGGCACGGACCCTATCAAAGGGAGACCAATTGTCTCTGGGATCGATGCCTTGTGTCAGAACTCCAGTGTTTATCTTCACAAAATGTTGAGATCATTTGTGGTGACCCTCCCTTCCTACCTCAGGGATACTATGGATCTTCTTAATAAAATAGAGGGGATTATAGTTGACCCAGGTACCATGCTAGCATCTATCGATGTTGAGGCACTGTATAGCAGCATTAGACATGTGGAGGGCCTGAAGGCGGTCAACCATTTCCTAAGAGGTAGGGGGGTACATTTGGGTGCGCATAATAAATTTTTGTTGCAGTTGCTGGAGTTTGTACTCTGCCATAATTACTTTTTGTTTGATGGCAGGTACTACCACCAGCTCAGGGGCACCGCGATGGGGAGCCCTTGTGCCCCCACGTGCGCAAATCTGCTCCTGGGCTGGTGGGAGGACACTGTGGTCTTCAGTGACGAGGATGTCGTCTGGTCCCCGAATATTTTATTTTGGGGACGTTATATTGACGACATCCTCGTCCTGTGGACGGGTAATGGAGAATCGTTTAAATCCTTTGTGGATCATCTGAATACCAACGAGATGGGCCTGTTTTTCACGTATGAGATCGGTGGAGAAAGTATCACTTTCTTGGACACCACCATATCAATTGCAAAAGATGGATCTCTGACAACATCTCTGTACCGGAAACCCACATCAACAAATAGTCTTCTTAGGTGGGAGAGTCATCATCCTCTCCCCCTGAAACGGGGTATCCCCAGGGGGCAGTTTCTCAGATTGAGGAGGAACTGCTCCGATTGGGGTGATTTTCAGGCCCAGTCAAGGGACCTGTGTGATTGGTGGGATAGCCCCTATCCTTAAACCTATGTCATTCAACCTGCCTTTAAATTGGCCAGACAGACTAGGAGATCTTCACTATTAAACCCGAGAGAGAAGAAAGATACGGAAAATTTGACTAGACTAATAGGTACCTTTGATGACCAGTCAAAAAGAGTAATAGAGATTCTGAGGAAACATTGGGATATACTCAGGACTGATCAAGATATCAGGGGGATAATTTCTCCCAAACCCTCAGTGACTTATAGGAAGGGAAAATCCATAAGGGATTTAGTGGTTAAGAGTCACCTGGAACAACATAAGAAGGAGGGGACTTGGCTACAAAATAGGCAGGCTGGGACGTTTAGATGTGGACCCTGTAGTTTTTGCAAGCACGTGGTACCATCAAAAACGTTTAGTAGTGCCTACACGAAAAGAACGTATAAAATGAACTCCTTTGCTAACTGCAAAACTACAGGAGTGGTCTAACTGTGTACATGCTCCTGTCCGTTGGACTATGTGGGTAAAACCAAGCGGGAATTCCGGATACGGATTGGGGAACATTTGGGAGACATTAGACATAAAAGAGAGACTCCACTAGCACGTCATGTTAATCTTGTTCATGGCGGTGATGAGAAACAGATTGGATTTCGTGTTATTGAAAGGGTTCAACCCGTAGTGAGGCAGGGGGATTGGGATAAGAAGATCCTACAATGGGAAACGCGTTGGATTTTCTGGCTGGAATCACAAAGCCCTAAAGGCCTCAATGAAAAATTGAATTTTACTAGTTTCTTGTAGTTAGTGTACCTGATGGATCCACCATGCTATTTTTTTCATGCTCTTCCTGAGCAAAGAGATTGTTCTTGGATATCTATCATTTTATTATTGGATCATTTGATTAGCTTGGATACATAGAGGTGTCTCCTGTAGGGGTTAATAACATTTTTCATCATGTCTTATTGATACGGTTTATGATTAAGTAATGTTATTATGGCACACTGACATATTTAAAATGAGGTGTAATCCGGATATATAATTTTCTTCAGGTTCTACTAGCCCTGAATAATGCTGCCTTAGGGTTTATGTATATATTAGCCCCCTTTGCTCTAATACATGCCCGTGGTTAATCCCACTAATTTTGGTGGGTTGTGACCCATTGTGGTTTTCTCCCCCACTGTGGTTCTAGTGTGGGCAACGGCTGTGTGGTCACGTGTGGAGAGGACTTGATATGCGCCGAGAGGGACACACGTGATCAGGGCATGTCACCGGAAGTGACGATTAGGGTCACATGATGTGGCGGTGGGACTACACCCCAGTGTATTGATCACTAGCAGTGCGCGTAATCATGATGCGCAACCGGAAGTGATGATTGTGGTCACATGGTATGGGGGCGCGCCCCACTGCAATGATTGCAAGTATGACACACAATCACGGCGCGGTACCGGAAGTGACGTCGCAGTCTGAAGGCGGTAAATATGAGCCGGCGGGAGACAGAAAACATGCCGCACACTGCATTGATCATTCGGCTGGGGTGATGAGACCCCTTGTGCTCTTTTGCCCCTGATGAACCCTCAGCATCTAAGAGGGGGAAACGCGTTGGGCTGGGCTCGATATCATCTGATGGCTGATAAGTATCTTTTTGAATTTTTATGCTGACAGACTGATGGATGGCAATTTGTATATTGGGTCATTGGGTTACCCCATGAATTAATTTAATGGTGTTCTTTGCCATCCTCGCTTATAAAAGAGACTATTGTGTCTATTGTGTATTTTGAGGACTATTATGTCCTTTGGATATGTTAGATCAGCAAATATTTTTTCCTGATGAACTCCTTTTGGATTTGATCTACGCATTGCTGTTATGTGTAAACGTTTTTTCATAGAAAGCTACAGTCTGTCATCTATGCAGCATTTAGCATTTTTTCTACGAGATAAGTTTTCTATTTGAGCTGCAACCATAAGCATTTTTTACTACGAGATATTAGGGTGGGCATATACCCACCACTCTGTTTTAGAATAGGTGCACTCCTAGAGACAGTGTATAGTCTCTCCACCAGGGGTCATTTTTTCTGGAATTCTGTGTTTGTGTTTTTTTGTGTATCGTCGTGGATTAGGGTTTTTTAGGGTGTTATTAGGGTCACCGACGTTGAGCGGGGGCGCCACATCGCATATATTAGGGTGCCAACCTCCGCGGCAAGGAAGGGACGCATTAGGGCGAGTGTAGTGCCCTGATACATTGCATATTTTGTATGTTGAAAATACCCTGTACCCTGTTCCCTATACTGGTATCATCCAGGTTTTAAATATTGGAATAAAAGTTAATTTTTAGGATCAATTTTTTTTTTTGCTGCTATCTTGGTGTTTTTTTCGAGTATTTGATCCATTATATATATTTTTTGAGGTTTTTTTCTAAACTGCAGAGGGAACCCAGATACTCTAACTGCTCCTGCTGATCAGCTGTCCATCGCGACAGCTGCATGTGTCTCGACTGTTTCGTAGTCGCAAAACATACACGGAGAGCCTGTTTGTTGGGCTCTCCATGCATGTGTTGTGACTGTCACAACCGCGCTCGGACATCTGATCAGCAGGAGCAATCCAGGTGTCCGGGTTCCCTCTGCAGCTTATTCGGTATGTGCTATAGCTTGCTGAATAAGGAGGGAGCCAAACATATTCGCTCATCTCTACTCCTGAGTGATCAGCGGTTATCAAGAGGTGAAGCCACAGAAATAGCAGAGAAAATGTTTGATGACCTGCCAAGTTTTCTGATTAATGGTCATTTATATACTATGTGCAAGGGTCAGCAGAATGGATTTATTCTTCCAAGAGGAAATGCTTTTTTGAGGTACAATGGTTATAATTTTGTTGGTATTTCCAGTTTGTGTGTTGTCATACACCACAGACATCCTGTCCTAGTACAGGCCACGGTAAGGGATGCATCTACAGCAGACGGAAAAAATCCATCACAAAATAAATAACTAAAAAGTGTCAGGTGATATTCTCCTGGTAAGACTTAGAATTTTCCCTGTTTATATGTATCCTACACAAGTTTTGTGAACATGTTCAATTTATATGCGAGTAAACCTCCCTGCACTTTTTAATTACCTTATTCGTCCTATGCAGCACCATACGTAAGAGATATTCAGAAATCCTGCCATGTACGGTAATACCACTAAATAAAATATCCAGTGCATCTGTGCCATAATGATGGCAGAGCCATGCCAACAGTCATCATGGGTCGTCCCAGCGGTACCAATGCTGATTAACACAGTAAAGGCATACCTTTGTGATCCGCATATTAATCTTGGAATTTTATAAACATGGAAATGGAGCAAAAAGCAAATGACTGATTTGCTATTTTGAATGTGTTCACCAGTCTACTTGTGAATTGTTTGGAATGACCCTCTGTCATAGCTCCTAGGATTTCACGTCTTTTTTCTTTACAGCTGTAACACAGTTTGTGAAAAGGGGAAAGCTGAGCAGGTCTAGTGATCGACATGATGCCGACAGGTATGTCTGTCTGCTTTTGCAGTTGTTTATATTGCTTAGGTTTGTCTATTTTGTTGCAGAAGGTGCTTTAGACTCATCTTTTGAAATTATTAGTCTTGTATTAACTTGTGAGATAAATTCTACCTGGAGCTATATTTGCAATTCTGCAAAATATTATACATAATTAAGTTTGCTGTCAATTTTAGTAGCTACACTTGGATAGTTTTGGAAGCTAGTTATCCATATTTATTTTTTTTCAGTCACCCATGATGGCCCTACAAGAGAGGGGATCCATCCTTCAAGGACCGGAAACCTTCAAGATAAAAAGGGTGGCTCCTCTCTTCGCATCACTTGGTTTCCTGTCCTTGATGGGGAATCCTCAAGATGAGTTATTGGAAGATAGAAGAGGATGCCTGGGGCAGATGGGTTTGGCGGGCAGAGGTTTGCTACCTCGGTCACCAGGTACCGGTCGCGCCACGGAGGCCATGTTTTTTGTGCCAACCCTGAGAGAGCGTGAGGAGGCGTTATGTCAAACCGCGCAGCCCAGGGACACATTGGTGCCCGGGTGAAGTCAGCTAGAAGAGGATGCCTGGGCCAGATGGGGTTTGGCAGTCGGGCTGCTGCATCTGTCACCAGGTGCCAGTAGCACCTCGGAGGCCACGGACTGCCTGCCCACCCTGAGCGAGTGTGGGGGAAAGGCTCTGTGCCAGAACTCGCATCCCAAGAGCACATCGGTGCGGGGTGAATTTGGACCCAGGCCTGGGGTAGTCGGTATGGGGCAGATTTAGTCTGCTGGAGCCACAGCCAGAGCTGCGGAGCGCCACGGAGGCCAGATGGTCTGCCCTCCTTGAGCGGTGTAAAGAAGAAACAGTAGCCGGGCTGTTAAGTGGATTCACTCACCTTCCCCTCCGGGGTGACGGAGCGGTCAGGCCCTATAGCATAGCGGTATGTCGCGCACACTGGTAGCAATGGAGTGGCAGCGCTGCTTCCTCGCAATGTCCAACAGTGAGTGCGGTAATCTCCTTGGTGCGGTCCGGGGGACGGTGGGGAGTACGTGTGCCGGAAGTCAGCCGGCAACATGGAGGCAGGCTGGGTGTCGCGCACCAGAAATCGCATACCGAGGAGGCGGGGCCTAGCCTGATGCCGGCAGTCATTTCAAAAGCATTTAAGAGGACGGCGCGGGTGCAGCAGAGCCGGCAACATAGAGGATATGTCACAAGAGCATTTACAGCCCGAACAGGAGCAACAATCGTTGCCCCAAAAAATCGGATAAGAAGCACCCTTCACGGCCTCATGCCAGAGCTCTATAGACCAGACTATTTCTGAAGAAACCCCTAAATTTTTGGCCAACCTAAGATCTTTGATTCAGCCGGAATTGCGTAAACCCGTTAGCATGATGTAGGCCCCGACAGTCAGTGGCGGTAGAGGAAGGGATAGATCCAGCCCATCTCCATCTCCTTCAGCGCATGCCAAATCTACACTATAAGGCTAGTTTCACACTTGCTTTTTTTTGCAGCGCGTTTTTCCCGCAAAAAAACGCATTGAAAAAACGCATACAAAAGCATACAACTGCTGCGTTTTTTTCAAGCATTTTTATGAGCATGCATGAAAAAAACGCAGCGTTTTTATGCGTTTGTATGCGTTTTTAGTGCGTTTTTACCGCGTTTGCGGTTTTTTCCAACATTTTTAGGTGGCCCCTCACACTACCCAAACCATGACTTTACTAACCCTGACCCTAACCCTAACCCTGACCCTAACCCTTAACCAAATCATACTTAACCCAAACCCTAAACCCTAACCCTGACCCTAACCCTTAACAAAACCATACTTAACCCTAACCCTGACCCTAACCCTTAACCAAACCATACTTAACCCTAATCCTGACCCTAACCCTGACCCTAACCCTTAACAAAACCATACTTAACCCTAATCCTGACCCTAACCCTGACCCTAACCCTTAACAAAACCATACTTAACCCTAACCCTGACCCTAACCCTGACCCTAACCCTTAACCAAACCATACTTAACCCTAATCCTGACCCTAACCCTGACCCTAATCCTTAACAAAACCATACTTAACCCTAACCCTTAACAAAACCATACTTAACCCTAATCCTGACCCTAACCCTTAACCAAACCATACTTAACCCTGACCCTAACCCTAACCCTGACCCTAACCCTTAACCAAACCATACTTAACCCTAATCCTGACCCTAACCCTGACCCTAATCCTTAACAAAATCATACTTAACCCTGACCCTAACCCTGACCCTAACCCTTAACAAAACCATACTTAACCCTAATCCTGACCCTAACCCTGACCCTAACCCTTAACCAAACCATACTTAACCCTAATCCTGACCCTAACCCTGACCCTAATCCTTAACAAAACCATACTTAACCCTAACCCTGACCCTAACCCTGACCCTAACCCTTAACAAAACCATACTTAACCCTAATCCTGACCCTAACCCTGACCCTAACCCTTAACCAAACCATACTTAACCCTAACCCTGACCCAAACCCCAACCCTGACCCTGACCCTAACCCTAAACCCCCTTAACTAACCCTAACTCTAACCCAAACCCCTAAATTCCATGGTTAAAAAAAAAAAAACGCATATGCAAAAAAACGCATACATGAGCATGCCAGTGCGCACATATGCGCATCCATAGGCTATAATGGCCATTTTTAGCGCAAAACGTGCGCATATGTGCGCATGCGCTTTTTTGCAGGGCCAAAAAATGCAACATGCTGCGTCTGGAAAATACAAACGCACACCCCAAAAAAACGCAGCGCATGAAAATCGCATACATGCGCTTACAAGCGCGCAGGTATGCGCACCCATGTTAAATATAGGGGAAAAAACGCATGCGCACATATGCGTTTTTTTCCAGCGCTAAAAAACGCAAATGTGAAACCAGCCTAAGAGCCAGGTTACTCAGATCAGTCGGATCTATCCTTTAACAGCTCAGATGAAGTGTTCGGTTTCCCAGCAGAAGCAACGGATAAACTGATCAAAGCAGTACGGTCCACTATAGGACTAGTTGATGAGAAAGCTAAGAGATCAGCACAGGACTTTGTTTGGAGGTCTACAAAAGAAAAAACGTAGAAGCTTCCCTGTGAATGAGCAGTTGCAGGGTCTCATTAAGAAAGAATGGGAGTCGATGTATTTCAAAAGATATGGCAGCCATGGGTAGAATGGAGTTAGATTTGTGGGGAGGATGTATTATGATATAGATGATGTTCATAATAAACAATTATATATGGATGTGGGAAAGAGTACCGGAATAGAAATGAGGAAGATACTGAGGGGGTCTCGGAGGGGGGGGCATGGGAGGGGGGGGTTTGTTCATAAAAATATATGATTATATGTGAACAATTGCTTGATGTCATATATGTTATAATTGTTATTAATAAAAATTTATCTGATTAAAAAAAAGAATGGGAGAGACCGGATAGGAAAATGCAGGGAGTTACAGCTCTTAGAGAAAATATCCTTTTGATGAAGATGCGTCCTCCTCCTGGGATAAAGCCCCAAAGGTGGACGTAGCAGTCTCTAAGATCTGAAAGAAAGTTTTTTCTCCCATTCGAAAACCTGGGATCATTGAAAGAGCCACTAGATAGAAAAACAGACAGTTTTCTCAAGGCGGCCTGGGAATCCTCGATAGGGGCACTAAGGCCAGCCTTTGCGGCTACTTGCACAGATAGATCCTTGAAGGTCTGACTGGATAACCTCGAGGACCAATTGGAGCGAGTCCCACGAGAAACAATACCAGCAGTGGTCCCCACCATTAAGGCCGCCGCATCCTTTTGGCAGAGTCGTCAGTAGACTTTGCAAGGTTGGCGGCCAGATCAGCAGCTCTGGCTAATGTGGGACGTCGGGCAGTTTGGCTGCAATGTTGACCTGGGGATATACAGGCGCAGGCCAAGCTGTGTTCTATTCCTTGTCATGGAAAATTTTTGTTTGGGCCAGCGCTGGATGAGATACTAGAGACAGCTGGGGATAAAAAGAAAGGGTTTCCGAAGCCCCTCTTTCCGTCCTTTCGCCTATGCTTTTGAAGAGGTCGCCGGTCCAAGAGACAGACATTCCAAGATAGAGACAGACCAGACAGTCCAAAGGATAGAGAGGTTTCCTTTTTGGGAAGCCTTCCAGAGAGTCCAAAAAAGCCTCCCCAATGACTTCTTTTCCCAGTTGGGATGGAGGCTCGCCTACTTCTGCTCGGCCTGGGAGAGATCCAGTGCCTGGATCCTGCAGATTGTGGGGTCAGGCCTGAAACTAAATTTCCATCTTCTCCCACCACAAACCTTCGTAGAGACACCGCAATGAGCCCTGGAGGACGAGATAATATCGTTGTTAAAAAAGCACGTAATGGAGGATGTTCCCATATGGGGAAGGGGTTCTATTCCCCATATTTCCGATTTTAAAATTTTTTTTAAAAAAAAGACAGTTCTTGGAGGACTATCATAAACTTGAAACGCCTCAACAAGTTTTTAGTAATCCCTTCGTTCAAGATGGAATCTGTAAGAACGGCAATAAAAGTTCTCTTCCCATATTGTTACATGGCGGTTTTGGACCTCAAGGACGCTTTCTATCATGTCCCCATCCACAAACAAGATCTGAGGTTCCTCAGGTTAGTGGTACAAATAAGAGGTCAAGTATATCAACTTCAATACCATGCTCTCCCCTTTGGGCTAGCAGTAGCCACCCGGGTATTCACGAAGTTGGTTACAGAAGTAACTTCTCATCTATGGGGAAAAGACACTTTGGTGATACCGTATCTGGACAACGTTTTGATTGTAGGGAATTCTTGTCACGATCCATTTTTGGATCTGTGGCAGATTAAAACTTTTTTTTTCTGGTGATCCATGACCCACATGCAGGCCTTTGCCCAACTGCTCCAAACTTAAGGAGCTGTGTGGTGAGGTGGTGCAGCAGCTGCAGCAGTCGTCGGGGTTCTGGGCCTCGGATCAGGTACAGGCTCAACCAGAACCCAAGATATCTCCCTGACAGGTTCTCTGCAGGGGGAGATACTTTGGTTTTTCAGGAGGCCTGCAAGTTATACTTCAGGCTCCGCCCTCGTTCGTCAGTAAGTGAGGAACAATGGGTGGGAATCATAGTTTCCCTTCTTAAGGGTGATCCCTAATCCTGGGTCTTCTTCCTGACGACTGGTTCTCCATCTTAATGGTCAGTGGACGAGTTTTTCTGATGTATGGAGATCCTGATGGCATCTCCCTGGCAGAATCCTGACTCCGTAAAATCAAGCAGGGGGTTCCGACGGCTGAGGAGTACTGCTCGGAGTTCAGGAGGTGGGCCACTGACACACAGTGGAATGACTCTGCGCTTGCAGCTTGCCTCGGGTGGATCCAAGTGAAAGAGCCAGATTCGGGCTCACACAGGATGAGTAAATCAAGAAAGGCACATCCAGCCCATGAATGGCATCCAAAGATATTTCATTTTTTTAAGTTTATGTCATCCCCTGAAGAAGTGGTTCACACTTTTAAACGCGTAGGAAAATAAATGGTCAAATTTCTCATATTGTGGTGATTTCATTCTGGTCAAGCAGCGCACAGTAAGCCCGAGAATAACATTATATCCATAAGGATCCATTTTTATTTTTTTTTGATAGGTTAAAAAAGAGGAGATACGACGCGTTTTGGATACAGTGCATATCCTTCATCAGGTATCATAAAAACACAGTACAAATCCTAATAGTATAAAATTCAGTTACACCCAGAAACTAATAAACAACCAAATCTGCCTCTGGTTAAAATATTTAATTTATCATCCCACATTTTATCCTCTTAAGAAATGGAAATTTTAAGTAGGAGACTAAATTTCTGCCCTGCTCAATATATGAATGCATTTGATCTTTTTCTCGATTAAAATGCATACACTCGCAAACTTACTCTTAAAAGGCATTTCTTGCTGACTGAAAAAAAATAGGGACATTGGGGATCTCAAAAATAATACTGATCCCAACAGAGACAAACAAAGTGAATATATCCACAAAGAGGTACACCCCAAATCTCTATTTAAGCCTCATCAACACAGAGGACCAAATATAGACACTTTCTGTTCATTAGTATCTGGAAAAATTTAGAAAGTGGGAATACAAGAATAAAAATAAAATTGAAAAGCATGGAATTGGGAAAAATGAGGTAAAAAAAGAGAAAAATATCTCTAAAAGATTAAAAGTGGCATTGGAGGATTTGAGGAAAAAATACAGATATAATAATAAGACAAGCTGATAAGGGGGGGGGGAGTAGTTGTGCAAAACAGATCTGACTATATTGAGGAAGCTTTGAACATATTGTCTGATACGAGATACTATAAAATTTCAAAAGAAGATCCTACACAATGCTTTGTCCGGGACTATCACCATATGATCAAGGAAGCCTATGAGAGGAATATTCTTAATAAAACAGAAAAAAAGTTTTTAACAAATCCTGCGCCAACCATGGCGTTATTTTATCATTTACCAAAATTGCATAAGAACCCTGAAAAACCACCTCGCAGACCGATTATATCAGGAATTGGGTCTTTGACTTGTCACCTTTCTCATTATATTGACTTGTTTTTACAAGATCTAGTAAAGTCTCTTCCTTCATATTTGAGAGATTCCACACAATCGAGGATCTGAGGAATATTGAATGGGAAGATAACTATTCCTTTATCTTGTTGGATGTAAATTCATTATATTCCAACATAGATCACGAAATGGGGGTAAATGCGGTGGGTTTTTATTTAGCAAAGACAGAGATGCTTCCTGAACAAAGAGATTTTCTGTTAAAGGGTCTTAAATTAATTCTTGAACACAATGTGTTCATTTTTAAAGGCATACTGTATTTACAGTTGCTCGGCACCACGATGGGGACTCGGGTCGCTCCAAGTTTCCCAAACTTATTCATGGGGCGATTCGAGTCCTCATCGTCACTCTCTAAGCCTGTTTTCAATGATAAAATAAGGCTTTATAAGCACTTAATTGGTGATCCGATTATTATATTGAAGGGGACAGAGGAGGAAGCGGCACAGTTAATAAAGGAGCTCAATAATAACACCTGGGGGATTACCTTTACATCACAAATTAATAAAGAAAAAATGGTGTTTCTTGATCTAAAGATCAGCCATAGTGGGAAAAAAATTATTACAAAAACCCACTTTAAAAAGGTGGGTTCAAATGGCTTTTTAGATTTCAACAGTGCACATTACAAGAAGTGGAATGTTAATATACCCCACAGCCAATTTTTTCGTAAAAGAAAGAATTGTACGAGAGAATCTGATTATGTAGCTCAGTCTAAAATTCTAAAAAGAAACTTTAAGGAAAAAAGATACCCAAAAAATTTGATAAATAGTGCATATAGGGATAACAAAGTAAAAACACAGGAGGAATGTTTGAAAGGAAAAAATAGGAAGGGGGATAATTTGACCATTGGTAAAGAAAAAAGTGATGATCGCTGGAAATTGAATTTTGTGACAACATACAATAGGGAAAATAAAGTTATAAGAACTGTGCTTTCAAAATATTGGTATATTTTGACGCATGACCCTGTTTTGGGAAAACATCTCCCTGATAAACCAGGGATTACATATAGAAGGGGTAAAAATTTGGTGGCCCCCAGTAAATTAAAAAAACAGTTGGATTCAAAAGGAAAAAACATTTTAAAAAAAGTACTGATCAAATTTTTTGTGGTGTTTCTCTAGAAACCGTAGTTTTTAAATGCACCTCTAAAAAAATGTTGTACCTGTGGGATCCTAGATCACGGGGCTAAAACTATCAAATGTAATAGTACTGGTGAGGTCTTTGAGCAGTGATTTTGTTGTATATGTCATCACATGCTGTTGTGGTTTGCAATATATGTGGGACGCACTGTGCAGACACCGCGGTCCCGCATTAATGGTCACAGAAATAGAGCAAAAAACGGCTTTTTAAAACATAGTCTTTCAAGGCATTGGCTAATTAAACATAACAAAATTTTTAACATAAAAGTAACTCCGGTGGAACAGTTACCCTCTGGTGTTGCAAATAGGAATGCTCTCTTAAACCGGAAAGAAACATTTTGGATATATCATCTGGGAACATTATATCCAAATGGATTGAATGATATAGAGAGAGTTTGAACGTTGCTTTTTATTTTTTATTCTGGGTTTTTTACTCTGGGTTTTTTTTTTTTTTGGTTTTTTTTTATTCTTCATCTTGCATCTATGTTGTCAAGGTTGGATCAATCAGTGGGTGTGTTCCTGAACTTGGTCCACACCCTAAATCAAGTTTCTGAGACTGGGATAAAAGGTTGCTGCCATATATAAGTGTAACTGAATTTTATACTATTAGGATTTGTACTGTGTTTTTATGAAACCTGATGATAAATATACACTGTATCCGAAACGCGTTGTATCTCCTCTTTTTTAACCTATCAAATAAAAAAAAAAAAATGAAATCTCATCTCATCTTTGGATGTGAGTCCTGGGAAGCGTTGACATTCATGGGCTGGATGTGCCTTTCTTGATTTACTCATCCTGTGTGAGCCTGAATCTGGCTCTTTCACTTGGATCCACCCGAGGCAAGCTGCAAGCTCTGTCTATTGAGAAGTATCCCAGAAGGAAGGATTTTTGAGGATACTCCATCTAAAGCCATATTAGTCTTCAAGTGAGTGCATAAAATTGTGCACCCTTTAAAGACTACAATATTGTGTTTACGCTCTTAAGGCACCGCGATTTGTCTGTTCTTCTCTCCCAAACAGGATTTTTTTTGCACTCAGCCAGGGGAGGGTGACCCAAGTAATGGATGATATACACCTGCTTATAGGGACTTGTCATGAAGAGTCCCTGTCATGGTATGTCTTGGGGGGAATGCGAACACCCATCGTTTTAGGACTCTCTTGGTTGAAGAGACACAACTCGGTCATAGATTGGCGGTCCAGTGAAGTAGTCAGCTGAGATCAGTTGTGTAAGGGCTGCTGCCTGAGTGCTGTTGTCTCTGCCGTCTTTCTACAACCGTCCCCTTCTCCGGTGGGGTCAGCAGAGGTGCTGCCAGGGAGTAGAGGCAAGACTCTACCCTCAATACAAGCTAACCCTGTGTGTCAGAGTCCTCTTAGGAGGACGGGTCGGGGGGGGGGGGGTTTCCCTCTGTGCATAGGAGGGGGAACCTCTGTCGTTTCTGTAAAAAGTTCACCCATCTTGTGGCAGACGTATGCGTGGAAATAAACGTTAAGGTCCGGACCTGTGTGTGAACTAGTACGTGTATGTGTCCATCAAAAACATCAGGTGGAAGTGGGGTACTTGGATCTGGAGTTCTAGGGTAATTGGGCCGTATCGGCCAATCTCAGCCCGGGGACTTACCAGCTGGAGTTACCCCCAGTAATGCCCATACACAACTCATTTCACAGGTCGGCACTCTTGAGATTTGTGGCGCCTCTTGAGCCTACGTTGTTGTCATCTCCATCGTGCTGCATTTCCCGTAAACCTGAGGATCAGGTGACTGCAGAGGTGAACTCTGGTGAATCAAGGCCTCACCGTATGTTGTTTTCTGGTGAGGTCCGGTGTTGAGGGTCCAGAGGCCCCTCATTGAAAGGGGGGTACTGTTATGATCCATTTTTGGATCTATGGCAGATGAAAACTTTTTTTCCTTTCAGGCCATCGCGGGTTAATGTTAGTTTTTCCCCCTGCTGGTGTAATTGCATTGCTGCTAGTTTTATTGATGGGATTTGTGACCACTCGCACCATCCTTAAAAGGTCACCTAATGCATCAGCTGACGGTTGGTTATACAGATCCTTTTGATGACCAACCGAGGTGTAGTCAGGACCTTTCTAGTGCAGTGGTGCTTCAGCTGAATGCTGTGATCTGGTGCCTTACTCTGCTATGTGCTGCATTGCAGAATAGAAAGCTAAGTGTTGTATTTTTGTTCCCCATTCCCTTTTGGTGTCTTTATTACCTTACATTGTGTTGTCTTAGTGCAGCAGTGGGACCAGTGCCTTAACTTGCCAGTTCCCTACTTAGGGATAGGAGCAGGGCAAGTGAGGGATTAGGTATCCTGGTCGGCGACGGGGTGAAAGAACCCATATAGGGACGATAGGGAGATCAGGGCACAACCTTAGGTGAGTGCAGGAGGTGTCCATTTCCCCGTTCCCTATCGACAGGGCCTACCGCTGTTAAAGTTTTCCCTGGTGTTTCCTGGTGTGTTTTTTGTTTGGTGACCGACCAATTGTTGGGTCATGTCACGGTAGGACAGTGACTTCGTGACATTTCTCTTCTCCACTGTTGAGAACAAGTCAGGTTGGTCAGAGATGCTTGGCACACTCTGGGGTGGCTTTTGAATGTGCAAATAGACAGACTGGAACCAGTGACTGTACAAGTTTTCTTAGGTCTGGTAATAGACTCAGTGAGACAGGAATGTAGTCTGCGGGAGGAGAAAGAAAAATCCAGGAGCAAGTTTCAATATCAATGGCGAATCCCACAATGACCCTCAGGAGAGCAATGTCGCTATTGGGGTTCCTGACTGCCTGTATACCGGTGGTGAAGTGGGCCCAGGTCCACACAAAAGATATTAAGTGGTGTGTACTGGAGAGTGAGCTGGTTCTACAGGTTCGTCTAGAAGGAATATTAACTCTCTCAGAAACAGTTATCCAGTCACTCAGATGGTGGTTAGAGATCGATTCAGCTCCCAGGGAGGTGCTTTGTGTGATCAAAGCATCCATATTGATTACAACAGATGCCAGTCCCTGGGGGTGGAGAGCCCACCTATACACTTTATGGCTTCAGGGTGCTTGGATTGTCAAGAAAGGTGCCTTTCCGCGAACATTTGGGAGCCTCCTAGCTTTCAAAAAGGCGTTAAGGGGGCTCTTGCCTCATCTACACGGTCACCACATGAGTATTATAGGAAAATCGAGCCGCAGTAGCCTACATAAACCACCAGGGGGGTAATCGATCACGTCCTCTAATGGCAGTAGCAGCGGGGATTTTTCGTTTAGCAGAAAGTGATTTCCTCTCATTGTCGACCCTGCATATCCAAGGAACAGAGAATGTAAGCGCAGACTTCCTTAAGTCGCAACTTGTTAAAACAGGGAGAATGGTCCCTAAAAGAGTCAGTATTCAAACAAATTGTAGCCATGTGGGGTCGTCTTTGGATAGACCTTTTTGCGTCAAAGGGCAACAGAAAGGTTGAGAAATTCTGTTCCCTAAACCCAGCAAACGAGCCGTGGGCGGTAGATGCTTTCAGGATAGAGTGGGCTCCGGAGTTCCTCTGCCTTTCCTCCAGTGTGCCTCATACCATCAGTGTTGAGAAAGATCAGGGAGGACAGAGCCACGGTAATTCTGATAGCCCCATTTTGGCCAAAGAGGCCTTGGTTCTAGTGGTTGAAGGTAATGTCGGTAACGGATCCATGTGTCCTTCCGGGAGACCAGGATCTCCTGTCCCAGGGACCCTTCCTCCATACTCAGATGTCCTGGCTGCATTTAACAGCCTGGAATTTGAGAGGTCTCTTTTAGAGGGGAAGCGCTTCTTGGCAAGATTAGTCTCCAACCTGCTTAGTAGCAGAAAGCTGGTAACTACTAAAATTTATGGGAGGATTTGGAGGAAATTTTTATCCCTGTCAGGGCCGGTTCGGGAAGGGGAGGTCCCATTGGTAGCCAAGTTAGAATTACTTCAGAAAGGACTTGAGTTCGGCCAAGCAGTGAGTACCCTTAAAGTTCAGGTTTCAGCACTGGAGACCTTATATAATTGTGATCTGGCGAATAATAGGTGGGTTACCAGGTTCATTAGAGCCTGTACTAGATACAGCTCAGTTCCATCTCCTAGGCCTCCTCCATGGGATCTGAATCTGGTATTGTTACAGCTTTGTTAGTAGCACTTACTTCAGCCCGAAGAATAAGTGATTTGCATGCTCTATCAGCAGACCCTCGCTACACAGGTCATGGAGGATAGAGTAGTGTTAAAGTTAGACCTGGCTTACCTCCCTAAGGTGGTAGCAAAATTTCACATATCTCAGGAAATTATCCTACTATACTTCTGCCCTAACCCAAACAACAAGAAGGAAGAAAAACTGCATGCCCTAGACCAGTGATGGCGAACCTTTCTGAGATTGAGTGCCCAAACTGCAACCTAAAACCTAATTATTTATGACGAAGTGCCAAATGCCCCATCATGATCCCCTTCATGTAGAAATATGCCCCATCATGATCCCCCTTAATGCAGAAATATGCCCCATTATGATCCCCTTCATGCAGAAATATGCCCCATCATGATCCCCTTTATATAGAAATATACCCCATCATGATCCCCTTCATATAGAAATATGCCCCATCATGATCCCCTTTCATCTAGAAATGCCCCATCACAAACCCCTTCATGTAGAAATATGCCCCATCGTGATCCCCTTGTAGAAATGCCCTATTGTGATCCCCTTCATGTAGAAATACCCCATCATGATCCCCTTCATGCAGAAATATGCCCCATCATGATCCCCTTCTTGTAGAAATTGCCCATTCTACCACCTCCATCATTTCCTCCTCCCCATCGTTGCCCTCTCCCCATCACTCCCATCATTGTTCCACTTCCATCATTGTCCCTCTCCCCATCACTCCCATCATTAGCCCTCTCCCCATCACTGGCCCTCTCCACACACACACACACACACACACACACACGTCAGAAGGTGTGAGGGGAGGGTGACACCAGATGGACGTGTGGCCACTGGGTGGAAGAGGGGAATGGCCTCATCTAGCAGGATTCCCTGACAAGGGAACTAATACGGTATATGCAGCTAAAATGTCAGTGCAATGTGCACTCATAAGCATGTGTGGGTAGGGAGTGTGAATTGGAGCAGTGTGAAATGAAAGGAAGTGGCAAGAAACAATGAAAAATACAGATAAAATGTAATGTGATATGTTGAAGAAAGTAAGTACACTACAGAAACCGGTAGTGAATGCAGTAATACAATGTGTATCAAGGTAAGGTAAATATGGTATTGATATGCAAATCTATTTAAGGCATACATATGTTAAAGTATGCAAAATCTCTACAAAACATAATGTGTGTGTGTATGTGTGTATATATATATATATATATATATATATATATATATATATATATATATATATATATATATATATATATATCTCTATCTATCTATCTAATATATAAAGCTCAAAGTGTGTATGTATGTGTGTGTGTGTATGTCCGGGATAGGCATCCGCACCGTCGCAGCTACAGCCACAAAATTTGGCACAGTCACACGTCTGGACCCCGAGAGCGTCCTAAGCTATGTTGTGAGGTGAAATTTTAACCCCGCGCGTTCCAATTCACCAAACAATTTTGCCCCTATCTACATACTGGGGGAAAAGTGTGTGTGTGTCAAGCCCCGCCCCTCATTGTGATGTCACAATGCCCCTATTTGCATACTGGGGAAGCAGTGTGTGCGTATCAAGCCCCGCCCCTCATTATGATGTCACAATGGTTGCCATGGCGACGCTGTCATCAAAGGTTGCAAGCCCTGCCGCCGCTCATTATGATGTCATAATGGTTGACTATGGAATGCAGGATGTGTGATGAGTATATGGGCACCGGACTATGGGATGGAGGATATGTATGATGGGTATATGGGAACGGGACTATGGGATGGAGGATGTGTGATGGGTATATAGGCACTGGACTATGGGATGGAGGATATGTATGACGGGTATATGGGCACGGGACTATGGGATGGCGGATATGTATATGGGCACGGGACTATGGGATGGAGGATGTGTGATGGGTATATGGGCACTGGACTATGGGATAGAGGATATGTTTGACGGGTATATGGGCACGGGACCATGGGATGGCGGAAATGTATATGGGCACGGGACTATGGGATGGAGGATATGTATGATGGGTATATGGGCATGGGACTATGAGATGAAGGATGTGTGATGGGTATATGGGCACTCGACTATGGGATGGCAAATATGTATGATGGGTATATGGGCATGGGACTATGGGATGGAGAATATGTATGATGGGTATATGGGCATGGGACTATGGGATGGAGAATATGTATGATGGGTATATGGGCATGGGACTATGGGATGGAGGATGTGTGATGGGTATATGGGCACTCGACTATGGGATGGAGGATATGTATGATGGGTATATGGGCACTCGACTATGGGATGGAGGATATGTATGATGGGTATATGGGCACTCGACTATGGGATGGCGAATATGTATGATGGGTATATGGGCACGGGACTATGGGATGGAGGATATTTATATGGGCACGGGACTATGGGATGAAGGATGTGTGATGGGTATATGGGCACT
Source organism: Dendrobates tinctorius (assembly GCF_039654945.1). Classification (NCBI taxonomy): domain Eukaryota; kingdom Metazoa; phylum Chordata; class Amphibia; order Anura; family Dendrobatidae; genus Dendrobates; species Dendrobates tinctorius. The sequence goes on from NW_027361808.1 coordinate 11,265,827, forward strand.
GGACTATGGGATGGAGGATGTGTATGACAGGTATATGGGCACGGGACTATGAGATGGTGGATATGTATGATGGGTATATGGGCACAGGACTATGGGATGGAGGATATGTATGATGGGTATATGGGCATGGGACTATGAGATGAAGAATGTGTGATGGGTATATGGGCACTCGACTATGGGATGGCGAATATGTATGATGGGTATATGGGCATGGGACTATGGGATGGAGAATATGTATGATGGGTATATGGGCATGGGACTATGGGATGGAGAATATGTATGATGGGTATATGGGCATGGGACTATGGGATGGAGGATATGTATGATGGGTATATGGGCACGGGCCTATGGGATCGTGGATATGTATGATGGGTATATGGACACGAAACTATGGGATGGAGGATAATTCTAGTTTGCTATAACTAACCACAGTTAGTTACTATGCCCGGGCAGCGCCGGGCTCTTCAGCTAGTATTCTATAAAGCTCAATTGTGTGTGTGTATGTATGTATCCGCACCGTCGCAGCTACAGCCACAAAATTTGGCACAGTCACACGTCTGGACCCCGAGAGTGTCCTAGGCTATGTTGTGAGGCGAAATTTTAACCCTGCGCGTTCCAATTCACCAAACAGTTTTGCCCCTATCTACATAATGGGTAATTATCTACATAATGGGGAAAAAGTGTGTATCAAGCCCCGCCCCTCATTATGATGTCATAATGGTTGCCATGGCGACGCTGATGTCGTCATAGGTTGCAAGCCCCGCCGCTCATTATGATGTCATAATGGTTGACTATGGGATGGAGGATGTGTGATGGGTATATGGGCACTGGACTATGGGATGGAGGATATATATGACGGGTATATGGGCACGGGACTATGGGATGGAGGATGTGTGATGGGTATATGGGCATGGGACTATGGGATGGAAGATATGTGATGGGTTTATGGGCACTCGACTATGGGATGGAGGATATGTATGATGGGTATATGGGCACGGACCTATGGGATCGTGGATATGTATGATGGGTATATGGGCACGGGACTATGGGATGGAGGATAATTATAATTTGCTATAACTAACCACAGCACAGTTAGTTACTATGCCCGGGCAGCGCCGGGCTCTTCAGCTAGTATATATGTGTGTGTGTATATATATATTAGCTGAAGAGCCCGGCACTGCCGGGCATAGTAACTAGCTACGGTTAGTTATAACAAATTATAATGATTATATGTATATAAAGCTGAGTGTATAGCCCCGTCCACTCCACAGACCCACATTGACTGTAATATCCCACATCATTCCGTCAGCCAGAGCCACCGGACTACTACCCTTAATAGCCCACATCATCCCGTCAAAGCCGCCGGAATACTGCCACTAATATACCACATCATCTCGTCAGCCAGAGCCACTGGACAACTACAACTAATATTCCACATCATCCCGTCAACCAGAGCCACCGGACTACTACCCCTAATATCCAACATCATCCCGTCAGCCAGAGCCACCGGACAACTTCCACTAATATCCCGCATCATCCCATCAGCCAGAGCCACCGGAGAACTTCCACTAATATCCCACATCATCCCGTCAGCCTGGGGTCAGAATCAGAGCGCTGAGTGGATTTGCCCTCACTTCCATACCGGAGATCCCTTTAAGAGAGCCTGGGGTCAGAACCAGAGCGCTGAGTGGATTTACCCTGACTTGCATACCAATGATCCCTTTAAGAGAGGCCTGCGGTCAGAACCAAAGCGCTGGATGGATTTGCCCTGACTTCCATACCGGAGATCCCTTTAAGAAAGGCCTGGGGTCAGTACCAAAGTGCTGAGTGGATTTGCCCTAGCTTCCATACCAATGATCCCTATAAGAGACCCTGGGGTCAGAACCACATCGCTGAGTGGAACGGTCCTAACTTCCACACCGGGGATCCCTTTAAGAGAGACCTGGGGTCAAAACCAAAGATCTGGATGGCTTTGCCCTGACTTCCATACAATGGTCCCTTCAATAGAAGCCTTGGGTCAGAATCAGAGCGCTGAGTTATTTGCCCTAACTTCCATACCGGAGATCCCGTCAAGAGGGAAGATGTGCCTATGGGATGGAGGGGGGGGAATTCATTTCTGTCATGTGGTCTCTGCTCCTTTCTGGAGGGGCAGGCAATGGCTGGGAGCTTATGTTCCCGGGGATGCTAGATTTCTCCCACCATGTCAGTGTCTGTTGAGGTGTTGTCAATTGGGAAAACTTTTGCTCATAACAACCAATCACAGATCACCTTCTTTTAACCAGCTCTGGTGAAATGAAAGATGCTTTGTGATTGGTTGGTGATACACACATACATACATTCAGTTTTATAGATAGATAGATAGATAGATAAATAGGAAAAAATCAGGCAGCACTCCAGTTACAGGAAAAATGTGGACTAATCCGGCACCAAGTGGTGCAACGTTTCAACCTCACAGCATGGTCTTTGTCAAGCACAGTGTTACCATAGAATAGTGCACTTTTTATGCATATCTCTTCAATTTACCAATATACAAAAATTAGCATACATTCCCTTTCTGTCATGTGACGTACTATCCCGTCCATGTGCCCTGGGACTTAATTCCCAGGGACGGGATAGTACGTCACAGCGATCAGCGGCCAGGCGTCAGTTGATTATCACAGCTGACACCCAACACGTTAACCCCTTGCACACCGCGATCAAACACGATCGCAGTGTACCGGGGGTTAAAGGGAATCATCGGCAGGGAGCGGGCTCCCTCCGTGCTTCCCTGAGCCCCCCACAGCAGCGCAATGTGCAGCGCTGCTGCGGGGGGCTCCATCCCTGCAGGTCCTCGAATCCAAGATGGTGACGGGGGCCTGCAGGGAGCTGGTTTCCTCATGCCTGCAAAGTGCAGGCAAGGAGGAAGCCATGTGCAGTGCCTGTGACAGATCGCTGATCTGTCACAGTGATCTGTGATGTGACAGATCAGCGATCTGTCACATGACAGTGATGTCCCCCCTGGGACAATAAAGTAAAAAAAAAAAAGTAAAAAATTTTTAAAAAAAATTCCCTAATTCATTTTTTGGAAATAAAAAAAAAACTAACAGTGCACATATTTGGTATCGCCGGGTCCGTAATGGCCGCCCTATAAATCTGTCCCATTAGTTAATCCCTTTAGCGAACCCCTTAAAAAATAAAAATAAACGAAGCAAAAAATGATTTATACCGCCGAACAAAAAGTGCAATAACACGCGATCAAAAAGACGCATATAAATATCCATGGTACCGCTGAAAACGTCATCTTGTCCTGCAAAAATCGAGCTGCCATACAGCATCATCAACGAAAAAATAAAGTTATAGTTCGCAGAATAAAGCGATGCAAAAATAATTATTTTTTACATAAAATTGTTTTCATTGCATAAAAGCGCCAAAACATAAAAAACGACCTAAATGAGGTATCGCTGTAATCGTACTGACCCGAAGAATAAAAGCGCTTTATCAATTTTACCGCAGGCGGAATGGTGTAAGCACGCCCCCCAAAAGAAATTCATGAAACGCTGGTTTTTGTTCGTTCTGCATCCCAAAAATCGGAATAAAAAGCGTTCAAAAGATGTCACATGCCCGAAATGATACTAATAAAAACGTCAACTCGTCCCGCAAACAATAAGACCTCACATGACTCAGTGGGTCAAAATATGGAAAAATTATAGCTCTCAATATGTGGTGATGCTAAAACTATTTTTACAACAAAAAGCGTCTTTTAGCGTGCGACCGCTGACAAAAATAAAAACCCGCTATAAATAGTAAATCAAACCCCCAGTTATCACCCCCTTAGTTAGGGAAAAATAGCAAAATTAAAAGAAAATGTATTTATTTCCATTTTCCCATTAGGGTTAGGGCTGAGATTAGGGTTAGGGGTGTGTTGGGGTTAGGGTTGGAGTTATAATTGGGGGGTTTCCACTGTTTGGGCACATCAGGTGCTCTCCAAATGCAACATGGCGTCTGATCTCAATTCCAGCCAATTCTGCGTTGAAAAAGTCAAATGGTGCTCCTTCCCTTCCAAGCTCTGCCATGCGCCCAAACAGTGTTTTACCCCCACATATAGGGTATCAGCGTACTCAGGACAAATTGCAAAACAACTTTTGGGGTCCAATTTCTCCTGTTACCCTTAGGAAAATAAAAAATTGGGGGCAAAAATATCATTTTTGTGGAAAAAAATGATTTTTTTATTTTCACGCCCCGGCGTTATAAATTTCTGTGAAGCATTTGGGGTTCAAAGTGCTCACCACACATCTAGATAAGTTCCGTGGGGGCTCTAGTTTCCATAATGGGGTCACTTGTGGGGAGTTTCAATAGTTTATGTACATCAGGGGCTCTCCAAACGCACATGACACCCGCAGACCATTCCATCAAAGTCTGCATTCCAAAACGTCACTACTTCCCTTCCGAGCCCTGACGTGTGCCCATACAGTAGTTTTCTCCCACATATGGGGTATCAGCGTACTCAGGACAAATTGGACAACTTTTGGGGTCCAATTTCTCCTGGTACCCTTGGGAAAATAAAAAAAAAATGGTGACTAAAAGTTCATGTTTGTGGAAAAAATACGATTTTTTTATTTTCACGCCCGGGCGTTATAAACTTCTGTGAAGCACTGGGGGGTTCAAAGTGCTCACCACACATCTAGATAAGTTCCTTGGGGGGGTCTAGTTTCCAAAATGGTGTAATTTGTGGGGGCTTTTCACTGTTTTGGTACATCAGGGGCTTTCCAAACGCGACATGGTGTCCGATCTCAATTCCAGTCAAAAGCGTCAAATGGCGCTGCTTCCCTTCCGAGCTCTGCCATGCACCCAAATAGTGGTTTACCCCCACATGTGGTGTATCAGCGTACTCAGGACAAATTGCACAATAACTTTTAGGGTCCTGTTACCCTTGGAAAAATAAGAATTGAGGGTGTAAAGATCATTTTTGTGGAAAAAATATGATTTTTTAATTGTACGGCTGTACGTTATAAACTTCTGTGAAGCCCTTGTGGGTTCAAAGTTCTCACCACATATCTAGATAAGTTCCTTGGGGGGTCTAGTTTCCAAAATGGGGTCACTTGTGGGAGGATTCCACTGTTTAGGTACATCAGGGGCTCTCCAAACGTGACATGGCATCCAATCTGAATTCCAGCCAATTTTGCATTGAAAAAGTCAAACGGCGCTCCTTCCCTTCTGAGCTCTGCCATGCGCCGAAACAGTGGTTCTGCCCCACATATCAGGTATCAGTGTACTCAGGACAAATTGCACAATAACTTTAGTCCAATTTCTCCTGTTACCCTTGGTAAAATAAAAAAAATTGAACCGGAAGTATTTTTTTTGTGGAAAAAAAAGTTAAATGTTCATTTTTTTAAAAAAATATTCAAAAAATTCCTGTGACGCACGTAAAGGGTTAATAAACGTCTTGAATGTGGTTTTGAGCACCTTAAGGGGTGCAGTTTTTAGAATGGTGTCACTTTTGGGTATTTTCTATCATATAGACCCCTCAAAGTCAAATGTGATGTGGTCTGTAAAAATAAAATGGTGTTGCAAAAATGAGAAATCGCTGGTCAATTTTTAACCCTTATAACTTTCTAACAAAAACAAATTTTGGTTCCAAAATTGTGCTGATGTAAAGTAAACGTGGGAAATGTTACTTATTACATTTTTTGTGTGCCATATCTGTGATTTAAGGGCATAAAAATTCAAAGTTTTAAAATTGCGAAATTTTCGCTAAAGTTCCGTTTTTTTCCACAAATAAACGCAAGTTATATGAATGAAATTTTATCACTAACATGAAGTACAATATGTCACGAGAAAACAATGTCAGAATCACCGGGATCCATGGAAGCGTTTCAGAGTTATTACCTCATAAAGGGACAGTGGTCAGAATTGTTAAATTTGGCCTGGTCATGAACGTGCAAACCACCTTGGGGATTAAGGGGTTAAATATAAATAATAATCAAAGTATATAAAAAATTACGTTGCAGTAAATGAGGACCATCATGGTGTTTACATATATAAGGTGAATGTTAGAGTGCAAAAAATTATATCCAACCGTACCTACAATCATTAATACAGCTAGATTAACAATGATTAAAAGATGTGAAACACCTATGTGATATTTAAAATGCATAAACATTATAAATCACCTGGAACACTCAGACTCATACAACATGTTGCAGTTCCACCATTAGGCTATGTGCCCACGTTGCATGTTAAAACGCACACTGAAAACCGGACTCCTTCCCAGAAATCGCGTGGTTTCACCGTGATTCTGTTCGCGATTTTACAGCAATTTTCTCAAGCACTTTCCAAGCGATTTGAAGCATCGCTTGGAAAGTGATTGACAGGTTGGTCACACTCGTCAAACATAGTGTTTGACAAGTGTGACCAGCTTTTTACTATTGAGGCCGCCTATGCGGCATCAATAGTAAAAGATAAAATGTTAAAAATGATAATAAAAAAATAAAAAATTGGGGTATATTTACCTTCCAACGTCCCGTGCTGCCATCCCGGGCCTCAGCGTTCCCAGTAATGCCTTGTGAGACCTGTGATGACGTTAGTCTCGCGTTACTATAGCGATCTCGCGAGACCGCTAGAGTCACGCGAGGCTACGTCATCACAGGACCGTGCCGCAAGGCATTACTGGGAACGCTAGGCCGGGAATGCAGCGCGGGACACCGGAAGGTAAATATACACCTATTTTTTATTCTTTTATTTTTTTACAGGGGTATGGTACCCAGGGCCTGGAGGACAGTCTCCTCTCCTCCACACCGTGGGTACCAACCGCACATGAGACGCTTAACTTCCCGCATGGTGGGCATAGCCACATGCGGGAAGTAAGCGATTCTCATGCATTCCTATGGGTGCGAAATCGCGGCAATTCTTTGCGATTCCGCACAAAAGAATGACCATGCTGCGATTTTTTTTCCGCGATGCGATTCCGCCGCGGAAAAAAGCGCAGCATTAGCACAGTATGTGCGGAATGCCATAGGAATGCATGGGGTGCGTCATGTACACGATTTTTAAACGTTTTTGTGCCGAAAATCGCTGCAAAAACGCTTAAACATCGCTATGTGGGCACACAGCCTAACGCCGTTTTCAGAGCACAACTTAGCATGTCAGTAATCAGATGATCCTGATTGGCCACTCAACAGGAACAATACTCTGTTATATTCAAGTCACCATCCTATAAATATGATTAAGGCCATCCCATATAGCCAATTTTTAAGAGCTAAACGGGTTGAAAGTGGTGAAGTACACTTTGAGGAAACGTTGAATAAAATGACAGAGAAGTTTAGTCAGAGGGAATACCCCAAAAGACTTTTAAAGGCGCAAAGAGCTAGGCTACAGGAGGTTAAACGTGACTCCTTATTTGAGACAAAGGAAAGACAGAATTTGAGTAGGATTCCCTTTGTCTCTAATTTTAGCGAAGAGAGTGGTGCTTTATCACATATAATTAAAAAACATTGGAAAACTCTGAGTAATTGCCTGCTTGAGGTTGTTGAATTTAAAGAACCCCTTCTCATGTCATATAGGCGTAATAAAAACATTAAAGACCAATTGGTACGTTCAGACGTGGGTTCATTCAAAAAAACAAAAGCAGACCTCTCTTACAGGGGTACAGAGAGTGGGAAGTTTCCCGTGTTTGAACTGCATCAATTGTCCTGCTATTCTTAAAGGGTCATTTTTTTATTGATAGACGTACTCAGATTAGCTATAAAATCAATTCAATTCATTTTTGACTTGTGAGTCTGACTTTATTGTCTACCTTTAGAGTGTCCATGTCATATGTGGTATGTTGGCCAAACAACCTGCGACTTTAAAACACGGTTTAGCCAACACAAATACTCCATACGTAAAAAAAGAATGAATTTACCAGTGTCAAAGCATTTTGCTGAAAAGGCCCATCTGGATAAAGACCTAAGGTTTCGTATCATAGATAATGTACCTCCCTTGAGACGAGGTGGTAACAGTGTAGCCACTTTGAAACGTAAAGAGATGCAATGGATATATTGATTTAAAAAACCTAAAACCGGATGGCCTTAATGTTGATTTTAAGATTCTTAATATGCAGTACATGTGTCAATTGTTATCGATGGATTTTTTGAAAAAGTTATCCTTTTAAAAAAAAAAAAATTCTCTATAAACCCTAAAGCTGTGTGCACACGCTGCGGATTCTGCTGCGGATCCACAGCGGATTTGGCCGCTGCGGATCCACAGCAGTTTTTGCTGCGGTGTACAGTAGCATCATATCCTATGGAAAAAAAAAAAACCCTGTGCAGACGCTGCAGAGTTTTCCGCGCGGATTTGCTGCGGTTTCAAAACCGCAGAAAGAATTGACATGTCAATTCTTTCTGCGGATTCTGCTTCGGTTTACCATCTCCTCCATTGTGGAGATGAAAAACCGCAGGGCAAAACCGCAGGCTAATCCGCAGATAAAACTGCAAGTCTTTTGACCTGAGGATTTTACAAAATCCGCGCCGCCAAATCCGCAGAGCATTCCGCAGCGTATGCACGTACCCTTATAGATCTCTCTTCTTGTATTGTACTCTGAGTTTATTTGTATTTATTTGAGCCAATTTTGGTTCATTATTATTATTATTTTTTTTTTTTTATTAATTATTAAATATTGTTTTTTTATTTTTAAAGGTTGAATCCCTGGATAAAAACTCTTCCCAATAATTGTTGTATGTTCTTTTTGTATATTGTATAAAGTATATGAGATAAATTTTTCTCTCTCACCCATGACAGCACCACGGAGAGAGGGGATCTGCCCTTCAGGGACAGGAACCTACAGATGAAACGGGCGGTACCTCTCCTCCGCCTTCAGTTGGGTTCCTGTCCCTGACGGGGGGACCCACAGTACGGCGTACCTGTGTATCAAAGGAAGAGTCCGGATCTGGGGCCGGCCTGTGCGGTATTCGGCAGCGGGGAGGCCCCTGTCGCGGCAGGAACGGTGCCCGAAGCCGCCACTGCTGGGGCCGATGCGGGCTACGGGGGGAGAAGCCGGAGTCGCCGCTCCGTAAAGGAGATAGGGGCTCGTGGGAACCCGGTGGAAGCGCGGGCAGCGCCATGGTACAGAGAGTACCAAGATGGCCGCTGCCCCGGAAGTAGAGGAGCGGCTTCCGGGTCCCTGAATCAGGCGCATGCACAGGAGCGCGCTCCCCGACCAGTGCGATGCAGGATGGGAGTGGTGACGTCACACGGGCGGCAACTTTAAAAATGGTGGGTACAGAAACTCCTGGCTGGAAGCGATCCTAATAATGTAGGATAGCGACCAGCAACAGGAGCAGCATGCCAGGCAGCAGCTCAAGCAGCAGCAGCACCACCAACACCACCACCAACAAAAGGAACGAAACAAAGAGGGCCGTTCCAGCAGTCACTCCACGCGGCGTAGTACGTCAGCGGCAAGGAGCAAATCGCCACCAGCAGATCAGCCTATACAGGACCTGACTCCATCTCCCGAACCGGTACCTGCAGCCGCGCACCTCTTGGGGGTAAGTGATCTTCGTGAATGTTCACCCTTGTAATACAATTCCTCTCCCTTATTAGGGAAAGAAGAAGGCAAAAAAGGAGGCAAAAAAGAACAGGAAATGCCCCACTTGCGCTAGACCCCTACCTGTATCATGGGAGAAAAAACTGTGAGTCTTGCACAAAAGAAATTCTTTGTCAGGAGACTCCGGATTTCGCATCCGACCTAAGAGCCGCAATTAAATCAGAGGTTCAGAGTGCCCTCGTGTCCCTTAAGCATAGGGAGAAATCGAGGAAGAAAGACACGATAGATAAATCCCAGTCAGACTCTTCCACGTTGGGAGAAATCACGTCTAAAACCTCGGATTCCGGCTCTTCAGACGAGGAAACAGGAGGGCGTCACTGTTTTCACCTAGAAGAGGTAGACAGACTAGAAAAAGCTGTAAGATCTACCATGGGGGTATTGGACCCTAGGCCGGATAAAACAGTCCAGGACATAATGTTCGGCGGACTAGGCCAGAAAAAACGGATAGTATTTCCGCTTAACGAAATTGTCAAGGGCCTAATCAAAAAAGAATGGGACAAGCCAGACAGGAAAAATATTACAGTCCCTTCCCTTAAAAGAAAATATCCCTTTGAGGAGGAGGCATCTATGTCTTGGGATAAAGCCCCGAAACTCGATGTAGCAGTCGCTAAGGCCTCAAAGAAATTTGCCCTTCCCTTTGAGGACATGGGCACCCTCAGGGACCCCCTAGATAAAAAGGCGGATACCTTTCTAAAGGGGACATGGGAGTCGGCAGTCTGTAACCTCAGGCCAGCAATAGCGGCGACATGTACCTCAAGAGCCCTAATGGTATGGGTGGACCAACTTGAGAAACAGCTGAGGGAAGGGACACCAAGAGATAAGATCTTAGATTCTATCCCATTAGTAAGGGGAGCGGCTGCATACCTAGCGGACTCCGGCCGATTCAGTCAGGCTATCGTCCAAAACAGCAGCTCTTTCAAACGCGGCCCGAAGGACACTATGGCTTAAAAGTTGGCCAGGGGACCTACAGACCAAAATGAAATTATGTTCAATCCCCTGTGAAGGGAAATTCCTTTTTGGGGAGACGTTAGATGACATCCTCCAGAAAGCGGGGAGACAAGAAGAAAGGATTCCCAAATTTAGAGCCAGCAGCATTTAAGAGGCCCTTTCGAAATAGGTTTTTTCAGAGGAGACCACCGAGGGAACAAAAGTGGGATGACAAAAGAAGAGAGAGAGGGTTCTTCTTTAATAACTCTACCTGAGACAAAAAGCCCTCCAAGTGACGGTACGCCCAGGGTGGGGGGGGAAGGTTAACCCTTTTTCTCCCAGCCTGGAGGAGAATTTCAAACAACCCATGGATAGTAAACCTAATCCAGAAGGGCCTAAGAATAGACTTTCTCTCTCTCCCACCTCAAAAGTATGTAACAACGCCGCTGAGAACCAGTACGCGAGAACAGGAAGCGCTAGAAAGCGAGGTCCTAGGCCTAGTAAAAAAGGAGTCCTCCAGGAGGTTCCCCTGCAGGATATGGGCAGAGGGTTCTACTCCCCTCTTTTTCTAATAACCAAACCGGACGGCACCTTTCGAACGATTATAAATCTGAAAAAGCTAAACGAATACGTCAGGAATCAGAGCTTCAAAATGGAGTCGATCAGGTCCACCACCAAAGTCCTGTTCCCAAACTGCTACATGACGGTGTTAGATCTCAGCGACGCCTATTATTACGTCCCTATCCACAAAGACTCCAGAAAATATCTCAGGTTAGCCGTCTCAAAAAAGGGCAAGGTGAAAGAATTCCAGTACAGAGCTCTGCCGTTCGGAATATCGATAGCCCCGCGGGTATTCACCAAAATAATAGCAGAAATGATAGCTCATATAAGGGAACAAGACATAATAATAATCCCGTATCTGGACGATTTCCTAATAGGAGGCAGCTCGGCTCAAAAAATGCAGAGAACAGAGGGACAGGGTGATGGACACTCTACAAGGCCTAGGCTGGCTTCTAAATCTAAAAAAATCAAGATTGGAGCCCAGCAGGGTACAAGATTTCTTGGGCCTAACACTAGACTCAAACATTCAGGAGTGTCGCCTCCCAGACCACAAAAAGGAGAAAATCGCTCAAATTACAGCGAGAGCAATCCAAAATCCCTCTATGACACTACGGAAGGCTATTTCACTGCTGGGTTCCCTATCCGCCTGCCTGCCAGCAGTTCATTGGGCTCAGTTACACAGGAGAGATCTCCAGTGGGATGTATTAGCCAACCAGGCAGCAATAGGGGGACACCTAGAGGGTCGTATTACCCTAAATTCAAGAACTATTCATTCCCTAGCCTGGTGGGGAAACCAGGAAAGTTTGTCCAAAGGGATCCCCTGGGTAACAAAGATAACACACATAGTGACAATGGATGCCAGTCCCACGGGATGGGGAGCACACATGAACAACGAGGTGACTCAACGTATGGGGAGATCAAGAACTAAAAGCCTCCTCAAATCAAAAAGAGCTTCTAGCAGTAGGCTATGCACTGACACACTTCCTACCCCTGCTCCAGAATCACCATGTCCGCATTCTTTCGGACAATCGAGTCACAGTGGCCTATATAAATCATCAGGGGGGAACCAGGTCCCAAGCCCTAATGGACACATCTGCCACAATCCTCAAACTGGCAGAGGCAAACCTGCTATCTCTTGACAGCCCTACACATCCGGGGTACAGAGAATCAAAGGGCAGACTTTCTGAGCCGCACCCAATTACGACAGGGGGAATGGGTACTAAAGCGGTCTATTTTTCGGGAGATTGTAAAAATGTGGGGGACCCCAGACATGGATCTGTTTGCCGATTTCAAAAACAAAAAAGTAGACACCACCTGCTCCCCCTAGATCCCAGGGGGAATTCTCTTAACTCTGGACGCGTTTGATCCCATGGACACAGAGTCTAACATATGCCTTTCCCCCAATCATGCTCCTTCCAGCGGTCCGAAAGAAAGTCAGGGTGGACGGGGCAAGAATGATACTGATGGCCCCTTTCGGCCCAAAAGAACCTGGTTTTCCTGGCTAAGAATGCTCTCCGTAACCGACCCATGGATCCTACCGGATCTCCCGGACCTGCTATCGCAGGGCCCAGTGTTACATCCTCAGGCACCGAACCTCCATTTAACAGCATGGAATTTGAGAGGGCACTAATAATAATAATTTTATTTTTATAGCGCCGACATATTCCGCAGCACTTTACATTTCAGAGGGGATTTGTACAGACAATAGACATTACAGCATAACAATAATCACATACAGTAGATTATAACAAATACCAAGAGGAAAGAGGGCCCTGCTCGCAAGCTTACAGTCTGAGGAAAGAGGGAGACACGAAAGGTGGGTGGTAACAGTTACCCTGATTGTATGGACCAGTCATAATGTTAAGTGTGTAACAGTACAGACACAGAGGGCTAATGGAGGCATAAAGCATGTGGGAACATGATGCGGGGAACCTGGTTATGGTAAAACTTTTGGCTCTGCCACACAGGGATAGATTAGGTTAATGTGTTGGGGTGGTAGGCCAGTCTGAATAAATGCGTTTTCAGGACACGCTTAAAATTGTGGGGATTGGGGACTAATCGTATTGACCTGGGAAGTGCATTCCAAAGAATTGGCGCGGCACATGTAAAGTCTTGGAGACGGGAGTGGGAGGTTCTGACTATTGAGGATGCTAATCTCAGGTCATCAGCAGAACGGAGGGCGCGGGTGGGGTGGTATACTGAAACAAGGGAGGAGATGTAGGGTGGTGCTGAGCCATGGAGGGCTTTGTGAGTGAGGGTAATAAGTTTATACTGAATTCTGGAGTGGATGGGTAGCCAGTGTAATGACTGGCACAAGGTAGAGGCATCGGTGTAACGATTGGTGAGGAATATGATCCTGGCTGCAGCATTCAAGACAGATTGGAGGGGGGAGAGTTTGGTAAGAGGGAGACCGATTAGAAGAGAGTTACAATAGTCGAGACGAGAATGAATAAGAGAAACAGTAAGAGTTTTTGCAGAGTCAAAGGTAAGAAAAGGTCGAATTTTAGAAATGTTTTTGAGATGCAGATGACAAGAGCGAGCCAGTGATCGAATGTGGGGGGCAAAGGAAAGCTCGGAATCAAGTATGACCCCAAGACAGCGGGCCTGTTGCTGGGGAGTAATAGTGGAACCACACACAGAAATGGCAATGTCGGGTATAGGTACATTAGTAGAGGGAGGAAACACCAGGAGTTCAGTCTTTGACAGGTTCAGTTTCAGATATAGTGAGGACATGATATTAGACACAGCGTTTAGACAATCGCCGGTGTTTTCTAGAAAGGCTGGCGTGATGTCAGGAGAAGAAGCGTATAATTGGGTGTCGTCAGCATAGAGATGGTACTGGAAATCAAATCTACTGATTGTTTGACCAATAGGGGCAGTGTACAAGGAGAAGAGGAGGGGACCTAGAACCGATCCTTGGGGGACCCCAACAGTAAGGGGAAGATGAGAGGAGGAGGAACTGGCAAAAGATACAGTAAAGGAGCGGTCGGAGAGATAGGAGGAGAACCAGGAGAGAACGGTATCCTTGAGGCCAATGGAACGGAGCATAGTGAGGAGGAGCTGATGATCCACAGTGTCGAATGCTGCAGAGAGATCCAAGAGAATTAGCATGGAGTAGTGACCATTTGATTTAGCTGTTAGCAGATCATTAGAGACTTTAGTGAGGGCAGTTTCAGTGGAGTGTAAAGAGCGAAAACCGGATTGGAGAGGGTCGAGAAGAGTTTTCTGAGAGATAGCGGATAAGACGGGAGTGGACCAGGCGTTCCAGGAGTTTAGAGATGAAGGGAAGATTAGAGACAGGTCTATAGTTAGCGGCACAGTTTTGCTCGAGGGATGGTTTTTTAAGTAGTGGATGTATGATGGCATGCTTAAATGAGAAGGGAAAAATACCAGAAGAGAGAGAGAGGTTAAATATTTTAGTTAGGTGAGGGGTGACAGCAGGGGAAAGGGACTGAAGGAGCTGTGACGGAAATGGGTCACTGGTGCAAGTAGTTGGGCGAGAAGATGCAAGGAGCCTGCTTACTTCTTCTGTGACTGGTTCAAAATCAGAGAGTGAGTTCGATGCAGTGGGGGAGGGAGAACAGTGCATGGTATGAGGTGATTGGGAGATAATTTCCTGTCGGATCTGGTCAATTTTTTCTTTGAAGTAATTGGCCAGATCGTCAGCTCGGAGCTCCGTGGTTGGGGCCTGTACTCTTGGATTGAGTAGAGAATGAAAAGTGTCAAAGAGACGTTTCGGGTTATTGGACAGTGAGGTGATGAGGGTGTTGAAATAGGTTTGTTTGGAGAGGTGAAGGGCAGTGTTGTATGTTCTAAGCATAAACTTAAAATGGATGAAATCTTTGGGTAGATTGGATTTTCTCCACAGACGTTCGGCGCACCTGGAGCACCGCTGCAGGAAACGTGTTTGCACCGTGTGCCAGGGTTGTCGCCGTCTGCGTTGTGGTGTTCTATTTATAGGGGGTGCAAATTCATCCAGGGCACTTTGAAGTGTTTCATTGTAATGCTTCAATGCAGAATCAGGACAGGAGAGGGAGGAGATAGGGGCCAATGAAGACTGCAAGTTCTTCATAAGTTTCTGGGTGTTAATGGCCTGTATGTTTCTATAAGTATGGACAGTGGGGGTGACCTGAGCAGCCTGGCAGTTCTTGATAGAGAATGAAAGAAGATTGTGGTCAGAGAGCGGGAGAGGGGAGTTTGCAAAATCATCCACTGCACAAAGCCGAGAGAAGACCAAGTCGAGGGAGTTTCCGTCTTCATGCGTTGGAGAATTAGTAAGCTGCGAAAGGCCAAATGAGGAGGTTAGAGATAAAAGGTGAGTAGCAGATGGTGAGAGGGGAAGAGCAATGGGGATGTTGAAATCACCCATGATGAGGGTAGGGATGTCACAGGAGAGAAAATGTGGAAGCCAAGTGGCAAAATGATCCAGGAACTGATGGGAGGGGCCGGGAGGACGATACACCACCGCCACTCGCATGGAGAAGGGGGTGTAGAGTCTGACGGCATGGACCTCAAAAGAAGGGAAGACAAGTGAGGGTACTTGAGGGATAACCTGAAAGGTACATTTTGGTGATAGGAGCAGACCAACGCCTCCACCAGCTCTATTGTCTGATCTTGGGGTATGAGAGAAGTGAAGCCCCCCGTATGAAAGAGCAGCAGCAGCGGTAGTGTCTGACTGCTGGATCCAGGTTTCAGTAAGAGCCAGGAGGTTAAGAGAATTAGAAAGGAAAAAGTCATGAATGAAGGAGAGTTTGTTACACACTGAGCGAGAATTCCAAAGTGCACAATTAAGAGAGACAGATGGCATGCAGGGAATATTAATAAGATTAGAGGGGTTTCTGAGTGTAGCAGCCGGGAGGTTTGACTTTCTATAACATGGGGGACCAGGGTTGGGAGCAATGTCTCCTGCGACTAGGAGAAGGAGGATAGAAAGAGTGAGCAGATGGTTAAGTGATTTGTGAGAGCGTCTCTGATGTTGAATGGTGGGACTGACTGGATCTGTGCAGTTTAACAACGTGAAAAGAGCATGAGTGCTATACATAGGAGAGGAAAGAAGCGAGGGGCCAATGTGGATGGAGTGTAGAGAGTTAATGCCAGGGCGGTGGATGTGTGTGAATGCAGCGGCCAGGATTAAAATTACACAAATGCATATGGTATATATTTGTTGTACTCCAAATGTACAGGGAGTAGATGTATATAAATGTCTTACCTGTCTCCTGCCCTGTCTAACTGCCATGTTATAACTGCCAGTACTTTGATAAACTGTACTTGGATAAAGTGTGCATAAATGCCCCCTGCATAAATGCTATCCCCAAGCTATGTCTGATGAGGGCACTGATGAGGGACAGGGGATTCTCAGAGAACCTGATAACTACACTACAAAAAAAAGTAGGAAACCGGTTACCATGAGCGCTTACGGCAGAACATGGAAAAAATTCCTATCCACTTCTAGGGCAAAGGTTCAGGACGGGGTTCAGATTGATAAGATCCTAGAATTTCTACAAAAGGGCCTAGAACAGGGTCTGGCGGTCAACACATTAAAAGTACAAATAGCGGCGTTAGGCGCCCTCTATAACTATAATGTGGCAGGTGACCCCTGGGTAGCACGGTTTATTAAGGCCGCAACCAGATCTAGGCCAATAGCTAGTCAAAGGTTACCGTCATGGGACCTGAATCTTGTACTTTCAACACTGACAGGCCCTCCATTCGAACCAATTTACTCGGCACCCCTAAAAATCCTATCACTTAAAACAGTGCTTCTGGTGGCACTAACATCAGCTTGAAGAGTGAGCGATATTCAAGCCTTATCAGCAGGCCCACCTTTTACAAAAATTCTAGAGGATAGAGTCATCCTAAAACCTGACCCCGCCTATATACCTAAAGTATCATCACATTTCCACAGGTCCCAAGAGGTAGTCCTTCCTTCTGCCCAAATCCAAAAAATAAGGGGGAAGAAAAATTCCACACTTTAGATGTTAAAAGGTGCCTAGTACAGTACTTAGAGGCCACCAAAAAATGTAGGAAGGAAGGCTCTCTCTTTGTATGTTTCCAGGGTCCTCGGAAGGGGCTCAAGGCATCCAAGAGTACCCTGGTAAGGTGGATAAGGGATGCGATTGCCCTGGCATACTCATCCAGTGGAAATACCATCCTGGAGGGGCTGAGAGCTCATTCCACAAGGGCAATGGCGACCTCATGGGCTGAAAGATCTGAGGTATCAATAGAACAAATCTGTAAGGCGGTCACCTGGTCATCACCTTCGACCTTATTTAGGCACTATAGATTAGATCTAGCCTCTACGTCTGACCTGACCTTCGGGAGAAGGGTCCTTCAGGCGGTGGTCCCTCCCTAAGCTACCAATCTCTGTAATTCTCTCCGTGGTGCTGTCATGGGTGAGAGAGAATAGCTTAGTTACTCACCGATAACAGTGTTTCTCAGAACCCATGACAGCACCCGCTTATTCCCCTTCACGAGTATGGTGAGCACGTTTTTTCTGTGAGTAGAGTGTTTCCATTTAGGCACGGTGCTTTTGATAAATAAGCAGTATTATAATATTGTGTATATATTTCTGTTGTCTAACTATCCTGGAGACCCTCTGATGCTCTGTAACCAACTGAAGGCGGAGGAGAGGTACCGCCCTTTTTATCTGTAGGTTCCTGTCCCTGAAGGGCGGATCCCCTTTCCGTTGTGCTGTCATGGGTTCCGAGGAACACAGTTATCGGTGAGTAACTAAGCTAATCCCAAGGCCTGAATTTTGCTAGTGACATCTGGCACCCAGTTTATATGGTGAATGTTTGTTGGCATGTGCATTTAGCCCATAGTGCATAAGTAGTGACGCAGGGGGTTAATCCCCTCTGTGATTGCTGGCTATCTGCTGGTACTCCGCCTCTGTCCTCTAGGGGGCATGTGGCTTATGCACAGCCATTGGTCTGAATGTTTTGGGTGTCCAGTTCATCACTTAATACAATCACTATAAGTGCTCCATTTCATTTAAGTATTGAGATTTATCTCTTTTGTGAATAAATGCTGTTTTTTCTTATGAAATACTGTGTGGGAATAGTTGCCAGCACTTGTAATGGTGGAGCAGGGCGTGGAAGTGCCTAGTGAGCGTGTGCATTGATATCATCACTGACATCACTGTCAAGTGGCCAATCAGGATCATCTGATTACTGACATGCTCAGTTGTGCTATGAAAACGCTGTAATGGTGGAACTGCAACATGTTGTATGGGTCTGAGTGTTCCAGGTGATTTATAATGTTTATGCATTTTAAATATCACATAGGTGTTTCACATCTAATCATTGTTAATCTAGCTGTATCAGTGATTGTAGGTACTTTTGGATATAATTTTTTGCACTCTAACATGCACCTTATATATGTAAACACTATGATGGTTGTCATATTTACTGCAATGTAATTTTTTATACACTTTGATTATGATTTTATATTGTATGCTAATTTTGTATATTGGTAAATTGAAGAGATATGTATAAAAAGTGCACTATTCTATGGTAACACTCTGCTTGACAAAGACCGTGCTGTGAGGTCGAAACGTTGCACCACTTGGTACTGGATTAAAGTCCACTTTTTTCGTGTAACTGGAGTGCTGCCTGGTTTTATCCTATTTATATTTTTGCGTTGGACAACCGCATTAGTCAGGACTATTGCACCCAAAATCTGCTCAAGTTTGTGCTGCTGTCTGTTTTTTCTATTTTTTTTTTTTTTTTAGATAGGTAGATAAAAATATATACTACTAAGCTAACAGTGCGAAGAGCACCAGTGGACATAAGTGAATGTGAACAGTGGCAGTGGATGAAATGAAGTGACAGAATATATAGTATATATTAACCCCTTAGTGACAGTGCCATTTTTTTTTTTTATATCTGACCATTGCCTCTTTATGTGATAATAACTCGAACTACTAAAAAATGCAGAACCACTTTAAAACCCATACGGGGGTAAGTATGCAAGATGAAAAATAAATGAATACACAAGTGACACATGAGGCTGGCTGAATAAAAGAGAAACATGCCTATAGTAAGAGAGACAATATGCAGAATCTTAAATTCTATTTCAGATTGTAGAGAGAGGGATCCGCCGCCATGAGGTTCTAACACCAACCTACATAAAAAGTGAGAAAAAGGAGGGCAAAGAGAATTAAAATAAATAAAACACAACATGGACAAAACACAACAGTGGTTCTATCCAGACTAACAGACTAAGGAGAGCTAATTAACAGTTCTAAAAAGGAGCAAAACTAAGTACCTCATTTTAACCATCTGGTTGAATTGAGTAAATTTTTGTCATCCACTTGGTCTAAAGCCGAGCCAATTTAACGTTAACATTTCCTTCAATGTGCAGTCGATGCCAGTAACTTGCAGAAGACTGGCATCGCAGTTTTTAGTTTATTTGAAATATCAAGGTATGGGTTTCAGTAGAAAGACATCAGTTACATTCCATGCATTGTTGATATCTTGCACATGTTCCCTAGTACGGATTCTAAGTTGTCTCGAGGTCATGCCCACAGATTACATGTGATATGACATTCCTTGGGTCCATTGCTGGATTTAAAGTTGGATGCTTTGCTCATATTGGCGCAGGTGGCCCAATTCCTACAAGGGGGGAAAAAGCCCCATTTAGGGACCTTGGATTCCAAATCTCGTTCTCTAGGTGGCCCTTTCTGTCGACTAGTGTTGAGCATTCCGATACCACAAGTCTTGGGTATCAGCCGATATTCACTGTATCGGAATTCCGATACGGAGTTCTGATACTTTTAGCATATCGAATACCGGAATCAGAAGTTCCCATAATGCTATGAGCCAGTTTGATTTGATTCAGCCAGTGACAATCCTCAGAAGTGTGGGCACATCCTGTTAGGCATGTTAACTAATGGCATGGCTGTGATTGGCTGCTGAAATGATGTCATGATGCACTATAAAAGCCGCCGCCGCCATTTCGGGTTCACTCTGCTGTGAATTCAGTTAGGGACAGGCTGCTGTTCAAGAATGTGAGGGACAGTTGGAGATAGCGATTTTCACAATCATAGTGTGCTTTACCCAGGCTACATAATCCACCACTGTAGCTTTCTTTTGCCTTGCAGCAGTGTTCACAGCTGTCTGCAAGGTCTGTGTGAGTGCAGCTCACACTTAGTAGTGTGTCCTGCAGCCACGTCTGGTTGTAGGCCGCTCAGCGTGTGTCACTGCCTCATACATATTTTTCTTTTTTTGCGGCTCATTTTTCATTCTCCTATTAGTGTGCATCCATCCGTATCCATATACGTTGGTTGCAAACACTATAGGAGTAGACAGCGGAGCCTCTCTGCAGCCTTTCAGTGCTAGTGCCCAGTTTGTTGCACTGTTCACGGCTGTCTGAGAGGTCTCTGTGTGTGAGTGCAGCTCACGCTGAGTAGTGTGTCCTGCAGCTACGTCTGGTTGTAGGCCGCTCAGCGTGCGTCACTGCCTCACACATATTTTTCTTTTATAGCAGCTCATTTTTCATTCTCCTCTTAGTGTGCATCCATCCGTATCCATCTACATTGGTTGGTTGCAAACACTATATAGGAGTAGATAGAGGAGCCTTTTTTCTGGCTTGTGCCCTTCAGCTGCAGCCAGATTAGTATTACCCTATTTTTTGGAGCCTCATCTTTTGCATTGTAGGTTACCTTCCTGCATTGTAATAGCTCCAAAAAGTTTGTTATACTATCGCTTTAAAATCTTTGGTCACATCCTTTTTGTTTTTTTTAAAAAACAAAATAAAGTTCACCAAACACTCCATTTGACAGTTGTGTAGGCCACATTAGCTCATATTAAAGTGTAGTCCACACACACACTTCATAAAATTAGTGTTTCTTATACCTGTTACCAGCTGTTCAGGAATAAGCACACTAAGCCCCCCCCTTTGTACTTTTCTGCCTATCTTTTTCAGTCTACCAAGATGAAGAAGGCAGGGAGTAAGGCACGTGGGCGTGGGGTTTCAGCAGGGAGAGGACGTGGGGATTCTGCAGGAAGAGGACATGGGGATTCTGTGCCTGCTGCGGGCACCAGTGAGTCAGCATCCCCCAGTTTTAGCAGGCAACAGTCCTTTATGCGCAGCTTTGTAGGACCTCGCCGTACCCCACTGCTACGGGAGGAACAAATTGAAGCCGTTGTCGAATGGATGGCAGCTAACGCATCGACTTCAATGACTTCCACGTCCTCTCAGGGCCAGTGCACTGAAGAACAACCACCTGTCTCTTCACAACCTGCCAAAGTGCCCAGGCAGTCAGAGAGCCCTGGACAGGAGCCATCACAGTCTCTACTTCTGTTCTCTGAGTCTGTTGGCTTGGAAAGAGGGGGCCAGCCAAGCAGCATTCAAGAATGTGAAGAAGAGGGAGTATGCAGTGATGCGCAACTTCTTTGTCCCTCTGAATCTGAAGAGGCGGGTGGGCCAGTGCCTATGGTCAGCACACCTCAGTACGCATCAGATGATGAGACTCAGGTGCCACTTTATGGTGTGTACAGTGCTGGCGAGACAACCCAGGAGAAGCAGGTGTTTGAAGAGAGGAGTGTAGATAATGAGGTCCTTGACCCATCATGGCGTGAGGAACAGGAAGGTGGTGGGAGTAAGTCTGAGGAAGAGATTCCCGAACGGCCAAAACAGGAGGGAGAGGGAGGGGGCAGACTTGGTTGCCTGTAGCCTCCACTTCGGCACCCGTTAGGAGCATTCCTCTTCCAAAAGCCAAAACGGGCGCTCCCAAGACTTGCAGTGCGTGGTCCTTTTTTGACACAGTTGCAGATGACATTTGCTTTGTCAAATGCAAGCTGTGTCATCAGAAAGTCAAAAGAGGGAAAAATGTCCGCAACATCAATACCACAAATATGTGGAAACATGTGCGGACCAAGCACGAGCTGAAGTTACACAGACACACTGAAGACGTAGACCAACGTACAGCACTACCTACCACCTCTTCAGCTCGTGTTGGGGCCTCTTCCTCCAGCTCACACACAGCTGGTTCGGCTTTCTCACAGGATCGCCAAGGAAGAACCTCTGGCACTGTTGTCCGGAGACCCAGTGACATTCCACCCACAGCACCACGTTCCCAGTTATCCTCACACTCCCAGGCCACTCTACAGCCATCGGTAGCACAGGCAAGGGATAAAAGGCGGCCATACTCTGCAAACCATCCCCGAGCACAGGCTCTGAATACTGGCATTGCCAAACTACTGGCCCTTGAAATGCTATCATTCAGGCTGGTGGAGACTGACACCTTCCGGAACTTCATGGCATTGGCAGTCCCACAATACACCGTGCCCAGCCGCTTTTATTTCAGCAGGCAAGCCATCCCTGCCCTGCAAAAGCATGTGGAGGGAAAAATAAAACATACGCTTCTAAACGCCGTCAGTAGCAAGGTCCACCTGACCACCGATGCGTGGACCAGTAACCATGGACAGGGACCTTACCTTTCCCTCACTGCCCATTGGGTCAATGTTGTGGAGCCGGGTACATATCTGGAGAGTGGCGCTGTACGTGTTCTGCCAACTCCACGGATTGCAGGAATCCACTTTGTACACATTGACTCCTCCTACTCAGAAACAGCGCTGCAGGAGCCTGTTACGACCGATATGAGCACAGCCGTGGCCAAACGTCAACAGGCCGTACTGAAATTAATTTCTTTGGGGAATTGAAGCCACACAGCGCAGGAGCTCTGGAATGCCATCAAGCAGGAGAGCGACATGTGGTTTCTGCCAGCGAATCTCCAGCCAGGCTTGGTAGTGTGTGACAATGGCCGAAATCTGGTGGCAGCTCTGGGCCTAGGCAACCTCACTCACATCCCATGTCAGGCACATGTGCTGATCTTGGTCGTGCAGAGCTTTGAGGGACTATCAGGATCTTGATGTACTGCTGCACAAGGTCTGCATAGAGTGCGCTCACTTGCAGTGTTCCAGCACAGCAAGATCGCGCCTTGCTGCTCTGCAGCGCCGATTACGCCTTCCGGAACATCACATCATATGTGACCTACCCACCCGGTGGAATTCAACGTTACATATGTTGGAGCGGTTGTGTGAGCAGCAGGCAGCAGTAGTGGAGTACCAGCTGCATCAGGCGCAAACAAGTCGCACTGTGCGCCGTTCACACTTCAGCACCACTGAGTGGGCCTCTATGTAGGACATCTGCCTCGTTTTGCGTGCCTTCAATGATTCCACGCGGATGGCGAGTGCAGATGATGCACTAGTCAGCATAACTGTCCCCCTTATCTGCCTGCTTCAACAAACACTGCAAGCACTAAGGGAGGAGGTTTTGGAAGAGGTGGAGGATGAGGAGTCACAAATGCCATCTGCTTCTGGACAGTCTGCGCTTCGTGGTTCCTCACAAAGGCCTAGGCAGGGGACACTTTGTGAGGAGGATATGGAGGAGGAAGACATCTCTCCAGAGGAGGGAGGTACACAATACTCTAGTCAGTATGTACAGCGAGGGTGGGGTGATGCAGAGCAGGCAGAGATGACGACTCAAGCAGGGGACAGTGTTTCTTTGGCAGTTGGGAGTCTGCAGCACATGGTTGATTTCATGCTGCAGTGCCTGAGAAACGACCGCCGCATCACCCACATTCTCAACACGGCTGATTATTGGGTGTACACCCTCCTAGATCCTCGCTACCGGGACAACTTACAAAGCCTCATACCACCGTTGAACCGGGAGCGTAAAATGCGGGAGTACCGAGACACACTGGTGCAGTCCATCATGTTCTCCATTCTACCCGACAGCAGTGCTGCTAGTGCTTTACAAAGCAGCTCTGTGCTTCGAGGCAGTGGAGGAAGCTCTGCACAAAGAGGGAGCAGAGGCACCGCCTCAGCACAAGGCAAGACCAGTATGGCCCAAATGTGGCAAATTTTGTGTGTCCGCCACAAATGTCTACACCATCACAGACGGCTCCAGTCAGCAGGAGGCAACGTTTCTGTCAGATGGTGACAGACTACATGTCTTGCCCTGTCAGTGTACTCCCAGACGGCTCTTCCCCCTTCAAGTTTTGGGTCTCTAAGCTGGATACATGGCCAGAGCTTAGCCAGTATGCATTGGAGGTGCTGGCTTGCCCTGCTGCCAGTGTATTATCAAAACGCGTCTTTAGTGCCGTAGGTGGTGTATTAACAGACCGTCGCACGCGACTATCCTCCGATAACGTTGACCGGCTTACTTTTCTGAAAATGAACAAGGCCTGGATCTCGCCAGAATTTGCCAGTTCTCTTCCAGAATAAATAATTGGTTGGCAACAGTATCCAGGTCTCCTGTTGTGTTCATGTTTCTACCACCTGAACTGTAATCTCTGGGCTTTAACACAGCCAGTTGTCGCTCATAAGTGCCGTCTGCACAGAGAAAACTAGCTGCTGTGTTAGTGGGGGTTCAGTAACACCAGCTGCTCCCCTGCTGTGTGGGTGGCAAAGTCTCCTGCTCCCTCCACAATCAAACTACTACTGATTTTTAACCGTGCTCCACTTAGGCCTCTGGCTCCACTGTCTCTAGTATTTTCCCTGGCCTCCAACCCCGCCAGTTGCTGCTCTGAAGTGGCGTCTGCACAATCCATACTTGTTCCTGTGTTACTGGGGCTCTGTCACGTCAGTTGATCCCCTGATGTGTGTCCGGCAATGTCTCCTGCTCTGTCCACATTCCCATTACTAGTAGTGGGAATGTGGACAGAGCAGGAGACATTGCCGGACACACATCAGGGGAACAGCTGACGTTACTGAACCCCAGTAACACAAGAACAAGTGTTTGTGCAGACGCCACTTCTGAGCAGCAACTGGCGGGGTTGGAGGCCAGGGGAAATACTAGAGACAGAGTGGAGCCAGAGGCTTAGTTGGAGCACGTTTAAAATCGGTAGTAGTCTGCAACCATGGCTGTGGAGTCGGTAAGCCAAACCTGCGACTCCGACTCCTCAATTTCCCTTACTCCGACTCCACGACTCCGACTCCCACACATATTGCTTATATTTAAGTGAAAAATTTATTGTAGTACAATGTGAACCTCAGACATTTAATCATTTTTATGATCCAATAATCAAGATATTTAGATAGAACAGAATATATATTGGTGTACTACCCGGTTTTCATTCTTTTTGGTACAGATACGATATGGATAGACAGATATGGATAAATGGATAGATAGAGCAGATTTCTAATCTGCTTTTGCTATTGAAAACATTATCTATGAGCTCAAAAACCTTTCAGGTGATGCAGTTTTTTAAAAAGATGATCAGCTTTTGCAGCTGAAAAACATATCCTCAAAAAACACTGGAAAAACGCTGTGTGTGAAATGTAGCCTTAGATCAGGAATATAGCAGCCATTTATAGGACATTTCATAACTTTCCCAAACTCCTATGAAAAAATATTCAGCACATCCTGAATTGAATTACTGTACCCAATTTATTATATATTTTAGGAGTCGGAGTCGGTCCATTTTATACCGACTCCAACTCCGACTCCGATTCCACCAAAATGAGCACCGACTCCACGACTCCGACTCCACAGCCCTGTCTGCAACAGATATTAAACTTGATGAAATTAGGCCTCAGCCTACACCCTGATTGACCCTGGGCTCCAACATCGCCAGTTGCTGCTCAGAAGTGTCTTTGGCATGGGTACTCCCTCCTGCCCATCCTGGTTCCAGCACGCCTGCTGTTTCCGGGGAGTGTCAGCGTCACTTTGCCACCGACTCGTTGTCCGGTCGTGCTGCGGTCGGGTTAGCCGAGTCTATGGTGCCTGCAGTTTAGGTGCTTCCTATGTGGGCTGCGGGTTCTGTTAATAAAGGCTGGTTCCGTAGTGCCAATAGGACAAGCACCCCCTGTAGGACTGTGGGTTTCGGTAACTGCGGCCTGCTCGCGGCCTTGCAACTTTGTTTATCATGGGTACCTTCTGCTACCCATCCGGATTCCAGCACCGTCAGCTGGTTCTCGGCAGTGCCTTTGGCCTAGGTGCCTCCTTCTCGGTATCCGAGTCTGCTGGTCCTTGGTAGTGCTTTGTAGCACAGGTACCTCCTGCTTAGAAACCGTGTTCCAGCACCGTCAGCTGGTCCACGGTTGTGCCATTGGCTCTTGTTCCTTCAGCTGCCACTCTGGGTTCCAGCACCGTCAGCTGGTTCTCGGTAGTTCCATTGACTCTTGTAGCTTCTGCTACCCATCCGGGTTCCAGCAGCTTCAACTCGTTCTCGGCAGTTCCTTTGGCATAGGTGCCTCCTCGGTATCCGAGTTCCAGCAACGTCTGCTGGTCCTTGGTAGTGCTTTGTAGCACAGGTACCTCCTGCTTAGTAACCGTGTTCCAGCACCGTCAGCTGGTCCACGGTTGTGCCATTGGCTCTTGTTCCTTCTGCTGCCCCTCCGGGTTCCAGCACCGTCAGCTGGTCCTCGCTAGTTCCATTGGCTCTTGCAGCTTCTGCTACCCATCCGGGTTCCAGCACCATCAGTTGGTTCTCTGCAGTGCCTTTGGCCTAGGTGCCTCCTTCTCGGTATCCGAGTTCCAGCAACGTCTGCTGGTCCTTGGTAGTGCTTTGTAGCACATGTACCTCCTGCTTAGTAACCGTGTTCCAGCACCGTCAGCTGGTCCACGGTTGTGCCATTGGCTCTTGTTCCTTATGCTGCCCCTTCGGGTTCCAGCACCGTCAGCTGGTCCTCGCTAGTTCCATTTGCTGTTGTTCCTTCTGCTAACCATCCGGGTTCCAGTACCGTCAGCTGGTTCTCAGCAGTTCCTCAGCCTTCTTGTACCTTCTGCTACTTTTCCAAGTTCGAGCTCGTGGAAATGGTTTTTGGTTCTCACTCTGGATCTCCCTGACTACGACCCTGAAGACCACACCGAATAAGACCAAAAAGATGACCCTGAAGAAGATGACCAAGAGGACAAAGAACATGAAGACAACCACCAAGATGCAGAACAACTAGAGACAGAAGACCAAGAAGCAGAAAAACCAAAAGCAGAAGAACATTAAGCATAAGACTAAAAATCAGAGCAAATTATATTATCTAAATTATAAGCAGAAGAAGACTAAGCAGTGTATGGGGGTGAGTCCGTTCCTCCTCGTGGTGCCCCTGGAAAATGCCTGCTGCTGCAGGCGAAATTGAACGCAGACAAATCCTGTTGTAAATCTTTTGTGACAGGCAGAACGGAAGGTGTAATCTTCAGACTTTTATAGATAACTACAGGAATGCCTGTCACAAATAAGAATATGATGAAGAAGATGAAGTAGAATATGAAGAAGAATAATAGTTGAATAAGAAGAATATGAAGAATGTAAAAAAAAAGAATAGGAAGAAGGTGAAGATGATGAATAAGGTGAAGAAGTTGATGAAAAAGATGCTGCTGCTGAGGATGATGAAGGAGAAAGTGTGGGGGAAGTAAAAAAGAAGGTGAAGAGCATGGAAGTAGTGAAACATACATATCTGACAAAATATGAAAGAGGTTAACATAGTCAATATCTTTGTAACTCCGAACGTCTTAAAAAATAAATAAATAATTCCTGCTATTCCATTTGATTGGGCTAAACCTCTATGGCTTTAATGTCTCCTACACCTCCCACAATGCTTTCTACATTATTATTAGTTGTTTTTCTTCATGTAGAATTAACCTACAAGGAAAGAAAGGGTTTTTTTAATTCCGATATTTCTGTCCCATTGACTTGAATGGAACTTCCGGGATCGGAATCGGCGATACCCGATACTTTTTGGATATCGGCCGATCCAATCTGATCCGATATCTTTCAATATCGGATGGTATCGCTCAACACTACTGTCGACTAGAACATCCCTTAAATTATGCTATCTTCTGTAGGTGATAGAGGGATTTGATGTTGTTCTCGTGACTAGCACAGGCTCACTTTTCAAAATTGGCCAGTACTTTGACACAGCATTTCTCATGTAATTCCATTTTTCATTGTATGTTGACATAATCCTTACATCATATGTTGATGGTCGTTTTATTTTAGGTTTAAGAAAATACTTTCTGCTAATTTTATGACCTCTTGTCCAGCCTTTACTAATCACATGATTTGCATATACTCTTTAGGAGAACCATTGTGCCAATTATTGTGCTTGTTCCTGAAAGGAGAGCTCAATGAAACATATTTTTGTCCGTAAGAATTTCCCATAGGGGATGCTGTTCTTGAGAAGCCTTGGATGCAAAGATGTAGCATGCAACAGAGTTGACCACCATACTTTTTCTGAATACCTCTGTGTGAAGAAATCCATCCTCCTCTTTATAGATCGTGTAGTCAAGGAATTCAATACTAGAATGACTGTAGTTGCAGGATAGATCAACATTGTTATTTATCTAGTCCCCTTCCACGACAGTATCATCGACCGCAGCATCGGAGGATGTCTCCCCACCCTAATGGGGGACAGGCAACACAAAGAGGTTAAATACCCCTCCCCTTCCTACAACCACCAGTGTTTTTTATGTCCCCTATGGGGCATGAAGAGGTTTCTGATGGTGCTGCCATGGCCGGCGATCTGAAGCACCCTACGCTTACCTACTCAGTGCTAGGCAGCTGAGGTCAGGGGCTCCGCTCTCCTCTGTTGGCTGCTACCGTCTCCACGATCCTCGGGGGATAAAGCGGGGCATTGTTGTGCGTCCGGGGTCCTCCTGTAGTTCTCCGGCATCATCCATCCTGCCATCTGATTCTGGAGGCTGCACGCACTGGAAGTGACGATAAGTGAACTTCTGGTTCACTTCCTGGTGCGTTCCACGGTGGAACACACGTGCTCCCGGCTGGTGTTGGGCTACTCCGGAGCTGCGGGCATGATTGGACGTTCCCTTGGGGTTACCCCCCGGCAACCTGGGGGAGGAGGAGCGCAAGACGCAAACGCTCGGACCTCAGTATATAATCCTGGTCGGCGGATGCCTCCAGGTAAGGCCCAATGTCCGTGTCCCTCTTTGACTCTGACGGACTGACCATAGACGGCAACAAACACACTCTTTCTGCATCTGCGGAGCCCAGCGTCCACTCTCCTACTGTAAGTAGGGTATGAAGGTCCCTTGCTATCTGGGTTATGGCCTCATGGGAGACTTTGTCCACCTTTTTCTCTCTCTTTAGAGAGACAAGGTACCTGCCCCTAAGAAGGATAAAATGCTCAGCCGCAAGTGTGGTGTATGTGCTACCAGGCTTCCCTCAGCATGCAAGAAGAAGCTTTGCCAGCACTGCACTGATGTGTTGCGTGCCAAACAACCCTCCCTGTTGGACTGCAACAAAACCCTCATCAAACAAGAGGTTCAATTCTCTGTGCCTGCTTTTTCCCAGGCCCCAGTACCACAACCTACTCTGTTGTGAACTCATTTTCTGGTCTGTCTCTGGTTTTTGGTGAAGGAGCTGGTTGTGTTGACAGTCGTGAGTTCTCTTTCCGGGCTCCCTCTGCTGGTGGCAGGAGGTAATGACGCTGATCTAATTAACAGAGACCTGCCACCTGATAATGAGGACGAGGATTGGACATCTGGAGTCTCAGACTGGATTTAAGACAGCCGACTCCCTTTTCCCATGCTGGTGACTTTTTTCCTGCCTCCTGAGGTTCTAGTTTCCAGTTCAGTTCCTGCCTTCTCAAGCTAAGTGTACTCTGCTATTGTTCACACTTGATTTGGTTTGGTCTATTCAGTTTTTGTGTGCTTAGCCAGCCCCGGCTGGGGCTGTGCTGAATTTCCATTCTTATGTTACTGAATGTGCCAGTTTGCCTTTTGTCCCTTATTAGATTGGCCTCTTTTTGCTCTGTTCTCAGAATATGCCAGAGTGCTGATATAGTGGGTGAAGTCTAGTGACTTCAGGGGTTTTTTTGCTATCAGAAGTGTTGGACATTTTTGCAGGTTTTTTTTTTGGCGTGATGGCAGACAGTATCTTTCCTTTCCTGTCCTTTCTAGTTAGTGTGGGCCCCATCGTTTGCTCAGCCTATTTTCCTACGTGTGTTTGTGTTTTCATCTTGTTTCACCGTCAATACATGTTTTGGGGCTGTCTATTCCTTTGGGGTCTGCTCTGGGGCAGTTTAGATTTCCCCTTTTCTTGCTTTAGGCTTATTTAGTCCTCCGGCTGTGACGAGGCGTCTAGAATCATCGTAGGTACGCTCCACGGCTACTTCTAGTTGTTGTGGTTAGGATCAGGGGTCTGCAATCCGCTTAGTTACCAACCTCTCTGGTTTTCTGTGACTTAGCTTGGTTTTGTTTTCCTCCTCAGTGACCCAATCATAACCCTACTCCTAAGAAAAGGAAAATGGCACCTGTGGAATCTGATTCTGACTCGGGCGAAGTCTGTACCTCTGGTTCAGAGGATATTTAGGAGAAAGATTGTTCCACTTCCACCCCCAAGTCCAATAATAAAAAATCTTTTATTTTTCCTCCGAGGATATGGAGGAATTGATTAGTATGGTGAGAAGTACCATGGGGGTTGAGGAGGAAGTGAGATGTTTGGGGGGGGCTGAAACCTAAAAAAAAAAATAGTTTTTTCCCATACACGAGAATATGAAAAGCCTTATCCTTCATGAATGGGACCTCCCTGAGAAAGGGCTTCGCATCCCGTCAGAATTAAAAAAAAAAAAAAAAAAAAAAAAACACTTCCCCTAGATGGAGACTGCTCTTTATCGGAGATCCCCAAGGTAGATGTGCAGGTGTCCAGAGTGGCCAAAAAGACGGCTCTTCCTTTCAAGGACTTGTCTCAGCTTAATGATCTCATGGATCGTAAAATTGAGAGCTTACTAAGAAAATCCTGGGTCACCTCCATCATTCTGCTAAAAACAAACGTGGCTTCCACCTGCGTCTCCAGATCTCTATTTCGCTGGCTACATGGAGATACTTGCCTTCTGAAGGAGTGGAAGAGAGTCAGCAGGCTTCCTTGCTGATGCTTCTGCTGAATCCGTTCGAGTAGCAGCAAAGTCCGCAATCCTCTCCAACTCAGCTAGGAGAGCCCTGTGGCTGAAGTCATGGAGTGGCTATGCCACTTCCAAAGCTAAGCTTTGCTCCATTCCCTTTCAGGGACAGTGTTCTTGGTCCAGCTTTAGACGAGATCTTAGAAAAAGCTACGGATAAAAAGAAATCACTCCCTGAGCAGGAAAACCCTAGGAAACGTCTTTTTTTTTTTATCCCTCCCGAGATCAGTCCTCCAAGAGGGAATTCAAAGGGAAAGAGAAATCGGGCGGTTGGAGTTACCCAAAGGGTGGTAAGGGCAAAAACATCCTGGTCTCCCACCACCAACAAACCCCTGACAAACAATGACTGCTCTCCTGTCGGGGGTCAAATCTTGGGCTTCCTCACTCAGTGGCAATCCATCTCCACAAACCAGTGGGTCCTCCGTACAATTCAGGATGTGTTGAAACTAGAGTTCGAGAGTTTTCCCCCTCAGTTCCTGAGAATTACCTCACTACAGTCTCTACACCTTGGAGTCCTTACAATTAGATCTTCAAGGTCTGCCTCAGGCAAATGTGATCTCTCGAGTTCCACTACAGGAGATAGACAGAGGCCACTATTCTTAGTAGAGAAACCTTCAGGGAAGCACAGAGTTATCAATCTGAAACCTCTGAATCGGGTGATCACGTACAAACAATTCAAGATGGAGTCGATCAGATCAGCAATCCCGCTCATTGGACAGAATTGGGTGATGGCTACAATAGATCTGAAGGATGTCTATTATCATGTGCCAATCCACCCAGACCACCGGACGTTCCTCAGATTTGCAGTTTCCCATGGTCACCGGGTCAGCCATTACCATTTCAATGTCCTCCCGTTCGGCATTTCATCAGCACCGCGGGTATTTTCCTAAAATTATGGCAGAAGCAGTAATCTTCATTCGTCATCGGGGTTTGCATCATTCCATATCTAGACAACTTTTTCATCATTGCACCATCTATCCCTCATCTGAATCTAGATGGGCAAAAACCCTGGAATCCCTGGGCTGGATCCCAAATTTGGAGAAGTCAGGTCTTCCTTCATCAAGGAAGAAATTCCTGGAAATTCTCTTGGATTCAGGGAAAAGAACATCCTTTTTGCCCATTGATTGTCAGCTCTATCTTTTTCAGAGGATCTCCAAGTTCAGAGACCAGAGGGCTTCTACCCCGAGGGACTCGGTGTCTATCCTGGGATCGCTGACATCGTGCATCCAGGCAGTCTCCTGGGCTCAAGTCCATACATGAGTCCTTCAGACTCATGTTCTTTTGTCCTGGAAAATGCATCAAAATGCTCTGACCAGGAGAGTTCCCCTTCCCGGTCATGTGAAGTCTTCCCTTTCATGGTGGCTAAACTACCAAAACTTCCAGTGGGGGGGTCAGCTGGGAACAACTTCCCATGAACGTAAGGTAAGTACTTCAGACGCCAGTCTGATAAGGCTGGGGTGCTGTGGTAGAGAAAACTCTTCTAGGAGTTGTGTGCCCCAGACATCAGATCCAGCTCCTCAAACCTCAGGGAAATGAAGGCAGTAGAGGAGGCATTGAAAGTGCAGTGCATATAAAGGGGTCCACCAATGTACAGGCAGACTTCCTCAGCAGAAAGGACGTCCATCCGGGGGAAGTGGTGCCTGGACCAAGCAGTCTTTCTGTCCCTTGTGTCAAGATGGGAGATTCCGGATGTATATCTATTTGCCAATGGCCAGAACTCGAAGGTGAAGACGTTCTTTTTCCTCAGTCCCGTGGACAGGGCGTGGGGAATAGACACCTTTTCCCATCCTTGGGAGGTTCAACCTGGTCTATGCCTTCCCACCGATCCCGATTCTAGCGAGGACGCTACAGAAGATTCGGTCAGATCAGGTCGCCACAATTCTAATTTCTCCCATGTGATCTGGAAGAAGTTGATACAGCGCTTTGATGGACATGGCTCAGGAAGGTCCGCTACTTCTATCCCAGAAAGTCGACCTCATTCATCAAGGTCCCCTGTTAAACCCAGACCTTCACAGATTGAACCCTGCGGCCTGGCTACTGAAGCTAGAATCTTAAAAGCTAAAGGACTTTCAAATGAAATAATGCAAACTCTCCAGAAGAGTAGGAAGCCAGTAACCATCGCCATTTATGGCAAGGTTTAGAAGAAATTCTCGTCCTGGTGTTCTCCGAATACCTGATCCCTTTCATCCTAATATTGCGCTGATTCTAGATTTTCTTCAAAAGGGGCTGGATCTAGGTCTTACACCCTGAAAGTACAGGTGTCAGCTCTTTTTTTGATCAGAACTTATCTAACCATCTCTGGATAAAGCATTTCATGACCTTAGCAGGTAGAATTCGACGTAGGCTCCGTAGCCGAGTTTCCCCCCTGGGATTTAAATCTGGTGCTTAACAGTTTAACCAAATATCCATTTGAACCCCTGTCATCCATGAGTTTCAAAAACCTTACCCTTAAAACTGTCTTTCTAGTAGCAATTACTACCGCTAGACGTGTAGGAGTACTGCAGGCCCTATCAATACAAGAGCCCTACTTAACAGTTACAGCAGATAGCATTATTCTCCGATTAGATCCTTCCTTTATGCCTAAGGTAGTCTTGTACTTTCATAGAGGTCAGGATATTGTGCTCCCTCATTCTTCTCAAATCCTTCCAATACAAAGGAAGAAGTCTTTCACACCCTTAATGTTCACAGGGTGGTTCTCTACTACCTCCAACAAACCGAAGACTCGAGGATTGACCAAAGCTTATTCATTCAGTTCTCAGAATAAGGGCAAGAAGGGTTCTAAGAATACAATCACCAATTGGATCAAACAAGCCATCTGTCTGGCATACTTGTCACAGAATCTATCTCCTCCTGTATCACTGAAGGCTCATTCTACTCGTTTAGCATCAACATCGTGGACAAAGAGAGGAGACGCATCTTTTGAGCAAATATGCTGAGCCGCCACCTGGTCGTCTGTCCATACGTTTACCAGGCAATACAGACTTAAAAGTTTTTTAATAGGGATTTAACATTCGGCAGACAAGTTCTGCAGGCTGTGGGCCCTCTCTATGAAATTAGTTGTTTAGTTGTTGGTATTACTCTGATGCTGCTGTCATGGAAGGTGACTAGAAAAAATAGAATTAATCTTACTGGTAATTTGGTTTCTAGGAACCTTCCACTACTGCACTAATTTCCCTCCCTATCTGATTTTATTACATGATTCCTGCACTTTGGTGGTAACTATACATGCTAGTGTGTCCAGAAAAAAACACTGGTGGTTGTAGGAAGGGGAGGGGTATTTAACTTCTTTGTGTTTCCTGTCCCCCATTAGGGTCGGAGACATCCTCCATTGCTGCTGTCGTGGAAGGTACCTAGAAACAGAATTACCGGTAAAAATAATTCTATTTTCGATTGAGGTGTGGTGTGAAAAAGTAAATCTTTTACAGTTCCCTGATAAATAATGAATGTCGTCGCTGTATCGAATCCATATAGAGACCTTCTCAATGAGGGGTGCAGTGTTAGTCAGAAAAAGAGATCTTTCACATAGTCCAAGGAATTAATTTGCATATTAGGGTGCGAATCCTGCCCCCATAGTGGTACTTTTGAGTTTGAGAATACAGGGTGTCGTTAAAGAGAGAAGTTATGCGTGAAGCCATATTCTAACAGTGAAAAGAAATTAAGTGAGGCCATGATTTAATGTAGAAGAAATCAGGGTGGATAAAAATCAATGTTTTTTTAAAAAAATCAAAAAAATCGGATTTTTTTTATTTAAATCGGATTTTTTTGATTTAAATCGGATTTTTTTCAATAAACTGCTTTTTGAGGAAAATATTTTACCATCCAAAGGTTCTTCCATCATGAGATAAAGCTGAGTTGTTTAACTCAGTAGAATAAAGGCTGTATATGTGTAACATTCACAATGCCATGCTCTTCCAGAGGTTTCTGTAGGATTAGTGGGCAGTTTCTCTCCTATATTATCACAGACGCTCGCTTTACTTAAGCAGTTCTCAAAACTGAATTTGACTCCGCAGAGGTCCCAGCCTCTTCTTCACGGCAAAAATGTTACAACATGAACAGAGTTGAGAAAAAGACCTTAATCCTATTGTTCTACAAACCTATGAATACAGAATCAACCCCTTCAGTGCCAAGTCCAAGAAGTTAGACAATATGTTTCTGATTGTTTGGAGTGGAATAGATCTGCACAACACAAGAAGAATGTGAATCTAAGTGTGAGGAGGAGGAAGGGCAAGCAGACAAGAAAATGAAAGTGAAACTTTGAGCACAATGCTGCAGCATAGCCACAGACAGAGAAGTCTGGATCTGTTTGTGTGTACGATCTGAGGTTTATTACATTCTTTCCTTATAATGGCAGCAGGCCATAAAAGAGACCCAGTTTGGGAATATTTTAATGAAGCTCCTTCGCCTATCGGTAAGGCAGGCATGCGTGCAAAATGCAAACGATGCAACAAAGAGATGCAAGGCCTGGTGGCGCGAATGAGGCAACATCATGAGAAGTGCGGTGATGAAGATGACCAAAGAAAAGCTTCTGAACAGGCAGGATCTTCAGGTTGGTAAACATTTTTATTGAATCCTATTTCTAAAGACTGAACTGTCATGTGTGAGAAAAATTATATTTCTTATTACTGCATGTTACTGTCATTTGGTACAGTTATGAAGAAAAACAAATATTCCTTTTGGGGCAGGGGCAGTGATGTGTTGTGTACAATAAGCAGAAATTGTATAAACAATAAAATAACAGCATTGACTTTTTTTGTTTAGGGGAATTCATGGATTCTGGAAACTATCCACCTCCAAGATCACCATCATCCTGTTCTACAGTTTCAGAGTTATCCATCCAGGATAGTGCTTCATTAGCAGCAGCAGCATCATCATCAGACACCCACAGCCACATATCACCATCACCCAAAAGGAAGAAAAAACCTTTACCTCCTGGAACCACCATAGATAGGTTTGTGATAAGAACTAGCAGATTAGAAAGAGCTGATTGATGAAAAAATTGCCCAGTTTATTTATGCAACGAACTCTTCTTTCCGTCTGACTGAGAACCCACATTTCATTAATATGGTTCAGTCACTGAGACCAGGATACAGTCCACCCAGCAGAGCTGATGTTGCAGGGAAACTGCTGGATCAAGTGTATGACAGAGAAATGGAGCAATGTGCAACAGCTCTGGAGGGTAAAATTGTTAACCTAAGTATTGATGGGTGGAGTAATGTCCACAATGATCCTATTGTATGTGCTTGTATAACAACAGAAGAAGGTAAAGTCTTCCTTGCACAAACAACTGATACGTCAGGAAATGCACACACAGCAGAATACTTACAAGAAGTGGCAGTAAAAGCTATAACGACATGTGAACAAAAATTCAAATGTCTAGTACGCAGTTTGGTCACTGACAATGCTGCAAACGTATCCAAGATGAGAAGAGATTTAGAAGAGCAGGGAGGGAATACAAAGCTGCTAATAACATATGGTTGCAGTGCTCATTTGCTGCACCTCTTAGTCAAAGACTTAAGTGTTCCAGAAATAAAGGCTAATGTTGTTGAAATTGCTAAATACTTCCGTAATAATCATTTTGCTGCAGCAGCTCTGAAAAGGATGGGTGGAACCAAGCTAACGCTCCCACAAGATGTTAGATGGAACTCTGTGGTGGACTGTTTTGAGCAGTATATCAAAAACTGGCCTATTCTGATGACACTTTGTGAAGAAAATCGAGATAAAATAGATGGCACTGTCACGGCCAAAATCCTCAACATTGGGCTTAAGAGAAATGTTGAACATATGCTGAGCTTCCTGAAACCCATCTCTCAAGCTTTAAACAAAATACAGAAAAATAGCTGTTTTATTGCGGATGCTGTTGAAATTTGGAAGGAACTGAGTGAACACTTAAAAACAGAACTACACATGGACAGAATTAAATTACAAGCAGTAAACAAACGAATGGGACAAGCACTGACTCCAGCTCATTTTTTGGCAAATATTGTCAATATCCAATATCAGGGTCAAAACCTAAGTGCTGAGGAAGAGGAGTTAGCTATGACATGGGTATCCAGCAATCATCCATCTTTAATGCCAACTATAATAAACTTCAGAGCTAAGGGGGAACCATTCAAGAAATATATGTTTGCTGAAGATATTTTAAGGAAGGTCACACCAGTAAACTGGTGGAAGTCACTTAAGCGCTTGGATTTAGAGACTGTTCAAGTAATGATTTCACTTTTAACAGCAGTAGCTTCTTCTGCAGGCGTTGAATATTCTCTTCCTTTGGACTCATTCATTCTAAATTGAGAAATTGGTTGATACCCAATAAAGCAGGAAAGCTTGTTTTTCTTTTCCAGATTATGAATAGGAACAAAGAAGAAGATGAAGATGACGACAAGTGAGTTACAGAGGACAGCAGGGACAGTAGTATTTAAGTTTTTCATGTGTCGGCTGGGCTGACAGTCTAAGTTTCTTAAAAAAAAATATATATATATATATATATATATATATATATATATATATATATATATATATATATTTTGTTTAGCCAAATTAGTTGTAATGTTGTTATTGTTTCAGTTGAATAAATCTATTTAAATTGTTATTAAGATCAGGATTATTTTTCTCCTTCCTAAGTACAACAGAACAGTGGTGTCCAAATATGAATGATTAACCCATTAAACTGGGGAGAAAAAAGTAATATAAAAAGTGATTCTAAAAATCTTCATCTACTTGCATGTTAAAGTAGCAAGAACTAGTTTAGGTAGAAACTTTGATTTAAATCACTGATTTAAATCAAGCCTTACTGACTAGTGATTTAAATTGTGATTTAAATCAGTTAGATTTAAATCAAATCCACCCTGGAAGAAATGTTCTAGATGATTCAATACCGTCACTATGTCTGAATATGTACAGTGACTCAACATCTAAAGTCGCCAGCCACATATCACCTTTCAAGGGATTGCCTTCCATTTTTCTAAGAATACCACCTATGTCTTTAACCCCTTTCTGCCACTAGACGTACTATCCCGTCCATGTGCCCTGGGACTTAATTCCCAAGGACGGGATAGTACGTCTAATGCGATCAGCGGCGCCCACTTGGTGAGCGCCACTGATCGCGGCCGGGTGTCAGCTGATTATCACAGCTGACACCCGGCACAATGTGTCAGGGGCGGTCACGGACCGTCCCCGACACGTTAACCCCTTGTACACCGCGATCAAACACGATCGCGGTGTACCGGGAGTTAAAGGGAAGCATCGGCAGGGAGGGGGCTCCCTCCGTGCTTCCCTGAGCCCCCCACGGCAGCGCAATGTTCAGCGCTGCTGCCGGGGGCTCTTTCCCTACAGGCCCCCGGATCCAAGATGGCGACGGGGGCCTGTAGGGAGCTGACTTCCTCACTGCCTGCAAAGCGCAGGCATGAGGAAGTCTGCAGAACTGCCTGTGACAGATTGCTGATCTGTGATGTGACAGATCAGCGATCTGTCACAGGACAGTGATGTCCCACCTGGGACTAGGTAATAAAGTAAAAAAAAAAGTAAAAATAATTTTAAAAAAATCGCTAAATAAATTAGTAAAAAAAAAAAAATATTCCCCAATAAATTCATTTTTTGAAAATAAAAAAAGTGCAATAACACGCGATCAAAAAGACGCATATAAATATCCATAGTACCGCTGAAAACGTCATCTTGTCCCCCAAAAAATGAGCCGCCATACAGCATCATCCGCAAAAAAATAGTTATAGCTCACAGAATAAAGCGATGCAAAAATAATTATTTTTTATATAAAATTGTTTTCATTGCAAAAAACCGACAAAACATAAAAAAACGACCTAAATGAGTTATCGCTGTAACCGTACCGACGCGAAGAATAAAACTGCTTTATCAATTTTACCGCACGCGGAACGGTGTAAACGCACCCCCCCAAAAGAAATTCATGAAATGCTGGTTTTTGTTCATTCTGCGTCCCAAAAATCGGAATAAAAAGCGATCAAAAAATGTCACATGCCCAAAAATGGTACCGATAAAAACGTCAACTCGTCCCGCAAAGAATAAGACCTAACACGACTCGGTGGGTCAAAATACGGAAAAATTATAGCTCTCAATATGTGGTGATGCAAAAACTATTTTTACAATAAAAAGCGTCTTTTAGCGTGCGACAGCCGCCAAACATAAAAACCGCCATAAATAGTAAATCAAACCCCCTGTTATCACCCCCTTAGTTAGGGAAAAATAATGAAATAAAAAAACGTATTTATTTCCATTTTCCCGTTAGGGTTAGGGCTCAGGTTAGGGGTGTGTTAGGGTTGGAGTTATAATTGGGGGGTTTCCACTGTTTGGGCACATCAGGTGCTCTCCAAATGCAACATGGTGTCTGATCTCAATTCCAGCCAATTCTGAGTTGAAAAAGTCAAATGGTGCTCCTTCCCTTCCAAGCTCTGCCATGCGCCCAAACAGTGTTTTACCCCCACATATAAGGTATCAGCATACTCAGGACAAATTGAAAAACAACTTTTGGGGTCCAATTTCTCCTGTTACCCTTAGGAAAATAAAAAATTGTGGGCAAAAATATCATTTTTGTGGAAAAAAATGATTTTTTTATCTTCACGCCCAGGCGTTATAAACTTCTGTGAAGCACTTGGGGGTTCAAAGTGCTCACCACACATCTAGATAAGTTCCGTGGGGGGTCTAGTTTCCAAAATGGGGTCACTTGTGGGGAGTTTCAATAGTTTAGGTACATCAGGGGCTCTCCAAACGCACATGACCAATCCATCAAAGTCTGCATTCCAAAACGTCACTACTTCCCTTCCGAGCCCCGACATGTGCCCATACAGTAGTTTTCTCCCACATATGAGGTATCAGCGTACTCAGGACAAATTGGACAACAACTTTTGGGGTCCAATTTATCCTGTTACCCTTGGGAAAATAAAAAAATGGGTACTAAAAGATGATGTTTGTGGAAAAAATACGATATTTTTATTTCCACGCCCGGTCGTTATAAACTTCTGTGAAGCACTGGGGGGTTCAAAGTGCTCACCACACATCTAGATAAGTTCCTTAGGGGGTCTAGTTTCCAAAATGGGGTCACTTGTGGGGGGTTTCCACTGTTTAGGTACATCAGGGGCTCTCCAAAAGCAACATGACACCCGCAGACCATTCCATCAAACTCTGCATTCCAAAACATCACTACTTTCCTTCCGAGCCCCGACGTGTGTCCATACAGTAGTTTTCTCCCACATATGAGGTATCAGCGTACTCAGGACAAATTGGACAACAACTTTTGGGGTCCAATTTCTCCTTGTACCCTTGGGAAAATAAAAAAATTGGTGACTAAAATCATGTTTGTGGAAAAAATACGATTTTTGTATTTTCACGCACGGGCGTTATAAACTTCTGTGAAGCACTGGGGGGTTCAAAGTGCTCACCACACATCTAGATAAGTTCCTTGGGGGCTCTAGTTTCCAAAATGGTGTCATTTGTGGGGGGTTTCTACTGTTTTGGTACATCAGGGGCTTTCCAAACGCGACATGGTGTCCGATCTCAATTCCAGCCAAAAACGTCAAATGGCGCTGCTTCCCTTTCGAGCTCTGCCATGCGCCCAAATAGTCATTTACACCCACATATGGGGTATCAGTGTACTCAGGACAAATTGCACAATAACTTTTAGGGACCTATTACCCTTGGAGAAATAAAAATTGGGGGTGAAAAGATCATTTTTGTGGAAAAAATATGATTTTTTAATTGTACCGCTGTACGTTATAAACTTCTGTGAAGCCCTTGTGGGTTCAAAGTTCTCACCACATATCTAGATAAGTTCCTTGGGGGGTCTAGTTTCCAAAATGGGGTCACTTGGGGGGGTTTCCACTGTTTAGGTACATCAGGGGCTCTCCAAACACGACATGGCGTCCGATCTGAATTCCAGCCAATTTTGCATTGAAAAAGTCAAATGGCGCTCTTTCCCTGCTGAGGTCTGCCATGCGCCGAAACAGTGGTTCCCCCCCACATATCAGGTATCGGCGTACTCAGGACAAATTGCACAATAACTTTTGCAGTCCAATTTCTCCTGTTACCCTTGGTAAATTAAAAAAAATTGAACCTGAAGTATTTTTTTAGTGAAAAAAAGTTAAATGTTCATTTTTTTTTTAAATATTCAAAAAATTCCTGTGACGCACCTAAAGGGTTAATAAACTTCTTGAATGTGGTTTTGAGCACCTTAAGGGGTGCAGTTTTTAGAATGGTGTCACTTTTGGGTATTTTCTATCATATCAAAGTGGTTTCAAATGTGATGTGGTCCGTAAAAATAAAATGGTGTTGCAAAAATGAGAAATCGCTGGTCAACTTTTAACCCTTATAACTTCCTAACAAAAAAAAATTTTGGTTTCAAAATTGTGCTGATGTAAAGTAAACATGTGGGAAATGTTACTTATTCAGTTTTTTGTGTGCTATATCTCTGTGATTTAAGGGCATAAAAATTCAAAGTTGGAAAATTGCGAAATTTTCAAAATTTTCGCCAAATTTCCGTTTTTTTCACAAATAAACGCAAGTTATTTGAATGAAATTTTACCACTAACATGAAGTACAATATGTCACAAGAAAACAATGTCAGAATCACCGGGATCCATGGAAGCGTTTCAGAGTTATTACCTCATAAAGGGACAGTGGTCAGAATAGTAAAAATTGGCCTGGTCATTAACGTGCAAGCCACCCTTGTGGCTTAAGGGGTTAATATCAGAAGGAAGTGAATCTACCAAAGGTTTGAGATGGTCCACAGAGGCTTCCATTTCTGTAGACAATCGTGCAGCCAGGTGGGATAGTAGTGAATTTGTGTACCTTTTGGATGGGTATACAGGTATGTGGAAATTCGGGAATTAAGCCATTCATTATTTCTTTTGAGAAAATGCCATTATAGAAAGCCTATTCTATGTCCTGAAGTTGATTCTGAAAACTGTTGAACCAGTCTTTTATAGCAATTATGAGCTAAGATCATCGAACAAGCCTTCTATAATGGCATTATCTCCAAAAATTTAATGAATGACCTGATTCCTGAGTTTCCGCAAAATCAGTGCCTATATCTACGTCCAAAGGTGCTCAATTCCTCTACTATCCTACCTGGCTGCCCTATTGTCTGCGGGAGGCCTCTATGAGCATATATAGGTAAGTGCCTAGACTTCCATCTCAAACTTTTGCTAGATTCCCTTCCTTCCTATATTACACATCGGTGATGTTCTTGGGAAAAGAGGGTAATATGTGGCTGCTGACTTTAGATGTTGAGCCGTTGTACACATTCATCAGACATAGCGACTATATTGAATAATCTAGAATATTTCTTCATATGACCACACTAGATCGTGGCTTCATTGAATTTCTTTTGATTCTGTTAGAATATGCCCTCACACATTTCTTTCTCTTTAAGGAGACCCTGCAGCACCAACTCCAAGGTACCGCTATGGGGGCAGTATTCATGTCCTCATGTGAATTTATTTCTTGGACTATGGGAAAGATTTAATTTTCTGACTAACCCTGTACACCTCAATAAGGATATTTCTACTTGAATTCGATACATTGATGACATTCTCATTATTTGTCAGGGATCTGAGCAAGACTTACGTTCTTTCCTGCAACACCTCAATCTAAATTACTTCAGTGTTAAAATTACCTGCAATTATGGTCAGTCGAGTATCGGATTCCTTGACACCAGAATCTACAAATATGAGGATGTATTTCTTTACACAGAGGTATTCAGAAAAAAGACGATGGTCAACTCTGTTGCATGCTGCATCTTCACATTCAAGGACTCTCAAGAACAGCATCACCTATGGGAAAGAGCAAAATGATTTGTTCCAATGAGCTCTCTTTTTAGGAATAAGCACAATGGTTCTCTCAAAGAGGATTTTCAACTCATGTCATTAGTGAAGGCTGAACAAGAGTGTGTAACATCATCAGTATAGTAAATCTTAGCTTGGGTATCCATGGTTTCGACCACTTGCAACTTTCACTGTGAGTGGTCGTAACCATGGATGCCAAAGCTAATGCAATGCCCGGCACATAATGTAAGCAACATAGCTTATCAGAAGAATTATACTACGTTTCTAATTGGAGGTATGTATTGGTATAGGATCATGGAGATGAGTACTCCTTTTCAGTTATTTTTTTTTTTTTTTTGTGAACTGTTGAAAATTGAATTATGTCATTAGTGATGATTTTTTTTTTTGTTCCCATTGCAGTCGGTACCAGACTCTGTCCTGCACC
The DNA here is from genome assembly GCF_039654945.1 of Dendrobates tinctorius. Classification (NCBI taxonomy): domain Eukaryota; kingdom Metazoa; phylum Chordata; class Amphibia; order Anura; family Dendrobatidae; genus Dendrobates; species Dendrobates tinctorius. The sequence goes on from NW_027361808.1 coordinate 11,308,958, forward strand.
AAATGCTGCACTATCCTTGGCAGGTTTTATCATTCTACACCCAGAGATCAGAAGCACAAGCTAAATCAGTTCACCATTGACAAAAAAGTTATTAGTGTGTAAGTACTAAGTGGCATTGAATTGTCGTAAAAGCGTTATTTAGGCTTAGGCTTTGTTCACGCTTTACATTTTTGCTTTGTTTTTATTTTCTTGTACATGTTGATAATGTTTACTGCCCCTCAAAAAACATTATGCAGCTTCTTTATTTTTTTTGCTAAATCTGATAACTGCACTTTTTGCTGCATTTTTGCACTTACCCATTGCTTTCTATGAGTGAAAAAATGCTGAAAGTGACATCCTGCATCTTTCAAGAATGTAGAAGTTTTCCTATTCAGTTAGGAGCAAAAACCAATGTGTGTGCATAAGATTTCTGAAATCTTGTTGCTTTTACTGATGCTGTAAAACGCAGCTTAAAATTTTGCATAAAAAAAGGCAACCTGTGAACACAGCCTTAGAGCTCACTAGACTGTCCTTTTTTATGTTCAAGATATAAAGTTGAAATTTATTCTAGATACCATTTTGGAGAAAATCTTCAGCAATCAATACCCGTCTCTGAAGCCCCAATCACTCTGGAGACAAGTCAAGGTTATCTGGATCAAATTGAAAAGGTAATTAGAAACCTATAAAAGTTAGGTGTTTTAACGATCATATTAAAACTTTGGATAAGTTTGTTATTCATCCACAAATGACTGTACACTGGTCACCTGACTTTATTAGATTACTGACTACTTAAGAATGTGGTGACACCTGGGACAGAATTTTATTAACATTTGCATAAGCTGAACTTCTTGGCTTACTGTCAATTTTGGACAAGTAGTTGTTAATTTTTCATGTATTCGGCTATATTGACAGCGTACAGCTTATTTAAAGTGAACACGTCACTTGGTTCATGCTACCCAAACTACTCTGCCAACTCTGAAATTCTATGGTGTTTCGAAAAAAATATAGTTTGAAGAGCTCTCTGAGGGCCAGAGAACAGACTAGTTTGGTGTTGTCACCAGCTGGCTCTTATCAGCGCCCTTCTTGGAGATTTAACAGTTCTCTTCTATATGTTGTGGTAGAGTGCTTCACTTGTCTGGACACCGAGGTGTATCTGGAAAACCATCTCTATAAGAAAAGGCTTGGTTTATTTTATTGGGATAAACCAAGCTTAAAAGTAAACACAGCCCTCCTGCCAAAAACAGCAAAAGAAACAGTCCTTTTCCTAGCGAGATCTACCCGCTTACAGACAGCAATGTCATTGGTTCAGTTAGAGCACACCACTCCCTGGAGTCCCATCTCTCCAGGAACCACTGATCACTGGAAGTTCTGCCAGTCGGCTACTTAAGTCCTGACCTTGTGACTCCTTCAACATGTGATTGATCACATGATTCTGACATCACAAAGGGCTGTTTCTCAGGAGGAGATACGTGGTCATTCTCACTCCCCGCTCTATGAATGTCAACTAAAACCAGCCGATTATATAATTTTATATGTATCATCCCAACATGTAGTGATGGAGGAAACTAATCTGGTTTTACATCACTGACGCGATCATGTGCAGTGACATGTATCTCTCTTCCATCAGTGACTGTCACAATGTACATATCGAGAGACCTGCCAGTCACCTAGAGCAGCGCGGGTCCCAAGCTAGCATTCAACTACATCATCTCAGAAACGCTGGCATGTTGCAAAGAAAAATATACCTGGGTGCAATTGTCAAAATCCTATAAACACGTAGTAAAAGGAGCCATAAGTGGAAAAAAACTTCAGTGCTTTCTTTACAATGATCAAGATATGTAAAATATTTGAAAAAACCTAAAAGGAGAGTATCAAACACAGGCAAAGCCACTCAAAAATTATGAAGTACAACATAAGTTAATTACTGAATGCTAATAACAACCTCAGTACTAGACTGTGTGTTAGTCACAAATGCAGATATATGGTGGGATAAATCCCTACCACAAGAAAAACATGAAAGGATATAATAGAAAAATTATTTTGTAGGAAGTCCATAAATCTCCAGGACTAATGGCCATTAAGAGAATGTGCAAAGGCTATGAGAAGGAATTAATGAGTAAGAAAACAAAGCATGTAAATTGCTTAAAGGGAACCTGTCACCCCCTGCAGGCGTTTTTAAGTAAAAGAGCCACCTTGTGCAGCACTAATGCTGCATTCTGTCAAGATGGCTTTTATTTAGCGTCCCTTCCACCGCCGAAATAATCGTTTTTAAAGTTGGTCAGACATACCTGATATTTGTAAGGGGGCAGGGCTTTCTCCCCTGGACACATAGCCTCACATACGTCAGTCATGTCCTGTTTTTGAATTTGGTGCCGCCTCCTCAGTATTCATTTCTTTTTCTGGTGCCTGCTGCACCGCTGCCCTGCTTAGCTCCGCCCCTACTGGTCAAATGGTGCTGACGTCATCACAGGTCCTGCTGCACCACTGAAAGAATATTACAGCGCAGGTGCAAGAAAAAGAAATGAACGCTGCACCTGCGCTTTAATCTTTCAGTGGTGCAGCAGGACCTGTGATGACGTCAGCACCATGTGACCAGTTAGGGCGGAGCTAAGCAGGGCAGCGGTGCAGCAGGCACCAGAAAAAGAAATTAACACTGAGGAGGCGGCGCCAAATTCAAAAGCAGGACATGACTGACGGATGTGAGGCGTCTCTGTCAGAGGGGGAAAGCCCTGCCCCCCTGACAAATATCAAGTATGTCTGACCAATTTTAAAAACTATTATTTCGGTGGTGGAAGGGAAGCTAAATAAAAGAGCCACCTTGACAGAATGCAGCATTAGTGCTGCACAAGACGGCTCCCTTTAATGAATCGCCAAATAATGACCACGTCCATATTTAAAAGCACATTTGCCAATGAATAGATAAGTCACATGATAAGTGATGTGTTAACCTCAGAGGAAGCTGAAAGCGAAACGCACGACAGGGGTGCTCCTTTCGGCCTGCCACACAGGTATATTCCTATTTTGGTACACTGATCCTTTCAGCTCACATGCTATGTTGCTCAGGGCTGAGCTATATCTTTATACATATAACTTTGGTATGGAAATGAGGGTGCGTCTTACTGGGTGTTGGGGGGCGACTGTGGTGTAACTGGGTCACAGGAGACAGGGTCGCTGCTTCAGGAGGCCAGCGGCATGTTTGGGGGTCCTGTGCTTTCATAAGATGCTGGTTGAGTGGAGTCCCCTTTCCCAATGATTTCCCTGCTGTGGGCTTTGGGAAAATGCCGCTGGAGGTTGCACATGTGCAGATTAAGATCTCTGGAGAAGAAATATCGTCTCCCGAGATCTCAATCTGTAAATGCCTCCTGTGATCACCGCCGCCTCCACCCAATAAGCTACCAATAAAGCAGACTATAAGATGCACCACCATTTTATTGGAAAAAATGTTTTACTGTTTTCCATCCCAAAATTTGGGGTGCGTCTTTTTCCGCAAAATACCGTACATCTTTTTATTGGGTGGGGCGATTTTGAAAGTGTTTTAATTTCCTTACTTTAATTCCTTTTGGGGAACCTGAATCAGCAATTTGTTTGATCGCCTGTACTATATACTGCAAACAATTGTACTGCAGAATATAGGACAAATCATTGATCTCCTGTGAAGCCCAACTGCTGGCTGGTCATCATAGGAGCACCGTCAAGGTAGGATCAGGGCTGTGGAGTCGGAGTCGGTGCTCATTTTGGTGGAGTCGGAGTTGGAGTCGGTATAAAATGGACCGACTCCGACTCCTAAAATATATAATAAATTGGGTACAGTAGTTCAATGCAGAATGTGCTGAATATTTTTTCATAGGAATTTGGGAAAGTTATGAAATGTCCTATAAATGACTGTTCTATTCCTGATCTAAGGCTACATTCACACACAGCGTTTTTCCTGTGTTTTTTGAAGATACGTTTTTCAGCTGCAAAAGCAGATCATCTTTTTAAAAAACTGCATCACCTGAAAGGTTTTTGAGCTAATAGATAATGTTTTCAATAGCAAAAGCAGATTAGAAATCTGCTCTATCTATCCATATCTGTCTATCCATATCGTATCTGTACCAAAAAGAATGAAAACCGGGTAGTACACCAATATATATTCTGTTCTATCTAAATATCTTGTTTATTGGATCATAAAAATGATTAAATGTCTGAGGTTCACATTGTACTACAATAAATTTTTCACTTAAATATAAGCAATATGTGTAGGAGTCGTGGAGTCGGAGTTGGAGTCGGAGTCGGTGTAAGGGAAATTGAGGAGTCTGAGTCGCAGGTTTGGCTTACCGACTCCACAGCCCTGGGTAGGATTGAGTATGTTTCATACGGCCCCCATCTGCTGTGTATTTATGCTTAGAAACCACCCCTTGAATCGGAGGCACATTAGTGGTTATTGTATCAGTAATCTGCGCCTCCTGCTCTGATCAATGGGGTTTTCTGCATCCTCCAATACATTAGTGTTGTTACCTGGTATTGGCAAGTATGGCCACATTTTTTTCTTTGATATCATTATTGACATCGGCTTATGAGGAGTTACACTTCTAGGATCGACAAATATCCCAGGACTAGCAGTTACAGAAGGAGCTAGTGCTTCGGCACAGAAGCTGACGAATAGATCTGTCATGGAGCATTAATTGACATATGCTCATGTGCAATACGTCAGATAGCGCTAAAGGGTTAAGTATAGAATTCTCCTTTTAAAGTTAATTTGTCACCTATTTTTTCGACTATAAGTTGCGGCCACTGCCATCAGGGTTTTATCTACAGCATTCTGTAATGCTGTAGATAAGCCCCCGATGTAACCTAAAAGAGAAAAATGAGTTATATTATACTCACCCAGGGGAGGTCCGGGGACCCCTTGATAAAGCGACGTTGTGTGCCAGCGAAACGCGCGTCGGGGTGGACATATGGTTGGGAAACTTCCTCCTTGTTATTACTTAACTCCGGTAAGCCCGTTTGTTATTTGTGGTGGGGATTCTCTTTGCTTTTACAATTGGTTACATCATGGGCTTCTCTGTGGCGTTATTGGTAATGGGATTATTTATTGTCCCTTATACCTGACACTTATATTATGTGTAGGTCTTTTCCCCCTCTTTGTCTGTATTGTCTGGACTATATTGACCATTGTGATTTTTTGTGTGATTTTATATGTAAATTATTGAATAAAATTTGTACTGCTTTTTTACACATATCACCTGTCACTTCTTTCCTTTCTCCTGGTTTTCCATGTTTATTGGAGTTGGTGTAGTTCTTTAAATAGAGTGAATAACCACTGGGTGTGTTCCCCTCTTTTTTCTCTGGAACTATTATGCAGCTGGAAGTGTTATCATTAACTAATATAGAATGTACAGAGCTCATTATTGCAATACTCTAATATCTCTACTTTGCTTAGTTAATGTGTCTGGTTCTGATTTATTTTTCTTTGTCTTAATTTAGCAAAAGGCACTTTTAGAAGTGCTTCAGAGGAGACTCACAATACTGAAGGAAAAAGTGTCTTCTGAGCAGAACTTGGATAGCAGCCTGTAGAATTTGGTGAGTGATCGACGGGTACCTTCTAACTATGCTTGGGCTATGGTGACCTATTCTGGAGATGTGTTCTCAGACTTATTCAGATTGTCTTATTTACCAAGATGGTCTGTTCTTTGCACACCATACTCAGCAGATCAGGGATAATATTCAAAACTGTGGATAGGCTCTGATAGTTATAATAATAATAATACATTTTATTTTTATAGCGCCGACATATTCCGCAGCACTTTACATTTCAGAGGGGATTTGTACAGACAATAGACATTACAGCATAACAATAATCACATACAGTAGATTATAACAAATACCAAGAGGAGTGAGGGCCCTGCTCGCAAGCTTACAGTCTATGAGGAAAGAGGTAGACACGAAAGGTGGGTGGTAACAGTTGCCCTGATTGTATGGACCAGCCATAATGTTAAGTGTGTAACAGTACAGACAGAGGGCTAATGGATGCATAAAGCATGTGGGAACATGATGCTGGGAACCTGGTTATGGTAAAACTTTTGGCTCTGCCACACAGGGATAGGTTAGGTTAATGTGTTGAGGCGATAGGCCAGTCTGAATAAATGCGTTTTCAGGACACGCTTAAAATTGTGGGGATTGGGGACTAATCGTATTGACCTGGGAAGTGCATTCCAAAGAATTGGCGCGGCACGTGTAAAGTCTTGGAGACGGGAGTGGGAGGTTCTGACTATTGAGGATACTAACCTCAGGTCATCAGCAGAACGGAGGGCGCGGGTAGGGTGGTATACTGAAACAAGGGAGGAGATGTAGGGTGGTGCTGAGCCATGGAGGGCTTTGTGGGTGAGGGTAATAAGTTTATACTGAATTCTGGAGTGGATGGGTAGCCAGTGTAATGACTGGCACAAGGTAGAGGCATCGGTGTAACGATTGGTGAGGAATATGATCCTGGCTGCAGCGTTATATTCCTTATAAGAATTAAAGCGAAACAGTCACTTCAAGAAATGTTATTTGCCAGCAGATATAGGCTAATAGAGATGCAGGCTTTCCAGTAAGCCGATTTGTAGCCAGCTTACTGCAACAGTGGTGACAAGGAGAAACGTTATGTTATCACATCCACCACTCGTTTTCAGTCATAGCTGTGCTGCTGGGAGTGATTACAGTCAGCACCCACTATCTGTGAGCATGGGTATCACTCCCCTCACTTTGATTCACAGCCTTATCTGCACACATACACTGCAGAGCAGTCAGTAAAGTACAGGGGAGTGATTACACAGTATAGTGACTGTAAGTGCTCCCTGGAAACAAGTGGAAGCTTGATAAATCCTACTTCATATTCTCTGTCGCATTTGTTCCAATAAACCAGCTTCACAGGATTTAAAGGCGATCGGTCTGCAGATTAACCCTAGATCTGCAGTTAAATAACATTTCTCGAGGAAGCAGGTTCCCTTTAACCCCTTTACCCCCAAGGGTGGTTTGCATGTTAAAGCAAACCGGTCAGCAGTTTTGCCCGATATAAGATGCGGCCACGGCCTTTCAGGGCTTATCTACAGCATTCTATAATGCTGTAGATAAGCCCCCGGTTCGACCTGTAAGATAAGAAAAATAAGTTATTATACTCATCGGGGGAGGGGAGGGGTTGGGGTGGTGCGGTCCGGGTCCGATGGGTGTCGCAGGTCCGGGTCTGGCGCCTTCAATTTTCTTGCGATGCTGCCCTCCTTTTGCTTCATCGCTTTCCGGCATCGCGCTTCTGCGCAGGCGTACTTATCTGCCTTGTTGAGGGCACAGTAAAGTACTGCAGTGCGCTGGGAAAGAGAGACCGCCTTCCTTGGTGAGCATGATAAAACTTATTTTTCTTATCTTTCAGGCTGGACTGGGGGCTTATCTACAGCAGTATGGAATGCTGTATATAAGCCCTGAAAGGCAGTGGCCGTATCTTATATCAGCCAAAACTGCTGACAGATTCCCTTTAACCCCTTCCCGGCCAGCGACACAGCGTCTAAATCATGAAAGTCGGTGCCAATCCGACCAATGACGCATACTGTATTCTGTGTCATGACTTGATAGCCCCCTTGTGGGTGGGGTGACCGGGGTCAATAAAAGGATTCCCAATCCGCAGATACAGGGGGCTTTGTACTTCGCCCCCCGTGGCTACGATCGCTCTGATTGGTACCTCCTATGTCCCCGTGTCGCTCCTGGTGTCACTCTTCCCTCCTGCATGGGCACCACCATCTTCCAAAATGGCGGGCGCATGCGTAGTGTGCCCGTCAAATCTGCAAAGCTGCAGATTCCATTAATTTATTTTGATCAGTGTGATAATCTTTCACAGTGATAAAAAAAAAATAGTGAATCATCCCCCCCCCCTTATCACCACCCCCACAAATAATAAAATAAAGTAAATATTTTTATTTCTCTGTTAGGGTTAGAATTAGGGTTAGAATTAGGGTTAGGGTTGAAATTAGGGTTAAGATTAGGGTTAGGGGTGTGTTGGTTGGGATTAGGGTTAGACCTGTGGTTAGGGTTGGGATTAGGGTTAGGGATGTGTTGGGGATAGTGATTTGGTTAGGGGTGTGTTGGGGTTAAGGATGAGTTAGAATTGAGGGGTTACTGCTATTTAGGCACATCAGAGGGTCTCCAAACATGACTTGGCGCCACCACTGATTCCAGCCAATTTTGCGTTCAAAAAGTCAAACAGTGCTCTCTCCCTTCCAAGCTCTGCCATACGCCCAAACAGTGGTTTACTCCAACATATGGGGGGTATCAGCGTACTCAGGACAAACTGGACAACAACTTTTGGGGTCAAGTTTCTCCTGTTACCCTTGTGAAAATAAAAAATTGCGGGCTAAAATATTATTTTTTGAGGGGAAAAAAATGATTTTTTATTTTCACGGCTCTGTTTTAAACTTCTGTGAAGCACTTGGGGGTTCAAAGTGCTCACCGCACATCTAGATAAGTTCCTTGGGGTTTTTTTTTTTTCAAAATGCGGTCACTTGTGGGGGATAGGGCTAAGCAACAGCACATGTGAAAAAGACTTGGGTATACTAATAGATCACAGACTGAATATGAGTCAACAGTGTGACGCAGCAGCAAAAAGGGCAAATGCAATTCTAGGATGTATTAACAGAAGCATATAGTCTAGATCACATGAAGTCATTATTGCCCTCTACTCCTCTTTGGTCAGACCTCATCTGGAATACTGTGTCCAGTTTCGGGCGCCACATTTTAAAAAAGACGTCAACAAACAGTAGCAAGTTCAGAAAAGAGCGACCAGAATGGTGACCGGTCTGCAAACCCTGTCTTATGAGGAAAGGTTGCAGGATTTGGGAATGTTTAGCTTGCAAAAGAGAAAACTGAGAGGAGACTTAATAGCGGTCTACAAATATCTCAAGGGCTGTCACATTGTAGAAGGATCATCTTTATTCTCATCCGTCCTTAGTCAAACAGGCCAAGGTCACATGGACGGATCATGTCAGATGTCAGAAAGGAGTTAAACTTCTAAATGTTCATTGATGGTTTTGTATGTTGCTCAGACTGTACCTTTTATGTTATGATTTTATGTGACTATTCTTATATATGCAGTAATTTTCTGGTATTTGTTTAACTCCTAAAACATGATTTCAATTAAAGTTTATTTGTTAGCAGCAAGATTAAAACATTGTTTTACAGGAAAGGACAAGCACCCAGGATTTCTGGCATAGTTGTGGAAGACCATGTTAAATGTAAGAGCTGCGGACACATGACTTCAATAACTGCTATCAAGTCAAAGGAGCTATGATTGTGCGCTACCTGCTTTGGAAGTTTTATGAAAGCTTTTAGTTTTCATAAGAGCAAATAATACAGTTTGTTGTTGTTGAGGCAAATTGCTGGTGTTAGCAGTCCTGCACTGATGTTAATTTAAAATCTTTGTTGCTATAACAACTGAAATACAGAATTACTAGCACAGATGTGGACTGAGCTGTAATGGAGGAGCCATGTAATATGAAAAGTTAAAAAAAAAAAAAAAAGCAGTTTGTTACTATGCCTTTTTAGCTGATGGCTTGTACATTTATAGAACAAGCTAGGTTGTGTATCATAACAGCATTGGGCACAAATATATAATGAGCGTATTCATAATTCACCTTTAAAGGGAATCTGTCACCCCTTTGTTGAGATATCATATAATGATATCATTCAATTGTGTGTCACATAAAGATTCTCTTAGTACTTTTGCTTCCCCCTGACCCCACACCTTTCATGCATAAATACCTTTTTTATATCAGTTCAGATGTATGTAAATTGCTGCGGTCCGATGGGTGGGGCTTATTCGCCTGCTCTACCCCCCCCCCCCCTGTCTTTCGCTACGCATTTCTTCTTCCTGCGTTAACGTATTGTTTCAGCGCTTGCGCATTGCAAAGGCCTCCGGCGCTTGCGCAGTATGCTTTGCTAAACTGTGGGCAAAGCATATAATCGTTACTGCGCATGCGTCGGTATTTTTCCCTGCGTCTATGACCTGGAAGTCTTCATATGCATATGAAGCGCTGAAACAATACGTGAACGCAAGAAGAAGAAATGCGTAGCGCAAGACAGGGAGGGGGCGAGCAGGCGAATAAGCCCCGCCCATCGGACCGCGGCAATTTACATACATCTGAACCGATATAAAAAAGGTATTTATTCATGAAAGGTGCGGGGTCAGGGGGAAGCAAAAGTACGAAGAGAATCCTTATGTGACACACAATTGAATTATATCATATGATATCTCAAAAAAAGGGGTGACAGATTCCCTTTAAGTGTCACCAGCCTGATGCAGCAGTTGGAAGGTGAAGTTTATGCCCTATGTTTAGTGACAATATTTGTTTCTTCGAGCTGGTCCAAGCTGGTGTGTTTTAGTATCCAAATAGCAGCCTGAAGTTGCTGTGTGTCAGGTCCTAAGTATACATGTGGCCTGGACAGTCATGAGAGGTGTATGATCGACCCACTTCAAGGTTCTTTTGTGTTCTAATTGATCAGAACTTCTGCCCTGTGTTTGAATGGTTCTTTGTTTGGTTTGATTAAATAAAGATTTTTCTTGTTTGTTTTCCATTGTACCATATTTATTGTACATACATTTTCAATTATTTAACACTGTTCACATATTTTACTCATTAACTCAAACTCACGACTCCATACTATTAAATCATGAGCATGCCTTTCCCAAAGGCTTCTGAGTTTGGACATGACCACAACACATAAAGAAGCCTGGTGCTATTGACACTTGGGACATAGCAGGACTTGGTGCAGATCAATAGCAAATCTAAATTTTGGCAGTTTTGTACAACTAATGTATTAAATGTGTGATATCTTGTGAAGTTCACTCATGGACAGTTGTGATAATCTCTCTCTCATGTAATGTGTGTAATGTATTATATATATTTAACAATTCCCCCTTTTCAAGGTGGACTGGAACCCTGAAAATAGACAAATTCTTCAATAAGATCAACGGGATCTTCATTCTTATATTGCAATGTAATTTAAAGAAAGTCAATATCTAATTGTTATATGGACTCAAAAACAATGTGTGACACTAGTCACAACCCACGGTAAGGCCATGAATCAGCACAGTCAGGTGTTTCGGGGTTAATACCTAAAGATAATGTATTAAACCAAGGGAAAATACGAAGTCGCAAGTCAGGTCACATGCCAGGGTTAGAATGTCAGAGAAATAGCGGATAGGCAAAAGGGGCAATAACAAACAGGTAGTCTGAACACGGTCCAAAGGTCAGCAGCGGAATATCAGATGCAAAGGGGCAATAACAAACAGGTAGTCAGAACACCGTCCAAAGGTCAGCAGCAGCAGAAGATCAGAATTTAAAGCACAGGGCACAGGCGAACACACCAGAGAGCACAAGCTTAGAACAATCTAAATAAGCAGCGCAGTTACCAAGAACATGGAGAACTTGTGGAAATCTTTGCACCTTCCAGTCAGATAGGTCAACCGAGCTGTCAATCCAAGCACTGATAGCTCAGCATGCCCCAGCACAGAATAGGATGACACAGCTGTCCATCACTGCATCCCAGCCACTCTGAGCAGAGGAATCATGACACAATGTAAACAAATTCTATTATGCTATGACTTATCTACATAATTATACTTCTCAAACAAAGCTGATTTGCCAAATCTTATCTGCATCTTAAAGGTTTCTCATGTTTATTTGATGTCAGCTTGCTCAGTTGATTACTTTTTTGATAACTTTTTAGCATAAACAATCTCTAAATGAACTTTAAGAGTGTAGTTTCTAAAATGGTTTCACTTTCGAGAGTTTTTTATGGTGTTTTGACATCTTCAGGGCATTGCAAATGCAACATGGCATGAACTGGAGTGATTTCCCTTATGAACCCTACCATGTGTCCAAATAGTAATTTCTGACCACATATGGGGTATTGGGGTGTCCGTTGTCTTTTGATTTTGGAAAGATGAAAAAATTAGGCTAAATCAACATTTTAAAGAAGAAAAAAACATTTAATTCTTCATTTCTTTTAGTTTGCATTAATTTTTGTGAAGCATTTTAAAGGTTAACAAACTTTCTGGATGCGGTTTTGAACATGTTGAAACATGTAGTTGTTGAAATTGGGTTTTCGTTGCAGGGTTTCTGTAGAGGCCCCTCAAAGTCACCTCAAAAGTGGTTCCTAAAAATACGTTTTGTAAATTTAATAGAAAAAAATAACAGGACACCTCTTTGTTATTGTGGTATAACCTATTCTACAGATTACGCAACAGGCTCTCGTATACATAAAAGTGAAGTTGCCAGGATAAACCAATAATCTGATGTGTATGTGGGTCTCCCGATTCTCCTTTGACAGCTGAGGTTAGGGCAAAGAAAGATTATTATTTTTAGAGCACCATGGATTCCATGGTGCTGTACATAAGGGATCACATACAAGATACTAATATAAATTACAATAAACACACTAACAATGACAGACCGGTACAGAGGGGCGAGGTGTCTCCTTGGGGCTTACAGTCTGCAAAATCCTGCTTGCTTGAATTCCAATGGCTGATCCTTTTGTTCTCTCTGAGGAGTCTGACATTTTCTTTCTAATTCGAGAACAAATGAACCATCTTGGTCAAGTGCTCCTGCGTGAGACAGGAGAAATACGTGTCCATCAACCAAATTTATTGCTGACAGCTATCTAATGTGCGTGGGGGCTTTAACTTATTTTCACTGTACAAATCTTTTACCATCTATCCATAATACATACAGACTTTGTGAGGGCTCATACTGAGTGTAGGGGGGGTTATGTTGGGTGAGTATAAGCAATAAAATTGGAATTAAAACTTAACTTTTAAAAATACATAAACACAACAAAACACATACAGCTCTGGCAGAAATTGAGACCACTGCACAATTTTATAAAAATCAGCTTCTCTACATATCTGACAGCCATTCCAGTCCATTGTCATTTGAATTCCAACCAGAGTACACCTCATTCTACTTATTGTGCTTCTGATTAGGTGATCACCTGAACCAAATCTTATTTAATGAAGGAAAGTATAAATAACCCTGCTGTGGTGTTCACAATCCTCTTGCAATAGGACAAACTGGATGGCAAAACAAGTGCTGGTAATATGCCAAAAGTAATAGGAATACGAAAATAACTTTTAACCATGCCAAAAGAGTTAAGTCTTGAATGAGGAAAAGGGCTCAATTGTGGCTTTACTAGCAGAGAGATACAGTGAGCGTCATGTTGCCTCCATCCTTAAAATTTCTAAGACGGCAGTCCATTACAACAAGGGGGCGGAAGTGAAGGAGCTGGGTGACGCGCGCCCACCTCGGGTGCGCCCGTAGAGAGGTGAGTGCGCCGGGATTCGGGAGGAGGAGCAGTGGGAGCGGAGGGCACAGCAGCAGGCGGCGTGACAGGAGCAGTGGGAGCGGGGAGCGCGGCAGCAGGTGGCGTGACACGTCTTTTAGCGTATGACAGCTGCCAAACATAAAAACCCGTTATAAATAGTAAATCAAACCGATCGGGTAAACTGGCACTTTATAGAAAAGACACTTGAAAATAGGTATTAGACCTACCGGTAATGATGTTTCCAGGAGTCCATCCTGACAGCACTATGGAGGACGTCCTCCTCCTCCTTACAGGGACAGGAAAGCACACAAGAGGTTAAAAGGCCATGTCCCACCCCCTTTCCCTCAGTGATTTGACAAGTACCACAAGGTGGATGATGCTAGTAACGGTTTAATGAAACAGTCATATTACAGCATATGACATAACATAATACAACATAGTATAACATACCAGGGAGGGAACTACCCGTGCTGTCAGGATGGACTCCTGGAAACATCATTACCGGTAGGTCTAATACCTATTTTCCAGGACGTCCACCTGACAGCACTATGGAGAGTACCAAAGCACCTCCTCAGGGTGGGATTACTGCTTGGAGAACTTTTCTCCCGAATGCGGTTTGTTGGCCAGCTAACACATCTAGTTTGTAGTGTTTGCAGAATGTATTAAGACTAGCCCAGGTTGCCGCTCGACAAATTTGATCAACTGACGCCCCTGCCCGCTCGGCCCATGAGGCCGATACCGCCCTTGTAGAGTGGGCTTTTAAGGAATCAGGCGGGCTGGCGCCTTCAGCCTGGTAGGCGTCCGAGATTACTGAGGTAATCCAACGCGCTATGGACGCCTTAGAGGCCTTCTTCCCTTTATTCCTACCACCAAAGAGAACGAAGAGGTTCGGGTCGATACGCCAACTATTGGTGGCCTCTAGGTATTCTATAACTGCGCGCCTCACGTCTAGCGAGTGGAGCCGCCGCTCCTTCTCATTTCGGGGATTATCACAGAAAGAGGGTAACACTACCTCCTGGTTCAGGTTTCTTGTGGAGGCTACCTTCGGGGTAAATGCCGGGTCTAACCTAAGGATTATACTATCCTCTCTTATCTGGAGGTATGAATCCTTAGTGGATAGGGCCTGGATCTCCCCTATTCTTTTGGCCGTGGTAATGGCTACTAGAAAGGCCGTTTTACGAGTGAGAGCACGGATGGGTATCTTCTCACTAAGGGTGAAAGTGTCCGAGCAGAGGAACCGAAGTACCAGGCCCAGGTCCCATGGTGGGGTGAGCTGCCTAATCGTGGGACGCAGGCGTTGTGTGGCTTTTATAAACCTTATCACCCAGGGATGTGCAGCTAACTGATAATCAAAGAAGGCGCTCAAAGCTGAAACCTGGACTTTTAGAGTGCTGGGCTTGAGGCCTTTATTAAAGCCTGCCTGCAGGAACCCTAGTATGTTAGGGAGATCCGGGGTACCTGCCACGAGCTCGGACCTGCCACCCTCCAGACAGAATCTCCTCCATATCTTCCGATAGATTGCCGACGTCACCGGCTTCCTGCTGGCCTGTAGGGTGGATATGACCTGCTCCGACAATCCTTTTGCCTTCAGGATGTCCCTCTCAGGATCCAAGCCGATAGATGGAGTCTTGCTGGGTCCGGGTGGTGGATCGGGCCCTGGTGGATGATGTCCTTCCACAAGGGCAGCTCGACTGGATCTTCTACTGCCATGGCTCCCAGAAGGGAAAACCAGCTTCTCCTCGGCCAGTATGGCACTATCAATATCACTCTTGCGTGGTCCTCGCGTATCTTTCTGAGCACTGCCGGTATGAGGGCCAGTGGTGGGAACGCATAAGAGAGGGATTCTCCCCAAGTCTGACTCAGGGCGTCTACGCCCTCTGGATGGTCCATCGGATTTAAGGAGTAGAATCTGGGAACCTTCGCGTTCTTGCGGCTTGCGAAGAGATCTATACTGGGGTTCCCCCAGCGCTGACAAAGCTGGTTGAAGATCTCTATGTTCAGTTCCCACTCTGTCGGGTGGATCTGTTGTCTGCTCAGGTAGTCCGCCACTTCGTTTTGGGAACCTTCTAGATGTACCGCGGTCACGGATCGAACTGTCCGTTCTGCCCACGTGAATATCTTTTCCGCCAGTGCCTGAAGTGGTTGATGTCTGGTTCCTCCTTGGTGTTTCAGGAATGCCACTGTCGTCGTATTGTCGGATAAAATGCGGACATGACGACTCTTTAGTACCGACCGGTTTCTCCGCAACGCTTCCCAGACCGCGAAGAGTTCCTTGAAATTGGAGGATCTGGCCTTGATGCTTGCTGGCCACTTCCCCTGGAAGATCTTCCCTTCTATGTGGGCTCCCCATCCCCACGCACTTGCGTCTGTGGTGACTACTACGTATGGAGAGGTTGTCCAATGCACGCCCACCTGAAGATTCCTGGCCTGTAACCACCAGCGAAGGGAATCCTTTACTCGTCCTGAGAGTCTTAGGGGTTTGTCTAGCGACGCCTGACTCCTGTCCCACCTTGCGAGAATTTCTCTTTGTAACAACCGCGAGTGGAATTGGGCCCAACGGACACACTGGATGCAGGCTGTCATAAGGCCCAGGACCTCCATTGCTTCCCTTATGGAGCATTGACGCTTCAACAGACCTCTGGTTCTGGCCTGAATGGACTTCTGCTTCTGCTCGGGTAGCCAGGATATTCTGTCGGCTGAGTCTAGGAGGACTCCCAGGAATACCTTTCTGGTGTTTGGAGTGAGGTCCGACTTCTCCCAGTTGATCACCCAGCCCAGGAACTCCAACACAGTAGTTGTTCGAATCCTGTCTCGGATGAGCGCTTCCTTGGATCTTGCCACCAGTAGGAAGTCGTCCAGGTACGGCACAATCACAATACCCTGATCTCTCAGGTAGGCCACCACCTCTACCACCAGCTTTGTAAAGATCCTGGGAGCTGAGGCCAGCCCGAATGGAAGACCCTGAAACTGAAAATGGCAGGTCCGGGCTGGTGAACTGATCGCAAACCTTAGTAGGCTTTGGGATGAGGGATGAATAGGAACCTGATAATATGCCTTTTTTAGGTCTAGGGTGCACATAACTGCGTCCCTGTCTATCAGAGGAATTGCGGATCGGATTGACTCCATCCGGAACCTCCTGTATCTGACCCAAGCATTTAGTGGCTTCAGGTTTATGATGGTGCGGGCCTCTCCGGATTTTTTTGTAATTACAAACAGGGAAGAGTAGTGACCTTTCCCTCTTTCTGATGGTGAAACTGGTATTATGACCCCTGAGTCTAGCATGTCCTGAAGATCCGACCACATTGCGGAGTCCTCCTGGACGACAGTGGGGGCAATATATCTGTCGGGGGGAGGAGAATAGAGCTCTATCCTGTAACCCTCTCTGATGGTTCTGAGAACCCACTGATTGTTGGTGACTCGCGACCAGTTTGCTGCAAAGTGGCGAAGTCTCCCCCCAATGCCTATGGCGTCATTGTCTCCTCGACCTAGATGTCGATGCAAATGGGGGATCTCTGCTCTTCCCACTTTGGCTGAAGGAGCCTCTGTAGGAGCTTCTATTAGACCTCGCCCGGCCCCTAAACTCTGACTGTCCTCTGAAGAAGGAGCCTCTCCGAAAGGACTGGGACCGTCTGGGCTTTTCTTCCGGGAATCCCTTATTCTTATCAGACACCAGCTCAAGGATATTATCCAGGGCTGGACCAAACACCCTCAGACCCGAGAAAGGGATGGCACATAACTTGGCCTTAGAAGGGTTATCTCCCGACCAGGATCTAAGCCAGACTGCTCGCCGGGCCGCATTAGAGAGGGAGCTGTTTCTGGCCGCAAACCTAACTGATTCCGCCGACGTATCCGACAGGAACGCCGTGGCTGATTTCAAAAGAGGAAGAGATGCTAGAATCTCTGACCTCGGGGTCTTGTTGGTTAGGTTTTCCTCCAACTGCCCCAACCACAGGAACATAGACCTGGCCACCGAGGTGGCTGCTATGTTGGCTCTAATCAGGGCCGCCGACGTCTCCCATGTTCTTTTTAACAAAACGTCCGCCTTTCTATCCATTGGGTCTCGAAGACCGGACGAGTCCTCGGCTGGGATAGCCGATTTCTTCGTAACCTTGGCAACCGGGACGTCGATCTTAGGGACCTCTTCCCACGCCCGAGTTTCCTCGGGATCGAAGGGCAGTCTATTTTTAAAGTTTCGGGAGAGTGTCAACCGACGCTCTGCTTCCTTCCACTCCTCCTGGATCATTGCCTTGATGTGCTCGCTCACAGGGAACACCACCTGTTTGCGGGACACCAGTCCTCCAAACATTAAGTCCTGTCTGGACTGTGGCTTAGGGACTTCTTCCATCTGCATGGTATTTCTGACCGCGTGTACCAGCTCGTCCGTATCCTCCAGTCTGAACAGGTACTTTCTGTTCTGTTCCTGACTATCCCCCAGGATCTCGCCTTCTTCCTCCTGATCTGAGTTCCGGAAATCGGATTCCTCGCTAGGGCTCGCCTCTGATACTGGGACTGGTTCCCACCTCGGACGCTTGCGACCTGGCCCAGGGCTGGGGGATCGACGGGACGTAGAGGCCTGAATCTCTTCCCTTATCAGCGACCTCATTTCGGAAAGCAGAGATGGCTGTTCCTCGCCTATGACCCTGGAGGTACAGGGACCGCATAGGGTCTTGCTATAGGTGTCTGGCAGCTTTACTCTGCACACTGGACATCTGAATGATTTGGCGGTAGCTTTCGCCGGGTCCTTTCCCGAGGGGGACTCAGCCGGGGTTCCCTTTTCCTAATAATATAAGGGGCACCTCATCCGATCTGGGCTGTGGGGAGGGTGGTCTGCGCTATGCGCACTTACCCCTCCACCAGATGCAGTGTTGCCTTCCATCCCCTGGCGTCCTGATGCAGTCACACAGCCTGGAACCGCCTGTGACGACTCTGGAGAAGGCTTTGGTCCAGGAGCGCGCGCGCCCTGGATTTGAAACCGGCGTCTGACGTCACCGGATGTGACGCTGGTAAGCCGCGCCTCCACTTCCTGCCGGGCATCTGCGCGCGACCCCTCCAGCTTCCACTGCCCAGCGTCAGCGTCGTTCTGCGGGCTCGGCCCGCCGCCCCGCTTCTGTCGGTGCCCGCATGGCCAGCCGCCTGCGGGGAGCCGACCCGTCCTGGAGCCGAGAGCCCCCCCACCGGGAGGAACGGCTCCCTCCAGGAGCGCCGTCCTGCTCCTGGCCTTTGGAACCGAGGGACTCCCCACCGGGAAGTTTCGGCTCCGGGACCTCTTGACAGGGGAAGGATTGGACCGGCCGCACGATCGCCTGGGTCCCTCCGGTAAGCTCTCGCGTGTCCCTCCGTGCAGGGACAGGAAAAACACTGAGGGAAAGGGGGTGGGACATGGCCTTTTAACCTCTCGTGTGCTTTCCTGTCCCTGTAAGGAGGAGGAGGACGTCCTCCATAGTGCTGTCAGGTGGACGTCCTGGAAAAGTTTGGTTTTCCCAACAATTTTGTTAAAGCCATATTTTCCTTATACTCAGACCCGTCTGCTAAGATAAAAATCAATGGGATATATTCTCAGTCTTTTGATATTAGGAACGGTACTCAACAGGGCTGCCCCTTCTCACCCACTCTTTTTATATTCGTAATAGATACATTAATACAAGCAATTCGTCAAAACCCAGACATCATGGGATTAAAAGTTTAACACACTGAGCAGAAATGCGCAGCCTTTGCTGGTGACTTGCTTATACTTATTACTAACCCCAAAGTAGCTTTGCAACACTTAATTGAGCTATTCAACAATTTCAGCGAATTGTCTGATTTCAGAATCAACTGGGACAAATCGGAGGCATTAAATATATCAGCTCCGGAAGAGGACTTCCTCTTCCTTAAAAGCAAGACACTGTTCAAGTGGCCGACACATCACATTAAATATTTAGGAATTTTCCTCACCAAGAATCCCTCAGATCTATACAAAGAAAATTTTGAAAAACTGATCAATGCAATCGAGGTACAACTAAAGTCTTTTGATCACCCATACCTCTCCTGGTTGGGTAGGATAAACATAATAAAAACATACATCACACCTAAGTTAATATACACAATGTCTATGGTGCCTATTCCACTCCCTAAAATTTTCTTTTCATCTCTCAGGAGAGCTATCTCACAATATGTCTGGAAGTTCAAAAAATCAAGACTTTCCCAAAGATTTCTTACTCTCCCGACCTTATATGGGGAATTAAACCTTCCAGACTTCATCTCCTACCACAAAGTCATTCACATCAATAGGTGGCTGGGGCTCGCGAATCCCCGAATCATAATAACCTGGAACTACTCCTCCTTGGGAAAAATACACACCAGTATATCTGGAATGATGTACCTCCCCCTGCCCATTTAAAAATGGACCCAATTACCCTAACCACTTTAAAAATTAAAGCCAACCTAAGTAAAACTTGTACGACATCTGAAGGGTTACCCGCACCAACACCCACTAGTATTATACCCTACCTTCTAAACCCCAATTAAGATGACATTTTTGATATGTGGTGCCGTCTCCCTACTCAACCCATTTCTCAGCTAGATTTAGGAAAGGTTTCTTTATCAGATATTTGGCTCGAGGGCACAGCATGTTCCCGAAGAACTTCATACAAGTGGCACATGCATCTGAAATCTTATCAAAATTTAATGCTAAGTACACTAAGATCAGAGACTGGTCCTGGATAGATGTGCTCTTGAAACTACCCATGCCTACCCCGGGGTTGCTCTCCATAATATACAAAAATATTGTTTCCTCTTCTAGTCCATTGAAACCAGTTTGCTTTCTGTTAGGAACGGCTGAACACACTAAATAAAAATAATAATAAAGTGTGTTCTCCGCTCGGGGTCCACTGTGCAGTAGATGTTACAACCGCTGCCGAGTAATGGCAGACGAGCAATATGGCGATATAATGTGCACGGGTTCAACTTCACCCGAAGTGCGCAGAGTGGGTTCTGTTCACACACAGAGGCGCCGCAACAAAAACATACAAAAAGGCTGAGCATGTTAGAGTCACAGGCCTCAGGTAAATGCACACACTGTATAAGGTCACAGGAGCAGGAACTAAGACAGAGGGGCTGCAGCCGTCTAGACCTACCGTGTGTGCGGCGTCGCTACTGCGAACGCCAAGAAGGGCTGCAACCGCAGCGTGGCGCAGGACACTGCCGCTGGACGACACAGCTACAAAGCAGGCACTATGTCGGACGCTAGCGCAGAGGTGCGGTGTGCACAGTGGCCTAAGGCTTGCCACAGACTGGCGCAGACTACTGTACTAATTCCCTAACCACATGCGTAATATCAGTGGGAAGGGGTTTCATAATAAGTCAGTCACCAGAATCATACATCCGTCACTATTCACACATAGCAGTATAGTCTATAGTAGCGCATGGCGAATGGCCATGTGCGCTTTTTATAGCAGCCGGGACCTTCCGGAAGCTTCCAGATCTCCGAGATGGACCAATGAGATCTGGAGCAGGACCTGAGCACATGACTCCCGATCTCCAATGGGAAACCATCTCATGAGCATGCTCAGTAGGAGGACAGAGAGACTTAGCCCCTGGAGAGATTTGCTGCAAGGCAATCTCTGCGGTAGATAAAGAGCAAGAGACCGCAGAATGTAAGGGTCTGGATTCCTGCAGAGCAGATGCAGGAACATGACTGACTCCTAACATTACTCCTAACTCCTAACATTACCCCCTTCCTAGGGCCCCCTCCTCTCTGAGCCTTCCAATCCACCACCCTATGCCCATCAGAGGCATAGACCTCAGACTCGTCCGAAGGCAAGTATGATGTCCCGGTGGGTGACACGGAAAACCGGGACACGTGGAAGGTATCAGAGGCAGCAAGATCACCAGGTTTAAGAAGGGACATGTGGGAGACAACGGGAGCCGCAAAACCGCCGGAGCATAAGTTGAAGTGGGACACCGCGGAGTGTCGGCGAACGTCTCCACTCTCTGTTTAAGGAAGCTTACCCGAGCACACGAGGCGCATTCCTGAATATATTTCTTAATGTCCCGAGCCCTGTGCGGCCACCAATACGACCCTGACAGGATTTTTGTGGTCTGCATGTAGCCACAGTGACCACCCACCCTGGACACGTGTGCCCATGCGAGGACCTTCGGCCGAAGGTGAGGGGGGACAAAGGTCTTGCCTGGCGGCACAGAGTTTGGCCATTGCGGGGCCCCGTTATCCTGGTGAACAGAGTGCTGACAGTGGAAGCCGCAAGTGGAACTTAGTGTCGGACGCGCCTCGAGATTGGCACGAGACACCTCCATGGGCTCTGGGAGTGAACACTCTGGCTCGGGTGATTCCAGAGGTTCAAAGAGGTTGGGAGCCGGAGTAACCTTCCGTCTGGATTGAGCACGCTCCAGCCTGCGCTCCGAAAAACGGAGATCAATGTGGGTGGCAATGGCAATCAGCTCCTCCAGACTTGCAGGAACCTCTCTGGTAGATAGAGCATCCTTAACATGCTCAGCTAAACCTCTCCAAAACACAGGGATAAGGGCTTTGTCAGACCACTCCAGCTCAGAAGCCAGTGTCCGAAAACGAACAGCATACTGATTAACCGAGAGGGATCCCTTAGTCAAAGCCAGTAGCTGTAGAGAGGTGTCGTGTGTGACCCGTGGTCCCAGGAAGACCTACTTAATAGCTGTTAAAAACTGAGCAGCGGTCCCAACCTCTGGGTCACCACGCTCCCATAGTGGCGTAGCCCACTCCAACGCCTTGCCCGACAGAAGGGAAATAAACCCCACCTTGGCCCGCTCCGTAGGGAATCGCACAGCCAGTAACTCCAGCTGGATAGAGCACTGGCTGACGAAACCCCTACAGGAGGCGCTATCGCCAGAAAATTTATCGGGCAACAGGAGGCGGGTAACTGTCGGCGCGTGGGAGGACATGGACATACGAGAAACCGCCTCTGCGATCGCCTGTACAGCAGCCTCCGAAGACTTCGCCGCTGCGATAACACTCTCAAGAGTAGCCAACCGGCCCTCTAGCTGGCGAATGCACTGAAGGAGTTGCTGCTGATCTGCCATCACTAGCCAGACCCTGGCGCTAGTATAATGTTAGGAACAGCAGAACGCACTAAATAAAAAGAATAATAAAGTGCGTTCGCCGCTCGGGGTCCACTGTGCAGTAGGTGTTACAACCGCTGCTGAGTAATGGCAGACAAGAAATAGGGCAATATAATGCGCACGGGTTCAACTTCACCCGAAGTGCGCAGAGTGGGTTCTGTTCACACACAGAGGCGCCGCAACAAAAACATGCAAAAAGGCTGAGCCTGTTAGAGTCACAGGCCTCAGGTAAATGCACACACTGTATAAGGTCACAGGAGCAGGAACTAAGCCAGAGGGCCTGCAGCCGTTTCGACCTACCGTGTGTGCGGCGTCGCTACTGCGAATGCCAAGAAGGGCTGCAACTGCAGCGCGGCGCAGGACACTGCCGCTGGACGACACAGCTACAAAGCAGGCACTATGTCGGACGCTAGCGCAGAGGTGCGGTGTGCACAGTGGCCTAAGTCTTGCCACAGACTGGCGCAGACTACTGAACTAATTCCCTAACCACATGCGTAATATCAGAGGGAAGGGGTTTCATAATAAGTCAGTCACCAGAATCATACATCCATCACCATTCACAGATCGCAGTATAGTTTATACTAGCGCATGGCGGAATGGCCATGCGCGCTTTTTATAGCAGCCGGGACCTTCCGGAAGCTTCCAGATCTCCGAGATGGACCAATGAGATCTGGAGCAGGACCTGAGCACATGACTCCCGATCTCCAATGGGAAACCATCTCATGAGCATGCTCAGTAGGAGGACAGAGGGACTTAGCCCCTGGAGAGATTTGCTGCAAGGCAATCTCCTCTGCGGTAGATAAAGAGCAAAAGACCGCAGAATGTAAGGGTCTGGATTCCTCCAGAGCAGACGCAGGAACCTGACTCCTAACACTTTCATGGGAGAAAGAATTAGGAATTACATTATCAGACTCTGAAGTACATAAGGTTCTGGCCAACTCAAAAGGGTTTTCCAGATGCACCTTACTACAGGAAAACTCCTGCAAAATCCTCACGAGATGGTATAGGACACCTGAGTTTCTGCATCATCTAGGATTAATTGATTCTAAATTATGTTGGAGGTGCGGCTCGGGATTGGGCAACATGTCACACATCTTCTGGACCTGCCCCCTCCTAAAAGATTTTTGGTCAGGGGTCAACAATACACTCATGGATCTGAAGTTGATATCTAGAAACCTCTCTCCTAAGGAAGTACTTCTTTCTTGCCCCACTTCAGATTGCAGGCTAACAAAACATGGCCCTCTGGCCCTAATGTTGAGCGCAGCTAAACACTTAATCTCATCACACTGGAAGACTACATCTCCACCTCCCCTCCCCGAATGGTTTGAAAAAATCAAACTAATTTACAGAATGGAGGAACTTTCTAGTTGGGAAACCCACTCACACTCCCTCTTCTTAAAAGCTTGGACCTCCTGGAAGCAAAAATTTGCCTCTACTTAGTCTTCAAGAGTCCCGGGTTCCTCCAGCATCCTCCCCTCATAAGCATAAGCGACATCCCTACAACAGGTCTTTGCCCCTCTGTTTGTGGATATTATCTACCTTCATACCTCATATCTCTTATCTACAATCATAGCACCTCATAAGAATCCTTCGGTCTTCTACCAATATGACAAACATTCTTTTTCCTTTGAATCTCTCTACCCCAATGCATAGTATTTAACATTGCTAAATTCGTTATATTTTTGTTGTAACTCATGGTTCGACTCTGTTTGTTGAACTTATTTCTCTTGAATTATACGTCTTATTCTACTGTCAATTGCTAATCTGAAAATGTACTTCTCAGCTGTACTGCCGCTATTATTTTTCTTCAATAAAGAAATAAATTACAAAATAAATAGTAAATCAAACCCCCCTTTGTCACCCCCTTAGTTAGAATTGGGGGTTTCCACTGTTTGGGCACATCAGGAGCTCTCCAAATGCAGCATGGCACCTGATCTCAATTCCAGCCAATTCTGCTTTGAAAAAGTCAAATGGTGCTCCTTCCCTTCCAAGCTCTGCCATGCGCCAAAACAGAGGTTTACCCCCACATGTGGGGTATCAGCCTACTCAGGACAAATTGCACAACACCTTTTGGGGTCCAATTTCTCCTGTTACCCTTGGGAAAATAAAAAAATTGGGGACTAAAAGATCATGTTTTCTCTTGGAAAAATAAGAATTGGGGGTGAAAAGATCATTTTTGTGGAAAAAATATGATTTTTTAATTTTACGGCTGTACGTTATAAACTTATGTGAAGTCCAAGGGGGTTCAAAGTTCTCACCACACATCTAGATAAGTTCCTTGGGGGGTCTAATTTCCAAAATGGTGTCATTTGTGGGGGGTTTCCACTGTTTAAGCACATCAGGGGTTCTCCAAATGTGATATGGCATCAAGCCAATTCTGCATTGAAAAATCAAACAGTGCTCCTTCCCTTCCAAGCTCTGCCATTCACCAAAACAGTGGTTTACCCCCACATATGGGGTATCAGCCTACTCAGGACAAATTGCACAACTTTTGGTGTCCAATTTCTCCTGTTACCCTTGGGAACATAATAAATTAGGGGCAAAAATATCATTTTTGTGGAAAAAAATGATTTTTTTTTTATTTGTATGGCTCTACGTTATAAACTTCTGTGAAGCACTTGGGGGTTCAGAGTGCTCACCACACATCTAGATAAGTTCCCTGGGGGTCTAATTTCCAAAATGGGGTCACTTGTGGGGGTTTCCACAGTTTAGGTACATCAGGGGCTCTCTAAATGTGACATGACACCCACAGATCATTCCATCAAAGTCTGCATTACAAATCATCACTACTTCTCTTCTGAGCCTCGATGTGTGCCCATACAGTAGTTTTCTCCCACATATGGGGTATCAGCCTACTCAGGACAAATTGCACAACAACTTTTCAGGTCCATTTTCTCCTGTTACCCTTGGAAAAACAAAAAAATTGGGGACTAAAAGATCATGTTTGTGGAGAAAATATGATATTTTAATTTTCACGCCTGGGCGTTACAAACTTCTGTGAAGCACTTGGGGCTTCAAAGTGCTCACCACACATGTAGACAAGTTCCTTGGGGGGGTCTAGTTTCCAAAATGGGGTCACTTGTGGGGGGTTTCCACTGTTCAGGCACATCAGGGGCTCTCCAAACTCGATAAGGCGCCCGATGTCAAATCCAGCCAATTTTGCGTAAAACGGTGCTCCTTCCGAGCTCTGCCATGCACCCAAACAGTGGTTTACCCCCGCATATAAGGTATCAGTGTACTCAAGGCAAATTGCACAATAAATTTTGGGGACCTGTTATCCTTGGAAAAATTAAAATTGGGAGTGAAAAGATCATTTTTTTATTGTACGGCTGTACGTTATAAACTTCTGTGAAGCCCTTGGGGGTTCAAAGTTCTCACCACATATCTACATAAGTCCTTGGGGAGGTCTAATTTCCAAAATGGGGTCACTTGTGTGGGGTTTCCACTGTTTAGGCACATCAGGGGCTCTCCAAACATGGCGCCCGTTCTGAATTCCAGCCAATTTTGCGTTGAAAGAGTCAAACGGCGCTCGTTCCCTTCCAAGCACTGCCATGCGCCAAAACAGTGGTTCCCTCCCACATATCAAGTATCAGCGTATTCTGGACAAATTGCACAATAACTTTTGCAATCCAATTTCTCCTGTTACCCTTGGTAAAATAAAAAAAATTGACCTGAAGTAATTTTTTTGTAACAAAAAGGTAAATGTTCATTTTTTTAAAAAAACATTGAAAAAATTCCTGTGAAACACCTGAAGGGTTAATAAACTTCTTGAATGTGATTTTGAGCACCTTGAGGGGTGCAGTTTTTAGAATGGTGTTGTCATGGTCACGTGTGTCTGGACGCAGCGAGTACCGCAAGGCGAACCCATATGACACACGTGACCCTGGATACATCGCCTCCAGTGGGGCGAATTTAAATAATAAACACGTGCAGCTGGATACACCGCTCCAACTGGCGAATTTAGACATTACACGTATATACAAGTCTGGAAACCCCGCCTCCAGTAAGGCGAATTTAAACAATAAGGGAAACCTGGGAAACATTAACAATGGTGGGTCCTGCGATAGGGAATAGGGAAATGGAGACCTCCTGAGCTCCCCTGAGTCAGTGTCCCTGCACTCCTAACGTTCCCTATGCCGGTTCCGCACCGGGCGCGCACAGGAACCTAAAAACCCTAGCTTGCCCTGACCTAAACCTTCACTAGGGAATTGGTCGGTGCGGAAACTAATCCCACCACTGCACTAAAACACACGAGGAAAGATGACAAAACAGGGGAAACACCACTTAGCTTTGCTCTGTTGCGTACACTCCTAGCAACAGAGCCCACCACCTGCGTGCATCTTCTCCTCCACCCGGATCCATCACCATAACTGGATCCTTCACCATAGTGCAGCCTTGGAGCAGAGTCCACCACCAATTGCAGAAGTCCAGCAACAGAGTCCCAAAGATGAGTTCAGCTCCTGCCCAAAAAGTCAAGCATGCTTGAGTCCAGCTCTCAGCAACCAAGTCCCGCATGCTGAGTGCAACTCTCTCCATAGTCACCACTCCACCAAGCCATGCAAGCACTTCCTGCCAACACCATAAACTGTGACTCCACCATGCCATGCCAGCCCTTCTTGCAGACCACATAGCTGCCACTCGTCCCCTCTGGCTGGGCTGCGCAGGACTCATGTTCAGCTCCTTCCTCACCCCAGGCTTACTTGCCAAATGAACACACAATATCACCAACCGTGAACAAACACACCTGAACTCTTTTATAGAGCCTCACACCTGATTTGTAATTAAGTGCACATTAAACCAAAGAAACTAAAGTGCACTACAGCTCACCACCAAAGGGGCAAATTAGAATGAACGACACCACATGTAATAATTCTAATGGCCACCGGGGGCAAATCAACCCACTTTGGCACAAAGCCAAAGGAAAAAAAGTTCAATTTGTCCATTTAACTTGTCAGATCCAGCCTGGATCATGACATGTGTCACTTTTGGGTATTTTCTATCATATAGACCCCTCAAAGTGACTTCATATCTGATGTGGTCCCTAAAAATAAAATGTTGCTGTAAAAGTGACAAATTTCTGGTCAACTTTTATCTTCCTAAGAAAAAAAAAAAATGTTGGTTCCAAAATTGTGCTGATGTAAAGTAAACATGTGGGAAATGTTACTTATTAAGTTTTTTGTGTGCCATATCTCTGTGATTTAAGGGCATAAAAATTCAAAGCTGTAAAATTGCGAAATTTTCTAAATTTTCGCCACATTTCTGTTTTTTTCTCACAAATAAACGCAAGTTATATGAATGAAATTTTACCACTAACATGAAGTACAATATGTCACAAGAAAAAATTGTCAAAATCACCGGGATCCATGGAAGCGTTCCAGAGTTATGACCTCATAAAGGGAGAGTGGTCAGAATTGTAAAAATTGGCCCGGTCACTAACGGGCAAACCACCCTTGGGAGTAAAGGGGTTAAAAAAGGGCCACCTGATTCTCACATGATTCTTCACAGATTGATTTGAACAATCAATTAATTATTCTAATACACAGACTCAAAAACATGCAGATCATGAATGCTGAGTCTGTTGGTTTTCTTAGAATCTACTGCACAATGGGTAAATTGTTTGACATGTGGTAATATAATTTATACCAAAAACAGTGATTACTCTTTATTCATATAGAACTGCTATTATTTTGAACACTATATGTTTCAATCTGGGAAATTGCAGCAGACAATTATTGGCACCTCCTTGTATGTAGCACTTTTTTCATTGTGAATTTTGCACATAATCTGTCTATTACATCAAGCATTTTATTATAATTTTTGCTATCTAGCAAACAATAAGTTTTTGATTACATGAGTTTTATGGTGTTTTCCTGTCCTATTTTCTGATATGGTTTCTGGTCTGTGTATTATCATGGCATTTTGTGCATATTCCCTTGTTTATTTTATGCATTGAGAAAATAATAAATTTTGAAGAAATGTTATTATCATGCTTTTTGCCTCTTTTTCTGCCATTTACTAATGGTAGTTATATATAGTATGACAAGTCACATAACCTGTTTTGATTTAGCCAAGAAATCAAAAAAGGTAATGATCCCACAAAGGTAATAGATAAGTTTTAATCCCGTATTTTGCTTATACTTAACTTTTAACAATTAATTAAGAATATATAAACACAACAAAACATATAATCAGAAACTCTAAAAGACCTGCCCTACAAACTACCAGGTCAAATAAAGCATCAATTGTCTGTAATTGGCTACTTATGCGATTACAACTGACATATAGTGACAGGATGATGTGAATCCGTGATAGATCAGTAAGAAATATGTAAATTGGAATGATCTCACCCAGTTCAGGTACAAAATAGGATCTCTGGAATCAATTTTCAAACACTCATGTAGAGCTGTTGGCATCCAGCCGCTGTACAGACGTCCATATCATAGGAAGAAAATATTAGTGCCAGTTCAAAAAAGGTTTCCGCCTCCCAACGCATTTCATCCCGCCTGGGATACATCAGGAGATATAGCAGCCAGAGTGGAGGATTCAGCCATATTAGGCAATTATTATTATTATACATTTATATAACGCCATTTATTCCATGCCGCTTTACATGTGAAAAGGGGAAATATAGACAAGTACAATAAACATGTGCAAGACATGGGACACACAAGTACAGAAGGAGAGAGGCCCTGCTTGCGAGGGCTCATAGTCTACAGGGATGGGTGAGGATACACTAGAAGAGGGTAGAGCTAGTTGTCCGGTGGCTCAGTAGACTTAGGATCATTGCAGGCTGTAGGCTTGTCCGAACAGGTGGGTCTTCAGGTTCTTTTTGAAGGTTTCCGTTGTTGGTGAGAGTCTGAGGTGTTGCGGCAGAGATTCCAGAGTATGGGGGAAGCACGGGAGAAGTCTTATATGCGGTTGTGGGAAGAAGAGATGAGGGGGGAGTAGAGGAGATCTTGAGAGGATCAAAGGTTGCGTGCGGGTAGGTACAGGGAGACCATGTCACAGATGTATGGAGGAGACAGGTTGTGGATGGCTTTGTATGTCATGGTTAGGGTTTTGAACTGGAGCCTCTGGGTAATGGGAAGCCAGTGAAGGACCTGGCATAGGTGGGAGGCTAGGGAATAGCGGGCAGACAGGTGGATTAGTCGGGCAGCAGAGAGTAGGATGGACTGGAGTTGTACCAGAGTGATGGAGGGGAGGCCAGAGAGTAGGAGGTTGCAGTAGTCGAGGCGGGAGATAAGGGCGTGCACTAGTGTTTTTGTGGTTTCATGGTTGAGAAATGCGCGGATCCGGGAAATATTTTTGAGTTTGAGGTGGCAGGAGGAGTCGAGGCAATGTAAAAAGCCTCCTGTGGGGTGTATGTCCTAGAATAGATTCATATAAATAGGGATTCAAACTCCCAAGAAATACAAATGCTGCCGGTCACATGTCATGCGGGCATCCAATAGATGCACTGTAATATGTGGTAAAGCCACCTCCCTACCAACCAATGCTGATGAGAGCGTTAACCCACATGTCATATCTAGTGAGCCGGCAAAATTAAGACTCATTGGTGATTCTGATGGAAATCAAAAACGATGGACCGCACGCGCTACTTTTGGTGCACGACACTGCTTCTGGTGTGCGAGAACACTGGGAGCCCACCAACAGCCGTGGACCGCACACATCACTTCTAGTGTGCGGTATGTATCAATGGCAAACTGTATTGTCATAGTGACCGGAAGAGATAGACAAAAATAACAATTGTGTCTAATAGTAATCCAGAGTTACTGTGTGCAAATTCATAATGTACAGTACACAGGGTGTAGAATAATTAACCAGGGCTGTGGAGTCGGTAATCCAAATCTCCGACTCTTCCATGACACCGACTCAGACTCCACCAAAATTAGCTCCTGCTTTGTGCGAGATTTGAGCACGTTGTGTATTTGGAAGCCCAGATACTGGATCGAAATATGCAGCTGGCAACACTGAGGTCCATAGACAATATCGAAAGGAGTCTTCTGCTCACTGAGCAGATGCCCAATGGGATAGATGAGGATGGGATGCTAGGTTGGAGCTGCAGGATAGTGAAGCAGCCAGCTGGGTGACAGTTAGAAGCTGGGGTAGAGGGAAAAGCGCCAGGGAGGCTAGTCCTGATCTGGCACACCCCAATAAGTTTGCTAAGTTGGCAGATGAGGGGAGTGTCAGTGCAGGAGTAGCACTGCTGCAGCAAGGCATGTCCTCTGAAAGCCGGAGGTGCTGTGCTGGAGGAGAAAATGGCTAGAAGGTTGGAGGAGTGTTTAAACTAGGAACGGGGGGGTATTCCTTTTATAGGAGGGGAAGACAGTGCAGATAGAGACCTGGGCACAAATAATTAAAGTGGGGGTGGGGGTGGCATGGGGGATGGGGTTAGAACAGTTAATAATTTAAGAAAGAATAGAGGTACAGAGAGATACATAAAGTGCATGTATACTAATGCCAGAAGCCTCGCCAACAAAATGGAGGAATTAGAGTTAATTTTGTTGGAACATAATTATGACATGGCGGGGATATCTGAGACATGGCTGGACGAGAGCCATGACTGGGCAGCTAATTTACAGGGCTATAGTCTGTTCAGAAATGACCGTATAAATAAGCGAGGGGGAGGCGTGTGTTTATTTGTAAAATCATCCTTAAATCCCATCCTGCGTGATAATATAAATTAATCTAATGAAAATGTAGAGTCCCTGTGGGTGGAGATAAGGGGAGGGGGAAAAAATAATAAATTACTGATAGGGTTTGTTATAAGTCTCCAAAAATAATGGAAGCAACAGAGGATATCCTCATCAAATAGATGAAGCAACGACTCAAGGAGAAGTCATTATTATGGGGGACTTCAACTATCCTGAAATACATTGTGGAACCGAAATCTGCAGGTCCAGCAAAGGTAATAGGTTTTTGACAACTATGAGAGACAATTACCTTTCACAACTGGTTCAGGACCCAACAAGAGGGGGAGGCACTGCTAGACCTAATATTAACCAACAGGCCAGACCACATATCAAATATAAGGGTCGAGGGTCACTTGGGTAATAGTGATCACAAAATAATAAGTTTTCTGGTGTCCTTTAATAAGATGTGTAGTAAAGGGGTTACAAGGACACTAAAATTCAGGAAAGCAAATTTCCAATGGATGAGAGATGATCTTGGTGCAATTAACTGGGACGATATCCTGAGACATAAAAATACACAAAGAAAATGGGAGACGTCTATTAGCATCCTAAATAGGACCTGTGCACAATATATACCTGTAACGAATGGAAGCGGAGGCAGAGATGGTGAATTTCACATTCATTTTTATTTTTTAAGTGGAACCTCGGGACCACGGTGTGGGAGGCACCAAAGGGGGCGTGACTAGTGAGCCCCTCAGGCAGGGCCAGAATGGAATACCCGGAGGACACAGGTGCTACCTCCAGTTAGACCCCGAACACGTGGCAGCTGTCCCAGTGGGACCAAAAGGGATAACAAAAGTTACAGCAGAGTCCGTAATGCGCTGGGTCCTGGATCCGGATAGTTGGTAAGGAGTCGGTTCCAGTGACCTTCACACAGTCCTTGGACTCGGATGACTGTAGGCGGAACGGGATGGCTTAGGCCCAGATGGCTGCTGATATAACCAGGTAACACAGGATACTGATATGCTGTGGAAACAGAGAGCATTAGACAATGCACAGAGACTGCAGATGCAGCGCAGACAGGTTAGCATGAGAACTGGATGTAGCAATGATAGATACTCGTTGCTCCGGCGCTCTCCCTATGGAGGAGAGGCCAGAAATAGCAGCCAGTGCTCTGCCATTGGGTGATTGCATTTTTTGAATAATGCACGCCGCCCCTTTAAGAAGGCAAGAGAGCAGACGGGCATGCCCTAATAGCCTTAGCTACAGATCTCCTCACAGGATGCCAGGAGGAGGAGGCAGGAGGGAGGACAGAACGCTGAGCAGCAGCATGAGAGGCTCGAGGTGAGTGCCCAGAATGGAGATCAGCGACAGGCCTGGACGCAGCGCCAGGACGGGGGCCAGGTGTAACAGTGGCAGACCTGGGCGCAGCGCCAGGGCGGGGACAGGGTGTAACAGTATCCCCCTCTTTACACCCCCTCTTCTTCAAGCCTGCGTAGAACCGTTTAAGGAGAAGAGGAGCCTGGATGTTCTCCCTAGGCTCCCAAGATCTCTCCTCAGGACCAAAACCCTTCCAGTCCACCAGGTAGTAGGTCTTACGCCTTAATTTTTTTACGGCCAGGATACATTTTACCTCAAAAACATCATTCTCCGAGACAGGGTCAGGAGTGGTACCTGGATCTGTTATGATTGAGTCACCGTAGGAGGCAAAAACAGAAATGCTAGCTAAGTCCTGAAAACCAGATTGCAGACCCCTGAACCTATCAACACAACTAGCAGTAGCCATGGGGGGTTCCTACGATGACCTAGACCCCTCGATCACAGCCAGAGAGATACATAGGCCTAAAGAAGGAAAGGGGAAATCTAACTGCCCCAGAGCAGACCCCAAAGCAATAGGCAGCCCCCACATATAATGACGGTGAAGCAAGATGAAAACACTTACACAGACAGAAAGACAGGCTGAGCAAAGACGAGGCCCAAAAACTACCTAGATAGGAACGGATAGGAAGGCTGCTGTCTGCAATCTGCCAAAACCCTATCAGTGACAAAAGCCAACAAGCTGATATAAAAATGGCCCTGAAGCAGCTAAGCTTCAAAAACTAAATGTCACGATACTAGTGGATACAACTGGACACCAGTGGCTAGGTCAAAGAGACTGCAGACACAATGGGTAGCGCAAGCAATATTGTATTTGTGATCTGAATGCAATATAGCATATAAGTCCAGATAAATGTTCAGTCAATCTGATAAACGGTAATAGCAGAGCTGATACTCTGCGACACAGCATGCAAAGTCACTGAGCAATGAGGGCACAAGACACAGACTCTTGCAGGGCGGAGGAACACACTAGCTGGCTGGAGTTCTTACTTCACCGCAGATGTAGTCAGGCAGAGGTTCCTGAAGTCAAGTGTTCAGCAATCACTCGGTCAGCAGGCAGGGATCCAGACGTGCAGGTTGGCAGAGGACTCCGCCGTTAAGAGAGGACCAACAGGGATAGTAAGTCCAGGCTTGGGACTGCAGAGGCACAAAGTCCAATACATAATACACAAGCAATGAATCAGAGCAGGTGCTGGCTTTATATACAGCTTTGGCAGGAAGCAAGATGGCCGACGTGGAAACATCAAGATCCATGTTAACTAAGGGCAAGTCTAAGGGCAAGAGAAACAGATTCCAGGACTAGATACTGACACTCAATCAGCACTCAGGTACTTTCAGAAGACAGAGCTCACGGAACACTGCACACTCCAGCAGGGAGTGGCAGAATCCAAAAAGCAAGAAAAACAAAAACAAATCTTAGATGCAAAAGGCAAAACAGAAAACTTAGCTTTAGGAGAGCAGGAATCAGACTGGTGTCCACAGAGAAATCACCCGCAGGGCAGAAAGGGCGTAGGCTGCCTTAAATCCAGTCAGTGACTCCACTCAGCCAATCGTCTTCATTAGTCCCAGGTGCCTGATAATCAGGCTCACTACCTTCCTTCACTAGAATAGGGAGTTCACCAGGCCTCAGTGACGGAGGGGAAAATGAACTCACAACACGGATCCTTAAAGAAGGGACTCAAAACTACTGGTTTGAGGAGAGAAGCATGAAAGGAGTTAGGCACACGTAGGGAAGTGGGCAACTTCAGCTTGTACAAGACTGGATTGATCTGTCTCAAGGTCTCAAATGGTCCAATGAACCGGGGACCCAATTTGTAGGATGGCACCTTTAACCGGATGTACTTAGAAGAGAGCCATACCTTGTCTCCGGGACGAAAGATAGGCGCATCCAAACGTCTCTTGTCCGCATGCCTTTTCATACGCTGGGAGGCTTTCTCCAGAGCTGTTTTGGTATCCCTCCAGACGTTAGAAAAATCTTCGGAGAAAGTATCGGCAGCTGGAACGCCAGATGATCCGGAGATGGGAAGAGGTATTCCGGGTTGCAATCCGAAGACAATCTTAAAGGGAGACTTTCCAGAAGATTCACTTACTTGATTGTTGTAAGAAAATTCGGCCCAGGACAGTAAGTCTACCCAGTCGTCATGATGGGCGTTGACAAAGTGATGCAGGAATCCAGCCAGGATTTGATTTGTCCTCTCCACTTGTCCATTGGACTGGGGATGGTACGCTGAGGAATAATCCAGTTCAATTCTTACCAGTTTACAAACTGCTCTCCAGAATCTTGAGGTGAACTGGACTCCTCTGTAGGACACGATGTGGAGAGGGAAACCATGGAGACGGAAGATGTGCCGGATAAACAGGTCCGCCAACTCAGGAGCAGTTGGAAGACCGGGTAGTGGAACGAAGTGAGCCAATTTAGAAAAGCGATCCACCACTACCCACACCACAGAACAGCCAGATGAGATCGGGAGATCTGTGATGAAGTCCATAGCGATGTGTTGCCAGGGAGCAGATGGAATTGGAAGAGGCTGAAGCCTACCTGTGGGTAGATGCTTGGCCGTCTTGTTGCGAGCACAGGAAGGACAGGCTGTGACGTACTCCAGAATGTCCTTAGCCATGGCAGGCCACCAGTAGTACCGGGAGATGAGTTGCAGAGTCTTTCTCTGGCCGGCGTGACCAGCCAACTTGGACGAGTGACCCCACCGAAGGACACGAGTACGCTCAGAAGCGGACACGAAAGTCTTCCCGGGAGGCAGCCGGGCAAGATCAGTAGAAGCGACCGTGACTAACCTTTAGGGTTCAATGATGTGCTGCGGTTCTTCTTCTTGATCAGGAGGTAGAAAGGCTATGGAAAGTGCGTCTGTTTTGACATTTTTGTCAGCTGGGCGAAAATGAAGAACAAAGTTAAAACGAGCAAAAAACAAAGCCCAGCGGGCTTGACAAGGATTCAGCCATTGTGCAGTTTGGAGGTATGCAAGGTTTTTGTGATCGGTGTATACGACTACCTGATGAAGAGCTCCTTCTAGAAAATGCCTCCACTCCTGCAGAGCCAATTTGATAGCCAACAATTCCCGATCTTCAACAGAATAATTCCTCTCTGCGGAAGAAAAAACCTTGGAAAAAAAACCATAGGAATGCATTCGCCCGGAGGACGATTTCTGGGTTAGTACAGCTCCTGCACCTACTGAAGAGGCATCGATCTCAAGAAAAAATTGTTCTTTGGAGTTAGGACGATGAAGAACAGGTGCAACAGCAAAGGCCTTTTTGAGAGAAACAAAGGCCTCCTCAGCCTCAGGAGGCCAATACTTCGGATTTGTACCTTTCCGGGTTAGAGCTGAGATGGGCGCCACTTGGGTGGAGAAGTTAGGAATGAATTGCCTGTAGTAGTTGGCGAAGCCCAGGAATCGCTAAATGGCCTTCAACCCAGACGGATGAGGCCACTTGAGTACAGCCGATAACTTCTCTGGATCAATTTTTAATCCTGTGGAGGAAACAATGTAACCGAGGAAAGGCAAAGAGGATTGTTCAAAGAGGCACTTTTCAAACTTGGCGTACAGTCTGTTCTCCCTGAGCCGCTGTACAACCAGGCGCACTTGTCTGCGATGCGAGACCAAGTCAGTAGAAAAAAAAACAGAATGTCGTCTAGGTAGACAACAACACAGGTGTAAAGCAGATCCCTGAAAATGTCATTGACGAACTCTTGGAAAACAGCGGGAGCATTGCTTAGACCAAATGGCATTACCAGGTACTCGTAGTGGCAATCACGGGTGTTGAAGGCTGTTTTCCATTCGTCTCCATCTCTGATTCGGATCAAATTGTATGCCCCTCTGAGATCCAGCTTGGTGAAGATCCTGGCCCCTCGGAGACGGTCAAACAGTTCTGAAATTAGAGGCAAAGGGTACCTGTTTTTTACCGTGATCTGGTTCAGTCCTCAGTAGTTGATACAGGGCCGCAGGGATCCATCCTTTTTCTTCACGAAGAAGCCTGCTCCTGCCGGTGACGATGATTTTCGGATAAACCCTCTGGCCAAGTTCTCCTGGATGTAGTCTGACATAGCCTGAGTCTCTGCCTGGGAAAGAGGGTAAACTCTCCCACGGGGAGGAGATGTTCCAGGAAGGTGGTCTATTGGGCAGTCATACGACCTGTGGGGAGGATGTTTTTCAGCCTCCTTTTTCCCGAAGACATCCGAGAAGGACCAGTAAGCGGATGGTAATCCAGGCAGGGTAGCAGGATGGACCGGGGTGAAGCTAGTTCAATCCGGGTTAAACACGGTCCGAGCAGGAATCTCACCAACGTAGAATTTCGCCTGTTCTCCAATTAAGGACTTGTTCATGTTTTTGAAACCAAGGCAAACCTAGAAGCAAGGGGTGAGACAAACCAGGGTATACATAAAAACGGATTCTTTCAGAATGCATAAGACTTACCCGGAGTTCCACTGGCTCAGTCTGGAACTGGACGGGATCGGTCAGAGGCTGGTCATCGACAGCGGTTACCCGCAACGAGTTGGGAAGAGCCTGAACTGGCAAGTGGTAGCGATCCACAAGTGTCTGCTGGATAAAGCTTCCGGCGGCTCCGGAGTCCAACAGACAGAGTCCAGAAAATTTTATTGCTCCGCAGGTCATGGAGACTGAGATCTGCAACGAAGGAGAGGAACGTTCTCTACCTAGGGTGGCCTCTCCTACCGAGCCTAGGCACAGGAGTCTTCTGACTTCTTTGGACAGGAGCGGATCAGGTGTTCGGAACTACCACAGTACAGACAGCTTCCGTTTTTGCGATGTGCATCCTGGCGGCGGCTGGCCAGACTTACTCGATCTGCCTCCATAGCTTCGGGAGAAGAGGATGAGGTAGACGTCTTGGAAGAATTAGAGTCCAGGTGGTAGGATCTCCTATCACGCTTAATCTCCATGGAACGCTCCTGAAAACACAGGTCAATCCGGGTCGCCAAGGAAATCAGGTCATCCAAGATGGTAGGCCTGTCCCGTCCCGCCAGCTCATCCTTATTTTTTCCAGATAGGCCCTCCCAGAAGGTAGCCAGCAAGGCCTCATTGTTCCAGGATAACTCAGACGAGAGGGTGCGGAACTGAACAGCATACTGAGCCACCGTGAGAGTTCCTTGGCGTAAGCGAAGCAGGGCAGAAGCGGTCCACGTGACCCAGCCAGGTTCATCAAAGGTCCTGCGAAAAGTTTCTAGGAAAGATTGAAGATCATTAACCAGCGGGTCTCCTCTCTCCCATAATGGATTCAGCCAGGCGAGAGCCTCTCCAGCTAGATGTGACATAATGAAGCCCACTTTGGCATGGTCAGAAGCAAACATATGCCCCAAGATTTCGAAGTGTAGGGTACACTGATTGAGAAAACCCCGACACTGAGTGGGATCACATGGAAGTGGGTAGGAGCCGCCAGGCGGGGACCCTTGCTTGTCATGACAGCAGGTACCTGGGTGTTGCTAGGTGAATCAGGAGCAGCCGGGTTCTGCAGGGAATCCATGCGGGTGGACAGGTTACGTAGATACGTCGTGATCTTATCCTGTTGATCTCTTAAATGGGTCACCTCTTGGCACAACTTCAACGTCGGAGGCCTCTGGGGTCCAGCGGATTCCATGGCTGGAGCAATCTGTAACGAATGGAAGCGGAGGCAGAGATGGTGAAGTTCACATTCGTTTTTATTTTTTAAGTGGAGACTCGGGACCACGGTCCGGGGGGGCTCCGAAGGGTGCGTGACTAGTGATTCCCGGGCACCCGTGGTAAAGCCCATCAGGCAGGGCCAGAATGGAATACCCGGAGGACACAGGTGCTACCTCCAGTTAGACCCCGAACACGTGGCAGCTGTCCCAGTGGGACCAAAAAGGATATCAAAAGTTACAGCAGAGTCCGTAATGCACTGGGTCCTGGATCCGGATAGTTGGTAAGGAGTCGGTTCCAGTGACCTTCACACAGTCCTTGGACTCGGATGGCTGTAGGCGGAACGGGATGGCTTAGGCCCAGATGGCTGCTGATATAACCAGGTAACACAGGATACTGATATGCTGTGGAAACAGAGAGCATTAGACAATGCACAGAGACTGCAGATGCAGCGCAGACAGGTTAGCATGAGAACCGGATGTAGCAATGATACTCGTTTCTCCGGCGCTCTCCCTATGGAGGAGAGGCCAGAAATAGCAGCCAGTGCTCTGCCATTGGGTGATTGCATTTTTTGAATAATGCACGCCGCCCCTTTAAGAAGGCAAGAGAGCGGGCGGGCGTGCCCTAATAGCCTTAGCTACAGATCTCCTCACAGGACGCCAGGAGGAGGAGGCAGGACAGAACGCTGAGCAGCAGCATGAGAGGCTCGAGGTGAGTGCCCAGAACGGAGATCAGCGGCAGGCCTGGACGCAGCGCCAGGACAGGGGCCAAGTGTAACAGCGGCAGACCTGGGCGCAGCGACAGAGCGGGGACCGGGTGTAACAATACCGTACGGGAATAAACATGCAAGAAATAGGAGGAAACCACTATGGTTATGATGCGCCCCAGAGGCTGTGGGATACTCAGCACCGGGCCCGGTAACTTCAATGGGGAATGTCACAGTGGCAGTGACCCGGTCCGTGGCCTCAGGCGGTCATGTAAAAGGCGTTGAATTGAATGGGGATAAGGTTTATGTAGTGATTCGTGACGCCACCTGTGGTTTCTGGTCAGATTGACCAGCGCTGCAGTGTTGCTTCTCTGGGAGAGATGTTGGGTGCAGCTGAGATGTTGAAGCCCTCCACAGGTAGAGCTGTAGTCCCAGGATAGTAGAGATGAGTTGGTAGATAGTAAGGTAGTGTAGAGAGGAAGATGTAGCAGTGCTGGACCAGTGGCGCAGAAAGAATGCAGAAGACACAATGGCTTGCAGTTCAATTGGCTTTACTCACAGTTCTGCTGTACACACAGATGCCTACCTCAGTGCTGTGTCCTCCAGGTGAGGGGTCCAGCCAACTTCCAGATGAGATGAAATGCACCTTTCCAGCTTTCCCTGTCAGTGTGTGCCTTTCCTGGTCGCTACCAAACAATTTGCTGCTAAAACTCCTTC
The DNA here is from genome assembly GCF_039654945.1 of Dendrobates tinctorius. Lineage (NCBI taxonomy): Eukaryota > Metazoa > Chordata > Amphibia > Anura > Dendrobatidae > Dendrobates > Dendrobates tinctorius. The sequence goes on from NW_027361808.1 coordinate 11,348,407, forward strand.
CTTCCACTCCAGCACTTCACAATTATCGTTCTGGGCCAGCAGCTGCGAATCCTGTTCAGACAACTCCTCACCGTTTCTGTCAATCTATATAGCGCCTTTCCAGTCGGACTAACTGTGGTAGGGGCGATGGTCGATAAAGTAACCAAAGCTGTCGGCTTGCTATTGACACCCTGAAGAATGCAAACTAGGCTAGGGGCCGTTCCCTTTGTGACCAGTTTCTCCCTCCACCTGACCTGTAGTCAGCTTGTATAAGGGACGCACGGGGAGTTCGCTCCAGCCGTGTGCCAGAAGAACCTTCTTTCCTAGGGAGCTTCCCTTGTATTCCAATCCGTCCAGCAGCCTCTAAGCAGTAGAGCTGCTGCAGACACGTCCTTCTGCTTTCCCTCCCTCAGAGGGATCTGATCTCACTTTCTATCCTGCTCCCGCTCTAAGCTATGCTCTGTCCACCTCCCAGCACTCTTCGTGTTCCAAGCAGGGAGCCATAAAGGGTGCTTCGCTATACTACTGGTGTGTGTGGGATGTGGGTGTTGGAATCTGTCGGGTGCACTCACCTTACCTGGTTGTGGGGTACCACACCTCTGGGTTAGGTGCAGTACCTCTGTGGCGACTGGACCCTCAGAGGCGCCACATTCCCCCCGTTAAACCCAGCACGCCCGCGGGCTGCAAGTAAAACAAAAGATGTTACAAAAGGAACATACAAAATTAAATTTTTTTTCAAACAATACTGACTGCAGTCAACACTATATATTTAACTATCAAACTTCTTCTCCTGAGAGAGGTACCTTTACTTTAAACGTTACCTAAAAATACCTTTATTTAACTACTTATAACTCTAGGTGCTGCCTGGTGACAACCGCTGACTATGGCTTGTCAACTGGTTTAATTTTTATTCAACAACTTCACAATTTTATTAAATGTTACTACCAAACTATACTCCGTAGAAAACCTGCTTCTAATACTATAGCTATACACTGCTATCAGCATTTTTATTAGACATTGTATAAAATGCTTCATTAAACTGCAATTATTCTTGTGAGTAGTGGACACTGTCCCAGCCAGGGTGTCTTACAGTGTGTCACGTGGACCCGTCCTGTGTGACACGACCCGCAGGCCAGTAACTAAAACAACAAGACACGGCACGTCTAACTGTCCTGTGTGACACGACCCGCAGGCCGGTAACTAAAACAACAAGACAAGGGGAAGGGAAACAGTTACAACGGTGGGCCCTGCGATAGGGAATGGGGACGTGGAAACCTCCTGCACTCCCCTTAGTCAGTGTCCCTCACACTCCTAACGTTCCCTAGGCCGGTTCCGCACCGGGCGCCGATCAGGATACCTGTCACCCTGGCACACCCTACACCTATCCCTTGCTAGGGAGCTGGGTGGTGCAGGCACTGGCCCCACCACTGTACTAATACACACCAGGGAAAACTACAAACAGGGAAACATCACTTAGCTTTGCTCTGCTGCTATTGCTCCCAGCAACAGAGTCCACCACCAGAATGCAGCTTTCCCCTGAAGCTCGACACCTGAGTTCAGCTTCCACCAGAAGCTATACACCAGAGCTCCCCTGAGCTGCCAGGAACTCTTCTCTGTAGTTCCCTTCTCCACCAGACTTGGTTGGAAAAGAGCAATATCACCAATACCTGCTGATAGACCATGTGATCCTATATAGGAAAAGGGAATGGTCAAATGATCAGGGGCCAAAAGCTGCTACAACCCCACTGACCACCGGGGGCAAAAAGCAAAGCAAAGAAAACATCAAGTGCAATGACCCTAACGGCCACCGGGGGCAAAACTAGAACTGAAACCACCACAGTGCAATGACCCTAATGGCCACTGGGGCAAAACTATCATTAAGTACACATCTTAGGCCTCTTTCACACTTCAGTTTTTTGCATCAGTTCAAATCCGCCAAAAAGTCAGACAAGCGGATCCGTTCTCAACTGATGTGAACGGATGGCACAGGATCCGTTTTTAGACGGATCCTGAAAATGAGGAAATTTAAAGGAACCGCTGGCCGGGAAGGAGAGAGAGAGAGAGAGAGGGAGAGAGAGGGAGAGAGAGAGAGAGGGAGGGAGAGAGAGAGAGAGGGAGAGAGAGAGAGGGAGAGAGAGAGAGAGAGGGAGAGAGAGAGAGAGGGAGAGAGAGAGAGGGAGAATTTTTTTTTTTTTGTCCGGCACCCGGAAAGAATTTCGGGTTACATGAGTGTCTGGAGGATCCGCCAGAGAAAAAAACGTTGCAAGCTCCGTTTTGAAATCTTTGAGGATGGTGACGGACAGCAACTTTTGTCGGATCCTCAAAAAAAACGGATGCAACGGACAGCAATCTGTCACAATCCGCCATTAATGGAAGTCAATGGGGGAAAAAAACGGATCCTCAAAAGAAAATTGAGGATCCGTTTTTTTCAAAACCTGGCGGATTGTGACTGATTGTAAAAAACTGAAGTGTGAAAGAGGCCTTAAGGAAAAAAAGGTTACTAGTGCTTTTATCTGAATAGGTGCATACCAAAAGGCAACTTACATATTAAATTAGAAAATGGTAGCACACCAAATATGAAATACGAATAGCAAAATGGCTTTAGTAATACATTTCATAATTGCTTTTTGTAAGGCATATCAAATATGAAATAAGTGAAATATGAATAGCATAATGGCTTTTGTAATCTAGAAAAACATATGAGATACTTAGCACAAAATTTGGCCAAAAGATGTGAGCCCATTCACCAGCGACAAGGTGATCTCAGATTGAATGGGTCCCTATACTGACTGCTTGGTGTGAACTGACCTCTGGCTAGTAATATGATAAAGCCTGTATATATAGGACGATAGGAACCAAACATGTGATTGAATGCGATTAAAATCACCACTTGATGAAGGGCGGAGTGCTCAGTCAGAAAACTAGTATACAAGTAATAGAAAAAACTGACGGCACATCTAGAACTAGTCTGAATAGGTGCATACCAAAAGGCAACTTACATATTAAATTAGAAAATGGTAGCACACCAAATATGAAATACGAATAGCAAAATGGCTTTAGTAATACATTTCATAATGGCTTTTTGTAAGGCATATCAAATATGAAATAAGTGAAATATGAATAGCCATTATGAAATGGATTACAAAAGCCATTATGCTATTCATATTTCACTTATTTCATATTTGATATGCCTTACAAAAAGCCATTATGAAATGTATTACTAAAGCCATTTTGCTATTCGCATTTCATATTTGGTGTGCTACCATTTTCTAATTTAATAGTGCTTTTTATCTGTCATGATCCAGCATGGATCATGACACAGTGTCTCTTTTTGCTGGTGGAGGACCCGCCCTAAACCTCCAACGGTGGTCCTGGGTGGGCTGCAGGACTTGCTGGTACTTTCCTTTAGACCCAGTTTTCGGCCACACCCGCGGGTTTTTGTTTAGGTCAGTGGTAGTCCTTGTTGCTTACTGGTTGGCGTAAAACCAAGAGGGAGCACCTTAGGAGGTGCAAACTATTTACAGTGGAAAGTTTTTGGATCACTCCAAGTTCATGATCGCTCAGTCTCTGTATGAGAGCAGGTTAATGCCAAACTGAAGCAAGAAAGAATAAAAAAAACCGAAGGCAACCGTGCCAATACCATCCCGGGCAACTGTTCAGAAATTATAGAACATTCCTATTGGGGTTCACCTCCTGGGGTGATGGAAGCTTTATATCCTTTCTGCTTCCAGGGCAGGTGCTTTGGGTGTCCACTTCCTGGTGGCATAACAAACTGGAGGTACTCCTCCTGTGCAGCTCCTCCTGGTGGAACTAGTCTGATTGCTGCTTGTGGTGGTGCAATTGCAACTTGTTGGTGGGGTGCAGCTGGTGTTGCTTCTGCGGTGGACATAGAGGCTGCAGTGGTGATGGTTGGGGCTGCTGCTGCTGTTGGTGAAGCTGCAGCGGTGGCTTTAGAGGCTGCTGATGTTCCAGGCGCCGGAGTTACCACTGCAGGTACTAACGGGGTTAAGGAACAGACTACTGGCGCTGCACATGGGCACACTGGAAGCTCCTCAACTACTGGGGCAGGGTCGGCGGCAGTATCTGTCGGTGATGTCATTCCAGTATCGGCCGTCTCCTCCGCTGAGATCAGAAGCCGCCTGATGGGATGCGTTTACTCCTCCAACTTTTCTCATTTCAGCAGGGACTTCCAGTTCTCTACTGCAGTCAGCCTAACACCCTGGAATCGATGACTCAGCTCCTCCACTGATGTTGGTGGTGGGGACGCTGGGGAGTCCGCAGGCGATGCTGGGGAACCGCTCTCAGGGGCTGATGGTGGCGCCTCCTGGGTGTTGGTGGCGGCTTCCGGCGGTGTGTTCTGGGCGGCGGCTGCAGCGGGTACTGGCGGCGGTGGTACCTGGACAGAATCAGCGGGGACTGGTGGTGAGGGTTCTCCTAGGGCAGACCCCTCCTGGGCGTGCTGCCTTTGCTGTTCCAGCAAAGCCTGCCTCAGCTGCAGGCTGCGATTCAGCTGGGCGATCTCCGCCTCCAACTACTCCAGGTCCATTGTTTCCAGCGGGCCAGAGCCTGGTGCCAGGGAGCCAGGTGGGTGGTGTTGCTCCTCTCTGCACTCCTCAGGCCTCCATCCACTCTCCATCATGGCTGCCTGGCGTTGTGACTTCTTCCTGGCTCTTCTTCCTACCGCTGAGCTTCTCTCCTCCCTTTGGGGTCGGTGCCTCTTCTCCTTTCCACCATACCAGGCCAAGACCCGGACTCCTCTGGGCATTGGCCATGACGCTGTAGCATAGAAATTCATGCAGGGGAGGCTCAGGACAGTTCGCGCTCTTTTTTGGGTGCCACCCACACTGACACGCCTCTCTTCACCACTCTGGCGGCCATTTTTAGAGTCCAATTTACAGTCTATCATTTTGGTTCTTTTGCACATTTCAGCAATTTTAAATGCATAAAATCTTCAGCACACAGGACCCGGTGATACCGGGCTTCGGCATCCTGTTCGTGACGCCAGAAATGACACGCCCCAGAGGCCGTGGGATGCTAAGCACCGTTAACGTCAATGGAAAATGTCACATTAGCAGTGACCCGGTCCGTGGCCTCAGGCGGTCATGTAAAAGGCGTTGAATTGAATGGGGATAAGGTTTATGTAGTGATTCGTGACGCCACCTGTGGTTTCTGGTCAGATTGACCAGCTCTGCGGTGTTGCTTCTCTGGGAGAGATGTTGGGTGCAGCTGAGATGTTGAAGCCCTCCATAGGTAGAGCTGTAGTCCCAGGGTAGTAGAGATGAGTTTGTAGATAGTGAGGTAGTGTAGAGAGGAAGATGTAGCAGTGCTGGACGAGTGGCGCAGAAAGAATGCGGAGGACACAATGGCTTGCAGTTCAATGGGCTTTATTCACAGTTCTGCTGTACACACAGATGCCCGCTTAAGTGCTGCGTCCTCCAGGTGAGGATGAAATGCACCTTTCCAGCTTTCCCTGTCAGTGTGTGCCTTTCCTGGTTGTTACCAAACAATTTGCTGCTAAAACTCCTTCCTTCCACTCCAGCACTTCACAATTATCGTTCTGGGCCAGCAGCTGCGAATCCTGTTCAGACAACGCCTCACCGGTTCTGTCATTCTATATAGCGCCTTTCCAGTCGGACTAACTGTGGTAGAGGCGATGGTCGATAAAGTAACCAAAGCTGTCGGCTTGCTATTGGCACCCTGAAGAATGCGATCTAGGCTAGGGGCCGTTCCCTTTGTGACAAGTTTTTCCAACCACCTGACCTGTAGTCAGGGTGTATAAGGGACCCACGGGGAGTTCGCTCCAGCCGTGTCCCAGAAGAACCTTCTTTCCTAGGGAGCTTCCCTTGTATTCTAATCCTTTCAGCAGCCTCTAAAGGCCCCGTCACACAAGTTTTGTGACACAACAGCGATCTCGCCAGCGAGATCGCTGTGTGTGACAGCGATCAGCGACCGGCCCCCCTGCCGGTATCGCTGATCGCTCTGGGAAATCTCTGGACATTTCTTTCGTCGCTGATCTCTCGCTGGCCAGCACGCATCGCTGTGTGTGACAGGCGGGAGACCAGCGATCAGTGATAAAAAAAAAATAAAAAAAATATTACTATTCTCACCTTCCGGCGTCCCGCGTAGTCTTCTTGCCTCTCTCCACGCTCCGGTCCCAGTAATCCTTTGCAAGAATGACCGCGAGACTTCGTGATCCCGCGAGAACGGACGTCATCGCGGTAAATCTCGCAAAGGATTACTGGGACCGGAGCGTGGAGAGAGGCGGGAATGCTGAGCGGGACGTCGGAAGGTGAGAATAGCAATATTTTTTATTTTAATTCTATTTTTGACATGAATGAGCGCTGAACACAGCGATGCCGCACGCGCGGCGTCGCTGTGCTAATCGCTGGTGAAGCTGTCTGTTTGACAGCCCACCAGCGATCACATAGCGATTCACCAGCGATCCTGGCACGTTGATATCGTTGTCGGGATCGCTGGTAAGTCACTTAGTGTGACGGGGCCTTAAGCAGTAGAGCTGCGGCAGACACGTCCTTCTGCTTTCCCTCCCTCTGAGGGATCTGATCTCACTTTCTATCCTGCTCCCGCTCTAAGCTACACTCCGCCCACCTCCCAGCACTCTTCGTGTTCCAAGCAGTGAGCCATAAAGGGTGCTCTGCTACACTACTGGTGTGTGTGGGATGTGGGTGTTGGAATCTGGTCGGGTGCACTCACCTTACCTGGTTGTGGGGTACCACACCTCTGGGTGAGGTGCAGTACCTCTGTGGCGACTGGACCCTCAGAGGCGCCACAGTTAAATAGAGCTGTAAGGGGTGCAATAAGTGACAAAAATAAAGCATTTAGAGAATTAAAGCAAGTAGGTAGTGATGAGGTATTAAATAAATACGGAAGATTAAATAAATTATGTAAAAAGCAAATCAAGACAGCAAAGATTGAGACAGAGAGACTCATTGCCAGAGAAAAGAGAAAGTAAAAATAATCCCAAAATATTCTTTAACTACATAAATAGAAAGAAACTAAAAAATTATAGTGTTAGCCCCTTTATAAATAGTCTAGACGAAATGGTGGATGAGGAAAAAGTCAATATGCTAAATGATTTTTTTTTCAACAGTATTTACACAAGAAAATCCCATGACGGATAACATGATCAGTGATAAAAATTCTCCATTAAATGTCACCTGCTTAACCCAGCAGAAGTATGGCGGCGTCTAAAAATCACTAAAATTGAAAAATCCCCAGGCCCGGATGGGATACAGCCCTGAGTACTGCAGGAATTAAGTACAGTCATAGATAGACCATTATTTTTAATCTTTAAAGATTCCATAATAACAGGGTCTGTACCACAGGACTGGCGGATGGCAAATGTGGTGCCAATATTCAAAAAGGGGACAAAAACTGAACTTGGAAATTATAGGCCAGTAAGTTTAACCTCAACTGTGAGTAAAATACTGGAGGGTTTTCTAAGAGATACTATACTGGAGTATCTGAAGAAGAATAACCTCATGACCCAATACCAACATGGGTTTACAAGGGACCGTTCCTGTCAGACTAATCTGACAAGCTTTTATGAAGAGGTAAGTTCTGGACTAGACCAAGGGAATGCAGTGGACGTGGTGTACATGGACTTTTCAAAAGCTTTTGATACGGTGCCACACAAAAGGTTGATACATAAAATGAGAACAATGGGGATAGGGGAAAATATGTGTAAGTAGGTTAAGAGCTGGCTCAGGGATAGGAAACAAAGGGTGGTTATTAACGGAGCACACTCGGACTGGGTCATCGTTAGCAGTGAGGTACCACAGGGGTCAGTATTGGGCCCGCTTCTTTTTAACATGTTTATTAATGACCTTGTAGGGGGCATAGAGAGTAGAATTTCAATATTTGCAGATGACACTAAACTCTGCAGGGTAATCAATACAGAGGAGGACAATTTTATATTACAGGAGGATTTATGTAAACTAGAAGCTTGGGCTGATAAATGGCAAATGAGCTTTAATGGTGATAAATGTAAGGACATGCACTTGGGTAGAACGAACAAGGTGTATAATTATGTGCTTAATTGTAAAATACTGGCCAAAACTGTCGCTGAAAAAGACCTGGGTGTATGGGTGGACGACAAACTCACATTTAGTGGCCAGTGTCAGGCAGCAGCTGCAATGGCAAATAAAATAATGGGATGCATTAAAAGAGGCATAGATGCTCATGAGGAGAACATAATTTTTCTATATAAGTCACTAGTGCAACCACACATAGAATACTGCGTACAGTTCTGGTCTCCGGTGTATAAGAAAGACAGCTGAACTGGAGCGGGTGCAGAGAAGAGCGACCAAGGTTAATAGGGAACTGGGGGGTCTGCAATACCAAGACAGGTTATTACACTTGGGGCTATTTAGTTTGGAAAATCGAAGGCTTAGCGGTGATCTTATTACAATGTATAAATATATGCGGGGACAGTACAAAGACCTTTCTAATGATCTTTTTACTCTTAGACCTGTGACGGGGACAAGGGGGCATCCTCTACGTCTGGAGGAAAGAAGGTTTAAGCATAATCACAGACGCGGATTCTTTACTGTAAGAGCAGTGAGACTTTGGAACTCTCTGCCATATGATGTTGTAATGAGTGATTCCCTACTAAAATTTAAGAAGGGAGGTCTTTCTTGAACAGTATAATATTACAGGTTATATACACTAGTTTCCTTAATATTGCGTTGATCCACGGAGCTAGTCTGATTGCCGTATGTGGAGTCGGGAAGGAATTTTTTTCCCCCAATGTGAAGCTTACTGTTTGCCACATGGGTTTTTTTTTGCCTTCCTCTGGATCAACATGTTAGGGCAAGTTAGGATAGGATATGGGTTGAACTAGATGGACTTAAAGTCTTCCTTCAACCTTAATTACTATGTTACTATGTTACTCCGACTCCACAGCCCTGTAATTAACTAAGCAATGAAATTACACAGTCTTAAAAAAGGGAGTTTTGGCTGATCTCCGATTTTTTACCACACAAATAGAGGTCAAATAACTAGACCTGAAGAATAATACCAGGGAATCAACCCCCCTCAGAAGAACCACACATGGGTAGGCTGATAATTGTTTTTTTTCTCACTCAATCCCCATGTGTTGGGAGACTGAAACCTTATTTGAACTGGCACTACTACTTTCTACCTATGATATGGATGACTGTATAGCAGCTGGATGCCAACAGCTTCACATGAGTGTTTGAAAATTGATGGCAGAGATCCTATTTTATACCTGAACTGGGTGACCTGGTAGTTTGTAGTGCAGGTCTTTTAGAGTATTTGATTATATGTTGTGTTTATATATTTTTAATTAATAGTGATGAGCGTGCATGCTCGGTGCTTGCCCGAGCATCGCAGTGCTCGGCAGGAGCTCGGGTCCCCGCCCTGCATACTTGGTGCACTTCAGAGCTCCAATCAGCATGTAGTGATTGTCTGCCACGCACTTTAATGTCGCAGCCATGTTGGTTGTGGCATTACAGTGATTGGCTGGCCGCAGAGCGTCATCAGGTCTAAATAAGACCTGATGCCACCCTGCTCATCACAGTCTGCTCCAGAATCACCAGTGTAGGGAAAGTTGCTGCAGAGATTGGAACAGAATAGGTGGTTTTTAAGTTAGTGTGGGTATACTATTACTGAATACACAAATCCAGCTAAACCAACAGTCCTTCTAAGGACTAATTACGGGGTATATAGATATCAGTGCTAGGTAGGCAGAGGCAGTGTATGTGGCTATATACAGCTCTGGCAAAAATTAAGAGACCACTGCACAGTTTTATAAAAAATCAGCTTCCCTACATGTCTGACAGCCATTCCATTCCAGTGTCAGTTGAATTCCAACCAGAGTACACCTCATTCCACTTATTGTGCTTCTGATTAGGTGCTCTCCTGAACCAAATCTTATTTAATGAAGGAAAGTATAAAAAACCCTGCTGCGGTGTTCATAATCCTCTTGCAATAGGACAAGTAGGATGGCAAAACAAGTGCTAGTAATATCCCAAAAGTAATAGGAATGAAAAAATAACTTTTAATCATGCTAAGGGAGTTAAAAAGAAAAGTCTTGAGTGAGGAAAAGAAGGGCTCAATTCTGGCTTTACTAGCAGAGAGATACAGCAAGCGTCATGTTGCCTCCATCCTTAAAATTTCAGAGATGGCAGTCCATTACAACAAGGTCAGCAGCAGACATTGGGGACAACAAAGCTACAGACCGGCAGAGGTTGAAAACAGCTCTCCATTGACCAGGATGACCGTCATCTTATTCAAATGTCACTCAGCAACTGCAAGATGATATCAGGTGACCTACAAAAGAAATGGCAAATGGCAGCTGGGTTGAAATGCACGGCAAGAACAAGGTAGAAAAAAAACCTTTCATCATTTAGAAGCAAAGGAGAGCCAGGCTTAAGTTTACCAAAGACCAAAAAGATTGGACCATAGTGGATTGGAGTAATGTAATCTTTTCTGATGAATTTAATTTTCAGCTTTGCCCAACACCTTGTTAGAGACCTGGAGAGGTGTGCAAAGCACAGTGTCTTGCACCCATTGTGAGGTTTGGTGTGTTCTGACTCCGACATAATTCATGATCCTTGACTGTCTACTTGTTTATATATATACAATGATTTGCTGTGAATATCCAGAATATTCAGTTTCAGCCATAGATTTAATGTTTTCTGTATCTTTGGCTCCATCTACTGACCAAAGTCAGAACTGCAGTGTTATTGTGTGTCTTAGTTTCACTTCCCAATCTTCTCTTTCCCTCCAATCCACAATGTATTCTGGGTAAGTTTGCAAAGCATTATGGTTTAGTCCAGCCCCATTTTTCTCTCCAGTCCTCCATTTTCTCTCAAGCCTGCTTCCTGTGAACATCTCATTCCTCTACTCCCCTTGTGTCAGCATCGGTGATAGGTAATCACGCTTCCCACATCTATTCCTGTCTTAGAGCATTCCTCCAAGATACCATGTCCCACAAATCACACAAGACAAAATCTGCTACATCCGTGTCCTCAAAGACTGTATCCTTCAGTAGGGCGGTTGCCATTGCCCACGCAAATGCTGAAGCCGCCAAAAAGCAAGCAAGCTATGCTGAAGAAGAGATGCAACTTAAATTAGAGAAAGCTTGCTTAGAAGAGCAAGAGAGAAGGTCACGCATAGAAAGAGAAGACCAAGAGAGAAGGTCACGCATAGAGAGAGAGGATCAAGAGAGAAGGTTACGCTTAGAAAGAGATGACCAAGAGAGAAGGTTATGCTTGGAAAGAGAGGAGCAAGAGAGAAAGATGCAGTTAGAGAAGGCGCATGTGGATGCTGCCTTAGAGAGCCTAGCAGTAAAAAGAGAGGCTGCTGCAGCACTAGCCAAGGCAGAATCACTAGAAGCCGCGCACAACCCTGAGCTGCATAGCCGTAGCAGTACATCAAGTCTGAAGTTGCCGCTGCAAGATTCACCACAACGCACATCTCAATATGTTAATGAACTTCCTGATCCAAACTATAACCAAGATAACGACACATCCAGTGAAAAGAGTGAGTCATCATGAGGCTCAGCTCCAGGAAAACGTGGAGCAAAACAACTCTGCTAATGTCTGCCTTGCCCCTCACCAGGTAACCAACGTGAATCACTTTGCTGACACACCGCATGTCAGACCGAAGCAATATGACACCGGCTGGCGCCACCCTGAGGACACTAACAGGTATGAACGCACCTCACATCACTATCAGGGTGACCCATCACCAGTATACTCTGCTGACAACCGGTTCACATCAGAATTTGCTAAGCTCATCACACAATGTGATCTGGTTGCCAAGGGACTCATGAAATTCACTGACCAAGCTGAAGGTTACAGAGCTTGGAAAGCTTCCTTCCAAAATGTCATTAGAGACTTGGGGCTACAACACAGGGAAGAGATAGACCTCTTAGTCAAATACCTGGGAGAAGAGTCAGTCAAACACGCAGTAAGGATCAGAGACATTAATATAAACCACCCTCAAATCGGCCTTAAAGAGATCTGGAATAGGCTAGATGAGTGTTACGGCTCTGCAGAGGTAATAGAGAAAACTTTGTTCAAAAGAATCGTTGACTTTCCTAAAATATCTAACAAAGGTCTCCCAAAACTTAGAGAGTTAGATGACCTGCTACAGGAGGTCCTAGTTGCCAAATGTGAAGGTGACCTACAAGAACTTGCATACCTTGACACAGCCAAAGGTGTTAACCCTATAGTCCAAAAGTTGCCCTACAATCTACAGGAGAGGTGGCTCACACGTGGTTCCATGTAGAAATACAAACAGTGTTTCATTCCCTCCCTTCTCTGTTTTTGTAGACTTTATACACGAACAAGCGACAATCAGAAATGATACCAGCTTTGACTTTTCAATGGCATATGCTGCACCGTCACCAGCTGCAAATCCATGCAGATCGTCTGTGGCAGTGCACAAGACTTACGTTTCTTCTCCAAGTTCCAATTACAGGTCTGCTGGCCGCTCTCAATCAGAGACAAATGTACAGGACCCTGACAAGCAGTGCCCACTCCATCAGAAGCCTCATCCTCTCCTGAAATGCAGAGCCTTCAGAGGAAAATCTATGTCAGATCGCAGAAGCTTCCTGAAAGAGAACGGTATCTGCTACAAGTGCTGCTCATCCACAGCTCACCTCGCCAAGGTAAGGTCAGGGTAAAATGCACCAAATGTGGCACCGCGGATCATAACACTGCCCTACACCCTGGCCCAGCTCCATGGAGTGCACAAAACACGCCAGCTGACAGTGAGCATGGCGGGGAGGAAAGGAGCACTGATGCAGCTACGCCAGAGATCACTTCACAAAGTACTGAAGTCTGTAAAGGGACTATAGACAGTAGGTCTTGTTCTAAAATATGCCTCGTCAGAGTGTACCCAAAGGGTCATAAAGACAAAGCTGTGAGACTGTATGCTATCTTGGATGATCAAAGTAATCGATTCCTGGCTAGATCAACATTCTTTGACCTATTCAACATCAAGGGCCAAGGGAAACGTATGCTTGGGACATATGCACGCCCCATCTTCTGTGACAAATATGCTAACAAATACATTGGAGAAACGATGCCAATCTCTGTTTCAACCTTGCAACAACGAGTTCCATGTCAAGGAACTACCACACAGCATCCAACTACCCAATCATTTAATAGACTTTACTCATGACAGCAGTATGCTGTCAGGAAGCTATGAGGACCAGTTGGGGTGCACAGTCTTCCAGAGAACTAAGCAAGACAACCGAGTAGCAATGTCGGTAGAGGACAAGATGTTCTTAGAGGTAATGGACAAGGGACTCGTAAAAGATGAGACCAACAGCTAGTTCGCACCTCTCCCCTTCAGAACCCACAGACCACGTCTACCAAACAACAGAAACCAGGCATTTCTCCTCTCTTAAACATAATCTGCAGAAGAAACCAGAGATGAAAGATCACTTTTTCTCCTTCATGTCAAAGATTTTTGAGAACTGCCATGCAGAACTAGCTCCCACTCTCAAAGACACTGAAGAATGCTGGTTCCTACCCATGTTTGGAGTATACCACCCTAAAAAACCGGGCCAGATTAGAGTGGTGTTTGACTCAAGTGCTAAGTTTGATGATGTCTCCCTGAATGATGTTCTACTGATAGGACCAGACCTCAATAACAAACTGCTGGGAGTACTTATGCGATTCCGTAAGGATTCCATTGCCTTCATCGCTGACATCCAGCAAATGTTCCATTGTTTCTGTTAGGCGTTGGGTTCCTGCAGCGGTTCAGCAGGAATCCAGAGCCGCACTGTTAGACGTCAAGTTTCTGCGTCTGCTCTGCAGGAATCTAGAGCCTCACATTCCGCGGTCTCCTGCTGTCTATCTGCTGCAGAGCAGATTACTTTGCAGCAGACCACTCCAGAGACTAAGTTCCTCTGTGCTCCTACTGGGCATGCTCACGAGACGATCTCCCATTGGAGATCGGGAGTCATGTGCCCAGGTCCTGCTCCAGATCTCATTGGTCCATCTAGGAGATCTGGAAGGTCCTGCGCGGCTATAAAAAGCACGCATGACCGTTCGGCCATGCGCTAGTATAGACTATACTTGCTATGTGTGAATGGTGACGGATATATGGTTCTGGTGACTGACTCAATATAAAACCCCTTCCCTCTGATATTACGCATGTGGATAGAGAATTAGTTTAGCAGTCAGCGGCAAGCCTTAAGCCACTGTGCACACCACACCGCTACGCTAGCTTCCGACATTGCGCTTGCTTTCTGGCTTTGTCGTTGAGCGGCAGTGTCCTACGCCGCGCTGCAGCCCTTCTTGGCGTTCGCAGAAGCGACGCCGTACACGGTAGGTCTAGAGGGACGCAGCTCCTCTGTCTTGGGTCTTGCTCCTGTGACCAGATACCGTGTGTGCATTTGCCTGAGGCCTGTGTCTCTAACAGATTCAGCATTTTGTATGTTTTTGATGCGGCACCTCTGTGTGTGAACAGAGCCCGCTCTGCGCACTCCGGGTGAAGTTGAACCTGGGCGCATCATACCGCCATATTGCTCCTCTGTCATTACCTAGCAGCGGTGTAACACCTACTGCATGGTGGACCCCGAGCGGTGAACGCACTTTATTTATTTTTATTTAGTGCGTTCCGCCGTTCCTAACACTCACATTCTGCGGTCTCCCATTGTCTCTCGACCGCAGAGCGGATTGCTCAGCAATCCCGGCGTTCCAGACTCCCTGCCCAGACCTGCTCTGTGGGTCTGGCTATTGCTGCCACCTTTGGGTCGGCAATGGCAATGCAGGATGCTCAGCAGCAAATCGCTCCAGAGGCTAAGTCCCTCCATCGCGCTACTGAGCATGTTCACAAGACGATCTGCCATTGGAGATTGGGAGTCACATGCCCAGGTCCTTCTCATGAGCTGATTGGTCTATCACAGGGATCTGAAAGCTTCCAGAAGGTCCCGGCTATAAAAGGTTCGCATGGCCGCTCGGCCTTGCGCTTGTGTAGTCTCTAGTTGCTAACTGTGTGAATGATGATGGATGCATGAACCTGCGAATGACTCATTAAGATTCCCTCCCTCTGATATTACGAATGTGTACAGGGACTTAGGCTTAGAGTCAGCGTCAGCCAGTGGCAAGCTACAAGCCACAGCAGCATCATCAACAGTGCTAGCGTTCGACAGTGCACCTGCTACCAGGCATTGTCGATAGGCGGCAGTGTCTGTGCCGCGCTGCAGTCTGCAGCTCTCCTTGGCGTTCGCAGTAGCAACGCCGCACGCACCGTAGGTCTAGACGGATATTGACCCTCTGCCTTGGGCCCAGCTCCTGTGAGCATATACCGTGCGTGCACTTCTCTGAGACCTCTCAGTCCAACGCTCAGTTTTTAAGTTAATGCTTTTGCGTCTGTGAAGTTTACACCCTGGTGCACACCGGGTGACGTTCAACCCGTGTGCGATATACCGCCATATGTAGTGGCCACCATTATCTAGCAGCAGTGTTAACACCTTCTGCACTGTGGACCCCGGGCGGCGAACGCACTTTGTTATTTTATATTTAGTGCGTTCTGCCGTCCCTAACAGTTTCCTTGTGAGAGAGATAGAGAGAGACAGAAACTTCCTAAGATTCTTCTGGTACACAGACAATGATCCTACTAAAGAAGTCACAGAGTACCGCATGAGAGTGCACATTTTTGGCAATAGCCCTTCTCCTGCAGTCGCCGTCTAAGGACTCAAAAGGTCAGCTCTAGAAGGAGAAACAGAATACGGATCAGATTTCCGACAATTCATAGAAAAAGACTTTTATGTTGTTGACTGTCTGAAAGCCATGTCTTCAAATGAGACTGCCATCAGTCTTCTCAGTAAAGCCCAAGAGATGCTTGCTTGCGCCAACCTCAAGCTTCACAAAATAGCCTCAAACAGCCAAAAACTTATGAAAGCATTCCCTTCACAAGACTTGTGTAACGGTCTCAGAGACCAGGACCTGGGGTCAGACCCCACACCAATGCAACGCAGCCTCGGGCTTCTCTGGAATCTACAGTCAGACACTTTTACCTTTCAGGTCAGCCAGGAAGAAAAGCCTTTCACACGCAGAGGTGTCCTGTCTACCATCAACAGCCTGTATGATCTCTTGGGTTTTGCAGCTTCTGTTACTATACAAGGCAAAGTCATACTAAGAGACTTAACTAAGGAGACTTCTGACTGGGATGCACCTCTGCCACTTGATAAGAGAATCCAATGGGAAGTATGGAAGAACTCTTTAGCAGCCCTCTCCAATCTAAATGTGCCAAGGCCACACAACCCTGTGCCCTCTACAGAGATACAGAGCCAGAGACTGTATGTATTTGCAGATGCTTCTGTCAAAGCAATTGCTGCTGTTGCCTATCTCAAAACTGGGGACTCCAAATGTCAGAGCCACATTGGATTCGTTATGGGAAAGGCCAAACTTGCTCCACAAACAGAGCACACTATTACAAGGCTAGAGCTTTGTGCTGCAGTCTTAGCTGTTGAGTTAGCAAAGTTCATTGCATCCGAGATGGATATCGACCTGACATCAGCCAAGTTCTACTCAGACAGCAAAGTAGTCCTTGGTTACATCCACAATGAAACCAGATGATTCTATGTTTATGTCAACAACAGAGTACTACAAATTAAGAGATCAGTTCATCCAAAACAGTGGCATTACATCCCCACGGACCAAAACCCTGCAGATCATGCAACTAGAGCAGTTGACGCAAGTCGACTAGAGAGCACAACATGGCTCTCAGGACCAAAACTATTGTACACTGAGGAACGTTGTCCAGACACCTTTGAACTAGTAGGAGAGGACTCAGATGCTGAAATCTGCCCTCAGGTATCTACACTTCATACAATGACTTCTGCTATCCAGCTTGGATCCCACAGATGTGACAGATTTTCAAGTTGAAAGTCACTTACTTGAGCCATCACCTGTCTGACTCATATAGCTCGCTCATTCAAGATAACCAGAGCTTGTGACACAGAAAAATGTAGACGCTGGCATCTCTGTAAAAACACCTATGTTGCCTCTGACTTGGAATCTTCCAGAAACCACATCATCTCCAGGGTTCAGAGAGAAACCTACTCTGTGGAAATCCAATGTCTCATTAACAAAGCTCCGATACCAGCAAGCAGTTCATTGAGAAAACTCGACCCATTCATCGACAACAATGGCCTGCTGAGAGCAGGAGGTCGACTCAAAGAAGCTAAAATGGAGTTTGAGGAGAAATTCCCTCTTATCATTCCTGGAAAGTGTCATGTTGCTTACTTAATTGTACAACACTACCACAATCTGGTAAAACACCAAGGAAGGCTATTCACAGAAGGAGCCATCAGAACTGCTGGCCTGTGGATTGTTGGTGCAAAGAAACTCATCTGTAGTGTCATCTACAAATGCATTACCTGCCGTAAGCTTTGTGGTTCGACTCAGACCCAAAAGATGGCTGACCTACCAGCAGACAGACACAGCCCAGACCCTCCTTTTACCAGTGTTGGTCTTGATGTGTTTGGACCTTGGTCAGTTGTTACTCATCACACGAGAGGTGGACAAGCCAATAGTAAACGTTGGGCTGTCATGTTTACCTGTCTGTGAAGATGGCTTTAAGGTGCAATGATACACTGTGCTGCTGTAGGTATAATTCAAGGAACTTTATTGGTGCCTACGTGTTTCCTGAGCTGTCCCAGCTCACTTCATCAGGGCATGATACAAGCATGCAATGCAGGAGTTTATATACAATCCAAAGTGGAAAAAAAAGGGGGCAGGACAAGTAACTGCCACATCAGCAAGGCAATGGTATAAAACACGTTAAAATAATTGTATTTTAATAAAATATATTAAAACCGCATATAATAAGAATACATACTCAAGAACAATAAAAAAGAAAATATATATATTTCTTTTGAAATAGACACAGGGGATCACGGGGTCCAATAAAAAAGTAGTCAAACATCCTCAAGGAGTCTAGAACACAGTTCCAAAGTTGAGAGTGTATGGTGTTTTAATCCACATGACCATGGTGACTAGTGAGGAATGGGGTATGATTTTTCGGATCAATGTTAAGATCAATCTATTCTCTTCCAGAATAAAGAGTAAATCCAAAGAGATGTACCCTGCATAACGGATTAAAAAAAAAAAAAAAAGAAGATTAAGGGCACTCATATATATAAAAAAAAAATACCGATTGTAAAAAAGAATTTTTTTTTTTTAAATAAAGTGCAGTAGTGTTTTAATATTAAATATTAAATCATAAAAACATGGTAACAATGTAAAAAAAGGGGGGTTGTAGTATTATAAAGAGACACTAGATGGCGCTAACACGAGCTTCAAGGAAGTGTCAGAAGCTTGAAGAGACTACTACAGTTAAAAGAGAGAGCTTTCTGTGTGAAACCAGTGTGTGGAATGGAAGGATAAAACAAGATTGTCAGGCTAAACATCTCAATGGAGGGTTCAGTATGCATGGGTGGCAGGGACAAAAATCTCCAAAAAACAAAATGGACTTTTAATAAAAGACATCAGAAACAATATTTAGTCCAAAGGGTTCCAGAGATTTTAATTTGTAAATCCAGTACACCTCTTTCCTATTAAGTGTCTGGATTCGGTTTGGTGTATTGTCTGGTATCTGTTCAATGGGGTAAATAGTCAGTTTCTTGATGTCACGACCATGTATAAGGTCAAAGTGACGTGACAGACCATGCTTCTGAAAGCCAATTTTAAAATTATGTCGGTGGGAATTTAACAGACAATGAAGTGCCTGGGTGGTACGTCCAACATAACATAACATTTTAAAGGAGAGGTTTTTAAGTCAGAAATATCCTAGAAAATTAGTTTCTTCCACATGTGAGAATATTTTTAAAAATTCTAATCAAGATCTTTTACTGTCCAGAAAACCCACTCCCAATCCCTCAGGTGATAAATTCTGTACCAACTTTATCACCACCTACATGTAGTTCACAACACAAATCTATCAGGAACATCATGGAGGGTCTGTGGCATATTGTCAAAAGAGACCCCATTTTAAACAAAATCATTCCTGAGAAACCTGCTATAACCTTCAGGAAGGCTAAATCCTTAAAAAACACATTGGCACCTAGCAGGCTCGCTATTCCGTCTCACAAGCAGAACAATTTCTTATCTCCTGGCATCTATAAATGTCATCACTCTAAATGTAGTTGCTGTCACAATATTGCACATCAGACTATCACTTTCTCACATCCCATCACTCAAGAAAAATTCCCTATCAAATACCACCTCACTTGTCTGTCCTCACACGTCATCTATATCATTACATGCACTTGTCCCAAAATCTATGTTGGACGTACCACCCAGGCACTTCATTGTCGGTTAAATTCCCAATGACATAATATTAAAATTGGCTTTCAGAAGCATGGTCTGTCACGTCACTTTGACCTTATACATGGTCGTGACATCAAGAAACTGACTATTTACACCATTGAACAGATACCAGACAATACACCAAACCGAATCCAGACACTTAATAGGAAAGAGGTGTACTGGATTTACAAATTAAAATCTCTGGAACCCTTTGGACTAAATATTGTTTCTGATGTCTTTTATTAAAAGTCCATTTTGTTTTTTGGAGATTTTTGTCCCTGCCTCTCATGCATAATGAACCCTCCATTGGGATGTTTAGCCTGACAATCTTGTTTTATCCTTCCATTCCACACATTGGTTTCACACAGAAGGCTCTCTCTTTTAAAGGGAATCTGTCACCCTTTTCTTGGCCTTGCAGCTGCCGACATAGACATCGGGGGCTTATCTACAGCATTCTGTAATGCTGTAGATAAGCCCCAATGTAATCTGAAAGAGAAGAAAAACACGTTCAGAATTCTGCAGTACGCAGGCGCCAGACCTCTCCCAACGCCTGCGCACTGCAGGACTCTGCTCAGCCCTCAACAGGGCAGAGCAATGCGCCTGCGCCGGAGCCATTACAGGATGGGAGAAGAGGAAGTCATCGCATGAAGAAGGGAGGCGCCGGACGGGACGGCGACACCCATCGGACCGGACCGCCCACCTCGGTGAGTATAATGTAACATGTTTTTCTTCTCTTTCAGGTTACATCGGGGGCTTAACTACAGCATTACAGAATGCTGTAGATAAGCCCCTGATGTCTATGCCGGCAGCTGCAAGGCCAAAAAAAAGGGTGACAGATTCCCTTTAACTGTAGTATTCTCTTCAAGCTTCTGACACTTCCTTGAAGCTCGTGTTAGCACCATCTAGTGTCTCTTTATAATACTACAACCCCCCCTTTTTTTTACATTGTTACCATGTTTTTATGATTTAATATATTTAATATTAAAACACTACTGCACTTGATTTCAAAAAATGTTTTCTTTTTTTTTTTATATAAGTGCCCTTAATCATTTTTTTTAATTTTTCATCCGTTATTCAGTGCACATCTCATTGGATTTACTCTTTATTCTGGAAGAGAATAGATTGATCTTAACATTGATCTGAAAAATCATACCCCATTCCTCACTAGTCACCATGGTCACGTGGATTAAAACACCATACACTCTCAACTTTGGAACTGTGTTCTAGACTCCTTGAGGATGGTTTTAAATACTTTTTTATTGGACCCCGTGATCCCCCGTGTCTATTTCAAAAGAAATATATATATATTCTTTTTTTATTGTTCTTGAGTATGTATTCTTATTATATGCGGTTTTAATATATTTTACTAAAATACAATTATTTTAATGTGTTTTATACCATTGCCTTGCTGATGTGGCAGTTACTTGTCCTGCCCCCTTTTTTTTCCACTTTGGATTGTATATAAACTCCTGCATTGCATGCTTGTATCATGCCCTGATGAAGTGAGCTGGGACAGTTCAGGAAACGCGTAGGCACCAATAAAGTTCCTTGAATTATACCTACAGCAGCGCAGTGTATCATTGCACCTTAAAGCCATCTTCACTTACAAGTCTTTGGACCCTGTGCAGACTGCAGCAGCTGTTTCATGCGTTTGTAGGTGTTGTGACCGAAGTTTCACAACCCTATCAGGTGAGTCTCTCCTTGCCTCACCATTACAATTGTGTTTTAAAGGTTTCACACAGTGGATGCGCCCTGTTTTGTTTCTTTTATGTTTACCTGTCTGTCAATCAGAGCTGTCCACATAGAGCTCATTGAGTCACTTGACACCTCAAGCTTCATCAATGCTTTGAGACGTTTCATTGCCATCTGTGGTCCTATCAAACATATACGTTCAGACAGAGGTACCAACTTCATTGGTGCAGCAAAGGAATTGGGCATACCTTCAAATCTAGACCATAAGACTCTCGAGAGGTTCCTCAGTGACCAAAGTTGCACGTGGTCATTCAACCCACCTCACTCCTCACACATGGGTGGATCTTGGGAACGAATGATTGGTCTAGTACGGAGAACTCTTGACTCTACTCCTCTTCAGGAAAGAGCAGCGAGACTTACCCACGAAAGCCTAACCACCTTCTTGGCCGAAGTCACAGCTATATTCAATGCAAGGCCCTTGGTTCCAGTCCCTAATGACTCTGAGGAACCATTGTTATTGACTCCAGCTACTCTCCTCACCCAAAAAACAGGACTATCGAGTGCCCCTCCAGGAGGATTCGATGCTAAGGACCTCTACAAGCGCCAATGAAGACAGGTACAAAGTCTTGCCAATATATCCTGGGACAGGTGGCGCAAACAGTATTTGTCTACCCTGCAGACACGGATGAAGTGGCAATCTACCAGGCCTAATCTGAGGATTGGTGACCTCATCCTTGTGAAAGACTGTCAGGCCCATTGGAACCAGTGGCCACTTGGAGTAGTGACTGCAACATTCCCGAGTAGAGATGGCAATGTTTGCAAAGTGGAACTTAGCATGGCCAAAGGGAGTGAACTTAAGACATTCTCCAGACCAGTAACTGAGCTGGTCTTATTGTTGTCTTCGGAGAATAAGAATGGTGACATCCGTTTGATGCCAGACGGGGAGTGTTCTGTCTCCGATATAATTCATGATCCTTGACTGTCTACTTGTTTATATATATATACACAATGATTTGCTGTGAATATGCAGAATATTCAGTTTCAGCCATAGATTTAATGTTTTCTGTATCTTTGGCTCCATCTACTGACCAAAGTCATAACTGCAGTGTTACTGTGTGCCTTAGTTTCACTTCCTAATCTTCTCTTTCCCTCCAATCCACAATGTTTTCTGGGTAAGTTTGCAAAGCATTATGGTTTAGTCCAGCCCCATTTTTCTTTCCAGTCCTCCATTTTCTCTCAAGCCTGCTTCCTGTGAATATCTCATTCCTCTACTCCCCTTGTGTCAGCATCAGTGGTAGGTAATCATGCTTCCCACATCTATTCCTGTCTTAGATCACCCTGCTTAGTTAGATCTCCCCTGATTAGCTATTATGTATATTATGTATTCCTATGAACCCAGTACTGATTCTGTGTATGTTTTGTATTGTAGTTTCACCTCGCCAATATACCACCACGTTCAATAAAATATAGATTCAACTACAGTCTCCCTTATTGGACCCCGCTATAGCAGTTTAGCTGCATGTATAGCTACATGAAGTCTGCTTCATTAGTGAGGACAGAACATGGTGGAGGATTGGTGATGATCTGGGGATGTGTCAGCACCGCCGTGACTGGTCCCGCTGCCCCTGCCGCCTCCGTACTCACCGCTGGCCCCGCCGCCGCTTCTGCTTCAGGCCTGGGTCTGCCTCCTGCCTCTCGTCTCCAGTGCGCGCCTCCGGTCTTCCTCCTTTCCGGCGTGCGGCCTCCCGGCGCGCTCCTCCTCTACCCTCGGCCGCGCGCACTGTGCCTCTGCGCACGCGCCAGGGCACCAGACCGCGCGTCCTGCAGTATGGACGTCCGCCAGCCTGACCTGACCCGGACCCACCGCCTGGCCAATCAGGGGCTACCATCAGGTATTTCAGGCTGACCTCCCTTAGGGGAGGCACCTGACTATCGAGTTCCTCTCGCTGTGTTCAGGCCCTGCTCGCTGCTGCTAGTCCCTCACTCCAGCTCGCTCTCCCGGCTCCCGTGTCTCCCTCACCTGTTTCCCTGCTAACCCTTCTGTGTGTTTTCCTTTCTTGCAGTTCCCTGTACCCCTGCTTCCGCCTGGTTCCCGCTGTCCTCCGTCAGTCAGCAACACTCTCTCCATTCCCTGGACCCTGGTTACCCCGGATCTCTCTCTGGGTTCTCCACCGCTCCTCTGCTACTCATCCTCTCGAGCCGACCCCTGGTCCTGGCTGCCGTGACGTTTGAACTCCTTGAGCCTGCTCCCAAACGGTCCCTGTATAGGGGTCGGTCCACCTGGTGCGCTCGCTCGGGGAGGGTTCGACGTCACGGTCCAGTGGGTCCACTCTTGCTCCCGTCTCCAGAAGCGTAACGGGATGCTTCTGCAAGGCTGGAATTTGGCAGGTTAATCTTTGTGAAGGACGTATGAATCAAGCCGCATACAAGGTTATCCTGCAAAAACAGTTGATTCTTTCTGCCCAGGCAATGTTCCCCTACTCTGAGTTCTGTTTTTTTTCCAGCAGGAAAATGCGCCATGCCACACAGCTAGGTCAATCAATGTGTGGTTGAAGGACCACCACATCAAGTCCCTATCATAGCCAGCACAATGTCCAGACCTGAACCCCATTGAAAACATCTGGAATGTAATCAAGAGGAAGATGGATAGTCATAAGTCATCAAACAAAGAACTTCTTACATTTTTGTGCCAGGAGTGGCATAAGGTCACCCAAAAGCAGTGTAAAAGACTGGTGGGAAGCATGCAAAGACGCATGAAAGCTGTGACTAAAAATCATGGTTATTCCATAAAATATCAATTTCTGAACTCTTCCCGCATTAAAACATTAATATTGTTGTTTATAAATGATTATGAACTTGTTTTATTAGCATTATTTGAGGTCTGAAATCACTGCATTTTTTTGTTATTTTGACCATTTCTCATTTTCTGAAAATAAATACAAAATTTAGTGCTTGGAAATTTGAAGACATCTTGTCAATAGTTTATAGAATAAAAGGGCAATTTACATTTTACTCAAAAACATACCTATAAAGAGAAAAATCAGACAAACTGAAAATTTTGCAGTGGTCTCTTAATTTTTGCCAGAGCTGTATATACACATCAGTGCTTACCAAGCAGCAGGCAGCGTATGTGGGTCTATAGATATTCGTGCTAGGCAGGCAGGCATTGTATGTGGCATACTTCACTGCATACAGCAAGAGGGTCCATTCCATTACTGTCTGCTGCTGTTGCCTACTACAGATATTGACCATATATACAGAGCCCCAGGTATCAGTGGCCAGGAATATTTTTTTTTTTTTGCATCTTAACCCCTTAACGACCGCCGATACGCCTTTTAACGGCGGTAATTAAGGGTACTTAAACCACAGCGCCGTTAATTCACGGCGCTGTGATTTAAGTGAATAGCGCCCCCCAGTGTCGGATTTTCTCCGGGGTCTCGGCTGCCAGGGGTAGCCGAGACCCCAGAGAACATGAATCGGTCGGTTTTTACCGACCCCCGCTTTTGCGATCGCCGTTATTAACCCTATAATGGCGACCGCAAAAAAAAAAAAAGCCGCGATTTTACATTTAATTTCTCTTTCCTCTGATGTGATCGCACATCAGAGGATAGAGAAATAGGGTCCCCGATCCCCCCGGTACCCTCCCGGTACCTCTCCCTTGTCCTCCGTCCCCTCCCGGTGGTCCCGCGCCCGCCGGCGTCATCCGATGGGCGCCGCCATCTTGAAAATGGCGGGTGCATGCGCAGTGCGCCCGCCGGGAATCTGCTGGCTCCGGCTGGCAGATTCCATTCATTATTTTGATCACTATGATAAACGATCATAGTGATCAAAATAATAAAAATAGTACATAACCCCCCCTTTTATCACCCCCTTATTCTGGCACACATAATGAAATAAAAAAATATTTTTTTTTTCAGTTTTCCATAAGGGTTAGGGTTAGGCTAGGGTTAGGGTTAGGCTAGGGTTAGGCTAGGGTTAGGGCTAGGGTTAGGCTAGGGTTAGGGTTAGGCTAGGGTTAGGGTTAGGCTAGGGCTAGGGTTAGGCTAGGGTTAGGGCTAGGCTAGGGTTGGGCTAGGGTTAAGGGTTAGGGTTGGGCTAGGGTTAGGGTTGGGCTAGGGTTAAGGGTTAGGGTTGGGCTAGGGTTAGGGCGAACTAGGATTAGGGTTAGGATTAGGGATTAGGGTTGGGATTAGGGTTAGGGGTGTGTTGGGGTTAGGGTTGGAGCAAGAATTGAGGGGTTTCCACTATTTACCAACTTTGGGGGTCTAAAAATTGGGGTCTAAAAAATCACTTTTGTGGAAATAAAAAAGACTTTATTTTCACGGCTCTGCGTTTATAAACTTCTGTGACGCGCTTGGGGGTTCAAAGTGCTCACCACACATCTAGATAAGTTCCTTAGGGGGTCTAATTTCCAAAATGGGGTCACTTGTGGGGGGTTTCCACTGTTTAGGCCCATCAGGGGCTCTGCAAACGCAACATGTTGCCCGCAGACCATTCCATCAAAGTCTGCATTCCAAAATGGCACTCCTTCCCTTCCGAGCTCTCCCATGCACCCAAACAGTGGTTCCCCCCCACATATGGGGTATCAGTGTACTCAGGACAAATTGCATAATAACTGTGGGGGTATGATTTCTCCTGTTACCCTTGTAAAAATAAAAATTTGGGCGCGAAAAGATCATTTTTGTGGAAAAAAAATGGATTTCTTATTTTCACGGCTCTACGTTATAAACTTCTGTGAAGCACTTGAAGGTTCAAAGTGCTCACCACACATCTAGATAAGTTCATTCATGGGTCTAGTTTCCAAAATGGGGTCACTTGTTGGGAGTTTCCACTGTTTAGGCCCATCAGGGGCTCTGCAAACGCAACATGATGCCCGCAGACCATTCCATCAAAGTCTGCATTCCAAAATGGCACTCCTTCCCTTCCGAGCTCTCCCATGCGCCCAAACAGTGGTTCCTCCCCACATATGGGGTATCAGCGTACTCAGGACAAATCGCATAAAAGTGTGGGGGTATGATTTCTCCTGTTACCCTTGTAAAAATAAAAATTTGGGGGTGAAAAGATCATTTTTGTGGAAAAAAAATGGATGATTTCTTATTTTCACGGCTCTACGTTATAAACTTCTGTGAAGCACTTGAAGGTTCAAAGTGCTCACCACACATCTAGATAAGTTCCTTAATGGGTCTAGTTTCCAAAATGGAGTCACTTGTTGGGGGTTTCCACTGTTTAGGCCCATCAGGGGCTCTGCAAACGCAACATGATGCCCGCAGACCATTCCATCAAAGTCTGCATTCCAAAATGGCACTCCTTCCCTTCCAAGCTCTCCCATGCACCCAAACAGTAGTTCCTCCCCACATATGGGGTATCAGCGTACTCAGGACAAATCGCATAATAACTGTGGGGGTATGATTTCTCCTGTTACCCTTGTAAAAATAAAAATTTGGGGGTGAAAAGATAATTTTTGTGGAAAAAAAATGAATTTCTTATTTTCACGGCTCTACGTTATAAACTTCTGTGAAGCACTTGAAGGTTCAAAGTGCTCACCACACATCTAGATAAGCTCCTTCATGGGTCTAGTTTCCAAAATGGAGTCACTTGTTGGGGGTTTCCACTGTTTAGGCCCATCAGGGGCTCTGCAAACGCAACATGATGCCCGCAGACCATTCCATCAAAGTCTGCATTCCAAAATGGCACTCCTTCCCTTCCAAGCTCTCCCATGCACCCAAACAGTGGTTCCTCCCCACATATGGGGTATCAGCGTACTCAGGACAAATCGCATAATAACTGTGGGGGTATGATTTCTCCTGTTACCCTTGTAAAAATAAAAATTTGGGGGCGAAAAGATCATTTTTGTGGAAAAAAAATGGATTTCTTATTTTCACGGCTCTACGTTATAAACTTCTGTGAAGCACTTGAAGGTTGAAAGTGCTCACCACACATCTAGATAAGTTCCTTAATGGGTCTAGTTTCCAAAATGGGGTCACTTGTTGGAGTTTTCCACTGTTTAGGCACATTAAGGGCTCTCCGAACGCAACATGGCATCCGATCTTAATTCCAGCCAATTCTGCGTTGAAAAAGTCAAACTGTGCTCCATCCCTTGCGAGCTCTGCCGTGTGCTGAAAAAGGGGTTTACCCCCACATATGGGGTATCGGCGTATTCAGGAGAAATTGTACAACAAATTTTGTGGTTGATTTTCTCTTTTAACACTTGTGAAAATAAAAAAAATTGGTTCTGAAGTAATTTTTTTCCAAAAAAAAGTTAAATGTTAATTTTTTCCATCCACATTGCTTTCGTTCCTGTGAAGCACTTAAAGGGTTATTAAACTTCTTGAATGTGGTTTTGAGCACCTTGAGGGGTCTAGTTTTTAGAATGGTGCCACTTTTGGGTATTTTCTGTCATGTACACCCCTCAAAATGACTTTAAATATGAAGTGGTCCTTAAAAAAAATGGCTTTGTAAATTTTGTTGTAAAAATGAGAAATCGCTGGTCAACTTTTAACCCTTATAACTTCCTAACATAAAAAAATTTTGCATCCAAAATTGTGCTGATGTAAAGTAGACATGTGGGAAATGTTATTTATTAAGAAATTTATGTGACACATCTCTCTGATTTAAGGGCATAAAAATTTAAAGTTTTAAAATTGCAAAATTTTAATTTTTTTTGCCATATTTCTGTTTTTTTCATAAATAAACACAAGACTTATCGAAGAAATTTTACCACTAACATGAAGTACAATATGTCACGAAAAAACAATCTCAGAATCAGCAGGATCCATTACAGCGTTCCAGAGTTATAACCTCATAAAGGGACAGTGGTCAGAATTGTAAAAATTGGCCTGGTCATTAAGCTGCAAACTGGCTCTGTCGCTAAGGGGTTAATCCAGATTATGTTATTCAAAAGCAATCCAGAGCACACTTTTTTTTCTCCATTTTCTTGTTGGCACTGCAGAATACAGCCATATCCTTTCCACAATACAGCGTGAAAATTCAGCTATTTTAAACAGGGGTTTGGCTGTCTCATCAATCACATCTGAATGCGCAGAAAACTCTGCCATTTTTGTGGTACTGTAAAATTTTGTTGGAGTGTCTTATACAAGTTTTTGACACCAGTTTGCTGTAAAAAAATATTTACCTACAGGGCAGACATTTTACACTGGGTTTTGTCTGCCACACGGATCGCATATCATTGTGCTCAAAATTGTGGCATTTCAGGCCTCCTTTGAATTTTTGTTTGCTGTGTCTTAGCCTAGTTATTGACACTATTTTGCTGTGGAAAAAAATACAGGCCAAATATTTAAAGTGGGGTATCTGCATCACAGGCATCACATATCATTGTGCTCAAAATAGTGCCATTTCAGCCCTCCTTTGAATTTTTATTTGCTGTATCTTAGCCTAGTTATTGACACTATTTTGCTGTGAAAAAGAAAAATACAGGCCAGATATTAAAAAGTGGGGGATCTCCGTCACATGCCTCACCTATCTGTGGGCTAAAAATTGTGGCATTTTTTTGTCTCCATTGAACTGTTTTTGCTGTGTCTTAGCCTATTTATTGACATCAGTTAACTGCCAAAAAAGTGTTACTTACAGGCCAGATATTTTAAACTGTGGTTTTCCAGCAACTATAAGTTTGCTTCAAATTCTGCCATTTGTACTGAACGTGGAAACTATTGTACTCCATTTAAAATGGGCAAGGGACGGGGAAGTAGACGTGATAGTGATGGTGCATGCAGATGCCAAGGCTGTAAGCAAGCTGAAATTGGGCCACAACAAACACCCACATCTTCTCGCCCAACCTTCCTGCCCCAATTGCTAGGGGACGGCAGCAGCACACCACTATTGAATCCAGAGCAGTGTCAAAAGGTTGTTGGTTGCAATGCGCATAATGCTTCCATTGACTTTGCCACCGCCACCACCACCACCACCCTGTCAAGTCTCAGTTGCCGTGAGTATGGATGGCATATTCCTCACCCTGATCCTCCTTCCTACCACCAGGCCGAGCACCCGGAGACAACTGATCCCACAACTGGACACTCCAAAGAGCTGTTCACTTTTCCATTTATAGATTCTGGCCTTGCGCCCGATCCACTTGAAGCGGGGCAAGAGGAGATTGCATTTAGCGATGCCCAAATATTTGAGCCGCCACAGTCACAAAAAGGCGACGGTGAGATCGTGTCCCAAGATGTGGGCGATAATGAGACACAATTGCCAGAAAGTCAGGTGGAATACCTGGGTGCGGAAGTGGAGGACGAGGTCGTGGATTATATAGTAACTGACCCAAGCTGGCAGGAGGACATGCAGAGCGAGGACAGCAGCACACAGTGGGAGGGAGGTGTAGCATTCTGGCATGCATGGCTGAGTTTATGTTACGCTGCCTTGACCGTGACCCTCACGTTCTCAAACTTTTGGGTGACAGACATTACTGGTTGGTGACACTTCTAGACCCACACTACAAGGAGACCTTTCTATCTCTTATTCCAGA
Source organism: Dendrobates tinctorius (assembly GCF_039654945.1). Taxonomy (NCBI): domain Eukaryota; kingdom Metazoa; phylum Chordata; class Amphibia; order Anura; family Dendrobatidae; genus Dendrobates; species Dendrobates tinctorius. The sequence goes on from NW_027361808.1 coordinate 11,377,873, forward strand.
GGCAGACAGGTGTACTAAAATGTTGCAGTACCAGAGAGCTCTTGTTGCAGAATTATTAAAAAAAATCCCATCTGAAAAAGCTGGCGGCAGAGGTCACAGTTCATTGGAAAACCAAGGAGTACAAGGGAGAGAGACAACTTCAATCCAGCAGAGGCAGGGGAACACTGGCAAAATTCTGGGAGAGTCTTCTCAGACCCTCCCATCGCACAGGCCCTGAGGTGCAGGGTACTCTCACAAGCAGTACCAAACGAATAATGGGAACTTTGGTTTCATGTGGGCATCCAGGACGTTGATACAAAGGGTTATTGGGATGCGTCCAAATTTTGGGCAGCCCTGCCACTCTCTGCATACGCAACAACAGTATAATAGACCCACTGTTTAATAATGGGAACAAAGCATAGCCAGTTGATGGCTCTCTAAGAATAGGGAGGGCCGACTGCTGGCCCTTTAAGAATAGTAAAGGCTGCCTGATGGCCGTATAAAAATACGCTTTGTGACTTTCAGAGACCCACTGTAACAACCCTACTGGAATCGCTGAATGGCCTCCCATCCCCCACTCACCAACTTACTCACTGCTCCAGGCCGTGCTGTGATTTCTGTCTGCTGCCAGCTCCATGCTCTGTTCCTTTTGTGTCCTGTCTGCTCTGTGCATGTTTCCTGGCTGTGTGCATAGGAGGTGGTGCCAGAACGCTCTGGTTCTTATGGGAGTTAAGGTGCACCTGTCTAATGTGTCCCTGACCAATTACCAAGAGCCCTCTAGTATTTAGGGCAACTCCACCCAGTGGATATTGCCTGTACAATGTGTTAACTCAGTTAGTGTATTGCTAATGAGCTGCCAGGTCTTTCTCTGTGTTGCTCCTTCTCTGGAGGCTTTACTCCTAGCTTAGATTGGAACTTGCCTGTCTGCCCTCCAGGAGGCAGAATATCCTGGTCTCTGTGTCTTTGTTCTAACCTTGCTTTGTACCTGTGTATGCTCTGGTCCCTGTGTCCTTGGTCCTGTACCAGGCTCGGACTGGCCCATAGGGTAACAGGGGAATCCCCGGTGGGCCCCTGTGCAGATCTGGACCAGCACCCCACTGTTTAGGCAGTACTTGGCATAATTCACTTGATTCACTCTGTACAGAAAAAAGCAGCATCTCATCATTCAGCAACCAAACTATCCAGTGTATTATTGTATAGAGATATAGGTAAATTTATGAACGAGGGTTGTGTAATATTTTCAAGTAGGTGAAAAGTGGGCCCCAAAAAGTCAATGCTACTGGTGGACCCTTGCCACCCCAGTCCGACACTGTCCTGTACCTTGTCTTGCACTGTTACCTTGTCTGAACTCTGTCCTACCTCTGTCTGTCTCCTTGTCTTTGGCTTCTTTCCCTGCTGTGTCTTTCCTTGGGGCCTCACTGTCTGCTTGTGTTCTGCACTCTTGTGGCTCTGTTCGTACTCTGCTCTCTTGCAACTCTGCCTGCTCTGTACTCTTTAGGCTCTGCCTGTGCTCTGAACTCTTGCGGTTCTGCTTGGTTCTGGTTCTGCTGCAGAACCTTTTGCTGCTCTACAACTCTTCTCCGAAGCCTTGCAATTCTCCCCCTGTGTGAACAAGTCCAAACCTGTTTCGTCATACTCCACTCTTTCCTTTCTGTACCCGTACCTGCTCCTCCTGTGTGAATAGGTCCAAACCTGTTCTTTCATACTCCACTATTTACTGTCAGTACCCGTACCTGCTCCTCCTGTGTGAACAGGTCCAAACCTGTTCCGCCATACTCCACTCTTTCCTGTCTGTACCAGTACTAGCACCCACTGTGTGAACAGGGCTCTACCTGTTCCTTCATACACCACATCTGCCTTCCCTGTGTTTCAGTCGTGCCTGCCAGCCCCGTGTCCCAGCCGTATCTGCCAGCCCCGTGTCCCAGCCGTGTCTGCCAGCCCCGTGTTCCAGCCGTGCCTGCCAGCCCCGTGTCCCAGTTGTGCCTGCCAGCCCCGTGTCCCAGTTGTGCCTGCCAGCCCCGTGTCCCAGCCGTGTCCGCCTGCCCCATGTCTCAGCCGTGTCCGCCTGCCCCATGTCTCAGCCGTGTCCGCCTGCCCCATGTCTCAGCCATATCCGCCTTCCCCATGTCTCAGTCATGCCCGCCTGCCAGTGTCCCAGCCGTGCCCGCCTGATAGTGTCTCAGCCGTGCCACTCTCTCCCCAAGTGGGATCAGTAGCCACAGCCAGACACGACCCTGGAGTGGTACCTGGCAGCTGCCTGCCGCACAAGCCTGACCTCACCATCAGAGGCTCCAATGAAAACCAAGGCAGCTGTCCTAGTCACGCCCCTTCCAGGGTAGTCTGTTTGTGGCACAGTGGGGCCACAACCCTTGGCCAGCTCCAGGTTTTTGAGGGCCCCAGGCGAAAGAGTCTCAGTGGGCCCTCCCCTTTAACACATACCACGATTCATGTCATGTGGCATCCGTGGTGCCAGCCAAAAATGGACTTGTCTCTGTGTGGATCACACGGACACGCATGTGATCCACACGGACAAAGGCTCTGTGACAAAACACGTTAATATGAAGGAGGCTATTGATTAGTAGTATACGTATGAAAAAAAGATGAGAAAAAAAGAACAGAGAGAAAGAAAGAACAGAGAGAGAGAACATAACAAGAGAAAGAAAGAACAGAGAGAGAGAAAGAAAGAACAGAGAGAGAGAAAGAAAGAACAGAGAGAGAGAAAGAAAGAACAGAGAGAGAGAAAGAAAGGACAGAGAGAGAAAGAAAGGACAGAGAAAGAGAAAGAAAGGACAGAGAGAGAAAGAAAGGACAGAGAGAGAGAAAGAAAGGACAGAGAGAAAGAAAGGACAGAGAGAAAGAACAGAGAAAGAAAGAACAGAGAGAAAGAAAGAACAGAGAAAGAACAGAGAGAAAGAAAGATTAGAAAGAGAAAGAAAGAACAGAGCGAAAGAGCGAAACAGAAAGAAAGAGGGGAAAGAAAGAACAGAGAGAGAAAGAAAGAGGGGAAAGAAAGAACAGAGAGAAAAAAAAGAGTGGACAGAAATAGAGAGAAAGGGAAAAAAGAACAGAGAGGGAGAGAGAAAGAAAAAGGGAAAGAAATAAAGAACAGAGAGGTAGAGAGAAAGAAAGAGGGGAAGGAACAGAGAGAAAGAAAGAACAGAGCAAAAGAAAGAACAAAGAGAAAGAAAGAAGGGAAAGAACAGAGAAAGAGAGAGAAAGAGGGAAAGAAAGAACAGAGAGAAAGAAAGAAAAAGAACAGAGAAAAGAACAGAGAGAAACAAAGAGGGGAAAAAAGAACAGGGAGAAAGAAAGTGGGGAAGCATCAGAGAGAGAAAGAAAGAGGGGAAAGAAAGAACGGAGAGAGAATGAAAAATGAGAAAGATGGAAAGAAAGTAAGAACAGAGAGAGAAAGAAAAATGGGAAAGAAAGATGCGAAAGAAAGAAAAAAACGGAGAGAGAAAGAGAGGAAAGAAAGAACAGAGAGAGAGAACAGAAAGAAAGAGGGGAAAGAAAGAGAACAGAGAAAAAGAACAGAGAGAGAAAGAAAAAAAAGATTAGAGAGAGAAAGAACAGAGAGAGAAATATTCTATAAAGATACCATAGCAGCCTGGCTCACATTGTAGTGCCCACCTGAGCCTCCCGAAGCACTACATATCATGATCCGCTCACATGGCCAGCATCCCTGATTCCAAGGCGATCCTGCTGTTCGCGCTGTCGCAGGAGGACACGGTGATGGATCTGAAGCATTCACTGAAGTGCCTCCATGGTTCCATCACAATCTCCTCCTGAAACTACCTAATTTCCGGTCAGCTTCCAGCACGTCACTTCCGGTAGAATGTCACGTGCAAGTTTTAAAGTGCTTCTTGGGGCTCCGCCGTGTACTCCTGTGTCTGTGGGAAAAGTAAGCTCCCGGCTGGGGCAGTCTCTCTCTCAAAATTGGGACGTCTCGTTGGATCCGGGACGGTTGGGAGGTTTAAAAGCTCCCCACCATACACCTTGTACACTCACGACTCAGCATACCTCATACACACACGGTTTTGGTTTGCATGCCTCGTACACACACGGCTCCGCTCCGTACACCTTGTACACACACGGTTCCGCTCCATACACACGTGGCTTCACTCCGTACACCCCCGACTCTGCTCCGCAAACACACGGCTCAGCTCCGTACACTTTGTACACACACGGCTCCGTTCCGTACACCTCGTACACACACGGCTCCGCTCCGTACACCTCGTACACACACGGCTCCATTCTGTACATGTCGTACACACATGCGGCTCTGCTCCGTACACCACGTACACACATACCGCTCCGTACACCTCATACACACAGCTACGCTCTGTACATCTTGTACACACACGCAGCTCTGCTCCGTACATCTTGTACACACGAGACTCCGCACACCTCGTACACACATACCACTCCGTAGACCTCATACACATAGCTACACTCTGTACATCTCATATACACACACGGCTCCACTCCGTACACCTCGTACACGCGCGGGAACGTAGACACACGGCTCCACTCCGTACACCTCACACGGCCCCATTCTGTACACACACGGCTCCGCTCCGTACTCCTCGTACACACGGCTCCGCTCCGTACTCCTCGTACACACGGCTCCACTCCGTACACCTCGTACACACGGCTCCGCTCCGTACACCTCGTACACGCATGGCTCCGCTCCGTACACCTCGTACACGCATGGCTCCGCTCCGTACACCTCGTACACGCATGGCTCCGCTCCGTACACCTCATACACACACACGGCTCCACATTTCCCAGTGAATGCATTTGTCTTGGGTGAAAGCAATGCTAAAGTTGAAAAATGCATCAACAAGGCTACGTGTGAAAATAGCCCAAGTGGTGGAGAAACATTTTTGTTTTGGGCTATTTATTTTGCTTTACATACAAATCATTCCCCTGGAAAGGAAGTTCTTTAACATTTTTCCCAGGAAAATCCAATTTGGTTAAGTTTCTGTATGTTTTATTGTGTGCCTGTAAAAGTGGTGTAAGACTCTGACAACATTGTTCACAGCTGTGACTTGGGAGTCAGAAATGCTTCCAGGGGTCTTCCCCATGATGTTTCCATGACATTTGAGTTGATGTTCCCATCGATTTCCAGTGTTTTTAGACCCTAAAAAAAACCTGGGGGAGGTCGCGGCAACTGCTCGGGTTTCCTACAGACTTACATTGGGCTCGTTGCTCGGGTTCTACCAATGTCCTTTTTTTGGCACGCCTAATCTTTTGCTTCTAGCAGCTAAGATTTTATAATTAGGTCCAATTTTTTTGTGTTGTGTTTGTAAAATGAATGTTTTCAAAACAGGAAATCATGTCATTATTAGAGTTGAGCAAAACGGGTCGAAAAAATTCAAAAGTCGCCGACTTTTGGCAAAGTCGGGTTTCATGAAACGAAACCCGACCCTAGGATGAGGTCGGCCACGAGGTCGGCGACTTACGCGCCAAAGTCGCGTTTCAAAAGTTTGTTTTGCGCTCTTTTTCAGCCAATCAGGATCCACGGACACTGTGGGCAACGTGATGACATAGGCACGGGTCACCACCATCTTTCAGAAGGGCATGCAAGTGATTGGCTTGCTTTGGTGGGCGTCACAGGGGGTATAAAAGGGCGTGCACGCCGACCGCCATCTTACTTCTGCCGATCTTAGTATAGGGAGAGGTTGCTGCTGATTCTGTAGGGAGAGTGTTAGGCAGGGAAGAAGACAAAAAAACTGCTTCTGCTGCTAGCGATTTGGCCTGCACAACACACAAGTCACTGTGTGTGCAGTGCAAGGGGAGGCTATATTGTGGTGTATCAGTGGTGTTGGTTGTTGGGCTGCCTTCTAAGGCTTCCTGACACGCTGGCATTGCTGTTTACCCACTGCTCCGCAAACTGCTTTTTTTAAAAGCAATCCAATCTCCCTTATCCTCTCGTCACTTTGGTCACAGGCAGCTGTGCCATCGAGCGTGTCACATAGCGCTCAGATATCAGTGGGCCGCACACAATCCACAAGTGTCCAGTGTCCAAAAGTGTACGCAGAGATTCAAAATCTCCATTATCCTCTCGTCACTTTGGTCACAGGCAGCTGTGCCATCGAGCGTGTCACATAGCGCTCAGATATCAGTGGGCCGCACACAATCCACAAGTGTCCACTGTCCACAAGTGTACGCAGAGATTCAAAATCTCCATTATCCTCTCGTCACTTTGGTCACAGGCAGCTGTGCCATCGAGCGTGTCACATAGCGCTCAGATATCAGTGGGCCGCACACAATCCACAAGTGTCCACAAGTGTACGCAGAGATTCAAAATCTCCATTATCCTCTCGTCACTTTGGTCACAGGCAGCTGTGCCATCGAGCGTGTCACATAGCGCTCAGATATCAGTGGGCCGCACACAATCCACAAGTGTCCACTGTCCACAAGTGTGTGCAGAAATTCTAAAACTCCCCTGTCCTATAGACACCTTGTACCTTGTTTTACATTACTATATAGTTTGTTGGATTTTGTCTACATTTCTACCAAAAATGAGGAAGGCTGGTGGAAGAGGCCGTGGAATTGGGCGGGGGTTGGCAGCTGGTAATGATGGTGTTGGTGGTGGATCTGATGGTAGTGGCAAGAGCAAAATAGGACCAAATGCAGGAGGTGCTGACCCTGCGTCATCGTCTGTCTACATAAGGCCTCGAACGCTTAGTTTTCTAGGAGTTGGCAAACCGCTTTTAAAGGCAGAGCATCAGGAAAAAGTTTTGTCTTACATTGCTGACTCAGCCTCCAGCTCTATCGCCTCCTCTTCTTCAGTTGTAAAAAGCAAAAGCACTGAGTCGTCATTGGAGGCTCATGTTCATGAACCACACCTTTCCTTGTGTCCTTCACCCCAACCAAGATTGAAGGATGACGCAGGCCATACTACTGATTACTCCATGGAGCTGTTTTCACATACCATGCCTGGATTATCAAGTCAAATGGTGAATTACCCAGGCCAAGATGAATCTGACATGGAGTGCACTGATGCACAGCCGCTGATGGATGATTCTGCTGGTACATTCACTCAGAGCACTACATTGTCCTCGCAGTGTACAGAGCCAGATTTTGACCCTGATGAGACTCAGGTGCCCCTTCCCGCACACTATACCACCATACACGGTGACACAGAGAAAGGTGCACATGACATAGAAGAGGAGGTGATGGATGACCCAGTTGTTGACCCAGATTGGCATCCATTGGGGGAAGAGGGTGCTGCTTCCAATAGCTCAGATGAGGAGCATCCACAGCAGACATCGACATCGCAACAGCTGTTATCTGGCAGGCCCGGAGCACTCCAAAGACAGGTTCCAAACATCAAAAGAGTTGCTGGACAGCTTGTCCAGAGGGTCAAAAGATCACAGCGTGCTAGGCCGCAAAATGTCTGCCAAAGTAGGAAGAGTGCAGTGTGGCAGTTTTTTGAACAAAATCCTCATGATCAGGCCAAGGTTATCTGTAAGAAGTGCGCAAAGACCTTTAGCCGAGGGAAAAATCTGAAAAATTTGAATACCAGTTGCATGCTTAGACATTTAACCAGCATGCACTTGCAAGTGTGGACACAACACCAAACCTCAAGTGCCACATGTGCAACTGATCACAACGAAGGTAGTCAGCAACGCTACATTGTTTCCCCCACTGTAAGCACACCGGTTAGCACAGCAGCAAATGTTGAGGTGTCGTTGCAAGGCCACAGCAGTCAGGGAATCCCACTGTTATATCAACGAAAGACTGATTCTAGGCCATCAGAAAGAACACCAACTCCATCACCATCATCAACCCTCTCTCAGTCCGCCCTGTCCACTGCTACTTCCACCATATGCAGCTCTCAAGTCCAGCTCACCCTCCCAGACACTATGAGTAGGTCAAGAAAGTACTCAGTCTCTCATCCGCGTACACTGGGTTTGAACGCCCACATTGCCAAACTAATCTCGTTTGAGATGATGCCCTTTCGGATGGCTTTCCGCGAACTCATGGCCTATGCAGTACCACGCTATGACCTACCCAGTCACCACTTCTTCTCTCGCAAAGCCATCCCAGCCCTCCACCATCATGTGAAAGACCGCATTGTTCATGCACTCAAGCAGTCAGTGAGCGGAAAGGTGCACCTCACAACTGATGCATGGTCCAGTCGGCATGGCCAGGGCCGTTACGTGTCCATCACTGCGCACTGGGTTAATGTGGTGGATGCAGGGTCCACAGGGGACAGCGGTGGTGGGACATTGCTGCCTAGCCCACGGTCTAGGAAACAGTTGGCTGTAGGCGTTCGACCCTCCTCCTCCTCCTCCTCCAGAAGCGACAGCTCGTCCACAGAGCGCAGTCGTACGAGCACTCCATCTGCAGCTGCCACTGTTGCACTCGATGTGTCCCCCTATCGAGCAGCTAGTGGAAAGCGTCAGCAGGCTGTGTTGCAGATGATGTGTTTGGGCGACAGACACACCGCCGAGGTGCTGGCCGAGTACTTGAAGCGACAAACTGAGTCATGGCTGGGCAGTGTACATCTTGAGGCAGGCAAGGTAGTTAGTGATAACGGCCGTAATTTTGTGGCAGCCATAGCCCTTTCAAAACTCAGCCACATACCTTGCTTGGCTCACACCTTGAACCTGGTGGTGCAGTGCTTCCTCAAAAATTATCCGGAGTTAACAGCCCTGCTCCAGAAGGTGCGAAGACTGTGCGCGCACATCCGCCGGTCGCCTGTACACTCCGTTCGTATGCAGAAGCTGCAGCGATTGCTCCACCTTCCCAACCACCGCCTCATTATCGACATTGCAACAAGGTGGAACTCCACCCTGCACATGGTGGAGCGGCTGTGCGAGCAGAGGCAGGCCATAATGCATTTGTGGGAGGATACACGGCCAGGCACTTTGAGAGCAGACATGGAGTTGACAGGCGTGCAGTGGTCGAAGCTGAAAGACCTTTGTAAAGTCCTTCAGTGTTTTGAGGAATGCACACGGCTGGTAAGCGCAGACAACGCCATCCTAAGCATGAGCATCCCACTTATGCGTCTGCTCATGCAAACTTTGACGCACCTTAAGGAGCAGGCGTCTGCAGCCAATGTTGATGAGGAGGAAGAGGAGGAGGGAATCCTTGATGACATTCAGCCATTGTCTGCTCAGGGACCTCTCCTGGACGAGGTGGAGGAAGAAGAGGAGGAGGAGGATGATGGGGATGATTACTTAGGGGAGGAGGATGCATCTCGTGGGGCAAGTGAAAATGTTGGCGTGGCAAGGTCTGGTACAGGGTTTGTGCGTGACTGGAGGGATGTGGATTTGCCAGAAAGTGCTCCTCCACCCAGCACTCGCAGTGCATCATTGACACCGGGAACATTGGCCCACATGTCAGATTATGCCTTGCGGATCCTAAAAAGGGACCCCCGCATTGCCAAAATGATGAACGATGACGACTACTGGTTGGCCAGCATCCTGGATCCACGCTATAAAGGCAAATTACAAAACATCATGCCACAGGAGAACCTTCACCTAATATTGGCTAATAAACAAGCAACTCTGGTAAATCGGTTGCTTGAGGCATTCCCAGCACACAGCAGCGGTGATGGTTCTCACACGAGCCGTACGGGCCGGGGGCAGCTTGGCAGAGGTGTTTGTGGTGCACACAGCAGAAGTGGCGTTGGAGACAGGGGTTTCATGACAATGTTGTGGACTGATTTTTCAAATACCGCTCACACAACTGGTAATACTGCATCGATGGAAAGTGACAGGAGACAGCAGTTGTCAACTATGGTTACAAACTACTTTTCCTCCCATATCGATGTTCTCCCACACAGGTCATTCCCCTTTGACTATTGGGCCGCTAAACTGGACACCTGGCCTGAATTGGCCCAATATGCCTTACAGGAGCTCGCTTGCCCAGCTGCAAGTGTGCTATCGGAAAGAGTCTTCAGTGCAGCTGGATCAATCCTGACAGAAAAAAGGACCCGTCTGTCAACCCAAAATGTGGATGATCTAACCTTCATTAAAATGAACCACGCATGGGTTTCCAAGGATTTTGTCCCACCTTCCCCTGATGACACATAGGGTGACAGAAAAATGGCTTGCTTTGGTCCACCTCTTCCTGGTACTTCACCTATTTCGCCTTTTGCATCAGTTGAATGTCCAACATCAACATATGCCACTTTCTAAAACTCCCTAACTGTGCTGCCTCCCCCCCCATGGCCGGGGTCACCACCTAGTGCACGACACCGTGCGAGTGCCGTTGCCCTGGACAGGTGGGTAGGCCGACTCTTGGGCGCGGGCACTGGCACAGGGTCCCTCATAGTGCAATCGTCTCTGACGGTGGTGGTGCACACCCGCCGTCAGACACACCGCTGTACTATGAGGGGCCCAGTGCCAGTACCGACACCCACGAGTGGGCCCCCCTTGCTTGGCCAGGGCCCCAGCATTTGCAATCTTTACCTCTCCCTGCTCCTCCGCTGTGTAATCTGGGCCGTCAAATCCATACTGTGCCTGACACCGTCTGAGCCTGCCTCCTGATGTATAGACATATATTTTGAATGTGTACGCTATCCATACATGTTATCCAGGGATACGGTACCCTTTCTAACCTTTGTGCAATGACGTGCAATCCATACTGGGCCTAACACCGTCTGAGCCTGCCTCATGCTGTATAGACATATATTTTGAATGTGTACGCTATCCATACATGTTATCCAGGGATACGGTACCCTTTCTAACCTTTGTGCAATGACGTGCAATCCATACTGGGCCTAACACCGTCTGAGCCTGCCTCATGCTGTATAGACATATATTTTGAATGTGTACGCTATCCATACATGTTATCCAGGGATACGGTACCCTTTCTAACCTTTGTGCAATGACGTGCAATCCATACTGGGCCTAACACCGTCTGAGCCTGCCTCATGCTGTATAGACATATATTTTGAATGTGTACGCTATCCATACATGTTATCCAGGGATACGGTACCCTTTCTAACCTTTGTGCAATGACGTGCAATCCATACTGGGCCTAACACCGTCTGAGCCTGCCTCATGCTGTATAGACATATATTTTGAATGTGTACGCTATCCATACATGTTATCCAGGGATACGGTACCCCTTCTAACCTTTGTGCAATGACGTGCAATCCATACTGGGCCTAACACCGTCTGAGCCTGCCTCATGCTGTATAGACATATATTTTGAATGTGTACGCTATCCATACATGTTATCCGGGGATACGGTACCCCTTCTAACCTTTGTGCAATGACGTGCAATCCATACTGGGCCTAACACCGTCTGAGCCTGCCTCATGCTGTATAGACATATATTTTGAATGTGTACGCTATCCATACATGTTATCCGGGGATACGGTACCCCTTCTAACCTTTGTGCAATGACGTGCAATCCATACTGGGCTTAACATCGTCTGAGCCTGCCTCATGCTGTATAGACATATTTTGAATGTGTACGCTATCCATACATGTTATCCGGCGATACGGTACCCCTTCTAACCTTTGTGCAATGACGTGCAGTCCATACTGGGCCTAACACCGTCTGAGCCTGCCTCATGCTGTATAGACATATTTTGAATGTGTACGCCATCCATACATGTTATCCAGGGATACGGTACCCTTTCTAACCTTTGTGCAATGACGTGCAATCCATACTGGGCCTAACACCGTCTGAGCCTGCCTCATGCTGTATAGACATATATTTTGAATGTGTACGCTATCCATACATGTTATCCAGGGATACGGTACCCTTTCTAACCTTTGTGCAATGACGTGCAATCCATACTGGGCCTAACACCGTCTGAGCCTGCCTCATGCTGTATAGACATATATTTTGAATGTGTACGCTATCCATACATGTTATCCGGGGATACGGTACCCCTTCTAACCTTTGTGCAATGACGTGCAATCCATACTGGGCCTAACACCGTCTGAGCCTGCCTCATGCTGTATAGACATATATTTTGAATGTGTACGCTATCCATACATGTTATCCAGGGATACGGTACCCTTTCTAACCTTTGTGCAATCACGTGCAATCCATACTGGGCGTGAGAACGGCTGGCGAGCTGTTAAGCAAGCTACAGCATCTGTCCAGACAAGTACAGGGATTCCCTAGCGAGGAGACTTATTTGATTGTTTTCTATGTTGGGACAGCAATTTTTGGGGAGCACTATACTCTGGAGAATGATAGATGGGGCCCACCATACACTGGAACATCCCAAAGGTGGACATCAGACACTGGAGCAGCATTTACAGGGCCCATTATACACTAGAGCATTAGAAATGGGGCCCATTATGTTTGGAGCATTATTTGGGCCCATAAGACAGTGGAGCTTCATCCATGGGGACCAACATATACTGTAGCATTATGTGGAGCTCATCATATACTGTTTCAAACATTATATGGGACCAATGATTTTGTATGGAGAAATAGATGGGCCTCGTCATGAGATGTAAAAAGTGAGGTATTTTTCATTGTACTATACCGCTATTTCTCTGCCGTATCGGAGCATGATGAGTTGTGGTATGTGTTAAAGGGGCGCTCTTTCGCCCAGGGCACATGAAAACCTGCAGCCAGCCCTCCCCCCCCCACAAATTTAGCCAAATAACCCCCATTTTTCAGTGCGTAACTTGTATTATGAAGTTAATTAAGGTTGACAAGCTTAAGTAAGAAGAATTGATGCTTTTGGCATTCAAATGGGCACTGTAGGTGTGTTTCCTGTCCTCCTCTCACTGCCGACTTTTATTCCCCATTGACTTACATTGGGTTTCGTGTTTCGGGACGACCCCGACTTTTCCCTATAATCGGACGATCTTGCTCGACCCGACTTTTGGAAAAGTCGGGTTTCACGAAACGAAACGCGACCCTAAAAAAGCAAAAGTCGCTCAACTCTAGTCATTATCATTTTTAATTGAATATTCTTTCAGAGAGCTTTCAAAGCACCTATGAGTTTTTTTCAAAATTAGGATCATAAGCTGAAATTATTATTTAAAATCACAGTTCTGTGATCACAAAGTTATTAGAACTATTGTTTATACTTGAAGGAAGATATATAATGCAATGGCATTGATGTAGATTTACCAAGGCCAGAGTTATATTCAAGTGAAATTGCCGTCCCATTTTTGGGACATTGGCAGAATGCACAATCTATTTTCGATGGTTTTTTTTACATGGAAATTTTTGTTTGATTCACTAGTTTTTATACATAACCCTAAATCATTTACAACTGATATGGCAGGCAGAGGTCTTTTAGTTTAATTTCTTCCTTCTTACCAGATAGTCTGGAAATCCCTCACCCCTCCACCCCCCCTCCCCAGTACCTTTCTGACTATATATGCTTTGTGAAACCTGAAATCTCAGCTGTACTGGAGACACTCAGGAGAACAGACCCTGTAACTTGCTGGCTTGTCAGAAATTGCTTACGATCACATCACAGTATATAAGGTTGGTATTTTATGTTTTTATTCATCACAATTGTTTATTTAGCTTGTTTTATGAATGGATAGTGAAATGTGAAATATATTTATATATATTTAAAATAATATATATTTTTATCTATAGTTTTCTAAATGTTACTATACTAATTTTTGTTTTTGTTGTATCAGCAGTAAGAACATGGCATATCGATATAAAAAAGGACTTACTGTTGATGAAATACTAGGTTATCTTGAGGAATTAGATGACCAAGAAGAGGAAGTTTCTGATGTTAAAGTACTGATTGTGCCCCCTGACCCTGATGAGGCAACTGATGAGGAAGATTTTCAGGAAAATTAGCTTCATGCTCATGAATTGAATGATGTAGCAGGAACTTTGGAGGTATTGCACACTTCAACAGAAATTGAAGAGGCTCCTGAGGTGGCATCAACTGAGAATTTACCATCCACCTCAGCAGGAACTGTACCAGTAGCAGAAAACGACCAAGGAATCAAACTTCAAAACCAGTTGTGAGCAAGAAAAAAACAAATGCAACAGAAATATTACAATGTGCAGCAACTCCAAAATGGAAAAAATGTCAACCAACATATGAAAGCAGTGCGGACCAGGATACGTCCGAAATAAGCAACATTTGTGACCTTTTAGAAAATAAAAATGAAGTTGAAGTATTTGAAGAGTTTTTTTCCCATGATGTTATGGATATTATTTTGACCCAAAGCATGCTATATGCAAACCAAAAAAAATAAACCCTCATTTCCATCAGCGAGGAAGAATTACAAGTTTTCTTAGGCATATTATTACTGACTGGATATCATTCTCTCCCCCAAGAGGACATGTACTGGGAACAAGCTCAAGATGTGGGAGTTCCATTGGTGTACAAAGCTATGTCAAAGAACCGTTTTAGGGAAATTAAAAAATATATACACCTAAATGACAATTCTAAAATTGACAAGTCTGACAAGATGTACAAAGTTAGTTTATGCTTTGAAGTACTAGGGAAAGAATTCCTGAAATTTGGTGTATTCCACCAGGAACTTTCCTTAGAAGAAATGATGGTCCGCTACTATGGCAAACACCCTACAAAAATGTACATGCGAGATAAGCCAATAAAATTCAGCTACAAAATTTGGTGTCTGTGCAGTTCCAACGGCTACCTCTACAAATTTGCGCCATACTGTGGTAAGTCTGACAAAGAGCAAGGACCTTTAGGCGTGAGAGTAATTTCACAACTTACAAATGTAATTCCTAATTCCCAGTCATTCGGTTACAAGTTATTTTTTGACAATTTCTTTACAAGTATTGATGCTCTGGTGATGCTGAAAAACAAAAACATCCAAGCTACTGGCACTATGAGAGAAAATCGCACAAAACAGTGTCCTCTTATGCCAAGCAAGGAGATTGAAAAACAAAAGGAAAGAGCATTTTGCGATTACCGGTTTGATAAAGCAAATAACATTCTTGTGGTGAAATGGAAGGATAATAAGGTTGTCACGTTTGGCACGAACTTCAGCACAATAGAGCCTTTATCAACAGCTCGTAGGTACTCTAAAAAACTTGTCCAAATCTCAATGCCGCTGATGGTTCAGGAATATAATTCCCACATGGGGGGAGTTGATTTATTGGACAAACAAATCTCCCTGTACCGTGTCAGAATCCATTCCAAAAAGTGGTGGTGGCCCCTTTTCACTCAAATGATAGACATTGCCGTTGTCAACACCTGGAGGGCATATCAAAAGGCAAATCCAGAAGAAAGTGTGCCACTGCTAAGTGTAAGGAGGAGGATTGCATTGGCCTATCTAAGCAAAAGAACACAATCAACCCCAAAGCGATGTGGACCTCAACGGAGTAAACTATTAGGTGGCCGAGTTAGTTATGATGTCAGATTTGATCCTGGTAATCATTTGATAGAGCCAATTGCTACACAAAGAAGGTGTGCTTTATGTAAGAAAAAAACAACCAGAATTTGCAAATGGTGTGATGTTCCCCTTCATGCTAAGTGTTTTGCTGCATTCCATTCCCCTGAGTTATTTGGAGTATTTTGTAATATAATATTTTGAAAAAAAGTGCATAAACATATTGTTTGCATAATAGTTTGTAAAGCAAAAAATGCAAAAATATAAAGTTGAATAAGTTCTATCTTTCCTGAACTCACTAGGGTCTCTAAAAATAATATTATTTCCTGGTGGGTAGCTCAGGGTTTGGAGTGCTATAGCATGGCTGGTATAGTTCCATGTCATTTGAGGATCTCACTTGTGCCAGGCTTGAGATACTCAAATCCTGACCTTCTCACCAGATGGGAGAGGGAGGCCACCAATAGCTCACTGAAGTTTATGCAAATTCTCTTGGATGAAGAATGCCTCTCTTCAAGTTGAATGATAGTTTAAAAGAACAAATTGAGATTGCCAAAAAGTTTTCATAGGAGTCCGAGTTTGCTTCTGAAGAACTCAACTTACAAAAATAGCTTAGAGAGATTTCAGTTTCACCTCAAAGACAAAAGACAAACAGTTTACCCGACATTTCCAGGACTTCAGGGAGCATAAAGCCTACCTTTACCCTAATAGAGACTCAAAGAACCTGAAGACTGACAAATCATCCACAGACACTGAGGTGTCAGACGCTGATAACTATCATAAATAACAAGGGGGCAGACAGAGAGGATGGGTGTGAGATGCTAGTCACGTCTCACGGTCAAGCTGTGAGTCAGAGTGGTCAAGGAGTTTAAGGTCAGAAGCCAGGAGAATACGTCAAACAGAAAGAAGAAACAAAGCGCAGTCAGGGAACTTTCCGAGGTCAGAATACTGGGAGGATAACGGAACGGAGCAGAAGGGGTTAAACAAGTGGAAGTCCAAGGCCAGGCAACAGATCAAGCATACAGAACTCAAGGCACAGGGAGCACAAACTAAGGTGCATTAGATAATCTGAAAGACATGACAAGGTTTTCAAACAGACCCTCAGACAAGAAAAATGCCATTTTCCATTCATCACCCTTCCGAATGCGTATCAAATTGTAAGCCCACTAAGATGAAGTTTAGAAAACACCCTGGCCCCCAGAAGCTGATTATATAGGTCGGGGATGAGTGGAAGTGGGTATTTTTAACTGTGATCTTATTTAGTTCTCAGAAATCAAGGCAAGGACGGAGACCCCCATCTTTCTAACAAAGAAAAATCCAGCAGCTATAGGGGAGGAAGGACAGATATGACCCTTCCGTAAACTTCCGTTAACATATTCTTTTGTGTCAGTCCTTCAGGCCCTGACAAAGTGTAAAGGCAAGCTTTTGGCAACTTGGCACTAGGAATAAGGTCAATAGCACAATCATAGGGACGATGGGGAGGTATTATCTCCACCACGTTAGCCGAGAATACATCTCCGAAATCCTTCAGGTACCCCGGAAGACGCTCCAGACTAGCGGAGCATATTTGTACATTCATTAGAATTTCTTATAAAAACTGGGGCTTTATTTCACAATCTCTGTCTGACTCCAATCAATAACTGGATTGTGAATCTTCAACCATGGAAACCCCAGCAGGTAAATTATCCAACACAAAACAAGAGATGAATTCAGAGTGGAGAGCTCCCACTTGGAGAGGGAAATCCACAGTTGCTCTCTTGACCAAATTGTGAGCTAACAGTGTCTTATCAAGGGCGATGATTTGAATGGGTCTTTCTAAACTAACTGTCCCTAACCCGAACTTTAGAACCAGTGCTGAATCAATGAAGTTAGCAGCAGATCAACAGTCCATAAACGCAAATGTTGATAACACCTGTTCTCAAAGCAGAGCTGGACCGAGACCAAAAAGCAGCCCTGGCACAAAGAAAAATTCACCAGCCCACATACAATGAATGTCCGCACCCAAATCGTAGAACACTGGTAGGTTGTGCCAACTTTTGCTTTAGCTCACACACACGTATCACACAGCTCACACAAGTAGCTCACACACACACACGTAGCTCACACGTATCACACACACAGCTCTCACGTATCACACATGCTGTATCACAGCTCACACACACAAGTAGCTCACACAGCTCACACACACAGTTCGCACAAAGCTCGCGCTCACACAGCTTACACGTATCAAAAATGCAAGTATTACACAGCTCACGATCACAAACAGCTCACACACACATGTATCACACAACTCACACACTCAAGTAGCTCTCACACACACACGTATCACAGCTCACACACACAAGGTATCTCACACAGCTCACAAGCACATGTATCACACAGCATACACATGCATGTATCACACACACAAGTAGCTCACACACAGCGCACTCACACACGCATGCATTACACAGCTCATGCTCACACACACAGCTCACGTTCACATACACACATGTATCACACAGCACACACACACACGTAGCTCACGCTCACACGTATGTATCACACAGCTCACACACACAAGTAGCTCACACACACAGCTCACGCTCACCCACACAGCTCACACACACATGTATCACACACAGCTCACACACAGAAGTAGCTCTCACCCACAAGTATTACACACGTATCACACAGCTCACACACGTGTATCACACAGCTCACGCTCACACACACAGCTCGCACACGCATCATACAGCTCACACATAGCTCAAGCACACACGCATGTATCACACACAGCAGTAGC
Source organism: Dendrobates tinctorius (assembly GCF_039654945.1). Taxonomy (NCBI): domain Eukaryota; kingdom Metazoa; phylum Chordata; class Amphibia; order Anura; family Dendrobatidae; genus Dendrobates; species Dendrobates tinctorius. The sequence goes on from NW_027361808.1 coordinate 11,395,912, forward strand.
TCACACACACACATATTACACAGCTCACACACACAAGTAGCTCACTTACACACAGCTCACAAACGTATCTCACACACACAGCTCACACACATGTATCACACATGTATCACACAGCTCTCACACACACCCACAAGTATCACACATATACACAGCCTCATACACACAGTCTCACACATACACACAGCATCACACATACACAGCCACACACACAGCCTCACACACACTCAGCTACACACATACACACAGCCACACACACAGCTACACACATACACACACACACAGCTACACACATACACACAGCCACACACCTACTCTTAGGGCTGGCGGAACGCACCAAATTATAAAATAGTAGGTGCGTTCGCAGCCCGGGGTCCACCGTGCAGAGGTGGCACACTGCTGCTAAGTAATGGCGGAAGAATAGAGCAGCGTAAAAAACAGTCACACGTGGGTTACGTCATCCAATGTGAACAGGTGCGAACTCTGTTAATGCACAGTCGCACAACCGCTGAAAGTAAATGCCGGAGCCTGTTTAGCTCACAGAGCCCGGCCAATAGAGCACACAGTGTACGGCCACAGGACTCTACCCCAAGGACACGGGGTTAGAGTCCCTCTAGGCCCACTGAGCGCGCGACGTCGCTACAGCGAGCGCCACTATACACTTGCTATGAAGTGGAGCACGTGCACTGAGGCGTGTCGAGTTCCTGGTGAGGACTGATGCCTGCCTCAACCTCTGTCCTACCTACACCTAAGCCTGGGCGCTAGCAGGCTAGGCTGCACAACACATGCGTACCAAGGGTAGGGGTTTCTTAATGAGTCATTCACCAGAGACATTCATACGTGCATACATCACTCACTCCACATAGTCTGTAAATACAGTCTATCCTAGCACATGGCCAAGCGGCCATGCGAACCTTTTATAGCCGCAAGCGTCCGGGACCTTCCTGACTTCTCGGATGGGCCAATCCGAACACGAGCAGGACCTGAGCACGTGACCCTCGATCTCCAATGGGAGATCACTCCACGGGCATGCTCAGTGGCCCGACATGAGGACTTAGTCCCTGGAGAATCTCGCTGCTGAGCAGCATACATTGTCATAGCTGTGCCAGAGGTGGCAGCAGCAAGAAAACCCACGGAGTTGGCCTGGGCAGAGCGCCAGGACCAACGAATCTGCTGAGCAGGCTCCACTGCGGCCGAAGAAGAATGGGAGACCGCTGGGTGCAAGGCTCTGGATTCCTGCTGTGCAGTGGCAGGAACCCGACGCCTAACATTACCCCCCTTCTAGGGCCCCCTCCCCTCTGAGCCTCGCTATGCTCAAACGCCGCAATGAGGAGCGGAGCGTGCATGTTCTCCACTGGCTCCCAGGTCTGAGCCTCTGGACCATGACCCTTCCAATCCACCAAATAAAACTTTTTGCCCCGCATCACCTTGCATCCCACGATGGCATTGACCTCAAACTCGTCCGAAGACAAGTCTGATGTCCCGGCAAATGACTCGGAGAACCGGGACAAGTGAACAGGCTTAAGGAGGGACACGTGGAATGTATCAGAGATAGCCAAGTGTGGTGGAAGGGCCAGACGGTAGACCACAGAGCTGATCTGCTCGAGGACCTTGAAGGGGCCAATGTAGCGCGGTGCAAACTTAGCGGACTCTACCCACAGCCTCATGTTTCAGGCGGAGAGCCATACCAAGTCGCCAGGGGCAAAAGTCGGAGCAGGGCGCCGGTGTGCATCAGCGGAGGTCCTTATTCTCTCCTTGGAGGCCCGGATAGCATCCTGCGTGCGATCCCAAATGTCACGTGCCTCCACCACCCAATCTGCCACCCTAGAGTCGGTGGATGACACGGGCATGGGCACGGGGACGAGCGGATGCTGGCCGTAATTTAGGAGGAATGGGGTCTGACCGGTGGAGTCGGCCACAGCGTTGTTCAAGGCGAACTCCGCCCATGGCAGCAAGGGTGCCCAATCTTCCTGCCTGGCCGAGACAAAATGTCGCAGGTATGTCACCAGGCTCTGGTTGGCTCTCTCAACCAACCCGTTTGTCTTGGGATGATAGGCCGAGGAGAGATTTTGCTCTATGCTGAGCAGAGAACAGAGCTCTCTACAGAACTGAGACGCAAACTGAGGACGCCGGTCACTGACAATCTTATCCGGCATGCCGTGCAGGCGGAAAACATGTTTAATAATCATCGCTGCCAGGCCAAATTCTTGTGGTCGGTGAACATCTGGAAAGGGTGGCGATGTAGAATGGGAGCGCTAGCGAAATGGGATTTAATAGAGAAGGCCTTGGAGACAGGTTCTGACCACAACTTGGGGTTTGCACCCTTCTTGGTGAGGGCTACCAAGGGCGCTACCAAAGTTGAGAAGTGGGGAATGAATTGACAATAGTAATTTATGAACCCCATAAAGCTCTGCACCGCTTTGAGAGAATGGGGTTCCTGCCAATCCATCACCGCCTGTAGCTTGGCAGGATCCATGGCCAAACCCTGGGCTGAGATGATATAGCCCAAGAAAGGCAAGGACTCCTGCTCAAACACACACTTCTCCAACTTGGCATCGAGGGAGTTTGCCCGCAGGAGGTCGAAAACTTTGCAAACATCTCTCCGGTGGGAGTCAATATCTGGAGAGTAGATGAGAATATCATCCAGATAGACTACTACCAAGGTGGTAAGCATATCCCGGAAGATATCGTTCACAAAGTCTTGGAAGACGGCTGGGGCATTACAGAGCCCGAAGGGCATCATCAGATATTCATAGTGCCCGTCTCTGGTGTTAAATGTCGTCTTCCATTCGTCCCCATCACGGATGCGAATCAGGTTGTAAGCCCCCCGCAGATCAAGTTTGGTAAACACTCTCGCTCCCCGTAGCCTATCAAACAGCTCCGATATCAGGGGTAGAGGATACTTATTCTTAACGGTGATGGCGTTAAGACCCCTGTAATCGATGCAAGGACGTAGTTCCCCACTCTACTTCTGGACGAAGAAGAATCCCGCCCCCACTGGTGACACTGACTTCCTAATGAGTCCTCTTGCCAGATTCTCCCTGATGTATTGAGACATGGCCTCTGTCTCCGGGAGAGATAGGGGATGGACTCGACCCCAAGGAGGCTCAGCACCAGGCAAAAGGTCAATAGGACTGTCATAGGGATGATGCGGTGGAAGTGTCTCCGCCGCCTTTTTGGGTAACACGTCCGTATATTGTCAATAGTGTTTGGGAAGCAAGGAAACATCTGCGGGGACCTCGGTGGAGGCAACCTGGATGCATTCCCTCAGACATCTACCTTCACATGACTTACTCCAACCAAGAATTCTCCCCGAGGACCACTCTATATGGGGAGAGTGATACCGCAACCAGGGGACCCCTAAAAGGACCTGGTCGATACCCTCAGGCATGAGGAGGGAGATCGTCTCCTGATGAGATGGAGACACCGAGAGTAACTGTGGAGCAGTTTGGTGGGTAATCTGTGAGGGCAGAGTCGCGCCATTCACTACTCTGACGGTGACTGGTGTAGACATCATAACCAGGGGTAGAGCGTGCCGTTGAGTGAAGGCAGATGACATAGAATTGCCCTTCGCTCCGGAATCCACGCAAACCTCCACCGCCAGAGTGGAAGAACCAAACCCAAGTGTCCCCTTAAAAGGACAACTTGGAGGAAAACGCCGTGGATTCTAGTGAGCCGCCTCCTACGGCCACTAGGGGCGAGCGTCTTCCCAGCCGCTGTGGGCACTGGTTGGAAAAGTCACCGGAATGCCGGCAACCATGACAGATCACAGGAGCTCGAGCGGGCCAGGGCCTGGATCCCTCGCGGGAAGCCCCGACGCTCGGACCTCCGATCGGGAGATTCCAGAGGCTTAGCAAAACTGGGTGCCAACCTAAACCTCTGCCTACATTGGGCAAGCTCCAACCTTCGCTCAGCAAAGCGAAGGTCGATCTGGGTGGAGACGGTGATAAGTTCCTCCAGTGTAGCAGGAATCTCCCTGGTGGCCAGAGCGTCCTTCACATGGCCAGCCAAACCTCTCCAGAATGCCAGGAGGACCTTATCTGGACACTTTAATTCCGAGGCCAGCGTCCAGAACTGGATGGCAAAGTGGCTGACCATGGACAAACCCTGTGACAATGCCAGCAGCCGGAGCGCGGTGTCATGGGTGACTCGTGGTCCCAGGAAGACATGCTTCAGAGTGTCCAGGAACCAAGAGGCACTCTGCACCACATGATCACCACGCTCCCACAGCGGTGTGGCCCACTCCAAAGCCCTGTCCGACAATAGGGAAAAAATAAATCCCACTTTGGCCCGCTTGGAGGGGAATCATGCTGCCAGTAGCTCCAGCTGTATCGAGCACTGGCTCACGAAACCCCTACAAGAGGCACTATCACCCGAGAACTTCTCGGGCAGTGGGAGGCGGGACAATGTCAGGGCAGGGATGGCAGTGGTCACATGGGAGACAGCCTCTGTGGCTGCCTGAACAGCGACTGCAGTAACATCCGCAGCTGAGGCTGGACGCTCGGGAGCCGCCAACCTGCCCTGTAGCTGCCAGATGTACTGCAGCAGTTGCTGTTCGTCCACTATTACTAGCCAGACCCTGGTGCTAGGATAACGTTAGGGCTGGCGGAACGCACCAAATTACAAAATAATAGTAGGTGCGTTCGCAGCCCGGGGTCCACCGTGCAGAGGTGGCACACTGCTGCTAAGTAATGGCGGAAGAATAGAGCAGCGTAAAACAGTCACACGTGGGTTACGTCACCCAATGTGAACAGGTGCGAACTCTGTTAATGCACAGAGTCGCACAACCGCTGAGCGTAAATGCCGGAGCCCGTTTAGCTCACAGAGCCCGGCCAATAGAACGCACAGTGTACGGCCACAGAACTCTACCACAAGGACACGGGGTTAGAGACCCTCTAGGCCCACTGAGCGCGCGGCGTCATTCACCAGAGACATTCATACGTGAATACATCACTCACTCCACATAGTCTGTAAATACAGTCTATCCTAGTGCATGGCTGAGCGGCCATGCGAACCTTTTATAGCCGCAAGCGTCCGGGACCTTCCTGACTTCTCGGATGGGCCAATTCGAACACGAGCAGGACCTGAGCACGTGACCCTCGATCTCCAATGGGAGATCACTCCACGGGCATGCTCAGTGGCCCGACATGAGGACTTAGTCCCTGTAGAATCTCGCTGCTGAGCAGCATGCATTGTCATAGCTGTGCCAGAGGTGGCAGCAACAAACAAACACATGGAGTTGGCCTGGGCAGAGCGCCAGGACCGACAAATCTGCTGAGCAGGCTCCACTGCGGCCGAAGAATGGGAGACCGCTGGGTGCCAGGCTCTGGATTCCTGCTGTGCAGTGGCAGGAACCCAACACCTAACACCTTCACACAGCCTCACACATACATACACTCTTCTCTGTGGTGCAGGGGAGGCTGGTATCCATGTGCAGCTCTTCAGCATCTCCTGCTCACAGCAGGTCTGACCCTGCACATCCCCCGGTCTGGTCTCTCCTCTCTACCGGGATACTAGCAGATGAGAGCAGAGAAGCTCTCACTTGCTGACATTTTATCTTGATTGCTGCGCCGGCTCTCCCTCCCTCAGAGCCAGCTGCACAGGACAACAGCCCCAGAACTTTCATAGTAATGCCCCTGGAGAGCAGAAGAGAGGCATCCTGTGCGCGCCCAGGCAGCCCTTTCAAATTTCTGACCTGGGCCCTGTGTGTGCGCACTCTCCTGCTTGCTCGCACTGAAGAGGGCCGCGGCCGCGCTCACACACTGGAGCGGCCGCTGCGGCTCTTATCAGCGTGTGCACCAACAGGAGCGCGAGTGCACACAGAGCCTAGTCAGAAGTTTTAAAGGGCCAGCGGCCCATTTTGTAGTTCAGAGCCGCCAGCCCACCGGGAATCTGCCCTGTTCGCCAGATTATCAATCCGGGCCTGTCTCAAAGGAAATCATCATATTTATCAGTACTTTATCAGAGGAAGGAAAAAGTACCTGGGAGTCTGGGAGACCTCCTCGGCCGTCACTCAGACTCAGACGTTCTACTGATAGTTCAATAGCATGAGGACAAGTTGGGCAATTCTTATGAAAATGTCCAGAGACCACAGTATAGACAGAGTCCACGCTCTTGTCTCCGTCTTCTCTCCACAATGCGAAGACTGGCAACTTTAACCTCGGGTAAATGAACTTGTTCCGGGTAAGTATAACCTGTGGCCTGCTGTTCCCCATATCTCTCACAGATGCCACAACCCTACCAGCGCATTTTTTTTTTTAGACCAGAGCTACACCTTAAGAAACAGGCTGAAGTAGATAGGTGTACAAAATAAATCAGAAATCCCTAAATCCTAAACCTACCATCAAGCATGTTAAGGCTGGTTTCACATTAGCGTTTTTTTGTGCAGCGCATCGTGCGCGTCCATGCACATGCGTCATGGGTACCTATGTTTAACATGGCGTTCGTATGCGTTCTGCGCATGCGTTTTTTCAAGGTGTGCGCCTAGGCGCGCCAGATGCAACCTGTTGTATTTTTGGGACCGCCGAAAGACAAAAAACCCGCATGCGCACGGAATGCGACAAAATAATGCATTATAGTCTATGGGAACGCAGGCGTGCGCATGGACATACGTTCGTCTGCGTTTTCATGCGCATGCGTTTTTGGCGTAAAAATGTGTAGACACTGGTTTTAACCCCTAGAGAACGAATGCACATAAAAGCAAACGCATGCAAAAACGCATGATGCGTTTTTGCAAGCGTTTCTATTGCGCACGATGCGCTGCGCAAAAAAACGCTAATGTGAAATTAGCCTAGTACAACAGGAAATGGAAGTATTGAGTAAGGGATTGTCGTTAGTGCCCTCTAATGACTTTGACACGTTTGAGGGTGTGAAGTACCTCCACCTTTTTGTTCACAAACTTAAGTGGCGTAAATTTCACATTCAAGAAGATAAAAAAAAACAACTTCTGAATTGGAGGTTCCTTACTCATTACTTGAAGACATTGTATAATGTCCTAATGTCTGAATTAGATCCTATTATTAGGAGTGAAGGACCCTTCACTGATTTAAAAGTCAAAAGTAAAGAGATGCCCCCACCCACAGAATGACCTCTCATCGATCGAGATCTTTCTTAACCTATTTGCTAGGGATATTGAGAATTTGGGGACAACTGGACAGTACAACCAAACATAATCTGTCTCAGCTGATGTCTTCCTTGTGTGACCTTGAGAATGACAACATTACAATAAAATTATCTGATAAAGGTGGTAATGTTATACAGTAGTCATGGACACTTCGGACTACAAACAATTATGCACGCGGATCCTATGAGACAAAGATTGTTATCGCATACATACTTCTATCTGATCGTAGGGATGCCTTTCTGGTTGAAAGGGAAAAACTTCTTGATACGTGGTCTTTCGCTGGCGTTCATTGACAGGAGGGGGTTTAACCCCTTTACCCCCCCAAGGGTGGTTTGCACATTAATGACCAGGCCAATTTTTACAATTCTGACCACTGTCCCTTCATGAGGTCATAACTCTAGAACGCTTCAACGGATCTTGGCGATTCTGAGAATGTTTTTTCGTGAAATATTGTACGTCATGATAGTGGTAAAATTTCTTCAATGACTTCCATTTATTTATGAAAAAGAGGAAATATGGCAAAAATGTTGCAATTTTCAAACTTTGAATTTTTATGTCCTTAAAACACATGTCTACTTTGCATCAGCACAATTTTTGAAACAATTTTTTTTTTTTGGTAGAAAGTTATAAGGGTTAAAAGTTGACTAGTGATTACTGATTTTTACAACAACATTTACAAATCCATTTATTTTAGGGACCACTTCACATTTGAAGTCACTTTGAGGGGTCTATATGGCAAAAAATACCCAAAAGTGACACCATTCTAAAAAACTTCACCCCTCAAGCTGATCAAAACCACATTCAAGAAGTTTATTAACCCTTCAGGAGTTTCACAGGAGCAGAAGCAAAGTGGAGGGAAAAAATGAACATTTAACTTTTCAGTCACAAAAATGATCTTTTAGCAACATTTTTTTTATTTTCAGAAAGGTAAAAGGAGAATGTGGACTGATAAAGTTGTTGTGCAACTTCTCCAGAGTACGCCGATACCACTTATGTGGGGGAAAACCACTGTTTAGGCACACGTCAGGGCTCGGAAGGGAAGAAGCGCCGTTTGACTTTTTCAAACTAAAATTGTCTGTAATTGAGATCGGACACCATGTCGCTTTTGGCGAGCCCCTGATGTGCCTAAACAGTGGAAACCCCCACGTTATCCCATTTTGGAAACTAGATCCCCTAAGGAACTTATCTAGATGTGTGGTGCGCACTTTGAACCCCCAAGTGTTTTACTAAAGTTTATAATGCCCGCGTGTCAAAAAAATAAATAAAAATTTTTTCCACAAAAGTGATATTTTTAGTCCCCAATTTTTTATTTTCCCAAGGGTAACAGGAGAAACTGGACACCAGAAGTTGTTGTCCAATTTGTCCTGAGTACGCTGGTAGCCCATATGTGGGAAAAAACTGTTTGGACACACGTCGGGGCTCGAAAGGGCAGTAGTAACGTTTTGGAATGCAGACTTTGACGAAATGGTCTGCGAGCATCATGTTCCATTTACAGAGGCCCTGATGTACCTAAACAGTAAAAAACAACCACAAGTGATATCATTCTGGAAACTAGACCCCCAAGGAACTTATCTAGATAGATTTTGGAACTAATCTACTGTTTCCTGTAAATCTAAATTAATAGTGCATGGAGGTGTGGTATAATTTGAAGCAATCTTTCATACACAGGCCAGGTTTTTCAGGGCAGGTGTCGCATTGATAAATGGTGTCCTTGCATATTCCCCTTTTGTTCCTTTTTTGCGGCTTAACTTTTCTTTCAGTTGGCGGGACCACCCCTGGGAAATGCTGACCTGGTACAATATGAGCACCTTCAGTTCCTGAAGTACTGGGGCCCGCTCCTTCCTGAGTTCCAAATATCATGGCCTTAACCACTAGCTTCTGGAACTGACGGTACGACGTATTGGTGTGGCGTGCACATCGTGACAGCAGGAAAGCGTTGAGCAGTGAAATTGTATGATGTGCACGGCCACCTTGGCCTTTCAAAAAGCACTGAACGGTTGGAGAAGTTGATCAGAGAGATCAATGCCCCCCCATGCTTTTGTTGTACCCCAGGACAGAGTGTGGTTTGCAGACCTGTGTAGAGGTGCCTTGTACAGTGCTGAAGGAACTGCCATCACCTTATATGGTGCTCAAGAAAAAGACATCCCTCTTGACCTTGTACTTGACCACCAGCAGGTGGTTGCTACATTGGGCTCTGCTGTCACCCCTTGTGAGCATCTGCCCAAGTAGCGTTTATGGGAGGCCTCTCTGATTATTGCGGACAGTACTGCAGGCTGCGGTACCTTGTGCAGAGAAGGATTTGAAAAGTGGGATGCTGGTATGAAAGATATCCGTGTAGAGGTGATAACCTTTGGGTGCACCAAATCCCACACAATTGTCCCACTCACTCCCAGGACAGAGGGACATTCAGAGGGTTCAATCCGTGTCATTCCCTTGGTAAACTCTAAACATGTGGGTGTACCCTGAGGTACTCTCACAGTTTACAGTTGTGGCCAAAAGTATTGACACCCCTGCAATTCTGTCAGATAATTCTTCCTGAAAATGATTGCAAACACAAATTCTTTGGTATTATTATCTTCATTTAATTTTTCTTAAATGAAAAAACACAAAAGAGAATGAAGCAAAAAGCAAAACATTGATCATTTCACACAAAACTCCAAAAATGGGCCAGACAAAAATATTGGCACCCTCAGCCTAATACTGGGTTGCACAACCTTTAGCCAAAATAACTGCAACCAACCGCTTCCGGTAACCATCAATGAGTTTCTAACAATGCTCTGCTGGAATTTTACGCCATTCTTCTTTGGCAAACTGCTGCAGGTCCCTGATATTAGAAGGGTGCCTTCTCCAAACTGCCATTTTTAGATCTCTCCACAGGTGTTCTATGGGATTCAGGTCTGGACTCATTACTGGCCACCTTAGAAGTCTCCAGTGCTTTCTCCAAACCATTTTCTAGAGCTTTTTGAAGTGTGTTTTGGGTCATTGTCCTGCTGGAAGACCCATGACCTCAGAGGGAGACCCAGCTTTCTCACACTGGGCCCTACATTATGCTGCAAAATTTGTTGGTAGTCTTCATAATGCCATGCACACGGTCAAGCAGTCCAGTGCCAGAGGCAGCAAAGCAAAGCCAAAACATCAGGGAACCTCCGCCATGTTTGACTGTAGGGACCGTGTTTTTTTCTTTGAATGCCTCTTTTTCTCTCCTGTAAACACTATGTTGATGCCTTTGCCCAAAAAGCTCTACTCTTGTCTTATCTGACCAGAGAACATTCTTCCAAAACGTTTTAGGCTTTTTCAGGTAAGCTTTGGCAAACTCCAGCCTGGCTTTTTTATGTCTCAGGGTAAGAAGTGGGGTCTTCCTGGGTCTCCTACCATACAGTCCCTTTTCATTCAGATGCCGACGGATAGTACGGGTTGTCACTATTGTACCCTCAGACTGCAGGGCAGCTTGAACTTGTTTGGATGTTAGTCGAGGTTCTTTATCCAACATCCGCACATCTTGCGTTGAAATCTCTTGACAATTTTTCTTTTCCGTCCACATCTAGGGAGGTTAGTCAGTGCCATGGGCTTTAAACTTCTTGATGACACTGCGCACGGTACACACAGGAACATTCAGCTCTTTGGAGATGGACTTGTAGCCTTGAGATTGCTCATGCTTCCTCACAATTTGGTTTCTCAAGTCCTCAGACAGTTCTTTGGTCTTTTCTTTTCTCCATGGTCAATGTGGTACACACAACGACACAGGTTGAGTCAACTTTAATCCATGTCAACTGGCTGCAAGTGTGATTTAGTTATTGAGAACACCTGTTAGGTGCCACAGGTAAGTTACAGGTGCTGTTAATTACACAAATTAGAGAAGCATCACATGATTTTTCAAACAGTGCCAATACTTTTGTCCATCCTCTTTTTTATGTTTGGTGTGGAATTCTATCCAATTTGGCTTTAGGACAATTCTTTTTGTGTTTTTTCATTTAAGACAAATTAAATGAAGATAATACCAAAGAATTTGTTTGCAATCATTTTCAGGAAGAAACTAAGTACTTTCTGACAAAATTGCAGGGGTGTCAATACTTTTGGCCACAACTGTATAGAGTTTGATTCCATACCTGGCCCTCTTGCTGGGCAGGTACTGACAGAATCTGAGCCTTCCCTTAAGGGCTCATACTCACTAGCGAGAAATACGGGCAAGTGCAATCTGATAGCACTAGGACCAATGTTATTCAATAGGTGACATCTCAATTGCGACTTTTTTTCTCAGCCAAAATTGGACTGAGAAAAAAAATCACAGCATGCTGCAATTCTTGAACGAGACTCGCCAATGCAAGTCAATGGATGCAAGAAAAAAATGCACAGCACAAGCACCATGCGTGTGCTCTCCGTTTTTTACGCACCAGTGTCCTTAGAAAAGCCGGCATTTCATATGTGGCTACTGTAAAATCACACTGACATGTTAAAAAAAATATATATATGTATACACATAGAATAGGTGTATATATATATACACATGCCAGTGGCACACACACTCACATATATATGTTAGAGATATATATAGCAAAATAGCCATTAATTCAATTGTCGGGTTCTGTGAAATAACTGCAGTACTCGACAGGATATGACACATGGTTTACATATAGTAAACCATGTCATATCAAAATGATTTAGATACAATATTTGTTTATTAAATTGTTTAGTGTTAGGAAAAAATTGGAACTCTAGGCGTTAAATTAAAGGCTATAATTACGGAAAAAAATTGCATGGGCTCCTGCAGTATTTTGTCCGGCAGAGAGGGAAAGCCAGTGAGTGAGGGCAGATATTAATAGCCTAGGAAAGGACCATGGTTATTGGCCCCCCGGCTACAAATATCTGAACCCAGCCACCCCAGAAAAGGCGCATCTATAAGATGCACCTTTTCTGGCACTTAGCCTCTCTAATCCCATTGCCTTTAGTGGTGGCTCATGGGTTAATAATGGGTTAATGTCACCTTGCTATTGTAAGGTGACATTAAGCCGGGTTAATAATGGAGAGGGGTTAATAATGGAGAGGTGTCAATAAGACACCTATACATTATTAATCCTATAGTAGTAAAGGGTTAAAAAAAAGCACACACATTAAAAATTCTTAATGAAATAATTACACAAAGTTTTTGACGAAATTTATTATGCTGCCAATCCAAAAGAATCCCTTGTTCTCATGTAACAAAAAAAAATAAAAAAAACAATATCCATACCTCTCCGCTGTTAAGTCAGGTCCCCCGCTGCAATCATTAGGGGTCAACTAGTTTACAACCGGGACCAGTGCTAATGCTACCGGCCCAGCTGTAAACCACTGCAGAATGAATAAAATCATGTCTGCGCAGCCTCCCCAGCTGACCGAGATGAACTGATTAGTGTGGGAAAGTTTCTGAACTTTTTCCCACGCTCCTCAGTTCACTACCACTGACGTCAGAAGTTGCGCGGAGTCCCCAGCTGACCTGAGTTGAACGGACAGTGTGGGAAAAAGTTCAGAAACGTTCCCACGCTTATGAGTTCATCTCCGGTCAGCCTGGGAGGCTGCGCAGAGATGAATTCATTCATTCGGCAGTGGTTTACAGCTGGGGCGGTAGGATTGCTACGGGGGACATGACTGAACTGCGGACAGGTATGGATATTGTTTTTTTATTTTAAATTTTTTACAGGTTAACAATGAAAAAACATGAATATTTCAATGTGAAGCGAAAAAAGAAATATGCAGCACTCACCAATATGCTGAAAAACTGCATCTTTATTTCACATGAATTCCATCAATAGATATGTGGACATGCAGGACATTTAGAGGAATGCTATGGGAGGGAGGTGCCGGACAACGGTCGTTTCATGATTACTCGCTTCGACGGGTCCAGGTGAGTGCTGCATATTTCTTCTTTTTTCGCTGAACAATGGCTTCAGATGGATTGGCAGTGAAATAAATTTGGTGAGAAACAGTGTCATTCTTTCATTAAAATATTTTGCAATTAATGTGTGTATTTTTTAACCTGCACTCTCCACATTGCTCCCGAGCCTATGCATTTTTATCCATGAAATAGACTTCTACTTTTGATAACGGTGAGTGACATCCTTTTTTCTTTCAATGTTATATATATATATATATATATGTGTGTGTGTCATTTACACACATATATAATATATATATTATATATATACACACACACACACACCTATTCTACGTGTATATATCTCTATTCTACTCTTTGCTGTACGCTGCATCTGCTGGCTTTTACTATATGTATCTATATATCTATCTATACACACAAACACATATACAGTGCCTTGGAATTTTTCAACCTTTTCCCACATATCATGCTTCAAAAATAAAGATACCAAATGTTAATTTTTGGTGAAGTATCAACAAGTGGGACACAATTGTTAAGTTGAACGAAATTTATTGGTTATTTTAAATTTTTGTGGAAATACAAAAACTGAAAAGTGGGGCGTGCAATATTATTCGGCCCCTTTAACTTAATACTTTGTTGCGACACCTTTTGCTGCGATTAGAGCTGCAAGTCGCTTGGGGTATGTCTCTATCAGTTTTGTACATCGAGAGACTGAAATTCCTGCCCATTCTTCCTTGGCAAACAGCTCTAGCTCAGTGAGGTTGGATGGAGATAGTTTGTGAACAGCAGTTTTCAGCTTTCAACAAAATCTCGATTGGAATCAGGTCTGGACTTTGGCTTTGCCATTCTAACACCTGGATACGTTTATTTGTGAACCATTCTATTGTAGATTTTGCTTTATGTTTGGGATCATTGTCTTGTTGGAAGACAAATCTCAGTCCCAGTCTCAGGTCTTTTGCAGACTGCAACAGGTTTTCTTCAAGAATGGTCCTGTATTTGGCTCCATCCATCTTCCCTGTCCCTGCTGAAGAAAAGCAGGCCCAAATCATGATGCTGCCACCACCACGTTTGACAGTGGGGATGGTGTGTTCAGGTTGATGAGCTGTGTTGCCTTTACGCCAAACATATCATTTGGCATTGTTGCCAAAAAGTTCGATTTTGGTTTCATCTGACCAGAGCACCTTCTTCCACGTTTGAGTGTCTCTCAGGTGGCTTGTTGCAAACTTTAAACACTTTTTATGGATATCTTTGAGAAATGGCTTTCTTCTTGCCACTCTTCCATAAAGGCCAGATTTGTGCAGTGGATGACTGATTGTTGTCCTATGGACAGACTGTCCCACCTCAGCTGTAGATCTCTGCAGCTCATCCAGAGTAATCATGGGCCTCTTGGCTGCATCTCTGATTAGTCTTCTCCTTGTTTGAGATGAAAGTTTAGAGGGACGGCCAGATTTTGGTAGATTTGCAGTGGTATGATAGTCCTTCCTTTTCAATATGGTCGCTTGCACAGTGCTCCTTGGGATGTTTAAAGTTTTGGAAATCATTTTGTATCCAAATCCGGCTTTAAACTTCTCCACAACAGTATCACGAACCTGCCTGTTGTGTTCCTTGGTCTTCATGATGCTCTCTGTGCTTCAAACAGAACCCTGAGACTATCAAAGAGCAGGTGAATTTATACGGAGACTTGATTACACACAGGTGGATTATAGTTATCATAATTAGTCATTTAGGACATTAGATGATTCAGAGATCCACAATGAACTTCTGGAGTGAATTTGCTGCACTGAAAGTAAAGGGGTCGGAATAATATTGCATGCCCCACTTTTCAGTTTTTGTATTTCCACAAAAAAATTTAAATCACCAATAAATTTCTTTCAATTTCAAAATTGTGTCCCACTTGTTGATTCTTCACCAAAAATTTACATTTGGTATCTTTATGTTTGAAGCATATGTGGGAAAAGGTTTAAAAGTTCCAGGGGGACGAATACTTTCGCAAGGCACTGTACCTTTGCTAGTTTTGCTACTGCCTTAAATTCCAACAACTTTGGACTTACTTTCACTCTTGAGTCCAGCTTTTCCAAACTTTTACTTCATGTGGGTATTGAAAGGACACCTTCTGGTTATCTGGGCACCAGCTCCTACAGAAAACCCACTGCCATCAACTTCCTACTGAGATGGCAGATCAGACAACCCTCAGCACAAAAGAGATATCTCCAAGGGACAATTTATGAGACTACGTGGGAATTGCTGATATAATTTTAAATGACAAGCAGGTGACCTACATAATAGGTTCCTAGAAAGAGGGTATCCCGACTAGATCCTGAGAGGCATATCAGGAAGACCTGGGTAATAATAGAACGGATTTATTGTCCACTACCTCTAAGAGGCATGATGTACATGCAGGGTTGCATTTTATATCTACCTATAACAATGGCGTGGCTGAAATGAGAGAAATTGTAAAAAAAACATTTGCTAATATTGAAGATGGATCATGACACCAGGATTTATTGCCATCATACTTCCAAATCACCTACTTGAAAGGTAGATCATTCAAAGACCACCTAGTGCACAGCCATTTTGTCTCAACCCATCGAACTACATGGCTACCATCAAGAGTAACTGGCTGCTATAAGCGTAGCGGATGCGACCTGTACATCCATAAAAGTTGGTAATTCCTTCTGTGACACAATCACAGACAGATGGTATGACATTAGATCTTTCACCAACTGTAGAAGTGTAGGGGTCATCTACAGGGCATCCTGAGTCTGTGGTTTGATTTATGTCAGAAAGACCATCAGTGAGATCAGGACAGGCGAACACTTGAAAGATATAATCAAAAAGAGGAACACACCACTAGCGAGACATGTGAATTCTCTATATGGAAGGAATATATCCTCCATAAAATTAATGGGGATTGAGAAGGTGGAAAAACCGTTGCGCATTGGTGATTGGGATAGATCGATCTTGCAACATGAAGCAAGGTGGATCTATTTTTCCTGGGGTCTAAATGAGCAGCTAACTTTTGGCTTCTTTTTCTCTAGGTTACGTGAATGAGGGATTCCCTAGGATCTTCTATTAAGGGTGAGCAGTCGTCGAGCGGGGACGCCAATGCACATATTTTAGGGTGCCAACCTCCGCTGGCAGGTAGGGTCAACTGAATAGTAAGGTGTAAGTGTAGGGCAGGGGTAGTCTGATCATAATGGTCTTTTCTTACTGGCTCCCCATGTGTGGTTCTTCTATGGGTGTTGGAGCTCTGGTATTATTTTTCTTCAGTTCTAGCTATTTGACCTCTATTTGTGTGGTAAAAATTGGAGATCAACCAAAACTTTTTTTTTTAAACTGTAATTTCATTGCTTAGTTAATTATTCCACGCACTGTGTACTGTACATTATGAATTTGCACACAGTACCTCTGGATAACTATTAGAAACAATGATTGTTGTTTTTGTACAATTACTCCGGTCACTAGGACAACCCACTTTGTCATTGATACAGAGCGTCAGAAGTGATGCGTGCGGTCCACGGCTCTCGGCGGGCTCCCAGTGTTCTCGTGCACCAGAAGCAGTGTCTGTGGTTCACGCCTGCCACTAAACCTCCAGTAAGTCAGGGCACCGGTAGTGCGTGCAGCCCACCGTGTTTGTGTTCCACTGGAATCACCAATGAGTCTTCATTTCGCCGGCACACTGGATATGACATATGTGGGCTAGCGCTTACATCATCGCATTGATTAGTAGGAAGGTGGCTTTTCCACTTCTTACATTGCATCTATTGGATGCCCACATGACCATTTGTATTTCTCAGGAGTTTAAATCCCTATTTAAGTGGATCTATTCTAGGACACACATCCCACAGGAGGCTCTTTACATTGACTAATATGGCTAAATCCTCAGACAAAAAGGCAGCAACACCTACCTGCTAGATCTTGGAATAAATGCACTATAAGGTGCAGCCAGCCCATAAAGCAAGATGTTAGCAACACAGGTGCAAAATACCAGATCAATCAGCCACTCTCCACCTACCCATTTCTGGAAGGGGTGACGGCCCAGTATACAATTACACAATAAAAGCCCGTATAGGGTGTTGTTCACGCAAGGGTACTGCATAGTGTCTGGTTCACAGCCTATTAGTCACGCCCCTACTTTTCAATTAGGCGGGCTGGCCAGCACTCTCAATGCATCACAGTGTGAACACCGCTCATGCGAGACCAGATGTGTTTGGGCTTGGCTGCACCCCGAAAAATTTAGTGCAAAATAGTGAGGAATTAGTTGATATTTTGGCCAAAATACGTGAGCTTGTAACCCATGCCAAGGGTCCACAAGCTTACGAGTCCCTACCTGCCCAGATATTTGAACAAATGCACTAGAGGGTGCAGTCAGCCCATTAAGCAAGATGTTAGCAACACAGGTGCAAAATACAAGATCAAACAGCCACTCTCCATCTACCCATTCCTGGAGGGGGTAACTGCCCAGTAAACAATTGCAAAATAAAGGCCCGCAAAGGGCATTGTTCACACAAGGGTACTGCATAGTGTCTGGTTCACAGACAGTCACGCCCCTACTTTTCGATTAGGCGGGCTGGCCAGCACACTCTCAATGCATCACAGTGTGAACACCCCTCATGCGAGACCTCCACTCTGCCATATCCCCTGATGAGTCCCAGGCGGGATGAAAAGTGTTGGAATGCGGTAATCTTTCTTGAACAGGCACTAATATTTTCTACCTATGATATGGACGACTGTAAAGCGGCAAGATGCCCACAGCTTCACGTGTTTGAAATTCGCTGCCAGAGATCCTATTTTGTACCTTAACTAAGTGAGATCATTGCAATATATTTCTTACTGATGTATCACCAATTCACTGCATCCTTCCACTATATGTCAGTATATGTACTGGCATAATTAACCAATTACAAACAAATGGGGTTTTATTTGACGTGGTAGGTTGTAGAGCAGGTCTTTTAGAGTTTCTGATTACAGCTCTGGCAAAAATTAAGCGACCACTGCAAAATTTTTAGTTTGTCTGATTTTTCTCTTTATAGGTATATTTTTTTTAGCAAAATGTAAATTGCTCTTTTATTCTATAAACTACTGACATGTCTTCGAATTTCAAAGCACTAAATTTTGTATTTATTTTTAGAAAATGAGAAATGGTCAAAATAACAAAAAATGCCGTGCTTGCAGACCTCAAATAATGTTAAGAAAACAAGTTCATAATCATTTATAAACAACAATACTAATGTTTTAACTCAGGAAGAGTTTAGAAATCGATATTTTGTGGAATAACAATGATTTTTAATCACAGCTTTCATGCATCTTGGCATGATTCCCACCAGTCTTTTACACTGCTTTTGGGTGACCTTATGCCACTCCTGGCACAAAAATGTAAGAAGTTCTTCTTTGTTTGATGGCTTATGACTATTCATATTCCTCTTTACATTCCAGAGGTTTTCAATGGGGTTCAGGTCTGGAGATTGGGCTGGCCATGAAAGGGATTTGATGTGGTGGTCTTTCATCCACACATTGATTGACCTAGCTGTGTGGCATGGTGCATTGTCCTGCTGGAAAAAATAAAACAGTCCTCAGAGTTGGGGGAACATTGCCTGAGCAGAAGTAATCAACTGTTTTTCCAGGATAACCTTGTATGCAGGTTGATTCATAAGTCCTTCGCAAAGATTAACCTGCCCAATTCCAGTCTTGCTGAAGCATCCCCAGTTCATCACCGATCCGCCACCAAATTTCATAGTAGGTGCAAGACACTGTGGCTTGTACGCTTCTCCAGGTCTTCGTCTAACCATTAGGCAACCAGGTGTTGGGCAAAGTTGAAAATTAAATACATCAGAGAAGAATACCTTACTCCAGTCCTCTATGGTCCAATCCTTATGGTCTTTGCAAACTTCGGCCTAGCTCTCCTTTGCTTCTCATTGATGAAAGGCTTTTTTCTAGCTTTACATGACTTGATCCCTGACTCTAGGAGCCCATTACAAACTGTTCTTGCCGTGCACTTCACCCCAGCTGCCATTCCTTTTGTAGGTCACTTGATGTCATCCTGTGGTTGCTGAGTGACATTCAAATAAAAATGACGGTCATCCCGGTCAGGGGATAGTCATTTTTGCCCTCTGAAGGTCTGTAGCTTGTTGTCCCCCATGTGCTGCAGCCGCTCCACTCCCTGGCTGACCCTGACCCGGAAGTCCTGCCAGCTGCCCTATATCAGGTAGCCTCGCCTCCTGCCCAGTGCCTGACTATCATTTGTGCCTAGCACCTCTGATTCAGGTCCATGCATCCCTGCGTCCTCCCAGCCTTGCACTCTGTCCTGCGCTCTGTGCTCCTGTACCTCCTTGTAACCTCCCTGTGTTCCTTCCTAGTGCCTGCCTCGTCCGTTCCTGCCCTCAAGTCTTCTCCTGCAGTATCTACTGCCACCAGTCTTGTCCGTTCCTGCTGGACCTGCCGCTGCCCCTGTGGTCTCCGCTTGTCTTGCTCCTGCTATCTGTCCCCGAGTATCAGCTTCCGCGGCGATAGTCTCCCCTGGGCTTGCCCCAGACACTCCCTGTATAGGGGTGGTCCACTTGGCCAGCTCGCCCCGAGGAGATTCGTCGTCGCGGTTCTGCGGGTTCACTTCTGGCTCTCCTCAGCCCTACAGTATAGTCAGGCCATGGACCCCGCTGGTACCCTGACCCCAACCCAAAAGGAGCTCCTATTTCTACGGGAGAATCAAGCAAGGATAATGTCCTTCCTCAAGTCCATGGAGTCTCGCTTGTCGACCCTACAGGCCTCTGACCCTGGGACTGCCTCCCAGCTGTGCAGCCTCCAACAGGAGCTGGCTCAGCAGCGAGATACTCAGGCCCATATATTGAACTACATGGCATCCATAGATACCGGTCTCCTTGCCCTGCAATCCGCGGCCTCGACCCCGGCCCAGGCTGCGGTCTCTCACCCGCCGCCCCGTTTGGCAAAACCCCCGCGTTATGGTGGCGATCCTAAGTCATGCAGGGTTTTTTTAAATCAATGCCAGCTCCATTTTGAGCTGCTGCCACAACAGTACCCCACCGACCGAGCCAAGGTGGCCTTTGTCGTTTCCCATTTGGAAGGTGAGGCTTTGGCCTGGGTAAACCCTCTCTGGGAGCGTGATGACCCCTTGGTCTCCCAACTCTCCATCTTTGACTCTTTCCATAAAGTGTTTGATGAGCCGGGCTGCCTAGCCTCTGCCACCGAATCACTTTTTAACCTGCATCAGGGCACACTTTCCGTAGGCCAGTACGCCATTCGCTTCCATACCCTGGCCTCCGAGCTAGGATGGAACAATGAGGCCTTGGTAGGAGCTTTTTGGCGGGGACTCTCAGGCCGAATTAAGGACGAACTGGTGGGACGGGATACTCCAACCTCATTGGAGGATCTAATTTCCCTGGCTACCCGCATCGACTTGCGCTTCCAGGAGCGTTCGAGAGGCCGCAGGGATAGAAGGTTTCCTCGCTTCACACCAGCTACCCGCAGCCCGCCTCGCCCGCGCCCTGCCCTGGCTTCGGCACCTTCCGCACCTGAGCCCATGCAAGTAGACCGTCTCAAGCCGGTGGAGCAACGCCGAAAAGAGAGGCTCACTCAGGGTCTTTGTCTCTATTGTGGGAGTGCATCACACTTCCTGCGTTCCTGCCCTGAGCGTCCGGGAAACGCCTCCGCCTAGGACAGGTAAGAGAGGCCTCCCTAGGTACCTATGACTCCTCTCTACCCTTGACTCTTTCTGTTCTTTTGCATCTGGGTTCCAAGCGTTCCTCCGAGTGGGCGTACATAGATTCAGGTGCGGCTGGAAACTTCATTCAGCTTGAGGCAGTCAGGAGGCTTCATATTCCTGTCAGGTCCCTGGAGACTCTTCAGCAGATTGCGTCGGTCGACGGCCAACCCCTGCGGGTGTCCATTACTCAGGTCACCGAAGAGTTGGAACTTCAGATTGGAGCCTTACATCGGGAGAGGATAGCCTTCTATGTGCTGTCTTCATTATCACACATAATCCTGTTGGGCCTTCCTTGGTTAAGAAAACACGAACCTACTTTAGACTGGCGGTCCGGTGACATCTTGCGGTTGGGACAGTTCTGTCAGAGTAAGTGTTTGCTTTCCGTCCAGCCAAGAAACTTTCCCCGACCAACGTCTGTATCTCCAGATTTACCTTCGGCCTATGCGGATGTCTTCAGCAAGAAAGAAGCAGAGAGTCTGCCTCCGCACCGCCCATACGATTGCCCAATCGATCTCGTTCCTGACTTCACTCCACCCCGAGGCCGGATTTATCCACTGTCCCCATCCGAAACCCAAGCCATGACCGAATATATTCAAGAAAACTTGGCCAAAGGCTTTATCCACAAGTCTTCCTCACCCGCAGGTGCAGGTTTCTTTTTCGTCAAGAAGAAGGACGGGTCCCTTCGTCCCTGCATTGACTATCGAGACCTCAACGATATTACAATTAAAAACAAATATCCGCTTCCTCTCATCCCGGACTTATTCGACCGTCTCCGAGGGGCGCGAATCTTTACCAAATTGGATCTGCGTGGAGCCTACAATCCAATCTGATCCGCATTCGCCCCGGAGATGAGTGGAAGACTGCTTTCAACACCCGCGATGGCCACTATGAATATCTGGTCATGCCCTTCGGCTTGTGCAACGCACCCGCTGTGTTCCAGGAATTTGTCAATGATGTATTCCGAGATCTTCTCTATTCTTGCGTGGTGGTGTACCTGGACGATATTCTGGTGTTTTCCCCGGACCTGTCTACCCACAGAAAAGACGTCCGTCAAGTGTTGTTGCGCCTGAGAGAGCATCGTCTCTATGCCAAACTCGAGAAATGCGCCTTTGAACAGTCTTCTCTACCGTTTTTTGGCTACATCATTTCTGACACTGGTCTACGTATGGACCCGGGAAAGCTGTCTGCCATACTCAACTTTCAGGGAGTGAAAGCTATCCAACGATTCTTGGGGTTCGCCAATTACTACCGGCAGTTTATCCCACACTTTTCCACCCTGACCGGCCCTATTTCTGCTCTGATCCGTAAGAGGGCCAATCCTCACTTCTGGTCCCCTGAGGCCGAAAACGTATTCCGCTCACTGAGACAAGCCTTTGCGGCGGCTCCCGTACTCCATCGCCCTGAGACCAATAAACCCTTCATTCTGGAGGTAGGCGCCTCTGAGAGGTCTCCCTCTGGATGACTGGTCACCTGTGGTTTCTTCTCGAAGACGTTCTCCACCTCGGAGAGGAACTATGCCATTGGTGACAGAGAGCTGCTCGCTATCAAGGTGGCTTTGGAGGAATGGCGGTACCTCCTAGAGGGAGCGGTGCATCCCGTCAGGATCTACATGGACCACAAGAACCTGGCATACATCCGGACAGCGCAAAGACTTAATCCTCGACAAGCCAGGTGGTCACTGTTCTTTGCCCGGTTCGATTTCGAACTCCATTTCCGTCCCGGCGATAAGAACCTCAAAGCGGATGCTCTATCCAGATCCTTTTTGGTCACCGACTGTGAGGAGGAGCTTTCACACATCGTGGATCCTAACAAGGTCATTGTGGTTGCTCCTGTAAACCTGACTTCCTTGCCCCCGGGTAAGACGTTTGTTCGAGGGAACAATAGGAAACGAGTCTTACATTGGTGCCATGCCTCCAAGCTAGCAGGTCATGTCAGTCTCAAGAAAACCCTCTCCTTCATCTGTCGTTACTATTGGTGGCCCTCTCTTGCTCAAGATGTTCGAAGTTTTGTCGCCTCTTGTCCATCTTGTGCCAAGAATAAAGTTCCCCGACACCTACCTGCTGGCCTTCTTCACCCGCTTCCAGTTCCTTCAGCCCCTTGGCAACATATTGCTTTATAACCGATTTGCCTCGGTCTTCGGGTCACACAGTCATCCTCGTGGTCGTAAATCGATTTTCCAAGATGGCCCATTTCATCTCCCTGCCTGGACTACCCTCTGCCCCTGAATTGGCAAGAATTTTCATTACCCATGTTTTCCGGATTCACGGCTTTCCTCAGCATATCATTTCGGATAGAGGAGTCCAGTTTACTTCACGGTTTTGGCGGGCTCTGTGCAAACTGATGGATGTGACTTTGGACTTCTCCTCGGCCTACCACCCCCAAACTAATGGTCAGGCTGAACACACGAACCAAATTTTGGTAACCTATCTTCGTCACTTCTCCAACGTTCACCACAATGACTGCTCCCACCTGCTCCCGTGGGCCGAATTTGCCTACAACAACCACACCAACGAGTCCTCGTCTAAATCACCTTTTTTCATCATCTATGGGCAACATCCTAGTGTACCTCTGCCGGTACCCCCTGTCTCGGGTGTGCCGGCAGCCAACCTTCTGACTCAGGAGTTCTCCAGGGTCTGGCAGGAGACCAAGTCCACGCTTGTACGAGCACAGGACAGAATAAAGAAACACGCTGACAAAAGGCGCCTGGATTCCCCATTGTACCATCCTGGGGATAAAGTGTGGCTGTCCTCCAAGTTTGTTCGTCTTAAAGTTCCCTCGTATAAGCTAGGTCCTCGGTATATCGGTCCTTTTGAGGTCTTAGCTCGCATTAATGATGTTGCCTATAAGTTAAAACTCCCCGCCTCGCTACGAATTCCCAATTCTTTACACGTTTCTCTACTGAAACCTGTCATACTCAACCAGTTTCCGCCCGGGATGTCTTTGAGGTTAAAGACATTCTTGCCATGAAAAAATCTAGAGGAAAGACCCTCTTCTTAATTGATTGGAAGGGTTTTGGTCCCAAAGAAAGATCTTGGGAACCCCAACAGGACATCCAGGCTCTTCTAGCTAGGTTCCTTGCCAGTCTCAAGAAGAGGGGGCATAAGGAGGGGGGTACTGTCACACCGCCTGCTGCCGCGCTCCCCGCTCCTGTCATACCGCCTGCTGCTGCGCCCTCCGCTCCCACTGTTAGTTCCCTGGAGGGAATGAATTTGTGCAGCATGGTGAAGCAGCTTGAGGAAACCCTGACAGGGTGAGATAACTTGGGTCTAGGAAGCCTGTATATGACTACAGGATAACAGAGGGAAACTCTGTAATGGACGCTATGCTGATAATATGCTGTTTTCTGTTGCTGTGTTGGTTTATGATGCTGAATAAACCGAAGGGACTATGATTGTTTTGTGGAAAACCCATGCCGGATCTGGTTTTGTGGCGGCTAAGCGAGTATCCCCTACTTGAATAACAGCGCTACCTCACAATATATTAAAACACTTGAAGAGGTCAAGTTGCCTTACGCTGAAGAGGATATGTCCTTAACATGGGTGTTTCAACCAGACAACGACCCTAAACACACCAGTATACGAGCAAAATCTTAGTTCCAGTCCAACAAATTTGAGGTTATGGAGAGGCCAGCCCAATCCCCAGACCTTAATCTGGTAGAACACTTGTGGGGTGACATTAAAAATGCTGTTTCTGAGGCAAAGCCAACAAATGCCCAAAAATTGTGGGATGTATTCCAAGCATCTTGAGCTGGAATAACAGTTGATGGATGCCAGAAGTTGGTTGACTCTATGCAACATAGATGTGAAGCAGTTCTAAAAACTGTGGGAATTAAACTAAATTTTTGGTTAGTGATTCCAAAGCTAAATCCACAAAAAAATACATAGTGAGTTTGTAAAGACAAATACAGACATTGCTATTTTTTAGAACAGCCCAATGTTCATTTTTTGTTATTTTCTGTAAATTTTTTTACATTTTACTTCATGTTTTGAATTAGAAAACAGTGTGCAATGCATTAACTTATTACTCAGTGTCACCCTATGTGCGTTTGTCTACTTTCTTTTCTATTAGTGGAGCAAGCACCTTTGTGAAATCAGGGAGAAATGTAGTTCCCCATTGCTACGAGTCCACTACCCGGGTGTTAAGGCCCCGTCACACACAGTGATCTCGCTAGCGAGATCGCTGATTTTGTGATGCCACAGCAATCTCACCAGCGAGATCGCTGTGTGTGACGGGGATCAGCGACCGGCCCCCCGCCGGGTATTGCTGATCGTGCAGCATCGTCCTGAGCCATTTTTTCATTGTTGCTCTCCCGCTGGCCAGCGCGCATCACTGTGTGTGGCAGCGGGAGCCAACGATCAGCGAGGCTCCCAGCGCTCTAAGCAGGCGCTGGGAGCTGGTCTCTAAGGTAAATATCGGGTTACTAAGCAGCGTGCGTCACTTAGTGACCCAATGTGTACCTTAGAAACCTGCGTGCTGGCAGCTCCCGGCGCGAGCACGCAGTTTTCTAAGGTACACATCGGGTAACTAAGTGATGCGCGCCACTTAGTTACCCGATATTTACCTTAGAGACCAGCGTTTTCGCTGGTGCTTATCCCTAGTGAAGCTGCCTGTTTGGCAGCTCACCAGCGATCATGTAGCGATGCACCAGCGATCCTGACAAGGTCGTATCATTGTCGGGATCGCTGGTGCATCTTTATGTGTGACAGGGCCTTTAGTCTTTGTAAGCCCTTATCCACATATACGTCACTTGACAAATGGTAAGGGTTTAATATTAGATGTTAGGACTGTCCCAAATAGGGTCATTGTGATGTGATGGGACAGCTTTTAGATTTTTTTGGGGGGGCGAATAGTGAGACAACAATTATAAAAAAGTATATTTGTATTTTTTTACTTATATTGTATTATGAGCCTTGGATAACAATGTGGAGTTCTCGATGGTCAGATGACTGTTACACCTGAAGGTATCTCTTCCAGGTATTTTATGAATTTCAACATGCTGTTGATTTAACTGATATAGTACTGGATTCCACTTACTGGTGTCCTTGTCCTGCACTTTACATGTCTGTTTTTAATCATTTCTAAATATTCAATAAAGTTTGTATACATATTTTTTAAATATATATATATATATATATATATATATACACTCACTGGCCACTTTATTAGGTACACCATGCTAGTAACGGGTTGGACCCCCTTTTGCCTTCAGAACTGCCTCAATTCTTCGTGGCAGAGATTCAACAAGGTGCTGGAAGCATTCCTCAGAGATTTTGGACCATATTGACATGATGGCATCACACAGTTGGCGCAGATTTGTCGGCTGCACATCCCTGATGCGAATCTCCCGTTCCACCACATCCCAAAGATGCTCTATTGGATTGAGATCTGGTGACTGAGGAGGCCATTTGAGTACAGTGAACTCATTGTCATGTTCAAGAAACCAATCTGAGATGATTCGAGCTTTATGACATGGCGCATTATCCTGCTGAAAGTAGCCATCAGATGCCTGTTCTTAGCTGAGAGGAGTGGTACCCAGTGTGGTCTTCTGCTGCTGTAGCCCATCTGCCTCAAAGTTCGACGCACTGTGCGTTCAGAGATGCTCTTCTGCCTACCTTGGTTGTAACGGGTGGCAATTTGAGTCACTGTTGCCTTTCTATCAGCTCGAACCAGTATGCCCATTCTCCTCTGACCTCTGGCATCAACAAGGCATTTCCGGCCACAGAACTGCCGCTCACTGGATTTTTTTTCTTTTTCGGACCATTCTCTGTAAACCCTAGAGATGGTTGTGCGTGAAAATCCCAGTAGATCAGCAGTTTCTGAAATACTCAGACCAGCCCTTCTGGCACCAACAATCTTGCCACGTTCAAAGGCACTCAAATCACCTTTCTTCCCCATACTGATGCTCGGTTTGAACTGCAGGAGATTGTCTTGACCATGTCTACATGCCTAAATGCACTGAGTTGCCGCCATGTGATTGGCTGATTAGAAATTAAGTCTTAACACACAGTTGGACAGGTGTACCTAATAAAGTGGCCAGTGAGTGTATATATATATATGTATACAGTGCCTTGCGAAAGTATTCGGCCCCCTGGAACTTTTCAACCTTTTCCCACATATCATGCTTCAAACATAAAAATACCAAATGTAGATTTTTGGTGAAGAATCAACAACAAGTGGGACACAATCGTGAAGTTGAACGAAATATATTGGTTATTTTAAATTTTTGTGGCAATTCAAAAACTGAAAAGTGGGTCATGCAATAATATTCGGCCCCTTTAACTTAACACTTTGTTGCGCCACCTTTTGCTGCGATTACAGCTGCAAGTCACTTGGGGTATGTCTCTATCAGTTTTGCACATCGAGAGACTGAAATTCTTGTCCATTCTTCCTTGGCAAACAGCTCGAGCTCAGTGAGGTTTGATGGAGATCGCTTGTGAACAGCAGTTTTCAGCTCTTTCCACAGATTCTCGATTGGATTCAGGTCTGGACTTTGACTTGGCCATTCTAACACTTCTTCTGGATACGTTTATTTGTGAACCATTCCATTGTAGATTTTGCTTTATGTTAGGGATCATTGACTTGTTGGAAGACAAATCTTCGTCCCAGTCTCAGGTCTTTTGCAGACTCCAACTGGTTTTCTTCAAGAATGGTCCTGTATTTGGCTCCATCCATCTTCCCATCAATTTTAGCCATCTTCCCTGTCCCTGCTGAAGAAAAGCAGGCCCAAACCATGATGCTGCCACCACCATGTTTGACAGTGGGGATGGTGTGTTCAGGGTGATGAGCTGTGTTGCCTTTACGCCAAACATATCGTTTGGCATTGTTGCCAAAAAGTTCGATTTTAGTTTTATCTGACCAGAGCACCTTCTTCCACATGTTTAGTGTGTCTCCCAGGTGGCTTGTTGCAAACTTTAAACGACACTTTTTATGGATATCTTTGAGAAATGGCTTTCTTCTTGCCACTCTTCCATAATGGCAAGATATGTGCAGTGTACGACTGATTGTTGTCCTATGGACAGACTGTCCCACCTCAGCTGTAGATCTCTGCAGTTTATCCAGAGTGATCATGGGCATCTTGGCTGCATCTCTGATCAGTCTTCCCCTTGTTTGAGATGAAAGTTTAGAGGGACGGCCGGGTCTTGGTAGATTTGCAGTGGTATGACACTCCTTCCATTTCAATATGATTGCTTGCACAGTGCTCCTTGGGATGTTTAAAGTTTTGGAAAAACAAAAATTTAAAATAACCAATAAATGTTCAGTTTCACAATTGTGTTCCATTTGTTGTTGATTCTTCACCAAAAATTTACACTTGGTATCTTTATTTATGAAGCATGATATGTGGGAACAGGTTGAAAAGTTCCAGGGGGCAGAATACTTTTGCAAGGTACTGTGTGTGTATATATATATATATATATACACACACATCTCTATCAGTTTATACAGAACTAGATAGCAGAATAGCCGATAATTCAATTGTCGGCTTCTGTAAAATCATTACAGAACCTGACAGGATGTGAGACATGGTTTACATTCAGTAAACCATTGCATATCCGTTAGATTTATATATGTCCCTCACTCCTAATGTTAGTAGTGTTTGTGTGTAAAAAATTGGAGCTGTAGGTGTAAAATTAAAGAATTAAATCACGGAAAAAAATGGCGTAAATGAGGCTGCGCATACTCCCTGCCTGACATAAAAAGAGACAAAAAAAAGACTAAAAGGCCAAAATTTTGATAGTATAAAATATAAATTTTATTAATATGTCA
The DNA here is from genome assembly GCF_039654945.1 of Dendrobates tinctorius. NCBI lineage: Eukaryota > Metazoa > Chordata > Amphibia > Anura > Dendrobatidae > Dendrobates > Dendrobates tinctorius. Next base: position 11,424,382 of record NW_027361808.1, read on the forward strand.
GTAGGCAAAAAGCATCCAATCTGACATAAGGAGGTCCCTCTCCCACAGCCCCAGGAACAGATTGGCATAAGATGGTGCAAATGCTGCGCCCATTGCTGTTCCCTGGAGTTGCAGGTAGAAGGACCCCTGTGGTGAATTCTCTTTCTGGGCTCCCTCTGGTGGTTACTGGAGGTAGTGGAGCTGGTCAGATTGACAGAGATCTGCCACCTGATGATGATGATTGACGTGTTGGATTTTTCAGGCTTTTTGCATGATTGCAGACAGTATCTTTCCTTTCCTGTCCTGTCTAGTCAGTTTGGGCCCCATCATTTGCTCAGTCTATTTTTCTGCCTGCGTTTGTGTTTCATCTTGCCACACCGACAATGTATATTTGGGGGCTATTCCTTTGGGGTCTGCTCCGGTGCAGTTTAGATTTCTCCTTTCTTGCTTTAGGCTTAGTTAGCTCTCCGGCTGTGCCGAGGCGTCTAGGGCATCGTAGGTATGCTCCACGGCTACTGCTAGTTGTGTGGATAGGATCAGGGGTCTGCAATCTGCTTAGTTACCAACCTCTTTGGTTTTCTGGTGGCTTAGCCTGTTTCTGCTATCCTCCTCCTGTTATGACCCATTCATAACAGACCCCTTAAATATAACAAAGTTGTGACCTAGAGAAAACTCTAACGGCTGTATGACAAAATTAATGATATTACAGGCAGGTTGCGGTACCGCACATGTGGTAGTGGAGGTCGGGGTTTCCGTTCATGGACGTGTCTGTTTGCATTCTAGCAACAACATCATTGCTGCTGAGCTGCGTGACGCGTCTGGTTCGGTCTTCTCTTCTCTTCCTGCTCCATGTGCATCACCCAGAGCTTCCTGCCCTGTAAGCTCTGTCGGTCCGGATGTTAAGGACGGTCATGTGGTATCACATGACCTGATTAGGTCATGAATTGTTTTGGTCATGCGCAGAGCATCATCACATGATGTGGATAACGTTGGAGTAAACACTGGCTCCTTCCGGTGATGCGCAGTAGTTGAACATATGCTAAGCTGTGTGCTTTAATTGGATGCTGTTTACACACCTCCTTTATGCTGATTGGCCATGTATCGTATTTATACTTACCTCTCTCCTATTGGCGCCATCCCCTGACGAAGGCAGCGTGCCGAAACGCATGTTGGGGAGGGCTCCTCAGGAGACCAGGAGTAGCTGACATCATATTGTGAGTTATTAATAGTTACTAGTATAATACCTACCTGTTTTCATGTTTATTCCTGTTCCTAATATAAAGATGTGGATATACTAAGACCATAGTGCCACTATGATTGTATATAGTATTACTACCATACTTAGTATATAGAGATATTATTCAGTGTGCTGAGTTCTTTTTGTGGATATACTGCCACTTGGTGGTTTTTTTCGTTCATTACACCCCACTACTAATTTTAGTGCTTAATTTTGCATTCAGCAAAAGAATCTTTTTGCACATATTCACATCTATATTTATATTTGTTGTTGTACAATTTGCACTATTTTGCACTTTATTCTGGGTGTTGTTTTTTATATTTTTTTATTGTATATTTTTGCCACAATCATATTTATATATATATATATTCCACACATTTTTTTTTACACTTTTTATCACATTATTATATATTATCATTTTTTATTCATAGATATCCACACCTATTCTTATACTTCTGAGTTGTGCCCATATCTCTTTTTATATAGCATACAGCTTTGCATTGTCTATTGTAATTTGTCTACTTTTTGATCCTATACCATTTTAAATCCTGACTTATTAATAAAATTTATATTTTATACTACCAAAATTTTGGACTTAGGCTGCATTCACACGTTGCGTTTTTTTCATGTTTTCACGGATGATTTTTAGCTGTGAAAACGCTGCAAAAACGCTAAGAAAACTCATCCCATACAATCCTATGGGATTCCACATTGCTGTGCTAATGCTGCGGATTTTACTGCTGCAGAATTGAATCGCGGCAAAATCTGCAGCATGCTCATTCTTTTTGCAGAATTGTGGTGATTCCGCACCCATAGGAATGCATTGATCTGCTTACTTTCTGCATGTGGCTATGACCACCATGCGCAAAGTAAGCAGATCATGTGCTTATGGTACCCAGGGCCTGGAGAAGGGGAGACTGTCCTCCAGGCCCTGGGTACCATAAACCTGTAAAAAATAGAATAAAATTTTTAAAAAAAGTGATATACTCACCCTCCGGCAGCCCCCGATCTCCTTCCCGCCTCTCACCTTGTTCCTGGCATCTTCCGGTCCCAGTAATGCTTTGCGCGAATGACCGCGATGACGTCGCGCTCTCGCGAGCGTGACGTCATCTCAGGGCCTTCGCGCAAAGCATTACTTGAACGGGAAGACGCCGGGAGCGCCGCAGAGCAGATCGGAGGCCGTCGGAAGGTGAGAATAACAATATTTTTTTTAAATTATTTTAACATCCTACCTATCACACTCCAAGCGATGCTAATCGCTTGGAATGCGCAAGCATCCCGCAAGCAAAAACAGCTTGCAAAATGATTGTTTTCCCGCGGGAAAACGCATGCGAATTCGCATGCGTTTTACCCGTGGCGGGAGTGCGGAAATGTTGCGGATATTTCCGCAGCATTTCTGCAACGTGTGCACATAGCCTAAGTCGTTTTTTTGTCTCTTGTTTTTATGTTGGTCCTTTTCCGATTGTCCAATCTTAGTACAGTCCAATTCTCTCAGTAGTGCTCAACTAACGTGGTTTTCTTACTCATTGTTCACTTTGATTCACATTGTTGACAGAATTGCATTTTTCACCTTTTTGCACTCTGGGTTTGGGTCCCCTACTCTCGTTGTTATTCAGACTCCCCGTCTGTCCTGAGGTGATCTCGACAGCGTGGGAAAATGTTCAGAAACTTTCCCACGCTAATGAATTCATGTTCGATCAGGTGGGGAAGCTGCGCAGGCAGCTTTTCATTCATTCCGCAGTGGTTTGCAGCCGGTATGGTAGCATTAGCATCGCTCCCGGTTGTAAACTATTTAACCCCTTGAGATGGATTGCAGCGTGGGACATGACTGTACGGCGGACAGGTATGGGATATTGTTGCTTTTTGATTTTTGATTTTTTACAGGAGAACAAGGGCTTCGATTGAATTGGGAGTTTAATACATATGGGAAACCTGTGTGTTTAATTATTTCATTAAAATACTTTATTCTTAATGTATTTTTTTAACCATTACATACTATTGGATTAATAATGGATAGGTGTCTTATTGACACCTCTCCATTATTTACCAGGTGTTATAAGTTTATGCTAAAGTTCTATGGAGCCCGATGACGTGGGTCAGAAATTAAGACAGACACGGTATATCACAGTTCAAGATGTGTGTGTGTTGTGATAAAACACTCCGGGATCGCCTTTGCTGGGGTCAAAGGTCACGTGCGTTCAGCATGAAACTCAGGCGCAGAGCTGGGATTTGGGTATAACTGACACTGGGTCAGGTTTATTAACGGTGAAAGCAATGCATAAAGAAATAAAACATAAAACAAATCCTTGCCTGTCCGGCACTAACTAAACAAGGTACAACCTAACTACCAACTGGCGGGCTTTTCCCGTCCAGCCAAACCACAGTTGCAGGGGGCACTGCTTTCACTCACGTGTGTCTCTCAGACAGATAGGCTCTCTGTGTTCCCAGGCTGAGACACTCACACAACCACCTGGCATCCTTTTATATCCACCTCCCATTATTCATTAGTAACCAGATGCGATACTGACCAGACTAGGCCACATAGGAAAGGTATCTGGGCGAGATATACCTGCCCTCATCCACTATTCCCACATGATTCTCACAGTATATATATATATATATATATATATATATTGCAGAGATATGAACTTCAGATGAGATGCAAACTGACTCTACAGATAAGCAGGAAAATAAGACACTCAAAGTGTGCAGATGCAGTAGTACAGACCAGTCCAGCAATGCAGGTTCCGGGGCCCAGAGCCCGGGCCGGCTCCTAAAGGAAAGCAGACCGTAGCGGAGGTGGGTGCAGAGCAGGTGTAAAGCAACAGAGTCCTTCTGTGGTACGTAGATCCCAAAGAGTAGAAGAGGCAAGCAGGATGCAGGTCCTTCCAGCTTGGCAGCAAGTAAGGTACAAGATACACAAGCAAGGCATAGTGTGCAGAGTTCCCTTATATATACAGCAGACAGGAAAACAAGGAGTATCAGACAGGAAACAAGATGGCCCCCGTGAAGTCAGCAACTCCATTTTGATTAAGGGCAGAATCCAACCGAACTAAGGGCAAGAGCAGACACAACAGGTACACAGTCCCAGTCCTTACATTACTCTCCTCTTTAAAGTCCTCTGGACGATCTTATATCTGGTTTATTGGGGTATCTGCTGTGGAACTGTCTGATCAGACGAGAAGCGTGAATATTCTCCAGAGATTCCCAGGAATTCTCTTCAGACGAATACCCTTGCCATTTTACAAGATACTGGAGTCGTCCCTTATGAATCCGTGAAATGATGATCCGCTCCACGATGAATTCCTCCTGCCCATCGATGAGAATTGGATCAGGAGGAGCAGATGTGCGCCGGGAGAAAGGGTTTGCTACTACCGGTTTAAGCAGAGAAACGTGAAAGACAGGATGTATCTTTAAAGACCTGGGCAACTTGAGTCGACAGGTTACAGAACTCACTATGCTGCTGATTTTGTATAGACCAACATATTTCTGCCCCAGTTTAGATGTTGGGACCTTGAGTTTCAAGTTCTTTGTTGAAAGCCAAACCATGTCTCCTACCTTGTATGTGGGTACTGGCTTACGGAATCTGTCTGCTGCCTTTTTGTATCTCCTGTGCTGTGGCCAGCATCTGCTTCAGAACTTCCAGATTCTCCTGAAGAGATGAAATGCGGTCGGCTACCGCAGGCACAGACATGTCTATCGGAAGTCGAGGAAGAGTACTGGGATGATATCCCATATTAGCAAAGAATGGAGATATTTTGGTAGATGCACTCTGTGAGTTATTATAGGTGAATTCAGCCAACGGGAGCAGACTCACCCAATCATCTTGCAGGTGACACACATAGCAACGCAGATACTGATCCAAGATCTGATTGGTCCATTCCATTTGGCCGTTAAACTGTGGATGGAAAGCAGATGATAAATTTACCTTGATGTCCAGAGCAGTACAAAAATGTTGCCAAAATTTTGAAGTAAATTGAACCCCTCGATCACATATTACTTCATCCGGGACTCCATGTAATCGAAAAATATTTTGTACAACAAGGTCCGCTGTCTGTTTGGCCGTCGGTAACCCGGTACAGGGAGTGAAACTACTAGAATCGTGTTCTTTCCTTGAGATGTTGGCAACTCTACAATAAAGTCCACTGAGATAGACCCCCAGGGATGAGATGGAATAGGAAGAGATTGCAATAGTCCAGTAGGTGAGGAGTAAGGGACTTTTGATCTGGCACATACCTCACATGATGACACATACAGTCGAACGTTTTTCCAGAAAGTTGGCCACTAAAAGAAGCGAGACACAAATTCTTGAGTTTTCTGAATTCCTCTATGACCGGCGATCTTAGAGTTATGCATTAGTTTCAATACTTTTAATTTTATTGTTTCCGGGACATACAGACGTTGTCTCTGAAACCAAAGGCCGTTTTTCAAGGTTAAATTTACCTGAGTAGGTGGTTGAATCAGAAGTGAATCTGTGGCGTAAGCTTCTTTAATATCCTTTAATAGGTCTTGATTGTGCAGCACACTTACAAAGTTTCGTTCTGACAGTATGGTCCTTGGAGGCAAAGCCAAGGTTGCGTCATGCGAATGAATCCAGGACAGAGCGTCGGTCTTCCCATTGCGAGAGCCTGGTTTGATTGAAGTTAATTCTCCAGATGGTGTCTGTTTACTTTGAAACTGCAATTCTTTCATCCTCCAATCGATAGTGGGGTTTTGCCGTTGTAACCATGGTAACCCTAGAATTATAGGAAAGTTAGGGGAGGAAATTAGCAAGAATGACAGTTTTTCAGAATGAACTGCCCCTATACGAGTCTTCAGAGGTGTAGTTTGAGAGTCTACCGGCCCGGATACCAACGGGGACCCATCGATAGTCTCCATTAACACTGGTGAACGTCTCTTCTGCGAGTGTATACCGTGTTTTTTAGCAAATGCAATGTCCATGCAATTGCCGCTAGCCCCAGAATCAATCATGGCTGTACTAGTAATCTAACAGGATTGCACCCAGATCTCAATGGGAATAGTACAAAGTGTGTTCTTTCTGGCTTCGCCTGAGATCGCCATAGCAGAACTTATTGAAAAAACGTACCCACCCACAGGTGACGATGCTTCTGAACTAGAGTCAGGGAAGTCTGGAGTTTCGTCTGCCATCACTTTCCTACAAGTATTTAAATGAGAACAAACAGAAGATTCATCAGAAAAGTCACATTCAATTACCGCAGCTGCGGACTTGCGATTTTTTATGGGACAGACTGAGATGTAGTGACCCGATTTTCCGCAGAAGCATAAATTTTCTTGGAAGCGATGTTCCTTGCGTGCGTCAACGGTACTCCTCCTAACCGCATCAGTCTGCATAGGCTCAGACTCTGCCGGAGAGGACGACTTGCTTAAGCCCCCGTCACACAGCGATCTCGCTAGCGAGATCGCTGCTGAGTCACAAGTTTTGTGACGCAACAGCGATCTCACCAGCGAGATCGCTGTGTGACAGCGATCAGCGACCGGCTCCCGTCGGGTATCGCTGATCGCTGGGGAAATGTCTGGACATTTTTTTGTCGTTAGTCTCCCGCTGGCCAGCATGCATCGCTGCGTGTGACAGGCCGGAGACCAGCGACCAGCCGCTGGTAACTAAGGTACACAAGGGGTTTCTAAGGGGCGCGCGGCACCTAGAAACCCGAGGTGTACCTTATTTACCAGCGCGCTGGTGCAGGGTGCTGGTAACCAAGGTACACATCTGGTTTCTAAGTGCCGCGTGCCCCTTAGAAACCCGATGTGTACTTTGGTTACCAGCTCCCTGCATCAGCGCGCTGGTAACTAAGATACATTGTGCGTCGCTTGTTACCCGCATGTCGCTGGTGCTGATCGCTGGTGAAGCTGCCTGTTTGACAGCTCACCAGCGATCATGTAGCGATGCACCAGCGATCCTGACAAGATCGTATCATTGTCGGGATCGCTGGTGTGTCTCTATGTTTGACGGGGCCCTTAGGGTTTCTCTGGAGGAAGATGGGAGGAATATGGGGTTATTACGGTTGGCCTCCGCCCACCTCTCTTGCCGGCGTTCTGTGAGACAAATATCTATCTGGATACAATGATTTATAAAGTCAGTCAGGTTAGTAGGTGATTCACCCCGAGCCAGTTCATCTTTAATAGTAGCAGACAAACCCCTCCTGAACACTGCATATTTTGCTGAGTCACACCAAGTAGTATCCAGCACCCACCTCCAAAATTCCATAGCATATTCCACAACAGGACACTTTCCTTGATGAAGTGTTAATAATGCAGCTTCTGCTGTGACATTTCGATTAGGATCATCGAATATCTGACACATGGCAGCAATAAAGTCATTCAAAGAATTCAAACATGCATCATTGGTTTTAATCAGAGGGTTAGCCCAGGCTAAAGCTTTGTTCGTCAGCAGCATTATCATGGTTAACACCTTGTCCAGTTCAGTTGTGAACTGAGCCGCACGTGCAGAAAAATACAACTGACACTGATTCAGAAACCCACAGAATTTCTTTCTCCACCAAAACTGAATGTTGGGAGTTTGGGAAAAACCGGCCCTGGAGTTGGAACTGGGGCTGGAACCGCAGCTGCGGCTGTAGTCTCCACATTAGAGAGGCAATAGCCTGGATAGAAGTATCAGCCACATTTGCATTATGATTAGTTTGAGACTAATTCCCCCAGCTTAGTCTTAATTGATTGAAGCTCCCCGTGCAGTCCTGTGACAAATTAGTACAGGTTTTTCACTCGTGTCTCCATCATACCTGACCCAGTGAGCTATTTGACCAAGAAGGAGAGTGATGGGGTGCTACGCCAGATGACCTGGCCTCCACAGTCACCAGACCTGAACCCAATCGAGATGATTTGGGGTGAGCTGGACCACAGAGTGAAGGCAAAAGGGCCAACAAGACTGTTGGAAGACCATTTCCGGTGATTACCTCTTGAAGCTCATCAAGAGAATGCCAAGAGTGTGCAAAGCAGTAATCAAAGCAGAAGGTGGCTACTTTGAAGAACCTAGAATATAAGACATATTTTCAGTTGTTTCACGCTTTTTTGTTAATTATATAATTCCACATGTGTTAATTCATAGTTTTGATGCCTTGAGAGTGAATCTATAATTTTCATAGTCATGAAAATAAAGAAAACTCTTTGAATGAGGTGTGTCCAAACTTTTAGTCTGTACTGTATGTGTGTGTCAATGACATATTATATATACACTGCTCAAAAAAATAAAGGGAACACTAAAATACCACATCCTAGATATCTCTGAATGAAATATTCCAGTTGCAAATTTTTATTCATTGCATAGTGGAATGTGTTCATAACAATAAAACATAATTATCACTGTAAATCAAAATTAACATCCCTTGGAGGTCTGGATTTGGAATGATACTCAAAATCAAAGTGGAAAATCAAATTACAGGCTGATACAACTTCAGTGGAAATGCCTCATGACAAGGAAAAGATGCTCAGTATTGTGTGTGGCCTCCACGTGCCTGTATGACCTCACTACTGTACAACGCCTGGGCATGCTCCTGATGAGGCGGCGGATGGTCTCCTGAGGGATCTCCTCCCAGACCTGGACTAAAGAATCCGCCAACTCCTGGACAGTCTGTGGTGCAACGTCACGTTGGTGGATGGAGCGAGACAAGATGTCCCAGATGTGCTCAATCGGATTCAGGTCTGGAGAACGGGCAGGTCTGTCCATAGCTTCAATGCCTTCATCTTGCAGGAACTGCTGACATACTCCAGCCATATGAGGTCTGGCATTGTCCTGCATTAGGAGGAACCCAAGGCCAACCGCACCAGCATATGGTCTCACAAGGGGTCTGAGGATCTCATCTCGGTACCTAATGGCAGTCAGGCTACCTCTGGTGAGCAAATGGAGGGCTGTGCGGCCCTCCAAAGAAATGCCACCCCACACCATTACTGACTCACTGCCAAACCGGTCAAGCTGAAGAATGTTACAGGCAGCAGGTCTCTCTCCACGGTGTCTCCAGACTCTGTCACATGTGCTCAGCGTGAACCTGTTTTCATCTGTTTAGAGCACAGGGTGCGAATGGCGAATTTGCCAATCCTAATGTTCTGTGGCAAATGCCAAGCATCCTGCATGGTGTTCGGCTGTGAGCACAACCCCCATCTGTGGATGGTCGGGCCCTCAGACCATCCTCTTGGAGTCGGTTTCTAACCGTTTGTGCAGACACATGCACATTTGTGGCCTGCTGGAGGTCATTTTGCAGGGCTCTGGCAGTGCTCCTCCTGTTTCTCCTTGCACAAAGGCGGTCCTGCTCCTGGGTTGTGTTAGGCGTCGGATTTTTGCGTTTACTCTGCAGGGATCCAGACCCTCACATTCTGCAGTCTCCTGCTGTTTATCTACTGCAGAGGAGATTGCCTTGCAGCAAATCTCTCCTGAGGCTAAGTCCTTCTGTCCTCCTACTGAGCATGCTCATGGGACGATCTTCCATTGGAGATCGGGAGTCATGTGCTCAGGTCCTGCTCCAGATCTCATTGGTCCATCTCAGAGATCTGGAAGCTTGCAGAAGGTCCCGGCTGCTATAAAAGGCGCGCATGGCTGTTCCGCCATGCGCTAGTATAGTCTTACTTGCTGCTGTGCGTATGAGGACGGATGTATGATTCTGGTGAATGACTCATTATAAAAACCCCTTCCCTCTATTACGTATGTGGTTAGGGATTGAGTTTAGAATCAGCGCCAGCGCTCCTCTGCTGCAACATCCACAGCTGCTAGCATCCGACATTGCGATTGCGTCTTAGCCGTGTCATTTAGCGGCAGTGTCCACGCCGCACTGCAGTAGCAGCCCTCCTTAGCATCCGCAGCTGCAACGCCGCACATATGGTAGGTCTAGACGGACGTAGTGCCGCCGTCTTGGGCTACTCCTGTGACCTGATACCGTGTGTGTATTTATACTGAGTACTGTGACCTCAACAGGCTGTCTTTTGTATTTATTTGGCATTCCTGTGACTTAACAGAGATTGCTCTGTGCACCTGGGTGACGTTTAACCCTGTGCGCATTACCGCCATATTGCTCCTGCCGCCACTTAGCAGCGGTTATATCACCTACTGCACGGTGGACCCCGAGCTGCGAACGCACTTTATTATTTATTTAGTGCGTTCCGCCGTTCCTAACAGGTTGTTGCCCTCCTACGGCCCCCTCCACGTCTCCTGGTGTACTGGCCTTTCTCCTGGTAGCACCACCAGTTTCTGGACACTACGCTGACAGACACAGCGATCCTTCTTGCCACAGCTAGCTTTGATTCACCATCCTTGGCGAGCTGCACTACCTGACCCACTTGTGTGGGTTGTAGAGTCCGTCTCATGCTACCACAAGTGTGAAAGAACAACCAACATTCAAATGTGACCAAAACATCAGCCAGAAAGCATTGGTACTGAGATGTGGTCTGCGGTCCCCACCTGCAGAACCACTCCTTTATTGAGGGTGTCTTGATAATTGCCAATAATTTCCATCTGTTGTCTATTCGATTTGCACAACAGCATGTGAAATTGATTGTCAATCAGTGTTGCTTCCTAAGTGGACAAATTGATTTCACAGAAGTTTGATTTACTTGGAGTTATGTTCTGTTGTTTAAGTGATCCCCTTATTTTTTTGAGCAGTGTATATACACCTATACTAAGTGTATACATGTATTCTCTATTCTATTTTAATCTGCCAATGTGATTTTACAGTATAGCGCACTGAATTGTCGACTTTTCTAAAGGACACCAGTGCATATTTCTCGCAAGTCACATGCATGGTCCGTGTGTAATCCGTTTTTTCTCGCACCCATAGACTTGCCTTGGTGAGTCTTGGGCCATAATACGGTGCAAATCGCAGCATGCTGCGATTTCTGTCGCCCGTATAATACGGGCGAGAAAAAAAAACACATGATGGGAGCTGCCCCATAGATTAACATTGGTCCAAGTGCTATGCAATTTTTTTCGCATACCACTTGTCCATATTTCTCTCTAGTGTGACTCCAGCCTAAGAATACTCATCAGTGTATTCTTAGTGTCATTTAACCCCTTAAAAACATCACTTATTCAAATCTGTGAAAATTGGCTGTTTGCCCACTTTGATGCCAATTCTGATGCCCAGAACCCATTTGGGCCAGGCTGGAGGGACCTGGGTTTGATGCAGGGCATCACTATCTACGTATTCTTAGTGTGAGATCAGTGGCCTAAAGTCACATAACCCTTTCATTAACGCTCTTTGGTGCCCATTTTGTGCCAGTTTTATAGTTTTTGTAGCTGTTTTTAAGTGCATTCACATCAGGGCACATTGTATGTTATTATTGTGATTTTTATTTTTTGTTGTTAAACCTATAAAAAACAGAAAAAAAAATTGCCGAATAAGAAACCAACTTCAGTTCCAAATAAGAAATGGGACAAATAGGAAAACCAACTTCAGCCTCGTCGCATAAGACCCTATTTACGCTGATCTCTCCTTCAGTTTCTTAACTATCCTACAACAGCAGTCTGGGAATGTCTATGTAAAGCCCCCTCCCCTTTGGGAATGGGTGACTAATACCCCAGCCCTTAAAGGGAATCTGTCACCTATTTTTTTCGCATATACCGTATTTTCCGCTTTGTAAGACGCACTTTTTTTCCCCAAAATTTGGGGGGAAAACAGGGGTGCGTCTTACAAAGCGGACATGCCTTACCTAGGCTGTGATCGGGGCGTCCGGCGGTTGCTGGCCGCTGCTGCGGGTGTGTCCGGTGCCGCGTTGTGTGCCCGTCGATGCCCGGGGCTCTGCCAACATTGTGCGACAGGCCAGAGCCCCGGCATTTCCTCAGTTCCCTGTGTGCCGGTAAAAAGATGGCCGCCGGCGCGTGCGCAGATGGGATCTCGGGACCCAGTTCTCGAGAGATGAGATTTGAAATCTCATCTCTCGAGAGGTGGGTCCCGAGATCCCATCTGCGCACGCGCCGGCGGCCATTTTCCCTGGGTTCCCTGTGTGCGCGCGGTGGTGCCTGCAAAAAAATGGCCGCCGCGCGTGCGCAGATGGGATCTCGGGACCCAGCTCTCGAGAGATGAGATTTCAGATCTCAAGACACGGAGGGCAGTGGCCATACATGCAGCGAAGCTGGCAGAGTACGCCAGGGGATCAGAGAGGAGCTTCCAGGCCCCATACAAACAGCTGCAGGAGATATCCGACTCCACACAGATTAACTCCCAAGACGCCATTAGGGAGAATGGGGGGAGCAATGCTAGCTCTCATCCACCGCATTCCTGTACACAGGACAAGCCTGCAATCTCAGCCACATTCCAACAGAGTACAGAGCCTACACTGAAGGACATCCTAACTGCTGTAAATCATTATGGCATAGTCATGTCATCCCTCAGCACTCAAATGGGACAAATTAAAGAGGAAATCTCTGGCATGAGGCAGAGCCTCCAGAAAGTTATCGATCGCATGGCAGCCTCAGAAGGGAGGATTAGTGACCTTGAAGATAAAATGCCACAGATATTGCAAGTTTCCCGCAGACACGAGCAGCAGCAGCTGTCAGCTCTGTTTAATAAGGCAGACAACCTGGAAAACAGGCTAAGAAGAAATAATGTAAGAGTCATGGGGGGGCCAGAGAGAACAGAAGGAACTAATTCGACTGAATTCTTTGAGAAATGGATACACAAAATTTTTGGTGCTGAGGTCCTGTCCCCACTTAATGTTGTGCAACGAGCCCATAGGGTTCCTACCAGACCCTTCCCGCCAGGAGCTCCCCCATGGCCAGTTTTAATGAAATTACTCCACTAAAAAGACTGAGATGCCATCCTGAAGGCGGCCAGAAATAAAGATCCTATAATGGTCGATGGCCACAGAATATAATTTTTTCCTGATTACTCCGCTGAAATATCAAAAAGGAGAGCTCAATTTACGGATGTGAAAAGGCGCCTGAGGAACCAGCAAGTTTCTGTCAGGAACACCACACTGCACTTGCTCACTAAGCCAGTGCACGTGTCCTGAGTAAAAGAAACTGTGTCCTAAGATACCTGTGGAACGGGGCAGCAGCAGTGAAGATGCATGCTAGACCAACAGGACCTGAAGCACGTGACTGCTGGGGGCGTGGCCTAAACTCCAGAGAGCTAGGAGCTGCAGGAAAACTCCTAGAAGGGTAACTACGGGACGAATTTACCAAGGGGCATAGACAGACGTAAACAGATCAAGCCGGGGTCAAAGCATGAGATAGCAAGAATGTACCAGAGGATTAGACAGAACAGATAGTCAGGACATAGCCAAGGAGTCAGAAACCAGAGAAACAGATACACAGTACAGAATCAACAGGCAAACTCACAACAGGGAACAGAACCAGGTCAGAACCATATAAGCAAGCTAGAAGACAATCAAGGCACAGGCACACAGGGGTCACCACCCTCGGCCAAAGTATAACTGATGGGGATTGGAGTTTCCCAGGGCTATAAGAAGCTCTCCCCGAACCAAAGAGAGGCCACAATAATTAACCCCAGGCGTGCAGGTCAAAGCCTGCACTGGGCTCAAGACATTAACCCTTAGCGTGCAGGTCAAAACCTACACTGGGTTCATGACAGTTTCACACTCTATGCTGTATCCGGCTAAACTCAGAGTGGGGGCTTGGAATTAAACATTCTTTTTTAAAAATCCTAAAGTTGCTTTACATTGGCTGGACATGAATCAACAACGGCTTAGACAAGAACAGCGACACTGAAATATATTTGTTATGCCATACGTATGTCATATAGGATCATCAGTCTGGCCATTGACATTATAACATAACCACTATGGCCCAGTGGACTGTCTACTTTGATATTCATTATTCGGTCCCGGTGGATCTCTTTAAATTCATATTGCTTCATTTTCTGTTTTCAGAGCTGTAGGCTCGGCTCCATTCTGCGGCTTCAGGATGGACTGGTGCTCTCACTTTTTTGTCATGTTGTGGTTGCAGTTTGTAGGGTGGGGAAGGGGTATGGTGGTGGTTGTTCTAACTGGGGTTTTTCTTTTTTAAAATTTTTATGTGCTGCTGATCTTAGTGCTGTTCTCAGATGACAGTAACAGGTGGGATCCACCTGATAGTCTTATTTGCTTACACCAGGGCTGTGGAGTCGGTAAGCCACAGTTGCGACTCCGACTCCTGGATTTTATCAGGCTCCGACTCCTTCATAAATGGCCAATTCATAACAACAAATTTACTGTTGTAAAATATTAAACATCGTGCTTATTCAGTTTCTCACCATCATATAAGTAATCAGACCACTTAGAGCAAAAACTACATTAGAATACAAATAGAATATAGCAAATAACTTTTATAAACTTTTCTAAACTGTAAGTAAATATGCAATAAACACTTTTATGCAGTTAATAAGAAAAAATCTATAAATTTGTCCTCAGAAAAAGTATTGCCTCTGTCAGATCCTCCTTCATGGATGCCCTCAAATCTGATCTAATTATTTTGAGAGCAGAGAACAACCTCTCTACACTAACTTGTGTTGGTGGTAAAGCAGTAACCACTCGGGCAACATCTCTGACAATGTCAGGATACAGAGGAATCGCTTGTTGCACTGTTATTTTTGATGAACAGTCAAATTTCTCAATTTCTTTTAGTGCACATGAAAAATTCTGCTGAAATGTACTGGCTGTGTTCCTTGATGGGGATGACTCTTCTTCTATGCGGGAACGCTTTGCACGGTCCTTGTGATCCAAATATTTTTCGAAATTAAATTCTTCATGAGTTGATGATGAGGGTGAAGATGTGGCAGGACGACCAAATTCTTCTTGTTCCTCCTGACTGTTCTGCAACCCTTTCATCCTTACTGCTATTTCAAACAGAGCTTCTTTTCCTTTACTTAGCTGTTGATCATCTAGAAGAATCCGATGCATTGGGTCTACATAAACAGCTGCCAAAAGAATGTTATTTTGTAATAGTAGCTCCTCTCTCCGTTTCATTGATGTAGCAATGCCACTTGCAATTAACCCTCCTCTTTGGGACAGGCGAAACATCAGGTTCTTCCACTCCTTTAAGAAAATACCTGGAGTTAAGTCCTCTGCTTGTAATTTTTTAGTCACTGTAAATGGGTGCTCTAGCAATTTTTCCAGCTCAGTCACCTGATTCCACGGACTTTCATTTAGCATCAGTTGAGGGTTAGCCATGTCTACAAGAAAGGTTTTCAGTTCAACCAAGCGCTGAATCATTAAGTAAGTACTGCCCCATCATGTGGCTTGATCAATAATTGCCCCTTTTCCAGCACGTCTCTTCAAAATTGAGTCAACTTTAGGGGTTCTGGCAACAGTAGCCAATTTTCTCACCTTGCCAATCAGTGCAGCAGCATGTCCTTCTTGCAGACTGTCTCTTATAGCCAGCTGTAGCGTATGCACAACACAGCGCATGTGATGAATGAAAGAACATATTGACACAGTTTCAACAAGATCATCTAAACTATCATGTTGCTGTTCATCTGAAGCAACTTCAGTTTGCTCCTCAGTTACAATACTGTGTTCCTCTATTTCAAACATTTCTGTGTCTGTGGACCCAGAATGTTCTTCTAGCTGCTGGTCACCATCATTACTCTCATTCATTAGCTTAATAGTACTTATCATATTTGAAGCATTGTCAGTTACGACAGAAAGACCTTGCTCTTTTTTAAGTTCATAGTCTTGCAGAACCTTTTCCACCAAGACCTGGAGAAACTCACTGGTGTGATGAGCTTTGGTGTCTTTTACTGCCAATGTCTTGGTAACTATTTCATTTTTGTCACAAACAAATCGGACATTGATGGCAAAATAGTTCACTCTGTGACGTGTGCAGGCATCCATTTTAAGAAACAGAAAGCGTCCCTTGAGAGTTTTTTTAAGTTCTTCCTTTTGTTTAAAAGCTTCTTCGATTACTAATTTTCTAACTCTCTCTCTCCAGAGAAACACCAAGCTTGCGGGCCATTTCCCCATTCAGACACATAAAAGCTGGTTGTGAAAATAATGAAATAGGCACACTATCCTTTACAACAAGCTCTATGATCTGTTTTTTAAATGTACCTACTGTCATTGTCACAGTAACTTTGTCACTGACAAAATATCTTGCAACTGATGGCTGCAAAGTTCTCTGCTCCTTTGTTTGGCTGGAAGAGCTGGGCACTGGTTCATTGGTTTGGATGCAGTCTTTCTCATCCACTGCTTTCAGTACTTCTGGATGAAAGCGCTGTAAATGTCTCTTTAGATTAGAAGCTCTGGTAGGAGCATTTTTATCTTTGCCTGAATATGCACTCATCTTGGCTTCACAGCATTTGTTTTCGTCTGGATCATTTGTCATACACTGACAGACATAATGTTTTCTATCTTGAGTGATGGTGAAATGTTCAAATACAGCTGATTTAATGTGATGCTTCTTTGACATTCTCAGGTTTTTAATTCTGCATTCACAATCCAAATGACAATTGTTTTTCCTAAAAACAATTGTACAAAATTATTGCCAGGTCGTACAACTGATATAGTGGTCAGTAATACTGTTATTATTCCTCATGTACTCACAGCTAACTGATGCAAAGTTTGTTGAAAGGATAATACTTCTTACAGTCTTCCTCTTCTGAGTAGCAGGCAGCTGTGAGATGCTTGGAAGACGCACACCTAGTATGATCTAGTCTAGAGGAGGAGCTTTACTACTAAGAATTTGCAACACATTTTCACTTTCAGTTTCATACATTGTAAGTAGGGGGGTTGGGGCAGCATGAGGTTAACCAAGTATAAGATTAGATAAGGGCAGTGGAGAACAGTGACACACAAGAAGTAAGAAATATCTCTATCTCCAGCAGAACTGCTTATCACTGTTGTTCATAGTTTGATAGAACATATATATTTGAGTAACATTTATAAAATTCATATGAAAGTTCAATTATGAAATATTAATACATTTTTTTTAAAGCTGGAGTCGGAGTCGGTACATTTCAACCGACTCCGACTCCAACCAAAACTAACTCCGACTCCGACTCCACGACTCCACAGCCCTGGCTTACACCATTTATATGTCTCACTGTAATGATGGGCAAAATCAACTTTCTTTCATGGAATGTTCGCGGTCTGGGGGATGCTACTAAAAGGGTGGCAGTTGTGGATTATATTAGACCCCATTTTCCTGCAATCGTTTGCCTACAGGAGACTCATCTAGAACAAGATAAAATATCATTCATGACTCGTGTATGGTGAGCTATGGGTATCTCAACATACTGTATTTTTCGGACCATAAGACGCACTTTTTTCCCCCAAAATATTGGGGGAAAGTGGGGGGTGCGTCTTATGGTCGCAATGTTCCTACCTCCGAGGCTGGTGCGGGTGCCGCGGGGCTCTGTAGTGTGGTGGTGGCAGCGGGCTGTGCTCCGGTGCAGGGGTAGTGGCTCTCTGTGCTCCGATGCAGGGGCGGCGGCTCCGCCGGCATTTCCTCCAAGCCCGGAGGCCCCCGCACATCCCTTGCTAGCCGCCGCCATGTTGCGGTGGCCTCCAGGAGCATGGACGCCGGAAAGATGGCCGCCGGTCCGGGGACAGCGCATGCGCAGGATCAGATCTCGTCCCGAGATCTCGGGGGACGAGATTCAAATCTCAGCAACGAGATCTCAGGACGAGATCTGAACCTGCGCATGCACCGTCCCCGGACCGGCGTCCATCTTTCCGGCGTCCATGCTCCCGGAGGCCACCGCAACATGGCGGTGGCCAGCAAGGGATGTGTGGGGGCCTCCGGGCTTGGAGGAAATGCCGGCGGAGCCGCCGCCCCTGCACCGGAGCACAGAGAGCCGCCACCCTCACCCCACAGAGCCCACCTGCCCCAGCACAGCCCAGCTGCCCCAGCACAGCCCACTTGCCCCAGCACAGCCCACCTGCCCCAGCACAGCCCAGCCCAGCAGCCCCAGCACAACTAACTTGCCCCAGCACAGATCCGCCACCGCACGAGCCTGGACCACTGAATGACCCCTGTGACCACTCCTCCACCTGTGCCGGATCCCTTCCCAGGTAAGCTGAATTCGGACTGTAAGACGGACCCCCATTTGACACATTATTATTTTTTTCCCTATTTTCCTTCTGAAAATTGGGGTGCGTCTTATGGTCCGATGGATCTTATAGTCCGAAAAATACGGTATACGGGGTATTCTAGAGGAGTCAGTATTTTGATCCATAGGTCTATCCTTTTTGTATTGCTTGCATCTACAATAGACCAAGACGGTAGATATTGTATGTATTCACTGTAAAGTTTTCAATAAGGAATTGTTATTGATAATAGTATATATTCCTCCCCCTTTCAACAATACTGTCATGAATATTATAGCCGGTATTATTGGAAAAACTCCTGGGGTCCCGGTGATGTGCATGGGGGGATTTTAATAATATCATTCACCCATACCTGGATAAGCACAATGCGGATGCAAGCTTAGAACATCACCCTATTTCTAGATTTGGGGAGACTGTGGCGGAACTCTCGTTGTTAGATCTATGGAGAATTAAATATCCTAAGTCTAAGCAGTTCTCGTGCTATTCCAAAACGCATAATACTTTATCTAGAATAGACTTGGCCCTGGGTTCGGAAGAAATATTGCACATGATGGACAAAATTGTATACTTACCCAGAGTGCTATCTGATCACTCTCCCATACTAACTAGTCTTAACCTCCTACCGTATTTGAGTCTTTCTCGTAATTTGTGGCCGTTCAACCCATTCTGGTTACAGATTGTAGACAGAGCCGATCTCGCTTGCCCTCAAATACTATTTTCAAGAAAATGGTACTGGTGAAGTATCGCTTAATATATGGGATGCTATGAAAGCCTGTTTGAGAGGGACTTTAATTCAGGGGGTCAGTAGGTCCAAGACTAAATCTAATCAGTTTGGAGTATTTCTTAGGGAACGTGTCCAGGCGACAGAGCATAAATACATATCTACAAGGGAATCACGAGATTTGTTGGAGTGGAAGGAGGCACAAAAGTCGTATGACTCTCACATTAAAGAAAAGGCTAATACCAAGAGATTATTTTCACAGCACAGATTTTTTGAAGAAGGGGAGAAGGCAGGCCACCTCTCAGCAGTAATTTCTAGGGCACAGAGGGGGAATTCATTTATTGGAGCACTCAGGGATCAATATGGAGTACTAGTTAATTGTCCAGATAAAATTTTAACAATTTTCTCAGAATTTTATAAAGAGCTTTACAGCTCTAAGTTACAGTATAATAAAGAACAAATAATGTCATACATAGATGGTATTTCACTGCCCACACTTTCAGACACGGACAGGTTTATTTAAATAGACCATTACAGTTGGAAGAATTACAAGACCTGCGGAAAAGGCATACCTGCGGAAATTTATAAAACGTTTGGAGATACCTTACTTCCCCAGCTCCTTAAGACCTTTCAGGGGGTGGCCGGGACTGGCTCTTTACCCCCATCAATGCAGGAGGCTCTAGTTGTAGTTATCCTTAAACCAGACAAAGATCCTTTATTGTCTGATTCTTACAGACCTATCTCTCTGTTGCCTACAGATGTTAAAATTATTGCCAAGGTATTAGTCACCAGACTGAACAGAGTAATATATTCCCTTATCCATACAGATCAATCTGCATTTATGTCCTCCAGATCAACAGCGGTAAATATTAAACGGTTATATCTTAACCCCTTCACCCCCAAGGGTGGTTTGCACGTTCATGACCGGGCCAATTTTTACAATTCTGACCACTGTACCTTTATGAGGTCATAACTCTGGAATGCTTCCATGGATCCTGGTGATTCTGACATTGTTTTCTAGTGACATATTGTACTTCATGTTAGTGGTAAAATTTCATTCAAATAACTTGCGTTTATTTGTGAGAAAAACGGAAATTTGGAGAAAATTTTGAAAATTTCGCAATTTTCCAACTTTGAATTTTTATGCCCTTAAATCACAGAGATACGGCACACAAAAAACTTGATAACTAACATTTCCCACATGTTTACTTTACATCAGCACAATTTTGGAACCAAAATTTTTTTTTGTTAGGAAGTTATAAGGGTTAAAAGTTGACCAGCGATTTCTCATTTTTACAACACCATTTTATTTTTAGGACCACATCACATGTGAAGCCACTTTGAGGGTCTATATGATAGAAAATACCCAAAAGTGACACCATTCTAAAAACTGCACCCCTTAAGGTGCTCAAAACCACATTCAAGAAGTTTATTAACCCTTTAGGTGCGTCACAGGAATTTTTTTGAATATTTAAAAATTTATTTTATTTCACAAAAAAATACTTCAGGTTCAATTTTTTTTATTTTACTAAGGGTAACAGGAGAAATTGGACTGCAAAAGTTATTGTGCAATTTGTCCTGAGTACGCTGATACCTGTTATATGGGGGGAACGACTGTTTCGGCGCATGGCAGAGCTCAGAATGGAAGGAGCGCCGTTTGACTTTTTCAATGCAAAATTGGCTGGAATTCAGATCGGACGCCATGTCACGTTTGGAGAGTCCCTGATGTACCTAAACAGTGGAAACCCCCTACAAGTGACCCCATTTTGGAAACTAGACCCCCCAAGGAACTTATCTAGATATGTGGTGAGAACTTTGAACCCCCAAGGGCTTCACAGAAGTTTATAACGTACAGCCGTACAATGAAAAAATCATATTTTTTCCACAAAAATGATCTTTTCACCCTCAATTCTTATTTTTCCAAGGGTAACAGGACACTAAAAGTTATTGTGCAATTTGTCCTGAGTACGCTGATACCCCACATGTGGGGGTAAACCACTATTTGGGCGCATGGCAGAGCTCGGAAGGGAAGCAGCGCCATTTGACGTTTTTGGCTGGAATTGAGATCGGACACCATGTCGCGATTGGAAAACCCCTGATGTACCTAAACAGTGGAAACCTCCCACAAATGACACCATTTTGTAAACTAGACCCTCCAAGGAACTTATCTAGATGTGTGGTGAGCACTTTGAACCCCCCAGTGCTTCACAGAAGTTTATAACGCCCAGGCGTGAAAATAAAAAATTCGTATTTTTTCCACAAACATGATCTTTTAGTCATCATTTTTTTATTTTCCCAAGGGTACCAGGAGAAATTGGACCCCAAAAGTTGTTTTCCAATTTGTCCTGAGTATGCTGATACCCCATATGTGGGAGAAAACTACTGTATGGGCACACGTCGGGGCTCGGAAGGGAAGTAGTGACGTTTTGGAATGCAGACTTTGATGGAATGGTCTGCGGGTGTCATGTTGCCTTTGGAGACCCCTAATGTACCTAAACAGTGGAAACCCCCCACAAATGACCCCATTTTGAAAACTAGACCCCCTAAGGAACTTATCTAGAAGTGTGGTGAGCACTTTGAACCCCCAAGGGCTTCACAGAAGTTTATAACGCTCGGACGTGAAAATAAAAAAATCATTTTTTTCCACAAAAATGATATTTTTGCCCCCAATTTTTTATTTTCCCAAGGGTAACAGGAGAAATTGAACCCCAAAAGTTGTTGTCCAATTTGTCCTGAGTACGCTGACGCCCCATATGTGGGAGAAAACTACTGTATGGACACATGTCGGGGCTCGGATGGGAAGTAGTGACGTTTTGGAATGCAGACTTTGAGGGAATGGTCTGCGGGTGTCATGTGCGTTTGGAGAGCCCCTGATGTACCTAAACTATTGAAACTCCCCACAAGTGACCCCATTTTGGACATTAGACCCCCCACGGAACTTATCTAGATGTGTGGTGAGCACTTTGAACCCCCAAGTGCTTCACAGAAGTTTATAACGCTCGGACGTGAAAATAAAAAAATCATTTTTTTCCACAAAAATGATATTTTTGCCCCCAATTTTTTATTTTCCTAAGGGTAACAGGAGAAATTGGACCCCAAAAATTGTTTTGCAATTTGTCCTGAGTAGGCTGATACCCTACATGTGGGGGTAAAACACTGTTTGGGCGCATGGCAGAGCTTGGAAGGGAAGGAGCACCATTTGACTTTTTCAACTCAGAATTGGCTGGAATTGAGATCAGACGCCATGTTGCGTTTGGAGAGCACCTGATGTGCCCAAACAGTGGAAACCCCCAATTCTAACTCCAACCCGAACCCCAACACACCCCTAACCCTAATCTCAGCCCTAAACCTAGCCCAAACCCTAATGGAAAAATGGAAATAAATACTTTTTTTTATTTTATTATTTTTCCCTAAGGGGGTGATAACGGGGGGTTTGATTTACTATTTATGACGGTTTTTATATTTGCCAGCTGTCGCACGCTAAAAGATGCTTTTTATTGTAAAAATAGTTTTTGCATCACCACATATTGAGAGCTATAATTTTTCCGTATTTTGACCCACCGAGTCATGTGAGGTCTTATTGTTTGCGGGACGAGTTGACGTTTTTATTGGTACCATTTTCGGGCACGTGACATTTTTTGATCGTTTTTTATTCCGATTTTTGGGACGCAGAATGAACAAAAACCAGCGTTTCATGAATTTATTTTGGGGGGGGTGCGTTTACACCGTTCCGCGTGCGGTAAAATTGATAAAGCGGTTTTATTCTTCGGGTCAGTACGGTTACAGCGATACCTTATTTAGGTCGTTTTTTTTATGTTTTGTCGGTTTTATGCAATGAAAACTATTTTATATAAAAAATTATTTTTGCATCGCTTTTTTCTGCGAGCTGTAACTTTTTTATTTTTTCGCTGATGATGCTGTGTGGCGGCTCGTTTTTTGCGGGACAAGATGACGTTTTCAGCGGTACCATGGATATTTATATGTGTCTTTTTCATCGCGCGTTATTACACTTTTTGTTTGGCGGTATGATAATAAATCATTATTTTTTGCTTCGTTTTTTATTTTTTAAGGGGTTCACTAAAGGGGTTAACTAATGGGACAGTTTTATAGGGCAGGTCGTTACGGACGTGGCGATACCTAATATGTGTACTTTTATTGTTTTTTTTTTTATTTCCAAAAATGGATTTATTTGGGGGAATATTTTTTTTTTCTAATTTATTTGGCGATTTTTTTAAAATTGTTTTAACACTTTTTCATTTTTTTTTTAACTTTATTAAATAGTCCCAGGTGGGACATCACTGTCCTGTGACAGATCGCTGATCTGTCACATCACAGATCACTGTGACAGATCAGCGATCTGTCACAGGCAGTGCAGAAGGTTTCCTCATGCCTGCGCTTTGCAGGCACTGAGGAAGCCAGCTTCCTGCAGGCCCCCGTCGCCATCTTGGATTCGGGGGCCTGCAGGAAAGGAGCCCCCCGCAGCAGCGCTGCACATTGCGCTGCCGTGGGGGGCTCAGGGAAGCACGGAGTGAGCCCCCTCCCTGCTGATGCTTCCCTTTAACCCCCGGTACACCGCGATCATGTTTGATCGCGGTGTGCAAGGGGTTAACGTGTCGGGCGCGGTCCGTGACCGCCCCTGACACATTGTGCCGGGTGTCAGCTATGATAATCAGCTGACACCCGGCCGCGATCAGCGGCGCTCACCACGTGGGCGCCGCTGATCGCGGTAGACGTACTATCCCGTCCATGGGCATAGGGGCCCGGGTCCCATGGACGGGATAGTACGTCGGATGTCAGAAAGGGGTTAATATACAATTACCGGCTGACAACTCGGGAGATAGAGTGGTCTGCTCTCCTGATGACGCTAAGGCCTTTGATTCTATTGAATGAGAATTTCTTTGGGCTTTACTACATAGATTTGGGCTGGGGGATTCATTTATTTCTTGGGTAAAGCTCCTATATTGCTCTCCTAAAGCAAGAATTAAAGTTAATGGTAGTCTCACTACTCTGTTTCACCTGGGCAGAGGTACCTGACAGGGATGTCCCTTGTCACCACTGTTATTCGCCATGGCCTTTGAACCCATGGCAGCAATGATTAGATCCAATCCAAAAATAACGGGGTTTCAACTAGGAGGACTAGAGAAAAAGGTTGCCTTATATGCTGATGACACATTGCTTTTTCTGGCTAATGCATCTCAGGCGCTGCCAGAAGCCATGAGGGTAATTCAGGAATTTGGGCAATATTTAGGGTTGAGGATCAATTGGGGCAAATCAGCACTTCTACCGGTGGATAATATGGCTAATACATCCAATTATGATTTTTCAGGCCTACGGGTGGTCTCACAATTAAATATTTGGGGGTACAGTTTACCCCAAGGGTCAGTGATTATGAGAGCCTCAATCTCCTCCCCATTCTTTCTAGGTTTTAGCTTAAGAAAGATATCTGGCTACGTTTGCCTTTATCGGTGGTGGGACGTACTAACCTAGTCAAAATGATTTGGATGCCTCAATTACTATACATGCTACACAATTCACCACAATGGATTCCGCAGAGATTTTTCCATAAGATAAACTCATTATTTAGAGAGCTATTATGGGGTAAAACACTTCCACGGATCAGATTGGAACTTTTACAAAGAGAAAAGTGCAATGGGGGTTTGGCTGCCCCTAACCCATGGGTTTACTACACGGCAGCACCAGGGCTGTGGAGTCGGTAAGCCAAACCTGCGACTCCGACTCCTCAATTTCCCTTACACCGACTCCGACTCCAACTCCGACTCCACGACTCCCACACATATTGCTTATATTTAAGTGAAAAATTTATTGTAGTACAATGTGAACCTCAGACATTTAATCATTTCTATGATCCAATAATCAAGATATTTAGATAGAACAGAATATATATTGGTGTACTACCCGGTTTTCATTCTTTTTGGTACAGATACGATATGGATAGACAGATATGGATAAATGGATAGATAGAGCAGATTTCTAATCTGCTTTTGCTATTGAAAACATTATCTATGAGCTCAAAAACCTTTCAGGTGATGCGTTTTTTTAAAAAGATGATCAGCTTTTGCAGCTGAAAAACGTATCCTCAAAAAACACAGGAAAAACGCTGTGTGTGAATGTAGCCTTAGATCAGGAATATAACAGCCATTTATAGGACATTTCATAACTTTCCCAAACTCCTATGAAAAAATATTCAGCACATCCTGCATTGAATTACTGTACCCAATTTATTATATATTTTAGGAGTCGGAGTCGGTCCATTTTATACCGACTCCAACTCCGACTCCAACTCCACCAATATGAGCACCGACTCCGACTCCACGACTCCACAGCCCTGGGCAGCACAGTTACAACACATATGCGGTTGGGATGATCCATGGGGAGGGGGAGCTCAGCGTCAACTTTAGCAACAATACTTCGACTCAGTCTGTACGAAGTATTGGAGTCGGGGGCATTTGGCACTTTCGGCACACATGGATTCCCTACTCTGATGTTAATACACAAACTATGGGAAAAAGTAAAAAAAAAAATGCAGGATATTTATGGGGTGTCTCAGTACACTGCTATATGGAATACCCCTTCCCTTTCTAATCTAAGCCACTTGGAGGGTTTTGAGAGTTGGGCTCAAAGAGGGATACGCAGATTTGAACATATATTGGAGATAGAATTAGAGATTTTACTTATTTACGTATGGAATTTGGGATTCAGAATTTTACAAGTATTTACAACTTAGACAAGCGTACCAAGCAGAAAGCTTGGAAAATCCATACAACAGAATAAGATTATACAGCGTATTGAAAAATCCACAGGAACAGCTGGGATGATTTCTCATTTGTATTGGGACATACTGCATTTGGTGCTTCTGAATCATCCTGTACGTGTGAAGGAGAGGTGGGAGCAAGATATTGGTCCTATTGCTGACAATTTATGGTCAAAAATATTAGAAAGACTTCCCGGACTCTCGCTGGGAGAAGCCCATCGTTTGTCATTTATACGTAATTCATCAAGTTTATCGCACGCCCAAGTTTTTATTCGATATTGAAGTTAGGCCCGATCCTCTTTGTCCAAGATGTCGAATGGACACAGCCTCCCTACTGCACGTTATGGTCGTGTCCAAATCTTGAAGCGTTCTGGAGAGGAGTAATAGGGATAATTAATAGAGGATATTTGGTTGAGCTGAGCAGAACCCCCTTTGTATGTATCCTAGGATATATAGAAGACTTGCCAACAGAAGAGATTGTGAAGTTAGCTGTATCTAGAATGCTTTTTATGGCCAGAAAATTAATAGCCCAGTACTGGATCTCCCACCAAACCCCCACAATTGCAGAATATATATTGCAAGAGAAATTCTATTCCCAAGTTTGCAAAAATATGGGCATGTTGGATTGATCATTCTGGTCTTGCATCGAGAGAGCTGACCAGGTTCAGGCTGGGTCTATGTTAATACGAAGATATAAAGGTGGAACAAGATTTGACTCCGACAGAGATTATGTGGTAATTTGATCTGGCATACAATAAGGAGACCTCAGATATGTAGCTCTTTAACTGAGACTTATATTAACCTGTTTTTGTGAGCTTCCATTGTACTATTGTAACAATTTTGGGAGTGAGAGGGAATAAGGCTCATTTCCTCCCAGTAGTCCTGCTCCCAGTGTGATGGCCGCACGGCTTTAGAAGACTATGAACCTGCAGAGTAACCCCAAAAATGCAGGATAATGTTTTTGGATGTAACAGATTTCCTTTTAATACCGCTGTCAGTGATTAACAGTGGTATAAAAATAGTTAAATAGCAAGGATGGAGGCTAGTTGTGTTTGCTGTTGCTATAGGCAGATACTATGTATCACAACCATCATCTGCAGGGTATAAGTGAACTCATCTCCTGAAATCACTTCATACATGGGCATTCTGACGTACATTGGTGATGGGGTGCACTAAGGGCTTCACTTAATTTGCCTATTTCTAAAATTTGAAACCTAAATGAAATTCCCTAAGGGCTTGTGCATGACTGTAAAAATCAGACGAGTGCAATCTGTGGTTATGACGGATAGCACTTATCTGAATCTTGTTTTTTTTTCTAGACCAAGTCAGTCTGGAGGGGGGAACTCAGCATGCACGAAATGTCTCTGACAGCTGATTGCACTCACCCATTCAACTCTGCGGGTCCACGTAAAAAATCTGACTGCACATGACAGCCAAGTGGGGTCCAATTTTCATGGGCTGAGAGAGTGGAGGAGAAAAACTGTCATGTGACCCTAGTCTAACACGGATGTGAAATACTATTTACAGATTTATTAAATGTTCCCCAAACATATGCTTAGATAAATACACACACACACTATTACATGTACGTGCATCTTCCAAAGGACACAATTCCAGATCCAGCCACACATAAACATACGCATGCTTACAGTCCCATCTATAGCACACAGGCTGTGGGTACAGTACACTCACACTTCTGGATAAACCAGACAAGTGCACTCCCATAAACAATCTAACTGCACTCAGACCGATGTCATTCATTGAGGCCGATCTGAAGTCACCAAAGGCCACGTGCACACACTGTGTATTTGGTGCGTTTTTTACCAATACATGCCAATTCTATAAGATGGAAAGCGACAGATGTCCCTGTAAATCATTAATAGGAGGGAGCTGCTAAGCAAAACACAGACTGTGTACAGACAGCACACAGCTGACAAGGGAGGAAGTGTCCCAGTCTGAGGGATGAGAAGGACACCGATTATACGCTAGTGTGGCAGCCACGTCAGCTGTACCGTGAGGCCAAATCTTCACCGGTGTGGTGCAGCTGCCCCTTGGCGGCCCACAAGGATGTCACTACATCCCAGTGGGATAAAGGACCTGGTCCCTCTGGCCACCAGGAAACCGCCTGTTCCGTGTGTGACCGTCAACCCCGAGAGCGCTGCTCCTCTACCACAGGATGGGAGCAGCCAACGCCGCTTCCTGGTCTCAGAGCCGCGCTGAGGTGGAGGCCCCGCCCCTTCCTGTGACGTCATCACTCACTGGACCATTTGCAGATTGACCGCGATGTCTGAATGTGCGTCTCGTCCTGCCACTCCACCAGCAGACATGGCAGATGCAGCCAGCAGTGCAGAGGACCATGTAGTGTTCATGTGCGCCTGCTGTAACTTGCCCTTTGGTGACTCGGGAGACCAGCAGGAGAGCAGCGACGACGAAAACCTCATTTTTCTGAAAGGTAATGAAGTGTGTGTCCGGTCAGTGCTCAGACTGACAGCCGCTACTTCTCTGTAGCCATAAGTGTAAGTGCGCTGAGCTCTCCGGCAGTGGTCATAACCCTGCACTGCCCACTCTCCTCACCCCGTCTGTTGTGCCAGGCAGCGTCCCGCGTGCCCTGCGCTGACCACTCTCCTCACCCCGTCTGTTGTGCCAGGCAGCGTCCCGCGTGCCCTGCACTGCCCACTCTCCTCACCCCGTCTGTTGTGCCAGGCAGCGTCCCGCGTGCCCTGCACTGCCCACTCTCCTCACCCCGTCTGTTGTGCCAGGCAGCGTCCCGCGTGCCCTGCGCTGACCACTCTCCTCACCCCGTCTGTTGTGCCAGGCTGTGTCCCGCATGCCCTGCGCTGACCACTCTCCTCACCCCGTCTGTTGTGCCAGGCAGCGTCCCGCGTGCCCTGCACTGACCACTCTCCTCACCCCGTCTGTTGTGCCAGGCAGCGTCCCGCGTGCCCTGCACTGCCCACTCTCCTCACCCCGTCTGTTGTGCCAGGCAGCGTCCCGCGTGCCCTGCACTGCCCACTCTCCTCACCCCGTCTGTTGTGCCAGGCAGCGTCCCGCGTGCCCTGCACTGCCCACTCTCCTCACCCCGTCTGTTGTGCCAGGCAGCGTCCCGCGTGCCCTGCACTGCCCACTCTCCTCACCCCGTCTGTTGTGCCAGGCAGCGTCCCGCGTGCCCTGCACTGCCCACTCTCCTCACCCCGTCTGTTGTGCCAGGCAGCGTCCCGCGTGCCCTGCACTGCCCACTCTCCTCACCCCGTCTGTTGTGCCAGGCAGCGTCCCGCGTGCCCTGCACTGCCCACTCTCCTCACCCCGTCTGTTGTGCCAGGCAGCGTCCCGCGTGCCCTGCACTGCCCACTCTCCTCACCCCGTCTGTTGTGCCAGGCAGCGTCCCGCGTGCCCTGCACTGCCCACTCTCCTCACCCCGTCTGTTGTGCCAGGCAGCGTCCCGCGTGCCCTGCATTGCCCCCTCTCCTCACCCCGTCTGTTGTGCCAGTGTCCCACGTAATTCAGGGCTGTGGAGTCGTAGTTGGAGTAGGTATAAAATGGACCGACTCCTAAAATATATACTGTAATAAATTGGGTACAGTAGTTCAATGCAGTTGTGGGGAATATTTTTTTTCATAAGAATTTGGGAAAGTTATATGTCCTATAAATGTTTGTCCTATTCCTGATGGTAAGATCTAGCCTTTTAGCTGAGATGAATCTGTGCTGCAGTTTATGTTCCTAAGTAGTGAAGCTCCTCTACAGATCAGGGGATAAAATAACAAACACATGGAAGGGATGCCTGTATTCATCTCTGAACTTCTGGTGTGAACAGGAAAGCAGGATTAAGGTAAGTATTTCTTAAAGCATATCTAAACTTTCAATAAACTGTGCCCAAATCAGTAGTCCAGTGTATGTTGTCTCTGTATTCTTGAGGTTTTAGTTTGTTTTTCCTCTTAGCTCCTGTTTGTAGAAATTAGCTGCTCTGATGACTTATACACACATGGTCAAAATTGTTGGTACCCCTCGTTTAATGACAGAAAAGCCCACTATGGTCCCAGAAATAACTTTAATCTGATAAAAGTAATAAACCCTAAAACTATGAAAATGAACAAATGAAAGTCAGACATTGCTTTTTCAACCATGCTTCCACAGAATTTAACCCCTTAACCCCCAAGGGTGGTTTGCACTTTCATGACTGGGCCAATTTTTACAATTCTGACCACTGTCCCTTTATGAGGTAATAACTCTGAAACGCTTCCATGGATCCCGGTGACTCTGACATTGTTTTCTCATGACATATTGTACTTCATGTTAGTGGTAATTTTATTCAAATAACTTGCGTTTATTTGTGAAAAAAAACAGAAATATGGCGAAAATTTTGAAAATGTCGCAGTTTTCCAACTTTGAATTTTTATGCCCTTAAATCACAGAGATATGGCACAGAAAAAGCTTAATAAGTAACATTTCACATATGTTTATTTTACATCAGCACAATTTTGGAACCAAAATTTTTTTTTTTGTTAGGAAGTTATAAGGGTTAAAAGTTGACCAGCGATTTCTCATTTTTACAACACCATTTTATTTTTAGGGATCACATTTGAAGTCACTTTGAGGGCTCTATATGATAGAAAATCCCCAAAAGTAGCACCATTCTAAAAACTGCACCCCTCAAGGTGCTCAAAACCACATTCCAAAAGTTTATTAACCCTTCACAGGAATTTTTTGAATGTTTAAAAAAAAAAAAAAAAAAAAAATGAACATTTATCTTTTTTTCACAAAAAAAGGTCCAATTTTTTATTTTACCAATGCTAACAGATGAAATTGGACTGCAAAAGTTATTTTGCAATTTGTCCTGAGTACGCTGATACCTGATATGTGGGGGGGAACCACTGTTTCGGCGCAAGGCAGAGCTCAGAAGGGAAGGAGCGCCGTTTGACTTTTCCAATGCAAAATTGGCTGGAATTCAGATCGGACGCCATGTCACATTTGGAGAGCCCCTGATGTACCTAGACAGTGGAAACCCCCCCACAAGTGACCCCATTTTGGAAACTAGACCTCCCACGGAACTTATCTAGATGTGTGGTGAGCATTTTGAACCCCCGAGGGCTTCACAGAAGTTTATAACGCCTGGGCGTGAAAATAAAAAAAATCATATTTTTTCCACAAACATGATCTTTTAGTCCCCAATTTTTTTTTACCAAGGGTAACAGGAGAAATGGGACCCTAAAAGTTGTCTTGCAATTTGTCCTGAGTAGGGTGATACTCCATATGTGGGGGTAAAACACTGGGCGCATAGCAGAGCTTGGAAGGGAAGGAGCACCATTTGACTTTTTCAGCGCAGAATTGGCTGGAATTGAGATCAGACGCCATGTTGTGTTTGGAGAGCACCTGATGTGCCCAAACAGTGGAAACCCCCCAATTCTAACTCCAACCCTAACCCCAACACACCCCTTACCCTAATCTCAGCCCTAGCCCTAACGAGAAAATGGAAATAAATACATTTTTTTAAAGTTATTTTTCGCTAACTAAGGGGGTGATAACTGGGGGTTTGATTTACTAAATATGGCGGTTTTTATATTTGGCAGCTGTCACACGCTGAAAGACGCTTTTTATTGTAAAAATAGTTTTTGCATCACCACATATTGAGAGCTATAATTTTTCCATATTTTGACCCACCGAGTCATGTGAGGCCTTATTTTTTGCGGGACGAGTTGACGTTTTTATTGGTACCATTTTCGGACACGTGACTTTTTTTTTTTTTATTGCTTTTTATTCCGATTTTTGGGACGCAGAATGAACAAAAACCAGCGTTTCAAGAATTTCTTTTGGGGGGTGCGTTTACACCGTTCCACGTGCGGTAAAATTGATAAGGCGTTTTTATTCTTCGGGTCCGTACAATGACAGCGATACCTCATTTATATCCTTTTTTTTATGTTTTGGCGCTTTTATGCAATAAAAACAATTTTATATAAAAAATTATTTTTGCATCGCTTTATTCTGCGAGTTTTAACTTTTTTTTATTTTTTTACTGACGCTTTATGGCGGCTCATTTTTTGCGGGACAAGATGACGTTTTCATCGGTACCATGGTTATTTGTATCCGTCTTTTTGATCGCGCGTTATTGCACTTTTTGTTCGGCGGTATGATAATAAAGCATTATTTTCCAGGACGTCCACCTGACAGCACCATGGAGGACATCCTCCTCCTCCTTACAGGGACAGGAAAAGCACACGAGAGGTTTAAAGGTCATGTCCCACCCCCTCTCCCTCAGTGTTTTTCCTGTCCCTGCATGGAGGGACACACGGAGACTGAGCTGAACTTACCGGAGGTGCTCAGGGGATCGTGTGGCCAGTCCAATCCTTCCCCTGTCAAGAGGTCCCGGGGCCGAAACTCTCCAAGGGGGAGTCCCTCTGCTCCAAAGGCCAGGAGCAGGACGATGCTCCTGGAGGGAGCCGTTCCTTCCCAGGGGAGGCTCCAGGATTCACCGCCATAGCAGGCGATGGTCGGCCCCCCGTAGGCGGCTGGCCGAGCGGGCACCGGCAGGAGGACGGCGCGGTCGGCGCCGGGAGGAAGGAGCGGCGGCTCCAGCAGGCCGCTATAACAGGCGGAGGTTGGCTCCCCGCAGGCAGCAGGCCGAGCGGACACCGGCAGGAGGACTGCGCGTTCGGCGCCAGGAGGAAGGCGCGGCGGCTCCAACAGACCGCCACAGCAGACGGGGTCGGCCCCCCGCAGGCGACAGGCCGAGCGGGCACCAGCGGCAGGAGCATAGCCCGGTCGCGCGCAGGCGCAGCCCGGGCAGGAAGTGGAGGAGGCGGTTTATCGCGAGAGTTCGCACGTCACTTCCGGTGACGTCACACGCCGGCCTTGAATCCCAGTGCGCGCTCCTGAGGTCCAGATCGCTCTGCAGAATCGCGCGGGATGGAAGGAAACGCTCCAGCAGGTGGAGGGGTAAGTGCGCAGGGCGCAGACCACCCATCCCCGCAGCCCAGTTCTGAGTAGGTGCCCCATTCTGTATTATTAGGAGAAGGGAACCCCGGCTGAATCTCCCTCTGGGGTGAAGGACACGGCAAAAGCTACCTCCAAATCGGTCCGATGCCCTGTATGTAGGATAAAGCTGCCAGACACCTATAACAAGACCCTATGCAGACCCTGTACCTCTAGGGTCATAGGCGAGGAACAGCCATACCTCCTTGCCAAAATGAGATCGCTGATAAGGGAGGAAGTTCAGGCCTCTACAGCCAGCCTCGCACGGCGTCAGTCCCCCAGGCCCAGGGCCGAGTTGCAAGCGTCCAAGGTAGGAAGCAGACCCAGTTTCGGAAGCAAGCCCTAGAGAGGAGTCTGACTTCCGGGAGTCAGATCAGGAGGAAGAAGGTGAGATCCTGGGGGATAGAAGGGATCAGAGCAGGAAGTACCTGTTCAGACTGGAGGACACGGATGAGTTGGTCCAGACAGTCAGAAATACTATGCAAATAGAGGAAGTCCCTAGACCACAGTCCAGACAGGACTTAATGTTTGGAGGACTGGTGGCCCGGAAACAGGTAGTGTTCCCCATAAGTGAACACATCAAGACAATGGTCCAGGAGGAGTGGAAAGAGGCAGAGCGTCGGTTGATACTCTCCCGAGACTTTAAAAATAGACTGCCTTTTGATTCCGAGGAAACACAGGCATGGGAGGAAGTCCCTAAAATAGACGTTCCTGTCGCCAAGGTTACCAAGAAGACGGCCATCCCATTCGAGGACTCATCAGGTCTCCGAGACCCGATGGATAGGAAGGCGGACGTCTTGTTAAAGAGAACATGGGAGACGTCGGCGGCTCTTATTAGGGCCAACATAGCAGACACCTCGGTGGCCAGGTCTATGTTTTTGTGGATGGGGCAGTTGGAGGAACACCTAACCAACAAGACCCCTAGATCAGAGATCCTAGCATCACTTCCTCTCATGAAATCAGCCACGGCGTTCCTGTCTGATATGTCGGCTGAGTCAGTGAGGTTTGCAGCCAGAAACAGCTCCCTCTCTAATGCGGCCCGAAGAGCAGTCTGGCTTAAATCCTGGTCGGCCGATAACGCTTCTAAAAACAAAGCTATGCACCATCCCCTTCTCAGGCCTGAGGGTATTTGGTCCAGCCCTAGATAACATTCTAGAGCTAGTGTCCGATAAAAATAAGGGATTCCCGGAGGAAAAACCCAGACGGCCCCAGCCCTTTCGGAGAGGCTCCTTCTCTAGGAGATAGAGTGACTTCAGGGGTCGGGCAAGGTCCAAAGAAGCTCCTATAGGAGCTCCTTCAACCAAGGGGGGAGGAACAAGGGTCCCCTCTTCACATCATCTAGATCGAGGAGGCAATGACGCCATAGGTATTGGGGGAGACTTCGCCACTTTGCAGCAAATTGGTCCCGAGTCACCCACAATCAGTGGGTCCTCAGAACCATCGTGGAAGGCTACAGTATAGAGCTTTATTCACCTCCCCCCGACAGATATATTGCCCCCACTGTCGTCCCGGAGGACTCCGCAATGTGGACGGACCTACAGGACCTAGTCAACTCAAAAGTCATAGTACCAGTTCCCCCGTCGGAAAGAGGAAGAGGGCACTACTCTTCCCTGTTTTCGATCACAAAACCATCCGGCGAGGCCCGCACTATCATAAACTTGAAACCACTGAATGCCTGGGTCAGGTACAAGAGATTCCGGATGGAATCGATCCGATCCGCAATCCTCCTAATAGACAGGGACGCCGTCATGTGCACCCTAGACCTGAAAAAGGCATACTACCAGGTCCCTATCCATCCCTCATCCCAGAGGCTACTAAGGTTTGCGGTCAGTTTACCAGCCAGGTCCTGCCACTTCCAGTGTCTTCCATTTGGGTTGGCTTCAGCTCCCAGAATCTTTACAAAGCTGATGGTGAAGGTGGTGGCCTACCTGAGAGATCAGGCTTTCGTGATCATTCCATATCTAGACGACTTCCTACTGGTGGCAAGATCCAAAGAAGCGCTCATTCGAGACAGGAACCGAGCAACTACCGTAATGGAGTTCCTTTGCTGGGTGATCAATTGGGAGAAGTCAGGCCAGAGACCAGGAAAGTAATTCTCGGAGTCCTTCTAGACTCAGCTGACAGAATATCCTGGCTACCCGAGCGGAAGCAGAGGACTATTCAGGCCAGAACCAGAGACCTGTTGACGCGTCAATGCTCCATAAGAGAGGCAATGGAGGTCTTGGGCCTCATGACGGCCTGCATCCCGTGTGTCCGATGGGCTCAATTCCACTCGAGACCATTACAGAGAGAGATCCTCGCAAAGTGGGATAGAAGTCAGGCGTCACTAGACAAACCCCTAAGGCTGCCAGAACGAGTAAAGGAGTCCCTTCGGTGGTGGGCACAGTCCAGAAACCTTCAAGTGGGTGTACTATGGACAACCTCTCCATACGTGGTAGTCACCACAGACGCCAGTGTGTGGGGATGGGGAGCCCACATAGAAGGAAAGATCTTCCAAGGAAAATGGCCAGTAGACATCAGGACCAGATCCTCCAATTTCAGGGAGCTCTTCGCGGTCAGGGAAGCGTTGCGGCGAAACCAGTCGGTACTAAAGAATCGTCACGTTCGCATATTATCCGACAATATAACGGCAGTGGCATTCTTGAAGCACCAGGGAGGGCCCAGACATCAACCACTACAGGCCCTGGCCGGAAAAATATTCACGTGGGCAGAACGAACAGTCCGATCAGTGACCGCAGTACACCTAGAAGGTTCCCAGAACGAAGTAGCAGACTACTTGAGCAGACAACAGATCCACCCGACAGAGTGGGAACTAAACGTGGAAATCTTTGACCATCTTTGTCAGAGTTGGGGGACCCCCAGTATAGTTCTTTTCGCAAGCCGGAAGAACTCGAAGGTTCCCAGATTCTACTCCCTGAATCCGACGGACCACCCGGAAGGCATAGATGCCCTGAGTCAGACTTGGGGAGAATCCCTCTCTAATGCGTTCCCGCCACTGGCTCTCATACCGGCAGTGCTCAGGAAGATACGCGAGGACCACGCAAGAGTGATGTTGATCGTGCCATATTGGGCGAAGAGAAGCTGGTTTCCCCTTCTAGGAGCCATGATAGTAGGGAATCCAGTCGAGCTACCCCCGTGGAAGGACATCATCCACCATCCGAACCCAGCAAGACTCCACCTATCGGCTTGGATCCTGAGAGGGACATCCTGAAGGCAAAGGGTTTGTCGGATCAGGTCATATCCACCCTACAGGCCAGTAGGAAACCGGTGACATCCGCAATCTATCGAAAGATATGGAAAAGATTCTGTCTGGAGGGTGGCAGGTCCGATCTCGTGGCAGGCACCCCTGACCTCCCTAACATACTAAGATTTTTGCAGGCAGGGTTTAATAAAGGCCTTAAGCCCAGCACTCTAAAAGTCCAGATTACCAGTTAGCTTCCCATCCCTGGGTAATAAGATTTATAAGAGCCACACAGCGCCTGCGCCCCACGATTACACAGCTCACCCCGCCTTGGGGCCTGGTACTCAGGTTTCTCTGTACAGACCCCTACGCTCTCAGCGAGAAAATAACCATCTCTGCTCTCTCGTAAGACGGCCTTCCTGGTAGCCATTACCATGGCCTAAAGAATAGGGGAGATCCAGGCCCTGTCCACTAAGGACCCATATCTCCAGATAAGAGATGACCGTATAATCTTAAGGTTAGACCCGGCATTTACCCCAAAGGTAACCTCTTCTAAAAATTTAAACCAGGAGATAGTGTTACCATCTTTCTGTGATAGTCCCCGTAATAAAAAGGAACAGCGTCTTCACTCACTGGATGTGAGGCGGGCAGTTCTAGACTATCTAGAGGCCACCAATAGCTGGTGCATCGACCCAAACCTGTTCATCCTTTTTGGGAGGAAAAATAAGGGGAAGAAAGGCCTCTAAGGCGTCCATCGCACGCTGGATTACCTCAGTAATCTCTGACGCCTACCAAGCCGAAGGCGCCAACCCGCCAGATTCCATAAAGGCCCACTCTACAAGGGCGGTATCGGCCTCATGGGCTGAACGGGCGGGGGCCTCGGTTGATCAAATATGTAGAGCAGCAACCTGGGCCAATCTTAATACATTCTGCAAGCACTACAAGCTTGATGTGCTATCTGGTCAGCAGACCGCATTTGGGAGAAAAGTTCTCCAGGCGGTAATCCCACCCTGAGGAGGTGCTTTGGTACTCTCCATGGTGCTGTCAGGTGGACGTCCTGGAAAATAGGTATTAGACCTACCGGTAATGATGACAGAATGCTGTAGATAAGCCCCTGATGGCGGTGCCGGCAGCAGATAGGCAGAAAAATTGATGACAGATTCCCTTTAATATATTGTTGCACAACCTTTTGAGGCAGTCACTGTAATCAAGTGATTCCTTTAACTGTCAATGAGACTTCTGCACCTCTCAACAGGTATTTTGGCCCACTCCTCAAGAGTAAACTGCTCCAGTTGTCTCATGTTTGAAGGTTGCCTTTTCCAGATGGCATGTCTCAGCACTTTCCAAAGATGCTCAATAGGATTTAGGTCAGGGCTCATGGAAGGGCACTTGAGAATCCAATGTTTTCCTCGTAGCCATTCTTGAGTATTTTTAGCTCTGTGTTTTGGATCATTATCCTGTTGCAAGACCCATGACCTGTGACTGAGATTAAGCTTTCTGACACTGTGCAGCACATTTCTCTCTAGAATCCATTGAGAGTCTCAAAATTTAATTGTACCCTACACAGATTCTAGACACCTTGTGCCAGATGCAGCAAAGCAGCCCCAGAATAGAACAAAGCCTCCTCCATGTTTCACAGTAGGGACAGTGTTCTATTCTTTATATTCTTCTTTTTTCCATCTGTGAACATAAAGTTGATGTGCCTTGCCAAAAAGATCTATTTTTGTCTCATCTGTCCATAGAACATTCTCCCAGAAGCTTTGTGGTTTGTCAACATGTAGTTTGGCAAATTCCAGTCTGGCATTTTTAAGATTTTTTTTTTTTTTTTTTTTTTTCCAACAATGATGTTCTCCTTTGTCAACTCCCATGAAGTCCACTTTGGCTCATACAATGACTGATGGTGCGATCTGACACTGATGTTCCTTGAGCTTGAAGTTTACCTTTTAATCTGTTTAGAAGTTTTGCCCTTTGTTTTATCCGTCGCTTTGATTTGTCCTCAATTTTCCTCCGACCACCTCCAGGGAGGTTGGCTACAGTTCCATGGAGCTTAAATTTCTGAATAATATGTGCAACTGTAGTCAAAGAAACATCAAGCTGGTCTTATCTTTTATCTTTAACATGTTGGTCTATAATTTTCTTTCTAATCTCCTGAGACAACTCTTTCCTTTGCTTCCTCTGGTCCATGTTGAGTGTGATACACACCATGTCACCAAACAGCACAGTGAGTATCTGTAGCCCTCTATACAGGCCCACTCATTGATTCCAAGATTGTAGACACCTGTGATGCTAATTACTGGACACGCCTTGCTTTAACATGTGCCTTTTGTCACGTTATTTTCACATTATGTCCAGGCCTATTTCATGAGTTATTTATTTTTTTCTTATTTCTGTGGAGGCATGGTTGAAAAGCAATGTCTGACTTTCATTTGTTCATTTTCATAAATTTTTTTTATTTATTACTTTTGTCAGATTCAAGTTATTTCTGTCACCATTGTGGGTTTTTCTGTCATTAAACGAGGAGTTCAACATTTTTTGACCATGTGTTTGTACACTAGACATAGAATATAAGGGGAAAAACTGTTTTCTAACATCTCAAATTTGGAAATACAATAACAGGATCAATGAGGACGTGTGTGTGTGTGTGTGTGTTCTGGAATATGAGGGGAGAATCCGCCCTTCAAGTACAGAAAACCTACAGAAATAAAAGGGTGGCACATTTCCACCACCTGAGTTGGTTTCCTCTCCTTGAGGAGGGAACCTTGTTAAAACGGCCAAAGATCACAGAAGAGGTTACCTGGTTTCTGGCAAGGCACATTCTCTGCTGCTGCTCAGGACCTCCAAGCGCCGTGATGGGGCCAAAGAAGCCTGTTCAATCGGATATGCGCGAGCGGCGGCACCACTTAGTTCGTGGTCGCATGGCGGCTGCGCGTCCTGGAAAGCATTCTGTGCAGCCAGGAAGATGAGCCCTGATGATAAACACCGGTGAAAAATAGAAAAAGTGGTAACAAAGACCCATGTTTTCTAGAATGTCTCAGTCTACTTGGTCGTACCTAGCTATGCATACGCAGGGCGTGCTGGAATTGATGCGCACTAATGACGAGAGCGCTGGGGATCCAGAGAAGGTGTCCATGAGCTGTCGCAGGTTTCCATTTTTTTTTTTTTTTTTTTTTTTTTTTTATTTGGGTCTGACCCGCAGTAAGAGCACTTTGGCTCCGTCTCTCCTTGCCGTATATGATGGAGGAGCAGCAACAGGCAGTTGCACGAGTAGTGGAAGCATCAGTAAGGCCAGCCATTGGAGCAGAGTGGGTTGTGAGTCCACAGCTACAGAGAGGAACAGTCTTGTGACTTGGTCCAGCCTCAGAATCCGATACGCTTAAGTAGAGCTAAAGAGAAAAATGGGTACTGCTAATGTGCAAGCTAGTCTAATAGAGGTGCTACCGCTGTGCCCTTATAATCTGAGTGTGTGGAACAGAGAAAGCCGGCACACTAAATGGTGCACACTCCTGATACAATAGTGAAAAGGCTTTATTTAGGCAACACAGAGTGCACATACATAAAAACACATTAACAAACTCTTAAAACACAGGCAAAAATGGCTACAATGGTTCGTGTTGACGCATGCATAGATAAATAAATATCACCAAATATTCCATACAAATTTTGATTGTATAATATATAATATAAATATTATACCATAGATAATACCTTAATGTTAAAGGGTCACAGTCATATATAAATATACATATGTCAACATAGAAGGTGCAAATAGTCTTGCCAAAAGCCTAAGGGATCATTGCTTAGCATGTAATATAGATAGAAACACCTTATATATACCCAGAAATATCAACTTAGCATGCTAATATAAGAATGTATATATACTTGCCAGGTACTTAATATAAAGCCATATTGCGTATCCCATATATATGTCAGCACAGAAGGTGCAAATAATATTACCAAAAGGCTAAGAAGTCATTGTCTAACATGCATCATAGGTAAAGACGCCTTGTATGCCCAAAGATACCAGCTTAGCATGTTAATAAGAAAAGATATATACTTGGCAGGTTATTGCTATGAAGCCATATGAAGCCTCTCTACGCGTATCGCTACCAGATGTAGCTTCGTCAGGGGAAGATAGAGTAATGTGCCTGAGGTCTGGTATAAATAGTTAAGTGCACTTACTATTGTTGCCAGGATCGTCAAGACCAGTGTTGGCGGTCTTAGAACAAATCACAACGTCCATATATGCATAATTATTCATTACCATGCTCACGGTCAGCGTGCGGGTCATCTTGCGTTCCATAGACCGGAACTGAACTCTCCTGCATGTGCAGAAATGTTACAAAGATTGTCACATTAGCTGTCAGCTTGTGCAGAAGTCAGTGTGCGGGTCACCTTGCGCTCCACAGACCGGAACTGAACCAGCGCGCATGCGCAAAAGTGTTGAGGGAAAAAAAAATCTAAAAGTTCTCACATTGTCCATCGACCTACGTGTCACTGTGCGCTCCAAGAAGCTCTAGGAAGCGCCTGTCTGAATCCTGTTCATTTAGACACTGTTCATATGTTCAGGTGTTAAATACATTAGATAGGGACTGCTCCATTAAGGGTTACCTTGAGGAGGTGGAGTAGCTTGGTATACGTTTGTTTTTTTTTTGCAAAAAAAAATGTATCGACTAAATACCCTGTATTTGTTGCCATCTTTTTAACAGCACTTGCTGACTACTGTCATATTTGTTACTTCAGGGTATTTCTGCACATTTGTCATTCTGTGTTTTCTTTTTGTGTTTGTCAGTGGGTGGTGTGAACACTGTCCGACCGACTTATTCACATTTGTGCATGTCACATGCGTTTTTAAGGTTAGCCACATGTCAGGTCTTCACAGAGCCTCATAATTGGGCTGTAGAGTTTAACATATGCCAAACAGGTTTATCCTAATTTTTGTGGTGGAGTAACACTTGGATGTTTTCACTGTTGTCCTAAAGACCATCTATTCCATCTGTAGGAGGGTACATGTGGTTAATCCAGCTCATTGTCTCTGTTACAGTCTGCCCTCCAATTGTGCCTCCTTTGTTGGCTTCTTCAGGTAGGCTATTCTGACAATTGAGATTTAATGCCCTGTCTGAAGGTTTATACCTTAAGTGAGATGGATTACTCTTTTTTTAATTAAAATCTGAGTTAGCCATGTTGCTTTGTTCTGCCATTGTAGATTCTTGTGGTGCTTCATTGTAAAGGTACCGTTTGCATAACTGGTTAATGTTTGACAAATCAAAGTTCACTGACTGTTTACTGTGCAAGGCAAGGTTACCAAATTCGGGAGGAAAATATCCTGCTCGCCATTCTCAGTATTCCTGGCTTATGCTCATCTGCCTCAGTGGAGTACCTGAGGGATGATGGCTTGGAGAAAGGCAGGTAACCATAAGGGAGCTTCCCTAGTTTTGCAGGTTAATAAGCCTTTTAGGGATTCATGCTCAAAGTTTGGGAGTCATCACATACCGTTCATGCAGCCAAATATGGGTTTGATCCAAACAAGTGCGGTTTTATTGCTTTCCACAGGCTGTCCAGAGGTCATAAACATAATTTCGGGCCTTATCCAAGCACTGAGTAAACACGATAGACCCGTACTACTCATGTACAGCTGAGCTAGCCCCAGCTTCATCAAACAAAACAGCATTTATCCAGGGCAACCACTGATACTTGCAGTTCTTTGCATACGGCCCTGTGCAGACGCTGCTCAGGTGGAGTCTCTGGCTTGTCTCTCTGTTTAGCTCCAAGACACATCTGGTCTGCTCTACTCTACTTTTCAGCAGTCTGACTAAGGTGAACACCTGGCTTGCTCAAGTGCATAGCTCTCCAGGTGCCCTAATCAACACCTGTTCACCTATGATTTAACCCAGTCCTACCTGAGTTTGCTACAACCTGAAGGGGCTGTATGGATTCCTGAGTTAGATCATTTAAAATGCAGTCTATATGATTGGGAATTAAACTGGTTCCAGATTTCTATACAGTAGTCTAGGAGTTAAAAGATGAGTATGATCATGATCCAATGCACATCAAACGCCAAATTTCTGTTGGATAGTTCTCAGCATAAAATGAGTAAATAGGCTTTCAGTTTAGGTCTTTCCCTTCAGTTGTCAATGGGTCCTTAAGGCTTTAGAGAGATTATAATAAGTTATAACAACTCGCTTATCGAAGGAAGAAGCATTGGTGATGCCTTACCTCGATGATTTACGGATTGACAGATCCGTGTAATATATATATATATATATATATATATATATATATATATATATATATATATACACACAGTACAGGCCAAAAGTTTGGACACGCTTTCTCATTCAAAGAGTATTCTTTATTTTCATGACTGAAAATTGTGGATTCACTCTGAAGGCATCAAAACTATGAATTAACACATGTGGAATTATATAATTAACAAAGTGTGAAACAGCTGAAAATACTGTCTTATATTAGGTTCTTCAGAGTAGCCACCTTTTGCTTTGATTACTGCTTTGCACACTCTTGGCACAGATTTGTGCAGCATCTGACGAACAGTTTTCGTGGAAACTGGGTTATGTAGGTGTTCATTGAGCTCAGCAGTGATTTTCGGAGCCGTGGTCTTGCGATCCTCTCTCTCACAATTCGCTTTAGAGTCCGACGGTCTCTCTGTCAACTTCGACTTTCGGCCAGACCTGTGCTTTGCTGTGGACGTTTTTCCTTCTCTTTCAAACGCAGTCATTACTTTGGAGACAGTACCTCTTGACACGCCAAGCATTCGGGCACTTTCGGTTATACTAGCGCCTGTCATACGAGCACCAACAATTTGGCCTCTTTGAAAATCAGAGAGGTCTGCCATTGGTATCAGGTTCTCATCAATGTTCTTACAATTCTGCAAAACAAACAATTAATTTACATACACATATCACGTAACACAAATAAACTACAAAATATTTCCATATGCCACGGTTTGCATGTTTATAACATGTTCGAAGATTATGATGCCAAAACGTTAGGTGTTTCCATTATTTTATATATATATATATATATATATATATATATATATATATATATATATACACAGTGCGTGTGTGTGTGTATGTATATATATATATATATATAAATAATACCTTAGTGGTTTTTCAAAGAAACATCATCCTGGGTAAAAATGGGATGAATGTCTTCAGACACAATAAACGCACTAAAAATAAAATGACATAATAACCAAATATTATCTTTCTAGCAATATTACTTGGGTAAATGAATACACTGCACCATAATGCGAGTGAAAAGGCAATGTTGCTCAATTGGGGATTGAATAAATATCAGATCGAAATCTACATAAAAAAACGGCTCAAAAAAAATCGGCTCAAAAATAAAAAACCATTAGCCTCCAATGAACCGATCCATATAATAGCCGATTACTAACTAACAATATTAAAAAGTAATAAAATGTAAAATATAAACTCCACCTGGGGGAAAAAAGCCGCTTAGTGGAAGAGAGTCGGAAAATACTAAAACATGCAGGATAATGGTGTTAATATTAAAGTACCTTCATTGCTCTGAGACTCGAATAAAGCTCCATGAAACTTGAATAAACCTCCGTGAGTCTTGAATGGACCTCCGTAGGTCCGCTTGTAAATGCTCTTAACCTGCGGTTCAGCTGAAAGGGAAATCCTTCTGGAGTAGAAGTGGATCCCAGCCGGTGACGAGCTTCTCGGGTGATTCAATCCAGAGCGCGGTTCACCGCGTTATATGCTCATGAGCGCAGGATTTGTCTGACGTGGTTAAAGTCCCGTGACTGACAGAGTTGTGATACTCAGCAAACAATCTACGGTGTGCAGATGTTGCCACTCTCCTACGCGTTTCGGAATTACTACGGATTCCTTCCTCAGGGATGGCACCCCCTGCATTCACAGTTCTATAGATCGTGTTGGTCCATTAACCCTTAATTGATCAAGATACATGCAATTCAATCTCATCGCTACGAATTCCTTCCTTAGGGATGATACATCTTGCATTGATGGCTCTGTATAACATGTTGGTCCGTTAACCCTTGATTAATTAAATGCAAACAATTCAATTTCGTTGTTCAGTCCTCCTGGTTTTAAGGTATTCAATTTAAAAATCCAGCCGGTTTCTTCTCTGGACATTCAGTTAATAAAATTCCCTTTCCGCCAATCCTTATTAACTACTTTAATGCCCATAATATTTGCCCTTAACCGACCCCTTATAAACCTGTTTAAAATGTAAAAATGTACAGAAAGGGGATTGTTATCCACACTATTTCTAATATTTCTAAGGTGTTCCCCAATCCTTTTGCAAAGGGGGCGTATAGTTCGTCCTACGTACATTTTGTGACAAGGGCATTCAATAACATATATTACTCCTGTAGTACTACACGTTATGAAATCCTGAATTTCAAATTGAGTCCCACATTGTGAGATAATGAAATTCTGTTTTGTAGGACGTAGTGTTTTACAAACTATACACTTGTGACAAGGAAAAAAGCCTTTCACTTGTGTTTTAAAAGGGCCAACTTGATTATGTGTATATTTAAGATTTCATACTGTAGGAGCTATAATGTTACCCAAATTACTAGCTTTTCTAAAAATGGTGGATATTGTGTAATTTTATCTCCAATTATTTTATCCTCCTTTAAAATCTCCCAATGTTTTCTTACTATTTTTTTAAGGAATTCTGTACTTGAATTATACTGTG
This sequence comes from Dendrobates tinctorius, assembly GCF_039654945.1. Classification (NCBI taxonomy): domain Eukaryota; kingdom Metazoa; phylum Chordata; class Amphibia; order Anura; family Dendrobatidae; genus Dendrobates; species Dendrobates tinctorius. Next base: position 11,468,954 of record NW_027361808.1, read on the forward strand.
TAATTATGGGAATAGATATCATATCTGAAATATCTGAATTCTCTGGATTTTTTGAGTTTTTTTTTTTGATTTTTTTAATCCTAATTACCCTTTTTTTCCACTACCATTATAAATTAATTCCTCTCTAGGAATATTTGCTACCTCATTTTTAATTTCCAACAGATATTCGTGATCATAACCTTTATTTATAAATTTATTAATGAATGTATCTGCTTCTTTATTAAAAAACGAAGCACTTGTGCAGTTCCTGTGTAACCTCATGAACTGACTGCGTGGTACATTCAATAGCCATCTTGGTAGATAGCAACTTTTCATGGAAATATAGCTGCTAGAATCGGTAGGTTTCATATTTGTACACGTTTGTATCCCATTTTCACCAATAGAAATATCTAAATTTAAAAAATGTATTCGTTCTTTGCTAATATTAGCATTGAACTCCAAATAAAAATCATTTTTATTTATACCATTTAAAAAACTGATGTAGAGACTCCTCCTCCCCCCCCCCCCTTTCCAAATAAAAATTACATAGTCTATGAATTCAAGTGAGAGAATGAACTCATTTTAGGCACGCTGGATATTACATCATTGTATACAGTTATACAGCATGATAAGGGTACAGAAGCATTGGGTTACTTTCTAAATAGGGCAAATATCCTCACTCCAGATATGGTAGACTTTATCCAAGAATGTGCTTTTTATTTTAACACATAATAGTTTCAAACATGGGATGCACTACTACACCCAGCAGTGGGGCACAGCCATGGGGACCAGGTTCGTGCCCAGTTACGCAAACCTGTACGTGGGAAGGTGGGAGGACCTCCACATATACCAAGGGGGCGTGCTGCGCATGGATCTGGCCCTATGGCTGCGTTTCATAAACGATGTAAATTTTATTTGGAAAGCGGGGGAGGAGTCTCTAGTTTTTAAATGGGGAGGTGTTGTGAGCTCATTTTCGGGTTTGCCTCTGGCTTCTGGTGAGGGTTATGGAGCTGGCTGTGCTGACAGAGGAGTAGTGAGTTCTCTATCTGGACTCCCTCTGTTGGTGAAGGGAGGTAATGAAGCTGATCTAAATGGCAGAGACCAGCCACCTGAGGAAGAGGACTGTGATTGGACAGCAGGAATTTCTCATTGGATTTAAGGCAGCCGACTCCCTAGTTTCTTGCTGGTGATTTCTCCTGACTGTGGCTTCTGGTTTCCAGTTTGGTTCCTGCCTTCTTAAAGCTAAGTTTTTTTCTCTGCTATTGTTCATATGAGTTTTCATCTGGTTTACTTAGTTTTTGTGTTCAGCCAGCCCTGGCTGGGACTGGGCTCAATCCCCATTTTGTCTCTGATCAGTTGATCTCTTTTGCTCTGTCTTCAGAATATACCTGAGTGCTGATATAGGGAATTTTTTTCTATCAGACGTGTTGGACATTTTTTGGCAGGGTTTTTTTCGTGATTGCAGACAGCAGCTTTTCTTTCCTGTCCTTTCTAGTTAGTGAGGGCCCCATCGTTTCCTCAGCCTATCTTTCTATCTGTGTTTGTGTTTTCATCTTGTTTCACCGACAATACATGTTGGGGGCTGTCTATTGCTTTGGGGTCTGCTCTGGGGCAGTTTAGATTTTCCCTTTCTTTCTTTAGGCTTATTTAGTTCTCCGGCCGTGACGAGGCGTCTAGGACCACCATAGGCACGCTCCACGGCTACTGCTAGTTGTGTGCGTATAGGATTAGGGGTCTGCAATCCGCTTGTTACCAACCTCTCTGGTTTTCTGGGCTTAGCTTGCTTTTTGTTTTTTCCTCCTCGGTGACTCATTCATAACAGGGAGGGTTCAGTCGGTGGTTCAGTATAGCTCTCTGGTACCGTATAATAACTGGGCCCTGGCATCGCTAGATGCCACTAAGGCCTTCGATTCCCATGAATGGCCATTCTTGTCTGCATGTTTACAGAGATATGGCTTTGGTGCTAATTTAAAAAAAATGAATTGTTGTAATGTATGCAAAATCTAAAGCTCATATAATCATAACTCCATATCTGAATCCTTTTCTCTATCTAGGGGGATGCGCTAGGGTTGCCCCTCTCCCCAGCCCTCTTTGCCCGTTGCTATAGAAGAGTTGGCAATACGTGTGAGGTCCTCTCCGAGGATTAGAGATATAAATATAGGAGATCGTCTAGACATTATTGGTTTATACGCTGACGACTTGGTGGTGTTTATGGATGAAATGGATGAGACGGTGCCACATGTGATTACTACCATAGATAAGTTTAGTAAATACTCTGGCCTATATATCAACTGGAGTAAATCTGCCCTCTTTCATGGCCCTACGACCCATTTTAATTCATTGTCCTTATTGCCTATGGTGTCTCATTTTAAATATTTAAGAATCAACATATCTAAAAGTAGTGAACTTGACTTACAACTTAATATCCTTCCATTACTGGAACTAGTCAGACTCAAATTTGCCTCTTCGAGTGAGCTTCCACTATCTGTTGCCGACCGTATTAATCTAATTAAAATGATTCTACTTCCCAAACTTAGTTACTCCTTCCAAGCATAGTGCGGTACTGGTTCCTAAATCTGTCTTCACCAATCTGAACTCCCTGACCACGTCCTTTATATGGGGAAAATCTAGAGTGAAGCTTAAACTATCCACTTTACAAAGGTCTAGGCAGATGGGGGGGGGGGGGGAGTGGCACTGCCTGATTTTTATTTGCATTATCTAGCAGGACAGATTAAAGCTTTAAGTAAATGGATGCCAGATAATTATTTGCCAAACTCGGAAAATCATCTTGTTCATGCTGCCGAGATTGGCTGTCCATTGGTTTTCCTTGAGACAGATAAGCTTAGTGCCCCTAGATTGTTGTCTCTACTTCGTTTGGCGAGGTCGGTCTGGAGACAGGTCAAAAAAGTGATCCACTTTAAGGGTACTATAGCTAAAATGCTACTGTGGAACAATAACTATTTCCCGATGCTGTTGAACCGCTGGTCCGCTGGCTTTTAGATCTCACATAATGTTTCCTCGATTAAAGACTTATACGAAGGTAATATCCTAATGTCTTTTGAACAAATCCAACTTAAATATAATGTTCCTAGATCCCAATTCTTTCGTTATCTTGAACTCCCATAAGTCGTATCTACGTTACTCAGGCATTACCCAACCTATTTCATCTCTCCCTTTATTAGGAATCCTTAAATCCCAAGGCCCTCAGGGCCTTATCTCTACTCTTTATACGTACATGTTGTCTGTGGGAACTGACTCTGCTATGACGGTTAGGGGGAAGTGGGGAGATCTCATTCCTGATGCTCAGCCTGAGGATTGGGAGGAGATTCTTGAATCTCCAACTAAAGTATCTCCATGTATTATAAAAGAATGGCTCAATTATTTATCTTAAACCAGTCGTACCTAACTCCATTACGACTTCTCAAAATGGGTCGTTTCCAGTCCTGGGAATGTTTGAGGTGCCATATAATGGAAGCAAACTTTATACAAATGGTGTGGGGATGCCCCATTGTCCTTCAATACTGGTCTGAAGTAGAATCATTGTTAACATCCTTAGTGCAAACTTCTGTTCCTCTCAGTCCATTAGTTTGTTTATTTGGGGTGCTAGACGAGGAGACATGGGGACACTATGTTAGGATCTTTCTATGTGAGACACTTTTTTTGGTTAAGAAGGTTTGGCGCTACATTGCATGGGAGGGTCACACCCCTAGAGCCTGGATTGACCTGGTAAACGCGGTCATTCCATATGAGCAAACACTTTACCAAAATAGGGGTTGTCTAGGGAAATTCGACAAAATCTGGGATAACTGGAATTCCTCTCATCTCACTATTTCGGGGAGTGGAGGCTCGGTATCACCGTGACTGTTATAGTTGAAATGCAATGAGATATATTTATGGCATCGCATAATATTTTTTTAATACTGTGTAACGTACTAGGCAGCGTTTTAGGTATAGTTGTAGTTTAGTTAGATTTGTTTTTAAATCAGATTATTTTTTATTAAACAGTTTTAACTTACAAAAGTGAGACAAGGCACACTGTTATGAATGGGTCACCGAGGAGGAAAAATCTAAACATGCTAAGCCCAGAAAAACCAGAGAGGTTGGTAACTATGCAGATTGCAGATCCCTGATCCTAACCACACAACTAGCAGCAGCTGTGGAGCGTACCTACGATGAACCTAGACGCCTCGTCACGGCCGAAGGACTAAATAAGCCTAAAGCTAGAAAAGGGGAAAACTAACTGCCCCAGAGCAGACCCCAAAGGAATAGACAGCCCCCACACATCTATTGACTGTGAAACAAGATGAAAACACAAACACAGGTAGGAAAATAGGCTGAGCAAACAATGGGGCCCAAACTAACTAGAAAGGAGAGGAAAGGAAAGACACTGTCTGCAATCTGCCAAAAACCCTACAAAATAATGTCCAACACTTCTGATAACAAAATTAACCCTGAAGTCACTAGACTTCTCCCACTATATCAGCACTCTGCAATATTCTGAGACAGAGAGAAAAGAAGCCAATCTAATAAAGGACAAAAAGCAAATTGGCAAATACAGATAAATAAGAGTGGAAATTCAGCACAGACCCAGCCGGGGCTGGCTGACCACACAAAAAACTGAATAGAAAAACAAAATCAAGTGTGAACATTAGCAGAGAAACTTAGCTTGAGCTGACTGGAACAGAGCTGAGAACCAAGACCTGACAAGCAGAAGGAATCACCAGCACCAGACTAGGGCGTCGGCTGTCTTAAATCCAGTCTGAGATTCCTGAGGTCCAATAGTCATCCCCATTATCAGGTGACAGATCTCTTCTGATTAAATCAGCCTCACTACCTCCTGTTACCACCAGAGGGAGCCTGGAAGGAGAACTCAATGAACTCACAACAGCACACACAGTTTTAACATACAGATTTGAGGCATACCTCTTATACACACCCCAACCCCCCCCCATTATCAAATTATAACTAATATAACCGTGGGTCCCATAGAATGTGACCTATTAGTAGAAAAAAAGGAGAAACACACAAAAACAAACAAACAATTTTTAAGGGGGACAATATGAAACTAGATAAGACTTGTACAGCATAGAACTATGAACAGTCAGGCACATAGTACAAAATGAACAATAGACATATTCATGAAACCTATTCATAAAGCAAGAGTTAATATGGAACCAAGAGGGAATAAGGGGTACCATAATTAACGAAGCATAGGGAACAGATTCTCCAGCAGCAAAATTTGGGATGGCAAACCCGGGGTGTTAAGCCAGGGGCTCCAAATTTTATCAAATTTTCCGATGGGTTTTCTTTTAATATATACTCCTTTTTCCAGCCTTATAGAACTAGTGACTCTATTAATGAACTCCTCCACTGTCTGGGATGCAGATTGCTTCCAGTGCAAGTTTAGTTAGATTTGTAGTATCTTGTTGATATGTACTTTCAAAGGATATAGAGCTTAACAAAGCTTTTGTTTGCTTGTTCAATCTACTATTTAAGCAATAACTCATAGACCTGTGAAACTAAAATTGTATAAACAATTTAATGTGCGAATTGCTATTCTCCCGTAATTATTTTGACAACATGCACTTGTATTATTTTGATGTATGCATATGGGTACATGTTGTTTTCTTGTTTTTCTTTGTTAATAAACGAATGTAAAAAAAAGTAAATTTTTTTGGAATAACCATGATTTTTAATCACCGCTTTCATGCGTCTTGGCATGCTTGCCACCAGTCTTACACACTGCTTCTGGTGCAAAAATCTAAGCAGTTTTTCTTTGTTTGATGGCTTGTGACTATCCATCATCCTCTTGATTACATTCCAGAGGTTTTCAATGGGGTTCAGGTCTGGAGAATGGGCTGCACATGACAGGGTTTTGATGTGGTGGTCTCAAGTTTTGCCTGAGCTGTATATCATACACACATTTCTGGCAAAAATAAGAGACCACTGCACAGTTTTATAAAAATCATCTTCTCTATATGTCTGACAGCCATTCCGTTCCAGTGTCAGTACACCTTATTCTACTTAATGTGCTTCTGACTAGGTGATCACCTGAACCAAATCTTATTTAACTTAGGAAAGTCTAAAAAAAAAAAATAACCCCTGCTGTGATGTTCAAAATCCCCTTGCAATAGGACAAGCTGGATGTCAAACAAGTGCTAGTAATATCCCAAAAGTAATAGGAATGAAAATATAACTTTCAACCAAAGGACTGTGTTAGGCTGTCGGAACGCACCAAATAAAATGAGGTACGTTCGCAGCCTGGGGTCCACCGTGCAGAGATGGAATACTGCAGCTAAGTAATGGCAGATACTATATGGCGGTATAATAAGTGAACGCACGTGGGTTAACGTCACCCGCTGTGTACGAGGCGGGCTCTGTTGCCTCACAGAGCCGCACTACCGCCGAATATAAATGCCGAAGCCTGTTAAGCTCACAGAGCTCGGCGAAGTGAGCGCTGGTGTAAAGTCAAAGAACTCTACACCAAGACATAGGGTCAGAGTCCCTCTTGACTCACCAGCACTCTGCGCCGCAGTAGATGCGGTACTTATGTGCCTTGCCCTGGATGGCACAATATGGTGCTTCGTGAGGTGCTGACCTGGGAAGCACTGTGGCCTAAAGCCTAGCCACTGACAGGCGCTGACTCTAACCACTAGACCCTAACAGGTGCAACCAAGGGTATGGGTTTCAAATGAGTCGGTCACCAGATACATGCATCCATCATCATACACACCTTAAGCATAAGAGTCTATACTAGCGCATGGCCTATCGGCCATGTGACTTTTATAGCGGCGTCCTTCTGGGACCTTCCCAGTAGTGGACCAATCAGAGCAGGAACGGGACCTGCGCATGTGACCTCCGACCTCCAATGAGAGGTCGTCCCACGGGCATGCTCAGTAGGCAAAATACAGGACTTAGTCCCTGGAGCGTCTCCTTGCTGCTGACTCAAGCATGGTGTTCCACAGAGCCTGAAGGAGCAACCAGACGCCTAGCATTAGCCTGGGCAAGACGCCTGGACCGACGTTTCTGCTGAGCAGGAATCTCTGCAGCTGAAGAGGAATTGGAGACCGCAGAGGACATGGCTTGAGATTCCCCCTGTGCAGTGGGGGTAACGCGATTCCTGTAGGAATGCTCGGACCTGACACCCATAATGTGGTGGTGCACCATTTTGCTGGAAAAACTCTGGGAACGTGCCATCTTCAGTGCTTAAAGAGGGCAACACATCATGTATCAATTTCAGATATCCAGTGGCATTGAAGTTTCCATTGATAAAGAATGGTCCCACTATCTTTGCACCCCATATTCCACACCATACAATCAATTATGGGTGTCAGTTCCAAGCATTCCTACATGAACAGTTTCCTGGGAAGTGGATTGGTCGTCATGGGCCAGTTGAATGGCCACCAAGGTCTCCCGATCTGACCCCCTTAGACTTTTATCTTTGGGGTCATCTGAAGGCAATTGTCTATGCTATGACAATACGAGATGTGCAGCATCTGAAACAACAGATACTGGAAGCCCGTGCTAGCATTTCTTTTGCAATGTTGCTATCAGTGTATCAAGAGTGGGAGAAGAGGGTTGCATTGACAATCCAACACAATGGGCAGCACTTTGAACACATTTTATAAGTGGTCATAAACTTTATAAATAACTCATGAAAGAATAAAGCTACGTTTAATCCAAGCACACTATTGTTTTTCTTGTGAAATTCTCAATAAGTTTGATGTCACATGACCCTCTTCCCACTGGAAAAAAATACAGTTGGATCCAAAATGGCTGACTTCAAAATGGCCGCCATGGTCCATCTTGAAAAGTTTGCTCCTCCCCATATACTAATGGGCCACAAACAGGAAGTTGATATCACCAACCATTCCCATTTTATTTAGGTGTATCCATATAAATTGCCCACCCTGTGTATGTGCGTGTATACACGCACATACACATACACACAGTCGGTACGGAAAGTATTCAGACCTCTTTTAATTTTTAACTCTGTTTCATTGCAGCCATTTGGTAAATTAAAAAAAAAAATTTTTTTTTTCTCATTAATGTACACTCTGCACGCCATCTTGACTTACAAAAAAAAAACAAATGTAGAAATTTTTGGAAATTTATTAAAAAGAAAAACAATTATCAGTCATAAGTATTCAGACCCTTTGCTCAAACACTCATATTTAAGTCACATGCTGTCTCCATTTCCTTGTGATCCTCCTTGAGATGGCTCTAATTCATTGGAGTCCAGCTGTGTTTAAACTGATAGGACTTGATTTGTAAAGGCACACTCCTGTCTATATAAGACCTCACAGTTCATAGTACATGTCAGACCAAATGAGAATCATGAGGTCAAAGGAACTGGCCAAGGAGCTCAGAGACAGATTTGTGGCAAGACACACATCTCGCCAAGGTTACAAAAGAATTTCTGCAGTACTCAAGGTTCCTAAGAGAACAGTGGCCTCCATAATCCTTAAATGGAATAAGTTTGGGACTACCAGAAGTCTTCCTAGACCTTGCCGTCCAGCCAAACTGAGCAATCATGGGAGAAGAGCCATGGTGAGAGAGAGGTAAAGAAGAACCCCAAAAACACTGTGGTTGAGCTCCACAGATGCAGTAGGGAGATGGAAGAAAGTTCCACAAAGTCAACTATCAATGCAGCCCTCCGCCAGTTGGGCCTTTAAGGCAGAGTGGCCCGACGGAAGCTTCTCAGTCAGACATATGAAATCCTGCATTGAGGTTGCAAAAAAAACACACATGAAGGACTCCAAAACTGAGAAATAAGATTCTCTCTTCTGATGAGATGAAGATAGAGTTATCACCTAAAAGTTCTAAGTGGTATGTGTGGAGAAAACCAGGCACTGTTCATCAACTGCCTAATACAATTACAACAGCGAAACGTGGTGGCAGCATCATGCTATGGGGGTGTTTTTCAGCTGCAGAGACAGGACGACTGGTTGCAGTTGATGGAAACATGAATGCGGCTAAGTACAGAGAGATCCTGGATGAAAACCTCTGCGAGTTCTCTGGGTTTCAGACTTGGCCGAAGGTTCACCTTCCAACAAGACAATGACCCTAAGCACATAGCTAAAATAACAAAGGAGTATCTTCAGAACAACTATTACCATTCTTGACTGGCCCAGCCAAAAGCCCTGACCTAAATCCAATTGAGTATCTACTAGAGAAACCTGAAAATGGCTGTCCACCAACATTCCCCTTCCAACCTGACGGAACTGGAGAGGATCTGCAATTAAGAATGGCAGAGGATCCCCAAATCCAGGTGTGGAAAACTTGTTGCGTCTTTCCCAAGAAGACTCACGGCTGTACTAGCTCAAAAGGGTGCTTTTGCTTCTGGGAACTGGAGCCCTGTGTTTGAATCTCTGGTTTCAAGCTGGAGTCCCCCCTTGGGGGGCAGTTGGTGGGGGATCTTGTGCCCTCCCCAGTTTATTATAGGGACTTTGGTTGGTTCTTTCTTTCATAAGTAGCTGTTCACTTTTTTCTTTTTCTTTTATGATAATCTGGTTAAGACTCCTCACACTATTTGCATTGGCTTGCTACTAGGGCGGTGAGAATTGCACACTCCCCTCTCTTAAATGTTTAGAATCTAGCTTTTGACACTGACTGTGCTAGCAGTGTGTCCATACCTACAGACGCCCTTTTAAGGGTTAGAGTTACCCTGGTTCCTCCTACGGAAGAGTTGGTAAAGGAGGTCAGGGTTTAGATATTGGTAAAGTTTTACGTTATGCCAATCTTTTTTTCTCTGACCCTGGCTGGAGAGGACGGTAGCGGAGAAGGCTTTCGCCTGTGGCTTCACTCCTCTCTGGTAATATTTGTGACATGTAAATGTTGTGATCTATGTGTTGTGTGTATTGTAAATGTCTTCTCCCATTCCTTATATGTCTACCCTGATTGTGGTGAGGGAATCTTCTGTACCTCTTTGAGAGCCATCCATCGTGGGCCATCAGGCAATTTTGAGATCGGCAATACCCGGTTGGTCTCTGTATGTAATGCTAATTTTGCTTTCTGCTACTACAACCTAAAATATGGTTAAAATTTTAACACTAAATGTTAAGGGTTTAAACTCAAACATTAAGAGACGAATGGTGCTTGGTGAGATGCGGACCCAGCGAGCTGATGTGGTTTTCTTACAGGAAACACACCTGAATCTCAATGGGAACTGCAATTTCGCTAAACACCTTTACCCCACAATTTTCTTAGCCTCCCAGGAAAGGAAAAAAGCCGGTGTGGCGATTTTGATATCAAGGACCTGTCCCATCCAAGTTACTACCTCCCTGGCAGACCCACAGGGTAGGTACCTTATCCTACAAGGGTCATATAAGGAAGTTCCAATTATTCTGTGTAACATCTACGCCCCTAATACCTCCCAGGTCCTCTTTTTGAACCGGGTACTCCTCAAATTAACACGCCTCCCCTCCTCAGCGTGGATTGTGGGTGGAGATTTTAACATTATTTTCTCTGACTCATTGGACAGGTTGACCATTAACAATCAATTGTCGAGCCCGTCTCAACGTAAATTGACAGCTTCCTTTCGAAGACTGATCCGCAGGTTTGCCTTATTTGATCTATGGCGAGTTAAACATCCCTCAGAAAAAACCTTTACCTTCTACTCCCCCCCTCATGGCACACACACCAGGATCGATTTTTTTTTCTTTGGCAACATTCAGACCCTTAGATTGACGAGCAATGTGGATATTGGTGCAATAACGTGGTCAGACCACGCGCCAATGACTCTCACCCTAGACCAGACAATCCCACGTACAAGAGTCTGCCACTGGAGGCTCAATGAGTCCCTCCTCAAGAGGGCTCCCTACAGAGACAAACTGGAAGCCGGATTGATGGAATACTTCGAGAACAATGAGGGGTCAGTGCCTAATTTTTCTACTGTCTGGGAAGCCCATAAGGCCGTCTTTAGAGGGCAATGCATAGCATTAAGCTCTCATATAAAAAAAGATAGATTATATCAGAGAGATCAGCTCCTCAAAAGTCTCAGAGACTTAGAGAATAGGATGACCCTTAACCCAACAATACGTACCCTTAGAGGTATAGTAGTAATAAATAATAATTTTTATTTTTATAGCGCCGACATATTCCGCAGCACTTTACATTTCAGAGGGGATTTGTACAGACAATAGACATTACAGCATAACAATAATCACATACAGTAGATTATAACAAATACCAAGAGGAGTGAGGGCCCTGCTCGCAAGCTTACAGTCTGAGGAAAGAGGGAGACACGAAAGGTGGGTGGTAACAGTTGCTCTGATTGTATGGACCAGCCATAATGTTAAGCGTGTAACAGTACAGACACAGAGGGCTAATGGATGCATAAAGCATGTGGGAACATGATGCTGGGAACCTGGTTATGGTAAAACTTTTGGCTCTGCCACACAGGGATAGGTTAGGTTAATGTGTTGAGGCGATAGGCCAGTCTGAATAAATGCGTTTTCAGGACACGCTTAAAATTGTGGGGATTGGGGACTAATCGTATTGACCTGGGAAGTGCATTCCAAAGAATTGGCGTGGCACGTGTAAAGTCTTGGAGACGGGAGTGGGAGGTTCTGACTATTGAGGATACTAACCTCAGGTCATCAGCAGAACGGAGGGCGCGGGTAGGGTGGTATACTGAAACAAGGGAGGAGATGTAGGGTGGTGCTGAGCCATGGAGGGCTTTGTGGGTGAGGGTAATAAGTTTATACCGAATTCTGGAGTGGATGGGTAGCCAGTGTAATGACTGGCACAAGGTAGAGGCATCGGTGTAACGATTGGTGAGGAATATGATCCTGGCTGCAGCATTCAAGACAGATTGGAGAGGGGAGAGTTTGGTAAGAGGGAGACCGATTAGAAGAGAGTTACAATAGTCGAGACGAGAATGAATAAGAGAAACAGTAAGAGTTTTTGCAGAGTCAAAAGTAAGAAAAGGTCGAATTCTAGAAATGTTTGAGGTGCAGATGACAAGAGCGAGCCAGTGATCGAATGTGGGGGCAAAGGAAAGCTCGGAATCAAGTATGACCCCCAAGACAGCGGGCATGTTGCTGGGGAGTAATAGTGGAACCACACACGGAAATGGCAATGTCGGGTGTAGGTACATTAGTAGCGGGAGGAAACACCAGGAGTTCAGTCTTTGACAGGTTCAGTTTCAGATATAGTGAGGACATGATATTAGACACAGCGTTTAGACAATCGCCAGTGTTTTCTAGAAAGGCTGGCGTGATGTCAGGAGAAGAAGCGTATAATTGGGTGTCATCAGCAAAGAGATGGTACTGGAAACCAAATCTACTGATTGTTTGACCAATATGGGCAGTGTACAAGGAGAAGAGGAGGGGGCCTAGAACCGATCCTTGAGGAACCCCAACAGTAAGGGGAAGGTGAGAGGAGGAGGAACCGGCAAAAGAAACAGGAAAGGAGCGGTCGGAGAGATAGGAGGAGAACCAGGAGAGAACGGTGTCCTTGAGGCCAATGGAATGGAGCATAGTGAGGAGGAGCTGATGACCCACAGTGTCGAATGCTGCAGAGAGATCCAAGAGAATTAGCATGGAGTAATGACCATTTGATTTAGCTGTTAGCAGATCATTAGAGACTTTAGTGAGGGCAGTTTCAGTGGAGTGTAAAGAGCGGAAACCGGATTGGAGAGGGTCGAGAACAGAGTTTTCTGAGAGATAGCGGATAAGACTGGAGTGGACCAGGCGTTCCAGGAGTTTAGAGATGAAGGGAAGATTAGAGACAGGTCTATAGTTAGCGGCACAGTTTTGGTTGAGGGATGGTTTTTTAAGTAGTGGATGTATGATGGCATGCTTAAATGAGGAGGGAAAAATACCAGAAGAGAGAGAGAGGTTAAATATTTTAGTTAGGTGAGGGGTGACAGCAGGGGAAAGGGACTTGAGGAGATGTGATGGAAATGGGTCACTGGTGCAAGTAGTTGGGCTAGAAGATGCAAGGAGCCTGCTTACTTCTTCTTCTGTGACTGGTTCAAAATCAGAGAGTGAGTTAGATGCAGTGGGGGAGGGAGGACAGTGCATGGTATGAGGGGATTTGGAGATAATTTCCTGTCGGATCTGGTCAATTTTTTCTTTGAAGTAATTGGCCAGATCGTCAGCTCGGAGCTCCGTGGTTGGGGCCTGTAGTCTTGGATTGAGTAGAGAATGAAAAGTGTCAAAGAGACGTTTCGGGTTATTGGACAGTGAGGTGATGAGGGTGTTGAAATAGGTTTGTTTGGAGAGGTGAAGGGCAGTGTTGTATGTTCTAAGCATAAACTTAAAATGGATGAAATCTTCGTGTAGATTGGATTTTCTCCACAGACGTTCGGCGCACCTGGAGCACCGCTGCAGGAAACGTGTTTTCACCGTGTGCCAGGTTTGTCGCCGTCTGTGTTGTGGTGTTCTATTTATAGGGGGTGCAAATTCATCCAGGGCACTTTGAAGTGTTTCATTGTAATGCTTCAATGCAGAATCAGGACATGAGAGGGAGGAGATAGGGGCCAATGAAGACTGCAAGTTCTTCAGAAGTTTCTGGGTGTTAATGGCCTGTATGTTTCTATAAGTCTGGACAGTGGGGGTGACCTGAGCAGCCTGGCAGTTCTTTATAGAGAATGAAAGAAGATTGTGGTCAGAGAGCGGGAGAGGGGAGTTTGCAAAATCATCCACTGCGCAAAGCCGAGAGAAGACCAAGTCGAGGGAGTTTCCGTCTTCATGCGTTGGAGAATTAGTAAGCTGCGAAAGGCCAAATGAGGAGGTTAGAGATAAAAGGTGAGTAGCAGATGGGCAGAGGGGAAGAGCAATGGGGATGTTGAAATAGTAAAGACTCGTGCCCAACTGAGGGACTTAGCGGTCAATACAACAGAAAAATTACTACTTTATAGCAAGCATAAATATTATGACAAAGGAAATAAACCTCACTCCCTTTTAGCCCGCCAACTTAGAGAGGATAGGGGGAACTCATCCGTTTATGCCTTGAGAGATTCGGGAGGGAATATGGTCTATGATCCCACTAAAGTCGCAAACATCTTTCAGGATTATTTGTCAAGATTGTATTCTTTGCCTAGCACTCTTCCTACAGACCCAGGAAAACAGAGGGACCTAATCCACTCCTTTCTTGAGCAGTGTAAGCTGCCTACTCTTACTAAGAACACTGGAAATACACTGAATAAAGAAATCACGGGTGAAGAGGTAGGAGAGGTGCTTAAATTACTTCCTAATGGAAAATCACCGGGTCCAGACGGCCTGACATACTTCTACTACAAGGCGTTTGCGGTTCGACTCACCCCTATTTAGTTAAATTATTTAATAGCTTCCTCACGGGCTCCCCTATACCCGCAAGTATGCTACATTCTTACATTACGCTTATACCCAAACCGGGGAAGGATGCTATGGAATGTGCCAATTATAGGCCCATAGCACTCCTTAATGCTGATATGAAAATCTTTACTAAACTACTGGCTCTACGTCTTTCACCGCTACTCCCTCACCTAATACACAAAGACCAGGTGGGTTTTGTCCCATGTAGACAGGGAGGAGACAATACCAGGAAGATCATTGACTTAGTAGAGGTTGTTAATAAGACAGAGAGTGAAGCACTCCTTCTTAGTTTGGATGCGGAGAAGGCATTTGACCGACTGGGGTGGCCATTCATGTTCGAAACGTTACATCATTTTGGAATTTCGGGTGCATTTATTACTGCCCTGAAAAGTCTATATTCATGCCCCTCAGCTTCGGTCAGGCTTCCTTATGCCACATCTCAACCCTTTCAAATACACAACGGCACCCGTCAGGGATGCCCTTTGTCCCCCCTTCTTTTTGTCTTGTGTATTGAACCATTGGCTGCTGCTATTCGCAATGACCCTAATATACGTGGAGTAATGGTACGAGATAAGGAGTTTAAGCTATCTCTATATGCGGATGATGTCCTATTGATTTTGTCCCAACCACATATCACCCTCCCGAATTTGCATTCCTTATTGCTACAATTTGGAAGGCTGTCGGGGTATAAGGTCAACCAGAACAAAACGGAAGCTCTGCCTCTTAATATTCCACAGGTGCGGGTTTCCTCATTACAGGAAAACTACAACTATAAATGGAAAAATATATCCTTGACATACCTGGGGATACAATTAACATCTAAGTATAAGCTATTATACCAGCAGAACTATCCTAGTTTATTTACTGAGATAAAAAAGCTCCTGCTCAATTGGAACATTCTCCCGTTGTCTCTGTTTGGCAGAATCTCTGCAGTCAAAATGTCTGTTCTGCCAAAGCTACTTTACCTATTTGAGACCCTTCCGGTGTGTGTGCCATACAAAGAGTTGCGCAACATTCAGTCTAGTATACTTCAATTTGTTTGGGCCCACAAGAGACATAGAATCAAGAAAACCACTTTATTTGACAGTAAACTGAGAGGAGGCTTGGGGGTCCCAGATATTACTAGGTACTACTGGGCAGTACACTTACGTCACATCCCTGCATGGTCTAATCGCTGTGCCTTCTCTAGATGGATGGAAATAGAGAAGTTATGGCTTGCCCCAATACACCCCAACTCCTACCTCTGGGGCACCTCATCTAACAAGCTTGATCCACATTCCCTGGGCCCTATAGCCTTCACTAAGAGGATATGAGACTGTTGTGTCAAAAAGTTTCCACTTAAATCCGAACGTTCTCCCTTGACTTCTTTTCTTTTTAATCCCAGAATGCCAGACGGTATGCAGGGTATAGCGACTAAAATATGGTTTGACAGGAAACTCTTTTGCTTTGCTGACATAGTAGACGCAAGTTCCAGAGTCCTTCTCCCCTACGCCAACATATCTGCTAAATTCAATCTCCCTGGCAATTTACAGTATCGGTATTTACAAGTAAGACACCTGATGCATTCCCTTTTTGCCTCCTTAGAAGTCTCTATCCCTACACTATTTGAAAGATTATGCAGAGCTGGGGTTTCTACTAAAGGCCTTATCTCAGATATATATCGTATTTTAGTTGCCCCATGCCCAGAAGACAAGCCAAATCACACCTATATGAGGAAATGGGAAGATTTCCTTGGTGAGACCATTCCCTTGTGTACGTGGAAACGGATCTGGGATACTGCCTCAAAGACATCTTCGTGCTATGTTTATAAGGAAAATCAGTATAAATTAATTATGTATTGGTATCACACCCCATCACTACTACATAAACTAAACCCAACTATACCTGACAATTGTTGGAGGTGTGGAGCTACAGGAGGAGACATACCGCACATATTCTGGGTATGCCCCAATATCCAGGGTTTCTGGAGGCTGGTGCAATCTCTTATTTATAAAGTAACTAACCTTCGGGTTCCCCTGGATCCTAAATTCTACATATTAAATATACCACTTGTTCAGCTGGGGAAGAGAGTGAAGCGGTTACTGTTGCATATGACCACAGCCGCCAGGTGTCTAATTGCCTGTAACTGGAGGTTAGCCCACCCACCCTCACTTGCCGATCTCCATTCTCGGATCCAAGATGTGAGAAGGATGGAGTATCTATCTGCCTTGTCAAATGACACAGTAGATCTTTTTGAAAGTGTTTGGTCACTCTGGGACACTTATTGGGCCAATAAAGAATAACAGTGAAGTTTGGCCTTGATGGAAGCCTGAAATATTCACCTTCCCCACTCCTTCCCCCCCCTCCTTATATTTCCCTGTCTAGTATTGTATTGTTCGTCTTGTCATATTCCCTGTTTTCATTGTATTAGTGGATATTAAGATATGTATACTGATTTCTGGTTTACAGTTATTGCTAACAAGCTTGTGAGACATATCTATACATTCATGTACTTTTTCTGTATCTGTTTAAAAATGTTAATAAAATACACAGTTTAAAAAAAAAAAAAAAAAAAATAAAGGGTGCTCTTGCTCAATACTGAGCAAAGGGTCTGGATTCTTATGACCATGTGATATTTCAGTCTTTTTTAATAAATATGCAAAAATTTCTACTTTTTTTTTTTTTTTTTTTCAGTCAATGGGGTGCAGTGTACATTGAGGAAAAAATGAACTTTTTTGAATTTACCAAATGACTGCAATGAAACAGAGTGAAAAATTTAACGGTCTGAATACTTTCTGTACCCTCTAGACATGTATTTACTGTATGTAATCCATCTCTTCTATCCTGTCAACTCCTGCTGTTATTTTACAGTATGTGGCTGCGGAACTGCAGACTTTTCTTCTATCTATTGTATTATACATATACTAGGTTAAACTGTTCACAATAAGTCATTTTGACCAAGGGTGCCAAAAATTTTACTTGCCACTGAAACTTGGTGAAGTGAGAAAAATATAGGCAGACATTAAATTTATGCGATTTAATGACTAAAAATTGGTAAGTTCATATGTATTCAATGTATTCACCCCTTTGTTATGAAGCCCCTTAAAAAATTTCTGGTGCAAGCAATTACCTTCATAAGTCACATGCTTAGTGACAGGAAGTCCACCTGTGTGTAATCTAAGTGTCACATGTCTGTCAGTATTATGCACTTTACCTTTTCTGAAAGGCAACAGTGGCTGCAACACCAATAAGCAAGAGGCACCACTAACCATATCACACCATGAACACCAAGGTGATCTCCAAACAAGTCAGGAACAAAGTTATTGAGAAGTACAAGTCAGTTTTGGTTTATAAAAAAAAAAAAAGCCAATCTCTGATGATCCCTGAAGCACCATCAAATCCATTATCATCAAATGGAAAGAACATGGTACCACAATAAACCTGCCAAGAGAGGGCTGCCCACCAAAACTCTCAGCCCATCCATGGGAGTCAATAATCAGAGAGGCAGTGCAGAGACTAAAGGTAACCCCGAAGGAGCTGCAGACTTTCTAAGCAGAGACTGGGGTATTTGTACATACAGCCACAATATGCCTTACATTTCATGGAGGTGGCCATTATGGAGGAGTGGGCAGAAAAAACCTTTATTAAATTCACAGGATGTAACAATGAAAAATAGGATTGGAATAACATGTTATAACGCCATTAGCTATTGAACCTGTTCACGCCCAGGTGGCGAGCATTTATATTGGTATTATGGTCTCCATCCTGGTATGTGCTGCTTCCATCCTGCACCCTAATCTTGTCATGTGCTGCTACCATCTTGCACCCCCATCCTGTAATGTGCTGCTACCGTCTTGCGCCCCCATCCTGTAATGTGCTGCTACCGTCTTGCGCCCCCATCCTGTAATGTGCTGCTACCGTCTTGCGCCCCCATCCTGTAATGTGCTGCTACCGTCTTGCGCCCCATCCTGTAATGTGCTGCTACCGTCTTGCGCCCCCATCCTGTAATGTGCTGCTACCATCTTGCGCCCCCATCCTGTAATGTGCTGCTACCATCTTGCGCCCCCATCCTGTAATGTGCTGCTACCGTCTTGCGCCTTCATCCTGTAATGTGCTGCTACCGTCTTGTGCCCTCATCCTGTAATGTGCTGCTCCCATCCTGCGCCCCCATCCTGTAATGTGCTGCTCCCATCCTGCGCCCCCATCCTGTAATGTGCTGCTCCCATCCTGCGCCCCCATCCTGTAATGTGCTGCTCCCATCCTGCGCCCCCATCCTGTAATGTGCTGCTCCCATCCTGCGCCCCCATCCTGTAATGTGCTGCTCCCATCCTGCGCCCCCATCCTGTAATGTGCTGCTCCCATCCTGCGCCCCCATCCTGTAATGTGCTGCTCCCATCCTGCGCCCCCATTCTGTAATGTGCTGCTCCCATCCTGCGCCCCCATCCTGTAATGTGCTGCTCCCATGCTGCGCCCCCATCCTGTAATGTGCTGCTACCGTCTTGCGCCCCCATCCTGTAATGTGCCGCTACCGTCTTGCGCCCCCATCCTGTAATGTGCCGCTACCGTCTTGCGCCCCCATCCTGTAATGTGCCGCTACCGTCTTGCGCCCCCATCCTGTAATGTGCCGCTACCGTCTTGCGCCCCCATCCTGTAATGTGCCGCTACCATCTTGCGCCCCCATCCTGTAATGTGCTGCTACCGTCTTGCGCCCCCATCCTGTAATGTGCTGCTCCCATCCTGCGCCCCCATCCTGTAATGTGCTGCTACCGTCTTGCGCCCCCATCCTGTAATGTGCTGCTCCCATCCTGCGCCCCCATCCTGTAATGTGCTGCTACCGTCTTGCGCCCCCATCCTGTAATGTGCTGCTACCGTCTTGCGCCCCCATCCTGTAATGTGCTGCTCCCATCCTGCGCCCCCATCCTGTAATGTGCTGCTCCCATCCTGCGCCCCCATCCTGTAATGTGCTGCTCCCATCCTGCGCCCCCATCCTGTAATGTGCTGCTCCCATCCTGCGCCCCCATCCTGTAATGTGCTGCTCCCATCCTGCGCCCCCATCCTGTAATGTGCTGCTCCCATCCTGCTCCCCCATTCTGTAATGTGCTGCTCCCATCCTGCGCCCCCATTCTGTCATGTGCTGCTCCCATCCTGCACCCCGCCCACATTCTGTGGTGCTGTGATGTCAGGAGAGGGCGGGTGTAAGGACTTGGCCTGCATATCCGTTTCTCTGATATCCTTGCCTTATGTCTGTCGCTCAGTTTCTGCTTTGCCCTTAGTTTAGTTCATTTTTGCCCTCATCCAAGATGGAGTCACGAGCCTCAACGGGGGCCATCTTATTTCCTGTGTTGATCTCTCTTGTTCCTGTCTGCTCTGTATATAAGGATGCTCTGTATGATTACTCATTGCTTGAGTATACTTGTTCTTGGACTTTTTATCAAGCTGGAAGGACTGCTACCTAGCTCGTCTCTTCGTTACCTTGGGATACCCCGCCTGCCTGTGAATCTTGGTCTCATTGTAAAGACTTGTTTCTTCGGATCAGCTCTGCACCCACCTCCGCTTCAAGGACTGTTTCCTGCTAGCAGGCCTGACCTGCTCTCCAGGTCTCCGGATCTGGCAACTTGGACTTCATACATCTCCACGGTCTGTACGTTTGCTCACTGCGTTATTATCTTCATCTGCTTTTACCCTGCTGTGTCTTATCTGTAAACCTGCTTGATTCTGATAAATACTACAGAACTGAAAACCTATGAGCTCAGGCCTCTTTTCTGATCCACGTCACTGACCTCCATTACACGGAGTATATAAAGTTATAACAGCGGGTTGTGGTGCCCAAATTGGCGTCTGCGCTTTCCGGTGCCATTTTCTTGAAGACACATTGCAGACCCCGATCCACTTGGCATACCTGGCCTGGAGGGAGTGAACAGCAGTACCACTACCATCCTGTAGATCACTCCAAAAATAAAAGCCCTTAATGGATTTTCCTTCAAATCTGACTGAGTCACTACTTGGACCCAATCCTCTTTCTTTTGCTTTGTGACACACATGCATCCTGCTGTGAACACAACGTACTCCAGCGGGTATACTAGGACACCGCATCCTTGGGGACGCATATCGACCCTCTCATATGATCCTCCCCATTGCCTCACATTTGCAATAGGGTTTTATCCTAGGGAGATAAAGGTGTTTAAGGTTATACTAACCTGATTTATTGTTGGATACACAACATTTCAATAGTTTATACATCCAGCTGCTGCAGGTCCAACAGGTCTTCAGACCTGGAAAACGCAGATAATCCACAAATCCTCCTTATCAAAATTAATCAGCAGTATGACCACAAACTCTTATGAAGGCAATATCGCTGTTAAAACTCTAACCTGTATTCCAGTAGTAGTATGGTCACAAATACACGTGTTGCAATGAAAGATTCGATTCCGCTACACTCCTTGACAGAAGGTATGTCGCTTATCCATGTTATGTAAATAAAAGCTTATAACCTGATGTTAAATTCATCCATTGGTTGTATAAATTATTGTTTTGTTGTTTTGAAAGCTGAAACCCTCCGAAATGTGGTTTAGGTTAAGAAAATAAATTGGCATCAATGCAGAAATATTGATCATTTAATGGACACAGAATGGTCAGATTTTGGCAAGACAAAAGTTTTGTCGGCCACAGATAGTAATGTGATGTTCAAACAAATAATTAACTTAAAATACAAATATATGTTGCATAACATTGGTGAATGAAGTTGTAGTGCTATTAGTCATATTTAATATTTTGTGTGGCTCCCATGAGCTTGAAGGACTGCATCATTGGTTGTATAAATTATTCTTTTGAAAGCTGAAACCCTCCAAAATGTGGTTTAAGAAAATAAATTGGCATCAATGCAGAAATATTGATCATTTAATGGACACAGAAAGGTCAGATTTACATAACATGGATAAGCGACACAACTTCTGTCAGGGAGTGTAAACTAAAAAAGCTTTAAGCAGTATATAAGAAGGCTCTTTTCATCTATACTAGGTCACCATGTAAATGTCTTGTCATACAACACAGTAACTGTAGAAAGCGAATGTCCTCATCAAGCAATATGTAAGGCTGTGATTCGATCTTCACCTTTCACCTTCTGTAGACTCTATAGGCTTGATCTGGAAACTCCTGCTGTCCTTTCCATTAGCAGAAGGGTTTCATAGTCTGTGGTCCTGCCCTAACTTTAAAGTTCATCTGTAAATCTCTTGTGTGGGGCTATCATGATTGATGGGAAAACACTAAATATACTTATTCGTAATGTGATGATCCAGAGCCCATGACGGCAACTTTTATATTCCTTCCCGTCACTGTTAAAGGGTGATCACTTAATTTCCTTCATTGAAAGAACTAAGGAAAAAGAGCGCAATAGGGTCTTATCTGGGTGGAAACTGGAAAAAAGACTGATAAAATCTGCTCACCCTTTCCAGGAAAGATATAAGCACATAGACCAATGTCAGCTTGCTGCACGCCCGAGGGTCCACTCCGTGGCCGCCAATATAACTCCTTTTAGATAGAATATCAGGCTTTTTGTGCGCTGCTGGACCAGATACAAATACTAGCAAATGAAAAGTTTAACCATTTATTTTCCCAATGCGTTTCAAAGTGTTGAACCACTTCTTCCTCAGGGGATGACATATAGTGAACACATACAACCTTCTCTGATTAAATACATACAGTGTTTGAATTTAGGCGCCAAAGAAACATGTGATAGAGGGACAAGTGTCAAAGTTCAAGGGTTAACAGTGCGCTAAAAATGCCTTTACAATTGTTTAGTTCTCATTTTAACCTTTTTATATTCATATTACAGATAGTGTGTTTGAAAAGAAAAGAAAAAAGAAAAAAAGGACACAATTTCCACATATACCGAAAAAAAAGGTTTACGTGGGAGGTGAAACGAACTGTCGACAAAAAGGGTCATGAACAAGAGTCACTACCACTAAGCTGGGGAAGATTTCGTTTGGGAAAGGAAGATATATCTCTGAGAGAGAAAAAACCATTAAAAACATATATTTAATAAAGAATGTTGGTATATATAAAAAATGTTGGTATATATAAAAAATCTGTTATAAAATCGTATTTAAAAGAGCTTATTTATTAAAAAATGTATAAAATGAGTAAAGATTATGTTAATATATGTGTGAGGAAAAGAATTTATTATATAAGATTAAATCTCTGGAAACATCAAAAATAGTTCGTGGTGCACCGCAGAGAGAACGGACTCTCAGAGACAATGTGCAGAAGCTACTACATAAAAACGGGATCGCACCCAGAAATCGAAAATACATTTAGTATTAACTATATTTTCAAGGGAAGTAAATGGGGAATATAGTAGATAATAAAAATCCCTACAGGATTATCTATTACTGATAAATCCTTATTTTAATGAGAACGCTCTACTAAAAAGAGAGAAAAATATGAGGGACATTCAGTCAGAATATGTCCAAAAAAATTATTAAAAGAAAAATATGCACTTAAAAATTACACTTATAAAAAAACTTCGGTAATTTCGTTGAGTCCGTTAGGTTTCAGGGTATTCAATCTATAGATCCAGAACACTTCTTTGTGATTTAGTTGTCCAATTCTGTCAGGGTGATCACTGGGTATATGTTCGATAGGGGTAATTCTGAATCCATTATAAATTTTTTTCATGTTTTAAAGCAAAATGTCTAGACAGACCATGCTGCATGAACCCTATTTTGATGTTATGCCTATGGGAGTTAACCCTCCGATGTAAGGGCTGGATTGTTCTTCCTACATATTGTTTTTTGCAATCACACTCAATTACATATATAACGAATTCAGTAGCACAACTTAAAAAAAACTTTTGATAGGAAAACATTCCTTAGTAAAAGTGGATTCAAAGGTTTTTATCTTGTGTGAAATAATTTTGCAGCATAAACAATTTCTTCTGCAACATTTATATGTACCTGAAATTGGATTTGGTGGGGAGGACAATGATTCTATTCTAAGACGACTCGGAGCTACTAGATTTTTAATAGTGGGTGCTCTACGAAAAGTGATACCAGGATTTCTAGGTAGGGTTTTGCATAAAACAGGATCATTTAAAAGAACATGCCAGTTACGCGTCAGAATCTCCCTAATTTTAATGTTCTCGGCACAATAACGTGTAATAAAATTACTAGTGAATTTCTTATCAGTTGCGGTAATTTTCGTTGTATTAATTAATGTTTTTTTGTGAGAGATCTTTGCATGTATTATAGGCATTTTTTACCAAATCCACAGGATATTTCTTGGCTAGAAACCTTTTCCTCAAAATTTCAGCTTGGTTTTCGAAATCCCCCATATCCGTACAATTTTTTCTAATTCTTTTATATTGGTTAGCAGATATATTTTTCAACCATTTACTAAAATGCCCACTGCTAAAGGGTATGTAACTATTCTTATCAACATGTTTAAAAAAGTTTTTAGTTAAAATATTATTGTTCTGAATAAATATGGTAATATCTAAAAAATTGATAGTAGAAGAATTATACGTTGAGGAAAAAGACAGACCCCAGTGATTATTATTCATATCCTTAATGAATTCATCAATGTCATTTTTGGAGTTATCCCAGATAAAGAATAAATCATCTATGAATCTTTTGTACATGATAATGTTTTGTTGTAATCTAGAATTAAAAATATAAAATTCCTCAAAAACCCCCATAAAAATATTTGCATATGTAGGTGCGACCTGGGACCCCATCGCAGTCCCAAGTCGCTGGTGATACAGACACCCATCAAAAGTAAAATAATTATTTTTTAAAATAAATTCCTTACCCTTCAATAAAAACCTTTTTTGTGCCAATGACAATCTCTTATCACCCACTAAAACCTTATTAAAGCAGGCCAGTCCCAAATCGTGAAGAATATTCGAGTATAAAGAGGTTACATCCATGGTCAGAAACATATAATGTGGTTTCCATTTGATAAATTGGAGAATTTGGATGAGATGTGTAGAATCTTGAATAAAACTTTTAATACTAAATGTATTTTCGATTTCTGGGTGCGATCCCGTTTTTATGTAGTAGCTTCTGCACATTGTCTCTGAGAGTCCGTTCTCTCTGCGGTGCACCACGAACCATTTTTGATGTTTCCAGAGATTTAATCTTATATAATAAATTCTTTTCCTCACACATATATTAACATAATCTTTATTCATTTTATACATTTTTTAATAAATAAGCTCTTTTAAATACGATTTTATAACAGATTTTTTATATATACCAACATTTTTTATATATACCAACATTCTTTATTAAATATATGTTTTTAATGGTTTTTTCTCTCTCAGAGATATATCTTCCTTTCCCAAACGAAATCTTCCCCAGCTTAGTGGTAGTGACTCTTGTTCATGACCCTTTTTGTCGACAGTTCGTTTCACCTCCCACGTAAACCTTTTTTTTTCGGTATATGTGGAAATTGTGTCCTTTTTTTCTTTTTTCTTTTTCTTTTCTTTTCAAACACACTATCTGTAATATGAATATAAAAAGGTTAAAATGAGAACTAAACAATTGTAAAGGCATTTTTAGCGCACTGTTAACCCTTGAACTTTGACACTTGTCCCTCTATCACATGTTTCTTTGGCGCCTAAATTCAAACACTGTATGTATTTAATCAGAGAAGGTTGTATGTGTTCACTATATGTCATCCCCTGAGGAAGAAGTGGTTCAACACTTTGAAACGCGTTGGAAAAATAAATGGTTAAACTTTTCATTTGCTAGTATTTGTATCTGGTCCAGCAGCGCACAATAAGCCTGATATTCTATCTAAAAGGAGTTAATTTCCTTCATGGCGTTTGATTCATTTAGTGTGTAGATGGAGGATTCCTGGTAAATATAACTATTTTATTGTCTACTCATGCATTGTTGAGGTGGTGGAGTGGTGCTGCCCTTTCTATTCTGTAGGTTTCCTGTCCTTTGAAGGGCAGATCCCATCTCTTTGGTGGTGCTGTCATGGGCTCTAGAAAATCACATTACTGGTAAGTAATTTAGCGTTTCCTCATCCTGTCTGTTGTGCCAGTGTCCTAAATGCCCTCCAGTGCCCACTATCATCACCCTGTCAGTTCCTAGTAATTGACAACTGTAACCATGCCCCCAGCACTGACTGACAGCCAGCTCAGCCGTGCATCAGTACTGAGGCTGCTGTCAGTCAGTGCTGGGTGTGAGTACAGCATCTGCTCACCATGTACTGAGCTCTGACTGAAGCAGCCTTTCAATGATTGAAAGCCAGTTTCTGTCATGAGGAATAAAGTTAATTTCCTCCCAGCAACCGGGCTCAGTGCTGCAACTGCAAAGATCAACCTGCAGGCAAAGTAAGCGCCAAATCTGCATGTCAATTTTAGTTTGTTTTTTTTACATGACAGGTTCCCTAAAAGAAGCAGATATGTTGGTAGAGTTCCTCCGATGTAAAGAGCTAAGGTGATATCTGGAATTTATTTTGTACTTTACATTGTACTTACTTTTTTTGTATCCACTTTTTTGCAGGTGTTACAACTAATGTGAAAATTAACACAAACAAAGAAGCTTCCGAGTACGACCTGGACTTTTACAGGCACGTATTCCTTTAAAGGGCTGTACTAGTTTTTGGAAATAACCTAAAAGGGTTGTCCATTGTGACCGAGAATTGCCACTGGGTGGATAGGATTATAAATTCACTATGGAGGCAGTAACTACAGAAGACATGTCACCTTCCAGCTTCGTCCTCTAGTGTTATTGACAGGAGTGTTATTGATGGTGCCATTCACAGACAGAAATTGGACCAGGCTGCAGGGCCAGTGATTAGCTGCAGTAGTTATGTGCTGGAGATAGGATGTCACTAACCCTGCCCTGTGAACAATGGCCAATAGGAGGCACACTGCAAGGCGATACAGCTCCAGCAAGTAAAGGGGGTTTTACACATAGCTATATCGCTAAAGCGCCACCGATTTTGTGACGCAGCAGCGATATTGCTAGTGATAACGCTATGTTTGATACAGTCATATGTAAAAGTTTGGGCACCCCTATTAATGTTAACCTTTTTTCTTTATAACAATTTTGGTTTTTGCAACAGGTATTTCAGTTTCATATATCTAATAACTGATGGACTCAGTTATATTTCTGGATTCAAATGAGGTTTATTGTACTAACAGAAAATGTGCAATCTGCATTTAAACAAAATTTGACCGGTGCAAAAGTATAGGCACCCTTATCATTTTCTTGATTTGAACACTCCTAACTACTTTTTACCGATTTCCTGAAGTACTAAATTGGTTTTGTAACCTCATTGAGCTTTGAACTTCATAGCCAGGTGTATCAAATCATGAGAAAAGGTATTTAAAGTGGCCACTTGCAAGTAGTTCTCCTATTTGATTCTCCTATGAAGAGTGGCATCATGGGCTCCTCAAAACAACTCTCAAATGATCTGAAAACAAAGATTATTCAACATAGCTTTTCAGGGGAAGGATACAAAAAGTTGTCTCAGAGATTTAACCAGTCAGTTTCCACTGTGAGGAGCATAGTAAGGAAATGGAAGAACACAGGTACAGTTCTTGTTAAGCCCAGAAATGGCAGGCCAAGAAAAATATCAGAAAGGCAGAGAAGAAGAATGCTGAGAACAGTCAAGGACAATCCACAGACCACCTCCAAAGACCTGCAGCATCATCTTGCTGCAGATGGTGTCACTGTGCATCGGTCAACAATACAGCGCATGCATAATGCCTTTTTGTATGACCAAACAACTCAATCTTTGTTTCATCAGTTCACAGGACCTTCTTCCAAAATGTAACTGGCTTGTCCAAATGTGCTTTTGCATACCTCAGACGACTCTGTTTGTGGCGTCCTTGCAGAAACGGCTTCTTTCGCGTCACTCTCCCACACAGCTTCTCCTTGTGCAAAGTGCGCTGTATTGTTGACCGATGCACAGTGACACCATCTGCAGCAAGATGATGCTGCAGGTCTTTGGAGGTGGTCTGTAGATTGTCCTTGACTGTTCTCACCATTCTTCTTCTCTGCCTTTCTGATATTTTTCTTGGCCTGCCACTTCTGGGCTTAACAAGAACTGTACCTGTGTTCTTCCATTTCCTTACTATGTTCCTCACAGTGGAAACTGACAGGTTAAATCTCTGAGACAACTTTTTGTATCCTTCCCCTGAAAAGCTATGTTGAATAATCTTTGTTTTCAGATCATTTGAGAGTTGTTTTGAGGAGCCCATGATGCCACTCTTCATAGGAGAATCAAATAGGAGAACTACTTGCAAGTGGCCACCTTAAATACCTTTTCTCATGATTTGATACACCTGGCTATGAAGTTCAAAGCTCAATGAGGTTATAAAACCAATTTAGTGCTTCAGGAAGTCAGTAAAAAGTAGTTAGGAGTGTTCAAATCAAGAAAATGATAAGGGTGCCCATACTTTTGCACCGGTCAAATTTTGTTTAAATGCAGATTGCACATTTTCTGTTAGTACAATAAACCTCATTTGAATCCAGAAATATAACCGAGTCCATCAGTTATTAGATATATGAAACTGAAATACCTGTTGCAAAAACCAAAATTGTTATAAAGAAAAAAGGTTAACATTAATAGGGGTGCCCAAACTTTTACATATGACTGTACTTGCCTCCGACCTGTCTGTCGCTGATCGCGCAGCTCCATTTCTCGTTGGGCGCTTCCTGCTGGCGCCGACGAGCGACGCGTGGATGCGGGCGGGAGGACATCAGGATCGCCGCGTCTGAAAGGTAAGTAACGACCGCTGTTGCATCGCTATGTCGCTGTGAGATCTGCCTGTGTGGCAGCTCACTAGCGACCATTTACTGATGCACCAGCGATCCTGACCGGGTCGTATCGTGGTCGGGATCGCTGGTGCATCGATAAATGTAAAGGTGCCTTAAGCATCTGCTTGTAGTATAAAACATTTGTCATTTTTAGATTTGCATTCTTTCAGGCACGAGCTGTGCACGTCTTCCCCCTGAGCTAAGCTCTTTTCAGCAGTCTATTGAGAAATTGGTGGAGCTTTTGGGACCAGACCCCTACTGATCTGCAGGGAGTTGGAGACTTGCATTGTAATAAATATTTAAAAATTTTCTTACTTTCATGCTTAAGTGTCTTCGACTTGTTTGGCTGCTAAGTGAAAAATGAATTTCCTCCAATTGTTTATAATGTCCTGTTTATCAGTCATAGAAATTTGGTTTTATCAATCAATTTTTAATTTTCATGTTTTAAAATTCATCAGTCTGAGTCCATTTTCTTATTTATGTCCTTGGTGGGCATGTAAGCTCTAGTCCAATGGTGGTGAACCTATGGCAAACCTGCGATATACTTTTTTTTTTTTTCTTTGTTATGTGGGGCTATTATACAGTATGGAAGGCTATGCAAGGCTCTGTTGTACTGTATGGAGCACTATGTGGGGCCCATTGAACTGTGTAATTATTACAGTTGGCAAATCATGCTGTGATGGGGTCACCATTCTTTGTTGGGGGATTTGAGAGAGGGAAGGTAGGGTAGGTTGATCATTCTGTGCGTGTGGAGGAATTCACTGTGGGGTTTCATACTGTGTTTAGGAGCACTTTTGCTTGCATCATACTTTATCTGTTTTATTCAAGGTTTTTTATCCTTTATTACATACTAGCTGAAGAGCCCGGCGCTGCCCGGGCATAGTAACCAACTAGGGTTAGTTATAACAAATTATAATGATTATATTTTAACCTCTACCCTGTATCGATTTGAAGTGAATATATATAGCTGTGTAGAGCCCCACCCACTCCGCATAGCCACATTCATTATAATATCCCACATCATCTAGTCAGCCAGAGCTACCGGACTACTATCCCTAATATCACACATCGTCCCGTCAGCCAGTGCCACCAGACTACTACCCCTAATATCCCACATCATCCCGTCAGCCAGAGCCACCGGACAATTACCACTAATATCCCACATCATCCCACCACAGCCGCCGGACTACTACCCCATATATCCTGCATCATCCCGTCAGCCAAAGCCACCGGACAACTGCCACTAATATCCCACATCATCCCGCCACAGCCGCCGGACTACTACCCATAATATCCCATATCATCCCGTCAGTCATAACCACCAGACTACTACCACTAATATCCCACATCATCCCGTCAGTCAGAACCACCGGATTACTACCCCTAATATCCCACATCATCCCGTCAGCCAGAACCACCAGACTACTGCCCCTAATATCCCACATCATCCCGTCAGTCTGGGGTCAGAACCAGAGCAGTGAGTGGAACGGTCCTAACTTCCATACCGGGGATCCCTTTAAGAGAGGCCTGGGGTCAGTACCAAAGCGCAGAGTGGATTTGCCCTCACTTCCATACCGGGGATTCCTTTAATAGGGGCCTTGGGTCAGAACCAGAGCATTTGAAGGCAATTGCACTGACTTCCGTGCCGGAGATCCCTTTAAGAGGGACCTGGGGTCAGTACCAAAGCACAGAGTGGATTTGCCCTAACTTCCATACCAATGATCCCTTTAAGAGACCCTGAGGTCAGAACCACAGAGCTGAATGGATTTGCCCTGACTTCCATCTGGAGATCCCTTTAAGAGAGACCTGGGGTCAGTACCAAAGCACAGAGTGGATTTGCCCTAACTTCCATACCAATGATCCCTTTAAGAGACCCTGGGGTCAGAACCACAGAGCTGAGTGGAACGGTTTTAACTTTCATACCGAGGATCCCTTTACAAGGTGCCTGGGGTCATAACCAAAGTGCTCTGTGCTCCTTTCTGTGGGGCAGACAATGGCTGGGAGCTTATGTTCCCAGGGATGCCAGATTTCTCCCACCATGTCAGTGTCTGCTGAGGTGTTGTCAAGTCGGAAAATTTGCTCATAGCAACCAATCACAGCTCAGCTTCTTTTAGCCAGCTCTGGTGAAATGAGAGATGCTTGGTGATTGGTTGCTACGAGCAACAGTTTTCCTTGCAACCAATCACAGCTCAGCTTCTTTTGAACAACTCTGGCGAAATGAAAGATGCTTCGTGATTGGTTGGTGATACACACATACACACATACATACATACATACATACATACATACATACATACATACATACATACATACATACAGTTTTATGTATATAGATAGATTTAAATTAGGCCATTGGGTCATATGCTTTTTACTGCTTTTACAAAACATATTATTCCAATATAATTCCAAAAGTTAAAAAAAAATTTTGATAAGGAAAAACTTCCTTAATTGTAGACTTTTTTTTAAATTATTTTTTTAAAGGAAATATCTGTGTTGGCCCGTGACTTTGTGCAAGCTTTTAACTTTGTCCCTCTGTGTGTTTAAATTTGACATCTCTGCCTTAAAGGGTTTTTCTCATCGGGATAAAGGGTTACAACTAGGGATGGGCGAATCTACTCGTTAGGACTCGTTACTCTGCGAGTAGTAGGGGACTCGCAGGAGTCGGTACTCTGCGAGTTTCCAAGCGATTACTCGCACAGTAACGAGTCCAATGCAAATGAATGGCAATCCTAGTTTTTGCAGAGTTTCTTAGCGATTTTGTGTCAGCAGCTGGACACAAAATCGCTAAGAAACTAGGATTGCTTGTATTAAACTGTGAAAAAACTAGCTAGGAGTTCTCTCTCTCTGTTTTGCAGCGATTCCTGTGCTGGGGGATTCCTGTGCTGGGGAGGAAGAGAATGGGGATGCGAGTTTTGCAGCGATTCCTGTGCTGGAGGGGAGAGAGAGAGAGAACTCCTAGCTAGTTTTGTGTGTCCTAGCTGGACACAAAATCGCTAAGAAACTAGGATTGCTTGTATTAAACTGTGAAAAAACTAGCTAGGAGTTCGTTCTCTCTCTCTCTCTCCTCGCATCCCCATTCTCCTCCTCCCCAGCACAGGAATCGCTGCAAAACAGAGAGAGAGAACTAGCTAGTTTTTCACAGTTTAATACAAGCAATCCTAGTTTCTTAGCGATTTTGTGTCCAGCTGCTGACACAAAATCGCTAAGAAACTCTGCAAAAAAAAAATCTGCATCCCCATTCTCCTCCTCCCCAGCACAGGAATCGCTGCAAAACTCGCATCCCCATTCATTAACATTGGACTCGCTAGACTTGCAACGAATAGCGAGTTTCCAAGTCGGACTCGTTACAGCCTAGCGATTCCGAATATTTCAGGATTCGCCCATCCCTAGTTACAACTGTAAAGAGACTGTAAAAACAAACAACTTTGAATTTTGAATAAAAATCCACTCCATTCTCAAGAACAGACCTCCACTGCAATCAGTGGCTAGTATCTTAAGCTTAGAGTGCAGCGCTTGCATGCTCTTCGCTATAGTTTCTACAGCACACTAATGTAGGAGGAGTTTTTGTAATTTAAAACCTCTGTATTCATATTAAATTGCTGGGTTGAACAAAAACCTGACCAGCACCTCAATATAGTGTGAACAGGTGCCTACTGCAATGAATGCATAACTTGCAAAAAGGAGGAACGCAGCAGCACTCGGAGACCAATATATATGCGAACACTAAATCTAAATAGCAAAGCCACTAAAGAAAAACTCAAGGTCTCCAAAAATTCATTTTTAAACAGCAGACAAAAAGGCAGCAACACTTACCTGCCCAGATCTAAGAACAAATGCACTGCAGGGTGCAGCCAGCCCATAAAGCCCATAAAGCAAGATGTTAGCAACACGGGTGCAAAATACCAGCCAGCCCATAAAGCAAGATGTTAGCAACACGGGTGCAAAATACCAGATTAACAGCCACTCTCCACCTACCCATTCCTGGAGGGGTGACTGCCCAGTATACAATTGCACAATAAATGCCCGCATAGGGTGTTGTTCACACAAGGGAACTGCATAGTGTCTGCAGTGCATTTGTTCTTAGATCTGGGCAGCTAAGTGTTGCTGCCTTTTTGTCTGCGGTTTAAAAAAGAACACTAAATCTATCATAATTGCTGAGTAAACTGTAATAAAAAGTAAAATAAATTAAAAATTACTTACAAAAGTGAAGGTTCTTAGCGCATAAATTGGCCAATTCATGTGAGCCCATCAACCGTGACAAGATGACACTTCTCTGATGGGTCCTATCATCTAAAACATGCCTCTCTTGTGCTATAAGTCTACAGTGTGAATGGGCAATCACGCTTCTCCTGGGTTACAACCTGCACATTTAAGTAAGCTGGTAGGAACTAGAGCAGATTATAAACACCTTTGGGCTGATGGGTGTCAAATTGCTGTGTTGGTACTATGCAATAAATAAGTGGGTTTTGGATTGCAGTTTGGGCACTCGGTGTATAAAAGGTATGCCATCTGTTCTGTCTCCGACATAATTAATGACTCTTGACTGTCTATTTTGATAATATATATGCAGTAATTTACTCAGAATATCCATAATGCTCAGTTTTCCATAGATTTTAATGTTCACCGTTTTGGCTCCATCTAGTGGCCAAAAGTATTGACACCCCTGCAATTCTGTCAGATAATACTCAGTTTCTTCCTGAAAATGATTGCAAACACAAATTCTTTGGTATTATCTTCATTTTAATTTGTCTTAAATGAAAAAACACAAAAGAGAATGAAGCAAAACATTGATCATTTCAAACACAACTCCAAAAGTGAGCCAGACAAAAGTATTGGCACCCTCAGCCTAATACTTGGTTGCACAACCTTTAGCCAAAATAACCGCTTCCGGTAACCATCAATGAGTTTCTTACAATGCTCTGCTGGAATTTTAGACCATTCTTCTTTGGCAAACTGCTCCAGGTCCCTCATATTTGAAGGGTGTCTTCTCCAAACTGCTGTTTTTAGATCTCTCCACAGGTGTTCTATGGGATTCAGGTCTGGACTCATTGCTGGCCACCTTAGAAGTCTCCAGTGCTTTCTCTCAAACCATTTTCTAGTGCTTTTTGAAGTGTGTTTTGGGTCATTGTCCTGCTGGAAGACCCATGACCTCAGAGGGAGACCCAGCTTTCTCACACTGGGCCCTACATTATGCTGCAAAATTTGTTGGTAGTCTTCTGACTTCATATGCCATGCACACGGTCAAGCAGTCCAGTGCCAGAGGCAGCAAAGCAACCCCAAAACATCAGGGAACCTCCGCCATGTTTGACTGTAGGGACCGTGTTCTTTTCTTTGAATGCCTCTTTTTTTTCTCCTGTAAACTCTATGTTGATGCCTTTGCCCAAAAAGCTCTACTTTTGTCTCATCTGACCAGAGAACATTCTTCCAAAGCGTTTGGCTTTTTCAGGTAAGTTTTGACAAACTCCAGCCTGGCTTTTTTATGTCTCGGGGTAAGAAGTGGGGTCTTCCTGGGTCTCCTACCATACAGTTCCTTTTCATTCAGACGCCGACGGATGGTACGGGTTGACACCGTTGTACCCTCGGACTGCAGGGCAGCTTGAACTTGTTTGGATGGTAGTCGAGGTTCTTTATCCAACATCCGCACAATCTTGCGTTGAAATCTCTGGTCAATTTTTCTTTTACGTCCACATCTAGGGAGGTTAGCCACAGTGCCATGGGCTTTAAACTTCTTGATGACACTGCGCACGGTAGACACAGGAACATTCAGGTCTTTGGAGATGGACTTGTAGCCTTGAGATTGCTCATGCTTCCTCACAATTTGGTTTCTCAAGTCCTCAGACAGTTCTTTGGTCTTCTTTCTTTTCTCCATGCTCAATGTGGTACACACAAGGACACAGGACAGAGGTTGAGTCAACTTTAATCCATGTCAACTGGCTGCAAGTGTGATTTAGTTATTGCCAACATCTGTTAGGTGCCACAGGTAAGTTACAGGTGCTGTTAATTACACAAATTAGAGAAGCATCACATGACAGTGCCAATACTTTTTTCCACCCTCCTTTTTTTATGTTTGGTGTGGAATTATATCCAACTTGGCTTTAGGACAATTCTTTTTGTCTTTTTTCATGTAAGACAAATTAAATGATGATAATAATACCAAAGAATTTGCAGTCATTTTCAGGAAGAAACTGAGTATTATCTGACAGAATTGCAGGGGTGTCAATACTTTTGGCCACAACTGTAACTGCAGTGTTTTCTATTTTTTGTTTCGTTTTTGATTTCCCTCCAATCCACAATGTATTATTGGAAGTTTGCAATGGATTATGGTTAGTTCAGCCCATTTTCCCTCCAGTCTACCATTTTCCTTCTGCTTGCATACTGGAAGCACCTCATCCCTCTACTTCCCCTGCGTCAGCATCGCTGGTAAGTAACATCCTCCCTGCATATAATCCCTATCCCACATTAGCCAGCTTAGTTAGGTCCCCTGCTCAACTATCAGTGCAGACATGTATGTTGTATATGTATGTATTCTTATGAGCTCACCACTGATTGTATTCATGTATTTCTGTTGTAGTTTCACAATCTATATACCTACGTTCAATAAAGCACAGATTCAACTACAATCTCCCTTATTGGACCCCAGTATAGCGGTTTAGCTGCTTGTTAAGATACAGTATATGAATCCCGTTCATTTAGTGAAGACATGACAGTGAAACAACGGCTCTCCAGCTAGTGGGAATACAGAGAGAAGAGCCTTCCATCTTGCTGGACCGCGGTGAACAGCGGCCATCCAGCTAGTGACACCTCAGAGATAGAAGAGTCTTCCATCCTGCAGAGGCCATTTACACAGCGCCATCCAGCTAGTGTAATTTAGGGAAAAGTCAGCCCTTCAGCTTGCAGAAACTAGTAAACTGCAGGCATCTATCTAGTGAGATTCAAGTCACCAGCTACACAGAGACTAATACAGCTACAGCAATCTCTGCTCAGCCAAGCATTCCTCCAAGACACCATGTCCCACAAATCACACAGGACAATGTGCCACATCCGTCTCCTCAAAGACTGTGTCCATCAGCAGTGCAGTTGCCATTGCACGCGCAAATGCTGAAGTCACCAAAATGCGAGCAAGTTTTGTTGCAGAAGAGATGGAACTTTAAATTAGAGAAAGCACACTTAGAAGACCAAGAGAGAAAGTCACGCATAGAGATAGAGAAGTCACGCATGGCGTTAGAGAAGTCATGCTTAGAAAAAGATGAGCAAGAGAGAAAGATGCAGTTAGAGAAGGCGCGTGTGGATGCTGTCTTAGAGAGCCTAGCGGTAAAAAGAGAGGCTGCTGCAGCACTAGCAGAAGCACTAGAAGCTGCGCACAACCGTGAGCTGCATAGCCATAGCAGTGTGTCAAGTCTGAAGTTGCCGCTGCAAGATTCACCACAACGCACATCTCAATATGTTAATGAACTTCCTGAGCCAAACTATAACCAAGAGCACAACACATCCAGTGAAGCGAGTGACAGTCATCATGAGGCTCAACTCCAGGAAAATGTGGAGCAAAACAAATCTGCTAATGTCTACCTTGCCCTTCACCAGGTAACCAACGTGAATCACCTTGCTGACACACCACACGTCAGACAGAAGCAATATGATACCAGCTGGCACCACCCTGAGGATACTAACAGGTATGAACGCACCTCACATCCCTATCAGGGTGACCTATCACCAGTATACTCTGCTGACAACCGGTTCACATCTGAACTTGCTAGGATCTTCACACAACGTGATCTGGTTACTAAGGGACTCATGAAATTCACTGACCACCCTGAAGGTTACAGAGCTTGGAAAGCTTCCTTCCAAAATGTCACTAGAGACTTGGGGCTACAACAAAGGGAAGAGATAGACCTCTTAGTCAAATACCTAGGAGAAGAGTCAGTCAAACACGCAGTAAGGATCAGAGACATTAACATAAATCACCCTCAAATCAGTCTCAAAGAGATCTGGAAGAGGCTGGATGAGTGTTACGGCTCAGCAGAGGTCATAGAGAGCCTTGTTCAAAAGAATCGATGACTTTCCTAAAATATCTAACAAAGGTCTCCCAAAACTTAGAAAGCTAGGTGACCTGCTACAAGAGGTCCTAGTTGCCAAATGTTAGTGACCTACCAGGACTTGCATACCTCGACACAGCCAAAGGTGTTAACCCTGTAGTCCAAAAGTTTTCCTACAGGAGAGGTGGCTCACTCGTGGTTCCGCATACAAATAAAAACAGTGTTTCATTCGCTCCCTTCTCCGTTTTTGTAGACTTTATACACGAACAAGCGACAATCAGAAATGATCCCAGCTTTGACTTTGCAATGTCATATGCCGCACCACCACCAGCTGCAAACCCACGCAGAACATCTGTGGCAGTGCACAAGACTTATGTTTCTTCTCCAAGTTCCAATTACAGGTCTGCTGGCTGCTCTCAATTGGAGACAAAGGCGGGCATTGCTTGTTAGGGTCCTGTGAGAAGCAATGCCCGCTTCATCAGAAGCCTCATCCTCTCCTGAAATGCAGAGCCTTCAGAGGAAAATCTATGCCGGATCTCAGAAGCTTCCTGAAAGAGAAGGGTATCTGCTACAAGTGCTGCTCATCCACAGCTCACCTCGCCAAGGATTGTAAGGTCAATGTAAAATGCACAGAATGTGGCACCAGAGATCATAACACTGCCCTACACCCTGGCCCAGCTCCATGGAGTGCACAAAACACGCCAGCTGACAGTGAGCATGGTGGGGAGGAAAGGAGCACTGATGCAGCTATGCCAGAGATTTCTTCACAATGTACTGAAGTCTGTAAAGGGACAATAGACAGTAGGTCTTGTTCTAAAATATACCTCGTCAGAGTATACCCAAAGGGCCATAGAGACAAAGCTGTAAGACTGTATGCTTTCTTGGATGATCAAAGTAATCTATCCCTGGCTAGATCAACATTATTTGACCTATTCAACATCAAAGGACCAAGCACTCCTTACGCATTAAAGATGTGCAGGTACTGTGACAGCGGGCAGGAAAACAACTGACTGCCAAATTGAGTCCTTAGACGGACAATTCTGCCTGCCACTACCTACAATCATCGAGTGTAATTAGATCCCAGACAACAGGTCTGAAATCCCTACACCAGATGTAGCAATCCATCTTGCTCATTTGAAACGCATAGCACACCTTATACTGGAACTCGACCCTCAGGCACAGATAATACTGCTGTTGGGAAGAGATATCCTACAGGTTCATAAAGTGAGAAGTCATATCAATGAACTCCACAATGCTCCCTATGCCCAAAAGCTACACCTAGGATGGGTCATAATAGGAAACGTATGCTTGGGACACATGCACGCCCCATCTTCTGTGACAAGCATGCTAACAAATACACTGGAGAAAGGATGCCCATCTCTGTTTCAACCTTGCAACAGCGAGTTCCATGTCAAGGAACTACCACACAGCATCCAACTACCCAATCATTCAATATACTTTACTCATGACAGTAGTATGTTGTCAGAAAGCTATGAGGATCAATTGGGGTGCACAGTCTTCCAGAGAACTAAGCAAGACAACCATGTAGCAATGTCGGTAGAGGACAAGTTGTTCTTAGAGGTAATGGACAAGGGACTCGTAAAAGATGAGACCAACAGCTAGTTCGCACCTCTCCCCTTCAGAACCCACAGACCATGTCTACTAAACAACAGAGATCAGGCATTCAAACGTTTCTCCTCTCTCAAACATATTCTGCAAAGGAAGCCAGAGATGATAGATCACCTTTTCTCCTTCATGTTAAAGATTTTTGAGAACTGCCATGCAGAACTAGCTCCCGCTCTCAAAGACTCTGAAGAATGCTGGTTCCTACCCATGTTTGGAGTATACCACCCTAAGAAACCAGGCCAGATTAGAGTGGTGTTTGACTCCAGTGCTAAGTTTGATGATGTCTCCCTGAATGATGTTCTACTGACAGGACCAGACCTCGATAACAAACTGCTTTGAGTACTTTTGCGCTTCCATAAGGATTCCATTGCCTTCATCGCTGACATCCAGCAAATGTTCCATTGTTTCCTTGTGAGAGAGAAAGACAGGAACTTCCTAAGATTCTTCTGGTACAGAGACAATGATCCTACTAAAGAGGTCACAGAGTACCCCATGAGAGTGCACATCTTTGGCAATATCCCTTCTCCTGCAGTCGCCATCTATGAGCTCAAAAGGTCAGCTCTAGAAGAAGAAACAGAATACGGAACAGATGTCAGACAATTCATAGAAAAAGTCTTTTATGTTGATGACTGTCTGAAAGCCATGCCTTCAAATGAGACTGCCATCAGTCTCCTCAAGAGAGTCCAAGAGATGCTTGCTTGTGCTAACCTCAGGCTTCACAAAATAGCTTCAAACAGCCAAGAACTCATGAAAGCATTCCCTTCACATGACTTGTGTAACGGTCTCGGAGACCTAGACCTGGGGTCAGATCCAACACCAATGCAACGCAGCCTCGGACTTCTCTGGAATCTACAGTCAGACACTTTTACCTTTCACGTCAGCCAGGAAGAAAAGCCTTTCACATGCAGAGGTGTTCTGTCTACCATCAAGAGTCTGTACGATCCCCTGGGGTTTGCAGCTCCTGTTACTATACAAGGCAAAGCCATACTTAGAGACTTAACTAAGGAGACTTCTGACTGGGATGCACCTCTGCCACCTGATAAGAGAACCTAGCGGGAAGCATGGAAGAACTCTTTAGCAGCCCTCTCCAACCTGAATGTGTCAAGGACATACACCCCTGTGCCGTCTACAGAAATACAAAGACACTATGTATTTGCAGATGCTTCTGTCAAAGCAATTGCTGCTGTTGCTTATCTCAAAACTGTGGACTCCAAATGTCAGAGCCACATTGGATTCGTTATGGAGAAGGCCAGACTTGCTCCACAACCAGAGCACACTATACCAAGGTTAGAACTTTGCGCTGCAGTCTTAGCCGTCGAGTTAGCAGAGTTCATCGCATCCGAGATGGATATCGACCTGACACAAGCAAAGTTCTATTCAGACAGCAAAGTAGTCCTGGGATACATCCACAATGAGACTAGACGATTTTAAGTTTGTCAACAACAGAGTGCTACGAATTAGGAGATCAGTTTATCCAAAACAGTGGCATTACATCCCCACGGAACAATACCCCACAGATCATGCAACTAGAGCAGTTGACGCAAGTCGACTAGAGAGCACAACATGGCTCTCGGGACCAAAACTATTGTACACTGAGGAACGTTGTCCAGACACCTTTGAACTAATAGGACTCAGATGCTGAATCCGCCCTCAGGTGTCCACACTTCATACAATGACTTCTGCTATTCAGCTTGGATCTCTCAGATTTGACAAATTTTCAAGTTGGAAGTCACTTACTCGAGCCATCACCTGCCTGACTCGTATAGCTCTCTCATTCAAGATCACCAGAGCTTGTGACACCGAAAGATGTGAAGGTTGGCATCTCTGTAAAAACACCTATGTTACCGCCGACTTGGAATCTTCCAGAAACCACATCATCTCCACAGTTCAGAGAGAAACCTACTCTGTGGAAATCCAATGTCTCATTAACAAAGCTCCAATACCAGCGAGCAGCTCATTGAGAAAACTCGACCGATTCATCGACAACAACGACCTGCTGAGAGTAGGAGGTCGGCTCAAAGAAGCTAAAATGGAGTATGAGGAGAAATTCCCTCTTATCATTCTGGAAAATGTCACGTTACTTAATCGTACAACACTACCACAATCTGGTCAAACACCAAGGAAGACTCTTCACAGAAGGAGCCATCAGAACTGCTGGCCTGTGGATTGTTGGTGCAAAGAAACTTATCTGTAGTGTCATCTACAAATGTATTACCTGCCATAAGCTTCGCG
The DNA here is from genome assembly GCF_039654945.1 of Dendrobates tinctorius. Taxonomy (NCBI): domain Eukaryota; kingdom Metazoa; phylum Chordata; class Amphibia; order Anura; family Dendrobatidae; genus Dendrobates; species Dendrobates tinctorius. The sequence goes on from NW_027361808.1 coordinate 11,508,881, forward strand.
GTTCCACTCAAACCCAAAAGATGGCTGACCTACCAGCAGATAAACTTAGCCCAGACCCTCCTTTTACCAGCGTTGGTCTCCATGTGTTTGGACCTTGGTCAGTTGTTACTCGTCACACGAGAGGTGGACAAGCCAATAGTAAACGTTAGGCCGTCATGTTTACCTGTCTGTCAATCAGAGCTGTCCACATAGAGCTCATTGAGTCACTTGACATCTCAAGCTTCATCAATGCTTTGATTTTCATTGCCATCCGTGGTCCTATCAAACATATACGTTCAGACAGAGGTACCAACTTCATTGGTGCAGCAAAGGAATTGGGCATACCTTCAAATATAGACCATAAGACTCGAGAGGTTCCTCAGTGACCAAAGTTGCACATGGTCATTCAACACACCTCACTCCTCACACATGGGTGGAACTTGGGAATGAATGATTGGTCTAGTACAAAGAATTCTTGACTCTACTCTTCTTCAGGAAGGAGCATCGAGACTTACCCACGAAAGCTTAACCACCTTCATGGCAGAAGCCGCAGCTATAATCAATGCAAGGCCCTTGGTTCCAGTTCCTAATGACCCTGAGGAGCCCTTGTTATTGACTCCAGCTACTCTCTTTACCCAGAAAACAGGACTATCCAGTGCCTCTCCAGGAGGATTCGACGCTAAGGACCTCTACAAGCACTAATGGAGACAGGTACAAAGTCTTGCAAATACATTCTTGGACAGGTGGTGCAAACAGTATTTGTCTACGCTGCAGCCATGGACAAAGTGGCAATCTACCAGGCCTAATCTTCGTATTGGTGACCTCATCCTTGTGAAAGACTGTCAGGCCCATCGGAATCAGTGGCCACTTAGTCTAGGGACTGCAACATTCCCGAGTAAAGATGGCAATGTCCGCAAAGTCGAACTCAAGATGGCCAAAGGAGATGGACCTAAGACATTCTCCAGACCAGTGACTGGGCTGGTCCTATTGTTGTCTTCGGAGAACAAAAATAGTGACGTTCGTTCGATGTCAGATGGGGAGTGTTATGTCTCCGACATAATTAATGACTTTCGACAGTCTATTTTGATGATATATGTAGTTATTTACTCAGAATATCGATAATGACCAGTTTTCCATAGATTTTAATGTTCACTGTTTTGGCTCCATCTAGTGGCCAAAGTAATAACTGCAGTGTTTTTCTATTTTTGGTTTCGTTTTTGATTTCCCTCCAATCCACAATGTATTATGGGAAGTTTGCAATGGATTATGGTTAGTTCAACCCATTTTCCCTCCAGTCTACCATTTTCCTTCTGCTTGCATACTGGAAGCACATCATCCCTCTACTTCCCCGTGCGTCAGCATCGCTGGTAGGTAACATACTCCCTGCATATAATCCCTATCCCACATTAGCCAGTTTAGTTAGTTCCCCTGCTCAGCTATCAGTGCAGACATGTATGTTGTATATGTATGTATTCTTATGAACTCCCCACTGATTGTGTTCATGTATTTCTGTTGTAGTTTCACCATCTATATACCTACATTCAATAAAGCACAGATACAACTACAGTCTCCTTTATTGGACCTCGGTATAGCGGTTTAGCTGCTCATTAAGTTATATGAATCCCATTCATTTAGTGAAGACATGACACCATCACTGCTGTAGTCTATTGACCTTATAAGAGTGTAAGCATCTGCGATCAGGCTATACTCCTAAATTCACTGAACTAAATTTAGTTTTAGCTCAAAGCAAACCTTTCAGCAGGTTTCTCAGTAAACTACAGACACCGTCTGGTTGCCGTTGTTATACCGATTAAAACTATACCTTGGTTATAAATAATAATCTTTAATTTTATATAGCGCTAACATATTCCGCAGCGCTTTACAGTTTGCACACATTATCATCGCTGTCCCCAGTGGGGCTCAGAATCTAAATTCCCTATCAGTATGTCTTTGGAATGTGGGAGTAAGCCCACGCAAACATACAAACTCCTTGCAGATGTTGAGAACATACAAACTCCTTGCAGATAAACCTACAAGAAGAATTGGAGTCTGAACGCCCCAAAAAGATATTGTAATGAAGGAGCGGCTGCCATCTTAGATGTGGGGCCACATATCTGAGCTTGTCATCCATTTTGGTCTAAGTTCAGAAATTACAGGCAGCTAAAGGCTTCTATACCACCAGGCACTGTGTACTTAGTGAATACAAGCAGGATTTAGTGTTCCAATGCTAAATAGCCAGGGCATTGGTGTGATAATGAGGATAGGCCCAAAACAGAGCTTCAAAGCACAGGTACGGAGCCGTGCCAGCAGGGGGCCAGATAAAGCCTGAGGGCTTCAATTAGAATGTGCCTGCTAGCAGACGCAGGAATATGCATCCTTTGTGTGTCCCAGACCCTGTGGCTCCATCCTATGAACACGAATTATGAACTCCTCTTTCGAGTTATGGACACATGAAAATATCCGAGTGACCCTGAGGGAATCGTGCATCTGGCAGTGTGACTCCCGAGTCGATGAGAGCACTGATTCCTGAGATATAGAGATTGGCCCTCTACAGTGACCCAATAGGGCCATGTTTGCATTCCACACGACCGGCAACGCAAACCGCATTCACTGGTACCTCTCATGTTCTGATTCGATTATGCTGTAGAAAGTTATCCCCTTTCTTAGATATTGGAATTAAGTTCTGCAAAGAGCTAAAGAGTGGAGATTATTAGCCCACCCTCTGACACGGGGAGTAACCCAGCGTGTTTAAGGGCTGGCAGCCCCTGGCATTCAGTCATTCACAAAGAAGATCCAGACGATGATGATCTAAGAAGGACCTGGGGACAGACCTGCCGAGGGGAGCAGCGGCCCATGCTTTGGGGGTCTGTCCAGCAACTAAGATTCTTGTACCTGTGGACTGCAGAGCTCCCCGGCAACCGCATGCACCCTACAATACAATCTGGTAAATTGACCTCCAGCTTAATATCTCTAAGCCTTGTACCCTACTGTTATATCTTTTCTCTGACTGCAAATTTCCTGTAAATTTCTGTAATTATCTAGTGCGCCCTTAAGGCAATTAAACTATAAACTTAATCTTGGGCTGATGCTTTTACTCTGATCACGAATCTTAGAACCCCCAGCGGGTAACAGGACCTCCTCCCCGGCGACCATTTGCTCTAGGTGCAGTTCCCTTACTGACCTGAGAGACAAAGGGGGGCGCCAGAGAGCTGTGCCTGTGTAGTTACGTCACTGTGGTGACGTGGGAGGAACGGGTCCGTGTGTGTGTTCCTCCACAGATATATATATAAACAAAACTATCTTTTTCTTATAAAAATCACACTTTATTAGAAAATACATATAACATAGTACAAACACAATAAAAAAAGAGTGTATTCTCCCCAGGTGGTAAGACACAAAAGGGATGCATCAGGAATTAATTGTATAGCACACATTAATTACATAGTAGTAAAATGGTAGGTTTTAGCGAAATTCATCAAACAGTAAGTTAGGAAATGGGCTGGCCAGCCAAATATCCCAAGTGAAGGCTGCTGAATGTCACTTAAGTAACCCAATAAGTATAGGCAACCAAAAAGTCAACACATGTCCCTCAACAAGGGTGAGGAACACTATATAGAAAGGGATATGGAGGGTGGCTTCCCCTAAATGATACCTAATAAGTATACTGAACCAGCATAAACGCCACCCATAATAGCATAGGTGAAAAAATGTTAAAGTGCCAAAGTGCAAAAATCCTTACCCATGTGGGGTCCTAATGTGTCACCCTAACGCCCGACGCGTTTCGCCCAAAGGGGCTTCCTCGGGGGGCAGTGTGGTGACTGTTTCCAGCACCTGCATCCTTTAAATGGGGGCAAAACAATGGGGAGAAACGTGGCACGCGCCATCTTTAAAATCTGCGCATGCGCAGAAGAACCCGGATGTCCCGCCGCGTTACTTCCGGCTCTCCCGAACCCCGGTGTACATCAGCGCGACAACCGTTGCCATGGTCACGCGGGGCCGTGTGGAGGCCTTTAGAGGCGCGGCAGGCAGGGCATCACCGCACATGCGAGAAAGTGAGTGTAATGATCACGCCGGCACTTATTGTAGTCACATGCATAGAACGAGCACAAGGGTCAGAGAGACGAGAGTTAAGATGTCGCAACAATTAGTAATTAATCCTCCAAACCCTGTCCAAAACTACACAAATATTAGTCAACAATATAAAAAATAATATACAATACATATAATAAGATCAGTTATTAGCCTCATACTTAAAATTATATCAAAACATTTATAGTTTGAGGCGATGCATGTATATACAAATCAAATTTTAACCTTGTAGATAGGAAGGTGACAAACCATGTGCAGTTAGGGACAGTACATGTATACCGTAATATAAATATATTCTAAAAGGTTCTACACAACATAGTGCTAACATTGACTTTAGTCGACAGATGGTTCTGTATCAAGGCTCCTCCACAGTCATTGGTCCCCAAAATAGTGCGGTCACGGCCATATATCCACGTGTCGAAGGATCAAGAAACCTCATTGAAAATACTGAATGAACAAACAAAACACATTAAAAACAAGCATGCAAATACATATAGAAAATTAAAAACGGGGACTAAGGATTTATTCAAGAAAAGGTGTGAAGGATAATTGCTCATTAAGTCCCATTGGGGACATTGTACCCAGAGTCACTATCCACCAGCGTTCTAATTGTGCCAGTGCTCGTTTATAGTTTCCACCTCTAACCCCACAGTGGTTTCTGTCTATACCTCGGACTGACAAACCAGCCGTGTTAGAGCCATGGCACAATTTGAAATGCCTGGGGACTGTCTTTAAGCATGAAATATCTGTCGAGTCCTTTGCTGCCAATATGTCCCTCACATGTTCGAGTGTCCGAACGCGAAGTTCTCTAGATGTTAGGCCCACATATATCAATTTACACGGGCATAATGCATAATAAATCACACATCTTGAACTACAAGATATGAAGGACAAAATTTGGTATTCATTCTTACCATCGGCTGATGTAAATGAGGTTGCACGACAGATATTTGTACATGCTCGACACGAGCCACACGGGAAGCAGCCCCAATTCTTCTTTGTCTGATACCCAAAAAGATTACTTGGAGGATTAATTACTAATTGTTGCGACATGTTAACTCTCGTCTCTCTGACCCTTGTGCTCGTTCTATGAATGTGACTACAATAAGTGCCGGCGTGATCATTACACTCACTTTCTCTCATACGCGGTGGTGCCCTGCCTGCCGTGCCTCTGGGCCTCCACACGGCCCCTCTGTGTATCCGCATGACCATGGCAACGGCCGTCGCGCTGATGTACACCGGGGTTCGGGAGAGCTGGAAGTGACGCGGCGGGACATCCGGGTTCTTCTGCGCATGCGCAATTTTTTAAAGATGGCGCGTGCCACGTTTCTCCCCATTGTTTTGCCCCCATTTAAAGGATGCAGGTGCTGGAAACAGTCACCGCACTGCCCCCTGAGGAAACCCCTTTGGGCGAAACGCGTCGGGTGTTAGGGTGGCGCATTAGGACCCCACATGTGTAAGAATTTTTGCACTTTGGCACTTTAACAATTTTTCACCTATGCTATTATGGGTAGCGTTTATGCTGGTTCAGAATACTTATTAGGTATCATTTAGGGGACGCCACCCTCCATATCCCTTTCTATATAGTGTTCCTCACCCTTGTTGAGGGACATGTGTTGACTTTTTTGGTTGCTTATACTTATTGGGCTACTTAAGTGACATTCAGCAGCCTTCACTTGGGATATTTGGCTGGCCAGCTTATTTCCTAACTTACTGTTTGATGAATTTCGCTAAAACCTACCATTTTACTACTATGTAATTAATGTGTGCTATACAATTAATTCCTGATGCATCCCTTTTGTGTCTTACCACCTGGGGATAATACACTAATTTTGTTATTGTGTTTGTACTATGTTATATGTATTTTCTAATAAAGTGTGATTTTTATAAGAAAAAGATAGTTTTGTGTGTGTGTGTATATATATATATATATATATATATATCTCTTTTTGGGGCGTTCAGACTCCAATTCTTCTTGTAGGTTTATCATAAAAGGGAGTTGCCCAATTTTGACAATGTATTGATGATGGCAGGGTTGATAACTTTTGTTGTACTAAACTCCTTGCAGATGTTGTCCTTGGTGGGATTGGAACCCAGGACTCCAGCGCTGCAAGGCTGCAGGGCTAACCACTGAGCCACCGTGCCACCCGTATTGGTAAAATTCATCCTGTGGTTGTTTAACTTCTTCACCCTGAAGCCTATTTTCACTTTCCTGACCAGGTCAATTTTGACCACTGTTACTTCAAGGTCATATCTCAGGAAATCTTCAATGGATCACACTGATTGTTTTGTTTTTTTTTGTTTTTTTCGTGACATATTGTACTTCATGATGGTAAAATTTCTTTGATTTGACTTAAATTTAATTGTTATAAAAACGGAGATTTGGCAAAAAAGTTGAAATATAGCAATTTTCAAACTTTTATTTTTAAGTCTTAACTAAAGTCATGCCACACAAAATGGTTAATAAATAAAATTTGCCACATGTCTACTTTATATCAGCACAATTTTTGAAACACTTTTTTTTGTTATAAGGGTTAAAAGTTGACCAGTGATTTCTCATTTTTCCTACAAAATTTACAAAACCATTTTTCTATGGACCACATCACATTTGAAGTGAATTAGAGCAGCCTATGTAACAGAAAATTCCCAAAAGTAACACCATTCTAAAAACTGCACCCCTCAAGGTGTTCAAAACATACATTCAAGAAGTTGGATAACCCTTCAGATGCTTCACAGTAATTAATGGAATGTGGAAGGAAAAACTAAACATTTACTTTTCTGTCACAAAAATTTTCCATTAGAATATATACCGTATATACTGTATACCCCCCCCTAAATTTGCCACAAAAAACTGGGAAAACTTATTGACTCGCGTATAAGCCTAGGGTGGAAAATGCAGCAGCTACTAGTAAATTTGAAAAATGAACATAGATACCAATAAAAGTAAAATTAATTGAGACATCAGTAGGTTAAATGTTTTTGAATATCCATATAATGCTCCATACAGTCCAAGATGGCCCCATAAGATGCTCCATACAAAATACACCCAATATAATGCTGCACAAAGGTTAATAATGCCCCATATGCAGCCCCATAAAGGTTATGGCCCCATAAGATATTCCATAGATTATGCTCCCAGAAAATGCTCTATAGATTATGGCCCCTATGCTGTCCCATAATATGCTCCATAGATTATGCCCCCATAAGATGCTCCATAGATTGTGCACCCATATGCTGCTCCATAGATTACGCCCCCATATGCTGCTCCATAGACTATGCCCTCATATGCTCGTGTCCTGAGCAGACTGTGACAGGTTCTGATGTCACCGCTGGTGCAGGACCCTGGCACTGGCGATATTTACCGATCCCCGCTCCATGGCTGCGGGTCGCTCTGTCCTCTCCTCCACGTCATGTTGGTGACGTTCAGGCAGAGGGCGCGGCGCGCACTAACTCAGTTACCGCGCCCTCTGACCTCGACATCACAGACAGAGGATGCAGAGAGGACAGAGCAGCACGCAGCGATGGACCCGGGACAGGTGAATATAGCTTATACGTACCCCCTCCTGGCGCGGTCTCTGAAGCCCCACTTCTCCCGGTCTCGGGCTCCTTCCTTCAGCGGTCACGTGGTACCGCTCATTAAAGTAATAAATATATGCATATTCATGACTTGAATGAGTGGTACCATGTGATCGCTGAAGGAAGGAGCCTGAGACCGGGAGAAGCAGGGGGACTGCAGAGACCGCGCCAGGCGTGGGTAAGTATGACCTGACACCCCTGCCCCCCTCCCCCTCCGGTATATGACTCGCGTATAAGCCGAGAGGGGGACTTTCAGCCCAAAAAATGGTCTGAGAATCTCGGCTTATACGCGAGTATATACGGTGTATATATCCCCAAATTTTGTAGTTTCTCAAAGGTAACCAGAAAAAATGGACCTCAAAATTTGTTGTTCTGTTTTTCCTGAGTTCACAGGTGCCCCATATGTGGTTGAAAACTACAAGTAGTGCTATATTACAGTGCCGACTTTGCTGAATTGGTTTGAGGGTGCTATGTTACATTGGCCGAGCCCCTGAGGTGTCAGAACAGCATAACCCCTCCCATAAGTGACCCCATTTTCAAAATTATACCCCTTTCGGAATTTATCTACAGGTATAGTGACTATTTTGACTCCATGGGTGTCTTCCAAAAGCGAGCAGCAGTGGATGTTGCTGAGTGAAAATTGCCAACTGCCATTGTAGTGACCAGTACATTATGCCCAGCCCGTTCTTCTGGAGACATCCACCTGTAAATTAGGTGGGCTCTCATCACTACGGAAATGCCAAACATGTGGGCTCTAAATGTGGTTTAGATTCATTGGGGCTCGGAAGAGAGGGGGGCATTTGGATTTGGGAGAGCAGAATTTGCTTAGTTTCGTTTGGGGATCGAGGGCCATTTTGCTTTTCCAGAGCCTTTGTACTACCAGTAGCGTGGAAGCCTCCTATATTTCCATTGATCTGTGACGGACCTGAGTGTGGACTTTTCTTTTATTGGGAACATTTTGCATAACGTTTGGGATCACCGTTATCCGACGTTCTCCGCTGCTCACTTACTTTAAGGTTTCCATCTAAATCTCCAAGGACATGACAGATGAAACCCCCAATGGATCCATTCACTATAATGAGGCAGCAGAGTTATTCTCGACTCTGTCTGGCCTCTGTTCAGCGGTGTCCCTCTTTTCAGAAATGAACAAAAGGTCGACAGCACGTTTCTGCATGCCTAAAAAGACTGCCTAATCACAGGTCCTGTGGTGTCCATAGTGCCTCCATCTACCTGTTTATGGAGAATCTTCCGCCGGGGTTTCTGTCTGAATCTTGTACTTCAGGGATTTACACGGAAACCCCGGTGTAAGCGATCAGGTCAGGATAAATATGCACCAAGCCTTACTGCTTTGGAAGACAGAATGAAAAAATCAACAGCGTGTGAAGAATTGGTTTTATTTTTTACTACATTCCTCGTGCTGTATGTGATTTGTTTACTTTATTCTTCTGGTCGGTGCGACTACAACAATATCAAATTTATATCGTGTTTTTATGTTTGGCTGCTTTCACACACTAAAAGACGCTTTTTATTGCTAAAGCGCATTGCCATATTTAGACAGCTATGATTTTTCCATAATTTGGCTGACAGTCATGTGACAGGTTCTTTTTTGCTGGACGAGCTGACGCTTTTATTGGTACCATTTTTGGGCACATTACATTTTTGCTCGCTTTCTATTCCAATTTTTGGGAGGCAGAATAAACAAATCCCAGCAATTCAGGATTTTTTTTTCTTGGTCTTTATTTTGGGATTCATTAAATGTATTTTTACACTTTATTTTTTTTTACCTTGTCCCAGGATGGGACATCACTGTATAGTAACAGATTGCTTCTGCACTGCAGGACATCAGAACAACTTCTGACAGGCAGGGGAGGAGGTGTGTTATCTCCTACTTTTAGCAGGCACTCACAGGCCACCTTCCCTGCAGGATCCTGAAGGACGCAGTCGGGTGTCACAATGGAGATCATCAGCACAACGCGATTGCGTAAAGCTGGCACCCGCAAACCGATCACGGCGGCGTTCAGCATGAGCCTGTGCGATCTCGGCGGCATACATATACTTTGCGAAACGCTGCTCACGCAGAGCAGTATATGTATGGTGCATGTCGGGAAGGGGTTAATTATTTTCAGTTAATGAGATTCTGGGGGTGGGCGGTGCTTTATGTAGTGCTTCGTTCACATATGCATCTTTATGAGCTTATGGCAGGTCACTTATCCTTCTGTGACCTGCCTCCAAGTTTACATAATACGTATAATTTGTAGGCTTAAATTTTTTTTTTTTTTTTACATCCATCAAAATGTCGACGGCACCTGCGCAGCAGCATCTATTACCGATAGATGATACTGCGCCTGCACCATACAGTATCTTACCAATAGATGCTACTGTGCAAGCGCCGCCGCTGTTTTGCTGGAGAAATAAAAATTGTGGTTGCAGCAAACTGGTGCTGGCGGCGCTTGCACAGTGGTATCGATCGGCAAGAGATGCTACTGCACAGGCGCCGCCACCAGTGAAATTTTACTGCATGTGAACCCCACCAACACCCAGTTTTTTTAACACGGACCATATGAGACACAACTACATATAATTTTTTTTTATTATTGAATTAACCCCTTTGAGACAAAGCCTGTTTTCATGTTAATGACCAGGCCAATTTTTACTGTCGCTTTATGAGGTAATAACTCTGGAACGCTTCAATAGATGCCGGTGATTCTTAGATTCTTTTCTCATGACATATTGTACTTTGATAATGGTAAAAGTTCTTAGATATGACTTGCACTTATTTGTGGGGGAAGAAAACGGAAATTTGACGAAAAATTTCGCAATTTTCAAACCTTTACTTTTTATGCCCTTAAATCATAGTCCTATCGCACAAAATGGTTAATAAATAACATTTCCTACACGTCTGCTTTCCATCAGCACCATTTTGAAAGCAATTTTTTTTTTTGGTTAGGAAGTTATAAGGGTTAAAAGTTGACCAGCGATTTGATTTTTTTCAACAAATATTACAAAACAATTTCTTTTAGGGACTACGCCACATTTGAAATCACTTTGAGGGGTCTATGTGAAAGAAGATACCCCAAAATGACACTATTCTAAAAACTACACCCCTCAAGGTGCTCAAAACCACATTCAAGAAGTTTTATTTACCCTTCAGGTTCTTCACAGGCATTTTTGGAATGTGGAAGGAAAAATAAACATTAACTTTTTTTCACCAAAATTTTTCCTTTTAGACCTAATTTTTTATTTTTTTATTACTTTCGCAAGGGTAACAGGAGAAAATGGGACATACATTTAGTTGTGCAACTTCTCCTAAGCATGCCGATACCCCATATGTGGGGGAAATCTACTGTTTGGGCGCACGGCAGGGCTTGGAAGGGAAGGAGCGCCATTTGACTTTTTGATTTTAAAATTTGCTGGAATAATTAGCGGTTGCCATGTCTCGTTTGAAGAGGCTCTGATGTGCCTAAACAGTGGAAACCCTCAACAAGTGACACCATTTTGGAAAGTAGACCCCTTAGGCTGTGTGCCCATGTTTTTTTTTTTTTTTTTTAAGCGCTAGTTAAAATGCATCCCATGCAATCCTATGGGATTCCGCAGTTGCTGTGCCAATGCTGCGGATTTGTCCGCTTAAAACCCAGCATAAAATGTCATTTTTAAATCAAGATTACCATCCCACCTCCATTGATGATCAGATCATTAGGGCCTCAAGGAGCCCTAGAAGTTAAGTACTTCAATACAGAAAAAGAGAGGAAACTCATCCTGTACCTCTGATAGTGACCTACAACCCATAGCTGGAAGTACTGAGAAAAACAAATCAAAAACTTCACCATATCCTACACAAGGATGACCAGTTCAAAATATTATTGAAAGATCCCCCCCCCCTTGCTATGTTACAGACAACTTCCTAATATAAGAAACATCATTATCCGAAGTTCAATGCCCTCAGATTCACCAAAAGGGACATATCCTTGCAATGGGAGGAGATGCAAAACCTGCATTCATATAGAGACCAACAACAAATCCCCAACACACTACAGGACTATAAGATTCCCGGGACATTCATATGTTCCTCTTCCAATGTGGTGTATTTAATTCTATGCACTTTAAGTCCGGTGGGGGGTCTCTATGCTGGAGAAACAGGACAGAGACTCCTGGATACCCGACGTTTACATTAGAAACCAGCGTCGCTGATCGCTGGTCTCTCGCTGCCACACGCAGGGATGCGTGCTGGGCAGCGGGAGACCAGCGATCGAAAAACGGCCCAGGCCGCTCGAGCACGATCAGCGATAACCGGCAGGAGGGCCGGTCGCTGATACCTGTCACACACAGCGATCTCGCTGGCGAGATCGCTTATGTGTCACAAAATCAGTGATCTCGCTAGCGAGATCTCTGTGTGTGACGGGACCCTAAGTGCAAGGATGAGGTCTCATCGTCATACAATTAGACAAAAAAAAACCATTTACCTGTGGCCAAACATTTCTGTGGTCCAGGACACAACATAGACAATATGAAAGTTGTCATTTTGAAAGGCAATTTCAAATCACAGAAACATTGCAGGGTTTGGGAATATAAATTCATTACCATCTTTGATTCTGTTCACACAGGACTCAATTTGTCAGGAGGACTTATGGCTCACTACCACATCTGAACAATTTCCTCCAAAAACATTGAAGGCACCACCAGCCCTTTGATCTCAAATGGATATTGGGTCCATAAATCTTTCACACCACCTATCTAATCTTGTCTAATTAAGGATTCTCTTTTTAAGCTCAGTGTTTCTTTATTTAAATGTCCATGTGTCACACCATGCTTGTGCTCCTTACTGTATATAATTGTGTTTCCTCAAATATTTTGTCATATCAACCTGATGAAGAGACGTAAGCAGTCTCGAAAGCTTGCTTTGTAACATCATTCACTATATTTTGTTAGCCATTAAAAGGTATCACACCCATAACGCGTCCGTAACGAGACAACCTATAGAACAGTCACACTTGTTAACTCCTTCAGCACACACCGTAAAAAAATTAAAAAAGAACCAAAAACCTTTGCTTTTTCATCATGTCGCCAAACAAAAAGTAGGAGATGCGATCAAAAAGTAAAATCAAAATAAAAATGGTAGCGATGAAAACGTCATTTTGTCCCGCAATAAAACAAGCTGCCATACAACTCCAACAGCGGAAAAATAAAAAAGTTATATCTCTGAGGAAAGCGATGCAAAACGTTTATCTATAAAATAGTTTTTATTGTGAAATAGTGGCAAAACATAAAAAAAATTTATAAATGTGGTATCTCTCCAATCGTACTCACCTGAAGAATAAAGATTCCTTACCAATTTTAACACACGGAACGGTATAAAAAAAAAATCAACACCATTCCTGAATTCCTGGTGTTTGATCATTCTGTCACCAAAAAAATCAGAATAGAAAGCGATCAAAAAAAGTTATGTGACTGTCGGCCGAAATATGGAAAATTTATAGCTCTCAAAATATAATAAAAGCGTCTTTTAGTGTGTGACAGCAACCACACATAAAATCCATTATAAATCTGGTATCGCTGTAATCGCATTGACATAATCAATTTTATACTGCACAAGGAACGGCGGAAAAAAATAAATAAAACCAATTCTTCACATGCTGTTGATTTTTTTTTTTTTTTTTTTCATTCTACCTCTCACAGATCTCAGTAAGGCTCGCCACACTTATCCTGCACTGAGTGCTTGCATCAATGTTTCAGTGTAAATCTCTGAAATCCGTGATTCAAACAGAACCTCTAGTTGAAGATTCCCTATAATGAGGCAGATGGAGGCACTGTAGACACCATCTGACCTGCAATCCAGCAGTGTCCATCTTTTTAGATGTGCCGTCGGCCACAATTTTGTGCATTTCTGAAAAGAACACCGCGGAACAGAGAACAGATGGAGTCCAGAGTAACTCTGCTGCCTCACTATAGTGGATGAATCCTTTGGGGGTTTCATCTGAATCACGTCACTCAGAGATTTAGATTGAAACTCCAGAGGGCTTCCACGTTACTGGTAGCACAAAGGCTCTGGAAAAGCGAAATGGCTTCTCACCCGCTAAAAGAAATTCAGCAAATTCTCTACTCCCAAATCCAAATGCCCCCTCCCTTCTGAGCGCCAGTGTGCCTAAACCACATATAGCGCCCACATGATTGGCATTTCTGTAGTGATAGCAGCCTGCCTAATTTACAGGTGTGTCTCTAGAAGCACAGGCTGGGCATAATGTACTGTTCACTACAACAAACTGGTCACTACAACGGCAGTTTGCAATTTTCATTCAGCAACATCCACTGCTGCGCGCCGCTCTGTCTTCCGGGTCCTCTGTCAGTGACTGTTCAGGTAGAGGGCGCACACTAACTTAAGTCATCGCGCCATCTGACCTGAACGTCACAGACAGATGACCCAGAAGACAGCGATGGAAAGCGGACAGGTGAATATAGCCAGTGTCAGGGCCCTGAGCAAGTGGCACCTGACCCCCATAGCGCGCCGGTGTTCCCGCCTGCTCAGGACACCGGCACCTGGCCCCCAGCGACGAGAGGTGAGTATGTCTTTTTTTTTTTTATTTGCAGCATATGGGGCGTAATTTGTGGAGCAGCATATAGGGGCATAATATATGGAGCATCTTATGGGGGCAGCATATGGGGGCATAATATATGGATTATCTTATGGGGGCATAATCTATGGAGCATCTTATGGGGCAGCATATGGGACATAATCTATGGAACATCTTATGGGGCCATAACCTTTATGGAACAGCTTATGGGGCATATTATTTTATGGGGCATATTCTATGGAGCAGCATATGGGGCATAATCTATGGAACATCTTACGGGGCCATAACCTTTATGGAGCAGCATATGGGGCACATTATTCTATGGCGCATCTTATGGGGCCATTATTATCTTTTGTGCAGCATTATATGAGGCGTATTTTGTATGGAGCATCTTAGGCGACTTATCATGAACTTTATGGAGCTGCCGCTCTGTATAACACCACAATAGCTGTAGCTTTGGAATCCGCTGCCCCACTTACACATACCAAAACTCGCAAAATCAACAGACAGCCCTGGCACACCAGCCTGACCAAAGAGCTGAGGCGAGCTTCCAGGGCTGCTGAGCGCAGATGGAAAAGATCCCACTCCAACAAGCACTTCATCGCATTCAAACAGTCCCTCACTACTTTCAAGACCACACTCGCCACAGCTAAACAAACCTACTTCTCATCGCTCATATCCTCCCTGTCTCACAACCCTAAACAGTTATTCAACACCTTCAATTCTCTCCTCCGCCCCCCAGCACCTCCTCCCTCCCCACTCATCTCAGCTGAAGACTTTGCCTCATTTTTCAAGCAGAAAATTGATAACATCAGGGACAGTTTTGGTCAACAACCCCCAGAGCCCTTCCTCCCGACTTCCCAGCCCTCCACCTTCAAAACCAACTTCTCCACCATTACAGAAGATCGACTCTCCACTCTACTCTCAAGATCACATCTCACCACCTGTGCACTCGACCCGATCCCATCCCACTTCATCCCAAACCTCACCACAGTCTTCATCCCAACCCTAACCCATCTCTTCAACCTGTCACTAACAACTGGTGTTTTCCCCTCAAGCTTTAAACATGCCTCCATCACACCTATCCTCAAAAAGCCCTCTCTTGACCCATCCTCTGTATCTAGCTATCGCCCTATATCACTTCTCCCATACGCCTCCAAGCTACTGGAACAACACGTCTACCTTGAACTGTCCTCCCATCTCTCTTCTTGCTCCCTCTTCGACCGCTTACAATCTGGCTTCCGGTCACACCACTCCACTGAAACTGCCCTTACTAAGGTCACCAACGACCTCTTAACTGCCAAGAGCAAGCGACACTACTCTGTCCTCCTCCTCCTGGACCTGTCGGCTGCCTTTGACACAGTGGACCATTCCCTATTATTACAGACCCTCTCATCCCTCGGCATCACAGACTTGGCCCTCTCCTGGATCTCATCATACCTAACAGACCGGACATTCAGCGTCTCCCACTCACACACCACCTCCTCACCTCGCCCCCTATCTGTCGGAGTCCCACAAGGTTCAGTCCTTGGGCCCCTGCTGTTCTCTATTTACACCTTTGGCCTTGGACAGCTCATAGAATCTCATGGCTTTCAGTATCATCTTTATGCTGATGACACACAGATCTACATCTCTGGACCAGATATCACCTCCCTACTAACCAGAATCCCTCAATGTCTGTCCACTATTTCATCCTTCTTCTCCACTAGATATCTGAAACTCAACATGGACAAAACAGAATTCATCATCTTTCCCCCATCTCACGTGACCCCCCCTACGAACCTATCAATTACAGTAAATGACTGCCCACTCTCCCCAGTCCCACAAGCTCGCTGCCTCGGAGTAATCCTTGACGCTGATCTCTCCTTCAAACCACATATCCAAACCCTTTCCACTTCCTGCCGACTTCAACTCAAAAATATTTCACGCATCCGTTCATTCCTCACCCAAGAATCTGCAAAAACCCTAGTCCATGCCCTCATCATCTCTCGCCTTGACTACTGCAACCTCATGCTCTGTGGCCTCCCCTCAAACACTCTCGCACCCCTCCAATCTATTCTAAACTCTGCTGCCCGACTAATCCACCTGTCCCCCCGCTATTCCCCAGCTTCTCCCCTCTGTCAATCACTTCACTGGCTCCCAATTGCCCAGAGACTCCATTACAAAACCCTAAACATGACATACAAAGCAATCCACAACCTGTCTCCTCCATACATCTGTGACCTCGTCTCCCGGTACTTTCCTGCACGCAACCTCCGATCCTCACAAGATCTCCTTCTTTACTCCCCTCTTATCTCCTCTTCCCACAATCGCATACAAGATTTCTCTCGCGCATCACCCCTACTCTGGAACTCTCTACCACAACATATCAGACTCTCACCTACCATCGAAACCTTCAAAAAGAGCCTGAAGACCCACCTCTTCCGACAAGCCTATAACCTGCAGTAACCACCGATCGACCAAACCGCTGCACGACCAGCTCTACCCTCGCCTACTGTATTATCACCCATCCCTTGAAGATTGTGAGCCCTCGCGGGCAGGGTCCTCTCTCCTCCTGTACCAGTTATGACTTGTATTGTTTAAGATTATTGTACTTGTTTTTATGTATACCCCTCCTCACATGTAAAGCACCATGGAATAAATGGCGCTATAACAATAAATAATAATAATAATAATAATGGAGCATTATATGGGGCTCCTGATTCAGTATGGATAATCAAAAATATTTAACCTACTGATGTCTCAATTAATTACACTTTTACTGATATCTGTTTTTATTTTTGATATTTACCAGTAGCTGCTGCATTTTCCACCCTAGGCTTATATGCGAGTCAATAAGTTTTCCCAGTTTTCTGTGTGGCAGAATTAGGGGCTCAGCTTATACTCGGGTAGGCTTATACCCTAGTATATACGGCATGTGTATGTGTGTGTGTGTGTGTGTGTGTGTGTGTGTATATATATATATATATATATATATATATATATATATACACATACATACAGTGGGGAAAAAAAGTATTTGGTCAGTCAGCAATAGTACAAGTTCCACAACTTAAAAAGATGAGAGGCGTCTGTAATTTACATCATAGGTAGACCTCAACTATGGGAGACAAACTGAGAAAAAAAAATCCAGAAAATCACATTGTCTGTTTTTTTTTTTTTTCATTTTATTTGCATATTATGGTGGAAAATAAGTATTTGGTCAGAAACAAAATTTCATCTCAATACTTTGTGATATATCCTTTGTTGGCAATGACAGAGGTCAAACGTTTTCTGTAAGTCTTCACAAGGTTGCCACACACTGTTGTTGGTATGTTGGCCCATTCCTCCATGCAGATCTCCTCTAGAGCAGTGATGTTTTTGGCTTTTGAGATCTGGAGACTGGCTAGGCCACTCCAGGACCTTGAAATGCTTCTTACGAAGCCACTCCTTCGTTGCCCTGGCGGTGTGCTTTGGATCATTGTCATGTTGAAACACCCAGCCACGTTTCATCTTCAATGCCCTTGCTGATGGAAGGAGGTTTGCACTCAAAATCTCACGATACATGGCCCCATTCATTCTTTCATGTACGCGGATCAGTCGTCCTGGCCCCTTTGCAGAGAAACAGCCCCAAAGCATGATGTTTCCACCACCATGCTTTACAGTAGGTATGGTGTTTGATGGATGCAACTTGGTATTCTTTTTCCTCCAAACACGACAAGTTGTGTTTCTACCAAACAGTTCCAGTTTGGTTTCATCAGACCATAGGACATTCTCCCAAAACTCCTCTGGATCATCCAAATGCTCTCTAGCAAACTTCAGACGGGCCCGGACATGTACAGGCTTAAGCAGTGGGACACGTCTGGCACTGCAGGATCTGAGTCCATGGTGGCGTAGTGTGTTACTTATGGTAGGCCTTGTTACATTGGTCCCAGCTCTCTGCAGTTCATTCACTAGGTCCCCCCGCGTGGTTCTGGGATTTTTGCTCACCGTTCTTGTGATCATTCTGACCCCACGGGGTGGGATTTTGCGTGGAGCACCAGATCGAGGGAGATTATGAGTGGTCTTGTATGTCTTCCATTTTCTAATTATTGCTCCCACAGTTGATTTCTTCACTCCAAGCTGGTTGGCTATTGCAGATTCAGTCTTCCCAGCCTGGTGCAGGGCTACAATTTTGTTTCTGGTGTCCTTTGACAGCTCTTTGGTCTTCACCATAGTGGAGTTTGGAGTCAGACTGTTTGAGGGTGTGCACAGGTGTCTTTTTATACTGATAACAAGTTTAAACAGGTGCCATTACTACAGGTAATGAGTGGAGGAAAGAGGAGACTCTTAAAGAAGAAGTCACAGGTCTGTGAGAGCCAGAAATCTTGATTGCTTGTTTCTGACCAAATACTTATTTTCCACCATAATATGCAAATAAAATGAAAAAAAAACAGACAATGTGATTTTCTGGATTTTTTTTTTCTCAGTTTGTCTCCCATAGTTGAGGTCTACCTATGATGTAAATTACAGACACCTCTCATCTTTTTAAGTGGTGGAACTTGCACTATTGCTGACTGACTAAATACTTTTTTTCCCCACTGTGTGTGTGTGTGTGTGTGTGTGTGTGTGTGTATATATATATATATATATATATATATATATATATATATATATATATATATATATATATATATATATATATTAGTGTGTGTATATTTATTGGCTTAATATATTTTCTTTTATTTTGTGAATTTTTTTTTTTTTTTTTAGTTTTAATACTTTTAATTTTTAACTTTTTTACTTAGCCCCTGTATGGGACTTCAATTTTTTTTTGTCTGATCACTGGTCTCATACAATGACAATTCAACCCTGTGTATTGATGAGACTTGTCAGTGTTACACAGGAAGATCGCTTGCTAGACTCGGCTAACAAGCAGAAAAACAAATAAAATAAAGTCCTTGTTCCAGCTCCTTGAATAAAAATTTGTTCAAATTTTATTAATGTGATTAAAATACATACTTTAATATTTTTTCTTTGATATTTCCTTTCATTGTTTGTTTTTAATTGAATATTGTTTATATAGATGTCTGTTTTCTGTGATTTGTGTATCTTTCAGGACCTTATATATCATGTGACACAATGTCTGTGACTGATTGGATCAGTCAACATTTATAACTATGACTATGTCCTGAAGACAGCAGCCTTGATAAAGATCGCTTGTGCGATCGAAAAGCCTTGCTTGCTGTCCCTTTGTGCGTTATTGGTGTGGTCTTGGAGCATTTTTGATGTTGCATTTTAATCACGTTTGAATAAAAATTTCTTCAAATTTTATTAACCATTTCACTACCAAGGGTGGTTTGCATGTTAACTCCCGGGCCAATTTTTACGATTCTGACCACTGTCCCTTTATGAGGTAATAACTCTGAAACGCTTCAATGGATCCCGGTGATTCTGACATTTTCTCGTGACATATTGTACTTCATGTTAGTGGTAAAATTTCCTTCAAATAACTTGGGTTTATTTGTAAAAAAAATGGAAATTTGGCAAAAAATTTTAAAATTTCGCAATTTTCCAACTTTGAATTTTTATGCTCTTAAATCACAGAGATACAGCACATAATAAACTTGATAAGTAACATTTCCCACATGTTTACTTTACATCAGCACAATTTTGGAACCCAAATTTTTTTTTGTTAGGAAGTTATAAGGGTTAAAAATTGACAAGCGATTTCTCATTTTTGCAACACCATTTTATTTTTACAGACCACATCACATTTGAAGCCACTTTGCGGGGTCTCTATGATAGAAAATACCCAAAAGTGACACCATTCTAAAAACTGCACCCCTTAAGGTGCTCAAAACCACATTCAAGAAGTTTATCAACCCTTTAGGTGCGTCACAGGAATTTTTTGAATATTTAAAAAAAAAAAAAATGAACATTTAACTTTTTTTCACAAAAAAAAAATACTTCAAGTTCAATTTTTTTTATTTTACCAAGGGTAACAGGAGAAATTGGACTGCAAAAGTTATTGTGCAATTTGTCCTGAGTACGCTGATACCTGATATGTGGGGGGAACCACTGTTTCGGCGCATGGCAGAGCTCAGAAGGGAAGGAGTGCCGTTTGACTGTTTCAATGCAAAATTGGCTGGAATTCAGATCGGACGCAATGTCGCGTTTGGAAAGCCCCTGATGTACCTAAACAGTGGAAACCCCCCCACAAGTGACCCCATTTTGGAAGCTAGACCCCCCAAGGAACTTATCTAGATATGTGGTGAGAACTTTGAACCCACAAGGGCTTCACAGAAGTTTATAACGTACAGCGGTACAATTAAAAAATCATATTTTTTCCACAAAAATGATCTTTTCACCCCCAATTTTTATTTTCCCAAGGGTAACAGGACCCTAAAAGTTATTGTGCAATTTGTCCTGAGTACGCTGATACCCCACTTGTGGGGGTAAACCACTATTTGGGCGCATGGCAGAGCTCGGAAGGGAAGCAGCGCCATTTGACGTTTTTGGCTGGAATGGGATCGGACACCATGTCGCGATTGGAAAACCCCTGATGTACCAAAACAGTGGAAACCCCCTACAAATGACACCATTTTGGAAACTAGACCCCCCCAAGGAACTTATCTAGATGTGTGGTGAGAACTTTGAACCCCCAAGTTCTTCACAGAAGTTTATAATGCCTGGGCGTGAAAATAAAAAAAATTGTATTTTTTCCACAAACATGATCTTTTAGTCACCAATTTTTTTATTTTCCCAATGGTACCAGGAGAAATTGGACCCCAAAAGTTGTTGTCCAATTTGTCCTGAGTACGCTGATGTCTCATATGTGGGAGAAAACTACTGTATGGGCACACGTCGGGGCTCGGAAGGGAAGTAGTGACGTTATGGAATGCAGACTTTGATGGAATGGTCTGTGGGTGTCATGTGCGTTTGGAGAGCCCCTGATGTTCCTAAACTATTGAAACTCCCCACAAGTGACCCCATTTTGGAAACTAGACCCCCCCGGAACTTATCTAGATGTGTGGTGAGCACTTTGAACCCCCAAGTGATTCACAGAAGTTTATGACGCCCGGGCCTGAAAATAAAAAAATCATTTTTTTCCGATATTTTTGCCCCCAATTTTTTATTTTCCTAAGGGTAACAGGAGAAATTGGACCCCAAAAGTTGTTTTGCAATTTGTCCTGAGTAGGCTGATACCCTATATTTGGGGTAAAACATTGTTTGGGCGCATGGCAGAGCTTGGAAAGGAAGGAGCACCATTTGACTTTTTCAACGCAGAATTGGCCGGAATTGAGATCCGACGCCATGTTGCATTTGGAGAGCACCTGATGTGCCCAAACAGTGGAAACCCCCAATTCTAACTCCAACCCTAACACCAACACACCCCTAACTCTAATCTCAGCCCTAACCCTAGCCCTAACCCTAATGGGAAAATGGAAGTAAATACGTTTTCTTTTAATTTTATTATTTTTCGCTAACTAAGGGGTGATAACGGGGGGGGTTTGATTTACTATTTATGGCGGTTTTTATATTTGGCAGCTGTCATAGGCTGAAAGGCGCTTTTTATTGTAAAAATAGTTTTTGTATCACCACATATTGAGAGCTATAATTTTTCCGTATTTTGACTCACTGAGTCATGTGAGGTCTTATATTTTGCGGGACGAGTTGACGTTTTTATTGGTATCATTTTCGGGCACGTGACATTTTTTGATCGCTTTTTATTCCGATTTTTGTGACGCAGAATGAACGAAAACCAGCGTTTCATGAATTTCTTTTGGGCGGTGCGTTTACACTGTTCCGCCTGCGGTAAAATTTATAAAGCGGTTTTATTCTTCGGGTCGGTACGGTTACAGCGATACCTCATTTATGTTGTTTTTTTATGTTTTGGCGGTTTTATGCAATGAAAACTATTTTATATAAAAAATAATTATTTTTGCTTCGCTTTATTCTGCGAGCTATAACTTTTTTTTATTTTTTCGCTGATGACGCTGTATGGTGGCTCTTTTTTTGCGGGACAAGATGACGTTTTCAGCGGTACCATGGATATTTATATGCGTCTTTTTGATCGCGCGTTATTGCACTTTTTGTTCGGCGGTATGATAATAAATCATTATTTTTTGCTTCGTTTTTAATTTTTAAGGGGTTCGCTAAAGGGGTTAACTAATGGGACAGTTTTACAGGGCAGGTCGTTACGGACACGGCGATACCAAATATGTGTACTTTTATTGTGGTTTTTTTATTTCCAAAAAATAATTTTTATTTGGGAATATTTTTTTTTTCTAATTAGCGATTTATTTTTTTTTAAATTAATTTTACACTTTTTTTTTTTTTTTTTTAACTTTATTAGGTTGTCCCAGGGGGGACATCACAGATCACTGTGACATCAGCAATCTGTCACAGTCAGTGCTGCAGACTTCCTCATGCCTGCGCTTTGCAAGCACTGAGGAAGTCAGCTCCCTACAGGCTCCCGAAGGTCCCCGTTGCCATCTTGGATCCAGGGATCTGTAGGGAAGAGACCCCCGCAGCAGCGCTGCACATTGCGCTGCTGTGGGGGGCTCAGGGAAGCACGGAGGGAGCCCCCTCCCTGCAGATGCTTCCCTTCAACCTCCGGTACACCGCGATCGTGTTTGATCGCGGTGTGCAAGGGGTTAACGTGTCGGGGGCAGTCCGTGACCGCCCCTGACACATTGTGCCGGGTGTCAGCTGTGATAATCAGCTGATACTCGGCCGCGATCAGCGGTGCTCACCACGTGGGCACCCCTGATCGCTATGACGTAATATTCCGTCCATGGGAATTAGGTCCAGGGTCACATGGACGGAATATTACGTCCATTGTAGGTAAGGGGTTAAGGAGCTGGAACAAGGACTTTGTTTTTTTTCTGCTGCATATTTCCTTATAAGGACGGAGTTCCCTTGCACCTGAAAGTTCGGTGAGCTGGCTTTTCCTCTTGCACGGAGTCTAACATTCCTCCGTAGCTGGCAGTCCCGGAAGTCCCCATGTGACCTTCGGCTGCCGGGACAACGCGCCATCCCCCGTGATGTGATCATATCTCACCGGGGGTGTCGGAGAGGTGAATATAGCAGTGGTCTCCTCCTACTATATTCTAAATGCCGCGATCGCAGCATCTAGAAGATAGCAAAGGGTTAACATCATTCCATGCAATCAGGGCAATTGTTACCACCCACCTTTCGTGTCTACCTTTTTCCTCATAGATTGTAAGCTTGCGAGCAGGGCCCTCATTCCTCTTGGTATCTGTTATGATCGATGTGATTATTATGCTGTAATGTCTATCGTCTGTACATGTCCCCTCTGAATTGTAAAGTGCTGCAGAATGTCAGCGCTATAGAAATAAAATTTATTAATAAGGTCCCGATGATGTCACTTGTCAGAGCACCCGCTCTTCACAGGAATCAGTGTTTGCAGGACCATGGGGGTCCTGAGCGTTGCGAGACCACCCAACGTTAATAAAGGTCGGCACTGCACCGAGCCCAGCAAGCGCCGACATTTATCTAATGTGGGCTGTCGGGAAGCAGTTAATGGAAGTTGAGTGGAAGGAAAAAGTGTAGTAGAAAAAGATGCACAAGCAACCGGGATAGCCGTAGCTTTGAAAGTATTAAGAAAAGGCCATTCTAAAATTTGGGGGAGATTCACAAGGCATGGACTGCTACTGGAGTCATTGCTTCAATATCCAACACACACAGACGTATCCAGGACATGGGCTGCAAGTGTCACATTCCTTTTGTCAAGCCACTCAGGACCGATAGACAACACCAGAAGCATCTTACATAGGCCAAGGAGAAAAAGAACTGGACTATTGCTCAGTGGACCAAGGTGTTTTTAGATGGAAGGAAATTTTGCATTTCATTTGGGAATTAAGGTCCCAGAGTCTGGAGGAAGAGTGGAGAGGCACAGAATCCAAGCTGCTTCTGGTCTAGTATGGAGTTTCCACAATCTGCGATGGTTTGGAGAGCCATGTCATCTGCTGGTGTAGGTCCATTGTGTTTTATTAAGACCAAAGTCAGCGCAGCCATCTACCAGGAAATTTTAAAGCACTTAATGCTTCCCTCTGCCAGCAAACTTTTTTTGGAGATGGAAATTTCTCCTTCGCCTCATTGGGAGACACAGATACTGTGGGTGTATGCTTCTGACGCTAAGTGAAACAAAGAGGTTAGCTCCTCCTCCACCGTATACACCCTCGCCCCTATTGCGGGCGGAAATCAGTTTTTTGCTTAGTGTCCATGGAGGCACAAGTCTGGTTTTTCTCCAGACTTTTTTTTGTCTTTTTCCCATGAAGATGAGAAAAGGGCAACGGATCCTATTGAAAGGGTCCGACTTCCCCAAACCAACAACGGGCGAGCACATGCGAGTGTCCCTCTGCGTATCCTCTCCCGTGTCGTGGGACACAATGCCGGACTTAGACCTGACCACCCCTAGGTATTGAAACCATGGGCTGTACAGAGGCACAAGACTAGTCCGTGTGGCCCCCACTGCTCCACCAATGCTTAGACTGCGGTGCTGCAAGGTGGCGGACGGTCCCTCTCCTCACCCCCTGAAGGGGTTAGATGGAGCTAGGGTGCTTGCACCATCCTATCTTTTATCGAGGCCCCCTCACATACCTGCGCTCAGGCGAAGAGGATCATCGGTGAGGAGAGGGTCTGGGAGGGCTCTTGCAAAGATCCGAAGGAAGCCACCGGCCATGCAAGGCAAGAGTGGCTGGATCCGTCAGGCGGTGCCTCGCCAGTCAGTAGCTCCATGTTTTGTCAGCGCCATGGAACCGCGAGCCCCCCCCCCTGTCGGGTAGGGGAAAAATTGATGCCGTGGCTTTAGCCGGAGCTAGGCCTCGGTTGGAAGTCCCGCCTCTGGGCCGCGCATCATTTCCGGCGGCCCGCCCTGCACTGGGCGGCGGCGAAGAAATTTAGGCCCCGGCTACGGAGCGCGGCTAGGTCGCAGAATGGAAGTTCCGCCCGTAGAGCAGTTTTACATGCTGGTGACTCATTCCAACAGCTGGTGGCGCGTGATTTGAAGGTGGAAGCGTCCAGGACGGAGGGGCGCAGGACTGGGGTAAGTGCTGCACGAGAGGCCACGCTATAGGAGAACTGAGGTGCTACCTCCTCCCCCCTCCCCAGCAGCGGACAGATACAGCATGTCCGGAAAAGCAAAGACGCACACGTTCTTTTACGCTGCATGCATCTCTTGTCAGGCTGCGTTTCCGCGGGTGCAGAGCAAGCGATTATGCGAAGCCTGCGAATCTGAACGCTCCCAGGAGCCCTCCCCTGCGACTGTGACCAATGTGTCGAAACATTAAACAAGGTCGCGCATGAGCAGGATCTACCTGAAGAGATTTCGGAGGTCGCAGGTCAGATGGCGATGGCCGGAGACTATGTAATCAATGCGTCTTTGGATGCGGTCAATTGCTCGGCACTAGCTGCCGCTAATGCAATTTCTATCAGAAGAGCCCTATGGTTAAGGACATGGCGAGCCGATTCTACTTCTAAGAAGTCCTTGGCTTCCCTGCCTTATCAGTGCGGCCGCCTGCTTGGTGAGAAGTTGGATCAACTTATCTCTGACTCCACAGGAGGGAAGAGCGGGTTTCTCCCTCAACAAAAGGTCAAAACGTTTTTTCGTCACCCGTTTCAGGCACGTTTTCGGGCCTTTCGCAACCCCGTACGGACTACAGCGGCCAATTCCGCCGCCTCAGGCCGCCCCAACCAGGTCTCATATAGAGCCAACCCATTGGGGTGAATGCGTACTCAGCAGCCCAGATCGAGGGGATCCAGATCCCAAAGATCGTCGGCCAAATGACTCGAGGCCTTTACCAGACGACACCAGCAAGGTGGGCGGCCGCCTTCTCTGGTTTCACCACGTCTGGGTCCATGTCGCTCACGCCGCATGGGTAAAGTAATTGGTGGCCTCAGGTTACTAAATAGAATTTGTTAGATACCCTCCAATACGTTTTTTTCCTTCCTGGCTTCCCAGGGTGGATTCCCAGGCAAGGGCTCTATTGGGAGCCATCAAATCGCTCCAGCACAACGGAGTCATTGTTCCAGTGCCGGAACACGAAAGGGCTCAGGGGTTCTATTCCAACCTTTTTGCGGTTCCGAAAAAGGACTGGTCTGTCAGGCCTGTTTTGGACCTGAAGCTTCTGAACAAATTCATCAGGATCAGACATTTCCGGATGGAGTCTCTCCGTTCAGTCATATCGACCATGGAGCAGGGAGAATACTTGGCCGCAATAGACATCCAGGACGCATATCTGCATATTCCCATTTTTCCTCCTCATCAGAGGTTTCTACGCTTCGCCATCAGCGATCAACATTTTCAGTTCATAGCGCAACCCTTCGGGCTAGCCACGGCTCCCAGAGTGTTCACAAAGGTTATGGCAGTTGTCATGGCCATACTGCATTCTCGAGGCATAGTCGTCTTGCCTTATCTGGACGACCTCTTGGTCAAGGGCCCGTCAATACGAGCATGCGAGGAAAATGTCAGCATCACGCTAGACACTCTTGCCCACTTAGGATGGTTGGTCAGTGTGAAGAAGTCATCCCTTGTGCCAGCTCAGAGGATTACCTTCCTAGGAATGATCTTCGACACTTGCCGAGGGTTGGTAATTCTCCCTCAGGAAAAGGCGCTAGCTCTCTGGCAGTGAGTCCAGACACTTCACCAGCCAGTCCCTCATACCATCCAATCCGAGATGAGGATTCTAGGGAAAATGGTGGCAGCAATGGAAGCGATACCATTCGCCCAGTTCCATCTTCGCCCCCTGCAGCGCACCCTCTTGACAGCCTGGGACAAGAATCCTTGCACGCTCGATCGGCGGTGCCGACTGTCCTCTCAAGTCAGGCAGTCGCTTGGATGGTGGACAACCAGTTCCTCTCTGGCCCAGGGGAAACCTTTCCCCCCAGATCATTGGCTGGTAATGACAACCGACGCCAGTCTCCTCGGCTGGGGAGCGGTGTTTCGCCACCATACAACCCAGGGACGTTGGTCGCCACAGGAGGCACGCCTCCCGATCAACTTATTGGAGATAGGAGCAATTCGGCTGGCTCTGCAGAAGTTTCATCACTTTCTAGCAGGCCGCCCCGTCCGGATTCAATCTGACAACGCCGCGGCGGTGGCTTACATAGATCATCAAGGGGGCACCCACAGCAGAGCAACCATGCGCAAGGTGGAGCACGTTCTTCAGTGGGCCGAAGCAAACCACTCAGTGATTTTGGCTGTCCACATCCCGGGCGTGGAAAATTGGGCGGCAGACTTTCTCAGCCGGCAGGGTCTTGCATCCGGAGAGTGGTCTATACATCCTGAAGTTATTCAGCAGATTTGTCAGCTGTGGGGAACCCCGGATGTGGACCTGATGGCGTCCAGAGTGATCACCAAGGTGCTCACATATGTCGCACGAGCCAGGGACACGCAGGCAATCGCTGTGGACGCGTTCTGCCATGGAACCAGTTTCGCCTCCCATATCTATTTCCCCCGCTGCCACTACTCCCGAGGGTCATCAAGAAGATCAAGACGGAAGGGGTTCCGGCGATTCTGCTGGCCCCAGACTGACCCCATCGAGCGTGGTACGCAGATCTAATGCAGCTGCTCGCCGACGTTCCTTGGCGCCTGCCAGAGCGCCCAGATCTACTTTCTCAAGGGCCAATTTGCCACCCGAACTCAGGGGCCCTGTGTTTAACGGCATGGCCATTGAATCTTGGATTCTAACCCAGGCAGGGTTCGGGAGCAAGGTGGTCGCTACAATGATTAGCGCCCGGAAGCCTGCTTCAGCACGAATTTACCACCACACCTGGAAGGTGTTCTTTGCTTGGTGTCGAGGCCGCGGTGTTTCTCCGCTGAGATTCTCAATCCCCAACATCTTGGCCTTTCTCCAGTCGGGCCTAGACTCGGGCTTAGCCCCAAGTTCCCTCAGGAGACAAATATCGGCCTTATCCGTCCTATTCCAGTGCAGAATTGCTACCAATCTGCAGGTGAAGACTTTCATCCAGGGAGTCTCCCATTTGGTACCTCCCTATAAGGCGCCTATGGACGCTTGGGACCTTAACCTGGTCCTAAGTGTTCTGCAGGAAGCTCCATTTGAACCGCTTCAGGATATCTCCTTCAGGTACCTTTCCTGGAAAGTGGTGTTCCTAGTGGCCATCAGTTCTATCAGGCGGGTTTCAGAACCGGCAGCCCTATCCTGCCAAGCCCCGTTCCTCACTTTTTATAAGGATAAGGTGGTGCTCAGACCAGCCCCTCCTTTTCTGCCGAAAGTCGTGTCCTCTTTTCACATTAATGAGGATGTTGTCTTGCCTTCATTTTGTCCAGCACCGGTGCACCGTGTGGAAAAGGCTCTTCACACGTTAGACCTGGTAAGAGCCCTCCAGAGGTACGTGTCGAGGACGGCACCCTTTCGTCAGACGGACATGCTGTTCGTGCTCCCCGAAGGGCGCAGGAAGGGACTCGCTGCCTCAAAGTCGACCATAGCCAGATGGATTCGTTTGACTATTCAGGAGTCCTATCGCATTAGAGGCACGCCGAATCCAGCAGGGATCAGAGCGCACTCTACTCGGGCAGTGGGCGCTTCGGCATCAAGCTTAGACGGAACAGGTTTGCAAGGCAGCAACCTGGTCCAGCCTGCACACATTTGTCAAACATTATAATATCCATGCTCAGGCCTTGGCGGATGCGAGCCTGGGTAGAAGGATTCTCCAAGCAGCGGTGGCGCACCTTTAAACAAGAGGTGCATGTAGCTTGGATCGGTGAGTCAATCTCCCACCCAGGGACTGCTTTAGGACGTCCCACAGTATCTGTGTCCCCCAATGAGGCGAAGGAGAAACATGGATTTTTGTGATAACTCACCGTAAAATCCTTTTCTCTGAGACGCTCATTGGGGGACACAGCACCCACCCTATTAGCCAGTTGGCTCTTGTTTTGTTTAAATTTATATGCTGAGAAAGAAGGAGAAAGCAGGATGGCACTCACCATTCGCTTAAAATCGATTACTTTATTTCACATGAACAGGGCATAGGCATGGCACGGGAGCAATATGATGAAAAGACGGACGACAGCCGTTTCGCGCCAAATGCGCTTCAACAGGTCCTATTAGGCTGCTATCAAAGCACCCTGGGCTTCCATAACACCTCAGCAGTGCCATGGGCTGATCGCCTCCATGCCACGTCGCATTGATGTAGTAATTGATGGAAAAGGAGCCCTGACCAAGTATTGAGTGCATTTACAGAACATACATTTCAGTAGGCCAGCATTTCAGATTTTAAAATCATTTTTCAAGCTGGTGTTAAAAAGTATTCTAATTTACTGAGATAATTAATTTTGCGTTTTCATTGGCTGTAAGCCATAATCAACATTAACAGATATGAAGACTTGAAATAGATCACTTTGTTTGTATTGACTCTATATAATAGGAGTTTCTCTTTTTGTATTGAACTGAAATAAATTAACTTTTTGGTGATATTCTAATTTAGTGAGAAGCACTTGTATATAGTAGGATGGCCCCAGTTCTCCCCATATTTATAGTAGAATGGCACCACAGTCTGTTCATATGAAAGATAATGTTTTATACTTGCCTAATCTTGATTCTTAACACTGCAGCCTCTGTCTTCTCTTCCGGCCTACAGAGCGGCGCGAGACTATGGCGTCAATGAGCTGCCTGCGTGAGCACGCTGAGGTCTCAGAAGCTTCAGACACACTGATGCGCGTGGCTGTTTCTTCTGCTGGCTGCTTCACAGTACTGTACAACAGACATGGCTGGCCCTGTACAGCTACTGGGGAAGCGGCCCGGGGGCATTTGTTTCCCTGCCTCCGGCCCAGCCCGCTCAACTGCACAGTAGGCCACTTTTGCCTGCAAAACAGGTGAAATTGTGCATTTTAATGATCTATTGGACTGCAAAGAGGCCATATATAATTTTTGCACAGGGACTCTCGTCTGTCTGTGCGTGGTTTTGATTAAAGTGTTTCCACTATCAAAAAGATGGTTAATTTGTATTTCTGTAATTTCATATATCTAATTTAATACAAGTGAAAAGTTTCATACTTTTTTTTTTTTTTTGCCTCCTTTCTTCCACAGTTCTGTGCACGTTCTGTTATGTAACGGCTGTTCTACAGGTATTGGCTTGTTATATACAGCGACGCCGAGACACCTGGACTACAAGCGTGGAATGTTCATCTTGAATAAAAATGCAATGACTTGGTAAGGTTTCCTGTATTTCAGTAACTTGAGCATTGTATTGGGTTGATCCTCCTAAAATTCCAGAGGGTAATAATAATACCCTGCTCGTGAGAGCTTACAATCTACAATGAGGTGGGGGAGATACAAAGTACAAGTGTGTATTTACAATGATGT
The DNA here is from genome assembly GCF_039654945.1 of Dendrobates tinctorius. Taxonomy (NCBI): domain Eukaryota; kingdom Metazoa; phylum Chordata; class Amphibia; order Anura; family Dendrobatidae; genus Dendrobates; species Dendrobates tinctorius. The sequence continues at coordinate 11,539,401 of NW_027361808.1, forward strand.
ATTTACAATGATGGTCCAGCCATCTTGAGGGAGTGAGGGATGGATGGAGATGGTGAATGGGCTACACAAGCACACTTACTCATAGAATGACTGTAATTAGTGAACGTGATAGGCCGCTCTGAACAAATGTGTTTTGAGGGAGCGCCTGAAACTATGCAAATTGTGGATAGTCCTAATTTCTTGGGGTAGAGCATTCCAGAGGATTGGCGCAGCGCGGGAGAAGTCTTGGAGTCGAGAGTGGAAGGTATAGATTAGTGCAGAGGTTAGTCGAAAGTCGTTTGCAGAGTCGGTTAGGCCAATAGACAGAAATGAGGGAGGAGATGTAGGGGGGTGCTGAACTGTGGAGAGCTTTGTGGGTGAGAGCAAGTACTTTAAATTAGATCCTATAATGAATGGGCAGCCAATGTAAGGATTGGCGAAGGGCGGACGTGTCCGAGTACCGATAAGCCAGATAGATGACCCTGGCTGCTGCATTAAGTATGGACTGGAGAGGGGATAGTTGAGTATCGGGGAGGCCAATTAATAAAGCGTTGCAGTAATCCAGGCAGGAGTGGATCAATGCTACAGTGAGGGTTTTTGTTTCCATGGTGAGAAAAGGGCGGATTCTAGAGATGTTCTTTAGGTGTAAGTGGCAAGAGCGGGCAAGAGATTGTATATGGGATGTGAAGGAGAGATTGGTGTCAAACATAACACCTAGACAGCGCGCCTGCTGCCGGGGTGATATTGTGGTGCCACCCACGGAGAGGGAAATGTCAGATTTAGGGAGGTTAGTAGACGGCGGGAGCAGAAGAAGTTCAGTTTTGGAGAGGTTGAGTTTCAGATAGAGAGCGGACATGATGTTGTAGACTGCGGTCAGTCACTAGCGTTCTTTAGTACAGCGGGGGTAAGGTCGGGGAATGACGTATATAGTTGTGTGTCGTCAGCATAAAGATGGTACTGAAAGCCAAATCTGCTGATGGTCTGTCCAATTGGGGCCGTGTAGAGAGAGAAGAGAAGGGGGCCAAGGACTGAGCCCTGAGGTACCCCGGCAGCGAGAGGAAGAGGAGATGATGTGGAGCCAGAGAACGAAACACTGAAGGAGCGGTCAGAAAGATAGGAAGAGAACCAGGAGAGAGCAGTGTCCTTAATTCCTAGTGACTGGAGCCTAGAGAGTAGAAGATGGTGATCAACAGTGTCGAAAGCTGCAGATAGGTCAAGAAGAATGAGCAGAGTGGTCACCGTTACGTTTTGCTGTCAGAAGGTCATTGGTCACTTTGATGAGTGCAGTTTCAGTCGAATGTAGGGAGCGGAAGCCGGACTGTGAAGGGTCTAGGAGGGAGTGAGTGGAGAGGTAAAGGGTAAGGTGGGAGTAAACTAGGTGCTCCAAAAGTTTAGATATGAAGAGGGTGCCTTACACCTGGTATTGTGGAGACTTTGTGAAATGGCCCACACAACATACCCTGTTTATTACCTTCAGAGGTATTCTGTATTGCCCATGTTTGGCGATAGTTATGTTTTTTCCTTAACATAATTGGGTGCAGTTGTGGGCGAGGGCTTGAATCAAATATAGATTGATCTGCTTTTAAAAGTTTCTGTTGCTACAAATCCGTTTAATCTGAATGGATTGTTTCAGTAGCATATACAGCCCCTTGGACTGAACAGCGCAGAGATTTTGGGCCCAATTTGAGCTGTATGTCTGTAACACTTGAAAGAGAAAATAATAAAAATATCCCCTTCCTAACATGTGATATTGTATATTACATGTTGTGTGCCTGTGTTTAGAGTGAGCTTAGTCAGTTTCTTGCTTATTAGCTGGAAAAATCACAAAGCCATTAACAATAAGCAAGCTTTTTTTTAATTCATTTCTCATAGTACTGCAAAAGACCACTGCTTTATGAAGCCTCTGCATCGTTACCTGGGCCCAGCCCGTGCTATATGAGACTCTAGTGTCATGATTTGTGTTTCTTGTTTTCATGAACGCCCCATGATTTATCAGTCATCAGAATGGTCGGGGTGTGTGAACCCGGCTCAGGAGCTGAGCTCTGTCCACATGTGTCAGATGCTGGCTGAATTACCGCATTTTTCAAACTATAGGGACCCTCCCAACTAGGTTAAGAAAAGTAGAAAGTGAGGAGAAATATCTCTCAAATTGCAGCTTTCCTGGCATTTTAAGAAATTGAACAGGTTAATAAACTAGTGTTCTCTGCTTGAATCTTGCTTAACCCCTTTCTGCCATGAGAAGTACTATCCCGTCCATGTGCCCTGGGACTTAATTCCCAGGGACGGGATAGTACGTGTTAGCGATCAGCGGCGCTCACATGGTGAGCGCCGCTGATCGCGCCCGGGTGTCAGCTGATTATCACAGCTGACACCCGGCACAATGTGTCAGGGGCGGTCACGGACCGCCCCCGACACGTTAACCCCTTGTATACCGCGATCAAACACGATCGTGGTGTACCGGGGGTTAAAGGGAAGCATCGGCAGGGAGGGGGCTCCCTCTGTGCTTCCCTGAGCCCCCCACGGCAGCGCAATGTGCAGCGCTGCTGCGGGGGGCTCTTTCCCTACAGGCCCCCGGATCCAAGATGGCAACGGGAACCTTCGGGGGCCTGTAGGGAGCTGACTTCCTCACTGCCTGCAAAGCGCAGGCATGAGGAAGTCTGCAGCAGTGCCTGTGACAGATCGCTGATCTGTCAAAGTGATCTGTGATGTGACAGATCAGCGATCTGTCACAGGACAGTGATGTCCCACCTGGGACAATGTAATAAAGTGTAAAAAAAAAATTAATTTAAAAAAAAAATCGCTAAATAAATTAGTAAAGAAAAAAAAAATATTCCCCAATAAATTCATTTTTTGAAAAAAACGAAAAAAAACCCAAAAGTACACATAATTGGTATCGCCGCGTCCGTAACGACCCGCCCTATAAAACTGTCCCATTAGTTAACCCCTTTGGCGAACCCCTTAAAAAATAAAAATAAAAAACGAAGCAAAAAGTAATGATTTATTATCATACCACCGAACAAAAAGTGCAATAATGCGCAATCAAAAAGACGCATATAAATATCCATGGTACCGCTGAAAATGTCAGCTTGTCCTGCAAAAAACGAGCCGCCATACAGCGTCATCCGCAAAAAAATAAAAAAGTTATAGCTCGCAGAAAAAAGCAATGCAAAAATAATTATTTTTTATATAAAATAGTTTTCATTGCATAAAACCGCCAAAACATAAAAAAAGACCTAAATGAGGTATCGCTGTAACCGTACTGACGCGAAGAATAAAACCGCTTTATCAATTTTACCGCACACGGAATGGTGTAAACGCACCCCCCCAAAAGAAATTCATGAAACGCTGGTTTTTGTTCATTCTGCGTCCCAAAAATCGGAATAAAAAGCGATCAAAAAATGTCACGTGCCCGAAAATGGTACCAATAAAAACGTCAATTCGTCCCGCAAAGAATAAGACCTCACATGACTCGGTGGGTCAAAATACGGAAAAATTATAGCTCTCAATATGTGGTGATGCAAAAACTATTTTTACAATAAAAAGCATCTTTTAGCGTGTGACAGCTGCCAAATATAAAAACCGCCATGAATAGTAAATCAAACCCCCCTTAGTTAGGGAAGAATAATAAAATTAAAAAAATGTATTTATTTCCATTTTCCCTCTAGGGTTAGGGCTAGGGTTAGGGCTGAGATTAGGGTTAGGGGTGTGTTGGGGTTAGGGTTGGAGTTATAATTGGGGGGTTTCCACTGTTTGGGCACATCAGGGGCTCTCCAAATGCAACATGGCGTCTGATCTCAATTCCAGCCAATTCTGCGTTGAAAAAGTCAAATGGTGCTCCTTCCCTTCCAAGCTCTGCCATGCGCCCAAACAGTGTTTTACCCCCACATATAGGGTATCAGCATACTCAGGAGAAATTGCAAAACAACTTTTGGCGTCCAATTTCTCCTGTTACCCTTAGGAAAATAAAAAATTGGGGGCAAAAATATCATTTTCGTTGAAAAAAATGATTTTTTTATTTTCACGCCCAGGCGTTTTAAACTTCTGTGAAGCACTTGGGGTTTCAAAGTGCTCACCACACATCTAGATAAGTTCCGTGGGGGGGTCTAGTTTCCAAAATGGGGTCACTTGTGGGGAGTTTCAATAGTTTAGGTACATCAGGGGCTTTCCAAACGCACATGACACCCGCAGACCAATCCATCAAAGTCTGCATTCCAAAATGTCACTACTTCCCTTCCGAGCCCCGACGTGTCCCCATACAGTAGTTTTCTCCCACATATGAGTTATCAGGGTACTGAGGACAAATTGGACAACAACGTTTGGGGTCCAATTTCTCCTGTTTCCCTTGGGAAAATAAAAAAAAAATGGGGACTAAAAGATGATGTTTGTTGAAAAAAAACGATATTTTTTATTTTCACGCCCGGTTGTTAAAAACTTCTGTGAAGCACTGGGGGGTTCAAAGTGCTCACCACACATCTAGATAAGTTCCTTGGGGGGTCTAGTTTCCAAAATGGTGTCATTTGTGGGGGGTTTCCACTGTTTTGGTACATCAGGGGTTTTCCAATCGCGACATGGTGTCCGATCTCCATTCCAGCCAAAAACGTCAAATGGCGCTGCTTCCCTTCTAAGCTCTGCCATGCGCCCAAATAGTCATTTACACCCACATAAGGGGTATTAGCGTACTCAGTACAAATTGCACAATAACTTTTAGGGTCCTGTTACCCTTGGAAAAATAAAATTTGGGGGTGAAAAGATAATTTTTGTGTAAAAAAAAAAAAAATATGATTTTTTTAATTGTACCGCTGTATGTTATAAACTTCTGTGAAGCCCTTGTGGGTTCAAAGTTCTCACCACATATCTAGATAAGTTCCTTGGGGGGTCTAGTTTCCAAAATGGGGTCACTTGTGGGGGGTTTCCACTGATTAGGTACATCAGGGGCTCTCCAAACGCGACATGGTGTCCGATCTGAATTCCAGCCAATTTTGCATTGAAAAAGTCAAACGGCGCTCCTTCCCTTCTGAGCTCTGCCATGCGCCGAAACAGTGGTTCCCCCCCACATATCAGGTATCAGCGTACTCAGGACAAATTGCACAATAACTTTTGCCGTCCAATTTCTCCTGTTACCTTTGGTAAAATAAAAAAATTGAACCTGAAGTATTTTTTTTTCTGAAAAAAAGTTAAATGTTCATTTTTTTTTTTAAATATTCAAAAAATTCCTGTGACGCACCTAAAGGGTTAATAAACTTCTTGAATGTGGTTTTGAGCACCTTAAGGGGTGCAGTTTTTAGAATGGTGTCACTTTGGGGTATTTTCTATCATATAGACCCCTCAAAGTGGCTTCAAATGTGATGTGGTCCGTAAAAATGGTGTTGCAAAAATGAGAAATCACTGGTCAATTTTTAACCCTTACAACTTCCTAATAAAAAAAAATTTTGGTTCCAAAATTGTGCTGATGTAAAGTAAACATGTGGGAAATGTTATTTATTAAGTTTTTTGTGTGCCGTATATCTGTGATTTAAGGGCATAAAAATTTTGAAAATTGCGAAATTTTCAAAATTTTCGCCAAATTTCCACTTTTTTTCACAAAAAAACGCAAGTTATATGAATGAATTTTTACCACTAACATGAAGTACAATATGTCACGAGAAAACAATGTCAGAATCACCGGGATCCATGGAAGCATTTCAGAGTTTTAACCTCATAAAGGGACAGTGGTCAGAATTGTAAAAATTGGCCCGGTCATGAACGTGCAAACCACCCTTGGGGCTTAAGGGGTTAAGAAGCCATGACTAAAAAAATTTTTTTTCTTTTTTTTAACCTCAAATACATTTTTATTAAGAAGAACATCACAGTATTCATACAACAGTGGTACAAGCATTTTTGATTTTCCCATAAACCACCCTCCCCTCAACAATGCAAACTCACCCCACCCCAAGCCCTTCCCCCTTTAGACAGCTCGTATTATCCCTTTAACACCACCTGTACACATATATAGAATTGCATTATCATCTGTTATAGCAGTGTAGACAAACAACCCACATATACATACCCCCGAGACCGTTCATTCGCCTATCCGCTCATCCCAATTCCATCGAAGGCGTCCACAGTTTGTCATACATCGCCAATTTTCCCCTTTTCTTGTAGACCCCCCTTCTCCAGCTTAATGACATGCTTCACACAGGCAAGGTATTCTCCCCTTGAAGGTGGATCCTTCTTTATCCAATTCCTCGCTATTACCTTTCGAGCCATATATAGTAATCTAGCAACTGCCACCTTCAGATTGTTATCCACTTTTATCTCCTCCACATACCCCAGCAAACAAACCACTGGCTCTCTTGGGACCATTGGAACCACACACCTATAAGCCACTTCCACTCTACTCAGGACCACTAAAAAAAAGCAGTCAGTCTTGGACACGTCCACAACATATGAAATAATCCAGCATTTTCGTTCTTACACTGAGGACACTCAGACCGTAATCCAGCCCTATACATAACTTCCGGAGACCTATATACTCTATGTAAAATATAAAGCTAAGAGAGCCTATACGGCTCACTCAGTGACAGTTTTGGTATCCACTCCAGAATCGACTCCCACGTTTCATCATCCAAGTGACCCAGCTCTCTTTCCCACTTAGCCCTCGCTTTGATTGGATATCCAAGTAAGTGAGTATGTATTAGGTCTCTCATTGACCCCCCCCTCATTGTCCCCCCCCCACACACACACTCTCCAGCACTAGGTCGCCCTGAATTTTAAGGCAATCTATGTTTTGAGCTCTGTGCGCATGCCTCATCTGAGCATATTGATATTCCCCGGAGGCCTTAAGACCATATTCCGACTGCAGCCTGGAAAAAGATTTCAACTCCCGCTGCTCTAATATCTGAAAGACATACCGTATCCCCCTGGCCAGCCATTCCGACAAACATCCCAACGTCATAAACTCCGGAAGGTTGTTGTTATGCCATAATGGAGAAAATCTAGTTAGACAGGTGACCCCCCCCCCCGCCACCCACATTTTTTTGATCCTCCCCGATATTTTATGTATCAAATAGTGTTGGGTAGCTTTTCCCAAATGCCCCCAGGGACCCATCCTCCAAGCACTATACCGCCGCTCTTCTCTTCGTCAGCCCCTCTATCAAATGCTGTACCACTCTGGAGGTCTCCTCATCCGCCCAACCCCTGAGATGCTGACACTGGGCCGCAATAAAAAATATTTCAGAGTTAGGCAAAGCCAATCCCCCCTCTTCCTAAGGCCGCTGAAGCGTCTCCAACCTAATACGGGGATGCTGCTTCCCCCTTCCAAACTCCTAAATAAAGAGTTGATCTGTTAAAATTTCCCACAGGGTATCCAAATAGGTGCATTGTGAAGTACATATAGTATCTTAGGCATCAAGATCATTTTGATGAGACTGACCCGGCCAACCACCGACAAATGCAGTTTAGTCCAGGCCCCCACCTTCGCCTTAAGAACCCCCAGTACAGGAGTCAGATTTTTATGCAGATAGTCTGTAACCGGCATAGAGACCCATATCCCTAAGTATTTAAATTGATCTGCCACTTTAAGTCTGCCCCTGCCTATGTTGTCCCCCACCTCAGCCATTACATCATTGACCTTAAACAGAATTGATTTATTCCAGTTTAGCACCAGCCCCGACAAGGATCCCCATTCCTCAATAAGCCGCATGGCATTTCCCAGAGAGGTGTGTGGATAACCCAAGAACAATAGTATATCGTGCACATAGAGCGCTATCTTTTCCTCTATTGACCCATACCTGAACCCAGACACGTCGGTAGACTGTCGAATCTTTGCGGCCAGCGGTTTCACCGCCAAAGCAAACAAAGGAGGGGAGAGTGGACACCCCTGTCTCGTCCCTCTGTGCAACTTTCTAGTTTGGTATAGCTCCCCATTCACCCTGATTTTTGCTAACTGTTGTGCATACAGCAGTTGAACCCATGACAGAAATTGCGGACAAAAGCCCAAACAGCGCAGAACCTGCCACAAATATCCCCACTCCACGCTATCAAAAGCCTTGTGAGCATCTAAGAATGCAATAACTCTTTGACCGCAGTTTTCGGCCCGCAGCGGCACATTCATAAAATGCCGCCTTAGGTTAACAGCCATAGGTCTGTCGGGCATAAAGCCGGACTGATCCGGATGTATCAACTTCGGGACAACAACCCTTCAGCCGGTCCGCTAATATAGGGTTCCCCAATTCCAGTCCTCAAGGCCCACCAACAGATCATGTTTTCAGGATTTCCTTAGTATTGCTCAGGTGATAATTGCTTCTCCCCTTCCTGGTAATAAGCCAGTTGCTGAAACTTTTTTTTCCTCTCCACCCTTTCCAAAAGAGTTTTATCCATATCATTCTGAGCTTCCTTTAACCGTTTCCCGGCCTCTGGGGTACCAAGTAAAGCCATCTCATCTTCCGCTGCTCTTAGACTTTCCACCATACTTTCTCTGCCTGTTTTGCCCGACTCTTACACCTACTGATATCACTAAACAGCAGACCTCAAATACACTTTCATAGCCTCCCATATAGTGGATATATCTGCACTCCCATCGTTAAATTAAAAAAACTCCTCTACCTCGTGCTGTATGCGCTCTAAATCTACACTATGCAACCAATTAGGGTGTATTTTCCACTCTCCCCTGCACATGGCTTGTGTCCCTGCCGGCCGCATCTCCACCTCTATCAGACTGTGATCCGAAACAGCCCGTGGCAGGTACCTCACATCCCCCACCATCGTGTCCATCATTCTGTTGCCGAGCTCCATATCTAGTCAAGATAGGGTATCATGGGCAGGTGAATAACAAGAATACCCCCTCTCTCCAACGTGTCGCACTCTCCATAAATCAATCATGCCAATTTCCCGAGCATATGTACCAAATGCTGTAGCGTGACCTTCGGTCCTTTTCTGAGTGTTTTTGTTCTTGTCCCAGAAATCATCACAAATATTAAGGTCCCCAATAATTAAAAGTGGCATCCACCCCCCACGTCCGACCAACTCTACACTTCCCTAATTTTCCTGCTGGAATAGGGAGGCGGGAATGTACATGGCTGCCACACACATCAACACACAAAACACTTTACATTTCACCACAACATATTGTCCATCCACATCCAGTGCACCTCCACTTCTGTGCCCCCCGCAGATACCAGTACTGACACTCCCCTCGAATATGTAGAAAAGGTAGAATGATACGCTTTTTGTATCCAGTTCCTACGTAAAAAGTCAACCTTCTCAACGCACCAAGTGTCTCAAGCAGGCATATCATTGAGGCCCTCTGATCTCGAGCATACTGTAAAACCGCCGCTCGTCTGGTCCTATCCAATAGGCCTCTTACATTCCAACTCAATATTTTAATACGGTCCCCCATCACACTGCTCACCTTCTTTAGAATATCTTCTCCCCTTGATACTAGCTGTCTAATCCCCCTCCCCACACCCTTTTAGATCCCCACTCTCTCCCCTGTCCCCCCATATCTAAAGCTTCTTCCTCTCATTGAGAGTGGGGCTCCTCTGCCCATTGTAAACACTCTCCCGTAGTTAATCATCCCCTCCCACCTCCCGAAACCATTATATGAAACATTCCAATACCAACAACAAAGTAAAAAGATTACAAAACACATTCACATTGCACCATTTTAAATCCTCCTCCTACCTCCATATTATCTATTACTGCACCCTCTGGCCAAGCAAACAACATGGACATTCACAGCGCTTCCAAAATCAAGAGCCGTGCAAATAAAGAACAGGTATAAAGATATACTCAATTCTCCTATTCCAGATATATAAAAAAGATTTTCCCACGCATCCAGGTCACCGCGGAATCTCAGTTCCCTTTGGCTTGTATTTTCTTAGCATTAATGTCAATCCACTGGGTAGCGTCCTCTCGTGTCAGGAGAATCATAGAATCATAGAAACGTAGAGTTGGAAGGGACCTCCTGGGCCATCTGGTCCAACCCCCTGCTCAAAGCAGGATTCGCTAAATCATCCCAGTCAGATGTCTGTCCAGCCTCTGTTTGAAGACTTCCATTGAAGGAGAACTCACCACTTCTCGTGGCAGCTTGTTCCACTCATTGATCACTCTAACTGTCAAAAAGTTTTTTCTAATATCTAATCTGTGTCTCCTCCCATTCAGTTTCATCCCATTGCTTCTAGTCTTTCCTTGTGCAAATGAGAATAAAGTTGATCCTTCTACAATGTGACAGCCCTTTAGATATTTGTAGACAGCTATTAAGTCTCCTCTCAGTCTTCTCTTTTGCAAACTAAACATTCCCAAATCCTGCAACCTTTCCTCATAAGACAGGGTTTGCAGACCGGTCACCATTCTGGTCGCTCTTTTCTGAACTTGCTCCAGTTTGTTGATGTCTTTTTTAAAATGTGGTGCCCAAAACTGGACACAATATTCCAGATGAGGTCTGACCAAAGAGGAGTAGAGGGAAATAATGACTTCACGTGATCTAGACTGTATGCTTCTGTTAATACATCCTAGAATTGCATTTGCCTTTTTTGCTGCTGCATCACACTGTTGACTCATATTCAGTCTGTGATCTATTAGTATACCCAAGTCTTTTTCACATGTGCTGTCACTTAGCCCTATTCCTCCCATTCTATATATTCTTTTTTCATTTTTATTGCCCAGATGTAGTACTTTGCATTTCTCCCTGTTAAAAACCATTCTGTTAGTTGCTGCCCACTTCTCCAGTTTATTTAAATCTTTTTGAATCCTCTCTCTCTCTCTTCTCTAGTATTAGCTATCCCTCCTAGCTTTGTGTCATCAGCAAAGTTAATCAGTTTACCCTCAATTCCTTCATCTAAATCGTTGATAAAGATGTTGAACAATACAGGGCCCAGGACAGAGCCCTGTGGTACCCCACTTGAGACATTCTTCCAACTGGATGTGCAGCCATTTACGACCACTCTTTGGGTCCGATCACTAAGCCAGTTATGAATCCACCTAACAGTTGCCTTGTCCATTCCATACTTAGTCATTTTTTCAATAAGGATTGTATGAGAGACTTTGTCAAATGCTTTGCTGAAGTCAAGATATACTATATCTACAGCATTTCTTTGATCCACCCAATCAGTGATACCGTCATAGAAGGAAATTAAGTTTGTCTGACATGACTTATTAGTTACAAACCCATGCTTACTCTGTTTAATCACTTCATTCTTATCCAGGTATTGACATACATGTTGTTTAATAATTTGTTCAAAGATCTTTCCTGGTATAGAAGTCAGACTCACCGGCCTATAGTTGCCTGGGTCCACCTTCTTCCCCTTTTTGAAGATAGGAACAACATTTGCTCTTCTCCAGTCTTCTGGCACTTCTCCTGTTCTCCAAGAATTTTCAAAGATTATGGAGAGGGGTTCAAAAATTTCTTCTGCTATCTCCTTCAGTACTCTGGGGTGTAATTCATCTGGACCTGGAGACTTGAATTCATTTAGGTTAGCTAAGTGTTTCCTCACTATCTTTCTGTTTATAGATATCCTGGATTCTTCTATTCCCTTAATAGGACAGTGAATAACAGTTGATGTTACATTTCCTTTCTGAGGGAAAACAGATGCAAAATAGGAATTTAAAAGTTCAGCCTTCTCAACATCCTGTCTTACCATTTCATCATTTTCATCCTGTAAAAATCCTATAGCATCTTTGACTTTTCTTTTACTTTTGACATATCCCCAAAATCCTTTATTATTGCTTTTGACATCTCTTGCAAGCCTCAATTCATTTTCAGCTTTAGCTAATCTGATTTGTGCCCTGCAGGTTCTGCAGACAGCAGAAAATGGACTCTGTCCAAAGCTACCACCCGTAGCCTCGCAGGGAACAGCATAGAATATTGCACCCCCAAGTCCCTCAATCATCTCTTGACACCAGTAAATTTCATCCTCTGTGTCTGAACCGCAGCAGAATAATTCAGATAAATGGCAACTGTGAGAGCCTCCATTTCTCTGGCCCTCCTGAGAATGTGCTGGTCCCTATAGTTCAGTATTTTGGCAAGCATACAGGGATTAGCTCCTGGAGCAGGGGGCTGTGGTGGGACCCTGTGAGCTCACTCAACAGCAAAAACTTTTGTCAGCGTCTCGACCCCATTTATCTCCCTCAGCCAGCTTTCAATAAACTCAGTAGGATTTCTCCCCTCCGTTTTTTCAGGCAGACCAACTATACAGAGATTATTTCTTCTGGATCTGTTCTCTAGATCCATCCTCATTTTTTGCAGCCAGTTGTGACATTACTTGAGCAAGCTTTTTCTCCGCTTTTTGCAGCTTTACTACATGATCCTCTGCTGTGCTCACCCTCTCCTCCACTGCACCCATACGTTTATCCACCTTCTGTAGGGCCGCATTTATATGTGCCATTTCCCCTTTAACATCTTGCACCTGTAGGGTTAAGGCATTTAGGGATTGCTTACATGAAGAGACTAGTATAAAAACGTCTCTCAGGGTCGGCTCTCCTTCCAGCACCACTTCTTCCTGGGCCCCTGTTACCACAGCCATGCTGCTCCCTCCTGCCCCCCTCTGTACCTCATTCTCCCCTTCAGGGATCGTTTTCTCCTCGTCAGATCTATCTCCAGCGTGTGTCTCTGCCTCCTCCACTCCTTCCACCCGGGTAAACTGTTTTAGCTTTGCAGCCACTTCCATGCGCCGCTGATATGCGGCGTTAGCTTTCTCAGCGTCTTTTCTGGCCACGGCGCCATCTTGGATAGCACCAGCGTCTCATGCCCCCGCGTCCTTCCGCCTCCTCCGAGTCATCTCTCCCTCCGCCGTTCTCCCCATCAACACCCATCGGCTCCCGGGACCTTCAGCCAGCAGGTATGGCACAATTTAAAGCAAACAGCGGTGCCTGCTCAGGATTATTGTAGTAATAGCGGCGGGAGCTCTCTCCTATGCGACCGCTCACATGGCCAGCTAGGACACACACCCCGACTAAAAAAAATTTATAAAATGCTCGATATGCTTTGCCGGATCGGGGTGTATAAAGAGATTGTCCTTTTATACATATCTGTCTTTAAGTCCTAACCCCTTTTGCTATTTCCTTTATTGTAAAATTGTACCCTTCTCTCTATCCTGCTAATCCCTCCCATGTGTTTTTTTTTTTCATTATTCCTGTGACTTTTTGTTCGAGGTGCGTCTCAAACATGACATCTCGAGAATGACCTCCAGTCACTGTTTCAAAGCTTTTCTCTCTCCACCCACCCCAACACATGATATCATCGCAGGCTGTGCTGCAGTCACGTACCACACCTCCTGTCACCACCATCACGTGATGACGTCCTGTTTCATGCTGGAGAAGTGTCTGCAGCTTCTGTCTCTGCCACCCACGCCTTCAGTGGCTGCCATCAGAATCCCAGATTCTGACACCGCCACCTCTTTCCCTGAAAAAACTAGTCATTAGGGGCAGTGTCACCAGCACCACCTTCTTGTTTCAGGGGAAATGATGCTGAGGTGGTGCGGCACTACTGTCACTCACCCTGTTTCTATCACTGCTCCCTGTTGACAGTTTGATTTAGGGGAAAGACGGCGTTGTCAGAAGCAGGTACTCTGACAGCAGCCATTGAAGATGCAGGGACAGAAGCTGCAGTCTCATCTCTAGCACCCCCTGTGAAACAGGACGTCATCAGGGGATGATACTGACAGTATCTGTGTTAATTCACCGCAGCACCTCCTTCTGATCATTATCCTTTTCAGGTTTAGTAATGGCTACCTACGTGAAAGTGAATGCAAGTCCATCCTCCTGTGACGTGCTGTTTGAGACTCCCCTCAAATGAAACATCACAGGAAGTAAAGAGGGGGGCAAAAACCACATATAAGGAGAATAGTAATGAATTTTATCGTAAAGCTAATTAAAAAAAAGTAGTTGGGGAGTGAACCTATGCATTTATAAAAAGTGTTATAGGTAGTGGACAACCCATTTAATGGACAGCTGCAGCAGAGCTAAGTTTGTCACTTGGAGCAAATTTTGTAAACTTGGATTAAATTCTGTCCTTGCTGACATTCCATGATATAAAACGTACTAAATACATCTTGGCAAGTAGGGAAAGAGTTGGTTATCTGAAATTTTAATTAGGATTGAGGCATATAAAAAAATTTTACTTACTAAGTTTAACAATTTTAAACTTTTGCTGTATTTATGTGCTGTCATGATGGCTGTATACTTCCTGAGGGAGCAATCTACCACTGTCCATAAAATCCCATCCATGTCAGCGCATGACTGCTTTGTTTTTAAGGATTTGTTCTGACCTGCTAACCAGTGTCCTGTACAACCGGCTGACATCATAGCTAACCATCCAGCAACCGCAACTTGCGGTTTGGAACTTCAAACCAATTTACTGGCATCATTGGAGGAATCACCCAGCATCTATAAATGCTGTCTGGGTATTGCAACTTTGGGGGGCAGTTATTATTTAGGCTGCACCATCAGCAAACTGTGTGCAGTAAAACTGATTTGTGGATCTCATGGTGTTTTCTCATGACATATTGTACTTCATGAGAAAGTACAATAGATAATGGTAAAATTTCATTGATATAACTTGCGTTTATTTGTGAAAAAAAACGAAATTTAGAGAAAATTTTGCAACTTTCGCAATTTTCCAACTTTGAATTGTTATGCTCTTAAATCACAGATGTCACACAAAATACTTAAGTAACATTTCGCACATGTTTACTTTACATCAGCACAATATTGGAGCCAAAATTTTTTGCTGATAGGAAGTTATAAGGGTTAAAATTTTAAACAGCAATTTCTCATTTTTACAACATGATTTTTTTGGGTGGACCACATAACATTTGAAGTTACTTTGAGGAATCTGTATGATAGAAAATACCCAAAAGTGACACCGTTCTAAAAACGGCACCCCTCAAGGTGCTCAAAACCACATTTCAAGAAGTTTATTAACCCTTCAAATGCTTCACAGGAATTTTTGGAATGTTTAAAAAAAAAAAAAATGAACATTTAACTTTTTTCACATAAAGTTAATTCATTTCCAATTTTTTTTATTTTCCAAAGGGTAACAGGAGACATTACACCCTAAAAGTTGTGCAATTTGTCCTGAGTACGCGGATACTCCATATTTGAGGGTAAACCACTTTTTGGGCACATGGCAGAGCTCAGAAGGGAAGGAGCGCCAGATTTTACTGTTATGGTTTGCAGGTGCCATGACCCACTGGGAGAGCCCATGTAGTGCCAAAACAGCAGAACCCCCCCCCATAAGTGACCCCATTTTGCAAACTACTCCTCTCATCGAATTCATCTGGGCGTGCAGTGATCTTATTGACACCATGGGTGTGTCACAGAATTTTATACCATTGGGCAGTGAGGACAAAATAACTACATTTTTAACAAAAAAATTTTGTTTTAGCCAAAGACAAGTGGGTAAAAATCGCAACAAAATTTGTCCCACAATTTCTACTGAACGCAGCAATACCCCATTTGTGGCTGTACAGTGCTACTTAGCCATGCGGAGAGACTTGGGAGCAACGGAGCGCTATTTGCCTATTCAAGTGAATGGGTCTGTGCACATGTCAGTGTGTTTCCACAGACCGTGTGTCCGTGTGCAAAACACGCTGACGTCCGTTTTTTGTCAGCACAGGCCATAAAACAATCCCACACACGTGCATACACATAACACACGTGACAGGCATCAGCGCCGGGGAAGTAATCTTACAGTAAGCGCTGTTCCCCGGCGCTGGGTGCTGAACATGGATCTCATCATTCTCCCCTGCTCTGCCCGAGATCGGCGCGAGCAGGGAAGAATGATGAGTTACATTTAAGTAATAAGAGACAGGTGGCGGCTGATGAGACTATAACTCCCATCAGCCTACCCCTGCTGCTGCTAATAATAGTGACTGTAGGAGCGGCGGATGTGATTATTCATCTGCCGCTCCTGCGCTGTAAATAAATACGGTAATTAAAGAAAGAAAAAACGGCGTTGGTTCCCCCCCCCCTTATTTTTGATAACCAGACAGAAAAAACTCACAGCTGGGGCTGCAACTCCCAGCTGTAAGCTTCAGCAAGGCTGGTTATCAAGAATAGAGGGGTCCCCACTTTTTTTTAAATTATTAAAAATAAAAAATTTTTAAAAAGTCATAGGGTCCCCCCCATTTTTGACAACCGGCCTTGCTAAAGCTCACAGCTGGGGTCTGGTATTCTCAGGCTGGTAAGAGGCCATGGATATTGACCTCCCCCAGCCTTAAAAAAGCAACCCACAACTTCCCAGAATATGCACATCTATTAGATGCGCCAATTCTGGCGCTTTACCCGGCTCTTCCCACTTGCCCTATAGCGGTGGCAAGTCGGGTAATGTCAAGCCCATGATTTAGTAATGGAGTGATGTCTATAAGACACCCATCCATTACTAATCCTATAGCTATATTGTAAATAAAGACACAACCAGAATAAAGTCACGGTGCTAGCGGGGATCTCACCGGAGTCTCCGCAGCTCAGCCCGGCTGGGAATGGAGCTCAGTGACCGAAGGTAACCTTTATGACGTCACCCCCAGTCACTGATGCTACATTCCCAGTCCAGGTTTAAAACTGTATATCCCCAGACATGGATATGGCCTGGGATACGACGACGGACAGGTATGCTATATTGTTGCTTTTTTATTTTAATTAGAGGAGATCGAGGGCTTCGCTTGGATTAGGCGTGGTTGTAAGTATGGTTTAATTGAGATTAATCCCTTCACCCCCAAGGATCTGGTTTGATCGCAGTATTTCGAGGGTTAAAGTGCCGGGAGCGGTCTGTGACCACTTCTACCACCTAGTGCCGGGTGTCAGCTGTGAGAATCAGCTGACACCCGACCGTGCACCCCCTGTGAGCGCCGCTGATCGCGATGACGTTATGATCCGCCATGGTCAAATTAGCCCAGGTCACGTGGATAGATCATTACGTTCGATGTCAGAAAGGGGTTAAAAGTAAAGACATTGATGTAAAACCAGAGTAAATTTGGTTTGGGCTCATTTGTAAGTGTGATCTATCAAATTACAAAATTAACCCATACAGGAAATGCTGTTTTAACCCCTTTACCCCCAAGGGTGGTTTGCATGTTCATGACCGGGCCAATTTTTACAATTCTGACCACTGTCCCTTTATGAGGTAATAACTCTGAAACGCTTCCATGGATCCCAGTGATTCTGACATTGTTTTCTCGTGACATATTGTACTTAATGTTAGTGGTAAAATTTCATTCATATAACTTACGTTTATTTGTGAAAAAAACGGAAATTTGATGAAAATGTTGAAAATTTCGCAATTTTCCAACTTTGAATTTTTATGCCCTTAAATCACAGAGATACGGCACACAAAAAACTTACGTAACATTTGCCACATGTTTACTTTACATCAGCACAATTTTGGAACCAAAATTTTTTTTTTGTTAGGAAGTTATAAGGGTTAAAAGTTGACCAGCGATTTCTCATTTTTACAACACCATTTTATTTTTACGGACCACATCACATTTGAAGCCACTTTGAGGGGTCTATATGATAGAAAATACCCAAAAGTGACACCATTCTAAAAACTGCACCCCTCAAGGTGCTCAAAACCATATTCAAGAAGTTTATTAACCCTTCACGTGCTTCACAGGAATTTTTTGAATATTTAAAAAAATGAACATTTTAACTTTTTTTCACAAAAAAATAATTCAGGTTCAATTTTTTTTATTTTACCAAGGGTAAAAGGAGAAATTGGACTGCAAAAGTTATTGTGCAATTTGTCCTGAGTACGCTGATACCTGATATGTGGGGGGGAACCACTGTTTCGGCGCATGGCAGAGCTCAGAAGGGAAGGAGCGCGTTTGACTTTTTCAATGCAAAATTGGCTGGAATTCAGATCGGACGCCATGTCACGTTTGGAGAGCCCCTGATGTACCTAAACAGTGGAAACCCCCCACAAGTGACCCCATTTTGGAAATTAGACCCCCCAAGGAACTTATCTAGATATGTGGTGAGAACTTTGAACCCACAAGGGCTTCACAGAAGTTTATAACGTACAGCGGTACAATGAAAAAATCATATTTTTTCCACAAAAATGATATTTTCACCCCCAATTTTTATTTTCCCAAGGGTAACAGGACCCAAAAAGTTATTGTGCAATTTGTCCTGAGTACGCTGATACCCCATATGTGGGTGTAAACGACTATTTGGGCGCATGGCAGAGCACGGAAGGGAAGCAGCGCCGTTTGACTTTTTTGGCTGGAATTGAGATTGGACACCATGTCGCGTTTGGAAAGCCCCTGATGTACCAAAACAGTGGAAACCCCCACAAATGACACCATTTTGGAAACTAGACCCCCCAAGGAACTTATCTAGATGTTTGGTGAGAACTTTGAACCCCCAAGGGCTTCACAGAAGTTTATAACGTACAGCCGTACAATTATAAAATCATATTTTTTCCACAAAAATTATCTTTACACCTTCAATTCTTACTTTCACAGGGTAACAGGACCCTAAAAGTTATTGTGCAATTTGTCCTGAGTACGCTGATACCCCACATATGGGGGTAAACCACAATTTGGGCGCATGGCAGAGCTCGGAAGGCAAACAGCGCCATTTGACTTTTCTCTCTCACTCATGACAGCACCACGGAGAGGGGATCCGCCCTCCAGGGACAAGAACCTACAGATAAAAAGGGCGGTACCTCTCCTCCACCTCCAGTTGGGTTCCTGTCCCTGACGGGGGACCCAAAGGACGGTACCTTTCGTGTGTCCAGGTTCCGGGGCCGGCCTGACCGGTGATGGCAGCGGGGAGGCCCCTGCCTCGGGAGGGTGCGGTGCCCGAAGCCGCCACTGCTGGGGCCGATGCGGGCTGCCGGGTGAGCCGGCGGGAGAGACGCCGGAGCCGCCACTCCGGAGAGGAAGTCGGGGCTTGCGGGGACCCGGCAAACATGCGGGCGGCGCCGGGGTACAGAGGTGTACCAAGATGGCGGCCGCCCCGGAAGTAGAAGCCGGCTTCCGGGTCACGAGAACCGGCGCATGCTCAGGAGCGCTCTCCCGGGGACCGCGGTGCAGGATGGGAGCGGTGAGGTCTCAGCCGGGAAATTTAAAATGGAGGCTGTACAAGCGCTCCTGGCTGGAAGCGATCCTGAAGGGGATAGTGACCAGCAACAGGAGCAGCAAGCCAGGCAGCAGCTTTAGCAGCAGCAGCACCACCATCATCGTCAAAAGGAACATAGTACGGATGGTCGTTCCAGTAGTCACTCCATGCTGAGTAGCACGTCAGCTGCAAGGAGCAAATCGCCAGCAGGAGAGCAGCCTATTCAGGACCTGATTCCATCTCCAGAATCGGTACTTGCAGCCGCATACTTTTGGGTGAGTGATCTTCGTGAATGTTCACCATTGTATTAAAAATCCATTTCCCTTACTAGAGGAAAAAGAACAGGGAGTGCCCCACTTGTGCTAGTCCCCTACCTATTTCTTGGGAGAAAAAAACGGAGTCATGTACAAAAGAAATCCTCTGTTAGGAAACTCAGGATTTGGCCTCTGACCTAAGAGCCGCAATAAAATTGGAGGTTCAGAGTGCCCTTCCATCCCTTAAGCAGAGGGACAAATCAAAAAAGAAAGACACAATAGTGACTTCACAGTCGGATCCTCGACTTCGGGAGAAACTATATCAACAACCTCAGATTCCAGTTCCTCATCCTCAGGCGAGGAAACAGAGGGGCGTCACTGCTTCCCCCTAGACGAGGTAGACAAACTAGTGAAAGCGGTAAGGTCTTCCATGGGGGTGCTGGACCCTAGGCCCGATAAAACAGTCCAGGACATAATGTTCGGGGGACTGGGCCAGAAAAAGCAGAGAGTGTTCCCGCTAAATGAAAATGTGCGGGGTCTAATCAAAAAAGAATGGGATAAACCGGACAGGAAAAACACCACGGTCCCTACCCTTAAAAGGAAATATCCCTTTGAGGAAGAGGCATCTACACCTTGGGATAAAGCCCCGAAGCTCGATGTAGCTGTCGCAAAGGCCTCAAAAAAAAAAAAATTCTCCCTCCCCTTTGAGGACATGGGCACCCTCAGGGATCCCCTAGATAAAAAGGCAGATACCTTTCTTAAAGGTGCATGGGAGTCAGCTGGAGGTAACCTCAGGCCAGCCTTAGCGGCAACATGTACTTCGAGAGCCCTAATGATTTGGGTGGACCAACTAGAAAAGCAACTAAGAGAAGGGACGCCAAGGGATAAAATCCTAGACTCTATCCCAGTAATAAGGGGAGCGGCTGCCTTCCTAGCGGACTCATCGGCAGACTCAGTCCGGTTATCGTCCAAAGCACTCTCAAATGCAGCACGTAGAACATTATGACTTAAAAGCTGGCTGGGGGACCTACAGACCAAAATTATACTGTGTTCAATCCCCTGTGAAGGAAAATTCCTTTTTGGGGAGAAGTTAGATGACATCCTCCAGAAAGCAAGGCAAGAAGAAAGAGTTCCCAAATTTAGGGCCGGCAGCATTTAAGAGGCCCTTTCGGAATAGAAAGTTTCTTCAGCGGAGACCGCCGAGAGAGCAAAAGTGGGATGACAAGAGAAGAGAGAGAGGGTTCCTCTTCGGCAACTTGTCCTGAGACAAAAAGCCCTCTAGGTGACAGTTTGCTCAGGGTGGGGGGAAGGTTAAACCTTTTTCTCCCAGCCTGGAAAAGAATCTCAAACAACCCATGGATAGTAAACCCCTAATCCAGGAGGGCCTAAGGATAGACTTTCTCTCCCTCCCGCCTCAAAAGTATGTAATGACTCCGCTAAGATCCAGTATGCAAAAGCAGGAAGCCCTAGAAAACTAAGTCCTAAGCCTGGTAGGAAAAGGAGTCCTCCAGGAGGTTCCCCTGCAGGGAAGGGGCAGGGGGTTTTACTCCCCTCTTTTTCCTGGTGACCAAGCCAGATGGCACGTTTCGGACAATTATTTAAAAAAAAAAAATCAAAGCTTCAAAATGGAGTCAATCAGGTCCACCACCAAAATCCTGTACCCGAACTGCTTCATGACGGTGTTAGATCTCAACGACACTTATTATCACGTCCCCATTCACAAAAACTCCAGGAAATATCTCAGGTTAGCCGTCTCGATAAAGGGCGAGATAAGAGAACTCCAGTACAGAGCCTTGCCATTCGGAATATCTCTAGCTCCACGGGTATTTACCAAAATAGTGGCAGAGATGATGGCACATATAAGGGAGCAAGACATAATAATCCCGTATCTGGACTATTTTTTAATAGCAAGCAGCTCGGCTCAAAAACGCTGGGAACAGAGGGACAGGGTGATGGACACTCTGCAGGGCCTGGGCTGGCTCCTAAATCTAAAAAAAATCAAGATTGGAGCCCAGCAGAGTACAGGAATTCTTGGGTCTGACATTGGACTCAAACATTCAAGAGTGCCGCCTCCCAGACCGCAAGAAGGAGAAAATCGCTCAAATTCAAACAAGAGCCATCCAAAATCCCTCCATGACATTAAGAAAAGCGATGTCACGACTAGGTTCTCCCTCCGCCTGCCTGCCAGCAGTCCAATGGGCTCAGTTACACACGAGAGATCTACAGTGGGATGAACTAGCCAACTAGTCTGCAGTAGGGGGACACCTAGAGGGTCGTATTACCCTAAATTAAAAAACTACTCATTCCCTAACCTGGTGGAAAAGCCAAGACAACCTTTCCAAAGGGATCCCCTGGGTAACAAAAATAACACACATAGTTACCACAGACGCCAGTCCCACGGGGTGGGGAGCACACATGAACAACAAAGTGGCCCAGGGTGCGTGGGGAGTTCAAGAATCAGAAGCCTCCTCGAACCTGTAAGAGCTCTTAGCAGTGGGCTACGCATTAACACACTTATTACCCCTGCTCCGAGGTCATTATGTCCACATATTTTCGAACAATCGAGTCACAATAGCATATATAAATCATCAGGGGGGAACCAGGTCCTGAGCCCTAATGGACACATCCTCCAGAGTCCTCAAGTTAGCAGAGGCAAACCTGCTATCTCTGTCAGCACTACACATCCGGGGCACGGAGAATCAAAGGGCAGACTCTCTGAGTCGCACCCAATTACGACAAGGGGAATGGGTCCTAAAGCGGTCCGTTTTTCGGCAGATTGTAAAAATGTGGGGGGCCCCGGACATAGATCTGTTCGCCGACTTCAGAAACAAAAAAGTGGAAACTTTCTGCTCCATAGACCTCAGGGGGAATCCTCTAGCTCTGGACGCCTTCATACTCCCATGGACATAGGGCCTAACATATGCCTTTCCCCCGATCATGCTGATCCCAGCAGTGCTAAGAAAAGTCAGGGAGGATGGGGCAAGAATGATTTTAATAGCCCCCTTCTGGCCCAAAAGAACCTGGTTCTCCTGGAAAAAATATTCTCCGTAACCGACCCATGGATCCTACCGGATCTCCCGGACCTGCTATCGCAGGGCCCAGTGTTAAACCCTCAGGCAGGGAGGCTCCATTTAACAGCATGGAAATTGAGAGGGCACTGATGAGAGACAGTGGGTTTTCAGAGAACCTGATAACCACATTACAAAAAAGTAGGAAGCCGGTTACGATGAGAGCCTACGGGAGAACGTGGAAAAAAAAAATAATTATCCACTTCGGGGGTAAAGGTTCAAGACGGGGTTCACATTGATAAAATCCTAGAATTTCTACAAAAGGGCCTAGAACAGGGTCTAGCGGTCAACACATTAAAGGTACAAGTAGCGGCCTTGGGCACCTTTATAACCATGATGTGGTAGGTAATCCTTAGGTGACAGATTATTAAGGCCGTATCAAGGCCGATAGCTAATCAAAGATTACCATTATAGGACCTAAATCTTGTTCTATCCACACTAACAGGCCCTCCATTCGAACCTATTCACTCAGCATCCCTAAGAATCCTGTCGTTAAAAACAGTGCTTCTTTTGGCGCTAACATCAGCTCGCAGAGTGAGCGATGTGCAAGCTTTATCAGTAGGGCCACCTTTCACAAAGATTCTAGATGATAGGCTGGGTCAGGCTTTAAAATGACCCTATCTACCGAAAGCGTCATCACACTTCCATAGGTCCCAAGAGGTAGTCCTTCCTTCATTCTGCCCAAATCCTAAAAAGAAGGGAGAAGAAAAATTCCACACCTTAGACGTGAAGAGGTGCCTAGTGCAGTATCTAGAGGCCACCAAGAAATATAGGAAGGAAGGCTCTCTCTTTGTGTGTTTTCAGGGACCTCGGAAGGGACTCAAAGCATCTAAGAGTACCCTGGCAAGGTGCATAAGGGATGCGATTGCCCTGGCATATTCATCCAGTGGAAATACCATCCCGGAAGGGTGGAGAGCCCATTCCACAAGAGCAATGACGACCTCATGGGCTGAAAGATCTGAGGTATCAATAGAACAAATCTGTAAGGCGGCCACCTGGTCATCACCTTCGACCTTTTTCAGGCACTATAGATTAGATCTAGCCTCTACGTCTGACCTGACCTTCGGGAGAAGGGTCCTTCAGGCGGTGGTCCCTCCCTAAGCTACCATTCTCTGTAATTCTCTCCGTGGTGCTGTCATGGGTGAGAGAGAATAGCTTAGTTACTCACCGATCACGGTGTTTCTCGGAACCCATGACAGCACCCGCTTATTCCCCTCCCCTCCACGAGTGTGGTGAGCACGTTTTACTGTTAGTAGAGTGTTTCCGTTTAGGCACGGTGCTTCTGATAATATGCAATATTATAATGCTGTGCATATATTTCTGTTGTCTAACTAACCTGGAGATCCTCTGATGCTCTGTAACCAACTGGAGGTGGAGGAGAGGTACCGCCCTTTTTATCTGTAGGTTCCTGTCCCTGAAGGGCGGATCCTCTCTCTCCGTGGTGCTGTCATGGGTTCAGAGAAACACCGTTATCGGTGAGTAACTAAGCTATTTTGGCTGGAATTGAGATCGGACACCATGTCACGTTTGGAGAGCGCCTGATGTACCTAAACAGTGGAAACCCCCCACAAATGACACCATTTTGGAAACTAGACCCCCTAAGGAACTTATCTAGATGTGTGGTGAGCACTTCCCCAAGGGCTTCACAGAAGTTTGTAATGCCCGGGCGTGAAAATAAAAAAATCGTATTTTTTCCACAAACATGATCATTTAGTCCCCAATTTTTTTATTTTCCCAAGGGTACCAGGAGAAAATGGACCCCAAAAGTAGTTGTCCAATTTGTCCCGAGTACCCTGATACCCCATATGTGGGAGAAAACTTCTGTATGGGCCCACGTCGGGGCTCGGAAGGGAAGTAGTGACGTTTTGGAATGCAGACTTTGATGGAATGCTCTGCGGGTGTCATGTTGCCTTTGGAGAGCCCCTGATGTACCTAAACAGTGGAAACCCCCCACAAATGACACCATTTTGAAAACTAGACCCCCTAAGGAACTTATCTAGATGTGGTGTGAGCACTTGGAACCCCCAAGGGCTTCACAGAAGTTTATAACACCCGGGCGTGAAAATAAAAAAATCATTTTTTTTTTCCCACAAAAATTATACTTTTGCCCCCAATTTTTTATTTTCCTAAGGGCAACAGGAGAAATAGGACCCCAAAAGTTGTTTTGCAAATTGTCCTGAGTAGGCTGATACCCCATATGTGGGGGGTAAAACACTGTTTGGGCGCATGGCAGAGCTTGGAAGGGAAGGAGCACCATTTGACTTTTTCAACGCAGAATTGGCTGGAATTGAGATCAGACGCCATGTTGCGTTTGAAGAGCACCTGATGTGCCCAAACAGTGGAAACCCCCCAATTCTAACTCCACCCCCTAACCCTAATCTCAGCCCCAACCCTAGCCCTGGCCCCAGCCCTAGCCCCAGCCCTAGCCCTAACCCTAATGGGAAAACATGGATTTTTGTGAGTACTCACCGTAAAATCCTTTTCTCCGAGACGCTCATTGGGGGACACAGAGACTGTGGGTGTGTGCTTCTGCCGTCTGGAGGCTGACACTAAGTATACAAAAAAAGAGTTAGCGCCTCCTCCGCCGCATACACCCTCGCCCCCAGACCGGGCGTAACTCAGTTTAGTGCATAAGCAGTAGGAGAACGCGCCTTAAACTCAGGCAAGAAATTATATGTCTGAAAAAGGGGCCACCCTAAACCCTACACAAGGATTTGTATAACTCAAAAATAAGTAAATGCCAACTGGCTAATAGGGTGGGTGCTGTGTCCCCCAATGAGCGTCTCGGAGAAAAGGATTTTACGGTGAGTACTCACAAAAATCCATGTTTCTCCTTCGTCTCATTGGGGGACACAGAGACTGTGGGACGTTCTAAAGCAGTCCTCTGGGCGGGATCTTAGCTCACCCAATCCAAGCTAATTTGCGCCCCTGATTAGAGGTGCGCAACTGCTGCCTGGAGAATCTTTCTTCCCAGGCTTGCATCCGAGGATGCCTGGGTATGTACGTTATAATGTTTGACAAACGTATGCAAGCTGGACCAGGTAGCTGCTTTGCACACCTGTTCCGCTGAAGCTTGGTGTCGCAGTGCCCATGAGGCACCCACTGCTCGAGCCGAGTGTGCCTTGATCCCTGCCGGAACTGGCGTGCCACTGATTTCATAAGATTCTTGGATCGTCAGGCGAACCCATCTGGCCAAAGTCGCTTTGGACGCAGCGAGCCCCTTCCGCCGCCCTTCTGGGATCACGAATAGAGAGTCTGTCTGGCGGAAAGGTGCTGTCCTTGTCACATACCTCCTAAGAGCTCTTACCAGATCCAGGGTGTGCAATGCCTTTTCTACCCTGTGCACCGGTGCCGGGCAAAACGAGGGTAAGACAATGTCTTCGTTGATATGGAACGCAGACACAACCTTCGGCAAGAAGGGAGGAGCTGGACTTAAAACTACCTTATCTTTATAAAAGGTTAGGAACGGCGGTTTATAAGATAAGGCTGCCAATTCCGAAACCCGCCTAATAGACGTTATAGCAACCAGAAAAACGACCTTTCTGGACAGGTAAGGTAAGGAGACTTCTTGCAATGGTTCGAAAGGAGCCTCCTGAAGGGCTCTGAGCACCAAGTTCAGGTCCCATGATTCCGTCGGCGCCTTATAGGGGGGTACTAAATGTGCGACCCCCTGCATAAACGTCCTAACCTGCCAGACGGAAGCGACCTTTCGTTGGAAAAGCACCGACAGGGCCGAGATTTGCGTTCTGAGCGAACTCGGAGCCAATCCTGCGTCCAGCCCTGCCTGCAGAAAAGCCAGTACGTTGGGGATCGAAAAAACCAGAGGAGCCACTCCGCGATCCCTACACCAACGGAAAAAAACTTCCCAAGTCCGGTGATATACTTTCGCCGAGGAAGGCTTCCGGGCACTCGCCATCGTGGCCGCCACATCGCGCCTGAATCCTGCCTGTGTTAACAGCCAAGATTCAATGGCCACACCGTCAAACACAGGGCCCCTAAGTTCGGATGGCAGATCGGACCCTGGGACAGTAAGTCCGGCCGATCTGGGAGACGCCAAGGTACGTCCACCACTAGTTGAACCAGATCTGCATACCAGGCCCGCCGGGGCCAGTCTGGGGCCACCAGAATTGCTGGAACCTTCTCTCTCCTTATTTTTCTGATGACTCTTGGAAGCAGCGGCAGCGGGGGAAACAAGTACGGGAGACGAAACTGGCTCCACGGAAGCACCAGAGCGTCTGCTGCGATTGCCTGCGGGTCGAGGGATCGAGCGACAAACCTTTGTACTTTGGCGTTCTCTCTGGATGCCATAAGGTCCACGTCTGGTGTCCCCCATCGTTGGCAGATCTGTTGAAAGACCTCGGGATGCAGGGACCATTCCCCTGCCGTGACCCCCTGTCGGCTGAGAAAATCTGCCGCCCAGTTTTCGACTCCCGGAATGTGCACCGCTGAAATTACCACGTGGTTCTTCTCTGCCCAACGCAGTACCAGCCCAACCTCGCGCATGGCTGCCTGGCTGCGCGTGCCCCCTTGATGGTTGACATATGCTACTGCTGTAGCATTGTCCGACTGAATGCGCACCGGCCGGGGTCTCAGCAACCGCTGAAAGTGTTGCAGGGCCAATCGTATTGCCCGTATCTCAAGAATGTTGATCGGGAGATTTACCTCCCGAATGGACCACCGCCCCTGGGCTGTGTGACTCTGGAAGACTGCTCCCCAACCATGCAGGCTTGCATCGGTCGACACCACCAACCACTGTTCCGGGGGAAAAGGTTTCCCCTGGACCAGAGACGAGTCGCGAGTCCACCATCGGGGTGATCGCCGGACCGGCGGAAGCAACTTGCACTGATGATTGAGAGACAGCAGCCCCCGGTCCCATGCTGACAAGAGCGCATGCTGAAGGGGACGGAGATGGAACTGGGCAAATGGGATTGCCGCCACCATTCTGCCCAACACACTCATGCCGTACCTGATGGATCTGGTGCCTGGCTGTAGAAGGTTCCGTACCCCCTGCTTGATCCTTCGCGCCTTGTCCTGAGGGAGGATCACCAGCCCCCGGGAGGTGTCAAAAACCATGCCCAGGAATACGATTCTCTGGACTGGAACCAAGGACTTGTTTCGATTGATCAACCAGCCTAAACGGGCCAGGGTATCCAGAGTGATACTGACATTCCTCTGGCACGCTAGAAACGACGGACCCTTTACCAAAAGGTCGTCCAGGTACGGTAGTACCGTTATGCCCCGTGCATGCAGGATGGCCATAACCACCGCCATTATCTTCGTAAAGACTCTGGGGGCAGTGGCCAAACCGAAGGGCAGAGCCACAAATTGAAAATGTCGCCCTCCGATCGCAAAACGCAGGAACCTCTGGTGTGGAGGAAATATCGGAAAGTGTAGATATGCATCCTGCACATCGATCGAGGCCAGGAATTCCCCCGGATCCATGGCTGCAATGACCGAGCGGAGGGACTCCATCCGGAACCGCCTGACCCTGATGAATCTGTTCAGGATCTTTAAATCCAGTACCGGCCTCACAGTCCCGTCTTTTTTGGGGACCGAAAACAGGTTGGAGTAAAAACCCTGCGTCTCTTCGCCTTGCGGCACTGGGACAATGACCCCTTTGCGCTGAAGCGTCATTATGGCCTGTAACAACCCTTCCGCCTGCGATTCTGTCCCGGAAAGTCTGGAACGGAAGAATCGCTGTGGCGGGAGTCCGACAAACTCTATCTTGTACCCGGACGATATCAATTCCGCCACCCAAGCGTCGCGTGCCACTGCGACCCAAACGTGGCTGAACCCTAGTAGGCGTCCGCCCACTCTGTCGTCCGTAGGTACGAAGCGCCTCGAGTCATTTTGCCGGAGGCTTTTGGGATCTGGCCCCCCTCGCCCTGGGCAAACGGCCTCGGCCTCTACCCAGCGGATTGGCTCTGTAAGAGGTTTGCCTTTCCCTACTCTGGCCATTGTTTGCGGAGGAGGATGCCCTGGCCGAAGTCCCCCCCCAGGGGCTACGAAAAGGCCGAAAACGCCTCTGCGTTTGCCTGAATGCCGGGCAACTCCTCTGCTGCGGGAGGAAACTACTTCTCCCCCCTGTGGCTTCTGAGATAAGCTTATCAAGCTTCTCACCGAACAACCGATTGCCCTGGAAAGGCAATGAGGTTAAGGATTTTTTAGAGATAGAATCCGCTTTCCACAACCTCAGCCATAATGCTCGCCTAATGGCGATCGCATTTGCTGCTGCCACAGCCGAACCCTCGGCCGCGTCCAGTGAGGCGCTGATGAGATACTCACTCGCTCCTGATATCTGATTTGCAACTTCCAAGACTTCCGCGGGCAGATCCCTGTCTTGGAGGGCCTTATGCAGAGTGTCCGCCCATGAAACCATGGCCTTAGCCACCCAAGTTGCCGCAAAGGAGGGGGCCAGAGCCGACCCTGCTGCCTCATACACTGAGCGGGCAAGCCCCTCTAGGAGGCGATCAGTTGGGTCCTTGATGGAATAAACACTGGGTATCGACAATAGCGACCTTGATGCTAAACGTGATACCGGTGGGTCCACTACTGGCGACTCCACCCATCCTTTATGGAGCTCAGGAGGAAACGGATACTTTGCTTGCAGCGCTTTTTGCATTGTAAAACGCTTATCCGGGTGTTCTCTATGTTTTTGGACTAAATCCTCAAACTCCGGATGCGTGGCAAACCTTCTATGTGGTCGCCTGGTTTTCTTGAAGGAGACCTTGTGACCTGAGACCGTGGACACATTGTCCTCGATCTCTAATGTCTGATTGACTGCCTCAATGAGGCTGTCCACTGAGTCTTTGTACCCCAGACTTTCTAGATTCCAGGCCTCCTCCTCCTCACCCTCATCCTGATCGCTCCCTGAGCTCAGCGACGGGGAACGAGATGCCCTAATAATCGCCGCCGAAGCCCCGGAGGGCCCGGCCGACGGGGAACGAGCTCTTTTACTATGAGCTTGTCTGGAACTGGAGCGGCCTCTAACGATCGGAGGGTCCTGAGACGTGGACGAGCTGTCTTCCGCTGGCAGACCACCATCCTTGTCCCTGCCCGGGCCTCGAAGGGATTCAATTGCCCTTGTAAGGGACAACATAGAATCTGATAAAGATATCGCCCATTCCGGGGGGTCCTGACCTCTGGGCTCTGAAACAGTGGGAGGCTCCTGGGCGCGCTCCGACTCGCAGGCTTCACAAAATTTACCCGCCTGCGCCTTTGGCAGTCTGACCCCACAGGAAACGCAAACAGCGTATAGGAAAGAGTGAGCTTTCCCTTTGCCAGACATACTGCCCAAGCTTGAAGGTAGGGCAGAAGGAGGAGGAGGGTAACCCCTTCCCTGAGTACCAGTGCGGCTCTCGAAACGGGGTTGCACTCACCCACAGGCCACGTTCCACTCCTGTCGAACGACCGCAGAAATGCGAGGGTGGAGGGGGATTTGGAGTTTCCGCTCCGGTACTGTGTGCGCCCCCGCTCTCCACCCCCTGGGCTGAGCCGTACCGGAAGTTAGTGGGCGGGTCTTCCGGCTACCACCGGAAGTCGTCGGGCGGAGCCTCGCGCGATACCCACGGACTTCCTCATGCCGCGGGGGCCGCGGCCGCCGGCGGGGCTTCCGGCTGCACTCCGCACTGAGCGGGCAAGCCCCTCTAAGGGCAGAGCCACAAATTGCGTGCGGCGCTACTCGCCGGGGGCAGCACCGGGTACCTGCGGTGTCAGGAGAGAGGCGGACCTTCCCATTTATCCAAAGGTGAGCAGGGCCTTCCACTCACCCATAGGTACGCCGTGGGGGCTCTCTTGGGGTGCTCTCAACTCCATCCCCGGCAGGGAGGGGGAGGCTTCTGGAATGGGGACGAAACATCGATCCCTCAGCTCACCTGCGCCTCCAACTCAACCCCTGGACTCACTACCTAGGGGAGGAAGGGGCCTCAATGAATCGCGTTGCAGGAGAGGAACAACGTGAGGGTCGCTCACACGTGCTCGCCCGATGAGGTTATGGGGAAAACGAATCCTCTTATCAGGATGCGTTGCCGCCTCTTTACAAAATAAAAAAGAAAAATGGTAGTCTGGGGAAAAGTCCCAGATGTGTCCCTCGGTGCGGGAGAGAAACACGTGGAGGGTTACTCACACGTGGTCGCCCGTTGATGATTTGGGGAGATCGGACCCTCTCTATAGGATCCGTCGCCCCTGTCATATCTTCATAGAAAAGAAAGCAAAAAAAAAAAAATCTAGTCTGGAGATCCAGACTGCGTGTGCCTCCATTAGACACTAAGCAAAAAACTGAGTTACGCCCGGTCTGGGGGCGAGGGTGTATGCGGCGGAGGAGGAGCTAACTCTTTTTTTGTATACTTAGTGTCAGCCTCCAGACGGCAGAAGCACACACCCACAGTCTCTGTGTCCCCCAATGAGACGAAGGAGAAATGGAAATAAATACTTTTTTTTAATTTTATTATTTTTCCCTAACTAAGGGGGTGATAACGAGGGGGTTTGATTTACTGTTTATGGCGGTTTTTATTTTTGGCAGCTGTCACACGCTAAAAGACGCTTTTTATTGTAAAAATAGTTTTTGCATCACCACATATTGAGAGCTATAATTTTTTCCTTATTTTGACCCACTGAGTCATGTGAGGTCTTATTTTTTGCGGGACGAGATTACGTTTTTATTGGTTTCATGTTCGGGCACGTGACATTTTTTGATCGCTTTTTATTCCGATTTTTGGGACGCAGAATGAACAAAAACCAGCGTTTCATGAATTTCTTTTGGGGGGGTGCGTTTACACCGTTCCGCGAGAGGTAAACTTGATAAAGCGGTTTTATTCTTCGGGTCAGTACGGTTACAGTGATACCTCATTTATGTCATTTTTTTATGTTTTGGCGCTTTTATGCAATAAAAACAATTTTATATAAAAAATGTTTGCATCGCTTTATTCTGCGAGCTATAACTTTTTTATTTTTTCTCTGATGATGCTGTGGGGTAGCTCTTTTTTTGCGGGACAAGATGACGTTTTCAGTGGTACCATGGATATTTACATGCGTCTTTTTGATCGCGCGTTATTGCACTTTTTGTTCGGCGGTATGATAAATCATTTTTTGCTTTGTTTTTTATTTTTATTTTTTAAGGGGTTCGCTAAAGGGGTTAACTAATGGGACAGTTTTATAGGGCACGTCGTTACGGACGCGACGATACCAAATATGTGTACTTTTTATTGTTTTTTTTTCCAAAAAATGAATTTATAAGGGAATTTTTTTTTTTTAATTTAACGATTTTTTTTTTTTAGATTATTTTTACACTTTTTTTTTTTTTTTTTTAACCTTATTACGTTGTCCCAGGTGGGACATCACTGTCCTGTGACAGATCGCTGATCTGTCACATCACAGATCACTGTGACAGATCAGCAATCTGTCACAGGCAGTGCAGAAGGCTTCCTCATGCCTGCGCTTTGCAGGCACTGAGGAAGCCAGCTCCCTGAAAGCCCCCGAAGTTCCCCGTCGCTATCTTGGATCCGGGGACCTGCAGGGAAAGAGCCCCCCGCCGCAGCGCTGCACATTGCGCTGCGGTGGGGGGCTCAGGGAAGCACGGCGGGAGCCCCCTCCCTGCCGATGCTTCCCTTTAACCCCCGGTACACTGCGATCGTGTTTGATTGCGGTGTGCAAGGGGTTATCGTGTTGGGGGGCGGTCCGTGACTGCCCCTGACACATAGTGCCGGGTGTCAGCTGTGATAATCAGCTGACACCCGTCCGCGATCAGCGACACTCACCACGTGGGCACCGCTGATCGCGCTAGACATACTATCCCGTCCATGGGCATAGGGGTCCGGGTCCCATGGACGGGATAGTATGTCTGATGTCAGAAAGGGGTTAATAAAGGAGTCTGTCATTTTTTAAAATTTTTTTCAAATTAACCGAGGAAGCCCACGCGAAACGCGCGTCGGGGCTGCTCCTGGACACGCTCACTAGCAGTCATATATGTGTAAGATAAGCGTCCCTATGCTAGCGGCCGCTACTTATTGATATGTCCACTAGACTTGTCTTAACCCTTAGCATACTGGTGCTGAGGGAGATATAGATTAGGCTGCCCGCTATTAATATTAATTCCATTTGCACTATGCACTTTTTTTTTAGAGATTTTTCTGGGATTTTTTATTGCGGATAATTAAGTACAGGGTATTGCTGTCTTTATCCTACCTGCTACATTAGTGTTGTGGTGTCCACCATACATGAGCTTTTGATTAGGTCTTTGTCTTCTGTCTGTATTATATGGTATTTGAATTAACTATATTACATTAATAAAAATCTATTTTTATATTCAGATATGATCTCCGTGGTTTTTTGTAGGATTACCCAGTTGTAAGCTTTAGCAAGGCCGGTTGTCAAAAATAGGGGGGACCCCATGCCATTTTAATAAATTATGTAAATAATTAAAAAATAAAGCGTGGGGACCCCTCTATTCTTGATATTCCGCCTTGCTGACAGCTGAGGATTGCGGCCCCCAGCTGTGAATTTTGTCTGGCTGGTTATCAAAAATAGGGGTGAACCCACGCTGTTTTTTTTTTCCAATTACGGTATTTATTTACAGCTCCAGAGCCGCAGATGAATACTCCCTTCCGCCACTCCTGCTGTCACTGTTATTCTGCCGCCTGCTATCTCTTTAATTTCTTAAATATAACTTGTCGTTCTCCCCTGCTCGCGCTGATCGCTGGCAGAGCAGGGGAGATTGACGAGTTATATTTAAGAAATTAAAGAGACAGCAGGCGGCAGCTGATGGGACTATTACTCCCATCAGCCTATCCCTGCTGCTGCTAATAACAGCACCCGGCGCTTACTGCAACACTTCTTCCCTGGCGCCCGTCCTTGTGGTACTGATGCGGCACACTTACGCATGCCACACGTGTGACGCAAGTATTGCACACACTGACACTAACATCTCCGGTACTGGAAATATCAGGACGTGTGAAAGAGGCGTTATAGCGGGCAGCTGTCACACGCTTATAGATGCTTTTTATTGCAAAAAATATTTTTTGCATCACCACATTTTGAGAGCTATAATTTTTCCATATTTTGGCCCACAGAGTCATGTGAGGTTTTAATCTTTGCGGGACGAGTTGATGTTTTTATTGGTACTATTTTCGGGCACTTAAAATATTCTGATCGCTTTCTATGCCGATTTTTGGGAGTCAGAATGGGCAAAAACAAGTAATTCATGAATTTCTTTTTGGTGGTGGTGGTGGGTTTATACCTTTCCGTGTGTGGTAATATTGATAAGGCAGCTTTATTCTTTGGGTCAGTACGAATACACAGATACCTCATTTATATAGGTTTTTTTATGTTTTGTCGCTTTTATACAATAAAAACTATTTTATAGCAAAAATTATTTTTGCATCGCTTTATTATTAGAGCTATAAATTTTTTATTTTTCCGCTGATGGAGGTGTATGGTGGCTCGTTTTTTGCTGGACAAGATGTACCGTGATTATTTATATCCATCTTTTTGATTGCGTGTTATTCCACTTTTTGTTCTGTGGTATGATGATAAGCATTGTTTTTTGCCTTGTTTTTTTAAATGATATTCACTAAAGGGGTTAACTGGTGGGACAGTTTTATAGGTCTGGTCGTTGTGGACGCGGCGATAGCAAATATGTGTACTTTTATTGTTTAGATTTTTTTTCATTCAAATATTTATTTAGTGATAGAATATATTTATTTTTGATTTTTAAAATATTTTTAGTAATTTAAAACTTTTTTTTTTTTTTCTTTACTTTTTCCTAGCTTTTTTTTTACTTTGTCCCACTATGGGACGGACAATAATTTTTTGCAGGCTGATCACTTCTATAGCATGCAGATGAAGCAGCATCTGCATGCCTTAGAAGCTGTCAGCGCTGCACTGACAGGGAGACTTGCTGATCATGCACTGCGCATGATCAACAAGTTTCCTAGCTCTGGTGACCCGCATGTAGTCATGACGACATCCGCTCATCATGGCAATGATCGGAACCCCGCTTCACACCGCGGGGACTCCGATCCGAAAGCAGAGGGGCTGTCGGCTCTGCTCCAGCTTCCGAAATGCTGCAATCTGGTTTGATCACAGTATTTCGAGGGTTAAACTTCTACCACCTAGTGCCGGGTGTCAGCTGTGAGAATCAGCTGACACCCGGCCGTGCACCCCCTGTGAGCGCCGCTGATCGCGATGACGTTATGATCCGCCATGGTCAAATTAGCCCAGGTCACGTGGATAGATCATTACGTTCGATGTCAGAAAGGGGTTAAAAGTAAAGACATTGATGTAAAACCAGAGTAAATTTGGTTTGGGCTCATTTGTAAGTGTGATCTATCAAATTACAAAATTAATTAACCCATACAGGAAATGCTGTTTTAACCCCTTTACCCCCAAGGGTGGTTTGCACATTCATGACCAGGCCAATTTTTACAATTCTGACCACTGTCCCTTTGAGGTAATAACTCTGAAACGCTTCCATGGATCCTGGTGATTCTGACACTGTTTTCTCGTGACATATTGTACTTCATGTTAGTGGTAAAATTTCATTGATAGAACTTGTGTTAATTTGTGAAAAAAAAATGGAAATCTGGCGAAAAGTTTGAAAATTTCGCAATTTTCCAACTTTGAATTTTTATGCCCTTAAATCACAGAGATATGGTACACAAAAAAATTAATAAGTAACATATCACATATGTTTACTTTACATCAGCACAATTTTGGAACCAAAATTTTTTTGCTTAGGAGGTTATAAGGGTTAAAAGTTGACCAGCGATTTCTCATTTTTGCAACACCATTTTATTTTTATGGACCACATCACACTTGAAGCCACTTTGAGGGGTCTATATGATAGAAAATACCCAAAAGTGACACCATTCTAAAAACTGGACCCCTCAAGGTGCTCAAAACCACATTCAAGAAGTTTGTTAACCCTTCAGGTGCTTCACAGGATGCTTTTGAATGTTTAAAAAAAAATCAGCATTTAACTTTTTTTCACAAAAAAATTATTTCAGGTCCAATTTTTTTATTTTACCAATGGTAAAAGGAGAAATTGGACTGCAAAAGTTATTGTGCAATTTGTCCTGAGTACGCTGATACCTGACATGTGGGGGGAAACCACTGTTTCGGCGCATGGCAGAGCTCAGAAGGTAAGGAGCGCCATTTGACTTTTTCAATGCAAAATTGGCTGGAATTCAGATCGGACGCCATGTCACGTTTGGAGAGCCCCTGATGTGCCTAATCAGTGGAAACCCCCCACAAGTGACCCCATTTTGGAAACTAGACCCCCCAAGGAACTTATCTAGATATGTTTTGAGGACTTTGAACCCACAAGGGCTTCACAGAAGTTTAAAACGTACAGCCGTACAATTAAAAAATCATATTTTTTCCAAAAAAGTGATATTTTCACCCCCAATTTTTATTTTCCCAAGGGTAACAGAACCCTAAAAGTTGTTGTGCAATTTGTCCTGAGTACGCTGATACCCCATATGTGGGTGTAAATGACTATTTAGGCGCATGGCAGAGCTCGGAAGGTAAGCAGCGCCATTTGAGTTTTTTGGCTGTAATTGAGATCGGACGCCATGTCGCGTTTGGAGAGCCCCTGATGTGCCAAAACAGTGGAAACCCCACCACAAATGACACCATTTTGGAAACTAGACCCCCCAAGGAACTTATCTAGATGTGTGGTACGCTGATACCCCCATATGTGGGAGAAAACTACTGTATGGGCACACGTCGGGGCTCGGAAGGGAAGTAGTGATGTTTTGGAATGCAGACTTTGATGGAATGGTCTGCGGGTGTCATGTTGGCTTGTTGCCTTTGGAGAGCCCCTGATGTACCTAAACTGTGGAAACCCCCCACAAGTGACCACATTTTGGAAACTAGACCCCCCCCAAGGAACTTATCTAGATGTCTGGTGAGCACTTTGAACCCCCCAGTGCTTCACAGAAGTTTATAACGCCCAGGCGTTAAAATAAAGAAATCATATTTTTTCCACAAACATGATCTTTTATTTCCCAATTTTTTTTTTTATTTTCCCAAGGGTAACAGGAGAAATTGGACCCCAAAAGTTGTTTTGCAATATGTCCTGAGTAGGCTGATACACCATATGTTGGGGTAAAACACTGTTTGGACGCATGGCAGAGCTTGGAAGGGAAGGAGCACCATTTGACTTTTTCAACGCAGAATTGGCTGGAATTGAGATCAGAGGCCTTGCTGCGTGTGGAGAGCACCTGATGTGCCCTAACAGTGGAAACCCCCCAATTCTAACTCCAACCCTAACCCCAACACACCCATAACCCTAGCTGTTACCCTAGCCCTAACTCTAACCCTAGCCCTAACCCTAATGGGAAAATGGAAATAAATACATTTTTTTTTAATTTTATTTTTCCCTAACTAAGGGGGTGATAAAGGGGGGTTTGATTTACTATTTATAGCAGATTTTTATGTTTGGCAGCTGTCGCATGCTAAAAGATGCTTTATAGTGTAAAAATAGTTTTTGCATCACCACATTTTGAGAGCTATAATTTTTTTCCATATTTTGACCCACCGAGTCATATGAGGTCTTATTTTTTGCGGGACGAGTTAACGTTTTTATTGGTACTATTTATGGGTACGTGACATTTTATTCTGATTTTTGGGACGCAGAATGAACAAAAACCAGCATTTCAAGAATTTCTTTTGGGGGGGTGCGTTAACACCGTTCCGTGTGCAGTAAAATTGATAAAGCGGTTTTATTCTTCAGGTCAGTAAGATTACAGCGATACCTCATTTATGTCATTTTTTTATGTTTTGTCGGTTTTATGCAATGAAAACAATTTTATATAAAAAATAATTATTTTTGCATCGCTTTATTCTGCGAGCTATACCTTTTTTACTTTTCCACTGATGGAGGTGTATGGTGGCTCGTTTTTTGCGGGACAAGATGACGTTTTCAGCGGTGCCAGGTTTATTTATATCTGTCTATTTGATCGCGCGTTTTTGCACTTTTTGTTCGGTGGTATGATGATAAAGCTTCGTTTTTTGCTTTGTTTTTTATTTTTATTTTTTAAGGGGTTCGCTAAAGGGGTTAATTAATGGGACAGTTTTATAGGGCGGGTTGTTTAGACGCGGTGATACTAAATATGTGTACTTTTATTTTTTTATTTTTTTTTTATTTCCAAAAAATGAATTTATTGGGAATATTTTTTTTTTTTTTTAATTAGCGATTTTTTTTTTTATTATTTATTTTTTAAGTTTTACACTTTTTTTTTTTTTTTAACTTTATTACATTGTCCCAGGGGGGACATCACTGTCATGTGTCAGATCGCTGTGACAGATGAACGATCTGACACAGGCGCTGCACAAGGCTTCCTCATGCCTGCGCTCTGCAGGCAGTGAGGAAGCCGCCTCCCTGCCACCATATTGGATCCGGGGACCTGCAGGGAAGGAGGCCCCAGCAGCAGTGCTTCACATCGCGCTGCTGCGGGGGTCTCAGGGAAGCACAGAGGGAGCCCCCTCCCTGTTGATGCTTCCCTAAACCCCCGGTACACTACGATTGTGTTTGATCGCAGTGTGCCGGGGTTACCATGCCGGGGGCGGTCCGTAACCCCCCCGACACATAGTGCCGCCGATCGCTATGACGTACAATCCCGTCCATGGGCATAGGGGCCCGGGTCCCATGGACGGGATAGTACGTCAGATGTCAGGAAGGGGTTAAGAAGAAAAATTCAAATGCCTAAAATGCTGTTTTTTTCATGCATCACAATTGCCTATAAAGAAATGCAATAAGAAGTGCTGAAATGTTGTAGCTACCCCAAAATAGTACCAGTAAGTCAGCTCGCCACGCAAAAAAAGTTTTCGCAGCTCCATCAACAGAAAACACACATCACACATGAATCAGTGTAAATTTGACTTTTTGCATTTTTGAGTTCTTTGTATGGTAAGTGAATGTCATCCAAGACTACAACTTGACCCACAAACACGAGCCCTCTAGTGGACAGAAACCTTTAAAAAGTTACGCCCTTTGTAAGATTTTGAAAAAACAAAAGCACCAAACTGAAATGTTTGGGTTTTCGCAAGCCTAATTAAAGGGTACCATCATTATAAAGTGCTCCTAAATAGCATCTGAATTTAGAAACAGACAGATTGAGTGTTTATCATTGACTGCAATCAACCTAGTGGAGACGGCACACGTATTTTGGATTACCTTTTCTGGTGGTGGTTTCCATTTTGTCAGTCTTCTGCAGTATTCAATCCATTCACTGGTCAGCACAAAAAAATCTTCAGCAACGTTAATAGGTTTGTTTTATGGAGTTTGATGTGCTGATTCCAAAAATATGCTTAGTTTTGCTCTATTACAGTTTCTGAGATAGAAGTATTTTTGGTATTTCTGCATTTTCAATGTATGTTTTTTTTGTTCCCATTTCTTTGCTTGTCTTAATTAATTGTGAATTTTCTTACAGGGACAACATCAGTAAAGGTTTTAGTGAGTTTTATGGGATGGAGTATTGACAGTGCAGTCAGCCAATCACTGCTTCTCGGAAAGTCACATGTACATGTGCAAGTACTGGTATGTGAGACTCTGACAGGAGACAGGCCTCTCCAGGGGTTCTGAGCCCTGCCACAGGGAGATTAAAGGGAAGGCAGTGGACAGCCGCAATTGTGAGAGCAAGTTGCCTCAGAGGAAAGAAAGCCGCTCAGCCACTGAGGTGTAACTGAGTGAGGGTCTCCACAGAGAGAGAGAACCTGAAAGCAGCCAATATCACACTGAGAATCTGCCTGTCTGCAAATGCTCATCTGTAAGGAATAGGCTGACCCTTTACCTCACAACTGTATAAAGTGATCTACCAGATTACCTCCAGTAAAATCAGTTCTAAATACTAGCTGCGTCTGTCATCTCTGGGGAAATATCTACATGTAGCGGGTCGGCTCATCGCGGTTTTTTTTTTTTTGGTGTTTCACCTTCATTAAACAAACTTACTCTGTTTGATCTGATTTAAAGGAGAAAAATGCCACAACAGTGTATCAGTCATCTGAATTGATTCTGCTATGTGTGTGGTTCTTTTAGGCTACTTTCACACATCAGGTTTTCGGCGTCAGGCGCGATCCGGCGTCGTGCCAGAACGCCGGATCCGGCAAATGTTTAGTAAAACCGGATGTGACGGATCTGGTTTTCTGCCGGATCCGTCTTTTTCTTGACAGACAAAACCGGATCCGTCTCATCCGGTTCATCCGTTTTTCTATCCGTTTTTCGACGGATTACGCCGGATCCGGTTTTTAAAATTGACCCTTGTGGCCTTCCGAACGGGATTGGCTACTGGAAAACTATATATAGCATGTTCCTACAGCCCTTCTTTGACAGGTTGTAGAGGAGAAAGTGCAGGTTGGAGAGAAGAGCAAGTTTACTGGCGAAGATGGATGTTGTCATTGGAAATATTTTGAAGAATTTGGCGGATTTTACAGCGGAGGCAAATCGTTTGAGGGTGATTGTTCTGGAGAAGGAGAGAGCGAGACAGCAGCGCATCAGGCATCGTAGACGACGTTTGTGGATCCACCCCATCACAGCCAAGAGAATGACGCGTGGGGTCTATTCTACACTATGCATGGACCTTCGACGAAACCCGGATAAATTTTTTGGATATGTTAGGATGAAAATGGAGAATTTTGATTACTTGGTGGAGCGCATTGCACACCTCATAAGAAAATCGGACACCTATTGCCGCTTCTCCGTTTCACCCGCAGAGCGTCTGATGGTGACTTTAAGGTAAGCCACATTTATTGGATATGATCGCATCAGAGCACACTTTCACTGCAATCTTGTTGGTGGTAATTTGTATCTCCAAGTGTTAGGTCAGTTTTGGTATGTAATGCTGTGATTTAAAACTAAATTATTGTTTGTTAATTCCCCACAGATTTCTTGCAACTGGAGAATCCCTTTCGTCACTGCATTTCCAGTACAGACTCGGGATTTCCACCATATCTGGAATTGTGAAGTACACATGCCGTGCACTGTGGGACTCCTTAGCTGAAGAGTTTTTACCAGAGCCCACAACAGAGAGGTGGATTGAAATTGCTGACAAGTTTCAACAGATATGTCAGTTTCCAAACTGCTTGGGCGCTGTGGACGGGAAACATATCCGCATTGTAAAGCCAGCTGGATCTGGATCGGAATATTTCAATTACAAGAAATATTTTTCAATTGTCCTCATGGCCATCGCTGACGCGGAATACAAATTTATTGCGGTTGATATTGGGGCCTATGGCCGCTCCAATGACTCTCAAGTTTTCAAACTGTCTGCCATGGGGCGTAAACTGTATGGAAACACCTTCCAGTTCCCACCACCTAGACCGCTGCCGCAAACATCTGGTCCACCTATGCCATTTGTCTGTGTAGGGGATGAAGCCTTCCAGCTGTCAGAACACCTTTTGAAACCGTACTCTAGCAGAGGATTGACAAGACCAAAACGCATTTTTAATTACCGCCTCACAAGAGCAAGAAGAATGGTTGAATGTACCTTTGGTATTCTGACAGCCAAATGGCGG
The DNA here is from genome assembly GCF_039654945.1 of Dendrobates tinctorius. Lineage (NCBI taxonomy): Eukaryota > Metazoa > Chordata > Amphibia > Anura > Dendrobatidae > Dendrobates > Dendrobates tinctorius. Next base: position 11,580,247 of record NW_027361808.1, read on the forward strand.
GTCCTATTGACTGCGATCAACCTCGACAGAAACTGTGGACGAGGTGATCAAAGCGTGCGTGGTACTCCACAATTTTGTTATATGCAAGGAACCCATTTCCATTGAGGACACCTCTGAAGAAACCACCTTGCAAGATTACCATGACATTACCACTAGAAGTTCTGTGACGGTTTCAGTAATGAGGGACAATTTTGCACTATACTTTATGTCACCTCAAGGCAGAGTACACTGGCAGGATGACAGAGTGTGAAAGATTTGTGCCCTAACCAAACTTGTGTACCTTCTGTACCAACAGTATATACCTTTGCCAACCAAAGTTGGCTATCTTGTCATGGTCTCTATTTTTAGCTTTAGGCCACAGGTGTGTACCTGGTTGTGTTTTATGCAAAGTATTTCACCTTTTAACAAAAGTTGTGTACATTGTTCGGAAATCACCAACAATAAACACAACTTTTTAGGTGAAATACTTTGCTTCAAACACAACCAGGAACACAACTGTGGCAAAAAGCTAAAATTTACCCACAGTTATATACCTAGTTTTGAATACCATTTCACCTTTTAAATACCCTGTATTTAACCTTTTTCGCCGCAGAAAGAAATAACAGACAACCAGTGTAAAATAATTTAACTTTTATTGAAAAATGTTTTTTTTAGTAAACTTTTTTAAAATTTTAATAAACATGTTTAATAAAACTGAAACCATAAAACTGGTCATTTTTATTTAAATACACACATTATAATTCTGTGTAGTGTGTGGTGGAAATACTGCTGTAGGGGCTGCGGGACACTTCGACACTGGGAGTGTGGAGAGAGGACTGGGATCGTTGTGGGGAAGGAACAGTTAGAGGTGAAGGTGTGGAAAAAACTACTGAATGGGTGGACATGTGGGAAGCAGAAGAGGTGGTGGGTGGTGGAGTGGAGGGTTGGGCAGGGACTGTAGGAGCAGATGATGTTGATGGCAAGTTGTATGGGGAAGGAGTTTGGTACGGGGCAGGTTGCTGGAAGTGGGGAGATGTCTGGTATGGGGCAGGTTGCTGGAAGTGGGGAGATGTCTGGTACGGGGCAGGTTGCTGGAAGTGGGGAGATGTCTGGTACGGGGCAGGTTGCTGGAAGTGGGGAGATGTCTGGTACTGGGGAGGTTGCTGGTACTGGGGAGTTTGCAGGTACTGGTGAGGTTGCTGGTACTGGTGAGGTTGCTGGTACTGGTGAGGTTGCTGGTGCTGGTGAGGTTGCTGGTGCTGGGGAGGTGGCTGGTGCTGGGGAGGTGGCTGGTGCTGGGGAGGTGGATGGTGCTGGGGAGGTGGATGGTGCTGGGGAGGTGGATGGTATGTAATAGGAGGGGGAGGATGGAAAGTGGCTGGAGGTGGATGGTATGTAATAGGAGGGGGAGGATGGAAAGTGGCTGGAGGTGGATGGTATGTAATAGGAGGGGGAGGATGGAAAGTGGCTGGAGGGGGTGTAGATGTAATAGGAGGGGGAGGATGGAAAGTGGCTGGAGGGGGTGTAGATGTAATAGGAGGGGGAGGATGGAAAGTGGCTGGAGGGGGTGCAGGTGGAGGAACTACTGTGGTGGGAGGAGGAGGAGGTTGGGAGGTAACTTGCTGGAGAGCAGCGTGGCATGAATGCATTACATGCATCTGCTGGGCAGGAGAGAGCGTTTCCATGCGCTCCACAACAGACCTGAAAAAGGTGTGGTTTGGCGAAGATCTTGGTTCTGAATGCATGGTTTGCAGAAATGTCTTCACCTCCAGAATGCTGGAGTTGATCTGCTGATAGCCTGCGGAGATTTGCTCTGACAAGACTTTTAGACAGTTCTGGAAAGATGCATTCAGATGCAAGAACTCTGGCGCATAAGTCTTTTCCTGACCCCTCTGCCGCTGCCGCCCAGTACCCGCAGGTGTACTAGAGGTGGCAGGGGCAGAAGGGTGGGGTAAATGGAAAGCGATCTCCTCACCAGCAGCTTCATGTAATGTAGGCGGCCACGATGCTCCTGTGCTGGTGGATGGGACAGATGGGTCGAATGTGTTGGAAGGCTGGGAAGGTGCAGATGTACCGGGGCGGTCGAAGTGTCCCTCGGTGCCGGTCTCCTCAGGGATCGCCTCAGAAGGGTCCAATCGTGCCGGCTCCCGAGTGTTGCTCACCGTGCTGTGGAATAAAGAGAAAAAAAAACAATTAAAATACTGACATGGTATGGCCCTGGCTGAAAAAAAAATTTACATCTAACATTTTTTTTCACATGTGGTGTGTAATATTTACCTTCTGGTGACCATTGTTTCCCGGAGGAACGACAGGGCTTCTGCGTACTTGTACTTGCTCCTGCGTCCTCCAGATCCACTCGGGGCCCGCATCTATTTATTGAACTCCTTCTTGAAACGATCTCTCACAGACCTCCACCGATTCACAATTCTGTTCCCTGAAACGAGAAAGGAGTGGTTAGTATACAACATCAGTGTTTCCCAAACTCCAGTCCTCATGGTCCCCAGGGGTCATGTTTTCAGGATTTCCATAGTAAATAGAAATCCTGAACACATGATCCGTGGGGACCACGAGGACTGGAGTTCGGGAAACACTGGTTTAAATCAAGCAACCGGTACTGTATATACTTACGCTCTGTAATCTGGGCCCGAACATCGAGGTCCTCCCAGCGGCCCACAAGGAGCGAACAGATTTCCTCCCAGAGTCGTCGGGTAACGATCAGGTCAGCGTGGCGGCGGTCAGCCATATTCCAGAGCGGCTCCCTTTCTCTGACGAGATCGATGAGGCGGTCCACATCAATCCCTCCATCCTCAACGTCAGAGTCGGGAGCACGCTGTGAAGGCTGTTAAAGAAAAAGACAAAAATAACATAATTAGCCTCCACAAAAGAAATGAAATAAAAAGTGCAAAAAAACAAAGCAAAAATATTTATACTTACACGCTGGTGACCGCCGCGTTGCTGTCGCCGACGACCCTGGGAGGCACTGCGAGCACCTCTTGGCCAAGCACCAGATTGGGAAGACTAGAGAAGAAAACAAAAAAAAGTTATGTCTTTGAATGTAGGCATTTGTTTGCTGTGTGTGGTCTGCAGAACATTGTTTTCTATGTGTTGTGTGTAGTGTGATGTTGTGTTTCTGCGTTTGATGCAAAAAACTTACCAATTGTGAGCCCACTCCAGGTGTCTGTCCACCCCTTCCTTCTTCTTCTGGGAGCTCCTCTTCATCTTGTGATTCCTGTTTTGAAATAAAAGGCCATGAATAGACATATATTACAGAGAAGATGGATTTTGGAAATAAAAACTTACCGTCAAACGCTGACGATGCGAGGGAGGGCTCCCAGAAGATGATGTGCTGTCTTCCTGGTGGCCACACTCCTTGCCTGTGGGTGGTGTTCCAGCTGCTGCCATTGCTGCTGCTGCTGCATCTATTGGGCGGCTGTTGAATAAAGAGAAACAAAGGGCCAATGAATATCTTGATATTCAATAGCCCTAGTTTGGAGGAATGGGTGATTTGATAATTACCGTCTCTCATCTGCTGCTGGACTCCCCTCCCGTTGTTCAGCATGCTGCTCCAATTGGGGTGGTGCTGATGGTGCTGCTGCAGATGTCTCCTGCCTTCTCCTGCGCCTGGTTGCTGTCTTGGGTGGCATGTTGGGTGTGGCTGTGGGTCCCACTGTCTTGCTTTTATATATGTCTTGTGGGCAGAGCTACTGAGCATGCTCAGACCAAAAAACCGGATGCGGCGCTCATAGGCTTTCATTGTGTGAAAAAGCCGGACGCGCCGGATCCGGCGTGTCCGGCTTTTTCGCCGGAGACAAAAAACGTTACAGTAGACGTTTTTTCCAGACGCCGGATCACGACACATTGCGACACATTGCCGGATCCGGCGAAAACCGGATGAAACGCATGGCCATCCGGCGCAAATGCAAGTCAATGGGGGGGAAACCGGATCCGGCATTGCATTTCGCCGGATCCGGTTTCTGTCAAAAGCGCCGGATCGCGCCTGACGGCGAAAACCTGATGTGTGAAAGAGGCCTTACACGAAAAAGGCCAAGTACGTTCAATCACTCATGTTATTAAAAAGATGTACCAGATGTACTTTAAGTGTCAACTTGGTTATTTTAAGACAAAAGCTGGGCCCCCTCATATGATATGCTCAAGTTGTTTAAATGGTCTTCATGACTGGTTGAATATGAGGAAAGTGGCTATGCCATTTGTTGTTCCCATGATTTGGAGAGAACCCAAAAATCATAGTGATAACTGCTACTTTTGTTTGGTCGAACTGAAGGTCTTTTCTAGAAAGATCAAACATAAGATTAATTACCCTGAACTTGAATCTGCGATTAGGCCAGTTACTGTACCACCGTTGTCTGGATTGGATGAAAATGAAGTAGAATATGAAGACTATGGAGCTGAAGCTACTGGCGAAGACATGGAGACCTCAAGTCAAGATGAGTATGTACCTGATGGAGCAGCCAGAAGGCTTTACTCAACATGAATTAAATAATCTCGTCAGAGACCTTTCGTTGTCAAAAGATAAAGCTGAACTTCTTGCATCTAGGTTGAAAAAGAAGAATCTTCATGATGATGTCAAAGTGTGTTATTACCAAAACAGAAGTAACACTTTAACACAATTTTTCACAGTTGATGGACCAATTGTGTACTTTAACAATGTGAATGGCCTCTTTGAAGAACTGAATCAAGAGTATTTTGCTGAAGATTGGCTATTGTTTGACGCATCCCAGAGAAGTTTGAAAGCAGTGTTGATTCACAATGGAAATATGAAACCATCAATCTCTATTGCTGACTCATGTCATCTAAAAGAAAGTTATGAAAATCTGTCAGTTGTTTTGGATGCTATACAATATAAGCATCATCAATGGAATATCTGTGGAGATTTGAAAGTGATTGGTCTGCTAATGGGAATGCAAGGAGGTTTCACAAGATATTGTTGCTTCTTATGTTTATGGGACAGTAGAAATTCAGTAGAGCATTGTGTTTGTCTCTACCTGGAGCATAGATGTTTCTCTGTCCCCAATCACGACAATGTTCAACATAATCCTTTAGTTGCTCCAACAAAAATATTTCTTCCTCCACTACATATAAAGTTGGGATTGATTAAAAACTTTGTTAAAGCCATGGCAAAGACAAATTCGCAAGGGTTCCAGTACATTTCACAGAAATACACCAGCATTTCACCAGCAAAAATGAAGGGTATTTGTTGGTCTTCAGATCAGAGAGCTTATGAGATGTGTTTGAAGGAACACTAAATGATAAGGAATTGAGATCTTGGAAAAGCTTTGTGGATCTGTGAAAACTTCTTAGGAAAACAAAAATCTCCAGAAAGTGTTGAGGAACTGCTAAATTCATACCAGTGTCTTGGATATCGCATGTCTCTGAAAATGCACTTTTTGAATTCACATTTAGATTTCTTCCCTCAAAATCTTAGGGATGAAAGCGATGAACAAGGCGAGCGGTTTTACCAGGACATTAAAGTAATGGAACACCACTACCAGGTTTTTTGGAATGACTCAATGATGGCAGATTACTGTTGGATGTTATATAGGGACAACCCTGAAAAATCGTATCGACAGTCTGTCAAGCACTTTTCATTTTTGCTCATGTTTTCAGCTCCTCCTCACTATGCTCCATTCCATTGGCCTCAAGGACACCGTTCTCTCCTGGTTCTCCTCATATCTCTCTCACCGCTCCTTTACTGTATCTTTTGCTGGCTCCTCCTCCTCTCATCTTCCCCTTACTGTTGGGGTTCCTCAAGGATCAGTCCTAGGCACCCTCCTCTTCTTTGTATACTGCCCCTATTCGTCAAACAATCAGTAGATTTGGTTTCCAGTACCATCTCTATGCTGATGACACCCAATTATACGCTGCTTCTCCTGATATCACGCCAGCCTTTCTAGAAAACACCGGCGATTGTCTAATCGTTGTGTCTAAAATCATATCCTCACTATATCTGAAAGACTGAACTCCTTGTGTTTCCTCCCGCTACTAATGTACCTATACCCGACATTGCCATTTCCGTGTGTGGTTCCACTATTACTCCCCAGCAACATGCCCGCTGTCTTGGGTCATACTTGACTCTGAGCTTTCCTTTGTCCCCCACATACGATCACTGGCTCGCTCTTGTTATCTGCACCTCAAAAATATTTCTAGAATTTGACCTTTTCTTACCTTTGACTCCGCAAAAACTCTTACTGTTTCTCTTATTCATTCTCGTCTCGACTATTGTAACTCTCTTCTAATCGGTCTCCCTCTTACCAAACTCTCCTCCCTCCAATCTGTCTTGAATGCTGCTGCCAGGATCATATTCCTCGCCAATCGTTATACCGATGCCTCTACCTTGTGCCAGTCATTACACTGGCTACCCATCCGCTCCAGAATCCAGTACAAACTTATTACCCTCACCCACAAAGCTCTTCATGGCTCAGCACCACCCTACATCTCCTCCCTTGTTTCAGTATACCATCCTATCCACGCCCTCCGTTTTGCTGATGACCTGAGGTTAGCATCCTCAATAAGCAGAACCTCCCACTCCCATCTCCAAGATTATACACGTGCTGCGCCAATTCTTTGGAATGCACTTCCCAGGTCAATACGATTAGTCCCCAACCCCCACAATTTTAAGCGTGCCCTGAAAACTCATTTATTCAGACTGGCCTACCGCCTCAACACATTAACCTAATCTATCCCTATGTGGCACAGCCAAAAGTTTTTACCATAATCAGGTTCCCCGCATCATGTTCCCACATGCTTTATGCATCCATTAGCCCTCTGTGTCTGTTACCACCCACCTTTCGTGTCTCCATTTTTTTTTCCCTCATAGATTGTAATCTTGCGAGCAGGGCCCTCAGTCCTTTTGGTATCTGTTATGATTTATGTGATTATTGTTATGCTGTAATGTCTATCGTCTGTACAAGTCCCCTCTGAAATGTTAAGTGCTGCGGAATATGTTGGCACTATAGAAATAAAATGTATTATTATATAGTTTGGTTTCTGTTGTGCATGTGAAATTATTTTGGTTCAATAAAATCTGTTTTGTAAGGTGAAGCATTTTTTTCTGATATGCAGATGTTTTCTTAATGTCGCCAGTATATTTCCTATACCTTATAATAATGATGCTACTCTAAGGAAACTATACGTGCTACAGAAAAGCTAAATACATTTTTGAAATAAAGACGAAGAGATGATTCGGAAAAGTACAAAGTCACCTGCGATGATTACAAAAAATATTTTTTTGTAGACGTGAATGCCAAGATCAGACAGATGCATTTTAACCCTTTTATGACATTCTCTGTACATGTATGAAGCAAGTCAGGAGCAGTTGTATGGAGCTGGATCAAAGGCTGAACCCACACGATACCCTGCAGATAATGGTTGTGCTATAAAGCCAGAATCTGCTTCTAGCAGCCACATGGGAGCTGAACTCTAAGGCTAAGTGCCTACGTTGCAGAAATGTCCGCAGCATATCCGCAACTCCCTGCCACGGGTAAAACGCATGCGGAATTCGCATGCGTTTTCCCGCAAAACAAAAGCGTTTTGCAAGCGTTTTTACTTTGCAGAATGCTTGTGCTTTCCAAGCGATTTGAACCATCGCTTCGAAAGGTGATTGACAGGTTGGTCACACTTGCCAAGCATAGTGCTTGACAAGTGTGACCACCTTTTTACTATTAATGCTTCCTATGCAGCATGAAGAGTAAAAGATATAATGTTAAAAATAATAATTAAAAAAATATATGGTTATTCTCACCTTCCGACGGCCCCGATCTCAGCTTTGCTCCTGGTACGTTCCGGTCCCAGGGATGCATTGCGAGAATCACCCCAGATGACGTCACGCTCGCGAGACCGCAACGTCATCTCAGGTGATTCGCGCAATGCATTCATGGGAACGAAAGATGCTGGCAGCATGGCTGAGAGGCGGGAAGGACTCCGGGGGCCATCAGAAGGTGAGTATCACTATTTTTTTATTTTTATTCTATTTTTTTACAGGGATATGGTACCCAGGGCCTGGAGGAGAGTCTCTTCTCCTCAAGACCCTAGGGACCATCCACACATGAAGCGCTCACTTTACGCATGGTGAGCATAGCCACATGCGTAAAGTGAGCGTTTCAATGCAGTCCTATGGCGGCGGAATCGCCGTGATTCTGCAGGAATAATGAACATGCTGTGGATAGGATTGCATGGGATGCGTTTTAATAGCGTTTTCTAAGTGTTTCCGCTGCGAAAAAAGCGGCAAAAACGCTTAAACGCAACTTGTGAACATACCCTAACAACGACATTTAAGTAAAAAGCAGTTCTGTAACTGCGGAATTTAAAGCATGCATTGCATGAAGAGGTAGCGTGCTATTCCATGTACCCATCGGCCCCACAGTGATTGTGGTGGGGCAGATGGGTTGCAATTTCGAATTTTTTAAATTTTTTATGCAATTCAGCAAATTGGAGAGGGATGTATCTGCCGTACCAGTTTTTGTGGAATATCTCAATTCAAACACATACAACATAAAATTAACTTATAAAACTCATATATCTTTTTAGATCTAGAATTATGGGGAATTTAAGGACAGAATATTATGTCCAACACGTACTGAAAACCCATCTCAGGGCATACGGTATTCCATGCATGTAGCGGACATCCTAAACATGTAATCAGGTCTATTCCAACAGGTGAACATATAAGATTAAAAAGAAACTGCACGGATAATCAAACTAAAAATAAATAATTTGCTGAATTGCATAAAAAATTTAAAAAACTCGGTTATCCTAACTGGATGTTGAAAAGAGCGGAGCGGATTGCAGAGAAAAAGGACAGACCAGACTTATTAGAACCAAAAGAAAATCATGAAAATAAAAGTGATATAAATAAAAAACACTTTCTTAGTCTGGAGTACAGCCTTCAATTTGATAAAATCAAAAAAAAATTTTTCAAAAATTTACCAATTCTGTATGAAGATGACATTTTGTCAAAAATTTTAGAATCGGGTACTAATGTCATTGCTAGATGTGCCCCTACCATTTGGGATTTGGTTTCTCTGAGTTTTTTCTCATCAGCACCTGTTATAAATAACTGGTTGAAAACTACAGGTTTTTTAAGTGTGGCTCAGAAAAGTGCAAAATGTGCAAATATGCACATAAAACAAATAAGTTTAATAATTCAGACAATACTCAAACATTTATCATTAAACAGTTTATTAACTGTAACACAGAAAATGTGGCATATAAAATACATTGCGATAAATGCAATTTATCATATATAGGTTGCACAACAAGAAAGTTAAAATTCGTATTTTAGAGCATATTAGGGATGTAGAAAACAATAATACAAATATACGTAATATATCCATGGCCTCTAAACATTTCCTGATGCAACACAATGGTAATTTAGAAACTGTCAATTATTGGAATAGAATGTGTTAAAAGCTCCAAACGTGGAGGAGATAGAAAGAAAAAGGCATTCTAGATCCTATATTTAGGCTCTAGATATCCCAGCGGTCTAAACAAAAGAAACAAAATTATGTATTATTATTAATTATTTCTGTATTTTAATATATGTTAAATTTGTTTCTGTTTTGTATTTTAATGAATTAGTATAACGCAATCCTGCATTATGTAGACAAATTCGTGCAGGACCTGTCAATTCAATCATGTTACAGCAGTTGTCATTTCTATTGGTCCTTGGAAAATATAAGGTTTTCGTCTTGTCACTAATTATTCAGCTGTGAAAAAGATCCACAAAGGATCGAAACGTGTAGCTGATTCAGTGCCCGACACACATCCATTTGCTTATGGGGAGACAGCTGTATATGGAATTTTAAGTTTCTATTTTGGAATAAAGTCTATTATCCTAGAAACTGGAATTTTATTTTTCTTTCCTTGTCTACAATAAACATTTGTTTGGATCCGGACGAGGTTCCGTGTTCCAGCTGTGGTTGGTGAGCGGGCTAGGGCTTTTTTTTTTTTTTTTTTTTTAGCCCGTATTGTATGTGTGTGTTTAAAGGTCAGAGATCCCTGGCGAAGAGGGATTGTATCCCTCGAAAAGCATTGGTAGTTGACCCCTTCGGACACCCGTCCCATAGCTTTGTGACGTCATGCCTAGCTCCGCCCCCCTACCAACCACGCCACAGCCTCAGCGTTGCTACCGGCTGGAGCGTGCGAGGTATCGGCGCTTCTCTCCAAATAGCAGGGAGGATTCAGGAGAATTGTTCTAACTAAATGAAATACACCCCCGCCACTGGCACTCTCCGGAATACTGCACTTTATGACGGAGTACCAGCTGACAGCCGTTGATCTCACTCTAGCAGAGACAACTTATTGGGCCCATAGTACACTGTGTCACCAACGATGGTACAAGTAAGTGCTGAACCGATTTGAGTGGTTATACTTGTATATCTAATCAATGTACACTCACTGGCCACTTTATTAGGAACACCTGTCCAACTTTGTGTTAAGACTTAATTTCTAATCTGCCAATCACATGGCGGCAACTCAGTGCATTTAGGCATGTAGACATGGTCAAGACAATCTCCTGCAGTTCAAACCGAGCATCAGTATGGGGAAGAAAGGTGATTTGAGTGCCTTTGAACGTGGCATGATTGTTGGTGCCAGAAGGGCTGGTCTGAGTATTTCAGAAACTGCTGATCTACTGGGATTTTCACGCACAACCATCTCTAGGGTTTACAGAGAATGGTCCGAAAAAGAAAAAAAATCCAGTGAGCGGCAGTTCTGTGGCCGGAAATGGCTTGTTGATGCCAGAGGTCAGAGGAGAATGGGCAGACTGGTTCGAGCTGATAGAAAGGCAACAGTGACTCAAATTGCCACCCGTTACAACCAAGGTAGGCAGAAGAGCATCTCTGAACGCACAGTGCGTCGAACTTTGAGGCAGATGGGCTACAGCAGCAGAAGACCACACCGGGTACCACTCCTCTCAGCTAAGAACAGGAAACTGAGGCTACAATTTGCACAAGCTCATCGAAATTGGACAGTAGAAGATTGGAAAAACGTTGCCTGGTCTGATGAGTCTCGATTTCTGCTGCGACATTCGGATGGTAGGGTCAGAATTTGGCGTAAACAACATGAAAGCATGGATCCATCCTGCCTTGTATCAACGGTTCAGGCTGGTGGTGGTGGTGTCATGGTGTGGGGAATTTTTTCTTGGCACTCTTTGGGCCCCTTGGTACCAATTGAGCATCGTTGCAACGCCACAGCCTACCTGAGTATTGTTGCTGACCATGTCCATCCCTTTATGACCACAATGTACCCAACATCTGATGGCTACTTTCAGCAGGATAATGCGCCATGTCATAAAGCTCGAATCATCTCAGATTGGTTTCTTGAACATGACAATGAGTTCACTGTACTCAAATGGCCTCCTCAGTCACCAGATCTCAATCCAATAGAGCATCTTTGGGATGTGGTGGAACGGGAGATTCGCATCAGGGATGTGCAGCCGTCAAATCTGCGCCAACTGTGTGATGCCATCATGTCAATATGGTCCAAAATCTCTGAGGAATGCTTCCAGCACCTTGTTGAATCTCTGCCACGAAGAATTGAGGCAGTTCTGAAGGCAAAGGGGGGTCCAACCCGTTACTAGCATGGTGTACCTAATAAAGTGGCCAGTGAGTGTAAATGGATGTTGTCTTTTTCAGCTTCATTATAGCGTGATTATTACCTTATATCTTTTTAGCTTAAAGTATATTTGACTGGGATCCACACAGAACCTGTTCAAATCACCAGCAGCTTCGAAGCTCCTTTTATATCCTCTCTTGGTGTTGGGCGCCAGTGCATTTTTTCTATTTCTCCATTTTTTATTAATTTCTGTTGCTTTGTCACTCAGAAGCATGACACTTAATGGTAGTTGGAGCTGTGTATTGAGCATATTCTTAATTGTGTCAAGGACGGCAAAGCTTTTTTTTTTTTTTTTTCTCTAACTGGCAAGTTCACCATATATGCCACGTGTCACCCATAGAGTTGCAATTTCTGAAATGTTTCAGTATATTCTGTGAAGTAGTTGAAGAACATAGTAAAGTCTATGTAGTTAGAGTTTCTATCAAGAACATTTCAGTGCTAGTGATGAGCAGATCAACTTGCGGTACTCTGGCCCATTGATACTTGGCGAATAGACGAGAGGCCCATGAACCTCTTACCCTTTGGCATCCCTGGTGCAGCTTTTGATTAGCTTGGACTGGCACAACCTCATCTGTATGATGTGACAGATGACACCAGCTATGACAAATCAAATATCGCCCCAGGGACACTGGAAGATAATAGATATAACTACCTCCCGTCTAGCTGCCAGGTACTACTAACTTGGACAATGGACGAGAGTACCGCAAATCGATCTGCTCATTTCAGGTGACCGCCTATGAATTATATGGCAAAGAAATAATGCAATTGCTTTAGTGACATTGTATAAGCCATATCACTCTCGCATTTGTCTGATATCGCTATTTTTATTTGAGAGTACTGGGAGTTAAATATTGAGCAAAGTAATGAAATGACCCCTTGGGAGTTGCATTCATTTTTATATAGCAATTCATATTATGATGGGCTAGGATTTTGAAGTGGTCTGAGAAGGGATCCATTAAAGTCATGAATTTTGGGGTATATGAAAAGTTTCTTGAAGGGGGAGATACCGTAGCATTTGTCTTTTTGGGTTTCCAGTGATAAGACAAAAACGATTGAGCAGAAATGGTGTAGTCTAAGTAGTTAAATGTCTTTCCATCATTGGAATGATCTAGGCTGTAAACGAGGGGAGAACATCGGGTCACAAAATGGATCCAGCATGGGTGAGAGTGACTTAGTTTCAGTTGAAAGTTAAGAGCACAAGAGTTGTAAAGAAGGTAAAATGAAAGGAGTGTTCTTTAAAATTTGTGTTGGTAGAGTGCTTGTTGCCCATAGACCACTAAAAGTATAAGGACGGGTTAACCATGCTGACTCAAGGGACATCCAACAATGGACTGTAGAATAATCATTCTCTGGTAATTAACAAATCATCTGATTTCACTAATTGGTAATTACCAAAATAACAATTGTCTGTCTTCCAGTTATAGTTTTAATAACTCTTCGAAATGCAGACTGCCTCAAGAGCAAGTGAACCATCCAACTGTATCCTATATGGACAAGCAACTGAAAAAGGTACAAGGGAAACTTCATAATGTAGCGCAGCTAGCAATTATAAGATTTTACAATATTTGTCATAGGTTTTCTTCTCTCTTCCACTTTTCATATTGTTTAATGAAAAACCTTAAGTTAATATTTTATGACTTTAAGCTGGCGTAATGTAAGGGTGTGTGCACACGCTGCGGATTCTAATGCGGATCCGCAGCGGTTTTGGCCCTGTGGATCCGCAGCAGTTTCATTATTCCCTATGGGAAATGGAAACCGCAGTGCAGATGCTGCAGATTTTTCCACGCGGTTTTGCCTGCGGTTTCTAATCCGCAGAAAGAATTGCATGTCAATTCTTTCTGCGGATTCCGCAGCGGTTTACCATCTCCTCCGTTGTAGAGATGATAAACCGCAGGCTAATCTGCAGATAAAGCGCAGGTCTTTTGACCTGCGGATTTTGCAAAATCCGCGCGGATCTATCCACAGCAGATTCAGCAGCGTGTGCACACACCCTTAGGATCTTCGCAGATTCTGTAATGAAAACCCCAACACAAACCTGTCATGACCACATTTTATCCCCTTAGTGGCCAAGTTATTTTCACATCAATGACTAGGGCAAATTTTAGAGGTCTGACCTGTCACTTTATGGGGTATTAACTCTGGAACGCCTTAACATATCCCAGTGATTCTGGGGATTGATACTAAATTTGTTTGATATGACTTTTACAATATTTTCACAAATAAATACTTTTTTGCACCAAATTTGAAGAAAAAATGCACTTTTCAAACATTCAATCTTTATCCTTAACACCTTTACCACCCAAAATGTATCCTTTCATCCTTGGGACATGTGGAAACGTCCCGGCCATTTTGCGCTCACGTGATCGCCACCGGATTTCAGCTGATTGTGACAGCTGACACACAGCACTTCAACCCATTAAATACTGTGATCAAACTCAATTGCAGAATTTTGGGAGCAAGCAGAGGGAATAAAGCCCTTCTGCCCTTAGATCGGTCATCGTTGGGTCCCGATCGTTTCCATGGTGACCCGAGTCATCAGAGCTAGCAAAGTTACTTAATCATGCTCAGAGCATGATCAGCAACTTTGTATGACAATTTGCATAGCATGGAGATGCTCCTGCATCTCTATGCTATACAAGCGATCATTCTACAAAAAATGAAAGTCCCATAGTGGGACAAAATTAAAATTTACAATTTATTTATTTTTTTTTAATTTTTTAAATCAAAATATATTGTTCCATGAACCTACTTTCATTTTTGTATTGTCTGTATCGTTCTATTGTTCTTGTAATGTTTGATGTTCTTCAATCTGAAGAATTTAAATAAAGATTGGAATATATATACTGTACAAACCAAAAGTTTGGACACGCTCATTCAAAGAGTTTTCTTTATTTTCATGACTATGAAAATTGTAAATTCACTCTGAAGGCATCAAAACTATGTATTAACACATGTGGAATTATGTAATTTAACAAAAAAGTGTGAAACAGCTGAAAATACTGTATGTCTCATATTCTAGGTTCTTCATAGTAGCCACCTTTTGCTTTGATTACTGCTTTGCACACTCTTGGCATTCTCTTGATGGGCTTCAAGAGGTAGTCACCGGAAATGGTTTTCACTTAACAGGTGTGCCCTGTCAGGTTTAATAAGTGGGATTTCTTGCCTTATAAATGGGGTTGGGACCATCAGTGGTGTTGTGCAGAAGTCTGGTGGATACACAGATGATAGTCCTACTGAATAGACTGTTAGCTGCTTTTTTCTTGCCATAATACAAATTCTAAGAATAGAAAAACGAGTGGCCATCATTACTTTAAGAAATTAAGGTCAGTCAATCCGAAAAATTGGGAAAACTTTGAAAGTGTCCCCATGTGCAGTGGCAACAACCATCAAGCGCTACAAAGAAACTGGCTCACATGAGGACCGCCCCAGGAAATTAAGACCAAAAGTCACCTCTGCTGCTGAGGATAAGTTCGTACGAGTCACCAGCCTCAGAAATCGCAGGTTAACAGCAGCTCAGATTAGAGACCAGGTCAATGCCACACACAGTTCTAGCAGCAGACACATCTCTACAACAACTGTTAAGAGACTTTGTGTAGCAGGCCTTCATGGTAAAATAGCTGCTAGGAAACCACTGCTAAGGACAGGCAACAAGCAGAAGAGACTTGTTTGGGCTAAAGAACACAAGGAATGGACATTAGACCAGTGGAAATCTGTGCTTTGGTCTGATGAGTCCAAATTTGAGATATTTGGTTCCAACCACCGTGTCTTTGTGCGACGCAGAAAAGGTGAACGGATGGACTCTACATGCCTGGTTCCCACTGTGAAGCATGAAGGAGGAGGTGTGATGGTGTGGGGGTGCTTTGCTGGTGACACTGTTGGGGATTTATTCAAAATTGAAGGCATACTGAACCAGCATGGCTACCACAGCATCTTGCAGCGGCATGCAATTCCATCCGGTTTGTGTTTAGTTGGATCATCATTTATTTTTCAACAGGACAATGACCCTAAACATGCATCCAGGCTGTGTAAGGGCTATTTGACCAAGAAGGAGAGTGATGGGGTGCTACGCCAGATGACCTGGCCTCCGCAGTCACCAGACCTGAACACAATAGAGATGGTTTGGGGTGAGCTGGACCTCAGAGTGAAGGCAAAAGAGCCAACAAGTGCTAAGCATCTCTGGGAACTCCTTCAAGACTGTTGGAAGACCATTTCCGGTGACTGCCTCTTGAAGCTCATCAAGAGAATGCCAAGAGTGTGCAAAGCAGTAATCAAAGCAAAAGGTGGCTTCTTTGAAGAACCTAGAATATAAGACATATTTTCAGTTGTTTCACACTTTTTTGTTAATTATATAATTCCACATGTGTTAATTCATAGTTTTGATGCCTTCAAAGTGAATCTACAATTTTCATAGTCATGAAAATAAAGAAAACTCTTTGAATGAGAAGGAGTGTCCAAACTTTTGGTCTGTACTGTGTGTGTATGTGTGTAATATATATATATATATATATATATATATATATACACACTAGCTGAAGAGCCTGGCGCTGCCAGGGCATAGTAACTAACTGTGGTTAGTTATAGCAAATTATAATTCTCCTCCATCGCATAATCCTGTGCCCATATACCATCATACATATCCACGATCCCATAGGCCCGTACCTATATACCCATCATACATATCCTCCATCCCATAGTCGAGTGCCCATATACCCATCACACATCCTCCATCCCATAGTCCCATGCCCATATACCCATCATACATATTCGCCATCCTATATACCTGTGCCCATATACCCATCATACATATCCTTCATCCCATAGTCAAGTGCCCATATACCCATCACACATCCTTCATCTCATAGTCCCATGCCCATATACCCATCATACATATCCTCCATCCCATAGTCCTGTGCCCATATACTCATCATACATATCCTCCATCCCATAGTCCAGTGCCCATATACCCATAACACATCCTCCATCCCATAGTCCCGTGCCCATATACCCGTCATACATATCCTCCATCCCATAGTCCAGTGCCCATATACCCATCACACATCCTCCATCCCATAGTCAACCATTATGACATCATAGTGAGCGGCGGGGCTTGCAACCTATGATGACATCAGCGTCGCCATGGCAACCATTATGACATCATAATGAGGGGCGGGGCTTGATACACACACACACACACACTTTTTCCCCATTATGTAGATGGGGGCAAAATTGTTTGGTGAATTGGAAAGCGCGGGGTTAAAATTTCGCCTCACAACATAGCCTAGGACAGTCTCGGGGTCCAGACGTGTGACTCTGCCAAATTTTGTGGCTGTAGCTGCGACGGTGCGGATGCCAATCCGGGACGGACGGACGTACGTACATACATACATACATACATACACACACACACACACACACACACACACACATACATACATACATACATACATACATACACACACACACACACACACACACACACACACACACACACACACTTGAGCTTTATATATTAGATGTGTGTGTGTATATGTATGTATATATGTATGTGTATATATATAGAAAAAAATATGGAACACTTAAACAACAGAATATGACTTCAAGTACCATAAATCAAACTTCTGTGAAATGAAACTGTCCACTTAAGAAGCAACACTGATGGAAATTATTGGCAATTATCAAGACACCCTCAATAAAGGAGTGGTTCTGCAGGTGGGGACCACAGACCACATCTCAGCACCAATGCTTTCTGACTGATGTTTTGGTCACTTTTGAATGTTGGTTGTGCTTTCACACTCGTGGTGCAATAGCAGTACAACCCACACAAGTGGCTCAGGTAGTGCAGCTCATCCAGGATGGCATATCAATGCAAGCTGTGGCAAGAAGGTTTTCTGTCAGCGTAGTGTCCAGAGGCTGGAGGCCCTACTAGGAGACAGGCCAGTACACCAGGAGACATGGAGGGGGCCGTAGGAGGGCAACAACCTAGGAGCAGGACCACCTTTGTGCAAGGAGAAACAGGAGGAGCACTGCCAGAGCCCTGCAAAATGACCTCCAGCAGGCCACAAATGTGCATGTGTCTGCCCAAATGGTTAGAAACCGACTCCATGAGGATAGTCTGAGTGCCTGACATCCACAGATAGGGTTGTGCTCACAGCGCAACACCATGCAGGATGCTTGGCATTTGCCACAGAACACCAGGATTGGCAAATTCACCAATGGCACCCTGTGCTCTTCACAGATGAAAGCAGGTTTACACTGAGCACATGTGACAGAGTCTGGAGATGTCGTGGAGAGCGATCTGCTGCCAGCAACATCCTTTAGCATGACCGGTTTGGCAGTGGGTCAGTAATGCTGTGGGGTGGCATTTCTTTGGAGGGCCACACAGCCCTCCATGTGCTCGCGAGAGGTAGCCTGACTGCCATTAGGTACTGAGATTAGATCCTCAGACCCGTTGTGAGAATCATATCCTGGTGTGGTTGGCCCTGGGTCCCTCCTAATGCATGACAATGCCAGACTTCATGTGGCTTGAGTGTGTCATCAGTTCTTGCAAGATGAAGGCATTGAAGTGATGAACTGGCCCAACCGTTCCCCAGACCTGAATCCGATTGGGCATATCTGGGACATCATGTCTTGCTCTATCCACCAAGGTTACGTTGCACCACAGACTGTCCAGGAGTTGGCGGATGCTTTAGTCGAGATCTGGGAGGAGATCCCTCAGGAGACCATCCGCCGCCTCATCAGTAGCATACCCAGGCGTTGTATGGAGGTCATACAGGCACGTGGAGGCCACACACAATACTGAGCATGATTTCAACTTGTTTTAAGGACATTACATCATACTTTAATTTTGTGTGGGACTCCAACTCCAGGCCTCCATTGGTTAATAAATTTGATTTCCATTGATGATTTTTGTGTGATTTTTGTTGTCAGCACATTCAACTTTATACAGAACAAAGTATTCAATGAGAATATTTCATTCAGATCTAGGATGTGTTATTTTAGTGTTCCCTTTACTTTTTTGAGCAGTATAATATATATATATATATATATATATATATATATATATACACAGTGTATATATGTATATATATATATATATATATATATATATATATATATATATATACTCGTGTATAAGACGACCCCCCTAATTTTGCCAGAAGATACTGGGAAAACTTATTGACTCGTGTATAAGCCTAGGGTGGGAAATGAAGCAGCTACTGGTAAATTTCAAAAATAAAAATAGGTGCTAATAAAAGTAAACTGGTGGCCCCATAAGATGCTCCATATTAAAATATGCCCCATATAATGCTGCACAAAGGTTATTGATGGCCCATAACATGCTTCATCTTAATATATATATGCCCCATGTAATGCTGCACAAAGGTTATTGGTGGTCCACAACATGCTCCATGTTAATAAATATATGCCCCATATAATGCTGCACAAAAGTTAGTGGTGGCCCACAACATGCTCCATGTTAATATATATGTCCCATATAATAATGCTGCACAAAGGTTATTGGTGGCCCATAACATGCTCCATATAATGCTGCTGCTATTACAAAAAAAAATGACATACTCGCATCTCATCAGCTGCTGCTCCTCAGCGTTGCCGGCTCTCTGTAGGACCCCGGAGACTGAGAGGTGAATATGGCATGGCTGGCTCACCCTCCCCCAGTTCTACTCACCCTCCCAGTGTCTGCATATCCGGCTCTGCTACATCTCAGTCCCGGCTGTCTGCATCTCCCTTCCTGTGTTCTTCCTGTGCGGTCACATGGTACCGCTCATTAAAGTCATGAATATGCGGCTCCACCCCTATGGGAAGAAGATAGGAAGGGAAATGCAGACAGCCGGGAATGAGATGATGTAGCAGAGCCGGATATACACTGGGAGAATGAATATCATGTCTCCTGTTCTCCCTCCCTCGCCAGCTTTCGAACATGTCACTACCGGGCTAAGCCTACAATTTTTGGGCAGGTAGAGCTGATTGCGGCCACCTGCATGGTGTGTTTGTCCAAAATTGTAGGCTGGTGGCCCAGAAGTGGCTTATGTACGGTAGAGCAGGGACCCATCAGGGGAGGTCACCTTGCTGTGGTTGATGGGCTTACATGAATTGGCCAATTTGTGCACTAATAACCTTCATTTTCATCTTACTGTAAGTTTTAAAAAATTTTTGGGGAAAAAAATATTTTTTAGTATTATCCAAATTGAATAGTTTTAATGTGCTTCTTTGTTTTCACATGGCCTAGATTCATGCACATGTGCTGCTATATTCTTTTTGTCTATATATATATTAGCTGAAGAGCCTGGCGCTGCCCGGGCATATTAACTAACTACCGTTAGTTATAACAAATTATAATGAAAAAAAAAATATATATATATTATATAGCTGAGTGTAGAGCCCCGCCCACTTCGCATAGCCAAATTCACTATAATATCCCACACCATCCCTTCAGCCAGAGCCACCGGACTGCTACCCCTAATATCCCACATCATCCCGTCAGCCAGAGCCACCAAACTACTACCCCTAATATCCCAAATGATCCCGTCAGAGCCTCCGGACTACTAGCCCTAATATCCCACATCATCCCATCAGCCAGAGCTACCGGACTACTACCCCTAATATCCCACATCGTCCCGACAGCCAGAGCCACCGGACTACTACCCCTAATATCCCACATCATCCCGTCAGCCAGGGCCACCAGACAATAACCACTAATATCCCACATCATCCCATCACAGACGCCGGACTACGCCCCTAATATCCCACATCATCCCATCAGCCAGAGCCACCGGACTACTACCACTAATATCCCACATTATCCCGTCAGCCAGAGCCACCGGACTACTCCCCCTAATATCCCTCTTCATCCTGTCAGTCAGAGCTACCGGATTATTACCCCTAATATCCCACATCATCCCGTCAGCCTGGGGTCAGAACCAGAGCGCTGAGTGGATTTGTCCTGACTTCCATACCAATGATCCCTTTAATAGAAGCCTGAGGTGAGAATCAGAGAGCTGAGGGATTTACCCTAACTTCCATGCCGGAGATTCCTTTAAGAGAGGCCTGGTGTCAGTACCAAAGCGCAGAGTGAATTTAACCTCGCTTCCTTACTGGGGATCCCTTTAAGAGAGACTGGGATCAGAACCAGAGTGCTGAGTGAATTTGCCGTGACTTGCATACCAATGATCCCTTTAATAGAACCCTGGGATCAGAATCAGCGCATTGAGGGAATTGCTCTAACTTCCATACTGGAGATCCCTTTAAGAGAGCCTGGGGTCAGAACCAAAGCACTGGATGGATTTGCCCTGACTTCCATACCGGAGATTCCTTTAAGAGAGGCCTGGGGTCAGTACCGAAGCGCAGAGTGGATTTAACCTCACTTCCATAGCGGGGATCCCTTTAAGAGAGAGTGGGATCGGAACCAGAGCGCTGAGTGAATTTGCCGTGACTTGCATACCAATGATCCCTTTAATAGAACCCTGGGGTCAGAATCTGAGCATTGAGGGAATTGCTTTAACTTCCATACCGGAGATCCCTTTAAGAAAGGCTTGGGTTCAGTAGCAAAGCGCAGAGTGGATTTGCCCTAACTTCCATACGAATGATCCCTTTAAGAGACCCTGGGGTCAGAACCACAGAGCTGAGTGGAACGGTCCTAACTTCCATACCAGGGATCCCTTTAAGAGAGGCTTGGGGTCAAAACCAAAGCCCTGGATGGATTTACTCTGACTTCCATACCAATGATCCCTTTAAGAGGGAAGAAAGATGTGCCTACAGGATAGAGGATGTGTGATGGGGATATGGGCAGGGAGGGGGGATTCATTTCTGTCATGTGCTCTCTGCTCCTTTCTGGGGGGCAGACAATGGCTGGGAGCTTATGTTCCCAGGGATTATAAATTTCTCCCACCATGTCAGTGTCCGCTGAGGTGTTGTCATGTGGGAAAACTTGATCATAGCAGCCAATCACAGCTCAGCTACTCTTAACCACCTCTGGTGAAATTAGAGATGCTTTGTGATTGGTTGGTGACATACATACATACATACATACACTCACATATATATATATATATATATATATATATATATATATATATATATATATGTATACATACAGTATATAATATATATATACAGACACACACTACTGTTTAAAAGTTTAGGGTCACTTAGAAATTTCCTTATTTTTGAAAGAAAAGCACATTTTTTTCCAATGAAGCTAACATTAAATGATTCAGAAATATGCTATACATTGTTAATGGGGTAAATGACTATTCTGGCTGCAAACGTCTGGTTTGTGATGCAATATCTTCATAGGTGTATAGAGGCCCATTTCCAACACCCATCACTCCAGTGTTCTTATGGTACTTTGTGTTTGCTAACTGTGTAAGGCTGTGTTCACACTGTTTTTTTTGCGGATTTGCCAAAAAATCCGCTTAAAAACGCTTAAAAGAAGCTTCCCATTCATTTTAATGCATTTTGTACTTTTTGTGCATATTGATGCGTTTTTTTCCGCGAAAAAATAACGATTCACGGTAAACGCTGCATGCTCAATAATTTTGCGGATTTTTCCGCATTTCTGGCTATTTCTGTGTGTCTGGGGCCGTGCGGAAAAAAACGCAGAAAAATGCGCAGAAAAAAAGTGTGGTTTCTGGGAAGGAGTCCGGTTTTTATGCAGAAATTTTCTGCATACGTGTGCACATAGCCTAAGAGGGGTAACGGATGGTTAGAATACCCTTGTGCAAGTATGTTAGCACAGCTGAAAACAGTTTGGCTGAAAGCAATAAACCTGACCTTCCTTTGAGCTAGTTGAGAATCTGGAGCATTACATTTGTTGTTTACATTAACCCCTTCACCCCCAAGGGTGGTTTGCACGTTCATGACCGGGCCAATTTTTACAATTCTGACCACTGTACCTTTATGAGGTCATAACTCTGGAACGCTTCCATGGATCCCGGTGATTCTGACATTGTTTTCTCGTGACATATTGTACTTCATGATAGTGGTAAAATTTCATTCAAATAACTTGCGTTTATTTGTGAGAAAAACGGAAATTTGGCGAAAATTTCGCAATTTTCCAACTTTGAATTTTTATGCCCTTAAATCACAGAGATAGGGCACACAAAAAACTTGATAACTAACATTTCCCACATGTTTACTTTACATCAGCACAATTTTGGAACCAAAATTTTTTTTTGTTAGGAAGTTATAAGGGTTAAAATTTGACCAGCGATTTCTCATTTTTACAACACCATTTTATTTTTACGGACCACATCACATTTGAAGCCACTTTGAGGGGTCTATATGATAGAAAATACCCAAAAGTGACACCATTCTAAAAACTGCACCCCTTAAGGTGCTCAAAACCACATTCAAGAAGTTTATTAACCCTTTAGGTGCGTCACAGGAATTTTTTTGAATATTTAAAAAAAAAATTAACATCTAACTTTTTTTCACAAAAAAAAATACTTCAGGTTCAATTTTTTTTATTTTACCAAGGGTAACAGGAGAAATTGGACTGCAAAAGTTATTGTGCAATTTGTCCTGAGTACGCTGATACCTGATATGTGGGGGGGAACGACTGTTTCGGCGCATGGCAGAGCTCAGAATGGAAGGAGCGCCGTTTGACTTTTTCAATGCAAAATTGGCTGGAATTCAGATCGGACGCCATGTCACGTTTGGAGAGTCCCTGATGTACCTAAACAGTGTAAACCCCCTACAAGTGACCCCATTTTGGAAACTAGACCCCCCAAGGAACTTATCTAGATATGTGGTGAGAACTTTGAACCCACAAGGGCTTTACAGAAGTTTATAACGTACAGCGGTACAATTAAAAAATCACATTTTTTCCACAAAAATGATCTTTTCACCCCCAATTTTTATTTTCCCAAGGGTAACAGGACCCTAAAAGTTATTGTGCAATTTGTCCTGAGTACGCTGATACCCCACATGTGGGGGTAAACCACTATTTGGGCGCATGGCAGAGCTCGGAAGGGAAGCAGCGCGATTGGAAAACCCCTGATGTACCAAAACATTGGAAACTCCCCACAAATTACACCATTTTGGAAACTAGACCCCCCCAAGGAACTTATCTAGATATGTGGTGAGCACTTTGAACCCCCAAGGGCTTCACAGAAGTTTATAATGCCCGGGCATGAAAATAAAAAAAATTGTATTTTTTCCACAAACATGATCAATTAGTCCCCAATTTTTTTATTTTCCCAAGGGTAACAGGAGAAATTGAACCCCAAAAGTTGTTGTCCAATTTGTCCTGAGTACGCTGACACCCCATATGTGGGAGAAAACTACTGTATGGGCACACGTCGGGGCTCGGAAGGGAAGTAGTAACGTTTTGGAATGCAGACTTTGATGGAATGGTCTGCGGGTGTCATGTTGCATTTGGAGAACCCCTAATGTACCTAAACAGTGGCAACCCCCCACAAATGACCCCATTTTGGAAACTAGACCCCCTAAGGAACTTATCTAGATGTGTGGTGAGCACTTTGAACCCCCAAGGGCTTCACAGAAGTTTATAATGCCCGGGCATGACAATAAAAAAATCATTTTTTTCCACAAAAATGATATTTTTGCCTCCAATTTTTTATTTTTCTAAGGGTAACAGGAGAAATTGGACCCCAAAAGTTGTTTTGCAATTTGTCCTGAGTAGGCTGATACCCTACATGTGGCGGTAAAACACTGTTTTGGGCGCATGGCAGAGCTTGGAAGGGAAGGAGCACCATTTGACTTTTTCAACTCAGAATTGGCTGGAATTGAGATCAGACGCCATGTTGCATTTGGAGAGCACCTGATGTGCCCAAACAGTGGAAACCCCCAATTCTAACTCCAACCCTAACCCTAATCTTAACCCTAGCCCTAACCCTAGCCCTGGCCCTTCTTTTAATTTTATTATTTTTCCCTAACTAAGGGGGTGATAACGGGGGTTTGATTTACTATTTATAGCGGGTTTTTATGTTTGGCAGCTGTCATACTCTAAAAGACGCTTTTTATTGTAAAAATAGTTTTTGCATCACCACATATTGAGAGCTATAATTTTTCCGTATTTTGACCCACCGAGTCATGTGAGGTGTTATTTTTTGCGGGACGAGTTGACGTTTTTTTTGGTACCATTTTCGGGCACGTGTCATTTTTTTGATCGCTTTTTATCGCAGAATTAACAAAAACCAGCGTTTCATGAATTTCTTTTGCGGGGGTGCGTTTACACCGTTCCGCGTGCGGTAAAATTGATGAAGCGGTTTTATTCTTCGGGTCAGTACGGTTACAGCGATGCCTCATTTAGGTCGTTTTTTTATGTTCTGTCAGTTTTATGCAATGAAAACTATTTTATATAAAAAAATAATTATTTTTGCATAGCTTTATTCTGCGAGCTATAACTTTTTTATTTTTTCGCTGATAATGCTGTATGGCAGCTCATTTTTTGCGGGACAAGATGACGTTTTCAGCGGTACCATGGATATTTATATGCGTCTTTTTGATCGCGCGTTATTGCACTTTTTGTTTGGCGGTATGATAATAAATCATTATTTTTTGCTTCGTTTTTTATTTTTTAAGGGGTTCGCTAAAGGGGTTAACTAATGGGACAGTTTTATAGGGCAGGTCGCAATATCTAATATTTATACTTTTGTTGTTTTTTTTTTTGTTTTTTTTCCAAAAAATGGATTTATTGGGGGAATATTATTTTAACACTTTTTTTTTTTTTGTTTAACTTTATTACATAGTCCCAGGTGGGACATCACTGTCCTGTGACAGATCGCTGATCTGTCACATCACAGATCACTGTGACAGATCAGCGATCTGTCACAGGCAATGCTGCAGACTTCCTCATGCCTGCGCTTTGCAGGCACTGAGGAAGTCAGCTCCCTGCAGGTCCCCGAAGGCCCCCGTCGCCATCTTGGATTCGGGGGCCTGCAGGGAAGGAGCCCCCCGCAGCAGCGCTGCACATTGCGCTGCCGTGGGGGGCTCAGGGAAGCACGGAGGGAGCCCCCTCCCTGCCGATGCTTCCCTTTAACCCCCGGTACACCGCGATCATGTTTGATCGTGGTGTGCAAGGGGTTAACGTGTGGGGGGCGTTCCGTGACCTCCCCTGACACATTGTGCCGGGTGTCAGCTGTGATAATCAGCTGACACCCGGCCGCGATCAGCGGCGCTCACCACGTGGGCGCCGCTAATCGCGCTAGACGTACTATCCCGTCCATGGGCATAGGGGCCCTGGTCCCATGGACGGGATAGTACGTCTGATGTCAGAAAGGGGTTAAATTCTCATGTTTCCCTCCTCTGGTACAAACCTGGCTTGTCGCTAACTTTTGGTACTGATGAAAATTACGTTTTCTCCCTACTAAAATGGCCAATCCTCCAACTGGTTTTGCACCAGGAGCTTATTTGGCCAAGAACATATGATTTCTATCAGTGCTGGACAATCAGTCCCTATATAAATCAGATCTTTTAGGCCAAATAAGCTCCTGGTGGAGGTCTGTCTGGAGGACTGTCCGTTTTTAGTAGGGCGACAACTGCTTTAATTTTCTTTGTGGTGATAACATTAAGGGCTTGTTCACATGATTGCTGATTGCCAGAGAATCAGATGGATTATGGTAATGACTTTGGTCACACTCTGATCCGCGTCTGATCAGTGTCAGTTTATTGTGATCTGCTTCTCTCGCCTGAGAGTATGGTATCACAGGTGTGGAGGAGACGGAGAACTTAATGTCGCCACCTTCTCCATTTTCTACGTCAGCTTAAATCAGACTGTAGTTGAATGACATCAGAGTGAAGTCCAATGTGTCACACACACCCATAGACTTGTACGGGTGATCCAAATTCCAAAGTCACTCGCAGCATGCTGCAAATTTCAGACCTATTTGGACTGAAGAAAATAACGCTGATCTGCTCTACCCCATAGTATAACATTGGGCTGAGTGCTATCTGATAAAACATCACACAGCACTCTGCCGTATTATGCGCCAGTGTGAGCGAGCCCTCGCTGCGCCAAGCAAGTTCTCGTCTGCCTCCATCAATAGAAAAGTAAGAGAATTGGAGAAGTAATGAGAATGTGTTTGGCAAATCACAAGTTATGGTTACGTAACAACTGTCTGCAGCACCTGGTAAAGCCGAATCCCAACATTACACTCTGTTAGTGTTCAGCAAGCTGCACTGCTAACAACCTGCACTGGGTGGAAAACCCCTTTAACAATGTTGGAGTATGGGCTGAGTGTATGTAGTGACGTTAGGTTCTCCTGCACCTAGGGAAGGCATTGAAGACGTCTTAATTATGATTCCCCCTTCCATAACCAAAAATTGCCAGCAGGGTCACGGGGTATAGGCGCGGTCACAGAATGCTGTATCTCCCAACTTTTAAAGAAAAAGTCATTTTTCACCTATTGAACTCCCTTGGGCCTGTTTCACACTTCAGTTGTTTGACGTCAGTTGCAAACCCCCAAAGTGTGAAAAAACGGATCCTTTTCCACTATGCAAAAAAAATGCATCGGAAGAGCGAGAGAAGAGAGAGATTCGCCACTGCCAGAACGGCATTTGGGGTTAAAATGCATGACACAATAAATGTTCTGGGCATGCGCAGTTTAAAATAGTGGGTCCACCCCTGAAAAAAACGTTCCCTAGTCTGTCTACTCCAGATGGCAGATGCTAAAAATCAAACAAATCCGTCAAAAAACAGATGCAACGGACGACCATCAGTCATAATCCGCCGCTAATGCAAGTCTATGGGAAAAAAAAACGGATCCACCAAAAAAAAGGCGGATCTGTTTTTTTTTTATAAACCTGGCGGATTTTGACTGACATCAAACAACTGAAGTGTGAAAGAGGCCTTACTGTTCTCACCTACAAGCTGTACAGAAAAGGTTGCATGGAAGATACATTTATTTACTATTTAAGTATAGCGATTTGTATGTGGGCTGCTTTGGTTTGTGTGCCAGGGCTGATTTTCCGTCCCAGTCCGGCCCTGGATGGATGGATGGAAGGAGATATAGAGAGAGAGAGAGAGAAATACAATACAGACCAAAAGTTTGGACACACCTTCTCATTCAAAGAGTTTTCTTTATTTTCATGACTATGAAAATTGTAGATTCACTCTAAAGGCATCAAAACTATAAATTACATGTGGAATTATATAATTAACAAAAAAGTGTGAAACAACTGAAAACATGTCTTATATTCTAGGTTCTTCAAAGTAACCACCGTTTGCTTTGATTACTGCTTTGCACACTCTTTGCACACTCTTGGCATTCTCTTGATGAGCTTCAAGAGGTGGTCACTGGAAATGGTCTTCCAACAGTCTTGAAGGAGTTCCCAGAGATGCTTAGCACTTGTTGGCCGTTTTGCCTTCACTCTGCGGTCCAGCTCACCCCAAACCATCTCGATTGGGTTCAGGTCTGGTGACTGTGGAGGCCAGGTCATCTGGCGTAGCACCCCATCACTCTCCTTGGTCGAATAGCCCTTACAGAGGAGAGATAGATAGCTAGAGAGATATAGAGAGAGGTAGATAGAGAGAGATATAGAGAGAGATAGATGGAGATATAGCTGTAGATAGATTATATCTAACACACACATACATATGTCTGGCAAAAATTAAGGGAACACTGCAAAATTTTCAGTTTGTCTGATTTTTCTCTTCATAGGTATATTTTTTGAGTAAAATGTAAATTGCGCTTTTATTCTATAAACTACTGACAACATATCTTCGAATTTCCAAGCACTAAATTTTGTATTTATTTTCAGAAAATGAGAAATGGTCAAAATAACAAAAAAAATGCAGTGCATAATGTTAAGAAAACAAGTTCATAATCATTTAGAAACAACAATACTAATGTTTTAACTCAGGAAGAGTTCAGAAATCAATATTTTGTGGAATAAGCATGATTATTAATCACAGCTTTCATGTGTCTTTTCCACCAGTCTTTTACACTGCTTTTGGGTGACCTTATGCCACTCCTGGTACAAAAATGTAAGCTGTTCTTCTTTGATGGCTTGTGACTATCCATCTTCCTCTTGATTACATTCCAGAGGTTTTCAGTGGGGTTCAGGTCTGGAGATTGGGCTGGCCATAACAGGGATTTGATGTGGTGGTCCTTCATCCACACACTGATTGACCTAGCTGTGTGGCATGGCTCACTGTCCTGCTGGAAAAACCAGTCCTCAAAGTTGGGGGAACATTGCCTGAGCAGAAGGAATCAACTGGTTTTCCAGGATAACGTTGTATGCGGCTTGATTCATATGTCCTTCACAAAGATCCACCTGCCCAATTCCAACCTTGCTGAAGCATCCCCAGATCATCACCGATCCTCCACCAAATTTCCCAGTGGGTGCAAGACACTGTGCTTTGTACGCCTCTTCAGGTCTCCGTCTAGCTATTAGACGACAAGGTGTTGGACAAAGCTGAAAATTAAATTCATCACAGAAGATTACCTTACTCCAGTCCTCTATGGTCCAATACTTATGGTCTTTGGGAAACTTCAACCTGGCTCTCCTTTCCTTCTCATTGATGAAATAATTTTTTCTAGCTTTACATGACTTGAGCCCTGCCTCTCGAACTGTTCTTGCCATGCACTTCACCCTAGATGCCATTTGCCATTCCTTTTTTAGGTCATTTGATGTCATCCTGCAGTTGCTGAGTGACATTTGAATAAGATAATCATCCCGGTCAGTGGAGAATTGTTTTCACCCTCTGCTCGTCTGCAGCTTTGTTGTCCCCAATATATGCTGCTTTACCTTCTTGTAATGAACTCCCGACTTAGAAATTTTAAGGATGGAGGCAAAATGACGCTCACTGTCTCCCTCTGCTAGTAAAGCCAGAATTGAGCCCTTCTTTTCCTCACTTAAAACTTTTATTTTGAACTCCTTTGGCATGGTTAAAAGTTATTTTTTCATTCCTATTACTTGTTTTGCCATCCTTCTTGTAATATTGCAAGAGGATTATGAACACCACAGCAGGGTTTTTTCTACTTTTCTTCGTTAAATAAGATTTGGTTCAGGTGATCACATAATCAGAAGCACATTAAGTAGAATGTGGTTTACTCTGGTTGGAATTCAACTGACACTGGAATGGAATAGTCAGACATGTAGAGAAGCTGATTTTTATAAAATTGTTTAGTGGTCTCTTTATTTTTTGCAAGAGCTGTGTGTATGTATGTGTATATGTATATGATGTGTGTATAAGAATATGATTTCTTATTCTTTTGCATATGTGTCACACTTAAATGTTTCAGGTCACCAAAGAAATTTAAATATTAGACAAAGATAACACAAGTAATTTTTTTTTTTTTTTTTTTTTAAGGGAAAAAGAAATCCAAATCTACAGGACTCTGTGTGAAAAAGTGATTGTTTCCTAAACCTTGTAACTGGTCAGCCACCGTTGGCAGCAACAACTGCAATCAAGCAATTGCTGTCACTGGCAGTCTTTTTTTCCAACACTCTGAAGGAATTTTGGCCCACTCATCTTTGCAGAATTGTTGGGTTTCTGCGCATGAGCTGCCTTTTTAAGTTCATTCCACAGCATCTCAATTCCACTCCAGGGTCGTAATTTTGTTTTTCTTAAGTAATTCAGAGGTGGACTTGCTGGTGTGTTTTGGACCATTGTCCTGTTGCATAACCCAAGTGTGCTTCTGCTTGAGGTCACTGACAGATGGCTGGACATTCTCCTTCAGGATTTTCTCCTTCGCCTCATTGGGGGACACAGGTACTGTGGGGACACAGGTACTGTGGGTGTATGCTACTGCCGCCTGGGGGCTGACACTAAGTGAAAAAAAGAGGTTAGCTCCTCCTCCGCCGTATACACCCTGGCCCCGATTGCGGGCGGAAACTAGTTCATGCTTAGTGTCCGTTGGAGGCACACATGTCTGTTTTTTCTCCAAACTTTTTTTTTTTCCTTTTCCCTTTTTCTATGGAGATGAGACAGGGGCGATGGACCCTAATGAAAGGGTCCGATCTCCCCTAACCAACAACGTGCGAGCACGTGTGAGTGTCGCCTCCACATATCCTCTCCCGCAACGAGGGACATGTCTGGTCTTTTTTCCCAGACTTTTTTATTTTTTCCTTCCATGAAGATGAGACAGGGGCAACGGACCCTATTGAAAGGGTCCGATTTCCCCAAACCAACAATGGGCGAGCACGTGCGAGTGTTGCCTCCACGTATCCCCTCCCGCAACGTGGGACATGTCGGACTTATCCCTGACCACCCCTAGGTATTGAAACTATGAGCTGTACAGAGGCACAAGCATAGTCCGTGAGGCCCCCACTGCTCCACCAATGCTAGACTGTGGTGCTGCAAGGTGGCGGACGGTCCCTCTCCTCATCCCTGGAGGGAGGATGGAGTTAGGGTGCCTGCACCATCCTGGATGTGCCCCCCTCCCCTCTACCTGAACTGGAAGCGGAGTATCGTCACGTAGGGGATGACCTGGGAGGGCTCCTGCTTTAGCGTCCACAGGGCTGGAGCCCTTAGCCTGGTTCGGTTGGCGAAGGTAGTCCCCCCCCCCCTGTCGTGCATGGCGTCATGTCCTGGCGTCCAGCCACGCATCCTCGGCTGGCAGACGCTAAAAATCCAGCCCGCCGCTTCGGTCGGTGCTAGGCCATTTCCCTTCTCCGCGTCACTTCCGATGGCCCGCCCCCCCGTGGCTTGGGCGGGCGCCGAATAAATTGAGCCCCTGGCTTTGGACGCTTCGGTCGGTGCTAGGCCATTTCCCTTCTCCGCGTCACTTCCGATGGCCCGCCCCCCCCGTGGCTTGGGCGGGCGCCGAATAAATTGAGCCCCTGGCTTTGGACCAGGGCTAGGCTGCAACCGGAAGTACCGTCAGGATGCTTCTTCCGACAGCCCGCCCGCAGCTGAGGCGTGCACTTCTTTGAGAGGAGCAGCGCTCAGCACTACCAGGACACGTGGGGACACAGGACTGGGGTAAGTGCTGCACCCCAACCCTAGAGGCCACGCTACGTGGAATCGATGAATACTCTCCCCCCCCAAGCAGGGCAGTACTGATGCCTGGCAAATATAATATGGCCGGAAAAGTGAAGACGCACACGTTCCTATATGCTGCATGCACCTCCTGTCGGGCCGCTTTTCCGCGGGCGCAGAGCAAACAATTATGCGAAGCCTGCTATTCCGAATGCGCCCAGGAGCCCTCCCCTGCGACCGAGCCCAGTGTTCCAAGTCCCCCGGAATGGGCCCTATCACTGTCGTAGTCTATGGCATCACTTACAAAGGCGATCGAGTCCCTTCGCGCCCCAGATAGGGCAGGGGTAGTGGCTTGCCTGTCTTGGAGGGGTCCTCCACCTCACAAGCGCCTCCGGCCTGCAGGGGCCGCTCTCACTCCAGGCAGACCTGGGGAAAATTAACTCATACGGCGTCTCCCGGTCCATCCGGTGCCTCGGCATCCGTGAGTTCTGCGTCTCGCTCTCCTTCACCAGTAGTCAAGTGCGGGCAAAGCTCAGATTATGACTCGGACGAACCCCTGGACCTAGATACCCCGGGGTGTCGAGAAACAGTGGACACCCTCATTGAAGCTGTCAATTAGACGCTGGGGATTGAAGATGATTCCACCCTGGCTTCAGGCCATAAGGTGTCTTTTAAGCGGGTTAAGCGGCCGCATAGAGTATTTTGCACTCACCCAGAGTTCGAGGACATAGTGCAATGACACAGGGAACGGCTGGACAGGCATTTCTCGGGCCAGAAGGCACTCGAGGCTAGATATCCATTTGTCCTAGATCTCTGTAAAAAATGGATGGAATCCCCAATGGTGGATCCATCTGTGTCACGCTTGGCCTATAAAACCCTGTTATCCGTACCTAGGGGTTCTTCTATTAAGGATCCCACTGATCGTCTCATAGAGAGCTTGGCTTGCTCAGTGTTTGAAGCATCAGGATCAGCACTCTCTCCCTCGTTTGCGGCAACGTGGGTAGCCAAGGTCATAATTTCTTGGTCAGAATCATTGAACATAGCCTTGCAGGATAGGGACCTATCTGTGGAGGTATCAGAGATCGCGAGTCAGATCGCTATGGCTGGGGACTACTTAATGCTTCTTTGGATGCGGCCAATTGCGCGGCGCTTGTAGTCGTAAACGCAATTTCCATTAGGAGAGCTCTATGGTTAAGGACATGGCGGGCCGATTCAACCTCCAAGAAGTTCTTGACTTCCCTGCCTTATCAGCCGCCTATTCGGAGAAAGATTAGACCAGCTCATCTCCGACGCCATAGGAAGAAAAAGCAGTTTTCTCCATCAACAAAGCGTCAAGCCGCCATTTCGCCACCAGTTTCAGGCACGGTTTCGGGCCTTTCGCAACCCCCGGGTGGATTACAGCGGCTGGTTCTGCCGCTCCAGTAAGCTCCAACCAGGATAGGGATCGACAGGTCTCATATAGAGTCAACCCGTTGGGGAGAACGCATTCTCGCCAGCCCAGGTCGAGGGGAACCAGGTCCCAAAGATCCTCAGCCAAATGAGTCGAAGCATTTTTTTAGGCGGCCGCCTACTCTGATTTCGCCACGTCTGGGTCACCGTAGCACACGATTCATGGGTGACAGAGCTGGTGTCCTCGGGGTACAAAATAGTTTGTCAGGTACCCCCCCAAAACTGTTCTTTCTTTCCCATCTTCCCAAAGGGGAGACCCGGGCAAGGGCGTTGCTAGGAGCCATCGAGTCACTCCAGCACAGCGGAGTCATTATTCCTGTGTCGGAGCACGAGAGGGCTCAGGGCTTCTATTCCAACCTATTCGCGGTCCCCAAAAAGGACGGGACCGTCAGGCCTGTTTTGGACCTGAAGCTCCTGAACAAATTCATCAGGATCAGACATTTTAAAATGGAGTCTCTCCGTTCAGTTATATCGGCCATGGGGGTAGGGAGAATACTTGGCCTCTATCGACATCCAGGAGGCCTACCTGCACATCCCTATTTTTCCTCTGCATCAGAGGTTTCTATGCTTCGCCATCAATCGCCTACATTTCCAATTTGCAGCGCTGCCCTTCGGGCTAGCCACCGCCCTCAGAGTGTTCACAAAGGTCATGGCAGTCGTCATGGCCATCTTGCGCTCTCGGGGCATAGTCATCTTGCCGTACTTAGACGACCTCTTGGTCAAGGGCCCTTTGATTCAGGCATGTGAGGAGAGTGTCAGCATCACGCTGGATACTCTTTCCCGCTTAGGGTGGTTAGTCAACATGAAGAAATCATCCCTTGTCCCAGCCCAGAGGATTTCTTTTTTAGGGATGATCTTCGACACCTTCCGCGGGTTGGTAATTCTCCCTCAAGACAAAGCCTTAGCGCTCCAGCAAGGAGTGCGGACACTTCTCCAACCAGTCCCTCACACGATTCTCTTTGGGATGAGGATACTAGGGAAAATGGTGGCAGCAATGGAAGCGATCCCGTTTGCCCAATTTCATCTTCGCCCCCTGCAGCACGCCCTCTTGTCATCCTGGGACAATAACCCATTCACGCTCGATCATCAGTCCCGGTTATCCTCTCAGGTCAGACAGTCGCTCGAGTGGTGGACAGCCAGTTCCTCCCTGCTTCAGGGGAAACCTTTTCCCCCAGACCAGTGGTTAGTAGTCACAACCGACGCCAGCCTCCTCGGCTGGGGAGCAGTTTTTCGCCACCACACGACCCAGGGACAATGGTCGCGACAGGAGGCACGCCTCCCGATCAACTTGTTGGCAATACGAGCAGTCTGGCTGGCTCTGCAACATTTTCAGCACCTTCTAGCAGGCCGCCCCGTTCGGATTCAATCGGACAATGCCACGGCGGTGGCTTACATAAATCATCAAGGGGGCACCCACAGCAGAGCAACCGTGCATGAGGTAGTGCACGTTCTTCACTAGGCCGAGATGAACCATTCGGTGGTATCGGCGGTCCACATCCCGGGCGTGGAGAACTGGGCGGCAGACTTCCTCAGCCGGCAGGGTATTGCGTCCAGGGAATGGTCACTGCACCCCGAGGTCTTCCAGCAGATTTGCCAACGGTGGGGAACACCGGATGTGGACCTAATGGCCTCCAGGGTGAACGCCAAGGTACCCATGTTTGTCGCTCGGTCCCGGGACCCACAGGCGGTCGCTGTGGATGCATTGGTTCTGTCATGGAACCAGTTTCACCTCCCATACCTATTGCCACTACTTCCAAGGGTCATCAAGAAGATCAAAACAGAAGGGGTTCCAGCTATTTTGCTGGTCCCAGACTGGTCCCGTCAAGCATGGTACGCAGACCTAGTGCAGCTGCTCACCGACATTCCTTGGCGAATCCCGAGCTCAGGGGCCCTGTGTTTTGACGGTATATCCGTTGAATCTTGGATTCTGACTCAGGCGGGGTTTGGGAGCGAGGTGGTTGGTACAATGGTTAGCGCCCGGAAGCCTACCTCGGTGAGAATTTACTATCACACCTGGAAGGTTTTCTTTGCTTGGTGTCGAGACTGCGGTTATTCTCCACTTAGATTCTCTATTCCCAACATCTTGGCTTTTCTCCTGTCTGGCCTAGACTCAGGGTTGGCCCCGAGCTTCCTTAGGAGACAGATATCTGCTTTATCTGTCCTTTTCCAGCGCAGAATTGCTACCAATTTGCAGGTGAAGACTCATCCAGGGAGTCTCCCACTTGGTACCTCCCTATAGTGCGCCCCTGGATGCCTGGGACCTTAACCTGGTCCTATGCGTTTTGCAGGAAGCTCCATTTGAACCGCTACAAGATGTTTCTTTGTCGTACCTTTCCTGGAAAGTGGTATTCCTTGTAGCCTAAACTTCCATCTGGCGAGTCTCGGAGCTGTGGCCCTATCCTGCCGAGCACAGTTTCTCACCTTCTACAAGGATAAGGTGGTTCTCAGACCAGCTCCCCCCTTTCTGCCGAAGGTCGTTTCCTCGTTTCACATTAATGAGGATATTGTCTTGCCTTCATTTTGTCCAGTGCCGGTACACCGCATGGAAAAGGCTCTTCACACATTGGACCTGGTAAGAGCTGTCAGGAGGTACCTGTCACGAACGTCACCCTTTCGGCAGATAGACACGCTGTTCGTGCTCCCCGAGGGACGCAGGAAGGGACTCGCAGCCTCAAAATCGACCATAGCCAGGTGGATCCGTCTGACTGTTCAAGAGTCCTACCGCATCAGGGGTGTGCTGGTTCCAGCAGGGATCAGAGCACACTCTACTTGGGCAGTGGGCGCCTCTTGGGCACTTCGGCACCAGGCTTCAACGGAACAGGTTTGCAAGACAGCAACCTAGTCCAACCTGCACACGTTTGCCAAACACTACAATATCCATACTCCGGCTTCAGCGGATGCGAGCCTAGGTAGAAGGATTCTCCAAGCAGCGGTGGAGCACCTTTAGACAGGAGGTGCATGTAGCTTGGATCGGTGAGTCAACTTCCCACCCAGGAACTGCTTTAGGACGTCACACAGTACCTGTGTCCCCCAATGAGGCGAAGGAGAAACATAGATTTTTGTGATAAACTCACCGTAAAATCCTTTTCTCCGAGATGCTCATTAGGGGGCACAGCACCCACCCTGATAACCAGTTGTCTCTTGTTTATTTAATTAATGTACATTTTCATTGATATTAGGGTGGTTCTTTTCCAGTCATATTGTTACCTGCATTAAGGCTGATTTTTGTTCTCCTACTGCTTTTGCACTAAACTGGTTTCCGCCCGCAATGGGGCGAGGGTGTATACGGCGGAGGAGGAGCTAACCTCTTTTTTTCACTTAGTGTCAGCCTCCAGGCGGCAATAGCATACACCCACATTACCTTTATCCCCCAATGAGCGTCTCGGAGAAAAGGATTTTACGGTGAGTTTATCACAAAAATCCATGTTTTTGGTAGACCGAAGAATTTATGGATAAAATTACCACAGCAGTCTCAGACTATCACTACCACCACTATATTTTTCTGTTGGTGTGATGTTCCTTTTCTGAAATGCTGTTACTTCTACACCAGATGTAATGGGACATAGACTTCCAGAAAGTTCAACATTTTTCTCATCAGTCCACAGATTATTCTCCCAAATGTCTTGGGGTTCACCAAGATGTTTTCTGGCAAAACTGAGACTAGTCTTTATGTTCTTATTGCTCAGTACTGGTTTTAGTCTTGGAACTCTGCCATGCAGGCCATTTTTGCCTAGTCTTTCTTATGGTGGAGTCATGAACACTAACCTTAACTGAGGCAAGTGAGGCCTACAGTTATTTGGGTTGTGTTGTGATCTTTTCTGACCTCTTGGATGAGTTGTCACTGCGCACTTGGGGTAATTTGGTCAGTTGACTACTCCTGGGTTCACCAATGTTCCATGTTTTTTGCCATTTGTGGATAATGGCTCTCACTGTGGTTCCCTGGAGTCCCAAAGATTTAGAAATGGCTTTATAACCTTTTCCAGACTAATATCAACTGCTTTTTCTCAGTTCTTCGGATCATGGTATGATGTCTAGCTTTTAAGGCTCTTTTATCTATTTCACTGTGTCAGGTCCTATTTAAGTGATTTCGTGTTTGAAAACAGATGTGACAGTAATCAGACCTGGGTTGTGAGTAGGGAGTTTGAAGTTGCTTCCCAAAAATGTGATAAAACCTACATTAACTGTGTTTTTTTTTTGGGGGGGGCAACAATCACTTTTTCATACAGGGCCCTGTAGGTTATGATTTATTTTGCCCTTAATAAAGACCTTCATTTAAAAAAAAAAACAAAAAAAAAAAAAACAAAAAACCTGCATTTTGTATTTGTTTTTACCTTTGTCTAAAAATTTAAATTTGTTTGATCTGAAATATTAAAGTGTGACAAACATGTAAACATACACAACTTTTTTATCATTTTGTTTTTAAAAAATATTTTTACTTTTTTTTTTTTTTTTTTTTTATTACTTAGTTTCACTATGGGAATTTTACTTTTAGCACTCTGATCAGTTATAAACCATAGCAATATAGGGACATTGCTATGCTTTATAGCTGTCAGTGTTGCACTGGCAAAAGTTAGTTAGCTCATGCACTACACATGAACTAACTTACTTGCTAGAGCTTGGTGTCCTGGATGTCGTTGTGACTACATCGAGTCACCATGGCAACAACTGGGCATGTAGCTCTTTTACAGATAAGTCCAGAAATAACGTTACATAGCTAATCTGTCCTCCGGTGCTGAGATATCGGTGTTTGAATTGATATGAAAATGATGCTAAAGATCTCAAGCCTCTGTCACTCCAGCTCTATTCCCTGCCCAAGTACTGCCTCCTCATACTTGACTGACAGCATCTATTCTCTGTGACTTTGGGTAAAGGACCTTTTTTTAGTCAAACAGGAGGAGGTGGCACTGGGCAGGAAATAGAGCAGACGTGACAGAGGTGTCGGATCTACTGCTTCATGCTCATATCAATTCAAATGTTGATTTCTCTGTAACTGAGGAGTGGACCGGCTATGTAAAGGTATTGCTGGACTTTTCTTTGAAAGGGCTACATACACGCTATGTACACACTAAGTACTTTGGGAGGTAAAAACCTGTTGACAGATTCCCTGAAATATTGAGCTTATTTTGCATTCAGACACCTGACTACATTTTTCTCATTTCCCACTTTCAGGCAAGAATGATGCTTGGTAACTGTACAAGATCGTTATCAGAATTGGAACACCTTGTGAATTAACGTAATGGCTGTTAAAAAAAAGTTTTGTTTTTCTAGTATTTCTTGAAAACATTGGACATTGAAGACATTACAGAACCTTGTCCGTATTTTTCAGTGTTACATGCTATATGATACATTTGGTTATATAGATTTATCTTTTCTGCCACCTTCTGATTATTTTAACATTTACATTGTTCTGCAAAATGTGACATTTACAACTTTTCTTAACCTGAAAAAAGCAAACAAATAAACCCCTATTTCTCAAAGTTTTTAAGTTAGCATTCTGATGTAGAACATTTTGAGCAGTCACAAAATTTTGGCGCAACTCAAAACTAGACAAAAATTTTGACTTTAAGTAGTCTCAAGCAAATTACTGATGAGCAGTGGCATTCCTTGCACCATCTATCTTTCTCCAGTCCCTGACTGGAGTAAGATTTGTGGAGAAGCACACCATTTTTTTCAGACAAGCCTGATTCCTTAAAAGTTGTGCTCCCCTTAATGATCTTGAAACGTGACTCAAGCGTGTCTTTATCTAGATTGGCATAAAAACCACTGACGTTGATGAATAGAAGCCAGTGTCTTAAACACGAATACATTTGGCACATGGCATGAACAAGAGGTTTATTTACTGGCACATTTTTTGGTTAGTAATCCTCATCCCTTTCTAGTTTAACAGCTCTTAATATTTGATGTTTTCTCTGCAATAATGGGCAAATATTTTCTGTGCCCTGTGAAAATCTTGCTTTATCTAATGTCTAGCAACCTTACAGTATGTTAACAAATTGTGCACAAAAAGAATACATTACTTTTGTCATGTTTTTACTGGATATTTCCACCCACTCATTTTAATTGGTTAAAGAGGTTATTCAGGCTTTTCACATAATCTCAGTGCATATCTGGGCTGCAGAATGCTGACAATAAGTAATTTACCTTCTGTGGCCAGTCTGCACGGTTTCCAAGATGTGATCTCTTGCTTGTAAGAAAAACGTTCAAGGGGGGGTGTGTTCTGGCATTGAAATGAGAACTGGTCGTTTCCTCCTACTCTACTAAAAACATGCCCTCTATAGCAACAACCCCACCCTCCATAGCAACAGGCCCTCCCTATCCACATGAACAAGCCCATCCCTCCTTACACAGTAACAAATCCTCCCCCTCTAGCAACCTCAGTGCAGAGAGCAGAACCACCCAGATGCTCCTCCCTCAGACACACGCTGAACAGTGAGCTATGGAAAGTGAAACTATTGAGGAGGAAACGACCAGTTCTCATTTCCATGCCAGAACACACCCCCCCGGACGTTTTTCTTAAAAGCAAGAGATGACATCTAGCAAATCCTGCAAACTGGCCACAGAAGGTAAATTGTCAGCATTTTGCAGCCCAGATATGCACTGAGATTATGTGAAAAGCCCGGACAACCCCTTTAAAAGTGCTGCACAAAATCCACCACCTGTGAACGTCTATCAATCCACTCATAAAGAGCAAACAGCATCACAGAGCATGGCCGGTATTTGCATTGGTAGACACAGATTTTGGTGCATCTTCCCATTTCATGACATTTACAACATTAAAAGGGATCACCTCTGGCCGTAGTAATGACATGTAATTCCCTCTTAGTTTATTTGGGGAGTTAAAAAGAGGTGACAAGTGTTTACTCCAAGCCTTTATGTTGTACTACAGTGATCCAGACATTTAGCCACAGAAAGTTTCTAAGGATATGGTGGGTTTGAGTGTATTTATTTTCCAACTGTTATAAATAAAGTAAAAAATAAAAAAAAATGTGAAAAATTATGTATGTTTCTGAGAGTTGATTAAACGCTTCCTGTTTTTTTTTCTTTTTTTTGTTTTCAAAATCTTATTGAAAGTTTTCAAATGTTAGAATACAGAAAAGATACAACTGAGAAAAACTTTTGACATTTCATGTATGCATTATATAGATACCATATACCAAAAACATAAATAGTTGGCCCAGCGACTTAAACTACAGAGGTGCTAAATCAGCTAAAAAATAATTGTGCAAATAGAAATAAGACAGCAGGGAAGAAAAGCATGTGCACACCCAATGTAGCGATAAAATAATAATTTTTTTTTCCAACATGTTTTATTGAATTAAAGAGCATTACAATAAAAGATATACATCCAAATCTTGAAGTAACAAGCTGTTTGGAAGGTGTAAGACTCACAATATCAGTTTAAAGAGCATTACCAGAAAGTAAGTCATGCAGGTTTGAAGGAGTCCCAGCTTATGTACTTATTTGATAGGCATAATACTCATAAATGTTCCCCGCCTCCCGTAACCCTCCCCCCCAACATATAAACCCCTTAAACGACTCTGCATTTGATTATCAAGTTCAAGGAATAGGATTGTCTGCTAATTTTCTGAAGAAGATACCACTGGGTGTTTTCAAAATATGTCCTTAGTTTGTCCCTGTTTTCTTGAGACAGTGATGCGATGAACAATGACCACGTACCCAAAAACCTCCCAGTCAATTTTTCTTTATTTGTCAGGGTGTCTAACCAGTCCATTCGAAAAATATACATTATTTTGGAGTATACTGTATGAGAGATTTGGGTGGTGGCAAAGGATTTTAGCCAGTGCTGCAGTACACCTTTCCTGGTAGCTGAAGCCCATATTATCAACATGGCTTTAATATGTTTTGGGAGTTTATGTTGAGAGCTGTCTAAAATATTAAATATTGCCCATTGCGGCGTCAAAGGAAACGAAATCCCACCGAGATTCTGCAATTCGGTATGGATAGACTGCCATAATTTTTGCACTTTGGGACATCCCCACATGTGATGAAATATGTCTATTTCCTGTCCCGCATTTGGAGCATGTGAATGTGCCCACTGGAGACATCCTAGACTTAATGTGTGGAGTAATATAAGCTCTATGAAGGAGTAATAAAGACATGTCTGCATAACTACTGGAGGGGGATCACCTTCCGTTGCATCAAGGTGGCTTCTAAGATATCCCCAACTGTGATGTTCTGTATATCATCAACCCATCGTGCTGGGCCTGTTTTTTTTCCCCTCCCATGACCATTGCTTACGCAACAATGTATAGCTACTGCTTGTCGAGGCTATCTGCAACCTGGCGGTCCTAAGGAAGTCATCCAAAACATTCCTTCCTCTATCTCCCCCTCTAGTTGCTATACTCTTCAAAGTTAAGCTCCTTGCTTGAAGAAAAAGGAAGGGTTTGTTTACAAATGTTGGGAAACGTTGCGCTGCTATGTCAAATGTAAGCATGGAGAATCTATCATCTAATAGGTCAGCTGCCAAGATGCAACCCTGCCTGGCCAGCTCAATGTAAGATAAGGGTGGTTTACCTCCCATAAAGCCCGGGTTACCCAGAAAGGGCACAAAAGGAGAGACATCGCTTCTCAAATGACAGTCTCTTGCACTTCCTCCACGTCTCTATAGTTTGCCATAAGGTGGGGTGGTTTCTTATGTCTGCAATGAGGTCACCGTTGGCCATATGTAGTAATGCTGGTAAGGAGACATGAGGGCTTAATTGATGGTCTAGAAGTACATTCGCGAAGTGTGAGCTACCCCTTAACCAGTCGATGGTGTATCTGAGATTTGCTGCTAGATTGTACTTTCCTATGTCTGGAAAATTGATGCCACCCTCCTGCTTTGGGGCTTGTAGTTTGATTAGACCTATACGTGTGCGTTTTTTGTCTCCCCAAATAAAATTCCTCAAAGCAGTGTTTAGAGTTTTAACATCCTCTTGTGACAACAAAATAGGTAATGTTTGGAAAATATACAATAGTTTTGGAAATATCTTGATTAAATTACATTGTCCGGAGAAAGACCA
Source organism: Dendrobates tinctorius (assembly GCF_039654945.1). Classification (NCBI taxonomy): domain Eukaryota; kingdom Metazoa; phylum Chordata; class Amphibia; order Anura; family Dendrobatidae; genus Dendrobates; species Dendrobates tinctorius. The sequence goes on from NW_027361808.1 coordinate 11,622,238, forward strand.
AATAAAATGTTTCCAGGAGTTTAGAAGATGCAATGTGGATGTAGGGGTCTAATATTAATGTGATATAGGGACTTCAAGTCTGCCGGGAGATGGACACCTAAATATTTGATAGATGACGTGCTCCATTGGAAAGGAGGTGTCGAGTTATTTAATTTCCCTTATTCAAACAGAGCCAGGGCCTCTGATTTACTGTAATTTATTTTAATGCCTGAGCATTTGCCAAAATTATTTAGGGCCTCCATAATAACTGGTATTGCTACACTGGGATTGGAGATGAATAGGAGTATGTCGTCGGCAAATGCCGCAATTTTAAGTGAGGTGGAACCCACCTCTATGCCCCTGCAAAGGATCTAAAGCGAGGTTAAAAATTAAGGGCGACAAGGGGCAGCCCTGACGTGTTCCTCGCTGGATTTCAAATGTGGAAGAGAGTATACCATTTATGGCCAGCCTGGACAAAGGGCCCATATATAGCAACTCTATCACCTCACAGAACCATGGACCAAAGTTTCTAAACTCCAGGATATCGATGAAATAATCCCATGCAACCCTATCAAACGTTTTGTCAGCATCCAGGCTGACCACAATAGACTCTAAACAGCCATGAGATTTTCCGTAAAAGATAGCTCCCAAAGCCGTCCGAATGTTATATGTTATGGATTTACCGTGGACAAACCCAATTTGTTGAGGCAGTATCAGCTTGGGGATTATTTTTTGCACTCTATTTGCCAGTATTTTGGTAAAAATTTTAAAGTCTGAGTTTAAAAGCGAGATTGGTCTATATCCTTCCACTAGTAAAGGATCTTTGCCTGGTTTGGGGAGCACTATTATGTCTGCTTTGATAAAACGATCCGGGAGCTGCCCCAACCGAACCAATTGATTAAAGACTTCACTAAGATGGGTCCCTATACTTTCTCCCAATATTTTGTAAAATTCATTACTATACCCATCAGGGCCAGGAGATTTAGAGAGCTTCAAGGAGCTGATAGTTTGGATGACTTCTGAAGGGGATATAGGGGCATTAAGAATTTCCCTATGTTCCTCTGTTAGTAAAGGTGACACTTCTGTTTTCATAAAGTTTAGAATATCGTCCCCCTCTCTCCTCTTCGCTCTATACAGGGAGCCAAAAAATGATCTAAATTCCTCTACAATCTCCTCATTCTCTGTCAACACTCCGCCCTCTTTGGTCCGAATTTTGTGAATCCTTGTGGCCTTTCTGTATGGTCTGGTAAGAGACGCAAGTAATTTGCCAGGTTTATTGCCCCATTTAAAAAATTTTTGCTTTTGGAGATCAATACTATAAGTTGCCCATTCATGAGCTAGTGCATCCACTAATTCTTTTGCCTCGATATATTGTTTTTTCATGAGGCGTGTAGAATATTAATCTCTTGCTGTTGACCTTCATTTATAGAGGTGTAATAATCTTGAAACCGCTGCCAAGGGGTTAATAAGAACAATATCAACTGTCCTCTAAAGGCCCCTTTACATTTAGCGATGCACCAGCGATCCCGACCACGATACGACCCGGTCAGGATCGCTGGTGCATCGCTAAATGATCGCTAGTGAGCTGCCACACAGGCAGATCTCACAGCGATGCAGCAGCGATACAGCGGACGTTACTTACCTTTCAGATGCGGCGATCCTGACGTCCTCCCGTCCACGCGTCGCTCGTCGGTGCCAGCAGGAAGCGCCCGACGAGAAATGGAGCCGGCCGATCTCGCGCGATCAGCGATGGTAGGTATCACACATATCGCTAGGAATATCGCTGCTGTGTCACAAAATCGGTGACGTTATAGCGAAATTGCTAGCGATGTTGCTATGTGTAAAAACCCCCTTAAGTCCTGTGTTGTCTGGTCTCTGAGATGTTCCCCTTGTGACTTCCCAGGCTGATTTATTTGAGCTCTGTAGAGGGGCCTCAGGGGTTAATCCCCTATCAGATAAACCTTGAGTGCTTTATTGCTTGTCACCTCTGAAGGAATAATCAGCAACTTAAGGGGGCCTTACACATAGCAATATCGCTAGCAATATCGCTAAAGCGTCACCGATTTTGTGACGCAGCAGCGATATTGCTAGCGATATCACTACATGTCATACCTCCGACCGGCTCCCTCGCTGGTTATCGCTGATCGCGCGAGAACGTCCTGGGCCGCATGGACGCGGGCGGAGGACGTCATCATCGCCGCATCTGACAGGTAAGTAACGACCGCTGCTGTGTCGCTGCTGAGATCTGCCTGTTTGGCAGCTCACTAGCGACCATTTAGCGATGCACCAGCGATCCTGACCGGGTCATATCGTGGTCGGGATCGCTGGTGCATCGCTAAATGTAACGGGGCCCTTAGAGCAGTGCAGCTCACAGCCAGAGTGTAAGGCAGAGACGCTGCTGAGAATTGAGAGTGCCAGGGAGATGGCGTCTGTTGTGATTAGCCCTCCCCCTGTTGCCACTGCACTCGCCACCTCCGGCCCTAGATGAGATAACGTCCAGATCTTCGGGACCTCACTGTGTGTTTATCCCCCAGTGGGTGGTCGCTTGTTATTTCTGCTTTCCTGTCTTCTAATCTAGGAGCAGGAGAAGCAGGTGCCCAAGCGTCCTTCTGTCTTCGCTGCTTGCACGCAGCAGGTACCACGCTGTTCGGCGTCTCCTGCGCCTGTAGCCTCCCGGGGAGCCTGAAAAGGCAGGCCTGACAGAGGAGCCCCCTGTCCAGTCCAGGTGCTCCACCCCCGCTGAATAACGCTTTTTCTCCCATCACAAACAGGGAGATGGCCACAGATAATAGTAGGCCAGCGGGGAGCTCTGCTAAAAAGCGGCCATTCCTTGGCTCCACCTCCCAGAAGTCCAAATTAATAATTTTTAAAGTATAGTAAACTGCAACAACATGGAGATTAAAAACACTTCACTCCAAATTACCTTGTTCCAGAAGTTTTGAGGCTTGTCTCTGTGCTGTTTTGCGTATTGTAGGTTTATTCTTTGTGGTATTTGCGCAGTAATGGCTTTCTTCTGGTGACTCGACCATGCAGCCCATTTTTCTTCAAGTGCCTCCTTATTGTGCATCTTGAAACATGCACACCACTAGATTTCAAAGAGTCCAGTATTTCAGCTGATGTTATTTATGGGTTTTTCTTTGCATCCTGAACAATTTTCCTTGCAGTTGTGGATGAAATTTTTGTTGGTCTACCTTACCGTGATTTTGTTTGTACATAGCCCCTGATTTTCCACTTGTTAATCACAGTTTGAACGCTGCTGACTGGCATTATCAATTCATTAGATATCTTGTATTCCTTTCCTTTTTTATACAGTTCAACTAGCTTTTCCCATAGATCCATTGACAATTCTTTTGCTTTCCCCATGACTCACAATTCAGAAACGTCAGTGGCTGGCTGAAAAATGCAAGAGTCTATCTGGATCCCAGAAACTCAGCTTTTCTGCACACACACTGATTACAAGCAAACATGTCACAGTTGGGGATGTTACCTTTAGTAGCCATTCAAACCCATTTGTGTCAACTTCTGTGCATGTTATCAGTCCAAAATCACCAGGACATGTGAACTTTTGATCAGGGTCATTTGGATGTTTTGGGTTGTCATTATGATTTAAAAAGAGAAAACACAGTAGTTTGACAATAAATGGCTTCACCCAACCACTAACCAAGCGTGGAGAAAAAGTTTTGATATTATCATTCATGTTCTCTGAAAAAGCGCCAAGAAAGAAAAAATTCTGTAAATTTTTAAGCACATCTGTATAAATCAGTGTAGAATCACACAGAAGATATGATAACCATAAGGTAAATAACATACATCTCACTTCATAAAGAATCATATTTAGCAAGGAAGTATGGAGATACCTCTGGTAACAGGACCCAATGCGTGTTGTTGCTAACCGCAGCTTCGTCAGGGGTAAGGGTTCATACCCACGTGCAGTTAAACTGGATAAATCCAATTCGATAAAAATCCTATTTCATTCGTACCAATTTAATTCTATACTTGTGTTCTCATTGGCGTTTTTTTTTTTTTCCTGCTCCGGTTGGATGGAAAAAAAAAACGAAGCATGCAAAAATTTGGATCACACTGCACTTGGATGTCACCCAAGTGCAGTGTGATTCCCTCAGACGCCGGCAATGGAGGAGATGGAGAAATTAATTTCTCTGACTCCTCCGCAACTGTGTTGCTATCCACTCATGCGAGAGAGGATCAGAGCACTGACACTCAGTGCCCGCTTGCGTCGGATGTGATACATTAATGTAACTCCGGCCTAATTGTCTAGGTTGTATGCCTAGTATATAAAGAGGCAGTGGGTCTCATTAGAGCAAGGAGCAGCAGCTGCGTAAGCACTAGCTTTGTTCTTACTCAAAGCCTCACATGCATTGGAGTGACAGAGGAAGTGATGTATGCGTTCCTCCAAAGTTGTATTGGTGGAGCACATGGGGAAACAAAAAGTGACATATGAACTTATCGGGGCCGAGGCCAGAGGAATGCACAGCAAATAGAGACAGGTCAGACATAGACATACAGGCAAAGAAAAAGACTGAGAATTCTAATTTAGAAATGTTAAAGAAAAATTATGCATGAATAAGTATTTTTGTATATATAAAAAGTTATTATAGTGGTATTAAATACTACAATGTGGCCAATTATAAAAATGGACACAAGTTATATAAAACAGCAAAACAAAAGACCTGAAACACAAAACGTAAAACAAACACAAAGTCCCCAAAGCAAGGTGTACAAAAACAATAATTGAAAAACAACACACACCCCCACTACACACCACCACCACCCCCTCCTACCACCACACACACTCGTCCCACAGACACCACATACCTCACCCCACACATGCACCCTCTTGCCGAACAGGCATCCACCCCCCTACCCATACACACCATCACCAAACACACCCGCTTCCTTCCACCCACTGACTACACCCCTCCAATACCACCACACACCCCGCCACCTCCACACCCACACCCAATATCACTACACCTACCCATAGACACCATCACCAAACACAACCACCACCCATACACTCCACCTATCCCCCACTGACCACACCACCACCCCACCAAACACATCCAGCCCACCAAACACACCCACCACCAGGCACACATTTCCCGCCGCCACCACGCACATGCATCTGCCACCACCACACACGCACGGAGCCGCACCACACACTAAACCCATACACACCCACCCCACCATCACAAACACACTCACCTGCCACCACACTCTCACCCGACTCCACACCCCACGACCACCACACACCTTCCATCACCACATACACCACTAACACACCCACCCTTTAACCCCTTACCGACATCTGATGTATTATTAAGCAGATGTCGGTATCCCTGCCTTTGATGTGGGCTCCGGCGGTGAGCCCACATCTTTCGTGAGACATGTCAGCTGTTTGGAACAGCGACATGTGCCTGCAATAGCTGCGGGTGGAATCGCAATCCACCCACGGCTATTGAAAAGTTAAATGCCACTGTCAAACGCTGACAGTGGCATTTAAATGGTGCTTCCGGCCATAGGGCCGCAAATACGCATACTGGTGACCCGCGACATGTGATCGCGGGTCACCGATGTGTCTGCATGACAACCCGAGGTCTCCTGGAGACCTCTATGGTTGTCACTGACGGATTGCTGTGAGCACCACCCAGTGGTCGGCGCGCATAGCAAGTCAGTCATTCAGGTACATAGAGGTGATCTGCTCATCGCCTCATGTAGCTGAGCTGATCGAGTTGTGCCAACTTCTAGCCTCCTATGGAGACTATTGAAGCATGGCAAAAGTAAAGAAAGTGTTTAAAAATATTTTAAAAAATGTCAAATCACACCCCTTTCACCGCATTCAAAATAAAACAATAAAAATTAAATCAAAATACACATATTTGGTATCACCGCGTTCAGAATTGCCCAATCTATCAATAAAAAAAAAAAAGGATTAAACTGATCGGTAAACGTAGCAAGAAGAAAGTCAAAGCGCCAGAATTACGTTTTTTTGGTCACCACGACATTGCATTAAAATGGTATCAATAAAAATGTCAGCTCGACTCGCAAAAAATACGCCCTCACCCGACCCACAAAAAATGGAGACACTATGGGTATTGGAAAATGGCACCTTTTTTTTACCACTTAAATAAAAAAGAACCTAGATATGTTTGGTGTCTATGAACTCGTAATGACCCAGAGAATCATAATGGAAGGTAAGTTTTAGCATTTAATGAACCTAGCAAAAAAAGGCAAACAAAAAACAAGTGTGGAATTGCAATTTTTTTTGCAATTTCACGGCACTGGGAATTTTTTTTCCCGGTTTCTAGTACACAATATGGTAAAACATGGTAAAACCAATGATGATGTTCAAAAGTACAATTCGTGCCGCAAAAAAATAAGAATTCACATGGCCATATTGGTGGAAAAATTAAAAAAGCTATGGCTCTGAGAAGGAAGGGAGCGAAAAACAAACGCAAAACCGAAAAAAAACCTCTGGGGGCTAAGGGGTTAAAACCTACCCACCACACACACCAGCAACACACACCCAGAATCCCCACCCCTATATACCACACACTCACTACACACCCATACACACAACCATCGCGTACACTACCACCACACACACCACTACCACACACCCATATACCTATCCATCCCACACCCACAGCAAACCCCACCCACCGTGCACACACCCCACTCACTACCCCACCCCCTTTACCACCACACACCTACCATCACACACCACTACCACTCATTTAAAACCCACCTACCACCCTTATCCACCACACACTCATGCACACACCCCCACTACCACCGCACACCTACCACCACCGCACATGCCACATCGTGCGCACATATCGACAATCAAATGGTGTGTGTGTTCTTTGGTGAGTGTCTGTCTGTGTGTCATTTGGGGTGTGTATGTGATATTTGATGTATTCGTATTTCATGTGTGTGCCATTTGGGTTGTGTATTATTTGGAGTGTTTTGGTTTGGGAGTGTGATTTGCTGTATGTGGGAGCTCTCATCTGCTGGCCTAGCTGTCTTTACAAAAACACATGGACCAGGGCTCATCCCACTGCATGCCAGTACTCCTTTCCCATGGGCTGAATACTACTTAGACAACACAGGGTGATGGTAAAACTGCGTGGCAATACTTTGAATCACCAATGGACACCAACATATAGAACGGTCCCAGAAAATACACAAAATGGTGCAAATTCCAGTCTCCCCCTTTCACTGGCTCGCCGGGAGTAGAGCAGCTGCCACTTCGGGGCTTCCAGGACCAACTACCCCCACCAGTCGCACCTTGTTTTTGGTGGGCACCCACAAAGAGGAGGTAATAACAAGTTTAGGAAGCTGACAGTTCATTGAAGTATATGGCTAGGTGACCGGATTGTCCCAACCTATGTGCTCTAAACGTTCTCATGGGCTCAGTGATGGGCAGTAGATGAAATCTGTATTCCTCTGGTTGCAGCCATGATGCCTGGCTCCTGTTCTGTAAAGTGTCTCTGCTGAAGGATATAGGTCCCTTTTTATACCCACATCTGTCCTTCAGGCCATCATCCACAGGTCACAGTAAAGGTGTGATGAGGTCAACTCGCATTGTTGAGTATTCAATAATTCCACATACTTTGTCTTCAATGTTTGTAGGCCAACGAGTTGCATGGACTGGTGTAATGGGTCGTGAAAATTTCTGCAAACATAAATTGTTCAATGACCCTGTGTCCCTGTCCCCCAAAATTAGGACAATAAGTTGCAAGGACTAATTCAGTAGGTAAAAGGCAACCATTCAACAATTAACAAATATCAATTCAGCGACAAGAGTCAACGTTCAGACTCATATGAACAATAGCTCATGTCCCTGGGCATACTGAAATGATATGTCTGGCATAATTAAGAATAAATGCTGTCATCCTGTTCCTCTCCTTAATTAGGCAGACTTGATAGGCTTCTAATCATCCTTTTCCACTTGTTGAGACAATCCATCGGCATTTCTTTTATCACAGATACGAATGTAAAAGGTTTTACCTTAATGGGAACGAAACTTTGTATCATATTCCATGTCTTCCTTGTGAATAAGATTCACAATCCCCATTCCATCCTTGTGTGCATCAGCATAGCAGATATTTCCAGCTTCTCTCTTATGATCTTTCTGACACTGCCAACTTCTCAATGAGGTAAACTCTGAGATGAGGATTCTGTATTCAGTTTGCTGGGACTGGGGTCCATCCCTCCTGCGGTTCCTCCATAGTCTCCCTCTGGTCTCCGACTCGTCATGGGAAACTCCACAAGTAATCGGCGAGAGCCAAACTCGTATTCATTGAGTCCAAACACAGTGTCTTCCGCATCCCTCATATCCTGGAAGCTGATGAAGGCGAACGGTGTGGCACCACCTCCCCTGTGATTCTTCAGCTCGATGGTATGGATCTGCCCATATCTATGGAAATACTCCGGCTTCTTTTCCCATATATCGGCAAGTAAATTGCCCATGTAAATGTGCCCATTCCTCGAACACTGTCCCCCAGCCCAGGAGGTGGCCTGGTAAATGGCATTCTGTAGGGACAATATCTGCACTGACAAGGGTGATGGGAGACCCAGTGTTCTGAAGTCCCTGCACCTAAATATCACTGCCTTGTGTGGCTGGATATGGCGATGGAGGAGGTTAGCTGGTTTAGGGTGGTCAATCTGCCATATATTGTGGATAGGGTATATCATTTTACCTGATGTTGGTGTACCTCTGGGTAGCATCCCTCAGACCCTGATGGCTCTTTTTGGCAGACGTTGACCAGCTGGGCTGGCAGACGGGCTCCAGACATGGGCCCCGACCTGGTAGACAATCTCTGATCATGTGACCAAGGTGCCCACACATACAGTATATGACAGCGCCGTGTGTTGGGTAAATCATAGTTCCTTATTGTAAACCTTTGTCCTAGTGGGGTTTCTGCTGGGTAGGGGGATAGTTCTGCTCAAATGGCTGGTGGCTGCTTGAATCCTTGGATGAGAGGTATCTTGGGGTCGGTGGGCATATCGGGTCTCCAGTGCGGTCGATTGGCTGTAAACACGTTGGCCAATTGAGCCGCTTGCTCTGGGGTTTCAAGCTTCTGGTCGGCTACCCACTCTTATATTTCTGGAGCCATTTTCTCCATTAGTTGCTCAAGTATGATCATGTCCCGGAGGGCATCAGCAGAGTGGGCAGCCAGACCACTGAGCCAGTGGTTGCATTGCCATCAGATTTGCCTGCCAAATTCTATATGTGAGGGCCCTGGCGAGACAAAGTCCAGGACCTGGTACAATATTTCTTGGAGTTGATGGTAAAAAGGGTTAACAGGTGTCCTTAATAGTCCAGGCAGTCCTGAGGCCCAAACAACAGTACAACATCTTGTGCCCAATCAGTCAAACTAATCTATAGGTATTTTGTCCAATCAGCTGTGGGCGCCTGTTGCATCATCATAAGGATCTCAAAGATTTGCATATGTTCATCCTATATGGTGGACTCAATAAACACTGGCACATCTCTGTAGTTTAGATAATTTCCTTGGAGTTGGGCCATCATAGAAGTAGGGTCTGGCGCTGGAAGTAGTGGTACTGTACCTCCAAAATCTAATTCTATAACACAAGCCCTCTCCTCGCTTTAAGCTCTGGGTCCCAAAGATATAAACAATTACAAGATTAGGTCTGCTTGAGACTGGGTATTTGATTCCATATAACCACTGGATTCTGGATTTGGCAAGCAGATTAATTACTCTAGGTCCACCTCAGTGGAGTTTTCATAGTCCTCCACGATATTCTGCGCAACCCAACGGACCAATTCCCGTATCAAATCCAACTGTGTTCTGCTGACCCGGTATTTGATCCATCGAAGTGGCACAGCGCCAGTAGTCTCCGCTTCTTGTTGCAGCTGTAAATCCCCTCCAGTACTCCTCTCAAAGACCAAGCTGGTGGGGTTGAACATGGCAGTGTCCGAAACCTGCTGTGCATGCCTCATCTATGGTTTGCTGGGACTGCCTCCCTGGTTATGGAGCCCTTGGACAGGGTCTATGAATACCAGTTCCCTGCAGCTCCCCCTGATCCGCCAGGCTGAGTAGCATCCACCAAGTGTGGAGACACCATGGTCAGTGGGTACTCTCATCCACTGGCCTGGCTGTCTTTAGAAAAAATGTATGGACCAGGGCTCATCCCAGTGAACGCCCATACGCATTTCCTATAGGCAGAATACTACTCCGACAACACAGGGTGAGGGTAAAAGAGTGTGGCAATACTTTATTGAACCACCAACGGACACTAACATATAGCACAGTCCAGGAATATACATAAGATGGTGCAAATTAGAATCTCACCCTTCTGCTGGCTCACTGGGATTAAAGCAGCTGCAACTTTGGGACTTCCAGGGGCGTCTACCCCTGCTAGTGGCGTCCCACTTTCAGTGGGCACCCACAGAGAGGAGGTAATGACCAGCTTATGAAGCTGACAGTTCACTGATGTATGTGGCCAGGTGACCCGATTGTCCCAACCTGGGTGCTCAAAACGTCTCTATGGGTCAATGATGGGCAGTAGATCAAATCTGTATTCCTCCGTTTGGAGCCATGATGTCTGGCTGCTGTTCTGTAAAATCTCTCTGTAGAGGGATATAGATTCCCTTTTTTACCCACATATGTACTTCAGACCATCATCCACAAGTCAGTGAGAAGGCGGGATAAAGTCAACTCTCATTGTTCGAGTATTCAATCAATCAGCATAGTTTATTCTTCAATAATCAACATATCAGCAAACATCAATTTATCAATGATCCTGCGTCCATGTTCTCCAAAATAGTAGGACAATAAGCTGCAAGGACTAATTCAGTAGGTAAAAAACAACCATTCAACAAGTACCAAACATCAATTCAATCTCCATCAAGAGTCAACGTTCAGACTCGTATGAACAATAGCTCATATACCTAGGCCTTCTGAAATGATACATGTGGCATAATTAAAAATAAATTCTGTGTCGTCACACTACCCATTTTATCTGTCGTTTTTCTCCCTGATGGGATCAGTGTGTGCATTTACTTTTTCATCACTTTGCACTCCTATCCATTTCTCAGCATCTTGATGCTGTCTATGTATGTCCAGGACCTCTGGTTACGCGTCCTTGCTCCTGGACATGTGCATTGACCGCTTGAGGGTTGGGGACATTTTGGTGGCGCGAGCGGTGATCAGCGCAGTCCACTTCCATTGGCTGTCTGCCGGTCATGTGATCAGGGTCATTCGGTTAAAAGGTCCTGGGCAGCAACTAATAGAATGGTATTTACCAGGGAGAAATGCAAGATTCTACATCTGGGCAAGAAAAACAAAAATCACATCTATAGAATGGGAGGAATAGAACTAAGGAACAGCACATGTGAAAAAGACTTTGGTACACAGACTGCACATGAGTAAACAGTGTGGATCAGCAGCAAGAAAAGGCAAACAGTTCTAGGATGTATTAAGAGAAGCATAGAGTCTAGATCACGTGAAGTAATTATTCCCCTCTAGTCCTCCTTGGTCAGGCCTCATCTGGAAAACTGTGTCCATTTCTGGGACCACATTTTAAAATAAGACATTGAAAAACTGGAGCAAGTTCAGAGAAAAGTTACCAGGATGGTGGGCAGACTGCAAAGTATGTCCTACAAGGAGAATGGTTAAAGGATCTGGTAATGTTTAGCTTGCAAAAAAGAATGCTAAGAGGAGACTTAATAGCTGTCTATAAATATCTGAAGGGCAGTCACAGTGCAGAGGGATCATCCTTATTGTCATTTTCACATGAAAACACGAGAAACAACGGAATGAAACGGAAAGAGAAGAGATACCGATTAGATATTAGAAAAGACTTCTTGACAGTGAAGGGTGATCATTGAGTGGAACAGTCTTCAGAGGCTGGACAGACATCTGTCTGAGATGGTTTAGTGAGCAGGGGGTTGGACAAGATGACCCTTGAGGTCTCTTCCAACTCTAACATTCTATGATTCTGATTCCTGCAGGGATCCTGTCTTAGTCACGCTCACCTTGAAAAAACAACTATGCAAGTGAAATGCTCGTTGGGGACTTCTTATAGGTGTATTTGGGACTACTTTATCTGCAGAACGGGTAATAATTGGCAATCCTTAGTCTGAATTTCTGACTGTTGGTTGGGTATTAACCTCTTTACCCTGAAGCCTGTTTTCACCTTCCTGATGAGGCCAATTATTTCAATACTTACCAGTGTCACTTTATGAGGTAATAACTTTGGAAGGTTTCAACGGATCTTAGTAATTTTTAGAACATTTTCTCATAACATATTGTGTTGCATGATAGTGGTAAAATTTGTTAGATATAGCTTGTGATCATTTATGAAAAAATCGGAAATTTTGTGAAAATTTCACAATTTTCAAACTTTAAAATTGCATACACTTAATCAGAGAGTTATGTCACACAAAATAGTTAATAAATAACATTTCCACATGTCTACTCTACATAAGCACAATTTTTATTTGTTTATTTTGTATAAATTAAGTTTATTGAGGCATTTATACATGTCAATCATTATTAACAGAAAGAGAAAAGAACATACCACTTCTACTATCACAGACAAAAAAGAATTATATAACAACTATGACAGTTTTGCCCTAGAAAATCATACATATAAAACAAATTATGAATGAGTGCCTGCATTGCTTGTTCATGTAAGCAATTAACATCAGTACAACTTTGTCTATAGTTGAATTAAAATTTAAACTAGACTAAGATTCGAGGTCAGTGAAAGAATATAAGATAGGGAAGAAAATGGGAAAGGAGAAAGGATAGAAAAAAAAAGGGGGGTTCATGGAGTAGGGTAGAAGATGTGAGCCCATCCTGTAGACACTCATATGACCCACCGTCTATGGATCCAACAACCAAGAATCCAATTCTGGCGATTCTCTAAATATAACCCAGGAGGCCCAAGTGTTATATACCTTCCCAGTATTACCATTCAATTGTCCTATCAATTGTTCCATCCTATATATGTCGTTGAGTTCCATCACCAAATCAGAGCGCGAGGGAACCGTTTCCTGTTTCCAAAATCTAGGAATCACGTTCCTAGTAGTAGTGTGAATATGCCTAAGACCTTTCTTAAGCCACCTCCATTGTGGGTGTAATTTTGGTTATAGATGTGGCGCCCCTGAGGGTTCACTCGCCACAGAGGTACTGTACCTCCTCTTGAGGTGTGGTACCCCACCATCCAGGCAAGGTGGAGACACCTGACCACACTCCAACACCTGCATCCCACACAACATAGTAGTGTAGCAAAGCACCCTTTGGTGGCTCCCTGCTTGGAACACGAAACGTGCTGGGAGGCGGGTGGAGTTTAGTCTGAACTAAAAGAGTGGGAAGAGGATAGGATTTAGTCAGTTTGTCACAGGAGTCTGACGATGTCATTCTGTGAAAGGAGATCCCCGGAGTGGGATGGATGAAGGAAGTGCTGCAGCCGACCTCAGTGACCTGGGTCCGCTGGCACAGGAAAGGAACATTGATAGAAAGCCTGAGTCTCCGTAAGAAGGAAAGGATTAGTACGGAACATGAAGAGAAGACGAGAATTAAGGATTAGGGTTAGAGGAGAACCCTTCCCAAGTTCTAAGCGCAAGGCCGGGGTCCGGTCCCCGAGGTTGTATGGATACTAATGGTCCTGCAGCAGACACCGGAGGATTAGAAGTTGTCACCACTTTATTCCCACACAAGACTTGGGGGCACAACAGCAACGATAGTGAGCCGGGACTAGGTAGTAAGGAGTCCCCGAAGCAGGCTACAGCTGTCTGCCGTACAAGTAGCGTTCATAGGAACATCTGACAGGAGGATCTCCAGTGTAACTCAGTACTGGGAGTACTTCAGCCCTGGGAGGGCGACCCCAACACCGACAAGCTGTTGAAGAGATCAAAGGACGCTAACCACACTTTCTGTATGAGTGGGCAGTACCACCAAATGTGTGCAAATGAACCTCTATCTTTTAAGCATCTGCAGCACGCATCTGGTGGTGGTGGATAAATTAAGTTTAATTTTGATGGGCATCTGTACCATCTTGACAAGATTTTGTGGCTCCTCTCCTGTGACGTCGAGCAGAGCGATGACCTGAATATACATAAGAGAATGTTCTTTCTTCAACTGATAAGGGTCTAGCCAAGTCAATCTCCCATTTTGAAAAAAATGCTGGGAAATCTCACAATGGGGTCTGACCTTCTTGGAAGATTTTGTATAGTAAAGAAATAGTGTGATCTGTAGGGTTTTTGTCATGATACCAGTGCTGGGTGACCGGCACTTCTGGGGTTAATGTTTTGATCAGACTCTTACCTGCACACCTGGGACCTATTATGGTGGCCTCTCATTGGTTCTGGGAAAGCTTCTTATAGCCTCAGGAAGCTCCCATCCCCCGTCAGTTATACTTTCGCCCTTGGCATTGTGTGGTGACCCCTGAGTGTGTTTGTGCTGTGTTCTGGTTGCTTGATTCTCTGTGTACGACTCGGTCTGTTCTCTGGATATTGCTTTGGATTCTGCTTGGTACCTTCTATGTCTGTTTGGTTTTGACTTCTGCTTGGCCCTGACTATCCGTTCTGTCTCATCCCTGGTACTTTAGTGATATATCTGTGTATGACCTCCGTTTTGCCTGACTGAGTATTTCTGTATAGTGTCCTGCCATCTCTGAAAGCAGGACACTAAGCCCCGCCCCCTTGCAGTCACATGACTGTAGGTCCTGTGACTGCAGGTCCTGTGTATCTGTACTTTCCGTCTTTACCTGACCCCGGGCCCCCTCCAGTGCGGGTGAGTCCCTGCTCAGCGGAGGCTGCACGCCGACGCTGACAGGATCCTGACATTATAACTGACCATTAAGTTTTTGGGTTTTTTTATGCAGAGAGTTATGGATCCCATACAGTCTCGGGCTGACCAGATGAAAAGTCTGACTCAGATGTTTCAGGGTTTATCTCTGGAGCAGCAAGCTCTGGCTCGTTCTCAGCAGCAGGTTTCTGAGACAGTGCGAGGGGCTTTATCTGCTGGGTCTCCAGGGGCTGGGGCGAGGGATGTTGTTCTGGTGTCCCCGGAACCACCTGCTAAACTGCCTGACTTTTTTTCTGGGAACAAAAAGGAGTTCAGGGTCTTCATGGAGGGGTGCAAACTTTTTTTTTAGTTTGAGACCACGTTCCTCTGGGGACGAAAAGCAGAAGGGTAGGGGTCATTATGTTGTTATTAAGAGGGTCCCCACAAGCTTTTGCTTTCTCCCTTCCTCCCACTGCCCCTGAGAGACTGTCTGTGAATGCATTCTTTGAGGCCCTCGGGCACATTTATGATGAGCCTGACCGAGTGCGATTGGCAGAGGACGTGGTGATGAGCGTCTGTCAGGAGAAACACTCGGCTGAGTGGTTTTGCACTGAATTCGCCGCTGGGCCGCAGAGGTCTCTTGGGACGCCGCCGCACTCCGAGGACTCTTTCGCAGAGGCTTGTCTGAGTGGCTGCAGGATGCCTTGGCGTTACATCCCCTGTCATGAACTCATTTTCTGCTCCACCAGTTCAGAGTTCCCCTTCCGTTCTCCCTCTGGTGGTAACAGGAGGTAGTGCGGTTGGTTTAAGTGGTAGTGATTTGCCACCTGATGAGGAAGATAACGATTGGATCTCTGGAGTATCAGACTGGATATAAGACAGCCGAGGCCCTATCCGGGTTCTGGTGATTCAGTCTGCTTCTCAGGTCCTGGACTTCAGCTCTCTTCCAGTCTTCTCAAGTTAAGTTTGTTTTTTGCTACTGTTCACTGTTATGAGCTCATTTTCTCCTTCACCTTTGATGTCCGATGAACTCCCTCTGCTGGTGAAAGGAGGTAGTGAAATTGATTTGGATGGGAAAAACCTGTCATCTGAACAGGTGGAGTGTGATTGGACATCCGGAATCTGAGTGGATATAAGGCCACCGACGCCCTGCTGGGTTGCTGGTGATCCTCTCTGCTCTGAGCTCTGGCCTCCAGTTTAGTCCTGTCTACTAAAGCTAAGTTTTTGCTCTGCTATTTTTCCATGAGATTTTGTCTGATTTACTTAGTGTTTGTGTTCAGCCAGCCCTGGCTGGGACTGGCTGAACTCCATTTTTGTCTCTGATCAGTTGATCTCTTTGCTCTGTTTTCAGAATATACCTGAGTGCTGATATAGTGATTTTGAAGTCTAGTGACTTCAGGGCCTTTTCTATCAGACGTGTTGGACATTATTTTTGGCAGGGTTTTTGCGTGATTGCAGACAGTTGCTTTTCTTTCCTGTCTTATCTAGTTAGTGAGGGCCCCATCGTTTGCTCAGCCTGTCTTTCTGTCTGTGTTTGTGTTTTCATCAGTTTTCACCGTCAATACATGTTGGGGGCTGTCTATTGCTTTGGGGTCTGCTCTGGGGCAGTTTAGATTCCCCTTTCTTTCATTAGGTTTATTTAGTTCTCTGGCTGTGAACGAGGTGTCTATGACCACCGTAGGAACACCCCACGGCTACTGTTAGTTGTTGTGAATAGGATCAGGGGTCTGCAATCCGCTAGCTACCAACCTCTCCGGTTTTCTGGACTTAACTTGTATTTTTGTTTTTTCCTCCTCCGGTGACTCATTCATAACAGTTCACACTTGCGCTTGTTGGTCAATTCAGTTTTTTGTGTAATCAGCCTGCCCCTGCTGGGGCTATGCTGAAGTTCCACTACTATTGATCAGTATTTGCCAATCTGCTTTTTGTCCCTTATTGGATTGGCTTCTTTTTGCTCTGTCTCAGAATATTTCAGAGTGCTGATATAGGTTTAGAAGTCTAGTGACTTCAGGGTTAATTTTGCTATCAGAAGTGTTGGACAATATTTTTGTAGGTTTTTTTGGGCAGATTGCAGACAGTGTCTTTCCTTTTCTGTCCTTTTTAGTTAGCCGGGCCCCATCGTTTGCTCAGCCTATTTTCCTGCCTTTGTTTGTATTTTCATCTTGTTCACCGTCAATACATGTGGGGGCTGTCTGTCCTTTGGGGTCTGCTCTGGGGCAGTTAGTTTTCTTCTTTTCCTGCTTTAGGCTTATGTAGTTCTCCGGTTGTGATGAGGCGTCTAGGACCAACGTAGGAACGCTCCACGACTGCTTCTAGTTGTGCGGTTAAGATCAGGGATCTGCAATCTGCGTAGTTACCAACTTCTCTGGTTTTCTGAGACTTAGCTTGTTGTCTTTTTTTCCTCCTCGGGTTCCCATTCATAACAATCCCCCACCTAACTCTTTCGTGGACGCCATGACCCAGGCCATCCAGATGGACCGCAGGCTGCGGGCCAGAGGGGTGATGCAGGTGGAACTCCATTGTTCCCCAGTGGAAAAGAGACTGCCCCTGAGCTCATGGATGTAGGTGCCCTCTCCCTGAAGGATACGGAGAGGAAATGCCTGAAGGACGAGCAGTTATGCTTTTACTGCGGTAAAAGGGGACTGTTATGAATGAGTCACCGAGGAGGAAAAGCTAAAACAAGCTAAGCCACAGAAAACCAGAGAGGTTGGCAACTAAGCGGATTGCAGACCCCTGATCCTATCCACACAACTAGCAGTAGCCGTGGAGCGTACCTACGATGATCCTAGATGCCTCGTCACAGATGGAGAACTAAATAAGCCTAAACCAAGAAAAGGGGAAATCTAAACTGCCCCAGAGCAGACCCCAAAGCAATAGACAGCCCCCCAAAAATGTATTGTCGGTGAGACAAGATGAAAACACAAACACAGAAAAATAGGCTGAGCAAACGATGGGGCCCACACTAACTAGAAAGGACAGGAAAGGAAAGATGCTGTCTGCAATCACGCACAAAACCCTACAAAAAATGTCCAACACTTTCTGATACCAAAAACCCTGAAGTCGCTAGACTTCAATTCCCTATATCAGCACTCTGGTATATTCTGAAGACAGAGCAAAAAGAGACCAATCTGATCAGGGACAAAAAGCAAACTGGCATAAACAGAGACATAAGAATAGAAATTCTGCACAGCCCCAGCAGGGGCTGGCTGACCACAAAACCTGAGTAAACAAGACCAAATCTCATGTGAAAAAATAGCAGAGCACACTTAGCTTGAGAAGGCAGGAACAGAAATGGAAACCAGACCCTCAGGGCAGGAAAAAATCACCAGCACAAAATTAGGGAGTCTGCTATCTTAAATCCAGTCAGAGACTCCTGATGTCCACTCACAGTCCTCCTCCTCAGGTGGCAGGTCTCTGCCATTTAGATCAGCTTCATTACTTACTGTCACCACTAGAGGGAGCCCGGATGGAGAACTCACGACTCCTCTGTCAACACAGCCAGCTCCACCACCCTCACCAGAAGCCAGAGGTAAACCAGAAAATGAGTTCACAACAGGGGACATTGGAAAAGGGAGTGTCCTGATTGCCCGTCTTCGACCCAGTCAGTGGGAAATGACTAGGTCTGGGTAGTCACAGGGGAGACTACTCAGACCCTCAGGTACCCTTTTCCTCGTTTTCTAAAGTGTTACTTCATGTGGAACTGTTTGTGGACGGTAGTTCTTTTCCCTCTACAGCCTTCATGGACTGCAGATCATCGATTAATCTCATTGACTCCCAATTGGTCACACACTGCAAGATAGGGACAGTTAGGCTCAAGGTTCCGATCAAGGTGGTGGCCATTGACTCCTCTCGCCTCACTAAGGAGGGAATTTTCTTTATGGCTGACTTGTTTTCCCTCAGAGTGGGTGCTAGTCATGTGGAAAACCTAAGTTGTTTTATTATAGACAATCTACCTGCAGGGTTGGTGTTGGGCATGCCCTGGTTACAACGCCATAACCCCGTTATTAACTGGAAAATGGGGGAGATTGTTTAATGGGGGTTTAATGATTTTAAGTTATGTGATAAATCCGCACTGCTGGTTGAACCTGTTAAATCTGTGTCTGTATCATCTGTCGAGCTGGAAGGTATTCCGGAATGCCTGAAGGACTTCAAAGATGTATTTGACTGTGCTTTCGAGCTGGTCCCGGGGGCTAAATTACCTAAAGCCTGTCTGTTTAATTTATCCGGCCTTGAGCGCTTGGCTATGAAGGAGTACATTGCTGAAAGTCTGTGCAAGGGACATATACGTCCTTCAGTCTCACCTGTGGCGGCAGGTTTCTTTTTTGTAAAGAAAAAAGAAGGCGGGTTACGTCCCTGTCTCGATTTTTGGGAGCTTAATCAGATTTCTGTACGGAATACGTACCCCCTTCCGTTGATTCCCGACTTGTGTAACCAACTATCAGGAGCAAAGTGGTTTTCTAAACTGGATCTTCGGGGGGCATACAATTTGATAAGGGTCCGAGAGGGGGATGAATGGAAAACTGCATTCCTCACGTCCAAGGGACTGTTTGAAAATTTAGTCATGCCGTTTGGTCTTACCAATGCCCCCGCCATATTTCAGAATTTCATCAACGTGGTATTCTCGGATCTCATTGGTCGTTTTGTCGTTATCTACTTAGATGATATTTTGATATACTCCTCCGACAGTCATTCTCATCTGGAACATGTACGAACTGTTCTCCAAAGACTGAGAGAAAATCATCTGTATGCCAAATTGGAGAAATGTGTATTTTGCGTGCAAGAATTGTCTTTTTTGGGATTAATTGTATCCTGTGAGGGTTTTCGCATGGACCCCAAGAAGGTGCAGGCCATTGCGGATTGGGTGCAATCCCGAGATCTTAAGGGTCTTCAGCGCTTCTTGGGGTTCGCCAATTATTACCGCAAATTTATCCAGGGGGTTTTCGCAGGTGATCAAACATCTCACGGATCTAACATGCAAAAGGTGTGGATGTGAGAAATTGGTCCTCGCTCGCAAAAGAGGCCTTTGCGACGCTAAAAAATGTTTTATGTCTGCTCCTGTGTTGGTACAGCCAGATCCGTCCAAACCATTTGTGGTGGAGGTGGATGCCTCCGAGGTGGGGGTGGGGACAGTGTTGTCCCAAAGGCCTGCCACTCTAACCAACCTCAGGCCATGTGCTTTCTTTTCCAGGAAGTTGTCTGCTGCTGAAGGAAATTATGATGTAGGCAATAGAGAGCTTCTTGCGGTCAAGTTGGCGTTTGAGGAGTGGAGGCACTTTTTGGAGGGGGCTAGTCACCCGGTTACTGTGATCAATGATCGCAAAAATTTGTCATACATTGAGTCTGTTAAAAGACTAACGCCCAAACAGGCCCGTTGGTCAATTTGTCGTTTCCAGTTTACTATTACATTCCGTCCAGGGTCAAAGAATGTCAAGGCTGACGCCTTATCTCGTAGTTTTCACCCTGTGTCTGCCCCTGAGCCACCGTCCTCCATTCTGCACCCTAGGGTGGTGTTAGCAGGGATCTCGTCTGAATTGCAACTGGAAATTGAGGGGGCCCAGTCGCTGGCTTCTGCG
The DNA here is from genome assembly GCF_039654945.1 of Dendrobates tinctorius. Classification (NCBI taxonomy): domain Eukaryota; kingdom Metazoa; phylum Chordata; class Amphibia; order Anura; family Dendrobatidae; genus Dendrobates; species Dendrobates tinctorius. Next base: position 11,642,573 of record NW_027361808.1, read on the forward strand.
GCCAAGCCAGAGGGCAAGTTGTTTGTCCCAGAGCAACTTCACCTTAAACTCTTGCAAGAGTTCCACGAATCCAAGTTGTGTGCTCACCCTGGTATATCAGTCACACGACTGGCGGTGGCTAGGATCTTCTGGTGGCCTACCCTTGGTTCTGATATAAAGAAATTCATTTCTGGTTGTGGGGTCTGCACTTGTTCTAAAAGCTCCCATAGCCGGCCGACGGGGGAACTGATGCCCTTGGAAGTTCCCGAAAGACCATGGACCCACCTGTTCATTGATTTTATTACCAATCTTCCCTCTTGCAGGGGTAATATGGTGGTATGGGTAGTGGTGGACAGATTTTCAAAGCAGGCTCATTTTGTTCCCCTGTCCGCATTACCTTCAGCTGAGACCTTATCCAGATTGTGCAGCATGTGGTCCGCTTGCATGGGGTACCCCTGAATGTGGTGTCTGATCATGGTGGGCAGTTTGTGGCTAAGTTTTGGCGCGCTTTCTGCAAAAAATTAGGGATATCTCTGTCCTTTTCGTCCGCATACCATCCTGAGAGTAATGGTCAGACGGAACGCACTAATCTGTCTCTGGAACAGATCCTCAGATGTCTGACTTCTGGTAGACAGAATGACTGGTGTGATATACTGCCGTTGGCAGAATTTGCCTTCAATAGTCGGGTGAGTCAATCCACTGGTATGTCCCCTTTCTTGATCAACTATGGGTTCAGTCCTCATTTTGGTGAGATTTCTCGTCTGGATTCGGGGTGTCCCGGGGCTGAGGACTGTGTTCAGTGGTTAAAAGATACATGGGCAGAAGTCCAGCGGCGTATATCTAGGTCTCAAGGCAGGTATAAGTTTTTCGCGGACAGGAAACGAACACATGGTCCGATGTTTCAGGTTGGAGAGAAAGTTTGGCTCTCCACGCGAAACATTAAGTTAAAAATTCCGTCAGCCAAGTTGGGCCCCAAATTCATTGGACCGTACAAGATTGTGGAAAAAATCAACCCAGTAGCATACAGGCTATGCCTTCCACCCTTTTTCAAGATCCCTAACATCTTCCATAGATCTCTACTGAAGCCTTTTGAAGCAGTCCGGGGAGAATCCGAGTCCGCTGCTCCTCCGGTTTCGGTTGAGGGACATGTGGAATATGACATTGGTCACATCGTAGATTCTAGGTTGGTATGCCGGTCAGTACAGTACCTAGTTCATTGGAAGGGGTATGGGCCGGAGGACAGGTCATGGGTGCCGGCCCGGTTGATGCATGCGGATTGCCTCGTTCGGGCTTTCCATGCTAGGTACCCGGGCAAGCCTGGGAGTTCAGAGGCCCCCCATTGAGAGGGGGGGTACTGTCATGATACCAGTGCTGGGTGACCGGCACTTCTGGGGTTAATGTTTTGATCTCGGTGCAGACTCTTACCTGCACACCTGAGACCTATTATGGTGGCCTCTCATTGGTTCTGGGAAAGCTTCTTATAGCCTCAGGAAGCTCCCATCCCCCGTCAGTTATACTTTCGCCCTGGGCATTGTGTGGTGATCCCTGAGTGTGTTTGTGCTGTGTTTTGGTTGCTTGATTCTCTGTGTACGACTCGGTCTGTTCTCTGGATATTGCTTTGGATTCTGCTTGGTACCTTCTATGTCTGTTTGGTTTTGACTTCTGCTTGGCCCTGACTATCCGTTCTGTCTCATCCCTGGTACTTTAGTGATATATCTGTGTATAACCTCCGTTTTGCCTGACTGAGTATTTCTGTATAGTGTCCTGCCATCTCTGAAAGCAGGATGCTAAGCCCCGCCCCCTTGCAGTCACAGGACCGTTGGTCCTGTGACTGCTTGCTAAACTTCAGCGTCCACAGGTCCTGTGTATCTGTACTTTCCGGCTGTACCTGACCCCGGGCCCCCCTCCAGTGCGGGTGAGTCCCTGCTCAGCGGAGGCTGCATGCTGGCGCTGACAGGATCCTGACAGTTTTTTCGATAAACAAAGAGTCTGAAATGGGGATAATATTCTATATGGGTTGGATTGTTTGGCTAAGTTAGTAATAAAACTTATTATTTGCTCATAAAAGAACCATGCACCCATTGGCGGCTCCTTGTCCCTAAAAATGTCCTGGAGAGACATCATTCCTGTCCTTCTAACATAATCATGAACTATGGGACATGAATCTCAATTTTTATGTCGATAAACGTCTTTTTTTTAGTCCTGCAGGAAAATATGGATTGTCATATACAGGACTTAGGGGGCCAGGAGACGATGAAATTTCTAGTTTTCGATCCTCCCTTTTGATAAGTGATATCATGTAAAAAAGTGAGGAAGGGTAGAAGTATATCCAGCTCCCTCTCTCCCCTCAGGGACCAGATAACTATTCGGGAATCACATCCATTAAGATCATTTTCTAATGTAACCCATTTTTTGTTTTTTTTATTGTGAAGCAAATCTAAAATACAGGTGCCAATTGCTACTCGACTATATAGAGCAAAATCTGGTAGACCTATTCCCTCTTTTTGCTTTGATCTACTTAACAAAAAATATGAAATGCTCGCTTTTGTGACAAAATAAATAAAAGAATAATCGCTTTTTTAAGACGTGAGAAAAAGGAGGCGGGTAAATATATGGGAATTGTTTGGAAATAATATAGGAGACGGGGTAACAAATCCATTTTAATAGCGCGTTCACTCTTCCAAACCAAGATAAATGTAATTTATGCCATTTTTCCAAGTCTAACTCAGCTTTATGTAAAGCCGTCTTAAAGTTTGCTTCATAAAGATTAGATACTTTGGCGGTGATTTTTATTCCCAAATAAGTAAGAAAATCTGAGCGCCACTTAAAGGGAAATGAAGCTGTTAATCTCTCCATCTCACTTGGTTGTATTGAGATATTGAGAATCTCAGATTTGTGAGTATTGATTTGAAATTGCTCAGACGGCCAAATCTTTTTAATTCTGAGATAATATTTGGGAGACGTATAGTTAGGGAAGAAACATATAGAAGAATATCATCAGCAAAAAGGGACAGTTTGTGCTCTTCTGATTGGGCTTTTACACCTCTAATAGAGGGATTGTTCCGTATCGCAGTTGCTAGGTGTTCCATAGTGAGTATATAAAGCAAGGGTGAGAGAGGACAACCTTGCCTCGTGCCGTTCCAAATTAAAAATCTGTTTGAAAGCGCGCCATTAACTTGTGCACTGGGAGATGAGTACAAAGCAGAAATTCTACGGATCATAGTTTTTTTAAGCCAATTCCTTCTAACGTTTGAAACATAAAGTCCCAGTGCACCCTGTCGAAAGCCTTCTCTGCGTCAATCGACAGAATGCACATGAGTTCCCCCTCTTTAACCGCCCTATCGATCAAGGAGATAGTTTGAATGGTGTTGTCCCTGGCTTCAGATTTAAAAGTATTGGACTTAGCAATGATGAAAATTGTTTGTAAAATACCACGGAATACCCATCTGGGCCGGGACTTTTCCCCTTCTTCAATTCATTAATAGTATCAGAGATTTCCTCTATCAAAAATTCTTTTTCCAACCTCAACAGATCTGTCTCTGATATTGTGGATAATTTGGTCTGTTGTAAGTACGTCTTTATCTTATCACGGAGCCGCTGGATAGGCATATCTTTGTGGTGGCCACCTATATTATATAGTTCTCTATAATAGTCTCCAAAGCAGGAGAGAATGTCCCTCGTACTATGGACCTTCTTCCCTTCCTTGTTTTTAATATAGGGAATATAAGTATGGGGTGTGCATGGGTTTATGGTTTTTGCCCATAGTCTCCCACTCTTATTCCCAAACTGATAAAAGCGATTCCTGTCACGCTCCCTAAAACATCTGGACATTTGGTCTATTATAGCTAACAGCTTTTGTTTCAACGAGGATAAGTGTGCAAGTGCATCAGTGTCTAGATCGCGTTTATGTTGCTTTTCTAATTTTTGAATTTGGTTCCATAATTTGAGTATCTCAGCCGCTCTAGCTTTTTTGAGATGTGTCCCATGAAAAATGAGTACCCATCTCAGTACAGCCTTCAGGGTTTCCCATTTTATGGAAGGGGACGTGGGATCTGCCTCATGATCTGTCTTTATAGTTAATTATGGTTTTCTGTAATTTGGACTTACTAATAGGGTCCTGTAAGAGATTCTCATTTAGACGCCAGGAGAAACATGATTTCTCTGAGTAGTGTAGCCCAATTAAGAAATATATAGGAGCATGGTCAGACCATAATATTGATCCCACCTCTGCCTCCACTGGCCAATCCAGTAAACTATGCGATATGAAGTAGTCAATTTTATTATAGGTATTATGAATATGTGAGAAAAAACTAAAATCTTTAGTGTTAGGATGGAGGACTGTCCATACCTCCACCAATTTTAGACTATATATCTGTTTTCTGATATGTTTGACGGAAAATGATGGATAAGAGGACTTGCCGGAGGAAACATCCAGTGTCGGGTCCATGGGTACAGTACAGACCAAAAGTCTGGACACACCTCATTCAAAGCGTTTTCTTTATTTTCATGACTATGAATATTGTTGATTCACTCTGAAGGCATCAAAACTATGAATTAACACATGTGGAATTATATAATTAACAAAAAAGTGTGAAACAACTGCAAATATGTCATATATTCTAGGTTCTTCAAAGTAGCCACCTTTTGCTTTGATTACTGCTTTGCACACTCTTGGCATTCTCTTGATGAGCTTCACGAGGTAGTCACCGGAAATGGTCTTCCAACAGCCTTGAAGGAGTTCCCAGAGATGCTTAGCACTTGTTGGCCCTTTTGCCTTCACTGCCTTCTGCTGTCCAACTCACCCCAAACCATCTCGATTGGGTTCAGGTCTGGTGACTGTGAAGGCCAAGTCATGTGGCATAGCACCCCATCGCGCTCCTTCTTGGTCAAATAGCCCTTACACAGCCTGGAGGTGTGTGTTGGGGTCATTGTCCTGTTGAAAAATAAATGATGGTCCAACTAAACGCTAACCAGATGAGTGGTAGCCATGCTGGTTCAGTATGCCTTCAGTTTTGAATAAATCCCCAACAGTGTCACCAGCAAAGCACCCCCACACCATCACACCACCTCCTCCATGCTTCACGGTGGGAACCAGGCATGTAGAGTCCATCCGTTCACCTTTTCTGCATCGCACAAAGACACGGTGGTTGGAACCAAAGATCTCAAATTTGGACTCCTCAGACCAAAGCACAGATTTCCACTGGTCTGATGTCCATTCCTTTTGTTCTTTAGGCCAAACAAGTCTCTTCTGCTTGTTGCCTGTCCTTAGCAGTGGTTTCCTAGCAGCTATTTTACCATGAAGGCCTGCTGCACAAAGTCTCCTCTTAACAGTTGTTGTAGAGATGTGTCTGCCGCTAGAACTCTGTGTGGCATTGACCTGGTCTCTAATCTGAGCTGCTGATAACCTACGATTTCTGAGGCTGGTGACTCGGAAGAACTTATCCTCCGCAGCAGAGGTGACTCTTGGTCTTCCTTTCCTGGGGCGGTCCTCATGTGAGCCAGTTTCTTTGTAGCGCTTGATGGTTTTTACCATTGCACTTGGGGACACTTTCAAAGTTTTCCCAATTTTTCGGACTGACTGACCTTCATTTCTTAAAGTAATGATGGCCACTTGTTTTTCTTTACTTAGCTGCTTTTTTCTTGCCATAATACAAATTCTAACAGTCTATTCAGTAGGACTATCAGCTGTGTATCCACCAGACTTTTGCACAACACAACTGATGGTCCCAGCCCCATTTTTTACACAAGAAATCCCACCTATTAAACCTAACAGGGCACACCTGTGAAGTGAAAACCATTTCCGGTGACTACCTCTTGAAGCTCATCAAGAGAATGCCAAGAGTGTGCAAAGCAGTAATCAAAGCAAAAGGTGACTACTTTGAATAACCTAGAATATAAGACATACAGTATTTTCAGTTGTTTCACACTTTTTTGTTAATTCCACATGTGTTAATTCATAGTTTTGATGCCTTCAGAGTGAATCTACAATTTTCATAGTAATGAAAATAAAGAAAACTCTTTGAATGAGAAGGTGTGTCCAAACTTTTGGTCTGTACTGTGTGTTGAAATCTCCAAGAATCACAGGAGAGGAGCCAGCAAACTCATCGAGACGCCTCTTAAATTCTGCACCAAATTTATGCTGTCCTTGGTTAGGAAAGTACACATTAGCTATTACAAATTTGGGACATGCCCAATAGATTAATAAAAAGATAAACCTGCCCTCCACATCAATTATTGAATCTAATACTTCACGTATAAAGGATTTGTGAAAAGCTATTGAGACACCTTTGGACTTGGAATATGGATTTGGACTATGAAACCACTTGGGGTAATATTTTGAAATACATTGGGGAACGGCTCCCGATTTAAAATGCATCTCTTGCAGTAACAGTACCGAGACACGTTGTTTATGACTGGAAAAAAGTATTTGCCTTTTTTCAGGAATATTAAGACCTTTAAGGGCCTGTCACACTTAGCGATATCGCTAGCAATATCGCTATAACTTGTGACGTTATAGCGATATTGCTAGCGATATCGCTGTGTGTGATACTTACCTACGACCCGCTCCCCCCGCTGGTTATCGCTGATCGCGCGAGAACGTCCAGGACTGTTTCTCGTCGTCAGCTTCCTGCAGCGCTTCCTGTGGAGAGACGAGCGACGAGCATGGAGCCGGGCGGGAGGACGTCAGGATCGCTTAGTGTGACAAGTAGCGACCCCTGCGATGTCGCTGGTGAGATCTGCCTTTGTGGCAGCTCACTAGTGACCACTTAGCGATGCACCAGCAATCCTGACCGTGTCATATCGCTGGTCGGGATCGCTGGTGCATCGCTAAGTGTGACAGTACAGTCATGGCCAAAAGTTTTGAGAATGACACAAATATTAATTTTTACAAAGTCTACTGCTTCATTTTTTCTAATGGCTATTTGCATATACTCCAGAATGTTATAAAGAGTGATCAGCTTAACAGCAATTACTTGCAAAGTCAATATTTGCCTAGAAAATGAATTTTATCCCCCAAAACACATTTCAACATCATTGCAGCCCTGCCTTAAAAGGACCAGCTAACATCGTTTCAGTGATTGCTCCATTAACACAGGTGTGGGTGTTGATGAGGACAGGGCTGGAGATCAATCTGTCATGATTAAGTAAGAATGACACCACTGGACACTTTAAAAGGAGGCTGGTGCTTGGCATCATTGTTTCTCTTCTGTTAACCATGGTTATCTCTAAAGAAACACGTGCAGTCATCATTGCACTGCACAAAAATGGCCTAACAGGGAAGAGTATCGCAGCTAGAAAGATTGCACGTCAGTCAACAATCTATCGCATCATCAAGAATTTCAAGGAGAGAGATTCCCTTGTTGCCAAAAAGGCTCCAGGGCGCCAAAGAAAGACCAGCAAGCGCTAGGACCGTCTCTTAAAAGTGTTTCAGCTGCGGGATCGGGCTACCAGCAGTGCAGAGCTTGCTCAGGAATGGCAGCAGGCAGGTGTGAGTGCATCTGCACGCGCTGTGAGGTGGAGACTTTTGGAGCAAGGCCTGGTCTTAAGGAGGGCAGCAAAGAAGCCACTTCTCTCCAGGAAAAACATCATGGACAGACTGATATTCTGCAAGAGGTACAGGGAGTGGACTGCGGAGGACTGGGGTAAAGTAATTTTCTCTGATAAATCCCCTTTTCGATTGTTTGGGACATCTGGAAAACGGCTTATTCGGAGAAGACCAGGTGAGCGCTACCACCAGTCTTGTCTCATGCCAACTGTCAAGCATCCTGAAACCATTCATGTGTGGGGTTGCTTCTCAGCCAAGGGAATGGGCTCTCTCTGTCTTGCCTAAAAACACAGCCATGAATAAAGAATGGTACCAGAATGTCCTCCAAGAGCAACTTCTCCCAACCGTCCAAGAGCAGTTTGGCGATCAACAATGCCTTTTTCAACATGATGGAGCACCTTGCCATAAAGCAAAGGTGATAACTAAATGGCTCAGGGAACAAAACATAGAGATTTTGGGACCATGGCCTGGAAACTCCCCAGATCTTAATCCCATTGAGAACTTGTGGTCAATCATCAAGAGACGGGTGGACAAACAAAAACCTTCAAATTCAGACAAAATAAAAGCATTGATTTTGCAAGAATGGACTGCTATCAGTCAGGATTTGATCCAGAAGTTGATTGAGAGCATGCCAGGGAGAATTGCTGAGGTCCTGAAGAAGAAGGGTCAACACTGCAAATATTAACTTGCTGCATTAACTCATTCTAACTGTCAATATAACCTTTTGCTACTCATAAAATGATTGCAATTATATTTCTGTATGTGATAAAAACATCTGACAAACACACATAAAAACCGGAGGCCAGCAGATCATGTGAAAATATAATATTTGTGTCATTCTCAAAACTTTTGGCCATGACTGTACCCTTCGCATTGAAGGAACAAATTTTAATCCTATCCATTGTCCAGATGTCCTCCAGCGCCTGCCACCACTACCTCCAAATGTCTGTCCATAAGTGGGAATCAGAAAAATGAGGCATAATTAGTTAGGATGAAGTACAGGATGCGATGGAGAACACGGAGAAGAGAGAAAAAAAGAAAGAGAAAAAGGGGAATGAGAAAGAGAAAAGTACATATAAGCATAGCGAAGCAAGTGCTCCCTACACTGGATAACAGTGGTGTTAACATTGGTAGATCGCTACCTACTTTCCACTCAAGGAGGAAGGAAGCCTAAATCAGGCAGAAGACGCTACCTATTTTCCACTCAAGGAGGAAGGAAGCCTAAATCAGGCAGAAGAAGACCCCCCCCTCCCCAAATCCCCCATACAAACAGCAGAACCAAATGAACAGATCATATACCCATCGTCCAGAGTTTAACCAAAACATGTTAAATGTTAATGCGCTAAGGAGATCACCACTCGAGCCAGAACAATAGTATACAAATTAGCAGATGAAGAATAACAAGATTTTCAGTCCGTCGCCCGGATACATGTCCCTCCCTCCCCACTTAAAATCAACAGGGTCTGACTGATTAGACATATAGGCAATGCCCATTCAACTATCACAGGACACCCATGGGTAATGTTGAAGAATTACTAGCTAATGAACAAACCAGAACAAAAGCCTGTACACTGACACTATACAGAGCTCCTGTGTATAATGTCACTAATGATCACTGTATTATCTGCATACTGACACTGTATACAGAGCTCCTGTGTATAATGGCACTGATGGTAATAACAGTGTTGTTAGTATTGTAGTTTGTATTCATAATCAGTATTGTAATATTCAGTATTGTAATATTCGGTCACTATGTGGTGGTAATTTGTGGTCTGGTCATGGTGTGGCAGTATTTCTCCTTGTATGTGGTATTATCTGGTCCCGATATGCTGGTAATGTCATATTATTTGGTCACTATGTGGTGGTAATATATAGTCTGGTGATGGTGTGGCAGTATTTGTCCCTTGTGAGCAGTATTATTCGGTCATTATGTGGTCTGGTCTTGGTGTGGCGGTATTTGTCCCTTGTTTGTAGAATTATTCGGTCACTATGCGGTGTGGTCATAGTGTTTTGGTACTTCTTCCTGTATGTGGTATTATTGGTCTTGGTATAAGGGGTTGTGTTGTGTATGGCAGTCATTTGTTCTCTCTGATATTAATTAGAAATTTCTTTATTTCCATTAGAGATTAAATACTTTGTACACAATGGCAGAGATGCACTTACAGGGGGTTTCCTGTGGAAAAAGTAATCACCTCTCGACAGGATAAGTGATAACGTATTGATTGGTGGTGGTCTGACTACTTGGACCCATTCAGCAAATTGTGGAACTTTTTATCCCCATTAGACTGGAGTGGCATGGCCGACTTGACCACTGATCTTTTCTTTCCCTCAGTGGCTGAACTTGTTTTTTTCTAGAAGCCTCAAAGAGAATGAATGGAGCTTCGGTCAGATATCCCTCCTGCCGCTCCATTTTAAAATGGGGATAAGTGTCCTATCAACGATAAAACTTCCTCATTCTTCCGATCGGTGCAGTTTCTAATGGTCGGACCTAAGCGATCACCTATCCTATGGAGCCCCTGGATCGGTGATAACTTGTTTTAACCAAAGAACCCCATTAATGTAAACTACCTTAATGATACATCCCAGTTATGGGGCGCACAGCAGTAGATGTGCAGGAACCGTCTGTTTTACAGCCGATGCTCCACTATAATGGGGATAACGACTGACAGATATTTGCATATAGCTGTAGGGTGGGCCCCTAGTGTCCATTCCCCTGGTGGATCCCAGACACCCCAGTCTGCCCTGACCTCACCTCCTTAACCTCTTATTGACATGCGCTTTATATACATGGCACTGTGTTAACTGTGTTCCTGCAAAGCCATACAGCCCTGCCATTTCCGGTCTCCGTGCTTCATCACGCGGTGACGAGTTAAGATGGCTGCTGTCCCTGACAACAGGTCACCCCTGCATGTCACCCGAAGGTCTGTACCCTCACATCGGCGGTCACTGTGACTGGCTGATCAATTCAGACCAGCCAATCACAGCGTAAAGTCGTTAAAAAAAAAAAAAAAGTGACATGCTGTGATTGGTGCTTGTCTGACACAGCACCAATCACAACAGTCACAATGGGTGGGGTGATCGCAACGTCACCTCTCCTCCTAATTAACCCCTTAGGTGCTGATTGGACAGTAACTGCTTTATTCCGAGAATTATAACTTTTATTTTTCCTCTGACTGATCTGTATGGCTGCTTGTTTTTTGCTGGACAAGATGACATTTTTAGATATACCATTTTCATGTACATTTTGTCTTTTTGATCGCGTTTTATTCCACTCTTTGTTTGGCGATATACTAAGAAAGCATCTTTGTTTGCCTCGTGTTTTTTTTTTTTTTTAAAGGTGTTCACTGAAGGGGTTAACTCATTTGACAGTTTTATAAGTCAATTATTAGAACAGTGCATCGCAGGCAGGGAGGAGGCGTGCTCTGAGCAGGAGCTTACAGGCCACCGTCTTTGGTTGACCCCAAAACCATCTTTTGGGTCACGATGGAGACCGCTGGCACAATGCGATACCAAGCATTGTGCCAATGGGAGCAGAGAGGAAACTCCCTCTACGATGCCCATCAATGTCGCTTTCACTATTGACAGTGGCATCAGAGGGGTTAAACATCAGCGATCAGTGCTAGCACCGATCATGGGCGTTGCTGCAGGATGTCAGTTATCATATAGAGGTGACACCTGCATTGGAACTCGGCGGCGCTCAGCGTGAACCAGCGCGGTCGACACACAACGTGTGTGTATGTGTGTGTGCTGCGGGGGGCTCTGCCAACATTTTGTGAAAGGCCAGAGTCCCCGCAGTTCCGTGATTTCCTGTGCCGTGGACAGATAGATAGGGAAGGTGGAGAAACTTTTTTTTTAACTATAATTATCAGTGAAAAAAAAATCTGATGAAACTCTCACTAAACTGATTGATGAAAATCAATGATGAAACTTGGTTTGCTTTACTTGTATGTCAACAAACCTGAAGTCTGAATGACACGACAGTACAGATGAGGTGGGGAGCTTCCCAAAGGTCCCATGATGCCAAGGTATTTTCCTACACTGGTGTAAGGTGGCGCTGTTTTACTATGTAACCTCTGCATCCCGATGGGAGGTCATACGGTTTGGTTACATTAGACTTGGGCGAATTGCGGGCCACATCCTGCCCTCTGGCTGTCTCAGTCCTGCCCGCGGACCGAGACAGCCGTGGGGCTCCAAACCAGAAGTCTGTGGGCCGCACCATGCCCGCCTGCTCATTGTCTCCATCTGCGCTGGTGGAGGAGGGGCCTCCGGCCACTTCCTCCGCCAATCAGCTTGTGAAACAGCTGACGCGATGACGTAATTTCATTACGTCAACTGTGTACTGCGGAGAGTCAGCGCATCGGAGGGAGGGAGGGAAGCCGAGCGCCGGGGAATGGGACCAAGGTATGTGGTGTTTTTTTTTTTTTTTTCATATGTATGGGATGTTTGGGTGGGCATGGGGAAGCTATGGGGGGGCCTCAATGAAGACATGGGGAGGCTATGGGGGTGTCGTGCAGAACATGGGAAGGCTATTTCATAGCTCCCAACCATCCCGATTCTCGCGGGACAGTCCCGTTTTTGACACCCCTCACCTGCGTCCTGCCCAGGACTCTATTTTTCCCGCACTGCACTAAGCCACCACGTCCCCCCCATGCACCGACCTCATCCTCGCCCTCCCAGAGACCCACCGCAGCCTGCAATGATTGATGTGGCTGGGCTGTTCTGTGGCTGCACGCAGAGGACCTGTGATGAGGTCACAGGAAGGGAGGAGTCAGTGGTCACATGATCAGGGGCCTCCGTATCTGCGGGACTCTGCTGTGCTGGTTGTCATGGTGCTGTATGAGGTGACATTTGTGTGGGGTCAGGAGGGGGTTTACAGTGTGGATGTAGCAGAGCTGTGTGTGTTCGAAGTGTACGGAGCGGAGCCATGCGTGTGCGGAGCCACGTGTGTATGAGGTGAACGGAGCGGAGCCGTGTGTGTATGAGGTGTACCGAGCAGAGCCGTGTGTGGATGAGGTGTACCGAGCAGATCCGTGTGTGTACGAGGTGTACAGAGCGGAGCCAAGTGTGTGCGAGGTGTACGGAGCGGAGTCGAGTGTGTACGAAGTGTACAGAGCGGAGTCAAGTGTGTACGAGGTGTACAGAGCAGAGCCACGTGTGTACAAGGTGTATGGAGCGGAGCCGTGTGTTTACGAGGTGTGCAGAGCGGAGCAGCGCGTGTACGAGGTGTACGGAGCCACGTGTGTATGAGGTGTACGGAGCGGAGCCGCTTGTGTACGAGGTGTACGGAGCGGAGCAGAGTGTACAAAGTGTACAAAGCCGAGCCATGTGTGTACAAGGTGTATGGAGCGGAGCCGCGTGTGTACTAGGTGTATGGAGCCACGTGTGTATGAGGTGTACAGAGCGGAGCCACGTGTGAACGGGGCGTACAGAGAAGAGCCACGTGTGTATGAGGCGTACGGAGCGGAGTTGCGTGTGTATGAGGTGTACGGAGCGGAGCCGGGCGTGTATGAGGTGTACGGAACGAAGTCGTGTGTGTACTTGGTGTACGAAGCAGAGCCGCGTGTGTATGGGGTATGCAGAGTGGAGCCGTATGTGTACGGAGTGGAGCCATATGTGTACGGGATGTACGGAGCGGAGCCAAGTGTGTACGAGGCATACAAAGCGGGCTTTTCCCACGAACACAGGAGTACACAGAGGAGCCCCGAAGAGCACTTTAAAACTCGCACATGACGGTCCACCGGAAGTGATGTGCTGGGAGCTGACTGGAAATAAGGAAATTTCATGAGGAGATTGTGACGGAACCAGGAATGCTTCAGATCCATCACCATGTCCTCCTCCGACAGCAGGATCACCTTGGAATCGGGGATGCCGGCCATGTGAGCGGATCATGATATGTCCTGCACCGGGAGGCTCAGGTGGGCATTATAATGGGAGCCAGGCTTTATAGAATCTTTATTTATTTTTCTCTCTCTCTGTTTCTTTCTTTCTGTTTCTTTCTCATTCTCTGTTCTGTCTTTCCCTCTCTTTTTCTGTTCTTTCTTTCTCTCTCTAATCTTTCTTTTTTCTTTCTCTCTCTCTCTGTTCTTTCTTTTGCTCTCTGTTCTTTCTTTCCCCTCTTTCTTTCTTTTTCTTTCCTCTCTTTCTCTCTCTGTTCTTTCTTTACTTCTTGCCTTCTCTCTCTGTTCTTTCTCTGTCTCTGTTTATTCTTTCCCCTCTTTCTTTCTCTCTCTCTCTCTGTTCTTCCTTTCTCTTTCTCTCTCTGTTCTTTTTTTCTATCTGTTCTCTCTCTGTTCTTTCTTTTCCCTCTTTCTTTCTTTCTTCTCTCTGTTCTTTCTTTCTCTTTTTCTTTTTTTCCTGTTCTTTCTTTCCCCTCTTTCTTTCTCTCTGTTCTTTCTTTCCCCTTTCTTTGTCTCTCTCTGTTCTTTCTCTCCCTCTTTTTCTTTCTCTCTCTAAACTTTCTTTTTTTCTTTCTCTCTCTGTTCTCTCTCTCTCTGTTCTTTCTTTACCCTCTTTCTTTCTTTCTATTTCTTTCCCCTCGTTCTTTCTTTCTTTACTTCTTTCTCTCTCTGTTCTTTATTCTTTCCCCTCTTTCTTTCGCTCTCCCTCTGTTCTTTTTTTTCTGTCTCCTCTTTCTTTCTCTCTCTGTTCTTTCTTTCCCCTCTTTCTTTCTCTCTCTGTTCTTTCTTCTTTCTCGCTCTGTTCTTTTTTTTCTTTCCCCTCTTTCTTTCTTTCCCCTTTTTTCTCTCTCTGTTCTTTCTTTCATGCTCTGTTCTTTCTTTCCCCTCTTTCTTTCTTTCTTTCTCTCTCTGTTCTTCCTTTCTCTTTCTCTGTTCTTTCTATCTATTCTCTCTCTGTTCTTTCTTTATCTGTTCTCTCTGTTCTTTCTTTCACCTCTTTCTTTCTTTTTTCTTTTCCCTCTTTCTTTCTCTCTGTTCTTTTTATCTGTCCCCTCTTTCTTTCTCTCTTTCTTTCTTTCTTTTAATCTGTTCTTTCTTTATTTCCCCTCTTTATTGTTCTCTGTTCTTTCTTTCTTTCCCCTTTCTTTCTCTCTCTGTTCTTTCTATCGCTCTCTGTTCTTTCTTTCCTCTTTCTTTCTCTCTCTGTTCTTTTTCTCTCTCTGTTCTTTCTTTCCCCTCTTTCTTTCTCTCTGTTCTTTCTTCTTTCTCTCTCTGTTCTTTCTTTTTTTCTTCCCCTCTTTCTTTCTCTGTTCTTTCTTTCCCCTTTTTTCTCTCTCTGTTCTTTATTTCATGCTCTGTTCTTTCTTTCCCCTCTTTCTTTCTCTCTCTGTTCTTCCTTTCTCTTTCTCTATTCTTTCTATCTATTCTCTCTCCTTTCTATCTGTTCTCTCTATGTTCTTTCTTTCACCGCTTTCTTTTTTTATTTTCCCTCTTTCTTTCTCTCTGTTCTTTCTTTCTCTCTGTTCTTTTTATCTGTCCCCTCTTTCTCTCTGTGTTCTTTCTCTCTTTCTTTCTTTTTCCCTGTTCTTTCTTTATTTCCCCTCTTTATTGATCTCTGTTCTTTCTTTCCCCTTTCTCTCTCTCTCTCTGTTCTTTCTATCGCTCTCTGTTCTTTCTTTCCTCTCTTTCTTTCTCTCTCTCTGTTCTTTTTCTCTCTCTGTTCTTTCTTTTGCTCTCTGTTCTTTCTTTCCCCTCTTTCTTTCTCTCTCTGTTCTTTCTTTCTCTCTCTTTCGCTCTCCTTTCTTTATCTCTCTCTGCTTTCTTTTTTCTCTCTCTCTGTTTTCTTTCACATGGGGAGGCTATGGGGGTGATATGTTGCACATGGGGAGTCTGGGAGGGCCTCATGCAGTATATGGGGAGGCTGTTGGGGGGCCTCATGCAGTATATAGGGAGGCTGTGGGGGCCTCATGCAGTGTATCTAATGAGGTTGTGGGGGCATCATGCAGTGTATATAGGGATGCTGTGGGGGCCTCATGCAGTGTATATAGTGAGGCTGTGTGTGCGGCTCATACAGTATATGTATAGGGAGGCTGTGTTCAGCTCATGCTGTTTATGGAGAGAGTGTGTGGGGCTCCTGCAGTGTATATGAGGAGGCTGTGTGGGGCTCATGCAGTGTATATAGGGAGGCTGTGTGGGGCTCATGCAGTATATATAGGGAGGCTGTGGGGGCCTCATGCAGTGTGTATAGGGAGGCTGTACGGCTCATGCAGTGTTTAGAGGGAGGCTGTGTTCGGCTCATGCTGTGTATGGAGAAACTGTGGGGCTCCTGCAGTGTATATGGGGAGGCTGTGTGGGGCTCATGCAGTGTATATAGGGAGGCTGTGTGGAGCTCATGCAGTGTATATAGGGAGGCTATGTGGGGCTCATGCAGTGTATATAGGGAGGCTATGTGGGGCTCATGCAGTGTATATAGGGAGGCTGTGTGGAGCTCATGCAGTGTATATAGGGAGGTTCTGTGGGGCTCATGCAGTGTATATAGGGAGGCTGTGTGGGGCTCATGCAGTGTATATAGGGAGGCTGTGTGAGGCTCATGCAGTGTATATAGGGAGGCTGTGTGGGGCTCATGCAGTGTATATGGGGAGGCTGTGTGGGGCTCATGCAGTGTATATGGGGAGGCTGTGTGGGGCTCATGCAGTGTATATGGGGAGGCTGTGTGGGGCTCATGCAGTGTATTTGGGGAGGCGGTGTGGGGCTCCTGCTGTATATTGGGAGGCTGTGTGAGGCTCATGCTGTATATTGGGAGGCTGTGTGGGGCTCATGCTGTATATTGGGAGGCTTTGTGGGGCTCATGCAGTATATTGGGAGGCTGTGTGGGGCTCATGCTGTATATTGGGAGGCTTTGTGGGGCTCATGCAGTATATTGGGAGGCTGTGTGGGGCTCATGCTGTATATTGGGAGGCTGTGTGGGGCTCATGCTGTATATTGGGAGGCTGTGTGGGGCTCATGCAGTGTATTGGGAGGCTGTGTGGGGCTCATGCTGTATATTGGGAGGCTGTGTGGGGCTCATGCATTATATTGGGAGGCTGTGTGTGGGCTCATGCTGTATATTGGGAGGCTGTGTGTGAACTCATACAGTATATTGGGAGGCTGTGTGGGGCTCATGCTATATATTGGGAGGTTGTGTGGGGCTCATGATGTATATTGGGAGGCTGTGTGGGGCTCATGCAGTATATAGGAAGGCTGTGTGGGGCTCATGCTGTATATTGGGAGGCTGTGTGGGGCTCATGCTGTATATTGGGAGGCTGTGTGGGGCTCACGCAGTATATTGGGAGGCTGTGTGGGGCTCATGCAGTATATTGGGAGGCTGTGTGGGGCTCATGCTGTATATTGGGAGGCTGTGAGGGGCTCATGCTGTATATTGGGAGGCTGTGAGGGGCTCATGCTGTATATTGGGAGGCTGTGAGGGGCTCATGCTGTATATTGGGAGGCTGTGTGGGGCTCATGCTGTATATTGGGAGGCTGTGTGGGGCTCATGCTGTATATTGGGAGGCTGTGTGGGGCTCATGCAGTATATTGGGAGGCTGTGTGGGGCTCATGCTGTATATTGGGAGGCTGTGTGGGGCTCATGCAGTGTATTGGGAGGCTGTGTGGGGCTCATGCTGTATATTGGGAGGCTGTGTGGGGCTCATGCATTATATTGGGAGGCTGTGTGTGGGCTCATGCTGTATATTGGGAGGCTGTGTGTGAACTCATACAGTATATTGGGAGGCTGTGTGGGGCTCATGCTATATATTGGGAGGTTGTGTGGGGCTCATGATGTATATTGGGAGGCTGTGTGGGGCTCATGCAGTATATTGGGAGGCTGTGTGGGGCTCATGCTGTATATTGGGAGGCTGTGTGGGGCTCATGCTGTATATTGGGAGGCTGTGTGTGAACTCATACAGTATATTGGGAGGCTGTGTGGGGCTCATGCTATATATTGGGAGGTTGTGTGGGGCTCATGATGTATATTGGGAGGCTGTGTGGGGCTCATGCTGTATATTGGGAGGCTGTGTGGGGCTCATGCTGTATATTGGGAGGCTGTGTGGGGCTCATGCTGTATATTGGGAGGCTGTGTGGGGCTCATGTGTATATTGGGAGGCTGTGTGGGGCTCATGCAGTATATTGGGAGGCTGTGTGGGGCTCATGCTGTATATTGGGAGGCTGTGAGGGGATCATGCTGTATATTGGGAGGCTGTGAGGGGCTCATGCTGTATATTGGGAGGCTGTGAGGGGCTCATGCTGTATATTGGGAGGCTGTGTGGGGCTCATGCTGTATATTGGGAGGCTGTGTGGGGCTCATGCTGTATATTGGGAGGCTGTGTGGGGCTCATGCTGTATATTGCGAGGCTGTGTGGGGCTCATGCAGTATATTGGGAGGCTGTGTGGGGCTCATGCAGTATATTGGGAGGCTGTGTGGGGCTCATGCAGTATATTGGGAGGCTGTGTGGGCTCATGCTGTATATTGGGAGGCTATGGGGGGCTCATGCTGTATATTGGGAGGCTGTGTGGGGCTCATGCTGTATATTGGAAGGCTGTGTGGGGCTCATGCTGTATATTGGGAGGCTGTGTGGGGCTCATGCTGTATATTGGGAGGCTATGGGGGGCTCATGCTGTATATTGGGAGGTTGTGCTGCTGTATATTGGGAGGCTGTGTGGGGCTCATGCTGTATATTGGGAGGCTGTGTGGGCTCATGCTGTATATTGGGAGGTTGTGCTGCTGTATATTGGGAGGCTGTGTGGGGCTCATGCTGTATATTGGGAGGCTATGGGGGGCTCATGCTGTATATTGGGAGGTTGTGCTGCTGTATATTGGGAGGCTGTGTGGGGCTCATGCTGTATATTGGGAGGCTGTGTGGGGCTCATGCTGTATATTGGGAGGCTGTGTGGGGCTCATGCTGTATATTGGGAGGCTATGGGGGGCTCATGCTGTATATTGGGAGGTTGTGCTGCTGTATATTGGGAGGCTGTGTGGGGCTCATGCTGTATATTGGGAGGCTGTGTGGGGCTCATGCTGTATATTCGGAGGCTGTGTGGGGCTCATGCTGTATATTGGGAGGCTGTGTGGAGCTCATGCTGTATATTGGGAGGTTGTGCTGCTGTATATTGGGAGGCTGTGTGGGGCTCATGCTGTATATTGGGAGGCTGTGTGGGGCTCATGCTGTATATTGGGAGGTTGTGCGAGGCTCATGCTGTATATTGGGAGGCTGTGTGGGGCTCATGCTGTATATTGGGAGGCTGTGTGGGGCTCATGCATTATATTGGGAGGCTGTGTGTGGGCTCATGCTGTATATTGGGAGGCTGTGTGTGAGCTCATACAGTATATTGGGAGGCTGTGTGGGGCTCATGCTATATATTGGGAGGTTGTGTGGGGCTCATGATGTATATTGGGAGGCTGTGTGGGGCTCATGCAGTATATAGGAAGGCTGTGTGGGGCTCATGCTGTATATTGGGAGGCTGTGTGGGGCTCATGCTGTATATTGGGAGGCTGTGTGGGGCTCATGCAGTATATTGGGAGGCTGTGTGGGACTCATGCAGTATATTGGGAGGCTGTGTGGGGCTCATGCTGTATATTGGGAGGCTGTGAGGGGCTCATGCTGTATATTGGGAGGCTGTGAGGGGCTCATGCTGTATATTGGGAGGCTGTGTGGGGCTCATGCTGTATATTGGGAGGCTGTGTGGGGCTCATGCTGTATATTGGGAGGCTGTGTGGGGCTCATGCAGTATATTGGGAGGCTGTGTGGGGCTCATGCAGTATATCGGGAGGCTGTGTGGGGCTCATGCAGTATATTGGGAGGCTGTGTGGGCTCATGCTGTATATTGGGAGGCTATGGGGGGCTCATGCTGTATATTGGGAGGCTGTGTGGGGCTCATGCTGTATATTGGAAGGCTGTGTGGGGCTCATGCTGTATATTGGGAGGCTGTGTGGGGCTCATGCTGTATATTGGGAGGCTGTGTGGGGCTCATGCTGTATATTGGGAGGCTATGGGGGGCTCATGCTGTATATTGGGAGGTTGTGGTGGGGCTCATGCTGTATATTGGGAGGCTATGGGGGGCTCATGCTGTATATTGGGAGGTTGTGCTGCTGTATATTGGGAGGCTGTGTGGGGCTCATGCTGTATATTGGGAGGCTGTGTGGGGCTCATGCTGTATATTGGGAGGCTGTGTGGGGCTCATGCTGTATATTGGGAGGCTGTGTGGGGCTCATGCTGTATATTGGGAGGCTGTGTGGGGCTCATGCAGTATATAGGGAGGCTGTGTGAGGCTCATGCTGTATATTGGGAGGCTGTGGTGGGGCTCATGCTGTATATTGGGAGGCTATGGGGGGCTCATGCTGTATATTGGGAGGTTGTGCTGCTGTATATTGGGAGGCTGTGTGGGGCTCATGCTGTATATTGGGAGGCTGTGTGGGGCTCATGCTGTATATTGGGAGGCTGTGTGGGGCTCATGCTGTATATTGGGAGGCTGTGTGGGGCTCATGCAGTATATAGGGAGGCTGTGTGAGGCTCATGCTGTATATTGGGAGGCTGTGGTGGGGCTCATGCTGTATATTGGGAGGCTATGGGGGGCTCATGCTGTATATTGGGAGGTTGTGCTGCTGTATATTGGGAGGCTGTGTGGGGCTCATGCTGTATATTGGGAGGCTGTGTGGGGCTCATGCTGTATATTGGGAGGCTGTGCGAGGCTCATGCAGTATATAGGGAGGCTGTGTGAGGCTCATGCTGTATATTGGGAGGCTGTGTGGGGCTCATGTTGTGTATTGGGAGGCTGTGTGTGGCTTATGCAGTATATAGAGGGAGGGGCTGTACTCCGGTTCAAATGATATATAGTGGGATGTCAGCATACTTAGTTCTGCTCAGTATTAAGTGATATAATTAATATTATCAATAATATAATTATAATATATTGATATTAATATTGAGTAGAATAAATTTCAGCCTATTGGTTCGGCCCTCCACAACAGTCATGGTCTTTCATGTGGCCCCTTGGGAAAAGTGCCCACCCCTTGGTTACATCCTTGCTTATGTTTGGGTATTCCATTTTTAGGAACCGTAATGGAGTTAATGGATCCTCTGGGTAACTGATGAGAAGCTGAGGTCCCATTGATTTTTCTGGGGTCCATTTACACATTTTCTTCTAGCCTAATACCGGACCCTGGACTAATCAGTGACGCCCACTGGAATCACTTATGTGATGACAATTTTAGATGTGAATCCTTTTTTCCATGTAATAACGCAGTGTGTGAATGTGACCTTATTTTCATTGATTATTCCTATTGTCACTGTTTTCTCACACTCTTTGTAGATTTTGCTTCTAACAACTGTAATAAACCGCCCGCTGTTTCTGGTATGGAGGCGCAGAATCAGGAGGGGACTGGGGTCAGCCACTACCCTAGTGGGACAGATGCCTGACGGAAAGGTTTATTTATAACTCGTCGCCAAGGGCAACCGATGCGGCTGGCCGCCATTTTCCAGTCTCTGGCACTGCTAATAGTCACGAGACTTCCGGGCCGTGTGCAGCGCGATGTTTACAGCAGCGTCTGCCCCGGAAGGGGAGGGCCGGCCTGCCTGCTCTCGGTACCATGCTGGTGTCCGCCTCTGCCGGGACAAGGTCACCCGCATGTGGTCGCTGAGCGGCCCCCGGATACTGCGCGCTGCCATGGCAGCCAGGTAAGTGGGGCTGCGGGGTCGTGAGCGGACCTACATAGCCATCAGCTGACGTGTTCCCACCTCATGACGAGCTGGCTTTCAGGCTGTGTTCACACTAGGTGTGTGTATGGGGGTTCTGCCCTCTGTGGCCCAGAGAATACAATGCTCGGGGTGAAAAACAAGACAGTCCTGTAGGTCTCTCACCTGGCTGGCACGGTACTGAACCCCTTTCTTCTTTAGAATACAATGCCGCGCTGCAGAGACGCAGTGTGAACATGGCCCAGCAGACTGCGCCAAGGTGATGACCGCCCGGCTTCTAGGCGCAATCACACTGAGTATCTGCTGAAGGGTTAACGCTGCGTGGTCTTGTGGATAAAGTGCAGATTTCCAGCAAAGAGGATGTTACTTATAGAAATCCCATGCACATTGTGCTGTTTTTGTCTTGGTTTTTTTTTTTTTTTTTAAAGCACGCAAACTGATCGGCAATGCGTTTCTGAAATCCGCTGTTAGTTCCTCTGGCGGTAAATGTTCTTTATTCCTGGATTTTTTTCCCAGATGTGAGTGAGATTAAGATCTGCAGTGGAAATGCACTAAAAGTGTGTAATCTGCGCGTAACTTAATAAAGTTGTGCAAAACTAACAGGACGCGCCGAACACAAAGCAGTTTTTATTTCAAAGATGACTTTCCAAAAGTAAAGAAAAAAGTCAGCTGAAAAACACGCTAAAAACACATGTGAGCCTCACAACACTCCCGCTCCTAATCCTGATCAGTGCAGGGCCGCGGCATCAAACCCCCCACAGAAAAAGCAGATCCTGGAGAGGGGAACACAGAAGAGGCTGCCTGCCCCATATACAGCAAGTTACTTGTGTGTGGCCAGCTGCTACGTGTACTGTGTAGTCTCACAGTGTGCCAGTCATTTGGATCAGAAATTATAATTGTTGGGACCTCCACCCCCAGAAGGAAGAGGCAGGAGCACTGTACATATTGTTATACTACTATAGAACCCACCGAGGAGCCATTTGGGCCCCAGATCAACCTAGATAGTTTACCTTGTACTCCAGTGTGTGTTGGGGGTGACTCCGTGTTCAGAATCCCACCAATCTGACTGCCATATTAACACTTGTTTGGGCATCCACCCCTGTGTTGCCAACTACTCGTACAACCCCTTTTTAGATACTACGGTATAGTCAGTAGAAAAAAAAAAAAAGCGAATAAAATCCAACAAATACTTGCCACCAGCGATGTTGGTCTCCCGGTGCTTGCGTGACGTTATTATGCTACGGGAGCACTGCAGGCAATCAGCAGCTGTTAATGGGCTGCAACGCTCACACTCCCTTAAGCTGTCCCAAGCGGCTGATTGGCTGCAGCGCACTTATGACATAACAGTGTTGGCCAACATTACTGTAAAAGTGTGGGACTTTGTTTTTCTACATGTAGCAAACCATTTAATTAGCAGTCAGAGTAGTTGATAACCCACCTAGGCTGGGTTACATGTGACTTTTCTTGGAACGTCGCACTACAAAACATCCGTGACATACTGTCATGTGACTATTTTAGACTTGTGATTTTCCTGTAGATAAAACAGTTGCGTTGCAGTCAAGTCACGTGTTGCGTGTTTTTTGCATTGCAGTTTATGGCAAGTGTGTGAAGTGAAAATCCAACACATTTGGAAATATTTACAACTGTCGCAGGTTGCAATGCAACATCATAGGAAATCATTATATCCACTGTTGTAACGTGTCGCTGCGATTTCAGTGTCACATTGTAGCCCTAGCCTTGAAGGAAATCGGTTTCCAGGTTTCTTCTACCCCATCAGAGAACAGCATAATGTAGGGCCAGAGACCCTGATGCCAGGGCTCCTTGTTACAGTTTTGAGAAAAATCTGTTTTTACCTGCTTCAGATCTATCAGCTCTCTGAATACTGCGCTCTGTATAACCTCGCCCACACCACTGAGTGGCAGCTTTGGGTATACTATGCATAGGCAGAAAACTGCTAATAAGTGGTGGGAGTGAGGTTATACAGAGCTCATTAGTATGAATATGGCAGAAGGAATACTAGTCTTCTAGTGATAATCTCCTGCTGATAAAACTGTGATTTTTATCACAACTACAGCAAGCAGCCCAGTAAGTCGCACATTACTGGAATCGGGGATTCCACCTCTTCTATTTTTATCAGTTATGTGTGGATGAGATTTGCACATTAATTCCACTTGTATCTTCCTAAAATTGTAAAAGACAAACTATATGCATGTGTCAGTAAAATAATTGTGAACAGAGCCCTACAAATGACAATCAGACTGTGAGTTATTTCTAGTGTCCCAGCGGTTGGACCCCAAAGATCACATATCTGTATCACAATGTGATAAATGTATGTGGAGGGAAAGCTGCTTTTTTATACTGTTCCACCTCCTGTCACTTGTTTGGAGACCCCCACAAATACATCACTAGAAGAAATGAGAATAGTGGTATGAAAGCACCAAACATTGGTATCCCAACCATGGCACATATAAACATCATTTTATGCATTTAGTGTATTCTTTACAGGGAACCTGTCAGCAGGATTGTGCACAGTAACCTACAGACAGTGTCAGGTCGACACCATTATACTGCATAAAATGATATCTTGGTTGGTGAAATCTGCCTTGTGGTGGTTCTTTAATCTTTATTTTCAGTTTTGTGTTAATGAGGTTCTCGTGCCCTAAGGCGGGGCATGTGGTGCCCTGATTAGGTATTCATAATGCAGACTGCTGACAGGTCACTGCTCTCTCACTGACCTGCCCCCTAGTTTACATATTGAATATCTGTATATACTTAAAAAAAACACTTCTGCAGTGTGACGGCCGTGGCACCTGCGCTACAGCAAAATCGCATGTTTTGTGTGCCAATAAAACATTTTATTCAGGTTATTCAGCTAGAGGAGAAAAAACTAACTATTTTAAAATGGCGCCCGAGCAGTAGCAGCTATTGGTGTCTAGGTGTGATCCAATAACTGCTACTGCACATGCGCCGGTGGCGCCATCTTATTGGAGAAGAAAAAAAAATTCCTCCTCCTAGATGGTGCTGCCCGCGCTTGCGCATTAACAGCTCCGAGAGCTAGCCCAGAGCTGCTACTTTGCAGGTGCAGACAGTGCCACCTTGGAAGAGGATTTTTTTTTCTTCTCCAGTAAGATGGCGTCGCCGGCGCATGTGCAGTAGCAGCTGCCTGCAGAAGCATTTTAAGTATGTACAGATACTCATTATGTAAACTAGGGGGCAGGTCAGTGAGGGAGCAGTGTCAGCAGTCTGCATTATGAATACCTAATCAGGGCACCACATGCCCCGCCTTAGGGCACGAGAACCTCATTAACACAAAACTGAAAATAAAGATTTAACAACCACCACAAGACGGATTTCATCAACCAAGGTATCATTGTAATCAGTATAACGGCGCCGACCTGACACTGTGTGTAGGTTACTGTGCACAATCCTGCTGACAGGTTCACTTTAATGGTATGTGCACACGCTGCGGATTTGGCCACGTGGATTTTGTAAAATCTGCAGGTAAATCTGCAGGTCAAAAGACCTGCGGATTGCTCTGCGGTTTTGCCCTGCGGTTTTTCATCTCCACGATGGAGGAGATGGCAAACCGCAGCGGAATCCGCAGAAAGAATTGACATGTCAATTCTTTCTGCGGTTTAGAAACCGCAGGAAAACCGTGCGGAAAAATCCGCACCGTCTGCACTGCGGTTTTTTATTCCCATAGGGAATAATGGTAATGTACACCACAGCAGAATCCGCAGCGTGTGCACACACCCTAAGGCTATGTGCACACAGTGTGGATCCTTCCGTGGATTTTTCCACACAGATTTTAAGAAATCCGCAGGTCAAATGACCTGCATTTTTCCTGCGGATTTCTTCCTGTTTTTTTGCGGTTTTCCACTTGCGGAGCTGTAGAATGGAGCAGGTGGAAAACTGCAGCAAAACCGCACAAAAGAAGTGACATGCTGCTTTTCTTTTTTTTTTTACCGCCCAAAAACTGCGCGGAAAAAATCTGCAGCATGTGCACAGCGTTTTTTTTTCATTGGCTATAATAGTACTGTACATCACCTGCAGATCCGCAGCGGCAAATCCGCTGCGGATCCGTGGTAGAAACCGCACCGTGTGCACAGGGCCTAAGTCTGAAAATGGTGATTAATGCTTTTTTTCTCTGCAGGCAGTGAACATCAGTTTGCTTGTGAGACCACATACAAGTTGAAATCATGTATTCCATGTGGGCATCTCGGATGGGGTTATCTGTCGTCCGCTGTGCGCCTCAAGCTGGGACATCTGTGCTTTTATGCTCAAGACAGACTCGCACTGATTCAGAGGCCAGTTATTATGGCACCTTACACCAGGGTCCTTCCTACGGGATGTCAGCTGCTGCACCAGAAAAACAAAAGCTGCAACGGTCTACCCCTGATAAGCGCACAGAACTGAACCTCTCCGAATCATGTAAACACTTCAGAAGATTCATAACAGACCCCGGGCTTATCTGCTCCATTGTGGAAAGCTTTGCACCTTGTGGATCGAGCAGAACGGCACCAGTCATTATGGAGTGTAACCCAGGTATCACCTCTGCCGCGAAGGATTCCATATTAGTGGCTTGAATTGGTGCTCTGTGAATGGCATGCAGGATGTATGAGTGTATTTCCTTATCTCTGAGCCTTCGGTTTAATGTATTCACTTCTTGTGATTTTGCTTTAATTTTTATTGTATGCAACTAAGGAGACCACGGTGTCACTTTGGATCCTGTGTAATGCAGCCATAATGGAAAGTGCTCAGGAAAACAGTGAATGTGTATCTCCTATCCCACTCGCTGTGACCTCCTAAAGGCAGTCATCTGCCCTTTGGTATACCACACTGTTCCATTTGTTTTTTGGTCATATTACATGTTTGTTTTGGAGGTATTTTGTAAGTGGTTGCGCTTTAGGCTGAACAGAACTACAATGTCATAAGCTATGTGTGTGAAGGAGGAAAAGGATCAACTAGGTGAGTATAAGAAAATACACCTCTTTATTAGAAAGTTCATATAAAAATGACATACAAGGTAACAGCAAATATAAGTGTCACAAGACTATAACAGGAAAAGCAACAGACCCTGCAAATAGGCCTTAGTGCCCACTTGTGCATAGAAAACATAGAAAGGTATATATCTAAAATGCTAGTGCCATATGAATTCCATGCGTATAGGTAAGCTCCCACAGAACTACAAGGTAATGGTCAAACATAAGCCCCAAGTCAATAAGCGGTCTAAGACCGGGGAGAAAAAACTTACCAAAGTAAAGTGGACACTAAAGACCACCCCAGGCCGGGTATGGAAAGCCCCGACGCGCGTTTCGCGTGCTGGATGCACTGCTTTCTCAAGGGTTCTTATTCACTTGTGGCTTATGTTTGACAATTACCTTGTAGTTCTGTGGGAGCTTACCTATACGCATGGAATTCAAATGGCACTAGCACTTTAGATATAAACCTTTCTATGTTTTCTATGCACAAGTGGGCACTAAGGCCTCTTTATGGGGTCTGTTGCTTTTCCTGTCATAGTCTTGTGACACTTATATTTGCTGTTACCTTGTATGTCATTTTTATATGAACTTTCTAATAAAGAGATGTATTTTACTATACTCACCTAGTTGCTCCTTTTCCTCCTTCACACACACGTCTTCGTGGAGCGGGTGTTTCTTCTCCCTAGTGTGGGATCATTGTTATCTCACTAATTGGCATCGTGTATGCCACTGGGGGTTGTTGCATTTACTAATGTCATAAGTTATACTGCTGCCTGTTTCCATAATAATGGCAAAAAATTATTGAAAATACACCCCAAAAGTTCTTTCTGCATTTTATTTGCATACAAAAACACTACAGCCAGTTGTTTCCACCTATGGGCTTGGAGGGCAGTGAATATTCCCTTAAAGGGAATCTGTCACCCTTTTTTTCGGCTTGCAGCTGCCGGCATAGACATCGGGGGCTTATCTACAGCATTCTGTAATACTGTAGATAAGCCTCCGATGTAACCTGAAAGATAATAAAAACACGTTATATTATACTCACCGGGGTGGGCGGTCCGGTGGGCGTTGCCGTCCGGTCCGACGCCTCCCTTCTTCATGCGATGAGGTCATCTCCCGTCCTGTAATGGGTGCGGCACAAGCGCACTGCTCTGTTCTGTTGAGGGCAGAGCAGAGTCCTGCAGTGCGCTGGCGTCTGGAGTGGTCCAGCGCCTGCGCACTGCAGTATTCTGCTCTGCCCTCAACAGGGCAGAGCAGTGCGCTTGCGCCGCAGCCATTACAGGATGGGAGAAGAGGACGGCATCGTATGAAGATGGGAGGCGTCAGACCGGACCGCAACGCCCACCGGACCGCCCACCCCGGTGAGTATAATATAACGTGTTTTTCTTATCTTTCAGGTTACATCGGAGGCTTATCTACAGCATTACAGAATGCTGTAGATAAGCCCCCGATGTCTATTCCGGCAGCTGCAAGCCGAAAAAAAGGGTGATAGATTCCCTTTAAGTAGTGGGCACACATGATTTTCCGGCCACTGCAGGAAGCCCGACTTCTGCGACTACTTTGCCCTCTATTAAAGAGAAATTAATATTCCTGTGGACGGCGCAGTGAATATTCATTTCTCTTTAGCAGCGGGCACAGGCTTAAGCCACAGCAGCCGGCTCTGCCTCCTGTGACTCGCTGATCCTCCGCAGCCGCTCCCCTCTCCATGTTCTGGACCCTCACTTGAGTATAAGCCGAGGGAGCCTTTTCAGAACAAAAAAAGTGCTGAAAAACTCTGCTTATACTCGAGTATATAAGGTAATTAATAAATGAAAATAACATTAAATACAGGGGGAAAGAGACATACTCGAACACCTACTGCACAGACAAGGTCCACACAAATAGTATATATAATGATAATATGATAGAGAAGAGGGTGACAAGGTGAAAGTGCAGATAATAAATGGACAGTGTTGAATATGTGTATTTTGGTTGCTGCAGGTGGCTTGTGAAGCACAGTTTGTTTTTTGGAACCTTTGGACTTGTTTGCTTGGTGAAACATTATTTCTACTTTTGTGTTTTAGGAATGGAACAACTTAATCTAAAGTTACTTATGTTTAATGTGTGCATTAGCACTGTAGTATTTGCATTGTTATCCTACTTACTGTACATCAGACCAATAATTTAAGGCTCTGATTCATCAAAATCAGTGTTTTTCACAGCGGTGTGGAGTGCAACGCACCTGAATATTTACAAAGTGCCTCCCCAGACTACTTTGTCGGAGCTGGTTGAAAATGGTGTAAAAGCGCTATAAGTTGCAACATTTTTGCTTAAGCTTGCATTGCACAAAAAATGTTGCAACTTTTCTAAGATTTTTATGCTATCAAAAATTTGATTAATCTGGGCCTATATATTAGATTTCTTTTTCATATTTCTTTATTCTCAAATTCTTTGTGGCCAATCTCATTACGTTAGTCCTTGTCCGGGTCTAAATGCATCTCGGTCCAATGAACATGAAGTTTTTACATTGGTTTCATATTTCTGGAACCATTTGACAATATGAAAAGTAGAATTCTCAGGTAACAGCAGGAATGAAATAAGTGCACCAGCTGTTCACTTTGGACCCGATGAGCGTTCTTTTTCTCTAGTGAGTTGTGATATCAGAAACAAATGATGGTGCTCAGCTGTCTTTGCACACAATTCGCTGTTGAGAATGGCCTTATGAGTCTAAAGGGCCTGTCACACTAAGCGATGTCGCTAGCAATATCGCTATAACTTGTGACGTTATAGCGATATTGCTAGCGATATCGCTGTGTGTGATACTTACCTACGACCCGCTCCCCCGCTGGTTATCGCTGATCGCGCGAGAACGTCCTGGACTGTTTCTCGGCGTAAGCTTCCTGCGGCGCTTCCTGCTGTGACGACGAGCGACGCGTGGAGCCGGGTGGGAGGACGTAGGATCGCCTAGTGTGACAGGTAAGTAGCGACCCCCATCCCCAGCGATGTCGCTGGTGAGATCTGCCTGTGTGGCAGCTCACTAGCGACCACTTAGCGATGTACCAGCGATCCTGACCGCGTCATATCGCTGGTCGGGATCGCTGGTGCATCGCTAATTGTGACAGTACCTTAACTAGAAATTGAGACTAGGGAGTTGCCAGAAATATTGTGCAAGAAACTTTGAAGTTTGGAAACAGATTTATGTATAGTTTTGTCTTTTTTTAGGTCCTGGACTTCTCACTCAGGCCTTGGTGGATGCTGGCCACAAAGTGTTTGCCTTGGAAAGTAACGCTTATTTTCTCCCATCTTTAGAGGTAGTTAAAAAAAAAAAAAAAAATCTTGTATAAAAAAAAGCATAAGTCGACCGTACAGGGAAAGAGGAAAGACGGTCTTTGTGTACTGACCTCATGGGCTTCATAAAATGACGTTGCGGGCCAAAATCAGACCTTCACACCCGCTTATTTTCCATCTATCTCCACCTTTCTCTGGCTGTATGAAGCCAGAGCTGTCATTAAAGAAGATGTGGTAGGGGAGATTAAGTAGAAGAAAGTCCTGCTCACCGTAGTAGACATCCTTTGATGTTCGGAGCACGGAAACGCTGTGTCAAGGCGTGAAGCAATCAAAGCATGAAAAATCCAGCTCCACGAACTAGTGTTTCATGATTAAGGGTGCGTAGTCACCTGAAACGCGTCGATGTCGTATATCATGTAACTGTCTACGCTTATGTTGTTTTATCCTCTGCTGAGCACGTTTTTTGGTGAATAAAGAAGTTTTTTTCACTAGTTTGTTGAGCTGGATTTTTCATGCTTTGGGAGGAGATTAAGGTAAAAAAAGCAGGTGGGAAGCTGTAAGTAAATGATTGACTTCGTCATGATATGCCGAGCGCCTGTACTAGGTTTGAACAGTCATTCTGTGCTGACAGAGGCCCTATAATAGTGTTCTAACGCTGCACTTCGTCCGCACTGAAAAAACGACTACAGGAAGGAAATTAAATATTCCTCCCAGCAACCTTCGGCTTTCAGTCAAAGGAGCGGCTTCAGTCACTGCTCAGTACACAGTGAGCAACGACTGTAACCAAGCCCCAGCACTGACTGACAGCCATACTGAGACTGCTGTCAGTCAGTGCCAGGGAGTGGTTACAGCCTATGCTCACTATGTACTGAGCGGTGACTGAAGCCGTGCCACTATGACTGAAAGCCAGAGGCTGTTGGGAGGAGTAAAATTAATTTCCTCCCAACAGCCGTGCTTTCAGTACGGCGGACATACAGCTGTAGAGTGCTATTAACCAGCAGATTAACTATGACAAGGTTAGCATTATTTTACATTACCGGATTCCTTTCAATTCACAAAATATCACTAGTATATTTGTGAGTTATTTTTATTAGTTGAATTATTCTTCACAATATTTTATAGCATGCAACATAAAAAAAGCAAAAATTTGCTGCAAAGATAGTGGAATTCAATGGAAAAATGAATCCTCTACACTAATTCTGAACTTATTTGAGGATATATTTGTATGATCTTGCATCAAATTAGTCTTTTTTTTTTTTTTTTTTCTTTTCAGGGAATAGAGAGCAATGCAAATGGACAACTAAAAGTGGTTCACTGTGACTTCTTCAGAGTCGACCCCTGGACTGAAGGACTTGTTCAGCCTCCTTCTATGTATTCCAGTACTCTCATGAAAATCTTGAATTTCACTGAGGTTCCATGGGCTTCAGGTGAGATAGTCTGTTCATTATAATGTTTACAGGGTGGGCCATTTATATGGATACACCTAAATAAAATGGGAATGGTTGATATCAACTTTCTGTTTGTGGCACATTAGTATATGGGAGGGGGGAAACTTTTCAAGATGGGTGGTGACCATCGTGGCCATTTTGAAGTCGGCCATTTTGGATCTAACTTTATTTTTTCCATTGGGAAGAGGGTCATGTGACACATCAATTTTATTGAGAATTTCACAAGAAAAACAATGATGTGCTTGGTTTTAACATGACGTTATTCTTTCATGAATTACTTACAAGTTTATGACCACTTGTAAAATGTGTTCAAAGTGCTGCCCATAGTGTTGGATTGTCAATGCAACCCTCTTCTCCCACTCTTGACACGCTGATGGCAACACTGCAGAAGAAATGCTAGCACAGGCTTTCAGTATCCATTGTTTCAGATGCTGCACATCTCGTATCTTCACAGCATAGACAATTGCCTTCAGATGACCTCAAAGAAAAAAGTCTAAGGGGGTCAGATCGGGAGACCTTGGTGACCATTCAACTGGCCCACGACGACCAATCCACTTTCCAGGAAACTGTTCATGTAGGAGTGCTCGGACCTGACACCCAAAATTGATGGTATGGTCTGGTGTATGGGGTACAAAGATAGTGGGGCCATTCTTCATCAATGGAAACCTCAATGCCACTGGATATCTGAAATTGCTACATGATGATGCGTTGCCCTCTTTATGCACTGAAGATGGCACCTTCCCTGAGTTTTTTCAGCAAGATGGTGCACCACCACATTATGGGTATCAGGTCCGAGTCTTCCTACAAGGAATCTGACCCCCTTAGACTAGCATTTCTTCTGCAGTGTTGTGTCAAGAGTGGGAGAAGAGGGTTGCATTGACAATAAAACACAATGGGCAGCACTTTGAACACATTTTATAAGTGGTCATAAACTTGTAAATAACTTATGAAAGAATAAAGCTACGTTAAAACCAAGCACACCATTGTTTTTCTTGTGAAATTCTCAATAAGACTGATGTCACATGACCCTCTTACCATTGGAAAAAATAAAGTTAGATCCAAAATGGCCGACTTCAAAATGGCCGCCATGGTCACCACCCATCTTTAAAAGTTTCCCCCTCCCATATACTAATGTGCCACAAACAGGAAGCTGATATCACCAACCATTCCCATTTTATTTAGGTGTATCCATAAAATGGCCCACCCTGTATATCTATTTTGTATGTAAACCCCTTTTCACATGTACAGCACCATGTAATCAATGGTGCACTAAAAATAAATACTTGAGGAGAAAATCTCCATAATATGAAAGATGTTGTTTCTATGAAAGATTGTTTTCATGGAAAAAATCCATCAAAAGTATTTTTGAAATCTCAATTATTTGACACAAAATGATGGTCCCAATGCTCCAGTCCCAATCTTCTCTATCTTGCATGGCTGTTTGAGATTATATTTTTTTTTTCTCTCCAGATGTTCCTTTAAAAGTTTTCTTGATGCTTGGCCATAAAAAAGAGAGAATTTTACTTTGGAGGCAAATTTACTCTCTCTATCAGCGTCTTTCAGTTTACAGATACGGAAGAATAGAATTAAATATATTTATGACGGAAAAACAATATCTGGTATGTTATTACATGAATATTGGCTATATCTTTGACACTTCCTTTTGGATACTGAAGAATTTACAGGGGCAGAGTACTATACATAGACTAGTTATGCTACAACCATGACCCATCACACATACTACAGGATTGCAAATAGCAGCTAAAATGTTGCCTGTGAGACCGAAAAATCATAATTTGACGCAGAAATTTTTAGACCAAAGGACAAGAAGATTCTGCCTGGTACGAGTTGTCCAGGCAGCAGAACAGATGGGTAAAGTTTGTGCACGAGACAATCACAAGCCAAAATCTCACCAGATGTTTGTAATTTTGTTTTAGTCAGTGATATTTTGAGGAGCTCTGAGTATGCGTTACTCCCGAGTTTTGTTTTCTTTTCTAGAAACTGGTTTCCAGACCTGGAGACTTTCTGAAATATCGCGCATTGAGCGTGCTGTTTCAAGCCGGCTGTGATATAGAACTGCTGCACAAGGTGAGTAACCCGACTAGTCAGTCATTTATCTGACGCTACGGTGCACAATGCAAAGGTACAGTTGGAAAGTTCTGCCCAGTAGGTTGTCACTATATAAGTTATTGCCCCTTTCATGTGAACTAACTGCTATAGATAAGCTGATGATTCTCAGGCCCACAGGTACCAGTGAGCCCAAGAATTGCAATGGATATTGCACAACCTTTCCAAATAGGAGGAGTAGGGAGAGAGCGTCTCCTCCTGTCCACAGATGACAACAGCTACAGAAAGTCTGCCATTTGAGTTTGTCTTTCATACAAGTGTATCACTAGTCTCTAGATAATGTTTTTTTCCTTTTCTATTTCCTCACCAGGAACCTGTATCAACATTTTCGACACCTTCCAAATTTCGAAGTCCTCAGATGACCAAATCAGGGGTAAGTGGTAAAAAGCTTAGTAATGCGATACATATAAATGCCTTGTGTACGATTGTGGGGTTTTCTAGGTTTCCCATGCACCATGTAAAATTAGATGAGAGAACAAAAAAGTAAAAGACTGAATTCATGCAGGCATAAAAGTATGCTGGAGAACTTCTGTGAGTTGTTCATATGACAC
This sequence comes from Dendrobates tinctorius, assembly GCF_039654945.1. Lineage (NCBI taxonomy): Eukaryota > Metazoa > Chordata > Amphibia > Anura > Dendrobatidae > Dendrobates > Dendrobates tinctorius. The sequence continues at coordinate 11,676,097 of NW_027361808.1, forward strand.
TGCAAAGCTGGAAGTGTGCAGCAGGATTTTGGAACAAATAAAACCTGCTGTAGCTTTGATCTTCCAAACGCCTAGGGTACATTGTACTGTGAATGCATCATTCACCTACACAACATTGTAGTAGAATATAGAAGCTGCTTTACTTGTAAAGCTTTAGTCTCCCTTACAGGAACAATTGATTTTTAAAAGGAATTTGTCAGTAGGATCAACCCTCGTAAGCTGTCTATATGGACATGTAAGTCATAGGAAGCTGAATAACATGACACCTTGATATCTGTGGTTCATTGTCTTGTTGCAGTGAAAGCCATATGTTTTGAAATAACTGCAGAACTGTGTGATTAAGAGAACAAAGTGTCAGTAATTGCATGTCTCACAATGGCTATGCCCTTTTAATTTAAATTAATCTGTGGAGGCAGATTCTCGGGGGGGGGGGAATCTATGTTCGGCCCATAGATCTTAAAGGGAATCTGACAGCAGTTTTTGGCCGATATAAGATAAGCCCTGAAACGTGATGTCAGTATCTACAGCATTCTAGAATACTGTATATAAGCCCCTAACCCGACTGGTCCGAGGGGTGTCGCTGGTCTTGGTCAAAAGGTCAAAGAGCCCCGGCACTTGCGTACTTTAGTACTTGCTCTGCCCTCTACAGGGCAGAGAAGTACACCTGCGCAGGAGTGCGATGCCAGGGAGCCTGTGTGGATGATGCAGGGTCACCCACAAGAAGCAAGCAGGAGGGCAGTGATCATTAGAAGATGGGAGGCTCCGGACCAAGACCAGCGACACCCCTCGGACCAGACTGACCTGCAGGTGAGCATAATAAAACTTATTTTTCAGGCCTTCCAGGTAGGGTTGGCGGCTTATATACTGCATTATAGAATGCTGCACAGATGCTTCTCACAAAATTAGAATATCATCAAAAAGTTAATTTATTTCAGTTCTTGAATACAAAAAGTGAAACTCATTTATTATATAGTCATTACAGAGTGATCTATTTCAGTGTTTATTTCTGTGTGTGTATTTTGGGACATGTGGAGGAGATTGAGGTACATAATAAATATAAGTTGGCAATAGCTAGATTATTATATATCGCCCGGAAATTAATCGCCAGATATTGGATAAACGAAGAACCGCCGACGCTGCAGGAAATTTTTTGACAATCTGATGTTATTGTAAATATAGAGAAAAATATTTATGATAAAAGAAAGGCGGAAAAAACATTTGAGACATTATGGAAACCATGGGTGGAGAGAAGATTATCCCGAATAAATGCTGTATCATTGATCACTTGCTGTAATTTATGTATTAGGGAGGGGGATGGGCAATCATTTTGAAATATGTGACCTTGTTAAATATGGCAATATTGAGATTGTCTGTTTAAAATTCTGTTATCAAAAACCTGATTTAAAAAAAATGTTGATTATGGCTTACAGCCAATGAAAAAGTCATTATCTCAGTAAATTAGAATACTTTATAACACCAGCTTGAAAAATGATTTTAAAAGCCGAAATATTGTGCTACTGAAATGTATGTTTAATAAATGCACTCATTACTTGGTTGGGGCTCCTTTTGCATCAATTACTGCATCAATGCAATGTGGCATGGAGGCTATCAGCCTGTTGCACTGCTGAGGTGTTATGGAAGCCCAGGTTGCTTTGATAGCAGCCTTCAGCTCCTCTGCATTGTTGGGTCTGGTGTCTCTCATCTTCCTCTTGACAACACTCTATAGATTCTCTATGGGGCTTAGGTCAGGCGAGTTTGCTGGCCAGTCAAGCACAGTGAGATACTGTTGTTTGTAAACCAGGTATTTTGGCAGAGTGGACATGAGCTAAGTCCCGCTGGAGAATGAAATTTCCATCTCCAAAACCTCTCTTCCTCCCTGCTGGTATATATATGTGCCGCATACAGACGTCCGTTTGTCTCATACGAGTTCTCTCAGTACTTTTCATTGACAGAAGTCATACCTATAAGTCGATGTGGCTGTTCATGTGTCCTTATATTTTTATTGACCAAGTGATATGTATAAAATGACAGACTTGTCCATTTTTGATCTGATTGTTGGCTCAAACTCATTAATACATGAAAAAATAGTACATCACCAGTTTGCCATCAGTGTGCTGTGTGCTTTTCACGGTCTGTTGTACATGACATACTTGAACAGGCTTCCATCAATTACTTTTTTTATTTGAGAAAATTTTAGTAGAAACTGATTCTCGCCAAACTCTGGTGAAATGTTAATAGGAAACACTAAAGAAACTTGGACTGTTTTTATGCATACTTGGAAAATTAGCAATGGGCCAAATTACTGAAATAAAGGAAGGGGAGAGAAGCGTGGGCTGAATCCTGACAGGTTTGTATCTTTTTTGTAGGGCACTTGGCTAGGTAAAAGGCTTAAGGGCATGTCACACTAAGCGATATCGCTAGCAATATCGCTATAACTTGTGACTTTATAGCGATATTGCTAGCGATATCACTGTGTCTGATACTTGCCTACGACCCGCTCCCCCGCTGGTTATCGCTGATCGCACGAGAACGTCCAGGACTGTTTCTCGTCGTCAGCTTCCTGCGGCGCTTCCTGTGGAGAGACGAGCGACGCTTGGAGCCGGGCGGGAGGACGCAGGATCGCCTGGTGTGACAGGTAAGTAGCAACCCCTGTCCCCAGCGATGTCGCTGGTGAGATCTGCCTGTGTGGCAGCTCACTAGCGACCACTTAGCGATGTACCAGCGATCCTGACCGCGTCATATCGCTAGTCGGGATCGCTGGTACATCGCTAAGTGTGACAGTACCTTTACAGACCCCCTCTGCAGCTGTGACATGGCAAACATTTGTTTTCACTAAGGCCTGTTTCACACTTCCGTTTTTTCAAATCCGTCAAAATCCGTTGGTTTCCGTAAAAAAACGGATCCGCCATTTTTTTCAGGATCCGTTTTTTTTGTCCCATAGACTTCCATTAGCGGTTACCGCGGATCCGTCAAAAAAACGGATCCGTTTTGAAAAAACGGGTCCGTTTGCATCAGTTTCCGTCAAAAAAACGGAAACGGATCCGTTTGGCGGACACAAACGGAAGTGTGAAACAGGCCTAACCCCTTAAGGTACTGTCACACTTAGCGATGCACCAGCGATCCCGACCAGCGCTATGACGCGGTCAGGATCGCTGGTACATCGCTAAGTGGTCGCTAGTGAGCTGCCACACAGGCAGATCTCACCAGCGACATCGCTGGGGACGGGGGTCGCTACTTACCTGTCACACCAGGCGATCCTGACTGACGTCCTCCTGCCCGGCTCGTCGCTCCTCTCTCCACAGGAAGCTGACGATGAGAAGCGGTCCAGGACGTTCTCGCGCAATCAGCGATAACAAGCGGGGGAGCCGGTCGTAGGTAAGTATCAGACACAGCGATATCGCTAGCAATATCGCTATAACGTCACAAGTTATAGCGATATTGCTAGCGATATCGCTTATTGTGACAGGCCCTTTAGTGACCGGGCCAAATTTCTGAAATCTGACCAGTGTCACTTTGTGGTAGTAACTCTGGAACACTTCAGTAAATCCCATTGATTTTGAGATTGTTTTTTAATGGCACATTATAATTTATGATCATTGTACATTGAGGTTGATATATTTTGTTAAAAAAAAATCAGAAATTTGATACATTTTTAAAAATTAACAATTTTCAAACTTTGATTATCACTTTTAATCCAAATAGTCAGGGCTGTGGAGTCGGAGTCGTGGAGTCGGAGTCGGTGCTCATTTTGGTGGAGTCGGAGTCGGAGTTGGAGTCGGTATAAAATGGACCGACTCCGACTCCTAAAATATATAATAAATTGGGTACAGTAATTCAATGCAGGATGTGCTGAATATTTTTTCATAGGAGTTTGGGAAAGTTATGAAATGTCCTATAAATGGCTGTTATATTCCTGATCTAAGGCTACATTCACACACAGCGTTTTTCCTGTGTTTTTTGAGGATACGTTTTTCAGCTGCAAAAGCTGATCATCTTTTTAAAAAACTGCATCACCTGAAAGGTTTTTGAGCTCATAGATAATGTTTTCAATAGCAAAAGCAGATTAGAAATCTGCTCTATCTATCCATTTATCCATATCTGTCTATCCATATCGTATCTGTACCAAAAAGAATGAAAACCGGGTAGTACACCAATATATATTCTGTTCTATCTAAATATCTTGATTATTGGATCATAAAAATGATTAAATGTCTGAGGTTCACATTGTACTACAATACATTTTTCACTTAAATATAAGCAATATGTGTCGGAGTCGGAGTTGGAGTCGGTGTAAGGGAAATTGAGGAGTCGGAGTCGCAGGTTTGGCTTACCGACTCCACAGCCCTGCAAATAGTCAGACCACAGAAAAACATTAATAGCATTTCCCTCATGTCTGCTTTACAACAGCACCATTTGTAAAACATAACTAAATTTTGTTAGCAATATTTTTTTATTTTTTCAAGTAAATTAACTTTTTTTTTTAAGGACATATTCAGGTTTAAAGTGATTTTTGGGGTTCTATGTATTGGAAAACCCCCAAAGGTGATGCCATTTGAAAATCAGCACCCCCTGACATATTGAAAACTGCTGTCAGGTAGTTTATTAACCCTTCAGGTGACTTTCAGGAATTAATGCACTGTGGCATGACAAAAATTAAAAAATTTATTTTTTTTTCAATAACTTCTGAACAGGCCACTACAGCCGGGAGACTCTAAGGCTGTTATTTGGTCATGAATTGCCATGGCAAACATCAGGACTACACAATCATGATTGCAGGGTGCCAATGGGGTTAAAGAGGAAGCCACCACACTCAACCATTTTGGAAACTAGACCTCCCAAGGAACTTATCTAGATGTCTGGTGAGCACTTTGAACCCCCAAGTGCTTCACAGAAGTTTATAAAGCAGAGCCGTGAAAATAAAAAAATTTTTTTTCCACAAAATTAATTTTTTAGCCCCCAATTTTTTATTTTCCCAAGGGTAACAGGAGAAATTAGACCCCCAAAGTAGTGCAATTTTTCCTGAGTACGCTGATACCCCATATGTTGGGGTATACCACTGTTTGGACACACGTCAGGGCTTGGAGGGGAGGGAGCACCGTTTGACTTTTTGAACTGGCTGGAATTAATGGCACCATGTCGCGTTTGGAGACCCCCTGATGTGCCTAAACAGTGGAAACCCCTCAATTCTAACCCCAATGGAAAAATAAAAATATTTCTTTATTTTATTATTCGTGCCTACCTATGGGGGTGATAAGGGGGGGTTGATTTACTATTTTTTTTATTTTGATCACTGCGATAGGATCTATCACAGTGATCAAAATGAATGAATGGAATCTACCATTTGGCAGATTCGACCGCACTGCGCATGCGCCCGCCATTTTGGAAGATGCAGCGCCCATGCTGGAGGGAGGAGGTATATCGGGAGCAACACGGGGATTCAGGAGGTACCGGGGGGGGGGACGGTGATTGGAAGCAGATGATAACTGCGGCGGCAGAACGTCGCTGTCATTCAGTGGCGGGGGCCTATCGCCGTTAGCCGATCGCCCCCGTTAGCCGTGTGGGGGGTGTCGGATCGGTGTCTCCAGCCATGTCTGATGCTACTGCAGCATCGGCCATGGCTGGATTGTAATATTTCAGCGAATTTCATTCATGACAATTTACTATTGCTCTGATTGGCTGGCTGTTAAAAGTGAAACAGCCAATCAGAGCGATCGCAGCCACGGGGGGGGGCAAAGCCACCCCCCTGGTGTGAAGCACAAAGCCCCCTGTACCTGTGGGTCGGGTGACCTTTCATTGAACCCCGGTCACCCAACCCGCAGGAGGGCTTTCAAGTCATGACACAGCATTTGAGTCATTGGTTGGATTGGCACCGACTTTCATGACGCATACGCTGTGTCACTGGTCGGGAAGGGGTTAAGGCATTTAGACTAAAGGCCCTTTTACATTTAGCGATGCACCAGCGATCCAACCAGCGATCCGACCCGGTCAGGATCGCTGGTGCATCGCTAAATGATCGCTAGTGAGCTTTCATACAGAAAGATCTCACAGCGATGCAGCAGCGACGCAGCGTACGATACTTACCATTCACACACAGCGATCCTGCGTCCTCCCGCCCGCCTCCACGCGTCGCTGGACGTCACAGCAGGAAGCCCAGCAGGAAGCAGACGACGAGAAATGGAGCCGGACATTCTCGCGCGATCAGCGATGAGCAGCGGGGGAGCCGGTCGCTGGTAAGTATCACACATAGCGATATCGCTAGCAATATCGCTATAACGTCACAAAACCAGTGACGTTTTAGCGATATTGTTAGCGATATTGCTTAGTGTAAAACCCCCTTAAGTTGCTTAGCTTTACATTTAGGAAGAAAAAATGTTACAAAATCTGCAAAATGGAATGCATAGTCGTTTTTTTGTTTTTCGCTCCTCTTCTTTCCAGAGCCATAACTTATTTTATTTCTCCATTAATATGGCTTGTGAGGGCTTATTTTTTGCGGCATAAGTTGTACTTTTGAACGACACCATTGGTTTTACTATGTCATGAACTATATAAAACGGGAAAAAAATTCCAAGTGCTGTGAAATTGCAAAAAAAGAATGTGCAATCCCACACTTGTTTTTTGTTTTGGCTTTTTTGCTAGATTCACTAAATGCTAAAACTGACCTGCCATTATGATTCTCCAGGTCATTACAAGTTCATAGACACAAAACATGTCTAGGTTCTTTTTTAGCCAAGTCGTGAAAAAAAAATTCCAAACTTTGCTAAAAAAAATGTGCCATTTTCCAAGACCCTTAGCGTCTCCATTTTTCATGATCTCGGGTAGGGTGAGGGCTTATTATTTGCGTGCCAAGCTTTTTTTTTTTTTTTCATTTTAATGCAATGTCATGGTGACTAAAACTAAAAAAACGTAATTCTGGCGTTTTTTTTGTTTTGTTTAGCGATCAGGTTAATTTTTTTTTTATAGATCGGATGATTCTGAACGCGACGATACCGAATGTCTATTTGATATTTAATATATATTAGAAGCTGTCATAGCCCGATCGGCTCTGCTACATAGAGGCGATGCTCAGATCGCCTCTATGTAGCAGAATTACAGACTTGCTATGAGCGCTGACTACCGAATGGCGCTCAAAGCAATCTGGCACCAACAATGATAGAGGTCTCAAGGAGACCTCTGGTTGTCATGCCGACACACCGAAGACCCACGATCACGTGACGCAGGTCACCGGTGTGCGCATTTCCGGCCGGAAGCACTTGTTAAATGCCGCTGTCAGTTTGACAGCGGCATTTGACTAGTTAATAGCCGCGTGCGTATTGCGATTCCACCCACGGCTATTGCAGGCACATGTCAGCTGTTCAAAACAGCTGACGTGTCCCGGCTGTGAGGTGGACTCACTGCTGGAGCCCACTTCGGAGCTGAGGATACTGACATCAGCGTATTAGTACGTTCGATGTGAGTAAGGGGTTAAAATGGGTTTGTTGGGCTGAATGTGGCCTTGCCTACTTTAGAAAATTGATTCAACTGCCTCCAGCGCTTTAAAAAATGGGCTTATCTATGAGTAGCCTTTTACAATTGATAAAGATAGGTCTTTTTGTACGGTATTAGCATATTTGCACGTTAAAGAAAATCTCACCAGGTTTTTGCCCCCTAATCTGAGAGAATGATATAGGAGACCCTTATTACAGCGATATGTCACTTACTGGGCTACTTAGTGTAGTTTTGATAATCTTCTGCTAATAAATCAGTAATTTATCAGTAGAGGACTAATAAACCTGCTGCCAGATAGTCAAAGCATATTAATGAGCTCTGTTTTACTCCTTCCCAACCACTGATTGGCAGTTTTCTGTATACACAGTACATTCGCTTTTTTCAAAATGACAACAAGCAGCCCATTAAGTGACACATCACTGGAATCTGGGTCTATATTATGCTTTGCTTCTCTCAGATGATGTAGAAAAGTACTGGTGACAGATTACCTGTAATTGGAGTGAGGCAATGCTCACTAATGTGGTTTTTTTTGTGTGTGTAGTTTATCTATAAACTGTAAAAGCATAATTAATCATTTTGAAAATGTATAGTCTCTGCATCCTAGCTGCACATGTGCACTTGAGATCAGGTAGTCGGTGAAGAATCACATTGCATTTTTTTCTTCTCTTTTTGTTTATAGGATGTCCCATGTGAAAATTTATGTTTAGTTAAAATTACACCGAGAAGAAACCTGTTTTCTGAGAATTTTACACCTACAGATGGCGGTATATTTGTTTTCATGATAAAGCAGTTTCTGACAAGACGCAAGTCAAAGCTGATAGAAAAACTTGAGTAAGTGTTTATACCATGAGTCATTTATTTTATGTTTATATTTAAATGGGTTGTGTTGTCCGGTCCAAATCAGTAAGTGTGAAGTCACTCTTGCGGATCCCCCAGTGCACACTCTGTGCGCTGCAGGGATTCGTGGGTTTCTGAGCCAGGACCACAGCGTACGTATGTGTGGTACAGTCCCGGCCAGAGCCAGCATAGTGGGTGCGGCCTCGCTTCCATACACTTGTATGGAGTGAGGCCACATTCTGACTTGTGATGCCGCTAACCAGTGGGTGGAGTCCGCAGCTTCTAGTCTAGGATGAGCCCACTGGATGGGGTCTGGCTGGAAGTACGTATAACGCATACATACCCTCTGGCTACTTTGGACGGACAATTTAAGACCTTTTTCAGGGATCCAGATGGAAGCCACCAACATTTACTTGTTACGCAAAGGAGTTTAAAATATCAAAACTCAATAATAATAATAATAATTATTATTATTATTATTATTAAAACCTTAGAATTTGACCTTTTTGGTGTCAGTCTTGTAACTTTCTTTTTGTTTTCTTCCAGTAACCTATCCCCAGGGAACGGGAAAGATTTATTACAGAGTTTAGCATTGCCTGTGGACATTGCTACTGGCTGCATCTACCCAGAAGAATACAAGCTACTTTTTGAGATCATGTCCCGCTCAGAAGAGTTCAATCGGAGTTTTGTCTTAGATGAAATCTGTGAAGATATAGAAGCTACAAGCTACTGAATTGTCACACGTCCCATATCAAAGATTTTGTCAACATCTTTATGACTTGAGAAGCCTAAATGGATTGTGGATTGACATGCTGTATGGGGCATTAAAACCTGTTTTATTTTGACCATGCAGTATTTATTGTGGTGATTAGTTCTAGATAATTGGGGGGGAAAAAGTTGACCATTGTATTCATTTTTGTTTTTTAATTTTATTACGACATTGGGTGTGAACAGCTCAGATAACTATTGATTGGGGTACAAGCACTTTTTTGGACAGTTTATTAAGGAGTGTCTCCTAGAACCATCTGTGTTATGGAGCAGACACAACAAATCATTATATTCCTTACAACACAGTATTTGTTTCATTTTCAAGCCAATGACTTCATTGTATTCTCTCTTCTATGAGTCTTCTCTAAGAGAAGGTCTGTTAAAGGGAATCTCACCAGGTTTTTGCTACCTATTTTGAGAGCAAAGATTAAATAAAGTCCCAATAATTGTTCATATAAATAAGTCAGTCACCCTTCAAAGTATATACCGTATTTTTCGGATTATAAAACGCACCCCAAATTTTGAGGCGGAAAAATTTTTTATTTTAATAAAATGGTGGTGTTTCTTATAATCCATGCATCTTATTGCTTACCAGGGGTGGTGTCTGCGGTGAAGTGGGGTACCAGGGTCACTGCTGGAGGAGGCAGGAGTGGGGTGATGCTGCAGGCTGGGATGAGAGGGTGCTCGATGTGCAGTGCGCCGCTGCGGGGGGCTCTGGTGCTGCTGTGGGGGGGGGCTCTGCCGACATTTTGTGAAAGGCCAGAGCCCCCCACAGTTCTGTGGTTTCCTGTGTGGTGGATGTAGGGATAATGGCCGCCGGGGGGCGGCGCATGCGCAGATAGAGATCTCGGCATCAATATCTGAGATCTCATCTTCCGAGATCTTGATGCTGAAATCTCCATCTGCGCATGCTCCGGCCCCGGCGGCCATTTTCCTGTAAACCGTGGAACTAAGGAGGGGGCTCTGTCCTTTCACAAAATGTCAGAGCTGGAGACCCCCACAGCACCGCTGGTCAACCCCTCACCCCAACCTGCGGCAACAGTACCAGTAAGGTATACAAGCATTATAAAATGCACCCCGTATCCCCCCCCCCCCCCCCCCCCCAAATTTGGGGGGGAAAAGTGCATCTTATAATCTGTAAAATACGGTATTCATCAAATATCACAACCCAGCATCACTGGTTGGATATACAGTGTAAATACCAGTTTCAGTACTAAAATATAATGTTATAATAATATATTTAAATTACATGATAAAATAAGAGGGACAACGGACAAGATCTCTTTACACCAATATGCACATTAGAAATAGTAACACCAGAAGAAAGGCTGATGTCTCCTAATCATTCAATTGCTATCACAAATAAGCATTTACAAGAAGAAACTTCAGCCCATATTCTGTCTATATTTTCCAGAGTGTGAATAGCTGGGGATCTTGTATTGTCCTGTGTCCCTCACCCAGATGTGCATTTCATGCCACTTCCTCAGGGGTATGTCAGAGAGGGAGACATCAGATTGTTAAATATATATTGGCGGCCAATGGTATCACAGTGCCAGATAATGTGACCGAGATCAGTGGGAGAGATGAAATTGTTTGCACCTTCTATGGCACATTAATCTCTGGTCACACCTCTGGGATAACAGCTGCCTTCCGGCCCACGGAGCACAAGCGCGCAATGTCGCCCTGGCAAAGGATGATAGTGTGTGCCAGCAACCAGTTGACATTGTTGTAGCTGTTTTTGTTCTGACCCAAAGTCAGATATATACCGGATCACCATTCAGGCCGAATTTAGAGATTAGGCCCTCAAATAATGAGTGCTCGGAGAAAAGCATGCACACTTTTGAGCAAGTCAGTTTTCTGTTTATTCACACAAGAATATACCTTGTATCTTTATACCATGTACAGCAATGTAACTCATGTAGCCTCCCCCCGTTACCCTGGCCATGATGACTTTATTTACCCTGTACCCAAAACATGTTTTGGCAGAATCTTAAAAGCATTTGTGTATGAGATAAGAAGTACAAACTCCTTGAATATGAGACTATAAAGCTGGCTAATAGAAAAGCAAAATCTAGCAGAAAGAGAAAAAACATTCACTTTTCTATATCAATTTTGTAAATGGTATAACTGATGTATAATTTTGTCACAAGGTAATTTGGTGTAAAAAAAGAAGCTACTGTCTCACGGGTCTAGTACCCATAATGGGGCTTCCTACCTACTTCATCCTCCCTCAGTGTGGACACCCACTTTTCCCAGCAGAAGTGGTTATATCTGGGGTCTATGATACACTATGGAAGGTTCAGCATTAGATTTTTTTTTTTTTTTTCACAAACCTTATTCAATAGCTTAGACAATACATAGTCATATGTTAAAGTTTGGGCACCCCTATTAATGTTAATCTTTTTTCTTTCTAACAATTTTGGTTTTTGCAACAGCTATTTCAGTTTCATATATCTAACAACTGATGGACTCGGTTATATTTCTGGATTCAAATGAGGTTTATTGTAACAGAAAATGTGCAATCTGCATTTAAACAAAATTTGGCCAGTGCAAAAGTATGGGCACCCTTATCATTTTCTTGATTTGATCACTCCTAACTACTTTTTACTGACTTCCTGAAGCACTAAATTGGTTTTGTAACCTCATTGAGATTTGAACTTCATAGCCAGGTGTATCAAATCATGAGAAAAGGTATTTAAGGTGGCCACTTGCAAGTAGTTCTCCTATTTGATTCTCCTATGAAGAGTGGCATCATAGGCTCCTCAAAACAACTCTCAAATGATCTGAAAACAAAGATTATTCAACATAGCTTTTCAGGGGAAGGACAAAAAATATTGTCTCAGAGATTTAACCTGTCAGTTTCCACTGTGAGGAACATAGTAAGGAAATGGAAGAACACAGGTACAGTTCTTGCTAAGCCCAGAAGTCGCAGGCCAAGAAAAATATCAGAAAGGCAGAGAAGAAGAATGGTGAGAACAGTCAAGGACAATCCACAGACCACCTCCAAAGACCTGCAGCATCATCTTGCTGCAGATGGTGTCACTGTGCATCGGTCAACAATACAGCGCACTTTGCACAAGGAGAAGCTGTATGGGAGAGTGATGCGAAAGAAGCCGTTTCTGCAAGCACACCATAAACAGAGTCGCCTGAGGTATGCAAAAGCACATTTGGACAAGCCAGTTACATTTTGGAAGAAGGTCCTGTGGACTGATGAAACAAAGATTGAGTTGTTTGGTCATACAAAAAGGTGTTATGCATGGAGGCTAAAAAACACAGCATTCCAAGAAAAACACTTGCTACCCACAGTAAAATTTGGTGGAGGTTCCATCATGCTTTGGGGCTGTGTGGCCAATGCCGGCACCGGGAATCTTGTTAAAGTTGAGGGTCGCATGGATTCAACTCAGTATCAGCAGATTCTTGCCAATAATGTGCAAGAATCAGTGACGAAGTTGAAATTACGCAGGGGATGGATATTTCAGCAAGACAATGATCCAAAACACCGCTCCAAATCTACTCAGGCATTCATGCAGAGGAACAATTACAATGTTCTGGAATGGCCATCCCAGTCCCCAGACCTGAATATCATTGAACATCTGTGGGATGATTTGAAGCGGGCTGTCCATGCTCGGCGACCATCAAACTTAACTGAACTGGAATTGTTTTGTAAACAGGAATGGTCACAAATACCTTCATCCAGGAACTCATTAATAGCTACAGGAAGCGACTAGAAGCTGTTATTTTTGCAAAAGGAGGATCTACGAAATATTAATGTTACTTTTATGTTGAGGTGCCCATACTTTTGCACCGGTCAAATTTTGTTTAAATGCAGATTGCACATTTTCTGTTAGTACAATAAACCTAATTTGAATCCAGTAATATAACTGAGTCCATCAGTTATTAGATATATGAAACTGAAATAGCTGTTGCAAAAACCAAAATTGTTATAAAGAAAAAAGGTTAACATTAATAGGGGTGCCCAAACTTTAACATATGACTATATTGCTCTATTTAGTCGTAAAAGAGATGATAAACAAAACAAAATCTGCATGCATGTCTGTACAATACCAGAAATTCATCCTGCTAGGCTTCTAAACCAGTTGGCTGGATTTAACCCCTTAGTGACGGAGCCAATTTTTAAAATTCTGACCAATATCACTTTATGTGGTGATAACTCTAGAAAGCTTCAACAAATCCCAGTGATTTTGAGATTGTTTTTTCGTGGCACACTATAATTTATGATGGTGGTAAATTTAGGTTGATATGTTTTGCGTTTATAAAAAATATCAGAAACTTGACAAAAATGTAAAAAAAATTGCAATTTTCAAACTTTGAATGATTATCCCTTTAATCCAGATAGTCATACCACACAAAAACATTAACAACATTTCCCACGTCTGCTTTACATCAGCACCATTTTTAAAACACTTATTTTGTTAGGCTTTTAGGAGGTTTAAAAATGTAGCAGTAATTGTTCATTTTTTTCAAGGAAAGTTACAAAATTTATTTTTTTGAGGGACCTATCCAGGTTTGAAGTGACTTTGGGGGTCCTATATATTGGAAAACCCCAAAAAGTGATACCATTTTAAAAACCGCACCCCCTGACATATTGAAAACTTCTGTCAGGTAGTTTATTAACCCTTCAGATGCTTTTCAGGAATTAATGCAAAGTGGTATAGCAGGAATGAAAAAATGTTTGTTTACCACCTAAATGTCGCTGACTTCTGAACTGACCACTATATCCGGGAGAATCTAAGGGTACCTGTTACACTTAGCGATGCACCAGCGATCCTGACAACGATATGATATGGATCGCTGGTGCATCGCTAAGTGGTCGCTAGTGAGCTGCCACACAGGCAGATCTCACCAGCGACATAGCGGGGGTCGCTACTTACCTGTCAGACGTGATGAAGACGTCCTCCCGCCCGCGTCCACGTGTCGCTCGTCGGCGCCGCAGGAAGCTGATGACGAGAAATGGCCCAGGACCTTCTCGCGTGATCAGCGACAGACAGCGGGGGAGCCGGTCGGAGGTAAGTATCACATGTAGCGATATCGTTAGCAATATCGCTGCTACGTCACAAAACCAGTGATGGTACATCAATATTGCTAGCGATATCGCTATGTGTAACGGGGGCTTAAGGCTGCTATTTGGCCATGAACTGCTATGGCAAACATTAGGGCCACACAATCTTATATAATCTCGATGTATCAATTAGATTAAAGCGGAAGCCCCCACAATCTTTTAACCATTTTTCCGATGTCACTTTTGACAGCAGCAACTAAGGGGTTAAACAGATATGGACGGTGCCAACACTGATCGTTTGTGAAACAGCACGTTGTCAGCTATAGTGGACAGCCGACAGCTGCTGGATTGTCACCTGTGTGGGGATGATATTCTCTTATCTCAGGTCAGTAAAAAGACGTATTGACTGTCATTAAAGGGAATCTGTCACCCTTTTTTTGGCCTTGCAGCTGCCAGCATACACATCGGGGGCTTATCTACAGCATTCTGTAATACTGTAGATAAGCCCCCGATGTAACCTGAAAGAGAAGAAAAACACGTTATACTCACCGAGGTGGGCAGTCCGGTCCAATGGGTGTCGCCGTCCCGTCCGGCGCCTCCCTTCTTCATGCGATGACGTCCTCTTCTCCTGTCCTAAAATGGCTCCGGCACATGCGCATTGCTCTGCCCTGTTGAGGGCAGAGCAGATTTCTGCAGTGCGCAGGCGCCAGACCTCTCCCGACGCCTGCGCACTGCAGGAGTCTGTTTGCATTGTGTAGCTTTAACCATTTGTCACTAATAGAGATGAGCGAACATCGTCGGCTCCCTCCTTATTCGGCAAGCTATAGTACTTAGGGTATGTGCACACGCTGCGGATTCTGCTGCGGTTCTGCAGCGTTTTTGGCCCTGTGGATCTGCAGCAATTCTTAAGACATGTTACAGTACCATGTTATCCTATGGGTTTTGCCCACGCTGCGTTTTTTTTCCGTGCGGTTTTGTTGCGGTTTACAAACCGCAGCATGTCAATTATTTCTACGGATTCCGCAGCGGTTTGGCACCTGTTCCATTGTCCTGGTGTCAAACCGCAGTCATATCCGCAGGAAAACTGCAGGTCACATTACCTGTGGTTTTACCTGTGAATCCGCAGCGTGTGCACATAGCCTTACCGAAGAAGTTGCAGCGGGAACCCAGATACCTGGAGCGCTACTGATAAAGAGCTGTTCGGTAACCCAGCTGCATGTGTTGTGGCTGTGTGAGGGTATATGCACACGTTGCGAATTTGGCTGCGGATTTTGCTGAATCCGCAGGTAAAATGACCTGCTTTTTACCTGCGGATTTATTGCAGATTTTGTGCGGATTTCGCCTGCGTTTTAACACCTGCAGATTCCTCACAAAGAACTGACGTGCTGAGAATCGCAGCAAATCTGCTCGGAATTTTCCGCAGCATTTGCACAGCGGATTTGGTTTTCCATAAGTTTACATGGTACTGTACAACGCATGGAAAACTGCTGCGGAGGCGCAGGGCCAAATCCGCTGCGGATCCGCAGCGAAATCCGCAACGTGCACATATTCTAACAGTCACAACACAGGCTCCCCATGCATGTATTCTGACTGTCACACTGCAGCAACACCTGCAGCTGTGGCGCCGAACAGCTCGTTATCGGGAACGCTCCAGGTATCTGGCATTCTGATGCCGCTTCTTCGGTAAGCACTATAGCTATTTGGATAAGAAGGGAGCAGACTATGTTCGCTCATCCCTAGTCTCTAAGTTAACATATTCTACCTATACTGGCCCTGACCTGGAGATTACCAGGAGGGGCAAAATAATTGGAACAGATGGGACCAATTATTTGACACATTCCTCCTACTTTTCCTGTCAGGTACTCTAGTACTATATGTTGGTTAGTAACTGTCTCTGTATTGTATTGGTCTCATTAACCCCTTAACGACCGCCGATACGCCTTTTAACGGCGGTAATTAAGGGTACTAAAACCACGGCGCTGTGGAGAATGTACACAGCGCCCCCCCAGTGTCGGATTTTCTCCGGGGTCTCGGCTGCCAGGGGTAGCCGAGCGCCCAGAGAACATGAATCGGTCGGTTTTTACCGACCCCGCTTTTGCGATCACCATTATTAACCCTATAACGGCGACCGCAAAAAAAAAAAGCTGCGATTATGCATTAAATTTCTCTTTCCTCTGATGTGATCGCACATCAGAGGAGAGAGAAATAGGGTCCCCGATCCCCCCCGGTACCTCTCCGTGGTCCTCACTTCCCTCCTGGTGGCCCCGCCGGCGTCCTCGGATGGGCGCCGCCATCTTGAAAATGGAGGGCGCATGCGCAGTGTGCCCGCCGGGAATCTGCCGGCTCCGGCTGGCAGATTCCATTCATTATTTTGATCACTATGATAAACGATCATAGTGATCAAAATAAGAAAAATAGTACATAACCCCCCCCCCCGTTTATCACCCCCTTATATAGGCAAACATAATGAAATAAAGAAAATATTTTTTTTTCGGATAGGGCTAGGGTTACAATTAGGATTAGGGTTGGGGTTAGGGTTGGAGCAAGAATTGAGGGGTTTCCACTATATACCAACTTTGGGGGTCTAAAAATTGGGGTCTAAGAAATCACTTTTGTGGAAATAAAAAATACTTTTTATTTTCACGGCTCTGCGTTTATAAACTTCTGTGAAGCGCTTGGGGGCTAACCACACATCTAGATAAGTTCCTTAGGGGGTCTAATTTCCAAAATGGAGTCACTTGTGGGGGGTTTCCACTGTTTAGGCCCATCAGGGGCTCTGCAAACGCAAAATGATGCCCGCAGACCATTCCATCAAAGTCTGCATTCCAAAATGGCACTCCTTCCCTTCCGAGCTCTCCCATGCGCCCAAACAGTGGTTCCCCCCACATATGGGGTATCGGCGTACTCAGGCCAAATCACACAACAACTGTGGGGGTATGATTTCTCCTGTTACCCTTGTAAAAATAAAAATTTGGGGGCAAAAAGATCATTTTTGTGGAAAAAAATGGATTTATTTTTTTTTTCAAGGCTCTACGTTCTAAACTTCTGTGAAGCACTTGAAGGTTCAAAGTGCTCACCACACATCTAGATAAGTTCCTTAATGGGTATAGTTTCCAAAATGGAGTCACTTGTTGGGAGTTTTC
The DNA here is from genome assembly GCF_039654945.1 of Dendrobates tinctorius. Lineage (NCBI taxonomy): Eukaryota > Metazoa > Chordata > Amphibia > Anura > Dendrobatidae > Dendrobates > Dendrobates tinctorius. Next base: position 11,693,350 of record NW_027361808.1, read on the forward strand.
CACTGTTTAGGCACATTAAGGGCTCTCCGAAAGCAACATGGCATCCGATCTCAATTCCAGCCAATTCTGTGTTGAAAAAGTCAAACGGCGCTCCATCCCTTGCGAGCTCTGCCGTGTTCTGAAAAAGTGGTTTACCCCCACATATGGGGTATCGGCGTATTCAGGAGAAATTGTACAACAAATTTTGTGGTTGATTTTCTCTTTTAACACTTGTGGAAAATAAAAAAAATTGGTTCTGAAGTAAATTTTTTGCAAAAAAGTTAAATGTTAATTTTTTCCTTCCACATTGCTTTAGTTCCTGTGAAGCACTTAAAGGGTTAATAAACTTCTTGAATGTGGTTTTGAGCACCTTGAGGGGTCTAGTTTTTAGAATGGTGACACTTTTAGGTATTTTCTGTCACGTACACCCCTCAAAATGACTTTAAATATGATGTGGTCCCTAAAAAAAAAAAATGGTTTTGTAAATTTTGTTGTAAAAATGAGAAATCGCTGGTCACCTTTTAACCCTTATAACTTCCTAACAAAAAAAAATTTTGATTCCAAAATTGTGCTGATGTAAAGTAAACATGTGGGAAATGTTATTTATTAAGAAATTTGTGTGACACATCTCTCAGATTTAAGGGCATAAAAATTTAACGTTTTAAAATTTCAAAATTTTTGCCATATTTCCGTTTTTTTCATAAACACAAGACTTATTGAAGAAATTTCATCACTAACATGAAGTACAATATTTCACGAAAAAACAGTCTCAGAATCAGCGGGATCCATTAAAGCGTTCCAGAGTTATAAACTCATAAAGGGACAGTGGTCAGAATTGTAAAAATTAGCCTGGTCATTAAGCTGCAAACTGGCCCTGTTGCTAAGGGGTTAAGAACCTCAAGTACCTGGAAAACTTGATCATCCAGGTAGTCTGTAGCTTCCAATAACTTGTCTCACATTTGTGTTTATAAAGGGGTATATTAGCATACTACTGAATATTTTATGTTATCCCCATACCATTTAGCCCAGTATTATTGTCTGCTGCTCTTCTATACATGGTGTGAATTGGGACCGCTGCAGTCTATTTAACTTTGAGGAACTATGAAAGGGGCTGGTGTTAGTTTGGTAAGAGAACAAACCCTTCTTATGTCTGGGGTTCACCAACCTTTCACCCCTTTCTTTCCTTATTTTACCGATAGATGATGTTTTACAGCCTTCAACACCATCTTTGTACACTGTCTCATTAACCTAGGTTCGATCATGAGTATATATTTGGATGCAATTATTGTCCTCACCACAGGTATTTGCTCCAATGTGTTGATGACTGAACCCCACAGTCCATTCTTGGGAATGGGGTCTTAATGAGGGATTTCAATCCTCCTCTTCGTGACCACATTTTCAACTTCTGAATCATACTCCCACCACGACATTTGTACTTTAGGTCATGTTATATTTCCCTGGAACCAGGGATTAGTGAGCCATCCAAATATATCCAATGAGACACATCATGGGGCACATCTTTCCTCAAAACTTATTGAGGTTTCATTGTCTATGCAGTGGGGTGTTAATACCTTCTGTGACTCCAGAGGTAAGGCCAAGTACAGCATAGACGTGTATCCACCACACAGGATACGCTAGGGTCGACATGTATCTGTCACAGGATATGCTGGGGCCGACGAATAGGTGCTTCTGACAAAATTAGAATATCGGGAAAACGGTAATTTATTTCAGTTCTTCAATACAAACAGTGAAACTCATTATATAGAGTCATTACAGAGTGATCTATTTCAAGTGTTTATTTCTGTTAATGTTGATGATTATGGCTTACAGCCAAAAGTCATTATCTCAGTAAATTAGAATACTTTATAACACCAGCTTGAAAAATTACTTTAAAACTCGAAATGTTGGCCTACTGAAATGTATGTTTAGTAAATGCACTCATTACTTGGTTAGGGCTCCTTTTTAGTGATGAGCGAGTATACTCGTTGCTCGAGCTTTCCCGAGCATGTTCGGGTGTCCTACGAGTATTTTGGCGTGCTCGGAGATTTAGTTTTCTTCGCCTAAGCTGCATTATTTGCGGCTGCTGGACAGGCTGAATGCCTGAGGAATGTGAGGAATGCCTGTTTGTTAGGGAATTCCCCCATATATTCAGGCTGTCCAGCAGCTGCAAATCCTGCAGCTAAGGCGGTGAAAACTAAATCTCTGAGCACACCAAAATACTCGGAGGACTCCCGAGCAATGAGTATACTCGCTCATCACTACTCATTTTACATCCATTACTGCATCAATGCGGCGTGGCATGGAGGGGATCAGCCTGTGGCACTGGCTGAGGTGTTATGGAAGCCCAGGTTGCTGTGATAGCAGCCTTCAGCTCGTCTGCATTGTTGGGTCTGGTGTCTCTTATCTTCCTCTTTACAATAACCCATAGAGAATCAATGGGGTTAAGGTCAGGCGAGTTTGTTGGCCAATCAAGCACAGTGATATTGTTGTTTTTAAACCTGGTATTGGTACTTTTGGCAGCGTGGACAGGTGCCAAGTCCTGCTGGAGAATGAAATTTCGATCTCCAAAAAGCTAGTCGGCAGGGGGAAGGATGAAGTGCTCTAAAATTTCCTGGTAGATGGCTGCGCTGAGTTCAGTCTTGATTAAACACAGTGAACCTACACCAGCAGATGACATGGCTCCCCCAACCATCACTGATTGTGGAAACTTCACACTAGACCTCAAGCAGCTTGGATTGTGGCCTCTCCACTCTTCCTCTAGACTCTGGGACCTTTATTTCCAAGGTCTAGTGTGAAATAGTGTGAGGAGCCATGCATACCATGATGGGGATGAGGGGTCAATTGATTCCAGACTTATACTCGAGTCAATAAGGTTTCTCATTTTTTGTGGTAAAATTAGGTGCCTCCGCTTATATTTGGGTCAGCTTATGCTCAAGTATATACGGTAATATGCATTCTCATACCTCTGTGCGTAGAGGAACACCCAATGTGCAAGCGATCTTTATATTTCTTTTGTATTGATTGCATTGTAAAACCAAATAAAAATCACTTACAAAAGACTCATACCTAATAGCCTTGATAGTAAGGCAACTATTGATTGTATAATTAATTATATCTTTGTCATAAAATGTTACAATTGTTCATTGAAAAAAAAAAAAGTGAGTCAATGGATCCTCTCTGGGGTAAGAGCAGACATGTCACCTGTGCTAGGGGGAATAAATATGGATGATAGGAAAAGTATGTGTTTTCTCTTTCCTATTCCTTTAGGCATATTATGTGAAATAAAAAAATAACTTTTATTAAGTACCTATTAAAAACAATCAGTAAAATGGTTGGCTAATATATAAAACTTATTAAACAATGCCAGACTAAAATGGATATTAGAGGAGGCGATCTCTCGCTCAAATTAGTTGAATTTATCCCTTAGCTGATAGTGTATTTATTTTCAACTATTCAGCTCAGCTGTATTGTCACGACTTTGTTAGGTGTCTTGGGACCAGGGGCTCCTTCACTGTCCCTAATGCTAGGGGCGCCCTAGCTCACCCTGTTCCCTGGATTACTTCTGATGTTGAGGACACTGGGACCATGTACCTTGCCTTAGCTCTTGAATCCACCATCAGTCTGTACCCTTCCCCCACCCAGAGAAGAGGGGAGTAGAAGTGCACCATAATACATCGACAAGACTTACAAGGTTATATGAACAGAGATAACGAAAAATACCAATCATACAAATATACTCACACAAGCAATAGAGGAATGCAACAGGGAGTGGAGGATGGGGTTAAACCAAAGTAGGAGCAGAAGGGGAATTATCACACTCAAAACCTAGCAACAGAAAAATCCACCTAGCACCTTCTTAAATAACAACCACCAACAACCTCCATCCATGCAGCATAAGCTAACTCTGACAATAAGTGCTAGCCTGGGCCCATATTACACACATGGTCAAAATTGTTAGTACCCCTCATATAATGACAGAAAAACCCACAATGGTGACAGAAATAACTTGAATCTGACAAAAGTAATTGAAAAAAAATTGATGAAAATGAACAAATGAAAGTTAGACATCGCTTTTCAACCATGCTTCCACAGAATTTAAACAAAAATAAAACTCATGAAATAGGCCTGGACAAAAATGATACCCTTAACCAAATATTTTGTTGCACATACTTTTGACGATATCACTGCAATCAAACGATTCCTGTAACTGTCAATGAGACTTCTGCACTTCTCAACAGGTATTTTGGCCATTCAAGAGCAAACTGCTCCAGCTGTCTCGTGTTTGAAGGTTGCCTTTTCCAGACTGCATGTTTTAGCTCTTTCCAAAGATGCTCAATAGGATTTAGGTCAGGGATCATAGAAGGCCACTTCAAAATAGTTTTCTCTTAGCCATTCTTGGGTATTTTTAGCTGTGTATTTTGGGTCATTATCCTGTTGCAAGACCCATGACCTGCGACTGAGACCAAGGTTTCTGACACTGGGCAGCACATTTCTCTCAATCCCTTGATAGTCTTGAGATTTCAATGTACCCTGTGCCAGATGCAGCAAAGCAGCCCCAGAACATAACAGCCTCCTCCATGTTTCACAATAGGGACAGTGTTCTTTTCTTGATATGCTTCATTTTTCCATCTGTGAACATAGAGCTGATGTGCCTTGCCAAAAAGTTCCATTTTTGTCTCATCTGTCGATAGGACATTCTCCCAAAAGCTTTCTGGCTTGTCGACATGTAGTTTGGCAAATTCCAGTCTAGCTTTTTTGTGATTTTTTTTTTTTTTCAACAATGGTGTCCTCCTAGGTCGTCTTTCATGAAGTCCACTTTGGCTTGTACGATGGATGGTGTGATCTGACACTGTTCCTTGAGCGTGAAGTTCACCTTTAATCTGTTTAGAAGTTTTTCTGGGCTCTTTTGTTACCAATCGTATTATCCATCTCTTTGATTTCTCATCAATTTTCCTCCTGCGGCCATGTCCAGGGAGGTTGGCTACAGTCCCATGGAGCTTAAATTTCTGAATAATATGTGCAAGTGTAATCACAGGAACATCAAGCTGCTTGGAGATGGTCCTATAACTTCTACCTTTAACATGTTTGTCTATAATTTTCTTTCTAATCTTTTGAGACAACTCTATCCTTTGCTTCCTCTGGTCCATGTTGAGTGTGATACACACCATGTCACCAAACACTGAGTATCTGTAGCCCTCTATACAGGCCCACTCACTGATTCCAAGATTGTAGACACCTGTGATGCTAATTAGTGGACACACCTTGCTTTACCATGTCCCTTTTGTCACATTATTTTCAGGGGTACTATCATTTCTGTCCAGGCCTAGTTCATGAGTTTTATTTTTTTTTAAATTCTGTGGAAGCATGGTTGAAAAGTAATGTCTGACTTTCATTTTCATAATTTTTTATTTATTATTTTGTCAGATTCAAGTAATTTCTGTGACTATTGTGGGTTTTTCTGTCATTAAACGAGGGATACCAACCATTTTGACCACGTGTGTATATAGGAGATGGGAGTGGCTAACAGTGCACAGCTATGATCATTAACGCTGGAAAGCTTCCAGGAGCTCTCAACTGAGCAGATTAACTCCTACACCGCTAAAAGAGGCCTGCACAGTTTAATATGAAGGTGAAGTTCTTCTAATCAGTGCAGGAGTAGGAGAAATCAGATGCTGCGGTCTTCTGGCCCCTCTCTCTTGCGGTAAATCCGTGACAAGCATATTAATTTACTTACTGGCTATTTACCTAACTAAGCTTTGTATAGCCAATTTATATTATTGTTCACTATATTGTTATTAAACAGGTAGAGTAATGTTAACAAACATTGTAATTTGGAATATTTATTAACAGATTAAGAATATTCAGTCCTCCCACCCTCCATCAATAGTATTCCACTACTAAGATTCCCCATCCCATTGACATCATTATACCTTCTCAAATAACTAAATCAAGGAAGGAGGGATACAGTCTAAATTAGATAAAGGAAAGGAGGAAGAAAAAAAGAAAATAAAAAAGGAGAGGAAAACGAGACAAAACATGAATATTGATAAGGTGTCTGAGGTCTGACACCCCAGTATTGCTTATTTACTATGGGGGACAAGGTAGTGTCCCTTTTGCTAGCCAAGACTAAAAATGTTGCGACTCTTTAAGTTGAACCCAAGGATGCCACACCGCAAACCAACTGGTACCCGACCTATCATCAAAAGCCCTCATCTCCAATGTATGATGTTATGCCTTGTCTTGTTTTGTGCATTGCCTTTCTTGTTGTTTGAAAATTCAATAAAAATCTTTGGATTAAAGAAAAAAAAAAAAAAAGCCCTCATCTCCTCCATCCTGCACAGAACATCTACCGCCTCCACCCAATCAATCCGCCCCGGTGCAACCGAAGACCTCCAAAGCCTGGGTATAATTTGACGCATTGCAGTCATGAAATATGGCAACATACTCTTCTTAATGTTGGATAGTGATTCCGGGAAGATGGATAGCAATGCCACCTCTGGAGTCACCGCCACTTGCTTATTAGCAATATAATTATAGAGTGCGAATATTTCATTCCATAGGGGTCTGACACCTTGACAACTCCACCATATATGTAACATGGATCCCACTTCCCCATTACACCTTCAACATAGGTCCGGGACTGTCGGACACATCTTGTGCAGTTTAACAGGTGTTCTGTACCATTGTGTCAATATCTTATAATTCAGCTCTTGGATCCTGCAGGACACCGACATCTTATGCGCAGAGGTCAATGCCTTGGCCCACATTTGGGATGTAATTTCTCTGTTTAATTCTTATTGCCACTGGATCGTACATCTGAGAGGCCCAACCCCCAACCCTCCAGACACTATCATACTGTATATCAGAGAAACAGCATGTGCCGGCCCCTGTGACAGAGAACATAGTCGCTCAAAAGAGGTAGACATGTGGTACGAGCCCCCCTCCAAATCTAAAGACCTAATGTAACTCTGGAGCTGTAAAAATTGTTGCCAATGCCCGTCTCCTATCTTCCAAAATGTCTCCCAAAGACAAGATGCCCACTTGACTAGTCACATCTTTAACCCCTTCCTGACATCCGACGTACTATCCCGCCCCTATGCCCATGGACGGGATAGTACGTCTACCGCGATCAGCGGCGCCCACGTGGTGAGCGCCGCTGATCGCGGCCGGGTGTCAGCTGATTATCACAGCTGACACCCGGCACAATGTGTCAGGGGCGGTCACGGACCACCCCCGACACGTTAACCCCTTGCACACCGCGATCAGACATGATCGCGGTGTACCAGGGGTTAAAGGGAAGCATCGGCAGGGAGGGGGCTCCCTCCGTGCTTCCCTGAGCCCCCCCACGGCAGCGCAATGTGCAGCGCTGCTGCCGGGGGCTCCTTTCCTGCAGGCCCCTGAATCCAAGATGGCGACGGGGGCCTGCAGGAAGCTGGCTTCCTCAGTGCCTGCAAAGCGCAGGCATGAGGAAGCCTTGTGCACTGCCTGTGACAGATCGCTGATCAGTCACAGTGATCTGTGATGTGACAGATCAGCGATCTGTCACAGAACAGTGATGTCCCACCTGGGACTATTTAATAACGTAAAAAAAAAATAAAAACAAAGTGTTAAAATAATTTAAAAAAAAAAAAAAAAAAAAAAAAAAAAAAAAAAAAATCGCCAAATAAATTACAAAAAAAAAATATTCCCCCAAATAAATCCATTTTTTTAAAATAAAACAAAAAAACAATAAAAGTACACATATTAGGTATCGCCGCGTCCGTAACGACCCGCCCTATAAAAATGTCCCATTAGTTAACCCCTTTAGCGAACCCCTTAAAAAATAAAAAACGAAGCAAAAAAATAATGATTTATCATACCGCCAAACAAAAAAAGTGTAATAACGCACGATCAAAAAGACGCATATAAATATCCATGGTACCGCTGAAAACGTGATCTTGTCCCGCAAAAAACGAGCCGCAACACAGCATCATCAGCGAAAAAATAAAAAAGTTATAGCTCGCAGAATAAAGCGATGCAAAAATAATTATTTCTTATATAAAATAGTTTTCATTGCATAAAACCGACAAAACATAAAAAAACGACCTAAATGAGGTATCGCTGTAACCATACTGACCCGAAGAATAAAACCGCTTTATCAATTTTACCACACGCGGAACGGTGTAAACGCACCCCCCCAAAAGAAAGTCATGAAACGCTGGTTTTTGTTCATTCTGCGTCCCAAAAATCGGAATAAAAAGCGATCAAAAAATGTCACATGCCCAAAAATGTTACCAATAAAAACGTCAACTCGTCCCGCAAAAAATAAGACCTCACATGACTCGGTGGATCAAAATACGGAAAAATTATAGCTCTCAATATGTGGTGATGCAAAAACTATTTTTACAATAAAAAGTGTCTTTTAGCGTGCGACAGCCGCCAAACATAAAAACCGCCATAAATAGTAAATCAAACCCCCCGTTATCACCCCCTTAGTTAGGGAAAAATAATAAAATAAAAAAAATGTATTTATTTCCATTTTTCCATTACGGGTAGGGTTAGGGCTAGGGTTAGGGCTGAGATTAGGGTTAGGGGTGTTATGATTGAGTCACCGTAGGAGGCAAAAACAGAACTGCTAGCTAAGTCCAGAAAACTAGAGAGGTTGGCAGCTATCGGATTGCAGACCCCTGATCCTATCACAACAACTAACAGTAGCCGTGGGGGGTTCCTACGATGCCCTAGACCCCTCGATCACAGCCGGAGAATTAAATAGGCCTAAAGAAAGAAAGGGGAAATCTAAACTGCCCCAGAGCAGACCCCAAAGCAATAGGCAGCCCCCAACATATGACGGTGAAGCAAGATGAAAACACTAACACAGACAGAAAGATAGACTGAGCAAAGACGGGGTCCAAACTACCTAGATAGGAAAGGACAGGAAGGCCGCTGTCTGCAATCCGTGAAAAACCCTATGAAAATAAGAGCCGACCGACTGACAGTGAAAAAGGCCCTGAAGACGCTAGGCTTCAAAAAAGCTATGTCAGTACTCAGGAATATTCTGAAGACAGAGCAACCGGCAAAAGGAGATTCAGCTCATCCCAGCAGGGAATGGCAGAATACTGAAAAGCAAGGAAAACAAAAAAACAAAACATAAATGCAAACAGGCAAAGCAGAAAACTTAGCTTTAGGGAAGCAGGAATCAGACTGGTGTCCTAGAAGTCCACAGAGAAATCGCCCGCAGGGCAGAAGGGCGTCGGCAGCCTTATATCCAGTCAGTGACTCCACTCAGCCAGTCATCCTCATTAGACTCAGGTGCCTGATAATCAGGCTCATTACCTTCCTTTACCAGAATAGGGAGTTCACCAGACCTCAGTGACGAAGGGGAAAATGAACTCACAACATAGGGGTGTGTTGGGGTTCGGGTTGGAGTTATAATTGGGGGTTTCCACTGTTTGGGCACATCAGGGGCTCTCCAAATGCAACATGGCGTCTGATTTCAATTCCAGCCAATTCTGAGTTGAAAAAGTCAAATGGTGCTCCTTCCCTTCCAAGCTCTGACATGCGCCCAAACAGTGTTTTACCCCCACATGTAGGGTATCAGCCTACTCAGGACAAATTGCAAAACAATTTTTGGGGTCCAATTTCTCCTGTTACCCTTAGGAAAATAAAAAATTGGGGGCAAAAATATCATTTTTGAGGAAAAAAATGATTTTTTTATTTTCACGTCCGAGCGTTATAAACTTCTGTGAAGCACTTGGGGGTTCAAAGTGCTCACCACACATCTAGATAAGTTCCGTGGGGGGTCTAGTGTCCAAAATGGGGTCACTTGTGGGGCGTTTCAATAGTTTAGGTACATCAGGGGCTCTCCAAATGCAACATGACACCCGCAGAACATTCCCTCAAAGTCTGCATTCCAAAACATCACTACTTCCCTTCCGAGCCCCGACGTGTGTCCATACAGTAGTTTTCTCCCACATATGGGGCGTCAGCGTACTCAGGACAAATTGGACAACAACTTTTGGGGTTCAATTTCTCCTGTTACCCTTGGGAAAATAAAAAAATTGGGGACTAATTGATCATGTTTGTGGAAAAAATACGATTTTTTTATTTTTATGCCCGGGCATTATGAACTTCTGTGAAGCCCTTGGGGGTTCAAAGTGCTCACCTCACATCTAGATAAGTTCCTTAGGGGGTCTAGTTTTCAAAATGGGGTCATTTGTGGGGGGTTTCCACTGTTTAGGTACATTAGGGGCTCTCCAAAGGCAACGTGACACCCGCAGACCATTCCATCAAAGTCTGCATTCCAAAACGTCACTACTTCCCTTCCGAGCCCCGACCTGTGCCCATACAGTAGTTTTCTCCCACATATGGGGTATCAACATACTCAGGACAAATTGGACAACTTTTGGGGTCCAATTTCTCCTGGTACCCTTGGGAAAATAAAAAAATGGTGACTAAAAGATCATGTTTGTGGAAAAAATACGAATTTTTTATTTTCACGCCCGGGCGTTATTAACTTCTGTGAAGCACTGGGGGGTTCAAAGTTCTCACCACACATCTAGATAAGTTCCTTAGGGGGTCTAGTTTCCAAAATGGTGTCATTTATGGGGGGGTTTCCACTGTTTTGGTACATCAGGGGTTTTCCAATCGCGACATGATGTCCGATCTCAATTCCAGCCAAAAACGTCAAATGGCGCTGCTTCCCTTCCGAGCTCTGCCATGCGCCCAAATAGTGGTTTACCCCCACATGTGGGGTATCAGTGTACTCAGGACAAATTGCACAATAACTTTTAGGGTCCTGTTACCCTTGGGAAAATAAAAATTGGGGTGAAAAGATCATTTTTGTGGAAAAAATATGATTTTTTAATTGTACTGCTGTACGTTATAAACTTCTGTAAAGCCCTTGTGGGTTCAAAGTTCTCACCACATATCTAGATAAGTTCCTTGGGGGGGGTCTAGTTTCCAAAATGGGGTCACTTGTAGGGGGTTTCCACTGTTTAGGTACATCAGGGACTCTCCAAACGTGACATGGCGTCCGATCTGAATTCCAGACAATTTTGCATTGAAAAAGTCAAACGGCGCTCCTTCCATTCTGAGCTCTGCCATGCGCCGAAACAGTCGTTCCCCCCCACATATCAGGTATCAGCGTACTCAGGACAAATTGCACAATAACTTTTGCAGTCCAATTTCTCCTGTTACCCTTGGTAAAATAAAAAAAATTCAACCTGAAGTACTTTTTTTGTGAAAAAGTTAGATGTTCATTTTTTTTTTAAATATGCAAAAAAATTCCTGTGACGCACCTAAAGGGTTAATAAACTTCTTGAATGTGGTTTTGAGCACCTTAAGGGGTGCAGTTTTTAGAATGGTGTCACTTTTGGGTATTTTCTATCATATAGACCCCTCAAAGTGGCTTCAAATGTGATGTGGTCCGTAAAAATAAAATGGTGTTGTAAAAATGAGAAATCGCTGGTCAACTTTTAACCCTTATAACTTCCTAACAAAAAAAAATTTTGGTTCCAAAATTGTGCTGATGTAAAGTAAACATGTGGGAAATGTTAGTTATCAAGTTGTTTGGGTGCCATATCTCTGTGATTTAAGGGCATAAAAATTCAAAGTTGGAAAATTGCGAAATTTTCAAAATTTTCGCCAAATTTCCATTTTTCTCACAAATAAACGCAAGTTATTTGAATTAAATTTTACCACTAACATGAAGTACAATATGTCACGAGAAAACAATGTCAGAATCACTGGGATACATGGAAGCGTTCGAGTTATGACCTCATAAAGGTACAGTGGTCAGAATTGTAAAAATTGGCCCGGTCATGAACGTGCAAACCACCCTTGGGGGTGAAGGGGTTAATACATGGAACCGACCCGTGTAACCGAGGGAATTATAGAAGTAGGATGCTGCAATTCAGTGCGGAGTCCAGGATTCCCAACCAGAGGGGTCAGTGGTCCCGGTATATTTGCCAATGATAAACTCTTCGCAAATCGCCTCCAGGCACGCGCAATAGTATATAGTGTATAGGAAATAGACATCTTTCTCAAGTTAACACTGTATGGAAGCCAGAACACCCCCCGAGAGAGGCTTGGAAGCTCGCATTCAATGTCCACCCAGAGTTTAGATGCCCTATTATGGAACAAGTCTAGAACACAATTCTCAATAGTTGAAGCATGATATACCCGTAAATCCGGTAGGCCTGTTCCTCCATCTTCCTTACATCTAATCAATTGGGCATAACTTATACATGGGCTACCATTATGCCAAACAAATTTTCTCATCATTTTACGTAACCCCCCAAAGTAGGATCGTTCTATGTCCCATGGAATGGTCTGAAAAAAGTATAATATTTTCGGATAAAAAACCATCTTAAGGGCATTTATTCTCCCAAACCACAACAACGGAAGACGCTGCCAAGCCCCTAACTCCTTCTCCACTGAACTCCTAAGCGGAAGAAAATAGAGCTCGAATAATTTCTGGGGGTCTGCCGCGATACAGATCCCCAAGTATTTAATGGAATGTTTACTCGAGCGAAAAGGGAAACTTGACCTAAGTTGCTCCACCTCCCGATCCGATAATGTTATATTAAGTAGCTCTGATTTCTGTAGATTAACCTTAAAATTACTCAACCTACTGAATCTTTCAAATTCCTTTAATATGGATGGTAGGCCTATTCCAGGAGAAGAGACATACAGCAAAAGGTCATCCGCAAATAAAGCTAGTTTGTGTTCTGTGCGACCGACCCGAATCCCCTGAATAGATTGGTTTTGCCTAAGTGCATTTGCCAACGCCTCCATGACTAGGATGTATAAATAGGGAGATAATGGGCAGCCTTGTCGCGTTCCATTTTTTATTGCAAACGGCGCCGATAGCTGTCCATTTATTCGTACTCTAGCGGACGGGTCATGATATAAGGCCATAATCCAGTTTCTCATCCTCTGCTGCATGCCTATCCTCTCCAATGTAGCTTCTAGAAAACCCCAATGTACCCTATCAAAAGCCTTTTCGGCATCTACTGACAAGAATAAAGGCGTCCCCCTCGCTCGAGCCCCTGTAATCAGTGACGTCTTGATGGTGTTGTCTCGTGCCTCCCTACCCGTGACAAAGCCCACTTGCTCTCTATGTATCAAATGTGGACTATGTGGGTTGAGTCTAAGTGCTATCATTTTAGAGTATAATTTAATATCCACATTAATCAGCGATATCGGGCGGAAATTAGAACAAATCGTGTGATCCTTGCCCCCTTTAGGTATCACGGTAATGAGTACTTGCGTAGAATGAAATGGAAAGTGGCACGTCTGCGATATATTATTGAATGCTTTCAACATGAGGGGGGAACACAGCTCCTGACATGTTTTATAGAACCTGGGTGTAAATCCGTCCGGACCCGGACTTTTTGCTACTTTTAGACTCTGAATGGCTTGAGTTCTAGTTCTGAAAAATCCAGTACCAAAGAATCTATCGTTTCTAGTCAATTTATATTAAAGAGATATTGGAGAGTCTCTAATGCAGACTGACATAACTGTATTGTCTTCTGCGTTACCATACTGAGACTTTTGGTTTAAATACAGCGGTCCATAAGCCGATTAATAAGATTTATATAAACTGTGTTCCAAATCATTATGCAAAAAGAGTTTAGGAGTGATAAGGTTAGAATTTTTTTGTTTGTCATTTAAACTCATTGATGGTGATGTGTGTCAGGCCTCTTTATATCACTGAAAGCAATTGCAGATACCTGTGCAGATTAGTTTGGCAGGTGTGTCCAAATAAAGGCAAAACTACTTAAGAAGGCTGTTCCATATTATTAAGCAGCCTACATTTTTTGCCAAAATGGGAAAGAAAAAGGATGTGTCGGCTGCTGAGAAGCAACAAATTGTGGAGTATTTAGGTCAAGGCATGACTACAATCAACATTGCCAAGACACTTCATCATGATCATCGCACAATCAAGAAGTATGTAGCTGATTCCCAGCACACACGGGTGCGTGCTGATAAGGAAAAATTGAGGACTCTTTCCAACAGGCAATTGCGTCAGGTTAAAAAAGTAGCTGCAAAAATGCCTTGTCATAGCAGCAGACAAGTTTTTGAAGCTGCTGGTGCCTCCAACGTCCCCCGAACAACAAGATGCAGGGTCCTTCAGAGGTTTGCAGCTGTGCGCAAGCCATCCTGTCGACCACCTCTATCCACTGCACACAAGCAGAAACGGCTCCAGTGGGCCAAACGATACATGAAGACTGACTTCCAAACTGTTTTGTTCACCGATGAGTGCTGTGCAACACTCGATGGTCCAGATGGATGGAGTGGAGGATGGCTGGTTGATGGACACCCCATGAAAACACGGCTAAGGCGCCAACAAGGAGGAGGTGGAGTAATGTTTTGGGCTGGAATCATGGGGAGAGAGATTGTCGGCCCCTTTAGGATCCCTGAAGGGGTAAAGATGAACTCCATAATCTATGTGGAGTTTCTAAAACAGCAATTTCCTGCCATGGTTCAAGAGGAAGAACCGTGCTTTCCGCAGCAAGATCATTTTCATGCATGATAATGCACCGTCTCATGCTGCAAATAACACATCTACATCTCTGGCTGCTATGGGCATAAAAGAGGACGAACTTATGATGTGGCCACCATCTTCCCCTGACCTCAACCCCATTGAGATCCTCTGGAGCATCATCAAAAAAAAAAAAAAAATCTTTATTTTTATATGGCGCTAACATATTCCGCAGCGCTTTACAGTTTGCACACATTTTCATCACTGTCCCCGATGGGGCTCACAATCTATATTCCCTATCAGTATGTCTTTGGAGTGTGGGAGGAAACCGGAGTGCCCGGAGGAAACCCACGCAAACACGGGGAGAACATACAAACTCCTTGCAGATGTCCTTGGTGGGACTCGAACCCAGGACTGCAGCGCTAACCACTGAGCCACCGTGCTGCCCATCAAAAGGAGTGTCTATGATGGCGGGAGGCTATTCACATCTAAGCAACAGCTCTGGGAGGGTATTCTGTCCACATGCAAAACAATTGAAGCACAAACCATCCAAAAACTGACAAATTCAATGGACGAGAGAGTTCAGAAGCTTCTTTCGAACAAGGGGTCCTATGTACAAATGTAACATCACCTAGAATAAAGTTTCGACTTGAAAACGGTTTGATTTCATTTTGTAATAAGCTGATAATGCTTATAATTTCACAATTGACCATTTTTTTGGTCAAAATAAAAAAAGGTTGAAAACTCTGCTGTGCATAATAATTTGGAACATGCATTTTGAGTGTTTATTATTTTAAAAAATATACTGTTTTCATAGGCAGTTTGTTCAAAAACATTGCAATTATACTAGAATATTAGATGACTGGAAAATAACAATGACTGCAATTCATATAGGTAGTTTAGAGAAAATGAGGAAATATTTTTTGCATAATAATTTGGAACACAGTGTATTAGCAACCCCTTTACTGATTAATTACCTATTAAAAACAAAGTTTGTTTTTTTCAATTCATATACCTTTTCCTCTTTCCCCTTCCCTTAAGCATATGATTTAATTAGTGGTGTCCACTTATGTGAATTACTTATTCTGCCGTTATCTTCTAATCTTTTATAAAAATAGATGTTAGAGTATAATAGATAACGGAAGTCTATGAACATCACTGGGGAAAAAAGAAAACAGAAAAATGTTAAAAAAAAAAAAAAAAAAATGCAGTGGTCAGTATTGATAGGAGCAGTGGTCACACAACATATTTTACAGCAGGTTAATAATAATCTTTTTAGCAGTTTTGAGGAGCATTTTTATACCAGGAGGAGTAAGTAATTAGCAGTAACGCACACTTATAGTACAGTCATGGCCAAAAGTTTTGAGAATGACACAAATATTAATTTTTACAAAGTCTACTGCTTCGTTTTTTCTAATGGCAATTTGCATATACTCCAGAATGTTATAAAGAGTGATCAGCTTAACAGCAATTACTTGCAAAGTCAATATTTGCCTAGAAAATGAACTTTATCCCCCAAAACACATTTCAACATCATTGCAGCCCTGCCTTAAAAGGACCAGCTAACATCGTTTCAGTGATTGCTCCATTAACACAGGTGTGGGTGTTGATGAGGACATGGCTGGAGATCAATCTGTCATGATTAAGTAAGAATGACACCACTGGACACTTTAAAAGGAGGCTGGTGCTTGGCATCATTGTTTCTCTTCTGTTAACCATGGTTATCTCTAAAGAAACACGTGCAGTCATCATTGCACTGCACAAAAATGGCCTAACAGGGAAGAGTATCGCAGCTAGAAAGATTGCACGTCAGTCAACAATCTATCGCATCATCAAGAACTTCAAGGAGAGAGGTTCCCTTGTTGCCAAAAAGGCTCCAGGGCGCCCAAGAAAGACCAGCAAGCGCCAGGACCGTCTCTTAAAAGTGTTTTAGCTGCGGGTCGGGCTACCAGCAGTGCAGAGCTTGCTCAGGAATGGCAGCAGGCAGGTGTGAGTGCATCTGCATGCACTGTGAGGTGGAGACTCTTGGAGCAAGGCCTGGTCTCAAGGAGGGCAGCAAAGAAGCCAATTCTCTCCAGAAAAAACATCATGGACAGACTGATATTCTGCAAGAGGTACAGGGAGTGGACTGCTGAGGACTGGGGTAGTCATTTTCTCTGATGAATCCCCTTTTCGATTGTTTGGGACATCTGTAAAACGGCTTATTCGGAGAAGACCAGGTGAGCGCTACCACCAGTCTTGTCTCATGCCAACTGTCAAGCATCCTGAAAACATTCATGTGTGGGGTTGTTTCTCAGCCAAGGGAATGGGCTCTCTCTCAGTCTTGCCTAAAAACACAGCCATGAATAAAGAATGGTACCAGAATGTCCTCCAAGAGCAACTTCTCCCAACCGTCCAAGAGCAGTTTGGCGATCAACAATGCCTTTTTCAACATGATGGAGCACCTTGCCATAAAGCATAGGTGATAACTAAATGGCTCAGGGAACAAAACATAGAGATTTTGGGACCATGGCCTGGATACTCCCCAGATCTTAATCCCATTGAGAACTTGTGGTCAATCATCAAGAGACGGGTGGACAAACAAAAACCTTCAAATTCAGAAAAAATAAAAGCATTGATTTTGCAAGAATGGACTGCTATCAGTCAGGATTTGATCCAGAAGTTGATTGAGAGCATGCCAGGGAGAATTGCTGAGGTCCTGAAGAAGAAGGGTCAACACTGCAAATTTTGACTTGCTGCATTAACTCATTCTAACTGTCAATATAACCTTTTGCTACTCATAATATGATTGCAATTATATTTCTGTATGTGATAAAAACATCTGACAAACACATAAAAACCAGAGGCCAGCAGATCATGTGAAAATATAATATTTGTGTCATTCTCAAAACTTTTGGCCATGACTGTAGACATGTTCACATTGTGATAAGACCTCACTATACAGTATATGCAGGGATACAGGCTTCCAAGCATTAAGTGGTTTTCCACTCTGCGGAGTGTCCTCAGATGCTCCGCTCCCCTCCCCTTCCCTGGGTCTGGCGCCGGCTCTCTGCTGCCCAGGTCTCTGTGTATTGGCTGTAGTTGTGACCTCACTGCTGCCAATATAGAGAGACTGCAGCAGCAGCGGACATCCAGGTCTGGACTCAGGGAAAGGGAGGATCATGTCATGTTAATATTTTTACACAGCACTGACCAATACAGATGAGAATCCTGAAAGTTGAAAACCTCTTTATTAGCAGGTTAGTGTAACCTCTAGAAAAGGCTGTACTGCGGAAACAGGCCAAGAGAAGGTTTATCTCAAAAGGGTTGTCCATTACTAGTGTCCCCTTCTTAACAGCCCCAGCTTGTAGCTCTCAGACCAGTCATGTTCCTCCTCTCTCATATTGTGACATGAATGTCATGTGACTGCTGATTGATTGCGGCATTCACTATTCCATCAGACTGGTAGAAATACTGTTTTTCGGCTGCAGTGGTTGTGGGGAGGTTGAGCTGGGTACGGTTCTGTCTGTGGCCGCTTCTGCCTCGCCCATGACCTCGACCGCGGCCCGCCCACCGGACTCTGCGGCCTACGCCGGACCCTCCGCAAGGGTGGCGGAGATAATTGCAAAGAAAAAGGCTAGAGAGCAGGAGGTATGGGCACTGCTACATAAGGAAGGAGAGGCCGCCATGACTACCCCTCAATCATATGGGCGGCTTGCACATGCTAACACCGCTAAAGGCTACGGGTTCATCTGGGACCTCGCCACCGGCCACAAAGACTACCTCCATCGGACATGGACGGGCTCTGCGGGAGGGAGACCCGGTCTCCTATTACAACGAATACTGCTCCTGCGGCTGCTATACGGTAGCGGTCATCACCTACCCTGAGGGGTATGAGCCTCCATAGAAAGAGACAAGGACTCCTGGGTCTCAGGAACACTCGAGGCCCATTGGTATTTTTAGCATCCCAGGGACTTCACGTCTGTTGAGTTCCCTGCTAATTGGCGAAACATCGGCTGCCAGGAGGTGGCCCGGAGTATCCTGCTAAATGGACTGCCGGGGACTGTCGTGCGCTGTTGCACGACCTGGGGACAGTTCGAAGTCCTCAATTGGATAATAAGTGCCCACTCTTGGTGTAGCGGGGATGCATACGGGGGGAGTGCTCTCCTCAAAGGAAGGGGGAGCACTAGTGTCCATGTTTGTTAAAAATTTAAAGATGTTATTATTTATTTAAAAAAAAAAAAATGCTTTGCATAATGATACTGGTAGATATAGGTAACAAAACTAGTGAGTAATTTAAACATAGTATGGTACTTAATGTAGAATGTTGCAAAGAAGAGGGTAAATGTTGTACCCATCAAAAAGAAAGGTATGTCGAAGCTATGTGTAATATGTATAGTGAGTTAGAAATGTTATTTGAAAAATGAAAATGTATTCAGCAGGTCCCGGGTGCGTGGAATATGCCGACCCTGACGATGTTAAGCTGAAAGGACGACGGGACAGAGAGAAGGCAAAATGGACCGGGTGCCTGAGTAAGAGACGTCTGTGTGACACAGGAGTTTGTGTGACGCAGAGAGGTCTGTACGACCGGGAGACTTTGTGACGCAGGGAAGACTGTGTGACAAGAGTTGTGTGACACAGAAGTTTGTGTGACGCAGAGAGGTCTGTGCGACCAAGAGTTGTGTGACACAGGAGTTTGTGTGACTGAGGGTCTGTGTGACGGAAAGTATGTGTGACTCAGGTGACGACCACGCTCATCCTCAGGACGCAAATTGTCGAGGACGACAATGGGCAAAGGAAGGGAGAATGTGGGGAGGTTGAGCTGGGTACGGTTCTGTCTGTGATAGGAGACAGAGTTTGACAGGTGTCATGTGGCAGTCTGCCCATCAGAGGTCACTGGGGAGCGCCGATGGCAGTGATTATGTAACTGTCATTTGAGTGTTACATAACTGCCAGAGGTCAAGGTGACTCTGATTGGGCAGAGGTGACTGTCAGGTGACAGAGGGTGGGGCTACCTGGTCTGTCTGAATAAATACTGAGGTAAGCTTCCAGAAGCTTCAGTCAGCCAGGGGAGCTCACAGGGTAAGAGAGTCTGTCACACAAAGGAGACCCCTCAGAGACTTTGGACAGTGGAAACGGTCACGGGGGGTGACCCTATAGGACATTGGTCACAGGCAGAGACGGCCTGTGAGGACCTGGATTATTGGTGGACTCTGTAAGGTGAAACGCCGTGGTGGAATGGCCTAGGGCAGCCACGGCGGATAGAGCCACGAAGTACGCCTGACGGAAAAAAGTGTACAAGTGAAGGTACCCGGGCCTGTCTGCAGGAGGATAACAGTGTGAAACATCTGTCGTGTTTTGTTCTGGTCGTCGTGAGGGCGGCCAATAAAAGCAAACCTGTTGAATACAATTCCTGCCTCTGTCTCATGCCTGTCGACCTCAAGAAGCGGGTCACCCCCCATTCCTGTGAGTACAGCACACCTCCGCCGCCTACCAGCCACACCACCTAAATACCACAGCATGCTACCCTCCGCCCCAGCCTGCCACCTGGACCCCTACATGGTCAAGTGACTTTATTTAAGTCAGGATGCCGATTGGGGACACGGCGTTGATGTTGGAGGAATGGTGTCGACCCTTTTAAAGTGGTACTCTGGTGCCAATCTCTTCCAAATCTGATATGAGCAGTGCTATTGAACTTACAACACTATATACCTTCTAAGTGCACGATGCTTGCTGATCTTGCATGTGTCTCGGTAGGTATCGGCACCACTTGATACAATAATTTGTGAAATACTCCTTTAGACCCTTCCTGACATAAGACGTACGGTTATGTCACATGCCGACTCCCTGACTGTGATGTGGGCTCAGGGACTAGAATTGAGACTAGTCGGCAAGTGACCACCCATACACACTGGGAATACAGGGGAATTGTGACCCCATGCGTATCGCACACTGTAGTTGTCAGCAGTCTGCAGTCACATTGAGTGACTGCAGACTTTTCTTCAGAGACCGTACAGTCACTTTAATAAAGATGATTTTCAATAATCATCCATCATATATCATTCGTGTCCACCACCTTACAGAGTAACCATGACGGCGTGCAGTAATCCTCCATTAGATACTCTTATGGTGACTGCACCTCAGCTTTCTGGGAGGGGGGTGATTCTGAGATTATATGTGGTGCAGGTAATGCCAGGACTACTGTCTAGGTGTTGGAGAGAGCGGCAGGGGGATGGTTATTGAATTATTACATGTAATAACCTCAATCTGCTCTGCATGTAATAATGTCATAATAAATCTACCCCCCTCATACAAGCTTAATGCCTGGGGTAGTGGGGGGGGCAGGGGGTTTATTATGACAACACTACACACAATCATTTCACAACGAGATCCCCGACACCTCCCAAACAGTAAGGGTACTGTTACACTTAGCGATGCACCAGCGATCCCGACAACGATATGGATCGCTGGTGCATCGCTAAGTGGTCGCTAGTGAGCTGCCACACAGGCAGATCTCACCAGCGACATAGCAGCGGTCGGGGGTCGCTACTTACCCATCAGATGCGCGATCCTGACGTCCTCCCGCCCGCGTCCACGCGTCGTTCGTCGGCACCACAGGAAGCTCCTGACGAGAAATGGTCCAGGATGTTCTCGCGCGATCAGCGATAATCAGCCGGGGAGCGGTCGGAGGTAAGTATCAAATGCAGCGATATCGCTAGCAATATCGCTGCTACGTCACAAAATCGGTGACTTTACAGCGATATCGCTATGTGTAACGGGCCCTTAATACTACCATAATCTGTTCTGCATGTAATAATCTCATAATAAACCCCCCCACAGTGTCCCCAGCACTGCCAGCATTACTGTCTGGGGAGAGGGGTGGTGTTTGGCTGGTGGGTCATTATGAGATTATTGCATGTTGTGCAGATTTACATCATATGTAGTGCAGATTATGCCAGGATTACATTCTGGGGAAAGGAGGGGCTTAATAAGAGATTATTAACGGCAATACAGATTATTCCATCAAATAATAATCTCATCTGATAATAATCTGATCAGACTATTATGAGATTATTGCATGTAGGCTGGCATAATTTGAAAGTTACCCTGGCATCAGGGGCGTTGCTAGGCAGTTATATTCAGGGCCTTACCTTGCATCAAATGTGAGATACCCCAAACCTCTTGGGGGCACCTTTGTCTAGAGCAGTCTGACAGCAGCGCTGCTTTTCCTAACTCCTCTCCTGCGCCTGGTGGGTCATGTACAATCACATAGAGGTGACGGCTCCTGCATGTGATTGTACTCCACACAGTTGAGGAGCTACTAGGAGAGAGCCAGAAGCCACCAGGATAGAGCCAGGAGCCGCCAACACCACAGCAATCAGTGTCTTCCTCTGGCTGCTGCTTCTTTGGACAGTGTAGACTGCGTCCACATCCAGAAGCCTCCTGCAGAGCAGACTGCTGCCACTAGGGGGAAGCCTCCTCTCTGCTGAGCCAGAGGATGGAGATACTCAGGGGAGGATTAAGAGTAGCCAGGGTGCCGGGCAGTTTAGAAGGCGCGGCCCCCCCAGGTACCCAATGTATCACGTGACATATCATATGATTCCCCTTTGATAGATCATGTGATAGGTTAGACCTAACACGGGTTCTGGTGCGCATTCGTACACAGAAAACGACAGATTGCCAGGGTTGGCGTCAGCACCAGGCACACCCGGGCCAGTACTGGGGCCCTGAGCAGGCAGGCGGACCCATTCACTGTCATGGACACCGGCGTGTTATGGGGGCCCGGTGCCAATGCCGCGCCCACAAGTGGGTCCCCCTGCTTGCTCAGGGCCTCGGCACTCGCGATACTTACCTCTCCCTCTCCACCGCTGTGGCGTCTTCCGCATTTCCTGACTGTGACGTTTAGGTCAGAGGCACAATGATGTCTCATATGTGAGCCCTCTGCCTGAGCAGTCATAGTGCAGAGAGCCAGAAGACGCTGAGGAGTCTGGAGCAGAGCAGCGGCCAGCGACGAGAGGTGAATATTTAATTTGTTTATGTTTGGAGCATTAATATGGGGCCGATCATACACTGGAGCATCATATATAGGGCCCATTATACACTGGATCTTCATATATGGGCCCATCATACACTGTACCATCATATATGGGGCCCATCATACACTGGAGCATCATATATGGGGCCCATCATACACTGGAGCATCATATATGGGGCCCATTATGTATGGAGAATTATATGAGCTCATCATACATGGGGCCCATTATATCTGGAACATTATATGGGCTCATCATACACTGGAGCATCATATATGGGGCCCATTATATATAGAGCATTTTATGAGGCTCATCATTGGGTATCTGGAGCTGGAGGAGTCACCGCGCGCCGCTACCCAGTGTGAGCTGCACTGGACTCTGTCTGCAGCCTGCCTGTGCCAGATCATCTTCATCACCCCGGTCACCGATGCGGTGGTGACCGTATGCTGCCTGTGTGTGTGTGTGTGTGTGTGTGTGTGTGTGTGTGTGTACGGTGGAGCAAGACAGACAATGCATGCGGTGCAGGGCCATCCAGGAGGCTAGGTCAACCGCGGGACTCACGTCAGACGCAGCCTGTCACTGTGTACTGGACCACTCCAACGCCAGGTCAGTATGTGCTGCCTATTGGGGACCTGTGCTGCCTAATGAGGACCTGCGCTGCCTAATGGGGACAATGCTGCCTATTGGGGACCTGTACCTGCCTATTGGGGACCAATGCTGCCTATTGGGGACAGTTACCTGCCTATTGGGGACCTGTGCTGCCTATTGGGGTCATTTGCTGCCTAATGGGGACATTTACCTGCCTATTGAGGACCTGTGCTGCCTAATGGGGACATTTACCGGCCTATTGGGGGCATTTTCTTGCCTATTGGGGATAGTTACCTGCCTATTGGGGACCTTTTTTTTTTAACTGTTTGACTGTGCCCCTACTTGTATATGTTTGTATACCTCAGGCCCCAAAAATGGGGTTAATCTACAGGTTAGTAGCGGGTGTCCGCCGAGTATTTTGGTGTGCTTGGAGATTTAGTTTTCGTCGCCTCAGCTGCATGATTTATGGCTGCTGGACAGCCTGAATACATGTGAGGAATGCCTGTTTGTTAAGGAATCCCCACATGTATTTGGGCTGTCCAGCAGCCGCAAATCATGCAAATGCGTCGACATAAACTAAATCTCCGAGCACGCCAAAATACTCGGAGGACACCCGAGCATGCTCGGAAAAACCCGAGCAACGAGTATACTCGCTCATCATTATTAATAATTTTATACGGCCCCCAAATGCTATTATAAAATTCCAAATAGCCCTCGGCAGAAAAAAAGTTCCCCACCCCTGCCCTATGGGGAGGCTACATTATACTATATGTGGGCTGCATTTTACTGTATTGAGGACTATGGGGAATACATTATAGTGTGTGAAGAACTATGGGGTGCATTATACTATGGGAAGTGAATTGTACTACATGGATGACTGGCGGTGTATTATACTATATGGAGCACTATGAGGAGTGTATTATACTATATGCAGGACTGAGCAGTGTATTTTAATATATGGAGGACTATGAGGAGTATATTATGTTATATGGAGCACTATGTGGAGTGAATTATATTATATGGAGGACTGAGCAGTGTATTTTATATATGGAGGACTATGGGGCACATTATATTATATTGGAGGACCTTGGTGTGTAAACTGTAGATATGCTGCTGATAACATGATACTATATGGGGACAGATTGATTCATTAGTGATCGTTCTGTCCCCATCATTCTTTCTCAGACGGTGGAAAGAGGCCGGGAAACAAGTGTTGAACCACATAAATATTGTTGATCACACTCATTTAGCGGCCTGAACTCAGAGCATGTGAATACAATCAAAAAGCTTCTGTGTGATGTGCAATATGTTAGCATTTGGGCCCCATTTTAAACTTTGCCTAAAACCGGCCCTGAAGGAAACCCCCCATAAGTGACCACATTTTGGAAACTAGATCCCCCAAGCAACTAACTTATCTAGATGTGTGGTGAGCATTTTGAACCCCAAGTGCTTCACAGAAGTTAATAACGTAGAGGAAGTGCTGAAATAATTAACATAGGGTATTTAGTAAACACTGTTCTTTGATTAAAAAAAAAAAAAAGCATAAAGCTGTCCCACTGCGACAAGGTATACCCAATTGGGACAGTAACTACACTCTCTAATGTTAAAACCTACCTAGTTTGAACAGTGGCAGAGAGTCAGCAGGTTCCAACCAAACACCCAGCTTTGGAAGGACTATATATGAACTGCCGAGCTCAGTGAAAAGAGCGCCACACCCTATGTGTACTGAATACAGAAATACTGAAGAAAGAAGCCGAAAACTGAGCCAGAGTATGACTTGAAAACATGCATGATGTAAAGGCCTATAATATATGGAGCATCAGATGAGGTTCATTATATATGGCTCTTAACCCCTTAAGGACCAAGCCACTTTGTAGGTTAATGACCAGGCCTTAATTTTGAAATCGGACCACTATCACGTGGTTGTAGCTCTGGAACGCTTCAACATATTCCACTGATTTTGAGATTGTTTTTTTCATGATATATTGTACTTTATGATAGTGGTAAAATTTCTTCAAAATTTCTTGCGTTTGTGAAAAAAAGGTAAAAGCCGCCGCTTTGAACTGTAGAGTTCACAGCAATGATGGAGGAGAGAGCGTCAGCTGACGCTCCCTCTCCCATCATTCCCCGCCCTGCCTCTGACACAGCGGGTGCGCGATGACGTCATCGCGTACTCACTGTGTACCAGGCAGAGCAGAAGACAGGAGCCAGGAGCAGCGCGGGCACGAGAAGGTGAGGAGTTTGGTTTTTTAATGCAAGTGACTACCATGGTGCTGTGCTGGAGGGGGCTGTATACCACTGTGTGCCCGCACCCCATCTCCAGCACAGGCCACAAGCTGCGGTCTTTCCTGCCGGCTGTGACTGCACGGAGGAGGGTGGGCAGGCGGAGGAGGGTGGGCAGGCAGCAGCGGGTCCAGCAGCGACGGCGGGTCCAGCAGCGGGGAGGTCCGGCGGCGGCCCGCTGGTGGCACTATGGAAGGGCCTGGTACCACCAGCGGGTGCCATATTGGAATACCCATCACTTGGGGGTCGACGTACTTCCGGTGCGGCGCGGTGGATTGTGGGATTCGGGGATATCCAGACGGAAGTGGATGACGGACAATTAAAGGCAAATATATATATATATATATATATATATATATATATATATATATATATATATATAACACACACACACACACACACACACAGTGCCTTGCGAAAGTATTTGGCCCCCTGGAACTTCTCAACTATTTCTCTCAACCATTTCCCACATATCATGCTTCAAACAGAGATACCAAATGTAAATTTTTGGTGAAGAATCAACAACAAGTGGAACACAATTGTGAAGTTGAACGAAATTTACTGGTTATTTTAAATTTTTGTGGAAAGTCAAAAACTGATAAGTGGGGCGTGCAATATTATTCGACCCCTTTACTTTCAATGCAGCAAACTCACTCCAGAAGTTCATTGTGGATCTCTGAATGATCCAATAATTGTCCTAAATGACTAATGATGATAAATATAATCCACCTGTGTGTAATTAAGTCTCCGTGTAAATGTACCTGCTCTGTGACAGTCTCAGGGTTCTGTTTGAAGCACAGAGAATATCATAAAGACCAAGAAAGACAACAGGCAGGTCCAGGATACTGTTGTGGAAAAGTTTAACGCCGAATTTGGATATAAAATGATTTCCAAAACTTTAAACATCCCAAGGAGCACTGTGCAAACGATAATATTGAAAAGGAAGGAATATCATATCACTGCAAATCTACCAAGACCTGACCGTCCCTCTAAACTTTCATCTCAAACAAGGAGAAGACTGATCAGAGATGCAGCCAAGATGCCCATGATCACTCAGGATGAACTGCAGAGATCTACAGCTGAGGTAGGACAGTCTGTCCATAGGACAACAATCACTGCACAAATCTGGCCTTTATGGAAGAGTGGCAAGAAGAAAGCCATTTCTCAAAGATATTCATAAAAAGTGTAGTTTAAAGTTTGCAACAAGCCTCCTGGGAGACACACCAAACATGTGGAAGAAGGTGCTCTGGTCAGATGAAACCAAAATCGAACTTTTTGGCAACAATGCCAAATGATATATTTGGCGTAAAGGCAACACAGTTCATCACCCTGAACACACCATCCCCACTGTCAAACATGGTGGCGGCAGCATCATGGTTTGGGCCTGCTCTTCTTCAGCAGGGACAGGGAAGATGGTTAAAATTGATGGGAAGATGGACGGAGCCAAATACAGGACCATTCTTGAAGAAAACCTGTTAGAGTCTGAAAAAGACCTGAGACTGGGACGGAGATTTGTCTTCCAACAAGACAATGATCCCAAACATAAAGCAAAATTTACATTGGAATCGTTCACAAATAAACGTATCCAGGTGTTAGAATGGCCAAGTCAAAGTCCAGACCTGAATCCAATCGAGAATCTGTGGAAAGAGCTGAAAACTGCTGTTCACAAACGATCTCCATCAAACCACACTGAGCTTGAGCTGTTTGCCAAGGAAGAATGGGCAAGAATTTCAGTCGCTCAATGTACAAAACTGATAGAGACATACCCCAAGCGACTTGCAGCTGTAATCGCAGCAAAAGGTGGCGCAACAAAGTATTAAGTTAAAGGGACCGAATAATATTGCTTTCCCCACTTTTCAGTTTTTGAATTTCAACAAAAATTTAAAATAAGCAATAAATTTTGTTCTAATTCACAATTGTGTCCCACAATTGTGTTGATTCTTCACCAAAATATTACATTTGGTATCTTTGAAGCATGATATGTGAGAAAAGGTTGAAAAATTCCAGGGGGCCGAATACTTTCGCAAGGCACTGTAGATGTGTTCCAAGCCCGGGACCGCTCAGCAAGGACGGCACCATATTTATGTAGTGGGTTTTTTTCTTGCTTTTTTTTTTGTCCTAAAGATTTAATTTGTTCTAAGGTATGGTAATGATGGCCCTGTTACACTGTGTAATTCACCTTGGAAGTTTTGATGCAATGGCGTCTTCTGACTCACTGCTGGGCTCATATGACCAGGTTGCAAAAGAACTGAATAAGATCAAAGTTTTGAAGGCTGCAGGTCCTGACGGCATCAGTGCAAGGCTAATCAAAACCTGCGGGCACCAGCTGAGTGAGATCATTACATATCTGTTCAATATGAGCCTGAGAATGGGTATAGTACCACAACTGTGGAAATTATCGTGTGTGGTACCAGTTCCGAAGAAACCTTATCCGAAAGACCTTAATGACTATAGACCTGTAGCATTGACATCACACCTGATGAAGGTATTAGAGAGATTGGTTCTCACACGTCTCCGTCCTCTAGTGAGCTCGGATATGGACCCTCTCCAGTTTGCCTACAGGCCAGGCATTGGTGTGGATGATGCCATTATCCACCTTCTAGATAGGACTCTCTCTCACCTGGAGAAACCTGGGAACACTGAGAATAATGTTCTTCGATTTCTCTAGTGCTTTTAACACCATACAGCCAGGTCTACTGACAAGCTGGGCCTTGCTGGTGTGGACCTCCAACTCTCCACCTGGATCCTTAACTACCTCACGAACCGACCTCAGTTTGTAAAGGTTCGGGACAGTGTGTCAGACACGGTGATCTGCAATACAGGGGCACCTCAAGGTACAGTTCTTGCCCCTTTTCTCTTCACACTGTACACTGCGGATTTTAGGTGCAACTCATCTAGCTGCTACTTGTAGAAGTATTCTGATGACTCTGCAATAGTAGGCCTCATCACAGGAGGAGATGAAAGAGAGTACAGAGATACTAACCAAGCTTTTGTGGAGTGGTGTCAGAGGAACCACCTTAGTATTAATTCCGGGAAGACCAAGGAATTGGTGGTGGACTTTCGCAAGGGCAAAAATCCACCAGTAGTGGTGAACATTCAGGGAAATGACATTGAGATAGTCGACACCTATAAGTACCTTGGTGTGATCCTTAATAATAAGCTTGACTGGGCCCATCACTTGGATGCAGTCTACAGGAAGGGCCAAAGCAGGCTTTATCTGCTCAGAAGGCTGAGAGCCTTCGGAGTTAGAGGGGCACTCCTTGCATCCTTCTTCAACTCTGTTGTGGCATCAGTCATCTTCTTTGGTGTGGCGTGCTGGGGTAGTGGCATATCAACCAGGGACAGGAATAGGCTGGTCAAACTGATTAGAAGGGCCAGCTCTGTCCTGGGATGCCCCCTTGACCCAGTTCAGGAAGTAGGCGACAGGAGGATACTGGCCAAGGTGAGCTACATGGTGCAGAATGATTCCCATCCCATGCATGAGATCGTGACAAAGATGTGCAGTACTGTCAGTGACCGGCTACTTCATCCTAAATGTGAGAGGGAGCGCTATTGAAAGTCCTTCCTTCCTGCTGCAGTTAGGCTGTATAACCAGCACTGTCCAAAATGGAGAATGACCCAAACAGAGAAGTGATAGATCCAAAGATGTGACAGTCCAGTTACATTTTTTTTTTTTCGTATATGTACCTACCGTCAATGTAATGCCTTTATGCATCTGTATCTGTACTTGTTCCTGCCTTGCTGCTGTAATGCTCTGAATTTCCCCATGGTGGGACGGTTAAAGGATTATCTTAATCTTAATCTCTTAATTACAACACCTGAACAAGCAGGAGAGGGTGGCTCCCCAATACTGGCCACTGACTCACTGCTGGGCTCATGTGACATCATTACACCTCCTAAACAAGCGGAAGTGAGAACGCAGCTGCCCAATACTGGCAACTGACTGCTGGCTCATGTGAAACCACTGAACCTCCTGAACAAGCAGACGTGAGAGTGCAGCTGCCCAATACTGGCCACTGACTAGCTGCTGGGCTCATGTGACACCATTACACATCCTGAACAAGCAGAAGTGAGAGCGCAGCTTCCCAATACTGGCCACTGACTAACTGCTGGGCTCATGTGACACCATTACACATCCTGAACAAGCAGAAGTGAGAGTGCAGCTGCCCAATACTGGCTGCTGACTCACTGCTGGGCTCATGTGACACCATTACACCCCCTGAACAAGCGGACGTGAAAGCGCAGCTGCCCAATACTGGTCACTGACTGACTGCTGGGCTCATGTGACACCATTACACATCCTGAACAAGCAGAAGTGAGAGTGCAGCTGCCCAATACTGGCTGCTGACTCAC
This sequence comes from Dendrobates tinctorius, assembly GCF_039654945.1. NCBI lineage: Eukaryota > Metazoa > Chordata > Amphibia > Anura > Dendrobatidae > Dendrobates > Dendrobates tinctorius. The sequence goes on from NW_027361808.1 coordinate 11,723,029, forward strand.
TGCAGGGCTCATGTGACACCATTACACCTCCTGAACAAGCTGGAGTGAGAGCACAGCTGCCCAATACTGGCCACTGACTGACGGCTGGGCTCAAGGGGCACCAATACACCTCCTGAACAAGCAGAAGTAAGAGCGCAGCTGCCCAATACTGGCCGCTGACTCACTGCTGGGCTTACGTGACACTATTACACCTCCTGAACATGCAGAAGTGAGAGCACAGCTGCCCAATGCTGGCCACTGATTGACTGCTGGCCTCACGTGACACCATTACACCTGCTGAACAAGCGGAAGTGAGAGCACAGCTGCCCAATAGTGGCCACTGACTGAGTACTGGTCTCATGTGACACCATTACACCTCCTGAACAAGAAGAGAGAGCGCACCTGCCCAATACTGGCCGGTGACTCACTGCTGGGCTCAAATGACAGCATTACACCTCCTGAGCAAGCGGAAGTGAGAGAGCAGCTGCCCAATAGTGGCCACTGACTGACTACTGAGCTCATGGGGCAGTATTACACCACCTGAACAAGCGGAAGTGAGAGCGCAGCTACCCAATACTGGCCACTGACTGACTGCTGGCTCATGTGACACCATTATACCTCCTGAACAAGAAGAAGTGAGAGCGCAGCTGCCCAATACTAGCCACTCACTGACTGCTGGCTCATGTGACACCATTACACCTCCTGAACAAGTAGTGAGAGCGCAGCTGCCCAATAAAGGCCGCTGACTCACTGCTGGGCTCATGTGACACCATTACACCTCCTGAACAAGCGGGAGTGAGAGCGCAGCTGCCCAAAACTGGCCACTGACTCACTGCTGGGCTCATGAGGCAGCATTACACCTGCTGAACAAGCAGAAGTGAGAGCGCAGCTGCCCAATAGTGGCCACTGACTGACTGCTGGGCTTATGAGACACCATCACACCTCCTGAACAAGCAGAAGTGAGAGCGCAGCTGCCCAATACTGGCCACTGACTGACTGCTGGGCTCACGTGACACCATTACACCTGCTGATCAAGCGGAAATGAGAGCGCAGCTGCCCAATAGTGGCCACTGACTGACTGCTGGGCTCATGAGGCACCATTACACATCCTGAACACGCAAAAGTGAGAGCGCAGCTGGCCAATACTGGCCACTGACTGACTGGTGGCTCATGTGACACCATTGAACCTCCTGAACAAGCAGATGTGAGAGCACAGCTGCCCAATACTGGCCACTGACTAATTGCTGGGCTTATGTGACACCATTACACCCCCTGAACAAGCGTACGTGAGAGCGCAGCTGCCCAATACTGGCCACTGACTGACTGCTGGGCTCATGTGACATCATTACACCTCCTGAACAAGCGGACGTGAGAGCGCAGCTGCCCAATACTGGCCACTGACTAATTGCTGGGCTTATGTGACACCATTACACCCCCTGAACAAGCGGACGTGAGAGCGCAGCTGCCCAATACTGGCCACTGACTGACTGCTGGGCTCATGTGACACCATTACCCCCCCCTGAACAAGCGGACGTGAGAGCGCAGCTGCCCAATACTGGCCACTGACTAATTGCTGGGCTTATGTGACACCATTACACCCCCTGAACAAGCAGACGTGAGAGCGCAGCTGCCCAATACTGGCCACTGACTGACTGCTGGGCTCATGTGACACCATTACACCCCCTGAACAAGCGGACGTGAGAACGCAGCTGCCCAATATTGGCCACTGACTGCTGGGCTCATGTGACACCATTATACCCCCTGAAAAAGCGGACGTGAGAGTGCAGCTGCCAAATAATGGCTGCTGACTCACTGCTGGGCTCATGTGACACCATTACATCCCCTGAACAAGCGGAAGTGAGAGCGCAGCTGCCCAATATTGGCCACTGACTGACTGCTGGGCTCATGTGACACCATTATACCCCCTGAACAAGCGGACATGAGAGCGTAGCTGCCCAATACTGGCCACTGACTGACTGCTGGGCTCATGTGACACAATTATACCCCCTGAACAAGCGGACGTCAGGGCGCAGCTGCCCAATACTGGCTGTTGACTGACTGCTGGGCTCATGTGACACCATTACACCTCCTGAACAAGCAGAAGTGAGAGCGCAGCTGCCCAATACTGGCTGTTGACTGACTGCTGGGCTCACGTGACACCATTACACCTCCTGAACAAGCAGAAGTGAGAGCAGAGCTGCCCAATAGTGGCCACTGCCAGACTGACTGCTGGGCTCACGTGACACCATTACACCTGCTGATCAAGCGGAAGTGAGAGCGCAGCTGCCCAATAGTGGCCAATGACTGACTGCTGGGCTCATGAGGCACCATTACACCTCCTGAACACGTGGAAGTGAGAGCGCAGCTGCCCAATAGTGGCCACTGACTGACTGCTGGGCTTATGAGACACCATCACACCTCCTGAACAAGCAGAAGTGAGAGCGCAGCTGCCCAATACTGGCCACTGACTGACTGCTGGGCTCACGTGACACCATTACACCTGCTGATCAAGCGGAAATGAGAGCACAGCTGCCCAATAGTGGCCACTGACTGACTGCTGGGCTCATGAGGCACCATTACACATCCTGAACACGCAAAAGTGAGAGCGCAGCTGGCCAATACTGGCCACTGACTGACTGGTGGCTCATGTGACACCATTGAACCTCCTGAACAAGCAGATGTGAGAGCACAGCTGCCCAATACTGGCCACTGACTAATTGCTGGGCTTATGTGACACCATTACACCCCCTGAACAAGCGTACGTGAGAGCGCAGCTGCCCAATACTGGCCACTGACTGACTGCTGGGCTCATGTGACATCATTACACCTCCTGAACAAGCGGACGTGAGTGCGCAGCTGCCCAATACTGGCCACTGACTAATTGCTGGGCTTATGTGACACCATTACACCCCCTGAACAAGCGGACGTGAGAGCGCAGCTGCCCAATACTGGCCACTGACTGACTGCTGGGCTCATGTGACACCATTACCCCCCCCATGAACAAGCGGACGTGAGAGCGCAGCTGCCCAATACTGGCCACTGACTAATTGCTGGGCTTATGTGACACCATTACACCCCCTGAACAAGCAGACGTGAGAGCGCAGCTGCCCAATACTGGCCACTGACTGACTGCTGGGCTCATGTGACACCATTACACCCCCTGAACAAGCGGACGTGAGAACGCAGCTGCCCAATATTGGCCACTGACTGCTGGGCTCATGTGACACCATTATACCCCCTGAACAAGCGGACGTGAGAGTGCAGCTGCCAAATAATGGCTGCTGACTCACTGCTGGGCTCATGTGACACCATTACATCCCCTGAACAAGCGGAAGTGAGAGCGCAGCTGCCCAATATTGGCCACTGACTGACTGCTGGGCTCATGTGACACCATTATACCCCCTGAACAAGCGGACATGAGAGCGTAGCTGCCCAATACTGGCCACTGACTGACTGCTGGGCTCATGTGACACCATTATACCCCCTGAACAAGCGGACGTCAGGGCGCAGCTGCCCAATACTGGCTGTTGACTGACTGCTGGGCTCATGTGACACCATTACACCTCCTGAACAAGCAGAAGTGAGAGCGCAGCTGCCCAATACTGGCTGTTGACTGACTGCTGGGCTCACGTGACACCATTACACCTCCTGAACAAGCAGAAGTGAGAGCAGAGCTGCCCAATAGTGGCCACTGCCAGACTGACTGCTGGGCTCACGTGACACCATTACACCTGCTGATCAAGCGGAAGTGAGAGCGCAGCTGCCCAATAGTGGCCAATGACTGACTGCTGGGCTCATGAGGCACCATTACACCTCCTGAACACGTGGAAGTGAGAGCGCAGCTGCCCAATAGTGGCCAATGGTTAAAAGTAAAAGAGAAAGAGCGCAATAGGGTCTTACCCAAGAAAAAAAAGATATAGTTCAAGCTGTTATACTCACCAATGGCAGGAGAGTTTTAGGCATAGAGGTCAAGCTGCTGCACATCCAAATGGCCACGCCGTGACCATAGATCATCAGATTTCAAAGAAATAGTTTTCGGATTAAACGTGCGCTGCTAGACAAAACGACTCCTTTCCAGATTGCGTACTTGTATACTTTTATTTTCCTTATTTTCCCAACGCGTTTCGAAGTTTGAAACTTCTTCCTCAGGGGATGATATGTCAAATATCATGTGACACCATTTTACCCCCTGAACAAGCAGAAGTGAGAGCGCAGCTGCCCAATACTGGCCCGACTGCTGAGCTCATGTGACACCATTACACCTCCTGAACAAGCAGAAGTGAGAGCGCAGCTGCCCAATACTGGCCACTGCCTCACTGCTGTGTGGGAGGGGGCTCTGTTATAGGGAAAATACTAAAACCCTATGTTTCATTTTTGTCTATACCTATGGTAGATATTTTAGTCGTATTCATCTATACTTATGCCTATTTTAGATTATTTTTAACGTTTCATTTTCTTAATTTAATTTTCCTTTCCACTTCACTCTATTTGAAGCAGAGTAATCAATTTGACAAAGTTGCTATACATGAATGTAGTGGTTAACTTTTTTGGAAACAGAATAACGGTTTTAAGCTCTGGTTTTTTTATTGGAATAAGTTCATATTAGTACAAGGTTATCTTCCCAGTTTCATCAAGATCTTTTTAGGGATTCAGTATTTATGTGCCGCCATATTCTTCCATACCAATGCCTAGTGTGTTATCATGGTTGGAAACAGAATAACGGTTTTAAGCTCCGGTTTTTTTATTGGAATAAGTTCATATTAATACCAGGGCTGTGGAGTCGGTGCTCATTTTGGTGGAGTCAGAGTTGGTATAAAACGGACCGACTCCGACAATATATAATAAATTGGGTACAGTAGTTCAATGCAGAATGTGCTGAATATTTTTTCATAGGAATTTGGGAAAGTTATGAAATGTCCTATAAATGACTGTTCTATTCCTGATCTAAGGCTACATTCACACACAGCGTTTTTCCTGCGTTTTTTGAGGATGTGTTTTTCAGTTGCAAAAGCAGATCAGCTTTTGAAAAAACCGCATCACCTGAAAGGTTTTTGAGCTCATAGATGTTTTCAATAGCAAAAGCAGATTAGAAATCTGCTCTATCTATATATCCATTTATCCATATCTGTACCAAAAAGAATGAAAGCCGGATAGCACACAGACTAACACTTTTTTTGCACCAGTCAGGGACACCTCATAGCTGCCCAAAAGGACGCCCAGGACAGGCATTGCTCGTCTTCAGTAACACATCAACATCAATTGATAGTTGGAATAAATAGACTGCATTCATCACATCTTCTTAACGTGCAGGCTTTATTTTCAAGTGTAGGGGTGTGCAGTATGAGGTTCTGCAGCAGCTGAGGTTGCAGTATGAAATTCTGTGGAACAGTATGAGATTCTGCCCCCCCCCTAGGTTTGATCCTGGCTACACCCATAGTGTGAATGTAGCCTGAGGATCTAGGCTTTATCTTAGCCGAGACAAGTCATAGTGTGTGTGTGTAAATATATATACATACACATACACTGTACAGAACAAAAGTTTGGACACACCTTCTCAAAGAGTTTTCTTTATTTTCATGACTATGAAAATTATAGATTCACTCTGAAGGCATCAAGACTGTGAATTAACACATGTGGAATTATATATTTAGCAAAAAAGTGTGAAACAACTGAAAATATGTCTTATATTCTAGGTTCTTCAAAGTAGCCACCTTTTGCTTTGATTACTGCTTTGCACACTCTTGATGAGCTTCAAGAGGTAGTCATCGGAAATGGCTTTCACTTCACAGGTGTGCCCTGTCAGGTTTAATAAGTGGGATTTTTTGCCTTATAAATGGGGTTGGGACCATCAGTTGTGTTGTGCTGAAGTCTGGTGGACACACAGGTGATAGTCCTACTGAATAGACTGTTAGAATTTGTATTATGGCAAGAGAAAAGCAGCTAAGTAAAGAAAAACGAGTGGCCATCATTACTTTAAGAAATGAAGGTCAGTCAGTTCGAAAAATTGGGAAAACTTTGAAAGTGTCCCCAAGTGCAGTGGCAAAAACCATCAAGCGCTACAAAGAAACTGGCTCTCATGACCGCCCCAGGAAAGGAAGACCAAGAGTCACCTCTGCTGCGGAGGATAAGTTCATCCTAGTCACCAGCCTCAGAAATCGCAGGTTAACAGCAGCTCAGAATAGAGACCAGGTCAATGCCACACAGAGTTCTAGCAGTAGACACATCTCTACAACAACTGTTAAGAGGAGACTTTGTGCAGCAGGCCTTCATGGTAAAATAGCTGCTAGGAAACCACTGCTAAGGACAGGCAACAAGCAGAAGAGACTTGTTTGGGCTAGAGAACACAAGGAATGGACATTAGACCAGTGGAAATCTGTGCTTTGGTCTGATAAGTCCACATTTGAGATCTTTGGTTCCAACCACCGTGTCTTTGTGCGACGCCGAAAAGGTGAACGGATGGACTCTACGTGCCTGGTTCCCACCGTGAAGCATGGAGGAGGAGGTGTGATAGTGTGGGGGTGCTTTGCTGGTGACACTGTTGGGTATTTATTCAAAATTGAAGGCATACTGAACCAGCATGGCTACCACAGCATCTTGCAGCGGCATGCTATTCCATCCGGTTTGTGTTTAGACCATCATTTATTTTTCAACAGAACAATGACCCCAAATACACCTCCAGGCTGTGTAAGGGCTATTTGACCAAGAAGGAGAGTGATGGGGTGCTACGCCAGATGACCTGGCCTCCACAGTCACCAGACCTGAACCCAATCGAGATGGTTTGGGGTGAGCTGGACCGCAGAGTGAAGGCAAAAGGGCCAACAAGTGCTAAGCATCTCTGGAAACTCCTTCAAGACTGTTGGAAGACCATTTCCAGTGACCACCTCTTGAAGCTCATCAAGAGAATGCCAAGAGTGTGCAAAGCAGTAATCAAAGCAAACGGTGGTTACTTTGAAGAACCTAGAATATAAGACATGTTTTCAGTTGTTTCACACTTTTTTGTTAATTATATAATTCCACATGTAATTTATAGTTTTGATGCCTTCAGAGTGAATGTACAATTTTCATAGTCATGAAAATAAAGAAATCTCTTTGAATGAGAAGGTGTGTCCAAACTTTTGGTCTGTAATGTATACATGTAATTGATATTATACAGTGTATTACATATTTACAATTTATTACAGTTTTTTGTGTTCTAAAGTTGTATTCCAATAAATAGATATTATGTTCTACCTAAATATCTTGATTATTGGATCATAGAAATGATCAAATGTCTGGTGTTCACATTGTACTACAATAAATTTTTCACTTAAATATAAGCAATATATGTGGGAGTCGGAGTCGGTGTAAGGGAAATTGAGGAGTCGGAGTCGCAGGTTTGGCTTACCAACTCCACAGCCCTGATTAGTACAAGGTTATCTTCCCAGTCTCATCAAGATCTTTTTAGGGATTCAGTCTTTATGTGCCACCATATTCTTCTATACCTAGGCCTATGGTAGTTTTTTTTTTTTTTACAGTTTTTTAATGTATTTTCCCTTTCCACTTCACTATATTTAAAAATAAATTAGCAGAGGCTAAAACTGTAATTCTGTTTCAATAATGTGTATTCATACATTCCTATATGATAGCTTTACATTTCAAATAAACAGTGAATCCCTAAGTAGATATTTATCGAAAAATTTTGCCTTAAAGCCCTTGTTTTTGTTTGTTTGATTTTCACACAAGACTATGGCAATGGCAGTTTTTTTTTTTAAATGGTTTTCTTAATTTATATAATCTCTCTGATCTCAGTTTACTGATAAAGTAAACTGTATACTTTATTTTATTTAAAAAAAAAAAAATTAAGAGCTCACTCATACTGGCCATTTCGGCTCCGTTATGTGCACGTGCATAAGAAGCGCATGCTGAATTACTGTGTCGCTGGTTATTAGCGCAGTCATTCAAATAGGCGGCGGCAGCAGTCCGTTCTGCGCGGCAAAAACGGACATGCTGTCACTTTTTTCTGTGCATCCGTTCGATGCGCAGAAAAAGCGCAGTGTCTGCACTAGCCCATTGACAATAGGCTCTTTTTTCAGAGCAGAACGGATGCGCTGAAAAAAAGTGCAAATGCTGCCTGTGTGAACGAGCCCTTATGAGGCGAAATTAAGCTGTCTGTTGTAAACAAGTCACATATATGTTACTGTAGATTTGAAATGAAGGCTGAATCCTAGATTAGATGAAGTATAACTTACGTAAAAGTATTTTCATTACAGAAAACTAATTAAGTGAACACTTACATGACTGAACGGATTACGAATATTGACCTAACCTTATTTAAAACAAATCAAAACATAGCATCAAGTCTAAGTTACATAAAACTATTTTATATTTGGGAGAAATATTTAAGTGAACATTTACACAACTGAATGGATTATGAATACTTGACAAAACCATATTATAGAGTAACTATCATGTTTGAAGGTTTTTTTCTAGAACCCCCTTAGGACCTGTTTAAAATAAGAAAACTTCTTACTTACCCTCGTCGGCCCACGAAGCTCCTCTTCTGGGCCATGTGCACCTGAACAGTTGCCGGAATGCGCGTGCACGCTCATCCTCGGGCATTCATTCTCCTAAAACGTCTTCAATCTGAACACGCTTTAGGAGACTAGTTTAGCGAGGAACAGTTAGTTGCATGTTTTAAAATTAGTGATTTAGGGACAGATTATTGTAGTATTGTATATGGTAAGCTAGATCGAGGACAGATAACATTTACTGTGCTACATTTAGATGGAAGATCTGGTTACCATTACCAGAGATTATTTTGGGAAGAAAGTTGAACACCCATACATTCCTATATAGCAACTTTATAATTCACATAAAGAATAAATCCCTAAAAAGATCTTGATGAAACTTGGAAGATAAGTTCATATTAATACAACAAGGTTATCTTCCAAGTTTCATCAAGATCTTTTTAGGGATTCAGTCTTTATGTGCCGCCATATTCTGCCATACCTATTCCTAGTGTGTTGTTATCATGGTTGGAAACTGAATAACGGTTTTACGCTCTGGTTTTTTTATTGGAATAAGATCATATTAGTACAACAAGGTTATTACAATAAAAGAACCGTTATTCTGTTTCCAACCATGATAACACACTAGGCATAGGTATGGCAGAATATGGCAGCACATAAAGACCAAATCCCTAAAAAGATCTGGGAAGATAACCTTGTTGTACTAATGTGAACTTATTCCAATAAAAAAAAAAACAGAGCTTAAAACTGATATTCTGGTTCCAAAAAAGTTAACCCCTACATTCATGTATAGCAACTTTATGTCAAATAAATAAGTAAATAAATTGGTTACTCTGCTTCAAATACAGTGAAGTGGAAAGGAAAACTAAACTAAGAAAATGAAACGGTAAAAATAATCTAAAATAGGCACAAGTATAGCTGAATACGACTAAAATATCTACCATAGGCATAGATTAATTTGGCAGATGGGGTTTTAGCGTGCACCCTGCTATGGGGTGCACCGGTGTAATAACGCCTAGCCACATGGCAGCTCGGTACCGCACAGGACTCTCTCCCCGCAGACTGCACCAGGCGATGGAGGGGGTTTATCACAGCTGTGATTTCATCTGAGGGAAATCAATATCCCAGCGGGTAGACTATCGGCCGATCAGGAAGTGGCGCCGCCATGTGCGAAGCACCACAGTCACACACCACTACGCACAGCGTCACCCGCTTCCCGGCAATAGTGCTCCTGACCACGCCCCTTACAGGACGTTGCCAAGTACGCAGGCGCAGAGGAGTTGGGGGCTGTGCGAACATTGGGAAGCGTTCATAGCGACTTTGCTCAATGGCGGGACATTTTGAGAAATTCTCTAGTCCTGGGAAGGGGAATGGTGTGCGAGCCACCAGTCACTTTGCCGTGAGCGAGTTAGTGACGTGCGCAGAGCCCTTCGTGTACACCACATGCAGGAGGACTGACCGGGGAGCTTCCGTGTGCGACCACTGCCTGCGCAGGTACTGTCTGCTGTAGATTTGTATACTGTCTCTCTGCAGCTGGAGGCAGCCGGCCAATGAGAGCACGGGGGCGGGGTTATGTCTGCGACTCCTCCCTCAGCCAGGTCCCTTGGTGCAGGCCGTGCTGTGTCTGTGGATATTTACATACCAACCTATGGGAGGGACTACAAGGCTCAGCAGCCACATGTGGTAGTAATAATAATGTGACCTCACCATTGCAGTGCTGCCCTATGTGGCGAGTAATAATGGTGACCCTGACACACGGCTGACCACGATTATTAGGCCGGGTGCAAGGGTTAACGTTTCTCCCTGCGGAGGTGAGGAGCCGCAATGCTCCTCTGGGAATGTGACGAGGCTCATTATGGGGGCTCTCTGGATTTTGCCGCTTCCTGTAGGTGGCGCTATAGAGTTCTAGTCCTTTTCCTCTATGAAGAGGTCATTAGGCTGTTGGGCTAGGTTCAGACGCAGCAGTTTGGCTGCATTTTTTGTTGCAGTAAAAATGCATTAGAAACAACTGTTTTGTAGCTTTTTTGCAGCGTTGGGTGTGGATTACATGTGCTTTGTCTGCAGTACAAGTTTAGGAAAGTGAGTTTTATTCACCAAAAACGCTTTAAAAAAATCTTCAAAAATGTTTGCCGCATTTTTTTAATTTTCTTACGGCTTTCTATGGGTGAAAAAAATGCTGCAAGTCCGCTGAAGGAAGTGACATGCTGCAATTCTCAAATTCAGTTAGGAATGAAAACCTCATAGCTTTTACTGGTGCTGTAAAAAGCAGCTTTTACTTTGCATGATATAAAGCCCACTGCATGTGAACTGAGCCTTACAGTGTCTAATTGAAAGGGGTTGTCCGTTCTTAAACTGCAAGTCTGCAGTCAGTCTATGTGACTGCAGACTTGTGACTCCTCAGTGTGGGTACTGCCATGATTCTCTGGTAGAAATAGGAACAACCAGCTCACCCCTGCTGTATGACTGAGACCCTCAGCTCAGGGAGCCACTCCTAGACTCAGTGCTGTAGAGATCCAATAGAACTCCTCCTGGCTGGTGATCCATGATTAAGGACTGCTTTATACTACAACGCATAGGAAATTTGTACTATATTGCTGGATGAAATTGAAGATGGAATTCAATTTTTAATGGTACCAGAATGAAGTTCTATTTTTACACATCCTGATATTTCTGGTACTGTAGATATCAGTGTCCGTGTGTGTACTACGTGTGCCACCCGTGTGCTGCATCAGGACCACATGGACGGCCGCCGGGGATGAAGCGCTACTGTAAGCGTTTATCACCCGGCGGCTGGTGCCGAAGCCGGCTGTCATTCTCCCCTGGTCTGCCATGATCAGCGCGAGCAGAGGCGAATGAATGAATGAAAAACTGACCTGCTGTGACCTCGACCTTCGCTGAATACAAGTGATGAGGTCACTGTGTCAGAGCTTGAACTGCCGTGACCTCATCACTTGCATTCTTTTACGGTCAGGAGGTCACAGCGGGTCAGTTGTTAATTCATTAATTCTCCTCTGCTTGCCGGCAGAGCAGGAAGAATGGATGACAGCCGCCTTCAGCACAAGCCGCCGGGGAACAGCGGCTTACAGTAGCACGACTTCCCTGGCGGCCGTCCGTGTACATGGAGGACAGTGTGCACTGTTCTCCATGTGCACATGCACGAGATGTTTTGTGGCCCGTGCGCCCGGGAGAAAACGGACATATCAGCGTGTTTTGCACACGCTGACATGTGCATAGACCCGTTCATTTGAATGGGTCTATGTATGTCAGTGTCTCCGGTACGTGAGAGAGCTGTCATCACACGTACCGTAGACACTGCCGTGTGAAATTGGCCTGACCTGTATTTTTGGCTGGAGGAATGTTCTTTTAGAGGATTCTCTGGTGCCAGTACTGGGACATATGGGACCTACATGCAATATTCATATTCACGGCCACTTTCAGACTAGATGGGCACGACCTCACTTAATGCAGGACAAGTCTAATCGGAATGTGACTGGGAGTATGCACATCGCATACTTTTAGTCAGATGGCCTCCGCTCCCAGTGAATCCTCACTGTGCGTTACGTGTGCGATGTGAGACTTCACAAGTCTGCAGTCAAAGAGAGTGACTGCAGACTTGTTGTTTAAGATTGGATAACTTCTTTGACAGTGCATAAAACCATAGAAATATCAGCCTTCTGCTGATCCAGCTAGATAGTCCTAGTATCCATTGGACTATATCAATGTTGAGGCCTATTTTTTTCTCAGCTTTTAGTCTGAGACCAAGTACAAGCTGATTCTTTTCTCAAACAATCAGAAACAAACCATATTTCCAAAACATGTAGGACTATTGGTCCATGTTGTGACATCATTGCCTCTCGAAACAAGCTAGGAATGCACAACCTCTTCAGCTGAGTGAGCCCTCCACAGTCCGGATGTTACTCTTCAAAAGGACTTTTTTTTACCACCACACATTGACACAGTCCACTGCATACCAGAGCAATTCATCTGGATTGGTAGGAGCCTGCTATTTCTATAGTTTTATGCACTGTTACATTAGACTTTTTATCATTGTATTAGGTCCACTATACCGTTTATGGATTTAGCTAGTTGGTAGCGTTCACACAGGTACACAGTTTCTTGTTCAAACAGGAAGGTTTATTAGGCGTCTTTCACACGTTCGTGTGGTGACAGTTTTCACACGTACCGAAGACACATACACGCGTAAAACCATTCAAGTGAATAGGTCTGTGCACGTGTCAGTGTGTTTCCGCAAACCGTGTGTCCATGGGCAAAACACGCTGACATGTCCTTTTTTACTGTCAGCAAGGGTCGCAAAACTTCCTGCACACGGATGACACATGGATGTCATCCGTGTGACACGCATCGGCGCCAGGGAAGAAGCGGTTCTGTTCCCCGGCTCCGGTGCTGAAGACGTCTCTCATCATCCCTTTCTCTGCCGGCGAGCAGGGGAGAATGACGAGAGTTATATTCAACTGATAACAATGACAGCAGGTGGCAGTTGATGGGACTATTACTCTCATCAGCCTACATCTGCTGCCGCTAATAACAGTGATAGCAGGTGGTGTCTGATGGGAGTATTCCTCACCCGCTGCCAGCGCTCTAAATAAATAAAAAACCTGGTGTGGATTCCCCTGTATTTTTATAACCAGCTACGTAAAACTGACAGCTGGATGCTGCAACCCTCAGATGTCAGCACTGTCAGAAATGCTGGTTATCAATAATAGAGGGGTCCTCATGCATTTTTTCTTTTTAACTTATTTAAATAATTTAAAAAAATGACGTGATGTTCCCCCCATTTTTCACAACCAGCCTTGCTAAAGCTGACAGCTGGGGGCTGGTATTTTCAGGCTGGTAAGGGGCCATGGGTTTTGATTCCCCCCAGCCTAAAAATAGCCCAGTAAAGGCACATCTCTTACATGCGCCAATTCTGGCGCTTTGCCGAGCCCTTCCCACTTGTCCTGTAGCGGTGGCAAGTGGGGTTCAAATTTGTGCGGTTAATGTCACCTTTTGTATTGTCAGGTGACATTAAGCCCACGGCTTAGTAATGGAGAGGCATCTATAAGTCATCCATTACTAATCCTATAGTTAAGTAAACACACAGCCAGAATAAAGTCTTTTATTAAAAATAAAGCAAAACACAGTTTTCCATTTTTAATTTAAAATAACAAACACAGTTATACTCCCCTAATGCCTAATTCCACTGAATCCCTCGTCTCCTATAATAATACTAAAATAAAAAAAAGACAATAATATCCCTCACCTGTCCGTTGTTCTATTCCACGCTGTAATCTATGTCTGGGGGATAAATAGTTTTTAGCCTGGACAGTGCCAAGATGTGACCTTCCAGGCTGAGAACCACTGGTGAATCAGCAGCTGTCAAAGGGTTACCACAACGGAGCTGAGTCAGAAGACTGTAGCGTCTGGTCTCTCCTACAATGCTGAGAAGAAGCACTTCTCCAGTGTATTAAACATGTTTGTTTCTTCCAGCAGAGCAGGAGTTAATCGGCCATATTGGAAAGCTCCTACATTCAGCTGTGCTCGGTTAGCCAAACCTTTTCTATATAAAATCTGGGATAGCAATGGCTACATTGATCTTGGAGTGGGAGAAGCTGATGTTGTGAAGGAGTGCTGGAGGAGTTTATTAGCGACTGTTGCCTGGTTTGTAGGCTTGGAAATTCATTATCATTTCCCGTTTTACTTCTTCCTCCTCCCTACACACCTTGGTGAATACCTCTGTTATATGTGAGTGTATATTTTGTGTGTGGAGTTTTCAGTTTACCCTTTTCTTTGTCACCCTGTTTATCGGGTTGGTGTACTGTGGTACACAGTAGTGCCTCTCTTCCCCGGGTGGGGGAAGGGGACAGACGAAGGGCTGTTGTAGGAGACAAGGCAAGGCTGGAGTCCCCGGCATTTTCGCCATCTGAAGTGTACTGGGGAACAGGGCGAGCTAGGGTACCCTTTAGTGTTAGGGCCAGGAAAGATGACCCCTGGTCCCAGGTCACTTGTTAGTTGAATTGTGACAGCAGCACTGTGGTGACCTCATCACTGACTTTTTCCCACGGTGCTGAGGTCACCGCAGTTCAACCCTGCTGGGAATGCAGCCTCACTGACCAGCGATAACCACGATGTCACCGCTGTTCAATGATGCTGCACTCGCAGCAGCTCATTCACCAGTGTTTCTCAGCCTGGACGTTCTCATCTTGGCACCTTCAGGGTGAAAACTATCCCCCATACATGGATTATGGCATGGAACAAAACGACGGACAGGTGAGGGATAAAATATATATATTTTATTAGCGTTAGGTGAGTATGACTGTGTTTATTTCTAAATAAAAATGGAAAAGTGTGTTTTGCTTTATTTCTAATAACAGACTTTATTCTGGCTGTGTGTTTATTTACCATATAACTATAGAATTAGTAATAGATAAGCGTCTTATAGACGTCTCTCTTTTACTAAGCCGTCGGCTTGATGGCACCTGATAATACAAAGGTAATATCACCCACCGGGCAAAGTGCCAGAATTGGTGCATGTAATAGATGTGCCTTTTCTGGGCTGCTATTTTTTAGGCTGGAGGGGGGGGGGTCAATATCCATGGCCCCACACTAGCCTGAGAATAACAACGCCCAGTTGGGAAGGGGGGGGACCCCATACCATTTTTTAAAATGAAACAAAACAGTGTGGGTACCCTTTTATTCTTGATAACTAGCATTGCTAACGCTGACATCTGAGGATTGCAGCCCCCAGCTGTCAGTTTTGCTTGGCTGGTTATAGAAAATACAGGAGAACGCACGCCATTTTCTTTCCTTAATTTATTTATAGCGCAGGTGGTGGGCAAGGAATACTCCCCTCAGCCGCCGCCTGCTGTCACTGTTATCACTTGAATATAACTGTCATCATTCTCCCCTGCTCACGCTGATCGCCGGCAGATCAAGGGACAATGATGAGAGCTGTCTTCAGCACCCAGCCTCGTGGAACAGCGCTTACTGTACCGCTTCTTCCCTGGCGCCTGTCCATGTGGTACTGATGCGCTACACGTGTGCCGCAAGAATTACACACACGGACATCTGCAGTACCTTTATTTCCGGTACCGGAAATAACAGGACGTATGAATCCTGCCTTAAGTCCTTAACTTTCCAGCATAAAGTAATAAAACAAAGAGACATTACATCAGCATGAGAAACAGCGCAGCTCTGCTTCTCAATATTCAAAGTCCAATACTCAACCTCTCGTAGAGTCTAAGGCCTCTTTCACACTTCAGTTGTTTGACGTCAGTCAAAATCCGCCGTTTTTAGAAAATAGCGGATCCGTCTTTTTTTTTGGCAGATCCGTTTTTGTTTCCCATAGACTTGCATTAGCGACGGATTATGACTGATGGTCGTCCGTTGCATCTGTTTTTTGACGGATCCATTTGAATTTTAGCGTCCGCCGTGTGGAGTAGACGGACAAAGGAACTTTTTTTTTCCAGCGGTGGACCCGCTATTTTAAACTGCGCATGCCCGGAAGATCTTTCCTTTCATGCATTTTAACCCTAAATGGCGTTCTAGCAGCAACAAAAAATTCTCTCTCTCTGTCTCTCTCCTCTTCCAGACCTCTGTTCCTTTACATTTCATGCACTTAGCGGCTGCAGCAAATCCGTCCAAAAAACAGATCCGGTGCATCAGTTTTTTGCGATACTTTGATGGTTTGCAACTGACGTCAAACAAATGAAGTGTGAAACAGGCCTAAGCAACTTACACTGGTCCTCCACTTTGCATACACAACCACAGATACCAGAGATGTTTGCACCTGTACTCCCAGACAAGGCATAAACACCTCCTGGATTTGAGGGTGGGAATGACTAGGTCTGCTCATCTAACCTAATCATTTCTTACAAACCTGGACCCATATATTGGTCCTATTAACCCTCTCTGCACCTCCTATCCAGGAATCTGTCATCTGCTTGTCTACAACTGTTTATGTAGAACACCACCAAGAGAACAAAGTAGTTGCATATATTCTCTTAAACTATAAAGTTTATTAAATTCATACAATTAAAAACAAATATTATAAACAGTAACTTAGTGGAGGACTACATAAATCTATTTACATAGTTAAACCTAATATCAATCAATTATTACTTGTCCAAATAAGTGTGCAGGGCTATTAGTTCATGACAATCAAATCAAAGCCTTAATGGCTGGTCATATATGCTACACAGTAAAAAATCCTGACATGTCTAAACAGATTCTAGGCCATATGTGCTAAAAAGCAGAAGGAATTCCTTACAGTGGGGAAAAAAAGTATTTAGTCAGTCAGCAATAGTGCAAGTTCCACCACTTAAAAAGATGAGAGGCGTCTGTAATTTACATCATAGGTAGACCTCAACTATGGGAGACAAACTGAGAAAAAAAAATCCAGAAAATCACATTGTCTGTTTTTTTTTCATTTTATTTGCATATTATGGTGGAAAATAAGTATTTGGTCAGAAACAAGCAATCAAGATTTCTGGCTCTCACAGACCTGTAACTTCTTCTTTAAGAGTCTCCTCTTTCCTCCACTCATTACCTGTAGTAATGGCACCTGTTTAAACTTGTTATCAGTATAAAAAGACACCTGTGCACACCCTCAAACAGTCTGACTCCAAACTCCACTATGGTGAAGACCAAAGAGCTTTCAAAGGACACCAGAAACAAAATTGTAGCCCTGCACCAGGCTGGGAAGACTGAATCTGCAATAGCCAACCAGCTTGGAGTGAAGAAATCAACTGTGGGAGCAATAATTAGAAAATGGAAGACATACAAGACCACTGATAATCTCCCTCGATCTGGTGCTCCACGCAAAATCCCACCCCGTGGGGTCAGAATGATCACAAGAACGGTGAGCAAAAATCCCAGAACCACGCGGGGGGACCTAGTGAATGAACTGCAGAGAGCTGGGACCAATGTAACAAGGCCTACCATAAGTAACACACTACGCCACCATGGACTCAGATCCTGCAGTGCCAGACGTGTCCCACTGCTTAAGCCTCTACATGTCCGGGCCCGTCTGAAGTTTGCTAGAGAGCATTTGGATGATCCAGAGGAGTTTTGGGAGAATGTCCTATGGTCTGATGAAACCAAACTGGAACTGTTTGGTAGAAACACAACTTGTCGTGTTTGGAGGAAAAAGAATACTGAGTTGCATCCATCAAACACCATACCTACTGTAAAGCATGGTGGTGGAAACATCATGCTTTGGGGCTGTTTCTCTGCAAAGGGGCCAGGACGACTGATCCGGGTACATGAAAGAATGAATGGGGCCATGTATCGTGAGATTTTGAGTGCAAACCTCCTTCCATCAGCAAGGGCATTGAAGATGAAACGTGGCTGGGTCTTTCAACATGACAATGATCCAAAGCACACCGCCAGGACAACGAAGGAGTGGCTTCGTAAGAAGCATTTCAAGGTCCTGGAGTGGCCTAGCCAGTCTCCAGATCTCGACCCTATAGAAAACCTTTGGAGGGAGTTGAAAGTCCGTGTTGCCAAGCGAAAAGCCAAAAACATCACTGCTCTAGAGGAGATCTGCATGGAGGAATGGGCCAACATACCAACAACAGTGTGTGGCAACCTTGTGAAGACTTACAGAAAACGTTTGACCTCTGTCATTGCCAACAAAGGATATATCACAAAGTATTGAGATGAAATTTTGTTTCTGACCAAATACTTATTTTCCACCATAATATGCAAATAAAATGAAAAAAACCCAGACAATGTGATTTTCTGGATTTTTTTTTTCTCAGTTTGTCTCCCAGAGTTGAGGTCTACCTATGATGTAAATTACAGACGCCTCTCATCTTTTTAAGTGGTGGAACTTGCACTATTGCTGACTGACTAAATACTTTTTTTCCCCACTGTATATGTCCGACTAGTTGGTGTGATATGTACTCCTGGTGCCCCAACATACTTTTCACCCTTGCTTCGTCAGGGGGTATGTTCGGACACACATAGGTGTAACTATGTGAATATATTTATGTGGTCCTTTGTTGAGTTACTGTTTATAATATGTTTATTTTTACATTTATGAATTTAATAAACTTTTATTTTTTAAGAGATTATATGCACCCATTTTGTTCTCGGTGGAATTCTTAGTTAGATATGTGTCTCTAGTCACCAGCATTTCTCAAATGATTTATGCTCTCCTATGTTGATAGTCATTAACGGTTTATATAGTACTATTTATTATTATTGCCACAAATGCACCAATAATTTCTTGCACATAAATGCAGAGGATGAAATTAGTATTGAACAAGTCAACAATTTTCTTAGTAAATATGTTTCTGAAGGTGCTATTTACATGAAATTCTGACCAGATGTCGATAAGAGCCCATTCAATCCACGCAGGCAAATAAATCATACCATAGACGTCTATAAATTACCGTTTTTCTGGACTATTAGACACACTTTTTTTCCCAAAAAATTTTGGGGAAAATGGGGGTGCGTCTTATAGCCAAATGTACTTGCCAGGGGTGTGGCGGCAGCAGGAGTCGAAAGATTCTGCCTTCCCTGGGCTGGGAAGAGGAGGTGTTTGGTGGTCCAACGCTGCAGGGCGATTATCTGACTCCCATACCAGGCTGGTGAGGCAGTATTCGGCATTGCTCTGTGGTGCAGGGGCTCCTGCTATATTTTGTGAAAGCCCGGAAACCCCGCACTTCCATTGCTGCAATGCAGCGGCTTCTGGGAAAATGGCCGCTGGAGGCAGCGCATGTGCAGATTGAGATCTTGGCAATCTCAGGAAATGTGATTTTGGTGCCGACATCTCAGTCTTTTCATGCGCCGTCTCCGACAGCCACCATATTGCAGCAATTGAGGTGCGGGGCTCCAGGCTTTCTCAAAATGTCGTTGGAGCCCCCGAAACACTGAGCACTCCCGCAAAAGCCTGGGATGGGAGTCAGATCATCGCAGGACCACCAAATACCTCCTGTGACCCCGCTCCACCAGCGCTACCGATTTCCCCCCCACCCCGGTAAGCTGAATTTGCACTGTAAGATGGACCCCCATTTGACTCATTTTTTCCCCCTATTTTCCGTCTGAAAATTTGGGGTGCCTCTTATAGTCCGGTGCATCTTATAGTCCGAAAAATACGGTAAGCTATGTGTAATAATGAGAACTGACAAAAGGAAAAAATATTGAACACATGAAGAAAGAGAGGTGCAAAAAGCCCTGAAAAGTCATGACACCAGCTGAAATTTCAGTGATCAGAAATCCATCCTGTCACTTAGTGAAAAATAATATCAGCTGGTTCAATTGATGGATTATAAAAAGGACTCTCATTACCAAGGTGCAACACAAGAGACATCTCATGATGGGTAAAAACCAGCGAGCTTTCTCAAGACGTTCACAGCCTATTGTTGTAAAACATACTGATGGCATTGGTTACAGAATAATTTCTGAACTATTGAAGGTTCAGTGAGCAGTGTTGAGGCCATAATCTGGAAGTGGAAAGAACATCATTTCACCATAAGCCAGCCACGACCAGGTGCTCCCGTCAAGATTTCAGACAGATTGAGAGGGATTATCTGAAGAGTTGTCAAAGAGCGAAGGACCACCTATGGAGACCTACAGAAAGACCTGGAGTCAAAACATAAAGGAAAACTGTAAGCACTAGACCTCTATGGCATGTATGAATGCTCATCATGCAAGACTTCATTGCCCAGCGCAGTTAAAGTATGTTTAACAACATTTAGACAAGCCTGTGTAATACTGGGAGACTATAGTCTGGTCAGATAAGACCATAATTGAACTCTTTGGATGACATAATGTACACCATGTTTGGAGGCCATAAGGCACTGCATATCACTACAAATACACTATACCAACAGTGAAGTTTGGAGGTGGAAACATCATGGTGTGGGGCTGTTTTTCAGCAAATGGCACTGATAAACTTCACATAATTTGAAAGAAGAATAAATGGATAACTGTACAGAGACATTATTGATAAAAGCTGCTGCTATCTATCAGGATGATGAAGATGAAATGATGGTGGACATTTCAGCAAGACAATGATCTCAAATACACAGCCAAGGAAACTCTCAATTGGTTTCAGAAAAAGAAAATAAAGATGCTAGAATGGCTCAGCCAATCACCTGACCTCAATCCAATAGAAAATTTATAGAAGAAACTCAGAGTTCATAGAAGGAGCCCACAGAAGCTCCAGGATTTGAAGAGTGTTTGCGTGGAAAAATGGGCAAAAATCATACCTGAGCAATGCATACAATTAGTTTCTCCACAGAGAAGGCGTCTTGAAGCTGTCATCACCAGCAAAGGCTTTGTATGAACTGTTAAATTTCAGTAGGTATGTTCAATACTTTTTCCCTATGTCATTTCTCACTATTGCAGATAACTTAATTTATGGATATCTCTGAATTGATTTCTTTGCCTGTGTGGACTGGATGGGTTGTTACCGACATCTGGTGAGAATTTCATGTCAATAGGACCTTTAGGCTTGAATCACATTAGCGTTCGGCTGAGCTGCGGAGGGCTGCTTACATCCTCCGTTAAGCTCCGCCTACTTCTGCACATCTTCCGTTTAGCCCCACCTACTTCTGGATGCATCATGCGTACCTATCTTTAACATTGGGTACACGAAGTATGCGGATGCGTCGTTTTGATGTGCCCGCCGAACGCACAGAAAAGCAACATGGTGCATTTGGGCACGTCAAAACGACGCATGCGCATACTGCGTACCCAATATTAAAGATGGGTACGCAGGACGCATGCAGAAGGAGTCGGAGCTTAATAGAGGAAAGTACACAGCTCTCCGCAGCTCAGCCAAACGCTAATGTGAAACAAGCCTTAGAAATATATTTACTTAGAAAATTAGTGACGATGTTTGTGGAGACACGTGGGGTCGGCGGGCGCCTCTGTTCGCTACCCGAAACTGCATGGACCAGGGATCGTCCCGCTTTCCTATTAACATGGGCATAACGCTACTCAAACAACACAGGGTGAGGGTAAAGCAGTGTGGCAATGCTTTATTGAACCACAAAGCAGGCGGATAAAACATAGAACAGTGCCAGCAAAATATCTCAAGATGGTGTACATTACAGGGTCTCACCCTTCCACTGACTCACCAGGAGAATGGCAGTTGTTACTTCAGAGTTTCTAGGGTCGACTACCCCACCTGTGACACTCACAGAGAGGAGGTAACGACAAGTGTAGGAAAATGACCGGAGGGTCACAACCTGGATTCATCTTCCAGGGTCGACTGTCCCACCTGTGGCACGCACACAGAGAGGAGGTAACAACAAGCTAAGGAAGTTGACAGTCCATTCAGGTACAAGGCTAGTTGACTGGAGAGTCACAACCTTGCTTCTCCAAACATCTCTATGGAGCCAGGCAACTGTCGGATCCCAATCCTGGCTTTCTCCAAACATATCCATGGTTCAGCGATGGTCAGTGGAGCAGATCTGTATTCTTCCAGGTCTTCTAAGCCAGCATCCTGTAGAATGATAAATCTGCGTCCCTGGTGATGAAGCCATGATGTCTTGGCTGCAGTCCTGTAGAGTCCACTGGATGTTTGGATGTCTTGGCTGAATCTCTGGCTCTCTGTGTCTCTATACACAGGTGTCGTGAACTCTCTTAATCCGACTTTTGTGGCAGGGCTCCCTCTGGTGGATACTGCTGGTAGTGTAGCTGGTCAACAGGATGTTAATCCAACAGCTGCAGAGGATGATTGGAGCAGTGGAGGTAGTGACTGGGAGTACATAAGCGAGCAAGATTCTCTCAGTGGCTGCCGGTGATACTCCTTCTGTGCATAGTGAGGATATCTGTCTCCTGCCTGATCCTGCATTTTCCAGCTAAGTGTCTTTTGCTAAATCCTTTGCATCTGATTTTGCCTTGCTGCCAGGAGTCAGCTGGCTCCCCCTGGGGCTTCTGTCTCCTGCCCTGTATTTTTGTATCTTGTGTTTGTTTGCTCATTCCCCTGCTGTATTAGCCTGTTGCTAGCCGCCAGTTCACACCTGAGTGCTGTTATAGTAGGGGCGAGGTTGTGGTAACCTCAGTATTTTTGTGCCTCAGTTGTGTTGGAATTTTTAGGGTTTTTGCGTGATTGCAGACAGTGCCTATTCTGTCCTGTCCTATCTAGTCAGTGTGGGCCCCATCATTTGCTCAGTCTATTTTCTGTCTGTGTCCGTGTTTCATCTTGTCTCACCGACAATATGTTTGGGGGCTGTCTATTCCTTTGGGGATCTGCTCAGGGGCAGTTTAGATTTCACCTTTCTGTCTTTAGGCTTAGTTAGTCCTCCGGCTGTGACAAAGTGTCTAGGGCATCGTAGGAACGCTCCACGGCTACTGCTAGTTGTGTTGCTAAGATCAGGGGTCTGCAATCCGCTGAGTGACCAACCTCTCTGGTGTTATGGTGGCATAGCTTTCCTCCTCGGTGACCCATTCATAACACACAGGCATGTAACCTATTTTTATACTTAACAAGTGTCCTTCATTCTGTATTTGCATAAAGGGTAAGAATGGAGATGAGATCAAGTAGCATTACTTGATTATTTAATCTATTTGCATAGTTTATCCTCCTCTGTTTTCGAAGTCCACAAATTATCTGACCTATACAATGCAAAATTAGCATTAAGTAAACATCACTAGTCATCAAGTATAAGGGTCCCATTTCACTTAGCGACGCACTAGCGATCCTGACAATGATACGACCTGATAGGGATCGCTGGTGCGTCGCTAATGATCGCTAGTAAGCTGCCAAACAGGCAGATCTCTTCAGCGACGCAGCAACGATCCTGCGATCAAACACAGCGATGCATGCTGGCCAACGGTACGCCGATGACGAAAAATGGCCCAAGACATTCCTGCACGATCAGCGATATCCAGCAAGGGGGCTGCTCGCTGCTGCATGTCACATGTAGTGAGATCGCAGGCGAGATCGCTGTTGTGTCACAAAATCGGTGACGCATTAGCGATCTTCCTAGCAATCTTGCTATGTGAGACGGGGCCTTTAGAGCACAATATGTTATATCAAATGTCAAACTTACAAGTCAATATTACAGGTTTGCAAAAGTCTGTTTTCTTGACCAATCAGAAAGAAACCCATAAATTCAAAAGTCAACATATAGATAACAGTCTATTCTTTTTGGCTTGGTAAAAATAGGCATCTGGTTAATTAAGATTCAACGCTGTGTCTTCACAGTGTTAATTACTTTTTTCTCCCTCTGTATATTTCATCTGATTTGTATTTTTCATTCAGATCTCTTGTCAGGAAAGCAGCAACCCCCTCCACATATTATCATTTTATAGATGTGCGGACAACTTTCCTCTGTTGGGTCATTCCATGATAATTTACGTTACATTCACAAGCCAAAAACTGAGTTAATAATGGCTACAGACTGTTCTTTGAAGGCAGGCACAAAAATGAGTGAATGTATATTGTACATAACTATTCTCAATAGATTTCAACACAGATTGAGTTTTCAAGAATACAAACTAAATACAGTGTTATTACTTGGTAACTTGCGTTACAACACAATGTAGTAACTTGTGTTACAATAGCATTACTTCATATGAGAAGTAAACTTATTGGAACGTAAGTTACCAACTGTGTTGTAACGTAAGTTACCATGGAATGACCCTGTTCTGATTAACATCTCATGATGTAGAGTCCTTATTGCTATCACATAATGCAGGCATGGAAGTTGCAATGCACTGTTGGGCACACAAACAAGAGGGCCCTGTGCAAGAACAATATATAAGCCCTTTGCAGTCCAATAGTTCATAATGGACGGTTTCACCTAAGCTGGAGGTGTGTGTTGGCCTCCTTACCCCGCTGACCTCTGTGCAGCTGCACAAATAGTATATCTGCACATGCTGCAATGTTACCACCCCAATCACAATCACACTTCTTTGACTGGATGTGTCTGATTCTACCATTCTGTATGTTTTTGCTCTGTGTTATGTAGGTTTTCTTTTGATGGGATCTGAAACCATAGAGGCAGAATAGATGGTAAATATACCCTATTAATCCATTTCATAATATCATGTTACAGAAATGTAGGCTTGGGATTTTTAATATTTTCTAATTGTATTGCACTCCTGAAGATGTAATCATCTGATTGTTTGATGCAATGTGGACACATGTTTACTCAAATTTTATCTAATCTAATCAATATAGCGCATCAAATATAGTCTCCTCATGACTTCAGCACATTAGTATTTTCATTATCCTTTTAAACAGTTAAAAAAGCAAAATGATGAAGTAGGGGGCTTTATGGTACCAGTCACTATGCCACCCCTAGAAATGGTGACAAATGAACATTACAGCTAAGTTCTCAGGATGAGAATTTGGTGCATTTTTGATGCTGCATATTTTCCTTGAGAAAAAAATAGCATCGGGGGGCATGGCTAAGGCCTTGAGGCACGCAAGACACAGAAGCTGGGAGCTCCTGAGAAAAGTCTGCCATCGCAGCTAACATCCCCTGCATCATAAACTGCTCACCCAATCTGTGCAGACAGCCTGATAGAGTACCACTTTGGGTTCGTTTGGAGACCTTCCTGGTGAAAAAACTCCCTCTATTAGAGCCAAACAGACCGTCTAACCTCCCGCGGCCTACTGAGGCCTGATCGCGGCCTACCCACGCGACAAGAAGCTCTATCTCAGCCTCCTGGATGCCGGTGCCGTGAGCAATCCTCCCCCTCCTACCAGCGCCCTGCACAGGGAGCAAGACCGACACCCAAGGAGTGCCCATTTGGAGGCTTTTGCTGACCGGAGTCCCGGGAGGTACTGGGACGAGCGGCTCTTTAAGGGGGCGGGACGCATCTCGCTCCTTGTCTGGTGGCGGTTGCCGGTCTCGCTGCCGGACCGCCGCTTCTCCTAGCAGAGGCCACTCATTCCCTGGCTTGAGAGACGGAGAGCGGGGAGCCCTGATTGGTCGCAGCAGCGCTGACACACATCGCGGTCCATAGACTTTCATGAGAGGCGGCAGAGACAAGAGCAGTGATCAACGCACAGAGGTCCCCTCAGCAACACCGGGGCACTCACTCTGCTCTCTGGGACCCGATCTATCTCCCACTTAGCCTGGCTGCGGTGCGTAGTCACATTCAGGCTGACCCCCCCTGCCTCCGGCTGAGGCCACCGCCATTTTATATCAGCTCAAAGGACCAAGAGACAACAGCTAAACATAGCTATCAGCACCTACCAAGGTACGCTACTTATCATAAGATAAGATTCCCTCAAGAGAAAAAGAGTTTGTTCCTGGGGTTTGGGTCTAGTCAGCCCCGTCTACATCAGATACGGCAGTCTTTGATGCAGATCAAGTGCCTTACATGTGAAGCAGTTGCTACCGGCAACCATATATTCAACCCCTAAAGCGGCACCTCTCTATTTCTTATAATCTGAATAGGAAAGTAGGGATCGACATCTTGTGGCCACGTGGGGAAATCTATTTTGCCTGTCTCTCAATGGTACAGCTAAAGTAATTTGCCGAATCCTCCCCCACCAGGCTCGTTACTGGGCAACACAGATCAGTGATAAGCAGCAGAACAACCATATATCAGTCTATACCAACCAGAGAGCTATTAAATAATTCTACTGAACGATAAGGGAGAACCCATGTCTCCCCATATGGAAGTTACAATTGACATGCTTTTCTAACCTGCAGATTGATGGCTGAGGGAAAATAAAAATACTCAGACATAAACCAGCCTCCAGAGCCCAATAACAACAATTATGGGAAAAACCACAGTTAAAACCCTGAAGAGCACCACTAGAGCTACAAAATCATTAACACAAGCAGACGTAGACAAATTTCTGAAAAAACAGGCCTCTTTCCCGAACCCTATCAAATCGTCAAGGCAAACGGACTCTCAAATGGAAGATGATTCAGAAACAGACTTAGAGAGTGATTCAGACAGAGGGGGAGCTATGAAGGATACCCTGGTGACCCGCTCATTCATTAAAAGGATACTCTGCAAAGCTTTGGAACCTATAGGAAGAGAATTGGCGGAAATAAAGCAAGATATTTCACAACAAGGCCATAGACTCGAAGTGGTTGAAAACCATCAGACAACCCTGACGCAACATACTAATTCTCTCTTCGATTGTCTTAGAGAGCTTGAAAGTCAGATTCATACGATTCATTCCACGCTCGAAGACCACGAAAATCATGAATGAAGGAACAATATTCGCATAAAAGGGCTACCGGAATCCGTGGCTATGGAGGCGCTATCCAAAGCTTCAACAGAGATCTTTTCTAAACTCCTTTTGGATGGTGATCCTAAGGATATCGAACTAATAAGATTGCACAGGTCTCTACGACCTAGACCCAAACAGGGAGAACCCCCAAGAGATGTGCTGTGCCGTTTCCTGGACTACCGTGTGAAGGACCTGATTCTCCGCAGAGCACGCGAGACACAAAAAATTTTATTAGAAGGCTCGCAAGTGAGGCTTTTCCAAGACCTGTCAGCCACAACACTTAAAAAGCGCAAAATTCTAAAACCATTTACAGAGTCCTTAATACAAAAAGGCTTCCGTTTTCGCTGGCTGTTCCCATTTGGAATTTATATAACAGCGGGAGACAAAAAACTTCAAGCCAGATCATCCTTGGACATTAAAGAAATATGCAAGACCCTTGACATTTCCTTGGAGTCATACCCGGATCTGGAGTCGTTTCATTCAGCCTCACACTACCAACGCCTGCCAGATTCAACTCCGTGGCAAATGTTGGGGACTCCAAAATCCCAAAACAAAGGAAGAAATCTGCAAAATCCCCTACTCCAAAGCGAGAAGAAGGGGCGACATGAACTCAGGGTGTCCTCGCTAACCCACTGTAGCGCCGTGGATTATTCCCACTGAGTAAAATACTTTATGATTGATGTTTCTTGTGGTGGGGACCATTGCCGTTGATTAGTGGCGATGGTTGTCATCACAATAGTATTACTGTATTAAGTTGGGTTCGCCCTGTTGGGCTCTGGGACTTAAGAAAAATTATCCCTCAAAAAAGACTTCAAGAACAATGGTCAAGTTCATTAGAACATTTAGTTGTTCTTTTTTGTTTGATGAGATATTCACGCTTCTCACTAACTTATCTCTTCTTACTTCCTCTTGCTCATTCTGTTTCTACTATCTCTTTCCCCTCCCTACCCTCAATCTAAGACCTAACCTCAAGAGGCACCTGGGACAACAAGGGTCACCGATCCAGAGAGGATTCACCCGCCACACCTATCATGCATATGGCTATCCAGAATAACGTATTTACTTTCGCATCCCTAAACGCAAACGGCCTAAACTCACCGATTACTAGGCGCCAAACACTAGATATGCTTAAAAAGCAAAAAGTAGACATTGATGGTTCAGGAAACACATTTTAAATCAGAAAAACTCCCTAACTTTGAAAGATCACATTATAACTTATGGTACCATGCTACATCAACACAGACGGGCTCTAGGGGTACTTCAGTGGCGATAGCAAAAGGAATCCCATTTCAAACGCATGATATAAAAGCTGACCCAAATGGGCGATATGTATTGATTAAGGGACTCTTGGCAGGGAATATGTATACCATTTGTAGTCTATACGCTCCCAATGAGAAGCACTTGAAGTGGCTGCTGGCAACCCTTGGAAAGATAGAAGGGTTTAGGTAAGTGACCCTGGTTATAGGGGGAGATTTGAATGTGGCACTAGATCCTCAAATAGACACTACAAAAAAGAAAAGTGTAATATCGCTAAAAGACCTAAACAGACTAAAAACCAAACTAAGGTCAATGCAGATGTTGGATATTTGGAGGTACTTACAGCCGAGTGATAAGGACTTTACTTACTACTCCCATCCCCACAAGACTTACCATAGACTGGACTATATACTAATCCCGAGAAGAATACTTCCTAATGCCCTGTCCTCAAAAATACTCCCTAACGTCCACTCTGACCACTCTATGGTAACTCTCCAAATGACGCTACCCAAGCCCTACTCCCTCAATAAGATATGGCAACTTAATGAGTCGATTCTTGCTGACTTAGAAATACGCACCCGCATATCCAAGGCACTTGAACAATATTTTGTCCAAAATGATATAGAAGAGGTCTCTGTCTCTATTTTGTGGGAAGCGCATAAATCAGTAGTAAGAGGGGAATTGATCTCAATCACATCGTATCTAAATAAGAAACTTCAAAATGAAATAAACACTTTATATGAAGAGATATTCGAACTAGAGACCCAACATAAGAAACATATTCAAAATGGTTGACTGCGCTAACTAAAAAAAGACAACAGATGAAGGTCATATTAAACAAAAAATCAGCAAAATGGTATGCTTCATGGCGGACCAGAATGTTCGTACATGGAGGCAAAGCTACCAAATTTATGCTCTCAAGTATAAGAAAGCGCCAAGATCACACATACATACGCTCAATCAAAACATCATGAGGATTAAGCACCCAAAATTATGCGCAGATAGCATCAGAGTTCCTCGAATACTATAAACCTTTATATAATATTCGCTCGATAGA
The DNA here is from genome assembly GCF_039654945.1 of Dendrobates tinctorius. NCBI lineage: Eukaryota > Metazoa > Chordata > Amphibia > Anura > Dendrobatidae > Dendrobates > Dendrobates tinctorius. Next base: position 11,751,989 of record NW_027361808.1, read on the forward strand.
ATCAAAATTAGATCAACAAAAAAGGAGAAATGCAATAAGGAACTTTCTAACCCGTCTAAACTTACCCCAATTGACTGAAACGCAACAGACCCAGCTGATTAGGCCATTTTGTATGGACGAGCTTCAGTCTGCCCTGTCGAAGAGTCCAAAAGGGAAAGCTCCTGGACCTGATAGTCTACCAATAACTTACTATAAGACCTTCTCCTCGACCTCTCCCCACGCCTGTTAAGAATGTGCAATTCTATATTGGGTAGGGGTCAGTTCCCAGCCCAAGCTTTGGAAGCAAAAATTTCATTAATTCATAAAGAAGGAAAAGATCAAGAACAATGCAGTAGCTACAGGCCTATTTCGCTACTAAATGTCGACCTGAAGCTGTTTGCAAATATGTTGGCGCGCAGAATAACGAAGATTTTGCCGATGGTGATTTCTCTGAATCAGGTGGGCTTTGTGGGGGGGAGAGATAATGCATATAAAATTATACATCTTATGCAACACGCGAAGATGGGCAAACTTCCACTGGTTTTATTGGGCACGGACGCTGAAACGGCCTTCGACAGGGTAGACTGGACCTATTTAGAGGAAATGTTATTGGGGTTGGGATTCCCAGACCAGATAGTCTTAACCGTAATGAAGTTCTACAAAAACCCGAGGGCTCACATAAGTATCAATGGGTCACACACAGACACATTCACTATAAACAACGGTACTCGCCAAGGATGTCCGCTGTCACCACTACTTTTTGTGCTGACAATGGAGCCTTTCCTGAGTGCGATACAGCAATGCACAGAAATTGAGGGTGTAAAAATTGGAAAGCAACACTATAAGACTGCGGCCTTTGCAGATCATTTACTCATCACAATGACAAAACCACTCAGGAGCTTTCCAGCCCTTATGAAGCTACTAGATGAATATGGGAGCATCTCAAACTTTAAAGTGAATGTGTCAAAATCTGAGGCATTAGACCTAAATATTCCACCGCACATCCTCAATAAACTTAAGAGTAGATACCCGTTCACCTGGCCCAAAAACTACATCAAGTACTTGGGAGTCAAAATAAGCAGAACAGAATTACGATCCATTATTAGAGCATGCTGCTGCCACAATTGGATCATGGAGAGATCCGTTCCTTTCCTGGACTGGTAGAAAAAATCTTCTGAAAAGCTGGATTTTACCAAAATTCACTTATATGTTCAAAATGTTGCCCATTCGGATACCAGATTGCTATTTGGCTAGAGTAAATTCCCTCTTCTCCAAATACATGTGGAACAAGATGCGGCCTCGAATAGCTTTTCACACACTGGCATTACCTAAGGCAAGGGGGGGAATGGGTGCTCCCGATATAAGAAAATACTACTATGCATCGGTGCTAACACGCTCAGTGCACCTGATTCGAGGTTCACAGGACAAGCAATGGGTGACAATGGAGAAAGAGCTCTCATACATGCCCATCAGACAGCTTTTATTGACCTATTCAGGGGGGGGGCTCTCTCCGTTCCCACCCAAATCTATTGACTCGCTCATTACTAAAGGTTTGGGCGAAAACGCATGGTATTCTGGTACCTCACTCATCACCAATATTAACATTATCAGATGTCCTAGCTCACTCGCTTGATACCCTGACTGGAGATGCACCGCTTGGGCTGAAAATCAAGATAGATCAATTGTTTATAGATGGAGTGCTTCTATCTTTCCCAGAGCTTTGTAAACTACCAGGGCTAAAGCCCCCGTTACACACTGCGATATCGCTAGCAATATTGCTGTAAAGTCACCGATTTTGTGACGTTGCAGCGATATTGCTAGCGATATCGCTGCATGTGATACTTACCTCCGACCGGCTCCCTCACTGGTTATCGCTGATCGCGCGAGAAGCTCCTGGACCATTCCTCGTCGTCAGCTTCCTGCTGGGCTTCCTGCTGTGGAGATGTGGAGATGAGCAACGCGTGGAGCCGGGTGGGAGGACGCAGGATCGCCGCGTCTGATAGGTAAGTAGCGACCCCCGTCCCCAGCAATGTCGCTAGTGAGATCTGCCTGTGTGGTAGCTCACTAGCGACCACTTAGCGATGCACCAGTGATCCTGACCATCATATCGCTAGTCAGGATCGCTGGTACATCACTAGGTGTAACGGTACCCTAACAAACATAAACTTCATACAATATTCCACAATAAAAGAGACATTGAAAAGATTACGCTATAAGATCTCACGCGCAAACTCACATCTTTCAAGACTCTATGCTCCAAACTAAACAAGCCCACAAAACTATTATCCACAATATACCAAGAACTTCTTGAAGACAATTGCTGTAAATGAGCCTTTACACGTTCTCGCAAGAACAAATACTTCACATATATAAACATTCCCATGGCCCGACTAAATGTGTCAAAACCCAGGAAAATTCCTACAAGATAGTGTCCAGATGGTACATTTCGCAAACGCAGTTTCAGGCCTGGCGGGTGAATCTTCACACAAATTGTTGGAGATGTGGTATTGGTGAGGGTGACTATCTTCCTCTATGGTGGACTTGTCCAATCATAAAATGCTTCTGGGCGCTCACAGAAAAAGTTATACAGGATGTAACTGGGAAGAAAGCTATTCTAACAACTGAAAGTGCGTTGTTGATCTTTCCGGTGTGGCAGGTGAATAAGAAATTTTCTATACTGGTGCATAATATAATAGCGGCAGCCAAGCTTCTGATGCCCACACACTGGAAAACCACTAACAGTCCCACACGCCAGCAATTGCTCTATGAGATTGATCAACTGTACTACATGACGGAATTGGTGACGCATGTAAATCTCTCATCAGCATTATTCCAGGACACCTGGAGACCTTGGATTCTTTACAGATCGAACATTCATTCAGACTTATTACAGATTGCTGCCTAGTGATGCCTCTACTACCCCTGCTTTCTCTTCCCTTCTTTTCTGTCTTGTTTTCCCATTCTTTCCCTTCCACTCTCTCTTGTTCTTTTGGTTGCTGTTTAAGTCAGTTAAGGCCCCGTCACACTAAGCGATCTCGGTAGCGAGATCGCTGCTGAGTCACAACTTTTGTGACGTAACAGCGATCTCACAAGCGAGATCGCTGTGTGTGACAGCGATCAGCGAGCGGCCCCCCTGCCGGTATCGCTGATCGCTGGAAGAAACCTCTGGACATTTCTTTGGTCGCTGGTCTCCCGCTGGCCAGCACGCATCGCTGTGTGTGACAGGCGGGAGACCAGCGATCAGGTGTAAAAAATAATAAAAATATAGTTATTCTCACCTTCCGACGTCCCGTTCAGCCATCCCGCCTCTCTCCACGCTCCGGTCCCAGTGATCCTTTGCACGAATGACCTCGAGACTTTGTTATCCCTCGAGACCGTGACATCTCGCGGTCATTCTCGCAAAGGATCACTGGGACCGGAGCGTGGAGAGAGTCGGGATGGCTGAACGGGACGTCGGAAGGTGAGAATAACTATATTTTTTATTTTGATTCTATTTTTTACAGGGATGGCCAGCGATGCTGGGCGCTCGGCATCGCTGTGCTGATCGCTGGTGAAGCTGTCTGTGTGACAGCTCAACAGTGATCACATAGCGACTTACTAGCGATCCTGACACCTTGATATCGGTGTCGGGATCGCTGGTAAGTCGCTTAGTGTGACGGGGCCTTTACTCTGAAAAAAGTTGGGTACTGTAAATGAACCTGAGATATTCGATTTAATAATTAGCAGGGTATGCTAAACTCCACAGGTGTCAATTTAATATTCCTAATACGATTCTATAATTCATGTTGGAAGACAAGGACTGAACTGTAGGGGTTTTGTTTAGATGCGACTTGTCTACAGTATATTGGATCACTAAAACCCTAATATGTAACAATGTAACATTGCACCGATATATCATTTCATTTGTTGATGTTATACTTTTAAACTTAATAAAAAGAACATTGAAAAGAAAAGAGAAAAAAATAGCGTCTTACAGGTGCAGCTAAGAGGATGGCATTTCTAGAAATCTCAGGCCCACTGTGAATTTTTTTTTTTTTACGAACTGTAAATGGACTTTTGAGTTTTTGAAATCTGCTTTATTTGGGGATTTTCCTGAATGAAAGGAGGAAAATTGTTGGGTAAAAAATGTAGTGTATATGCCTTTTCACTATTTTTCTGCAGCAGAAGCACACTTAACCCCTTAGTGACGGAGCCAATTTGCAGCTTAATGACCAGGCCAATTTTTACAATTCTGACCACTGTCACTTTATGAGGTTATAACTCTGGAACGTTTTAACGGATCCTGCTGATTCTGAGATTTTTTTTCGTGACATATTGTACTTCATGCTAGTGGTAAAATTTCTTCAATATGACTTGCGTTTATTTATGAAAACAATGGAAATATGGCTACAGTTTTTAAAATTTTGCAATTTTCAAACTTATTTTTATGCCCTTAAATCAGAGAGATATATCATACAAAATAGTTAATAACATTTCCCACATGTCTACTTTACATCAGCACAATTTTGGAAACAAATTTTTTTTTTTTGCTTGGAAGTTATAAGGGTTAAAAGTTGACCAGCGATTTCTCATTCTTGCAACAAAATTTACAAAACCATTATTTTTAGGGACAACATCACATTTGACGTCATTTTGAGAGGTCTATATAACAGAAAATACCCCCAAAGTGACACCATTCTAAAACTGCACCCCTCAAGGTGCTCAAAACCACATTCAAGAAGTTTATTAACTCTTTACATGCTTCATAGGAACTGAAGCAATGTGGAAGGAAAAAATTAACTTTAAAAAAAAAAAAACATTTTACTTCAGAAGCAATTTTTCTTATTTTCACAAGTGTAAAAATAGAAAATGAACCACAAAATTTGTTGTGCAATTTCTGAATACGCCGATACCCCATATGTGGGGGTAAACCACTGTTTGGGCGCATGGCAGGGCTTGCAAGGGAAGGAGCGCCGTTTGACTTTTTCAATGCAGAATTGGCTGGAATTGAGATTGGATGCCATGTCGCGTTTGCAGATCCCCTGATGTGCCTAAACAGTAGAAACCCCCCACAAGTGACCCCATTTGGAAACTAGACCCCCCAAGGAGCTTAACTAGATGTGGAGTGAGCACTTTGAACCCCTAAATGTTTCACAGAAGTTTATAATGCAGAGCCATGAAAATAAAAAATCAATTTTTTTCCACAAAAATGATCTTTTAGCCCCCAATTTTTTATTTTCCTAAGGGGAACAGGAAAAATTAGACCTCCAAAGTTGTGCAATTTGTTCTGAGTACGCTGATGCCCCATATGTTGGGCACACGTCGGGGCTCGGAAGGGATGGAGCACCGTTTGACTTTTTGAACCCAAAATTGGCTGGATTCAATGGTGGCACCTTATCACGTTTGGAGACCCCCTGATATGCCTAAACAGTGGAAACCCCTCAATTCACACTCACACCCCTAATCCCAACCCTAACCCCATCTCTAAACTTAACCCTAATTCCAACCCTAAGCCTAAGTTTAGCCCAGTGGTTCCTAAACTCCAGTCCTCGTGGACCCAAATGAGTCATGTTTTCAGGATTTCCTTAGTATTTCACAGGTGATGGAAGTATCATCAAGGCATCAGGAATTCTCTCACATGTGTAACACTATGGAAATCCTGAAAACATGACCTGTTGGGGTCCGTGAGGACTGGAGTTTGGGAACCAATGGTTTAGCCCAACTCACTTTAGCCTAACTACCCTAATGGGAAAATAAAAATAAATATATTTATTTTTATTTCATTACTAGTAGAATACCCGCGGCTTCGCTTGCGGAAAAGATGTTAAATTGTTGGTTATTGTAGCTAAAGTAAAATTTTCAGTGTCACCCTGAAATTGACATTTTCAGAGTGCTACAGTAAAAAAAAATTTTCCACTTTAAATTTTTATTATTTTGGCATTTTACTAATTTGTCATAACATTGATGTGAACAACAACTTTTTTTTTAATTTCAACATTTTATTGATTTTACATATTCAATACATATTATGCAGTATAAACTATTAATACTATTTTTTGAACTATTATCAAAAATGAAAATTTACGCACCTTACACAAACATATAAAACATTTACACCCAAGTAACAACATAGTACAACCCTTTCCTCCTCTCTCCAGTGTAATCTATAAGTAGTTCATGGACAAAAGAGTAAATTTGGTTTACAGTTAAACAACTATCTATTGTTGTGCTTTTTGGTAAACAAGGTTTCTGGTTTTACCTTCAGGTGCATATATGAAAAGTGTTTTGGGGTTACCCACTCTAGAGCAAGCAATGTACAACTGTCCATGTGAAAACACGGGCTCTCCAAATTAATGCCGTCTACTTTAAGTAATTGACCTTGTGCCTTGTTCATAGTCCTAGCAAATCCAAGTCGGATTAGGAACTGCAGATGCTTAAAATTGAAGGGCATGTCGCTTGGTAGCAAAGGAATACGTGAATGAAAACATTTTGCTCCCTTAGAGTTTCCCATAAGAATAGTGGCTTCAATAACATTGGGCATGAGACTCTTACTGCACAATCTCGTGCCGTTATACTGGTGGGTCAAGATTCAGACGCAAAATTATTGTTGCTCCTATTTTTAAAGTGAGCTTATGCGGTCGCATTCCAGGAGGCTCCAAAGAATTCAGGAACTCCAATGAATACATTACGGCTTGTTCACTCTCCATGAATTAATCAATGGACATGTATGTGGTCACTAGACCAGGCTGCCTACCCTGAATTATTAGATTTAAGGAGCTGACACTATCATTTTTAGGCGCTAGGATTGCATGTTCACAAAGCCACTGATGGTTGTTAAAATTGTTGCAAATATCAGGGAAAACTTGGTCAAGTTCCATTACCGAAGATGTCATTTCACAAAAATCTTCCGGAAAGGAAATGAGACCAGTAGTGGAATCAGTAGGGAATCTGTCATATCCAAGGCATAGAAGCTGGTGTGTAAATTTGTCCACAGTTGTATTTCCCATTATTTGAACCCACATATCAGTAGTAAGAGTTTGCTTCTGAACATGTATCCACAGATAAGAAGATTTTAGACAGGCATTACGCTCATCCGCTGGTGTTGCTCCCTTAAAGGGAATCTGTCACCCCTTTTTTGAGATATCATATAATGATATCATTCAATTGTGTGTCACATAAGGATTCTCTTAGTACTTTTGCTTCCCCCGGACCCCGCACCTTTCATGCATAAATACCTTTTTTTATATCGGTTCAGATGTATGTAAACTACTGCTGTCCGGTCAGCTGGGCGGGGCTTATTCACCTGCTCCCCCCCTCCCTGTCTTGCTCTACGCATTTCTTCGTGTCCGTAACGACCCACCCTATAAAACTGTCCCATTAGTTAACCCCTTTAGCGAACCCCTTAAAAAATAAAAAACAAAGCAAAAAACAATGCTTTATTATCATATACCGCCAAACAAAAAGTGCAATAACGCGCAATCAAAAAGACGCATATAAATAACCATGGTACCGCTGAAAATGTCATCTTGTCCCACAAAAAACAATACTGTATGGCGGCTTATCAGTGAAAAAATAAAAAAAAGTTATAGCTCGTAGAATAAAGCGATACAAAAATTATTTTTTATATAAAATTGTTTTCATTGCATGAAAGTGCCAAAACTAAAAAAAAAACTACATAAATGAGGCATCACTGTAATCGTACTGACCTGAAGAATACAACCGCATTATAAATTTTACCACACGCAGAACGGTGTAAACGCACCCCCCAAAAGAATTTCATGAAATGCTGGTTTTTGTTCATTCTGCGTCACAAAAATCGAAATAAAAAGCAATCAAAAAATGTCACGTGCCCGAAAATGGTACCAATAAAAACGTCAACTCGTCCCACAAACAGTAAGACTACACATGACTCTGTGGGTCAAAATATGGAAAAATTATAGCTCTCTAAATGTGATGCAGAAACTATTTTTACAATAAAAAGTGTCTTTTAGCGTATGACAGCTGCCAAACATAAAAACCCATCATAAATAGTAAATCAAACCCACCTTTATCACCCCCTTAGTTATGGAAAAATACTAAAATTAAACAAATATGTATTTATTTCCATTTTCCCATTAGGGTTAGGGCTAGGGTTAGGCCTGAGATTAGGGTTAGAGGTGTGTTGGGGTTAGGGTTGGAGTTAGAATTGGGGAGGTTTCCACAGTTTAGGCACATAAGGTGCTCTCCAAATGCAACATGGCGTCTGATCTCAATTCCAGCCAATTCTGCATTGAAAAAGTCAAACAGTGCTCCTTCTAAGCTCTGCCATGCACCCAAACAGTGTTTTATCAGCCTTTTGGGTCCTGTTACTCTTGGGAAAATGAAAATTGGGGGTGAAAAGATCATTTTTGTGGAAAAAATATGATTTTTTAATTGTACGGCTGTACGTTATAAACTTCTGTGAAGCCCTTGGGGGTTCAAAGTTCTCACCACATATCTAGATAAGTTCCTTTGGGGTCTAGTTTCCAAAATGGGGTCACTTGTGGGGGGTTTCCACTGTTTAGGCACATCAGGGGCGCTCCAAATGTGACATGGCGTCTGATCTGAATTCCAGCCAATTTTGCATTGAAAAAGTCAAACAGCGCTCCTTCCCTTCTGAGCTCTGCCATGCGCCGAAACAGTGGTTCCCCCCCCCCCACATATCAAGTATTAGCATACTCAGGACAAATTGCACAATAACTTTTGGAGTCCAATTTCTCCTGTTACCCTTGGTACATTTAATCAAAATATGAGGCAGTTATAACATGGCAGTTAGACAGGGCAGGAGACAGGTAAGACATTTATATATATATCTACTCCCTGTACATTTGGATTACAACAAATATATACCATATGCATTTGTGTAATTTATATCTTGGCCGCTGCATTCACACACATCCACCGCCCTGGCATTAATTCTCTACACTCCATCCATATTGGCCCCTCACTCCTTTCCTCTCCTATGTATAGCACTCACGCTCTTTTCACATTGCTAAATTGCACAGATCCTTTCATTCCCACCATTCAACATCAGAGACGCTCTCACAAATCACTTAACCATCTGCTCACTCTTTCTAGCCTCCTCCTAGTCGCAGGAGACATTGCTCCCAACCCTGGTCCCCCATGTTATAGAAAGTCAAACCCCCCAACTGCTACACTCAGAAACCCCTCTAATCTTATTAATATTCCCTGCATGACATTTGTCTCTCTTAATTGTGCCCTTTGGAATTTTTGCTCAGTGTGTAACAAACGCTCCTTCATTCATGACTGCTTCCTTTCTAATTCTCTTAACCTTCTTGCTCTTACTGAAACCTGGATCCAGCAGTCAGACACTGCTGCTGCTCTTTCATATGGTGGACTACACTTCTCTCATACCCCAAGATCAGACAATAGAGCAGGTGGAGGCGTTGGTCTGCTCCTATCACCAAAATGTACCTTTCAGGTTATCCGTCAAGTACCCTCACTTGTCTTCCCTTCTTTTGAGTTCCATGCCGTCAGACTCTACACCCCCTTCTCCATGCGAGTGGCGGTGGTATATCGTCCTCCCGGCCCCTCCCATCAGTTCCTGGATCATTTTGCCACTTGGATTCCACATTTTCTCTCCTGTGACATCCCTACCCTCATCATGGGTGATTTCAACATCCCCATTGCTTTTCCCCTCTCCTCATCTGCTACTCACCTTTTATCTCTAACCTCCTCGTTTGGCTTTTCGCAGCTTAGTAATTCTCCAATGCATGAAGACGGAAACTCCCTCGACTTGGTCTTCTCTCGGCTTTGTGCAGTGGATGATTTTGCAAACTCCCCTCTCCCGCTCTCTGACCACAACCTTCTTTCATTCTCTATCAAAAACTGCCAGACCACTCAGGTCACCCCCACTGTCCTAACTTATAGAAACATACATGCCATTAACACCCAGAAACTTATGAAGAACTTGCAGTCTTCATTGGCCCCTATCTCCTCCCTCTCATCAGGGATTCTGCAGTGAAGCGTTACAATGGAACACTTCAAAGTGCCCTGGAAGAATTTGCACCTCCTATACATAGAACACCACAACACAGACGGCGACAACCCTGGCACACCCTGCAAACATGTTTCCTGCAGCGGTGCTCCAGGTGTGCCGAACGTCTGTGGAGAAAATCCAATCTACACAAAGATTTCATCCATTATAAGATAATGCTTCAAACATACAACACTGCCCTTCACCTCTCAAAACAAACCTATTTCAACACCCTCATCACATAACTGTCCAATAACCCTAAACGTCTCTTTGACACTTTTCATTCTCTACTCAACCCAAGAGTACAGGCCCCAACCACGGAGCTTCGAGCTGACGATCTGGCCAATTACTTCAAAGAAAAAAATTGACCAGATCCGACAGGAAATTATCTCCCAATCACCTCATACCATGCACTGTCCTCCCTTCCCCACTGCATCTAGCTCACTCTCTGATTTTGAACCAGTCACAGAAGAAGAAGTAAGCAGGCTCCTTGCATCTTCTCGCCCAACCACTTGCACCAGTGACCCATTTCCGTCACATCTACTCCAGTCCCTTTCCTCTGCTGCACAACTGAGCAACAAGACAAGTACATTAGAGTCTGTAGTTTGAGAAATCGATGCGTCATAGGTCCTCAACTGGCAGCTTCATTAAATAGTACACACTAAACGCCAGTGTCAACGTCTACAGTCAAGAGGCGACTCCGGGATGCTGGCCTTCAGGGCAGAGTGGCAAAGAGAAGCCATATCTGAGACTGGCTAATAAAAGGAAAAGAGTAATATGGGCAAAATAACACACACATTGGACAGAGGAAGATTGGAAAAAAGTGTTATGGACAGACAAATCTATGTTTGAGGTGTCATACACTATGGACAGCGCTTGATTGGAACCAATTTCATCCTATAACAGGACAATGACCCAAAGCACAACTCCAAATTATACAAGAACTATTTAGGGAAGAAGCAGGCAGCTGGTATTCCATCAGTAATGGAGTGGCCAGCGCAGTCACCAGATCTCAACCCCATTGAGCTGTTGTGGGAGCAGCTTGACCATACGGTACGCAAAAAGTGCCCATCAAGCCAAACCAACTTGTGGAAGGGCCTTCTGGAAGCATGGGGTGAAATTTCTCCAGATTATCTCAGCAAATTAACTGCTACAGTGCCAGAGGTCTGCAATGCTGTAATTGCTGCAAAGGGAGCATTCTTTGACGAAAGCAAAGTTTGAAGGAGAAAAATATTATTTCTAATAAAAATCTTTTTTTTGGAACCTTGTCAATGTCTGTACTAGACTTTTAAATTCATTTGGCAACTCATTTGATTAATAAAAATGAGTTTTCATGGAAAACACAAAATTGTCTGGGTGACCCCAAACTTTGGAACGGTAGTGTATATCCTCCCTGTTCAGGTTTCTGTCTTCTGCAAAGAGGATAACCGTCATCTCCGGTTTGTGTTTCTACAATCACGTTGCGAGGATACTTTTTAGTACATTTTCCTTCCTTCATGCATGGCAATCTTGGGTTAAGTGGCCCACATGGGCCATGGATCATATTTTTAGAAATAGTTTCAAAAAGTACCAGGTCCTCTTCTGGATTTGGAAGCTCAGCAGAAATAACACTGTCAATTTGATTAGGGCGTATCTTATCCTTTAGCCATATCAGTAAATGAACATGTGGAAGACCTCTTTTTTCCACTCAATTGATTAAATCCAACGCTGACTTTCACCAAAAATGTAACACTTTGTAATTACGTCCATGAGCTTGATCAGTTTTTGTTTAAAAACCCTTGCTGTTAAATCATGTCGATCAGAGGGGCCCCGTCCATTCAGAAGCTCTTCCCTTATCTCTGGCCAAGTTGGATTACATGTAACTGTAATAAACAAATCAGGACAACCATATATCCGAATGTATGTCATGGTGTCCTGAGCATACTCATTCATATGTCTGGGACTTCCAGTAAATGTACCGGTAAAATAGACATACACCCAATGTCAGCCAGGTTGCCATCATTAGCAACAGCATCCCTTAAATGAATGTATTCATCCACTCTAAGTTTTTGTTGGTTCAGTCGTATGTACAAAAGACGCTTACTTTCCACCTTGGCATACATATCAACTATAAATTGATGGAAAATTTGCCTACATTGTAAAATGTGGTTGTAAGACCCATGTCTGATCAATTATTTGGTAGGCATAAAAGTCCATAGCTGATATTTTTTTATTGGTTGGCGTAGCAGTCTTGGGATCAGTCTGTGTTAGATTAAAGTGATAGCCATCTTGGCTATTCCAAAATATCATCGGATATTGCAGAGCATCATATGATCTATTTGTTTCTGGAATTCGTTGAAGATTGTCGCACCGTCGCTGAATAATTATACCTCGGCTCTGAAAGTCCTGTCCAGCCATTACAATAGTTACTTCGTTAACAGTGGAAGAATTAAATTGCCTTTCATGCTCGCCAACTGGTGTCTTGTCTGCTCTTATTACAACTTGATATTCATTACTTGGCATTCTTTTTAAGGGTTTGTGCACACGTTGCGGATTCGTGTGCGGAATTTTCCGCGCTGAATCTGCTTTTTTTTAGCAGAATCTGCTTTTTTTTAGCAGAATCCAATGGAATGGGTGTAAAAACGCTGCGGAATCTGCACAAAGAATTGACATGCTGCGGAAACTAAAACGCTGCGTTTCTGCGCTGATTTTTTTTTGCAGCATGTGCACAGCGTTTTTTTTCTACATAGATTAACATTGTACTGTAAATCACTAGCAAACCTGCTGCGGATCCGCAGCAAATCCGCAATGTGTGCGCATACCCTAAAGCTAGTTTGAAAAGGTTTACTGATTGTGCTGATTTGAAAAATCTTTGCAAATTCAGCACAATCTCTTTTTTTTGTCTCAAGTATAGCTTCACAACGTCTATCAGCTTGCATTTGTTTGTCTCCCAAAAAATACATTTGTAAAAACTTTGGATCTTCATTTGCTACAGGAAGCATTGAACCAATTTCGTGATATATTTGGCCCTGGACTTTAAAAGTTGGCATAAATTCTGCTTCCTGGAGTACAGCTGTCGTACCAAAGGATGTCATCTGGAAAGATGGATTGTATCTCCTAATATTTTGCAGAAAAAGCTTGGACTCAGGAGTTGTTCCTGACATGTATTGAAGAAGTGGTTCAGGAGGTAGATCTAAAGGTGGCAAACTGACGTTGCCATTTGAGCAGCACATACCAGGCGATTCCAAGTTAAACTTCTTTGCTTGACAATATTTGCATATTATGTCCATTTGACTTTCTCATATGACCTATAGTCAAGAATTGGGTTGTAGTGAAATGTTTCCAATCTCAAATCAGCCTGCCTACATCTTTGCACACGTTGCATATGTCGTATGCGGTCATTTTCACAACCTTCTTCCTTTTGTTCAGATGTTTCCATATTCCTTGCTTCAGCCTGCCTTATCCGATATTTGTGAAGACAACATTCCCGTTGCTCTGATGTCTCAACTGCCTTACATTTAGCCTGTCTCATCAGTTTCTTTTCAAGCCGCGAGCCACGTTGTTTAATTGTCTCAGCTTTTTGGCACAATTTTGCCTTCTTAGCTTTTGGATGAACTTGCCCAATAGATGGTTGTTTTATTGGGCAGCATTTTAAAGAACAGTCCTTAGTATTATAACCCGTTAGGGTATGTGCACACGGTGCCGATTTTGCTGCGGATGTGCAGCGGATTTGCCTCTGCGGATCCACTGCAGATTCACAAGCAAGGTACAGTACAATGTTAATCAATGGATTTTAAAAACCGCAGTGCACATGTTGTGGATTTTTCTGCGCGGATTTGCTGCGGTTTTAAATCCGCAGCATGTCAATTCTTCTTTGACATCTGCTCCATTTACCAGGTGTCAAAACGCAGGGGAAAACCACAGGCAAATCATCAGGTAAAACGCAGGTAATTTTACCTGCAACTCCACATGGAAAAATCCGCAGCACAATCTGCACTGTGAGCACTCACCCATAGTATTCACCTGACACTGATAAGAGATGTAATAGGATGAATAGTCAATACAGAGCAGCCCTCACACAGTATTAGTGTGACCTGAAGAAGCTCACATATCCGTAATGAAAACCGCCTCACAGACTTGTCTGGTTGCCCATAGCAAGTTCAGCTTTCACTTTACCTCAGCAGCTTCAGTGATGAAAGCTCCCTGTATAGTAAGCAATAATGACAATCTTACTGTGAGTCATTTTTCGCCTGACCAATATTGCTGCTCAGTAATGTTCATCCTTGTCCGTAGGGTGCATCCATTTGAGTGTGTTTGCATGCCTGTGTGGTCCTTGCGTGCGTGGTGTGCATGTGGTATTTATTGGGTGGTGTGATATTTGTGGGGTGGTGTTTGTGTTGTATGTGTCTAGAGTGGTCTGGTGTGGTGGGTTGTGGCATTTGTGTGGTGTTGTGCTTGTGGGTTGGTGTATGTGTGCTGTCTGTGTGATGTTTATATGGTGTTAGTGAAATGTTTGTGTGTTGTGTGTGATGGTGTGGCCCCTTTAGCAGTGACTCTTTGGTGCCATCGCTATAATCCATCCCTGCCAGTCACAACTGTTGTTTTCCCCGCAGCACTTTTATTTTCACCTTCACATTTCTCCATTATATGTATAGGGCCTAACTTCAGGGGCCCCAATTTCATGACGGGAGGATGCTAGCAAGATTTAACGTGTGCAGTATTCTGCTCCTGTGGGTGGAGAGGGGGCATGCCAAATTTCACCCAAATCGGGCGAGAACTGTGGATTTGTATAGAGCGGGCTACTACAGATCTTGAGTTTCATATATATAGATTTTTACCCAAACTAACGGGGTGATAAAGGGGGGTTTATTTACTATTTTTTTTTTTTTTATCACTGTGATAGACCCTATCACAGTGACCAAAAATAAACCAATAGGAAAAAAAAATCTTCCTATTGTTGCCGGGTGCCGGCCAGCAGATCTCGGTGGGCGCACTGCGCATGCGCCCGCCATTTTCTTACCGGAAGAAGACGCCAGCGGCTGTGGGGGGAGGCCTGGAAACAGAGGGACACCGGGAGGTAGCGGGGGGATTGGGGACCCTATTTCTCTCTCCTCTGGATCACATCAGAGGAAAGAGAAATTAAGTGGCACATTGGACTTTTTTTTGTGGTCACCGTTATACGGTTAATAACGGCAATCAAAGCCGGGGTGGGTAAAAACCAGGGCTGTGGAGTCGGAGTCGGTGCTCATTTTGGTGGAGTCGGTATAAAATGGACCGACTCCGACTCCTAAAATATATAATAAATTGGGTACAATAATTCAATGCAGAATGTGCTGAATATTTTTTCATAGGAATTTGGGAAAGTTATTATTATTATTATTTATTGTTATAGCGCCATTTATTCCATGGCGCTTTACATGTAAGGAGGTGTATACATGAAAACAAGTAAAATAATGTTAAAAAATACAAGTCATAACTGGTACAGGAGGAGAGAGGACCCTGCCCGCGAAGGCTCACAATCTACAAGGGATGGGTGAAAATACAGTAGGTGAGGGTAGAGCTGGTCATGCAGCGGTTTGGTCGATCGGTGGTTACTGCAAGTTATAGGCTTGTCGGAAGAGGTGGGTCTTCAGGCTCTTTTTGAAGGTTTCGATGGTAGGTGAGAGTCTGATATGTTGTGGTAGAGCGTTCCAGAGTAGGGGTGATGCACGAGAGAAATCTTGTATGCGATTGTGGGAAGAGGAAATAAGAGGGGAGTAGAGAAGGAGATCTTGTGAGGATCGGAGGTTGCGTGCAGGAAAGTACCGGGAGACGAGGTCACAGATGTATGGAGGAGACAGGTTGTGGATGGCTTTGTATGTCATGGTTAGGGTTTTGTACTGGAGTCTCTGGGCAATGGGGAGCCAGTGAAGGGATTGACAGAGGGGAGAAGCTGGGGAATAGAGGGGGGACAGGTGGATTAGTCGGGCAGCAGAGTTTAGAATAGATTGGAGGGGTGCGAGAGTGTTCGAGGGGAGGCCACAGAGCAGGAGGTTGCAGTAGTCAAGGCGAGAGATTATGAGGGCATGGACTAGGGCTTTTGCAGATTTTTGGTTGAGGAATGAACGGATTCGTGAAATATTTTTGAGTTGAAGTCGGCAGGAAGTGGAAAGGGCTTGGATATGTGGTTTGAAGGAGAGATCAGTGTCAAGGATTACCCCGAGGCAGTGAGCTTGTGGGACTGGGGAGAGTGGGCAGCCATTTACTGTAATGGATAGGTTTGTTGGGGGGGTCACGTGAGATGGGGGAAAGATGATGAATTCTGTTTTGTCCATGTTAAGTTTCAGAAATCTAGCAGAGTAGAAGGATGAAATAGTGGACAGACATTGAGGGATTCTGGTTAGTAGGGAGGTGATATCTGGTCCAGAGATGTAGATCTGTGTGTCATCAGCATAGAGATGATACTGAAATCCATGAGATTCTATGAGCTGTCCCAGGCCAAAGGTGTAAATCTAGAAGAGCAGGGGTCCTAGGACTGAACCTTGTGGGACTCGGACAGATAGGGGGCGAGGTGAGGAGGTGGTGTGTGAGTGGGAGACGCTGAATGTCCGGTCTGTTAGGTATGATGAGATCCAGGATAGGGCCAAGTCTGTGATGCCAAGGGATGAGAGGGTCTGTAATAATAGGGAATGGTCCACTGTGTCAAAGGCAGCCGACAGGTCCAGGAGGAGGAGGACAGAGTAGTGTCGCTTGCTCTTGGCGGTTAAGAGGTCATTGGTGACCTTAGTAAGGGCAGTTTCAGTGGAGTGGTGTAACCGGAAGCCAGATTGTAACCGGTCGAAGAGGGAGCAAGAAGAGAGATGGGAGGACAGTTCAAGGTAGACGTGTTGCTCCAGTAGCTTGGAGGCATAGGGGAGAAGTGATATAGGGCAATAGCTAGATACAGAGGATGGGTCAAGAGAGGGCTTTTTGAGGATAGGTGTGATGGAGGCATGTTTAAAGCTTGAGGGGAAAACACCATTTGTTAGTGATAGGTTGAAGAGATGGGTTAGGGTTGGGATGAAGACTGTGGTGAGGTTTGGGATGAAGTGGGAAGGGATCAGGTCAAGTGCACAAGTGGTAAGATGTGATCTTGAGAGTAGAGTGGAGAGTCGATCTTCTGTAATGGTGGAGAAGTTGGTTTTGGAGGTGGAGGGCTGGGAAGTCGGGAGGAGGGGCTCTGGGGGTTGTTGACCAAAACTGTCTCTGATATCAATCTTCTGCTTGAAGAATGAGGCAAAGTCTTCAGCTGAGATGAGTGGGGAGGGAGGAAGTGCTGGGGGGCGGAGGAGAGAATTGAAGGTGTTGAATAACTGTTTAGGGTTGTGAGACAGGGAAGATATGAGAGATGAGAAGTAGGTTTGTATAGCTGTGGCGAGTGTGGTCTTGAAAGTAGTGAGGGACTGTTTGAATGTGATAAAGTGCTCGTTGGAGTGGGATCTTTTCCATCTGCGCTCAGCAGCCCTGGAAGCTCGCCTCAGTTCTTTGGTCAGGCTGGTGTGCCAGGACTGTCTGTTGATTTTGCGAGCTTTGGTATGTGTAAGTGGGGCAGCAGATTCCAAAGCTACAGCTATTGTGGTGTTATATAGAGCAGCAGCGTCATCCGCATTGTGTAAGGAACTTATATCTGTGAGAGGGAGGAGGGATTTAGAGAATGAGTGTAGGTCAAGGTGTTTAAGATTTCTGCGAGGGTGTGAAAGTTTGTGGGGTGGGGATTGTAGACATGGAGTGGAGAGGGAAGAGAATGTGAGAAGGTTGTGGTCAGAGAGAGGAAGAGGTGAGTTAGAGAGGTTAGATAGGGAGCAGAGGCGGGTGAAGATGAGGTCCAGTGTGTGGCCATCTTTGTGGGTGGCTGTAGAAGACCATTGAGTGAGGCCGAAGGAGGAAGTGAGAGATAGAAGATTAGTGGAAGCTGAAAGGGAAGTGTCAATGGGGATGTTGAAGTCGCCCATGATGATAGTAGGGATGTCCGCGGAATGGAAATGAAGTAGCCAGGTGGTGAAGTGGTCAAAGAAGGTGGTGGCTGGCCCTGGGGGGCGGTAGATGACAGCCGGTTGGAGGGGGAGTAGATGCGCACAGGGTGCACCTCAAAGGAAGGGAGGGTAACAGAGGGTGGCAGTGGGATTGGGGTGAAGGAGCAGGTATCTGACAGGAGAAAACCAACTCCTCCACCATGTGTGCTGCTGGGGCGGGGGGTGTGATAAAGGTGGAAACCACTGTATGAAAGTGCAGCAGGAGAGGCTGTGTCAGAAGGGGTGAGCCAGCTTTCGGTGATGGCGAGGATGGAAAGTTTGGTAGTAACAAAAAGATCATGGATGTAGGAAAGCTTGTTGCAGACAGCGAACGTTCCACAGAGCTCCTGTTAGTGGGACTGGGGAAGCGGGGGCTGGGTGAATGGGTATAAGGTTGGAGTGGTTACAGAAGGTTGTGATAGAGCGTGGATGGGAGGTAGAAATGACTGTGGGAATGTGGTGAGGAGGACCAGGGTTTGGAGAGATATCACCAGCTGTGAGAAGGAGAAGAGAAAGTGTTAGCAGGTGGGAGTTATGAAATGTCTTATAAATGGCTGTTCTATTCCTGATCTAAGGCTACATTCGCACACAGCGTTTTTGCTGCGTTTTTTGATGATACGTTTTTCAGCTGCAAAAGCAGATCAGCGTTTTAAAAAACCGCATCACCTGAAAGGTTTTTGAGCTCATAGATAATGTTTTCAATAGCAAAGGCAGATAAGAAAAATGCCACACAAACTGACATGCTCGTTCAGCCCCAAAACGGATCCTTACAAAACAATGTGTCTGAATGTCATATCTTGAAACCCATTGACTTTGCTGGGATGCCCAGAGTCACTGCATTTTACTGCAAAAAACGGATCCACAAAAACGCTGTGTGTGAATCATGGCCGTAGCCAGAGAGGGGCAGGGGGGCAGCTGCCCCCCTCTAGAAGCAGGGACACGCACCTATCAAAACTCGTATGCTGCAGTGCTCCCGTCCTGCACCGGCTCCAGACTGCAGGGGGCAATCTCCCCTCCTCTGTCCTGTCTTTTGTCGTCTTCACCAGACAGAGGAGGGGGAGGGGGTGCCTGCCCTGCACAGTATCGATTCCTGGGCCCCGAGCTGGAGAAAGTGAAAAACTTGTGCACACGCTGCAGCTGGCAATAAGAGATAGTCTGCAAGAGGGACATGCTGGAAATCTGATTGGAAAAGTGAGGAAATTGGTTATTGCCGCCAGAACCCCTAAAATTGATTCCGTCTTGAAGAGACGTGCTGGGAAAGGGGCAATTGTCGATCAAGCCACTCGGTGGGGCAGCACTTATTTAACGATTGTGCGATTGCTTGAACTAAAACTGTTTCTTATAGATATGGCGAACCCTCAGGTAACCCTAAATGAAGGTCAATGGACACAGGTGGCTGAATTGAAGGAATTGCTTAATCACCCATTTACTGTGACTAAAAAATTACAAGCTGAGGATTTAACTCCTGGCATTTTCATAAGGGAGTGGAAGAACTTGCTATTTTGCCTGTCCCAAAGAGGAGGTTTAATCGCACATGGCATTTCTGCTTCAATGAAACAGAGAGAGACACAGCTATTGGAAAATGAAATTTTTCTGACAGCTGTTTATGTGGACCCAAGTCATCGTATACTGCTTGATGATCAACAGCTTACTAAAAGAAAAGAAGCTCTGACTGAGGTAGCAGTTAGGATGAGTGGCCTACAGGAGAACTGCCAGGTGCAAGAGGACTTGGGTCCTGACAGTGCTACTGCTGCCATATCTTCATCCTCATCAGATGAGGAGTTTGACTTTGACAAGTATTTGGATGACATGGAGCAGGTAAAGCATTGCCGCAAGGAAAAAGATTTTACTCCGTCTCCTATAGCAAGCATATTAACCATATTTCAGCAAAATGTTTCATTTGCTCTCAAAGAAATAGAAAAATTCAACCGTTCATCAAAACTGTGCATGAGGCAATTCCTGTATACCAGGAAATTGTTAGAGATGTTGCCCATGTGGTTACGGCTTTGCTTCCAACCCAAGTTAGTGCAGAGAGGTCGTTCTCTAGTCTTAAAATTATTAGGTCAGATTTGAGGTAATCTATGAAGGAGGATCTGATGGAGGCAATTCTATTTCTTAGAACAAATTCATAGACTGCACCAATGTTATTTAATATGTTTTTGTTGAAAACTATTTTTTGCCACTTACATAGTTCATTACATAGTGTGATAGAGATATATATATATATATATATATATATACACATACATACATACATACATACATACATACATACATACAAACATACACTATATATATATACATATATGTAATCCATATTACATAGTGTATTAGGCTGGTTTCACATTTGCGTTTTTTTCGCGGTATTTTATCGCTAAATAGCGCATGCGTTTTTTTCCTATACTTTGCATGGGATGCGCTTATGTGCGCATACACATGCGTTTGTACGCGTTTTTCCGCGCATGCGTTTTTTTGCGGTATGCGCTCGGGCGCACAAAATGCATCCTGTTGCATTTTTTGGGCGTCCGACTTGCCTCAAAAAAACGCATGCGCGCGCAATGCGTTTTTTTACAGCAAGACACCCATTATAAGTCTATGGGTGCGCATATGTGCGCATTGGCATGCTTATGTATGCGTTTTTTTGCACATGCGTTTTTTTTGTTAACCATGGAATTTAGGGGTTTGGGTTAGAGATAGGGTTAGTTAAGGGGGTTTAGGGTTAGGGTTAGGGTCAGGGTCATGGTTAGTTAGGGTTTAGGGTTTGGGTTAGGGTTAAGTATGGTTTGGTTAAGGGTTAGGGTCAGGGTTAGGGTCAGGGTCAGGGTTAGTTGGGGTTTAGGGTTTGGGTTAGGGTTAAGTATGGTTTGGTTAAGGGTTAGGGTCAGGGTTAGGGTTAGGGTCAGGGTCAGGGTTAGTTAGGGTTTAGGGTTTGGGTTAGGGTTAAGTATGGTTTGGTTAAGGGTTAGGGTCAGGGTTAGGGTCAGGGTTAGGGTTAGGGTCAGGGTTAGGGTTAGGGTCAGGGTTAGGGTTAGGGTCAGGGTTAGGGTTAGTAAAGTCATGGTTTGGGTTAGTGTGAGGGGCCACCTAATGTTTGGAAAAAACGCAAACGCGGTAAAAACACACTAAAAACGCATACAAACGCATAAAAACGCTGCGTTTTTTTCATGCATGCTCATAAAAATGCTTGAAAAAAACGCAGCAGTTGTATGCTTTTGTATGCGTTTTTTCAATGCGTTTTTTTGCGGGAAAAACGCGCTGCAAAAAAAAAGCAAGTGTGAAATTAGCCTAACATATTTACAATTTTTTAGTTTGTTGTGTTCCAATAAATATATCTTATGTTCTATCTAAATATCTTGATTATTGTATCATAAAAATGATTAAATGTCTGATGTTCACATTGTACTAAAATACATTTTTCACTTAAATATACGCAATATATGTGGGAGTCGGAGTCGGTGTAAGGGAAATTGAGGAGTCGCAGGTTTGGCTTACCAACTCCACAGCCCTGGTAAAAACCGACCTGAATCATGTTGTCTGGAGTCTCGGCTACCCCCGGCAGCACAACCCTCATCTGTGGACATCGGCACTCAGACCATCCTCATGGAGTCAGTTTCTAACTGATTGTACAGACAGATGCACATTTGTGGCCTGCTAGAGGTCATTTTGCAGGGCTCTGGCAGTTCTCCTCCTGTTCCTCCTTGCACAAAGGCTGAGGTAGCAGTCCTGCTGTTGGGTTGTTGCCCTCCTATGGCCCCCTCCACATCTGGTGTACTGGCCTGTCTCCTGGTAGCTCCTCCAGCCTCTGGACACTACACTGACAGACACAGCAAACCTTCTTGCCACAGCTCACATTGATGTGCTATCCTGGATGAGCTGCATTACCTGAGCCACTTGTGTGGGTTATAGAGTCCGTCTCATGCTACCACGAGTGTGAAAGCACAACCAACATTCAAAAGTGACCAAAACACCAGCCAGAAAGCATTGGTACTGAAATGTGGTCTGTGGTCCCCACCTGCAGAACCACTCCTTTATTAAGGGTGTCTTGATAAGTCCCCATAATTTCCATCTGTTGTCAATTCCATTTGCATAACAGAATGTGAAATTGATTGTCAAACAGTGTTGCTTCCTAAGTGGACAGTTTGATTTCACAGAAGTTTGATTTACTTGGAGTTATATTCTGTTGTTTAAGTGTTCACTTTATCTTTGTGAGCAGTGAATGATGCAAACAAAAGTGCTCTCACAGTATGATACCCCCACAGTGAACTCCTCCACACACAGTATGATGACCCTACTGTACCCCCTCCCTCAGTTCCCCCAACAAAGAATGATGACCCCATCACAGTATGATTCTCCAACTATAATCCCCACACAGCCCTCTATACAGTATAATGGGCACATAAAGTCCTCCATACAGTACAATGGCTCCACATAGTCCTCCATAAAGTGTAATGGCCCCAGCATAGCCTTGCATAAAGTGTAATGGGCCCCACATAGTTCTCCATGTAGTATAATGGCTCCATACGATGCTCCATACTATAAAATAGCCCCAAATAGTGCTCCATACTGTATAATGGCCTTACATAGTGCTCCATACTGTATAATGGCCCCACACGATGCTCCATACTGTATAATGGCCCCACACGATTCTCCATACGGTATAATGACCCCACGTGATGCTCCATACTGGATAATAGCTGCACATAGTGTTTCATATTGTATAATGTGCCCACATAGTGCTCCATACAGTATAATGGCATCACATGAAAAACTGTATTTACTCGTGTATAAGCCGACCTGAGTATAAGCCGAGACACCTGATTTTGCCACAAAAAACTGGGAAAACTTATTGACTCGAGTATAAGCAGAGTATGTCCCCTAATCCCTTTTCTGATATGCATGGTTCCTTATCCCCATTCTTGTCTGCATGGCTCCTTATCACCATCCTTGTCTGCATGGTTCCTCATCCCTATCCTTGTATGTTTGGCCCCAGTAGAAAAGCATAAAAAAACAAAAACATTCTATTTACCTTCCCTGCACGCCCTCGCAGCATCTTGCAGCCGAGCGATTACGTGTCCCCGTTCATTAAGGTAATGAATATTCACCTCTCTCCACGCCTATAGGAGTGGAGAGAGGTGAATATTCATTATCTTAATGAACGGGCACATGTGATAGCCCGGCAGCTGCTGAAAGCCGGTGACTCCTGCTTATACTGTTTGTGCTATAAGAGAAATGAATATTCACTGCCAGTGCAGTGAAAATTCATTTATCTTAAGCAACGGGCAGAGGCTTTAGCTGCAGCCACCGGCTCCTGCCTCATGTGACCTGCTGCTCCCCCTCCCCCGCCGTCTTTTGGGACAAGTATAAAATCATGTAGAGGGTAGTATGAAAGAAAAACACCTTACACATAGGTAATCTAAATGAATAGACAGCAACAGCGGTGGACAATTCATTTACCCCTTCCCGACATGCGATGTACATATACAGCGCTGCAGGAGCTTCGTTCTCGTAAAACGCAGTATATGAATGGCGCTGCGAATGCACGTCAGCGCACCCATAGATAATAATTTTTGTACTGTGCGCTTGGGCGCACAAAAAGCATCCTGTTGCATTTTTTGTGCGTCCGACTTGTCCCAAAAAAACGCATGCGCACGCAATGCGTTTTTTTTCACCCATCCACCTATTATAGTCTATGGGTGTGCTGCAAAAAAAGCATGCTTTTTTTTAAAAAAACGCACGCAAAACCGCAAAAAAACCGCACGATGCGTTTTTATGTGCGTTTGCACTGCGCACGGTGCGCAGTGCGAAAAAGCGCAAGTGTGAAAGTAGCCTAACACAGGTCAGTCAGATGAAGCAGTCCAAAATAGCCACACGGGATATGATGCGTCCAAGTGCAGTAACAAATAAAACTAAAAAACTAAACAGAATTAAATTAAAATAAAAACAAGGAATAAAAAGAGAACATCATAACGACTCATCCAGTAAAGGAGAGTAAGAGGCAAATTTCAGAGAAAGGAATAGAAGCTAAGCTGTTCGTTAAGGCCTTTAGGGGTCATGGTATCCAGCCTAACGATCCACCTCGCTTCCATCTGAGCCAGAATCTTTTTATTATTTCCACCTCTAACCCCCAAATGCAAAGTATCAATTCCGCGAATCTTAAGGGTTCCAGCATCACAATTGTGATGGGCCCTGAAGTGACGCGGAATGGTTTTTCATTCAGAGGGGTCTCGGGTGGTCCTTGCAGCAGCAATGTCACGTACATGTTGGTGGACACGTATGCGAAGTTCCCTAGTGGTCAAGCCAACGTATATACTGGGGCAGCCACAAGTAGCATAGTAAATTACATTACTGCTGCCACAGGATATACGCTGGCGAATCTCAAAAGTCCGCAACCCGTCGGTAGAAACAAAATTAGTACTCCGATGAACATTAGCACATGCAAGGCAGTGGCCGGAGGGGACAAAATCGGGGATGGGGCCACGGGAACCAAAAGGTCTTATGACAGGGGGAACGTAGTGACTTTTGACCAGTAAGTCGCTCAAGTTCTTTGAGCGTCTAGAGGTCATGCGCCGACTTATGGCCTCCCATTGGCTCCAGCGACCCATGTGACTTGTCATATGGGCTATTTTCAGGTCCTGTGCCTACACTTTACCATCCCCTTGAGAAAGTGGCGTTTTTCCCGCGAAACGCACATCGGGGTGGACATCAGACCCCGGGATCACCCTCTTTGAGCCTCCACCTGCCTGGTAAGCCTCCAGTTATTTAGCGCTTATGCCCTTCTTTACTCTGATGAGTGCTTGCCATGCTCTCTAGTCACTTGACCCTTTATCTTCTGCAACATAGAGTGTGGTGATGTCCACAAGAGGGTGTTTCCCTCCTTTCCCCTAGGCATTTATGGTCTTGGTGCACATTTTTTGGTTACCTCCTGTATGTAATGACTTTTTGTAAGATTATGTAATAAAGATAATTATACTTTTACAACTCTTCTTGTCACTTTTCGCTCCTTTCCTCTGGTTTTCTATGTTGCATTTTTTTGTTCCACCCAACCTCGTTAAAAAAATCGCAAGCGTGCGTGTGCACATGGAATGCGCAAAAAACACTACAGTCTGTTATCGCTGGCGTGCGTGTGGCCGTGCGCTCGTCACGCTTTTAGCGCGCACGCGATTTTAGAGTAAACAATGTCTAGACACTGGTTTAAACCACCCCCTACACAAGCAACATTGTTTGGGAGGAGTGCAGATAAAAGGTGTCTGCACGGTCAGACCACTCACTCTACAGACAGCCTGGAAGAGACCAGACAGCCTTGAACAAAGAAGAGCCACAACTTTGGATACAAGCTGCATCAGCCAAAATGTGAGTATTCTTCAACATAATGTCTGCCTGTCCTTTCAAATTTATTATGTAGTAATTTTTTTTTTTTGTTTAAATTCCAGCATGTCTTCTGGATCGGAATATTCTCCATCCTAGCAAGAACTGGCCCAAGCAGAGCGTGAGGTGAGGATTTTGCTGCCTTTGGGTAAGTATAGCTGCCTCTACAAATGTGTAATATTTTTTTTTCTTTACAGAAATCGTTATCGGACCCGGCAAGTGAGGCGGAACAGCGGGAGCAGCCTACCCAAGTCCTGGCGAGGATACCTAATGTAAGTATACAGTCTTTCAATGTCCCTTTTTTTTTAATTTATTTTTCCTCTTCCTTTTTTTCTATCCTTTTTTCATCTTCTCTCTTGCTTCTTTTATTTCTATTTTTCTATGTTTTTCAGTCTCCAAAATTTCCAAAATTCTATTTTTTTTTCTAGGTTCCACAACGGGACAAAGACGTCTATCTGGACAACGAGCACCTGATCCGCCTGGTCCAGGAGCGTGTCCCGTTGTGGGACAGCCGTGACCAGCAGTACAAGGACACTGTGGTGACCCGGCAGCTCTGAAATGAGTTGGCCACAGTGATGATGGATGGCTGGTACAGCGCCTCTCCAACTTCCAAAAAGGCGTTTTGTAAGTGTTTCCATGCTCTGTGATGCCGCATTGAATCTTGTTCCTGATGATACTGGTGTGTTTCTTGCAAGATATATTCTTGCAGGAAACACACCAGTGTCCTCAGGATCAACAGTGACTGCATTGTAATGCTGTTTTGATCATGCTTTTAATCTTGCTGCTGATGATACTGGTGTGTTTCTTGCAAGATATATTCTTGCAGGAAACACACCAGTGTCCTCAGGATCAACAGTGACTGCATTGTGTATTGTAATGCTGTATTGATCATGCTTTTACTCTTGCTGCTGATGATACTGGTGTGTTTCTTGCAAGATATATTCTTGCAGGAAACACACCAGTGTCCTCAGGATCAACAGTGACTGCATTGTGTATTGTAATGCTGTTTTGATCATGCTTTTAATCTTGCTGCTGATGATACTGGTGTGTTTCTTGCAGGAAACTGTAACAAACTGTAGAGATGATAAAGGTCATACAACTTGTGTGTGTGTATGTATAGTCACCTGGTCAGGGGTACTAGTAAATTCATGATGCACAAAACACAGCATCATGAATTCACTGGTACACCTGGCCAGTTGATTATTGTATTGGAGTGTAAAAAGACAGTGCACTCGGTACAGGTATCAAAACAGGTTTTTACTAACATACACACAAGAAAACATTTTTACACCATTTGATCTTGCCATTCCACCCATCCTACATCTGTGTTGAAGTAGGCCACAAATTGGTCCCTCATTTGGCCAACTTCAACAGATGACCTGAGAGGGTGCTGATTAAATTCAGGCAATGGGTTAGGAGCTGCATCATCGAGTTCAAAGTTCAGGTGCTCTCTAGCCATCACAAAATTATGTAGAACCACACAGGCCTTCACCACAGCCACTGTTTCCAGTTTCAGATTAATGGCTGTGCTGAGAATGCGCCATCTGGAGACCAGTATACCAAAGGCACACTCTACAGTTCTTCTGGCCCTGGTCAGCCTGTAATTAAATCTTTTTTTAATGTGGTCCAAGTCCCGGCTGGAGTAGGGTTTGAGCAGGTTTTGGCACATCTGGAATGCCTCATCCCCAACCATTACAAATGGCTGTGGCGGACCTTCGGTGTTGGGAAGAGGCCGTGGCATGGAGAAATTGAACTGGTTGCCATACAACCTCCGGCCCATGTCCGAGTTCTTAAAAGCCTGGGAGTCATTCCCACGGCCAAATGCCCCAGTGTCCACTGCAACAAACCTAGTCTGCATCCGAAATGGCCATGAGTACTGTAGAAAAGTACTTTTTGTAGTTATAGTACTCAGATCCAGTTCTTTTTGGTTTGATAATCCAGATGTGTTTCACATCCACCGCTCCCAAACAGTTGGGGAAATTGCAGACTGTCCAGAATTTTTCTACTATTTCCATCCACTTGCAGGGGCATAAATTCAGGACAGAGAAGGTTCCACAAAGCCCGGCAGGTGTCCGCAGCAATTCCAGACAAGGTGAAGATTCCAATCCGGTATTGGAAGTGGAGAGATGAGAGGGTCTCTCCAGTAGCCAGGAATCTGGGAAACCAAGAAAATACAAAAATTAATATTTATGTATATGGATTTTTAAAAAAAAAAAAAGGCATACAAATAATTCTGCAGCCTTTTGTTTACTACATGGCAGAACAATAATTATGGCAGATTTGGAATAGTACATGTCACAACAAAGACAATTATGCAGGCATTGGTTTTGCAATACTGCGTACCATAATGTGACCAGGAGCCGTTCCTCCGGAGGAATCGCACGACGGAGCTGTGTGTCCTGTCTCCGGATGGATTGTTTAACACGAACAAGTAAATCCCTGAAGCTTTGTTGTGACATCCGGGTATAATCTGTAAATTTCTCTGGGTTTGCCTGGAGCTCGCTGTAGAGGGTGTGGTACGCTCCACGGCTCTCCCGGAGTTCAATAATGGAATGTATCCACAAACGCCGTCGCTGCCGTCTTTGCTGTCTCTCTCTCCCTTTGTTGCTGGCAAGCAACTGCATAAGCCTGAGCCATCCTGATGTCCAGATCCAAGTTGATGTGAAAACTCTTCCAGCGCAGATCCATGTTTCACAGAAGCAAATGCAAGCAAATGTGAAGAATTCAGCTGTAAACAGGGTCTATATAAAGAATTCCCATTACACAGGCCCACTGCTGTCACATTGGTGGAGTCTGTTGCAAGAATTTTGCAAGGATTTTCCTTCTGTGAAATGTGACACCTAGGACAACCCATGCGCATAAAAAACGCAATCGCATGGAAAACGCTTGAAAATGCATACAAACGCTGCTTTTTTTGTCGTAATGCGCACGATGATGCAACGAAAAATCGCAGCGTTTGCATGCGTTTTTTGCATGCGTTTCATGTGCGCTCGTAATGCTGCGCAAAATGGCGCAAATGTGAAACTAGCCTTAATTACTGGTTTTTGTTCTTTCTCCCTCCCAAAAATCAGAGTACAAAGCGATCAAAAAATGTCATGTACAATGAAATGGTAGCGGGATAGATTTTCCAGCTCACCGCTTCTGCATCTTCTTAGTGCCTGGAGCACGGACCCGCTGTGTCAGGGCGTGAGGAATCCAAATGAAGTAGAATGTCCAGCTCAACAGCGTAGTGAAAAGCAAAGTTTTATTCACCACGGACACATTCCAAAGAGAGGATAAAACATCAGCATGACAGGTTACAAGTAGTCAGATCGACGCGTTTCTGGAGACCAAGCTCCCTTAATGATGAACAATGAAATGGTACCAATAAAAAGGTCAACTAGTCCCGCACAAAAAGCTGTCACATGACTAGCGGCTGAAATATTGAAAAATTATAGCTGTCTAAATATGGCTATGCAAAAACTAGTTTTAGCAATAAAAAGCGTCTTTTAGTGTGTACAGCAGCCAAACATAAAACCCCAATATAAATCTGATATCTCTATAATGGCAACGACCAGAAGAACAAAGTTGCCTAATTATACGGCACGAAAAACGGTGTATAAAAATAAAACCAATTCTTCACTTGCTGTTTTGTTCATTCTGCCTCCCAAAGGTCGCAGTAAGGCTCGGCTTACATTTATCCTGCGCTGAGCGCTTATACCAAGGGTTTTCATGTAAATCTCTCAAATATGTGATTCAAACGGAACTCGCATTGGAAGATTCCCTATAATGAGGTAGATGGAAGCACTGTGGACGCTATAGAACCTGTGATCCGGCGGTGTCCGTCTTTTTAGGCGTGTGTAAAAGTGCAGTCAGCCACAGTTTTGTGCACTTCTGAAAAGAAGGGCAATGCTGAACAGAAGTCAGACGGAGTCTGGGGTTTCATCTGAATCACGTCACTCGGAGATTTAGATGGAAACCCATATGTAAGTGATCATCGTAGAGCGTCCGATAAATTGATCTCAAACGTTAAGTAAAATGTTCCAAATAAAAGCTTCAACTCAATCCACAAGTCCACACTAAGGTCCTTCGTCTGTTAATGGAAATATAGGGGGATTCCACATTACTGGTAGCACAAAGGCTCTGGAAAAACCAACTGGCTCCTCGCCCCTCAAAGGAATTTCAGAAAATTCTGAGCTCCTAAAACAAAATGCCACCTTCCCTTCTGAGCCCCAGTGTGTCTAAACCACATTTAGCGTCCAAATGATTGGCATTTCTGTAGCGACAAGAGCCCGCCTAATTTACGGGTGTGTGTCTCTAGGAGCATGAGCTGCGTCTAACGTACTGGTCACTTCAACATATTTATTGGTCACTACAATGGCAGTTTGCAATTTTCACTCAGTAACATCTACTAATGCTTGTTTCTGGAAAACACCCATGGAGTCAAAATTGTCACTACATCTGTAGATAAATTTCCAAAGAGTTAAAATTTCCAAAATGGGGTCACTTGAGGGGAGATTCTGCTTTTGTAGCTCTTAGGGGCTCAGTATATGGAGTACCCAATCTATTCTAGGAAAATCTTCGCTCCAGAAGGCAAATAGCGCTCCATCCCTCCTGAGTCTTGTCGTGTGGCTAAGCAGTACTGTAAAGCCATATATGAGGTATTTCTACAGTCAGCGGAAATCGGGGGACAAATTTTGGTGCCATTTTTACCCACTTCCCAGTATGAAAGTGTAAAATTTGGGACTAACACACAGTCTTGGTGGTAAAAATGGAAATTATGTTTTCTTCACTGCCCAAATGGTGTATAATTCTGTTACCCACCTGTGCAGTCAATATAATCACTACACCCCTAGATGAATTCATTGACAGGTATAGTTTTTAAAATGGGGTCACTTATGGACGGTTCTGCTGTTCTGACACCTCAGGGGCTCTGCCAATGTGACATGGCACCCTCAAACCAGTGCAGCAAAATCTGTACTGTAATATGATGCTTTTCCCTTTATCCCCTTTCCTACATTGGGCGTTCTATTCCATCCATGTGACCTGGGACCTAAGTCCCAAGGACGGAATAGTACGTCTAATGCGATCAGCGGCGCTCACGTGCTGAGCGCCGCTGTTCGCGGCCGGGTGTCAGCTGATTATCACAGCTGATACCCGGCACAATGTGTCAGGGGCGGTCATGGACCGCCCTCGACACGTTAACCCCTGGCACTCCGCGATCAAACATGATCGCGGTGTACCGGAGATTAAAGGAAGCATCGGCAGGGAGGGGGCTTCCTCCGTGCTTCCCTGCGACCCCCACAGCAGCGTGATGTGCAGCGCCACTGCGGGGGTCGCCTTCCCTGCAGGTCCCTGGATCCAATATGGCGACGGGGGCCTGCAGGGAGCTGGCTTCCTCACTGCCCGCAGAGCGCAGGCATGGGGAAGCCTGCAGCAGTGCCTGTGACAGATCGCTGATCTGTCACAGCGATCTGTGATGTGACAGATCAGCGATCTGTCACAGGACAGTGATGTCCCCCATGGGACATTATATTAAAGTAAAAAAAAAAAATTCCATAATAAATTCATTTTTGAAAATAAAAAAAACAATAAAAGTGCACATATTTGGTATCGCCGCGTCCGTAATGACCCACCCTATAAAACTGTCCCATTTGTTAACCCCTTTAGCGAACCCCTTAAAAAATAAAAATAAAAAACGAAGCAAAAAATAATAATTTATTATCATACCGCCGAACAAAAATTGCAATAACGCACGATCAAAAAGACGCATATAAATATCCATGGTACCGCTGAAAACGTGATCTTGTCCTGCAAAAAACGAGCCACAACACAGCGGCATCAGCAAAAAAATAAAAAA
The DNA here is from genome assembly GCF_039654945.1 of Dendrobates tinctorius. Classification (NCBI taxonomy): domain Eukaryota; kingdom Metazoa; phylum Chordata; class Amphibia; order Anura; family Dendrobatidae; genus Dendrobates; species Dendrobates tinctorius. Next base: position 11,783,175 of record NW_027361808.1, read on the forward strand.
GTTATAGCTCACAGAATAAAGCGATGCAAAAATAATTATTTTTTATATAGATATTGTTTTCATTGCATAAAACCACCACAACATAAAAAAAGACATAAATGAGGTATCGCTGTAACCGTACTGACCCGAAGAATAAAACCGCTTTATCAATTTTACCGCACGCGGAACGGTGTAAACACACCCCCCAAAAGAAATTCATGAAACGCTGGTTTTTGTTCATTCTGCGTCCCAAAAATCGGAATAAAAAGCGATCAAAAAAGTCACGTGCCCGAAAATGGTACCAATAAAAACGTCAACTCGTCCCGCAAAAAATTAGACCTCACATGACTCGGTGGGTCAAAATATGGAAAAATTATAGCTCTCAAAATGTGGTGATGCATAAACTATTTTTACAATAAAAAGCGTTGTGAGTTCACACGTGGCGTTTTTTCGCGGTGGTTTTAACCGCCCGATTTTGCCGCGAAAACGCAAAAAATAAGCATCCCATGCATTCCTATGGGATTCCGCAATGCTGTGCTAATGCTGCGGTTTTTACCGCGGAGGAATCGCTTCTCGGTAAAAAACGCAGCATGCTCATTAATTTTGCGGAATCGCGGCGATCCCACACCCATAGAAATGCATTGTTCTGCTTACTTTCCGCATGTGGCTGTGCTCACCATGCGAAAAGTAAGCAGAACAATTGCGGATGGTACCCACGGTCCGGAGGAGAGGAGATTGTCCTCCGGGCTTTGGGTACCATATCCCTGTAAAAAATAGACTGTAAAATAAAACATATTGTTATTCTCACCTTCCGACGTCCCGTGCAGCCTTCCCGCCTCTCTCCACGCTCCCGTTCCCAGTACTCCTTTGCGAAAATGCCCGAGATGACGTCTGTTCTCGTGGGATTGCGAAGTTTCTCGGTCATTCGCGCGACGTCATCGCGAATTACCACAAGACGTCGCGATCCCGCGAGAACGTACGTCATCGCGGGCATTTTCGCAAAGGATTACTGGGAACGGGAGCGTGGAGAGAGGCGGGAACGCTGCGCGCGACGTCGGAAGGTAAGAATAACACCATTTTTTATTTTCTTTTTTTATATTTTTTTACATTTTATCTTTTACTACTGATGCTGCATAGGCGGCCTCAGTAGTAAAAAGTTGGTCACACTTGTCAAACACTATGTTTGACGAGTATGACTAACCTGTCAATCAGTTCTCCAAGCGATGCTACAGATCGCTTGGAAAACGCTAGCATTTTGCAAGCTAATTACGCTTGCAAAATACTAGTTTTTCCACGGGAAAATCGCGGGAATTTAAAATGCGATTTTCCCGCAGAATGGAATTCCGGAACTCTCGCGGTAATTTCCGCGAGAATTCCGCTACGTGTGAACCCAGCCTTAGCATATGACAGCTGCCAAAAATAAAACCCCCCGCCATAAATAGTAAATCAAACCCCCCGTTATCACCCCCTTAGTTAGGGAAAAATAATAAAATAATTTTTTTTTAATTTCCATTTTCCCATTAGGGTTAGGGCTAGGGTCAGTGCTAGGGTTAGGGCAAGGGTTAGGGTTAGGTTTGGAGTTAGAATTGGGGGATTTCCACTGTTTTGGCACATCAGGGGCTTTCCAAGGCGTGGCGTCCTATCTCAATTCCAGCCAAAAAAGTTAAATGGTGCTGCTTCCCTTCCGAGCTCTGCCATGTGCCCAAATAGTGGTTTACCCCCATATATGGGGTGTCAGCGTACTCAGGACAAATTGCACAATAACTTTTGGGGGCCTGTTACTCTTGGGAAATAAAAATTGGGGGTGAAAAGATCATTTTTGTGGAAAAAATATGATTTTTTTAATTGTACGGCTGTACGTTATAAACTTCTGTGAAGCCCTTGGGGGTTCAAAGTGCCCACCACATATCTAGATAAGTTCCTTGGAAGTCTAGTTTCCAAAATGGGGTCACTTGTGGGGGTTTCCACTGTTTAGGCACATCAGGGGCTCTCCAAACGTGGCATGGCGTCCAATCTGAATTCCAGCCAATTTTGCAGTGAAAAAGTAAAACGGCGCTCCTTCCCTTCTGAGCTCTGCCATGCGCCCAAACAGTGGTTCCCCACACATATCAGGTATCAGCGTACTCAGAACAAATTGCACAATAACTTTTGCAGTCCAATTTCTCCTGTTACCCTTGGTAAAATAAAAAAAAATTGAACCTGAAGTAATTTTTTTTGTGAAAAAAAGTTAAATGTTCATTTTTTTTAAACATTCAAAAAATTCCTGTGAAGCACCTGAAGGGTTAATAAACTTCTTGAATGTGGTTTTGAGCACCTTGAGGGGTGCAGTTTTTAGAATGGTGTCACTTTTGGGGATTTTCTATCATATAGACCCCTCAAAGTGACTTCAAATGTGATGTGGTCCCTAAAAATAAAATGGTGTTGTAAAAATGAGAAATCGCTGGTCAACTTTTAACCCTTATAACTTCCTAACAAAAAAAAAATTTGGTTCCCAAATTGTGCTGATGTAAAATAAACAGGTGGGAAATGTTATCTATTAAGTTTTTTGAGTGCCATATATCTGTGATTTAAGAGCATAAAAATTCAAAGTTGGAAAATTGCAAAATTTTCAAAATTTTCGCCAAATTTCCATTTTTTTCACAAATAAACGCAAGTTATATGAATGAAATTTTACCACTAACATGAAGTACAATATGTCATGAGAAAACATTGTCAGAATCACCGGGATCCATGGAAGTGTTCCAGAGTTATTACCTCATAAAGGGACAGTGGTCAGAATTGTAAAAATTGGCCCATGAGTTAACGTGCAAACCACCCTTGGTAGTGAAGGGGTTAAGCTTTGCAGTGTGCCTCAAAAGTATTTTTCAACCACATATGCAGTATCTGTGTACTTAGGAGAGTTTGCTCAACACATTTTGGGGTACATTTTCTCCTGTTACCCTTGTGAAAATTCAAAATTTGGGGCTAAAAATATTTTTTTGTGGGAAAACTGCTTCATGTTATAAACTTCTGTGAAGCAGGTGGGGTTTCAGGGTGCTCAACACTCATCTAGATAAGTTTCTTGCGGGGTCAAGCTACCAAAATGGTGCCACTTGTGGGAGGTTTCCACTGTTTAGATACATCAGGGGCTCTCCAAACGTGACATAGCGTCTGCTAATTATTTCAGCAAATTTTGTATTCAAAAAGTCAAATGGCACTTCTTTCCTTCCAAGCCCTGCCATGCGCCCAAATAGTAGTTTTCCTCCACATAATGGGTATTAGTGTACTCAGAAAAAATTGCACAAGAAATTGTATGGTACAATTTCTTCTGGTACCTTTATAAAAATGCAAAATTTGGAGCTAAAAATAATTATTGTAGAAAAAATGTGATTTTTTTTTTTTTTTTTTTTTTTTCTTCACGGCTCAACATTATAAACTTCTGTGAAACACCTGGGGGTTCAGTGTGGTCAATACACATCTAGATAAGTTCCCTAAGGGGTCAAATTTCCAAAATGGTGTCACTTGTGGCATGTTTCCACTGTTTAGGCACAACAGGGCTTCTCCAAATGCGACATGGCATCCCCTAATTATGGCAGAAAATTTTGCATTCAAAAATTCAAATGGCGCTCCTTCCCTTTCAGGCCCTGCTGTGCACCCAAACAGTTGTCTTCCCCCTCATTAGGCATATCTGCATGCTCAAGAGAAATTGCATTGACAATTTTATGCTCCTTTTTGTCTGGTTACCCTTGCACAAGTAAAAAAAAAAAAATTAGGTCTAAAGGAAAATTTTTGTGAAAAAAGTTTATTTTTTCCTTCCTCATTCCATTAATTTCTGTGAACCAATTTATAAACTTCTTCAATGTGGTTTTGAGCACCTTGAGGGGTGCAATTTTTAGAATGGTGTCACTTTTGGGTATTTTATGTCAAATAGACCTCTCATAGTCACATCAAATGTGAAGTGGTCTCTAGAAAAATTGTTTTGTAAATCTATATATATATAAAGCTGAGTGTATGTACGTGTGTACTGTATGTATCAAGCCACGTCCACACCACATAGCCCTGTCCACTCGGCATAGCCACACTCACTCCACACGCAAAGCCATGTTCACACGGCCCATGCTGATAGCGCACAAGGGCGGAGACACATTCACCTCGAAAGCCACCCTGCAAAACTCACCGGCTGCAACGTCCCAGCTGCTGCGAGCTACAATAGGTGCCACTGCCTTCAGAGTATCAGTGCACGGCAGGCACAGGCCACATCTAGCTCCGTCGTGCCTAGAATGGAGTTGCTCCTGTAAGGCATGACATCAAGGGAAAGGGAGGAGCCTCATGGATTACACCGCTGTGCTCATAACAGGAAGTTGCTTGGCACGTGTGAGGGGAAATGAGGAGTGAGGTGCTGCTGCAGTATGAGGCTGTGTATAGAGAAGAGTGAGGCGCTGCAAGTAGAGGCTGTGTAAGGCCACATTCACACGTTCAGTATTTGGTCAGTATTTAACCTCAGTATTATTTATAAGCCAAAACCACGAGTGGGAGAAAAATGCAGAAGTGGTGACAAGTTTCTAATATACTTTTCCTATGATTGTTTTACTCCAAGTTTTAGCTTACAAATACTGAGGTAAAAATACTGACCAAATAACAGGTGAACGAGGTCTAAAGGAGAAAAGTGTGGTGCTGCAGAAGAAGTAGCCTGTGTATACGATATGCTTTATTGCAATTAGTTCAATTTCTCTCGGGATCAAGTGTTTCCAATTGTATATGGAAGAGGAGGAGTGTGAGGTGCTGTCAGAGGACGAGACTTTAAAGGAAAAAAGCTGTGCAGGACAAAAATGCTGTGCAAAGGAGGAGCGTGAGGTGCAGGATGAATAAGGCCCCTTAACTGCCTCCGTTAAAAGTTGTATCGACAGTCGTTAACCCCTTTCTGCCATATGAGGAACTTTCCCGTCCATGTCAATTGGGATTTAGTTCCCAAGGACTGGATAGTACGTCATGGCATTTAATGCGACATTGCGACTTAAGTCGCGGTGATCGCATTAAAATTCCAACGTCCTCTTACCTTATGGTAGATGGCCTCGGCATCCCGGGGTCTGTTGCCACCCTCCCTTCCCCCCGAGTGCTGTGATTGGCTGTTGAAATCGAAACAGCCAATCACAACGCTTCTCATTTTCAGCCAATCGGAGCGGCTGAAACAATGAGGTCCTAGGCTAGGATCGAGTACCGATGTACTCTGTCCTAGGCCCGGTGCCAAACCTCCCAGATTGGCGCGATCGCATTGATCACGCCAATCGCAGGGCACATATACCACCGCTGTGCCCTGCCAGTACCGGTCCGGTGCTGTATTAGCACCGATCCTAGGCCGGAGCCTGGTACAGGCCCAGCAGGGCCTGCATGAGCTGGTTGGAGCGATCGATTAGATCGGCAATCGTGCCAACCACAGGGCACAGCTGCAGTCACGCTATGACCGCTCTGTGCCCTGCTGGTGACTTGGCCATGACCTGCCTTGGAATCGGAGCTGTGAGCTCCGATCCTTGGCGGTTGCAATGGTCAGCTGGCAGAGCAGGAATTGGTGGATCGATGTTATCATTCGATCCCACCAATGACAGGTCACAGCAGCGATGTCTTTTGACCTGCCTGTGACCTGTATGACAGCTCTCCAGGGGGTCCTCACACTAGCTGATGATTACCTAGAGAGCCGTCGTACGTCTGGATCTCCTGGTGTGCTGGGTATTGTGGTGCCACAGCAGCTTGTAGCATCACAATACCTGCTAAAGAAAGAAGAAAGAAAAACCCTACAACTGTAAGTATTGTCTGATCCCCGATCCCTGTCCAATCTAGCTTCACCCACCCCAATCTATCTTCATCCCCCCTTCCCCCTACCCCCTCTTTCTAACCTGTGACGAGGTTAGCATACGCTGAGTTAACTTTTCTTTAGAGTGGACCCTCTGGGTCGTGGCACCCACCCACCTAGGGCGAGCTGACCTTGTGAGGAACCACCCCCCTATACAGGGATTTTAAGGGCAAGACCAAGGGGGTGAGCCACCACGACTGTTGGCACCAGACGGCCGGCTCAAGTAGACACTAGGTACGAGTGTCTGATGACAAGGACGAGCAGGAAGCAAGACAAGACAAGACGTAAGTTCAAGGTATCTTCATTAAGACAACTTCAGGATAACATTCAGTGCAAAAACGTGAGAACAAGCAAACATGGCAAGATGCGTGGGCACGCCAAGGTCCATAGCATGGTACGTGCCATATGGCACGCCTGGGTACAGGCTAAGGCACAATGGCATCGGACTCCGGACAGCTGGCAACGATCGACATGATCAGGGCATCAGGCTGCGGACATCAGCTCCGGACATCAGTCCGCAGTCATCAGGCTTACGATCTCTGGCAGCGATCGGCAGGTTCTGGGCATCCAGCAGGCAAACCAGGGTTCAGGCAAGGAGGCACGACAGATCTCCAGACATGGTGCATGTTAGGGAACACGCCGAGGTCCAAGGTAGGATTCCAGGCAGGGTGCATGCTAGGGGCACACCAGGGTCCAGGGCAAGGTGCAAGGCAGGGTGCGTGTGTAGGGGACATGCCAGGGTTCAAAGCAAGGTGCAAGGCAAAGTGTGTGTGTAGGGGACACGCCAGGGTTCAATGTTCAACAAACAAGACAGGGTGCGTGTGTAGAGACACGCCAAGGCACAAGGTACAAGTGCTTGCAGAGAGACACGCCAGGGTCAGGGTTCAAGGCAGAGTCCTGCGCGTGCAGAGAGACACGCCAGGGTCAGGTTCAAGGCAGAGTCCTGCGCGTGCAGAGAGACACGCCAGGGTCAGGTTCAAGGCAGAGTCCTGCGCATGCAGAGGGCACACCAGGGTTCAAGGCAGAGTCCTGCGCGTGCAGAGAGACACGTCAGGATCAGGGTTAAAAGCTGAGTCCTGCGCGTGCAGAGGACACGCCACAGACAGAGTACAGGCAAGGACTTATACGTGCGAGAGTGCACGACAGGGTACATGGCAAGACCTGCGCTTACTTTTACAGAAGCACGGGGAGGTATGCCATGGGGCAGGCGAGGGCCTGCGCGTGCAAAGAGAAGCACGGAGAGCACAGTGCAGAGACAGCGTGAGTGCAAGGAAGCACAGAGAGCACGGCTGGGGCACTGGCTAGCTGGACGGGCTGCAGCACAAAGAGGCGGGCCAGACTCCAGCGAACCCGACTGGGGCATAGCAGGCGACACAGATGTCACTGACCGACGAGCACGGCTGAGGCACAAGCAGGTGGGCACGGCTAGGGTGGGCACGGCTGATGCACAAGCAGGAGGCTAGGAAGGTCAGGCACATGCAATGGGCACACGAAGAAACAAGGCAAGGAAAAGCAAGAAGCAAGGCAAGGCTAGGGTAGAAACAAGGCAAGACAGGTACGGAACACGGAGCGGAACATAGGCAGAAACACAGCCAGGTCAGAGCGAGAACAGAGCTAGCAGCGGAGCATAGGCCGAAGCCCAGAGCCGGGTCAAGGGAGAAACTTGAGACTAGGGTGGAAATGTGCAAGAGAGCACGATAGGATAGAGTCTAGCAACGGAGGGTAGGCCGAAGCCCAGAGCCGGGTCAAGGGAGAACCTTGTGACTAGACATGGAAATGTGCAAGAGAGCACCAAAGGGCAGAGTACGGAAAACCAGTCAGAGACAAGAAACATGAGAAGCACTACAAGGCTCAGAATAGCAAAGACCAGACATGGCGAAACAGGCAAAGGCAGAGAACAGCGGAAGTACTACAAGGCAAGGCAAGGACAAACATGGCATGAGAGACAACACAAGACATGACGAGGCAGAGTACAAGCACAGAGCGTGTGCAGAGACGTACGACAGGGCAGAGTGCAGGGGCACAGAATACAGGGAGCGACCGAGCAGACCAAGCAGCCATGCAGGGAAGCAACACGATACTCAGGCCCCGACCATAGGAAGGGGCGGTCTGATATAGCACCTGAACTTCCGGGTCAGGACCAGAGAAAGACTTCCGGTTCAGATCCTACTGGGTCATAGAGAGCGTTGCTAGATCAAACTGGCTGGACCATAGAGAAGGTCACATGATCAAGGGTTCTAGGAATACAGAGGATTGCAGAATCAGACAGTGCTGGAACATAGGAAAGGTCACATGATCAGGGGTTCCAGGAATACAGAGGATTGCAGAATCAGAGCAGAGACGGATGGTTACCTGGCAGCGGCGTGCAGCCATGAGGTAAGGCGCGTGTGCACATTGCTCCAGGAATCTTGCAGCACGAGACATAACGGGCATGAGAATTCAGTACACCGCTCCAGGAGTCATGCGGCAAAACAGACATGGCGGGCATGACGGACATGACAGGCATAATGGACATGGCAGGCATGACATAACCCCTTACCCCCCCTTTGCGCCACCTCCGTGCGTACATTTAGCAGCCGCCGAGCGTTGATTGATGATGCGGTTCACCAATCAACACTCGTGCTTGCTTTTTTTTCCTCAGCCCCCTTTGTGCCAACTCCGTATTCGCATCCCACAGCCGCCAAACTTTGCTAAGTGACATAGTTCACTTATCAGAGCTTGTGCCTGCTGATTTCCTTTTTTTTTCACCCCGACTTTGCGCCACCTGACTACAAGCATAAGTGCTAATCCCTGTCCGATCTCTCTTCATCCCCCTTTGCACCGCCTCCTTGCTCACATTTAGCAGCCCCCTTTGCACCAACTCCATATTCGCATCCCACAGCCGCCAAACTGTGATAAGTGACATAGTTCACATATCAGAGCTTGTGCCTGCTGATTTCCTTTTTTTTCACCCCCCCTTTGCGCCACCTAACTACAAGCGTAAGTGCTAATCCCTGATCCATGTCCGATCTCTCTTCATCCCCCTTTCCCCCTCTTTTTACCCCCTCCATCCCCCTTTGTTCCGCCTTTGTGCGCACATTTAGCAGCCCCCTTTGCGCCAACTCCGTATTCGCATCCCACAGCCGCCAAGCTTTTATAAGTGACATAGCTCACTTATAAGAGCTTGTGCCTGCTGATTTCCTTTTATTCACCCCCCTTGCACCACACCTGTACGCACACCCAGCAGCTGCCACTGAACTTTGATAAGTGACGCCGTTCACTTATCAGAGCTAGGGCCTGCTGTTTTAGACTTTTCACAGGTATTTTTCTCCCCATTTCCTTTTTTATTTTAGCTTTTTCTTTACAGAATAGTGTGCATCAATCACTATCCCCCCACACATACACATAGTTATAAATAAAGTACACCCAAACACCACGTTCACAAAAAATGTCCCACCCATCGCGTTCGTCCCAACAGCGCTATTCAATGGAAGAGGCATATTCTTACCTTGCCTCCGACACTGATAGCGAGGATGAGGATCCCACTTTTCTTTATTTTTCGGATTCTTCATCCTCTTCCTCTTTCCCCTCCTCATTTTCCTCCTTGGGTCCTGCAGAACTGTCATGCAGACGCTCCAGGACAGAAAATGAGGCAGCGCCCACCATGCCCGAAGCTGATTCAGCAGACCCTGTATGGACCTCGCCCCCAAAAAATTTCGAGCCACTGATTCCTGATTTTGTGGCAGAATCAGGAATCAAGTTTGACACCACCGGCCTCACAGAAATAGACTTTTTCAAAGTCTTTTTCTCTGAGGATTTTGTTAACCTCATGGTGGAGCAAACTAATTTGTACGCTCGTCAATTTTTGGCGCAAAACCCGTGTTCATCATATTCTAACTGGTCTCCTGTGGACGCAGTTGAAATGATGCAGTTTTGGGGCCTGGTCCTCCACATGGGGATACTGAAGAAGCCGGAAATTCGGCAATATTCGAGTGTTGATATTTTACACAACACTCCAGTGTTCCGAATGGTCATGGTCCGGACTCGTTTTGAGGCTATCCAGAAATTTCTGCATTATACCGATAATGCACAGTGTCTTGCACGAGATGACCCCAACTTTGACCGTCTGTTCAAAGTTCGGCCGGTCATCGAACACTTCAACAAAAAGTTTGCTGAAGTGTATGTGCCCCAAAGGGAGATCAGCGTGGATAAGTCATTGGTCCATTTCAAGGGAAGGCTCGGATTCAGTCAATACCTGCCCAGTAAGTGGACCAGGTACGGAATCAAACGCTACAAACTTTGTGAGAGTACCTCAGGGTACATTCACAGGTTTAGAGTGTACGAAAGAAAGGACACCAGGATTGAACCACCTGAGTGTCCTGTCCTGGGAGTGAGTGGGAAAATTGTGTGGGATTTGGTTCACCCACTGCTGGATAAAGGTTATCACCTCTACACTGATAACTTTTATACCAGCATCCCACTCTACAAATCCCTCTTTGCGCGAGGTACTGCAGCCTGCGGTACTGTCCGCAAAAATCAGAGGCCTCCCAAAGACGCTACTTGGGCAGATGCTTAAAAAAGGTGAGAGCAGAGCCCAATGTAGCGACCACCTGCTGGTGGTCAAGTACAAGGACAATGGGATGTCCATTTCTTGACCACCAAACATGGTGATGGCAGCACCCTCTGCACTGTACGGGGTACCTCCATACAGGTCAGCAAACCGACCTGTGTAGTGGAGGACAACAAAAACATGGGGGGGCGTTGATCTCTCTGATCAATTCCTCCAACCGTACAATGCTCTCAGAAAGGCCAGGGCGTGGTACAAAAAGCTGGCCGTGCACATCGTACAAATGGCAATGCTCAACGCATTCCTGCTGTTACAATGTGCACACCACACCGATACGTCGTACCTTCATTTCCAGGAGGTAGTGGTTAAGGCCCTGATGTTTGGCACTCCAGAAGGAGCGGGTGCCAGTACTTCTGGAACTGAAGGTGCTCATATCGTACCAGGTCAGCATTTTCCAGGGGTGGTGCCGCCAACTGGTAAAAAAGGTAAGCCGCAAAAAAGGTGCCGAGTGTGTTACAAAAGGGGAATATGCAAGGACACCATTTACCAGTGCGACACCTGCCCCAAAAAACCTGGCCTGTGTATGAAGGATTGCTTCAAATTGTACCACACCTCCATGCACTACTAATTTACATTAGATTAGTTGGGCGATCATCTACATTTGTTCTTTGGGGGTCTAGTATCCAAAATGATGTCACATGTGGGTTTTTTCCTGTTTAGGCACATCAGGGGCTCTGCAAATGGAACATGACGCCAGCAGACCATCAAAATCTGCATTCCAAAACGTCACTACTTCCCTTTCGAGCCCCGACGTGTGCTTAAACAGTTTTTTCCCACATGTGGGGTACCAGCGTACTCAGGAAAAATTGGACAACAACTTTTGGGGTCCAATTTCTCCTGTTACCCTTGGGAAAATTAAAAATTGGGGACTAAAAGATCATTTATGTGGAAAAAATATATATTATTTTTCACGCCCGGGCATTATAAGCTTTAGCGAAACACTTGGGGGTTCAAAGTGCTCACCACACATCTAGATAAGTTGCTTAGGGGGTCTAGTTTCCAAAATGGGGTCACTTGTGGGGGGTTTCCACTGTTTAGGCACATCATGGGCTCTCCAAACAGAACATGGCATCCCATTTCAATTTCGGGCAATTTTAGGTTGAAAATGTCAAACGGCGCTCTTTCCCTTCCGAGCCCTGCTGCATGCCCAAACAGTGTTTCTCCCCCATATATGGGGTGTCAGCGCACTCAGGACGAATTGGACAACAACTTTTGGGGTCCAATTTCTCCTGTTACCCTTGGGAAAATAAAAAATTGGGGACTAAACGATTGTTTGTGGAAAAAATATGATTTTTTATATTTACATCCGGGCGTTATAAACTTTTATGAAGCCCTTGGGGGTTCAAAGTGCTCACCACACATCTAGATAAGTTCCTTAGGGGGTCTAGTTTCCAAAATGGGGTCACTTGTGGGAGTTTCCACTGTTTAGGCACATCATGGGCTCTGCAAACGGAACATGGCGTCCGATCTCAATTTCAGCCAATTTTAGTTTGAAAAAGTCAAACTGCGCTCCTTCCCTTCTGAGCCCTGCCATATGCCCAAACAGTGGTTACTCTCTACATATGGGGTATCAGCGTACTCAGGACAAATTGTAGAACAACTTTTGGGGTCCAATTTCTCCTGTTACCCTTGGGAAAATAAAAAAAAAGTTGTTAAAAGATCAATTTTGTGACTAAAAAGTTAAATGGTCATTTTTTCCTTCCACGTTGCTTCTGCTCCTGTGAAATACCTGAAGGGTTAATAATCTTCCTGACTATAATTTTGAGTAGCTTGAGGGGTGCAGTTTTTAGAATGGTGTCTCTTTTGGGTATTTTCTGCCATATAGACCCCTCAAAGTGACTTCAAATGTGAGGTGGTCCCTAAAAAAATGGTTTTGTAAATTTTATTGTAAAAATGAGAAATCGCTGGTCAACTTTTAACCATTATAACTTCCTAACAAAAAAAAATGTTGTTTCCAAAATTGTGCTGATGTAAATTAGACATGTGGGAAATGTTATTTAGTATTAAGGGCATAAAAATTCAAAATTTTTGCAATATTTCCATTTTTTTCATAAATAAACACAAGTTACAGCGAAGAAATTTTACCACTAAAGTGAAGTACAATATGTCACAAGGAAACAGTCTCAGAATCGCCAAGATCCTTTGAAGCGTTTGAGTTATGACCTCATAAATGGACAGTGGTCAGAATTGTAAAAAATGGCCTGGTCATTAACGTGCAAACTACCCTTGGGGGTAAAGGGGTTAATATTGTGTTGAAGCATTTTTTTTTTTTTTTTTAACAAAATGGAACCGTTTTAAAAAAAAAAATACTATCAATACTTGGGTAATCGTTTAGTTAATTTGTGTTGCAAATCTGTAGTGTTGAATATATGATGTGAAATGTTTTTATGTGCAATATAACTATTATAATTTGTTATAACCACAGTCAGTTACTATGCCCGGGCAACGCCGGGCTCTTCAGCTGGTAGGTTATAAAAATAAGAAATCGCTGGTCAACTTTTAACCCTTATAGCTTTCTAACAAAAAAAAATTATGTATCAAAAATTGTGCTGATCTAAAGTAGACATGTGGGAAATGTTACTTATCAAGTATTTTGTGTGATAGAACTCTGATTAAAGGGAATAAAAATTACAAGTTTAAAAATTGCTAAATTTTTGCCAAATTTCAGATTTTTTTGCACAAATGAACATAAGCCGTATCAAAGAAATGTTACCGCTATCATGAAGTATGTCACGAAAAAAACAATCTCAGAATCAGTAGGGTCCATTAAAGCATTCCAGAGTTCTTACCTCATGAAGTGACAGTGGTCAGAAAGTGAAAACCGGCTTCAGGGTGAAGGGGTTACCTTAAGGCCACGGTCACATGTTCAGTATTATGTGAGGTTTTCACCTCCGTATTTATAAGCCAAAGCCACGAGTGGGTGATAAACACAGAAGTGGTGACGGGTTTCTATTATTATTATTATATTGTTCCTCTCCTGGTTTTGGCTTACAAATACTGAGGTGAAAAACTCACCAAATACTGACTGTGAACGTGGCCTGACCCAAGCAACTTCCCAGGATGAAGCACACTTTTTATAGTATTGGGCCCCCTGTGATTGCACTCTCTTGTCTATTGAATACAGCTTCTTTATTAGACCTTAGTAATCATTGTTTTCATTTGCTGGAAGTTCTATAGAGAAGTTTTATTGAAGGGACAAGAGAGTGCTGGATTTTTCAATTTTTCAGCAAATACAGTATTTTAAACTTTTTTTAAATCCTTTATTTATCAAGCCCCAGTTAGCCATTAAAATGTATCAACCACTGAGAACTTTCAGTTTTTCATATTTTTGTATGTTAATTTAATTGTTGTGCTGAGCATCAATTTAATGCAATACCAGACAAACTCCACAGGGTGGCAGTATTACGTCACTACTGAATCAACAATTCTGCATACATACTTTCTTACTTTTTATCGCAAAGGAAGGTTCTGCAGCATATACTAATACTCGTTTACAAACTTTTTCGAACCGTACAGATTTTTTTTCTGGCTTAATAATGTTAGTGTATATTAAAGGTGTGGTCTAGTACTTTAACCCCTTCCCAACATTGCCAATTTCCATTTTTTGCTTATTAATTTTTTTCCTCCCCTTCTTTCAAGAACAATCTTTTTTTTTTTCTGTCCTGTTAGACATTACGAGCAGGGCTGTGGAGTCGGTAAGCCAAACCTGCGACTCCGACTCCTCCATTTCCCTTACACCGACTCCGACTCCCACATATATTGCTTATATTTAAGTGAAAAATGTATTGTAGTACAATGTGAACACCAGACATTGAATCATTTCTATGATACAATAATCAAGATATTTAGATAGAACATAATATCTATTTATTGGAATACAACTTTAGAACACAAAAAACTAATAAATTGTAAATATGTAATACACTGTATAATATCGATTACATATATACAGTACAGACCAAAAGTTTGGACACACCTTCTCATTCAAAGCATTTTCTTTATTTTCATGACTATGAAAATTGTAGATTCATTCTGAAGGCATCAAAACTATGAATTAACACATGTGGAATTATATAATTAACATAAAAGTGTGAAACAACTGAAAATACTGTATGTCTTATATTCTAGGTTCTTCAAAGTAGCCACCTTTTGCTTTGATTACTGCTTTGCACACTCTTGGCATTCTCTTGAGGAGCTTCAAGAGGTAGTCATCAGAAATGGTTTTTGTACTGTACTGTGTGTGTGTATGTATGTATGTGTGTATATATATATATATATATATATATATATATATATATATATATATATATATATATATAGGAGAACAAAAAGGAAATCCAGCAAGAATTCGGCAAACCAGGGTTGGAGTAAAATGATGCTTTTCTTTATTTCTTCAACAAGGTTAAAAAGACGACCCACAAGGATCAGGAGCCAAAGTGCATGGCAGAAATAAACGCAAATGGGACTATGCGTTTCGGCGACCTAATCCGCCTTCTTCACGGTCCAAACCTGGTAGGACCGTGAAGAAGGCGGATTAGGTCGCCGAAACGCGTAGTCCCATTTTCGTTTATTTCTGCCATGCACTTTGGCTCCTGATCCTTGTGGGTCGTCTTTTTAACCTTGTTGAAGAAATAAAGAAAAGCATCATTTTACTCCAACCCTGGTTTGCCGAATTCTTGCTGGATTTCCTTTTTGTTCTCCTATACAGTGGGGAAAAAAAGTATTTAGTCAGTCAGCAATAGTGCAAGTTCCACCACTTAAAAAGATGAGAGGCGTCTGTAATTTACATCATAGGTAGACCTCAACTATGGGAGACAAACTGAGAAAAAAAAAATCCAGAAAATCACATTGTCTGTTTTTTTTTCATTTTATTTGCATATTATGGTGGAAAATAAGTAGTTGGTCAGAAACAAGCAATCAAGATTTCTGGCTCTCACAGACCTGTAACTTCTTCTTTAAAGGGGGTTTTACACTAAGCGATATCGCTAGCAATATCGCTAAAACGTCACTGGTTTTGTGACGTTATAGCGATATTGCTAGCGATATCGCTATGTGTGATACTTACCAGCGACCGGCTCCCCCGCTGTCCATCGCTGATCGCGCGAGAATGTCCGGCTCCATTTCTCGTCGGGCGCTTCCTGCTGAGACTTCCTGCTGTGACGACGAGCGACGCTGGACGCGGGCGGGAGGACGCAGGATCGCTGTGTGTGAATGGTAAGTATCGTGCGCTGCGTCGCTGCTGCATCGCTGTGAGATCTTTCTGTATGAAAGCTCACTAGCGATCATTTAGCGATGCACCAGCGATCCTGACCGGGTCGGATCGCTGGTTGGATCGCTGGTGCATCGCTAAATGTAAAAGGGCCTTAAGAGTCTCCTCTTTCCTCCACTCATTACCTGTAGTAATGGCACCTGTTTAAACTTGTTATCAGTATAAAAAGACACCTGTGCACACCCTCAAACAGTCTGACTCCAAACTCCACTATGGTGAAGACCAAAGAGCACCAGGCTGGGAAGACTGAATCTGCAATAGCCAACCAGCTTGGAGTGAAGAAATCAACTGTGGGAGCAATAATTAGAAAATGGAAGACATACAAGACCACTGATAATCTCCCTCGATCTGGTGCTCCACGCAAAATCCCACCCCGTGGGGTCAGAATGATCACAAGAACGGTGAGCAAAAATCCCAGAACCACGCGGGGGGACCTAGTGAATGAACTGCAGAGAGCTGGGACCAATGTAACAAGGCCTACCATAAGTAACACACTACGCCACCATGGACTCAGATCCTGCAGTGCCAGACGTGTCCCACTGCTTAAGCCTCTACATGTCCGGGCCCGTCTGAAGTTTGCTAGAGAGCATTTGGATGATCCAGAGGAGTTTTGGGAGAATGTCCTATGGTCTGATGAAACCAAACTGGAACTGTTTGGTAGAAACACAACTTGTCGTGTTTGGAGGAAAAAGAATACTGAGTTGCATCCATCAAACACCATACCTACTGTAAAGCATGGTGGTGGAAACATCATGCTTTGGGGCTTTTTCTCTGCAAAGGGGCCAGGACAACTGATCCGGGTACATGAAAGAATGAATGGGGCCATGTATCGTGAGATTTTGAGTGCAAACCTCCTTCCATCAGCAAGGGCATTGAAGATGAAACGTGGCTGGGTCTTTCAACATGACAATGATCCAAAGCACACCGCCAGGGCAACGAAGGAGTGGCTTCGTAAGAAGCATTTCAAGGTCCTGGAGTGGCCTAGCCAGTCTCCAGATCTCAACCCTATAGAAAACCTTTGGAGGGAGTTGAAAGTCCGTGTTGCCAAGCGAAAAGCCAAAAACATCACTGCTCTAGAGGAGATCTGCATGGAGGAATGGGCAAACATACCAACAACAGTGTGTGGCAACCTTGTGAAGACTTACAGAAAACGTTTGACCTCTGTCATTGCCAACAAAGGATATATCACAAAGTATTGAGATGAAATTTTGTTTCTGACCAAATACTTATTTTCCACCATAATATGCAAATAAAATGAAAAAAAAAACAGACAATGTGATTTTCTGGATTTTTTTTTCTCAGTTTGTCTCCCATAGTTGAGGTCTACCTATGATGTAAATTACAGACGCCTCTCATCTTTTTAAGTGGTGGAACTTGCACTATTGCTGACTGACTAAATACTTTTTTTCCCCACTGTATATCCTAAATTGCTCAGTAGCACAGATGAACCATCAGAGCACGCTAGGGTTGTAAATCCAAAAGTTAGGAAAGAAAAATTAAAAGAGGTAGGAAGTAACCGACTTTAACGACCTTCTGACAAAAGATGAAGAACAAAAGCAATATGTCCTGCAAGTTGTAAGCAAATGCCGAGCATTATATTCTGACGTTTCAAAAACTACTTTAACAAAAGCTCTAGAATAGATTAGATAACTATGTAAAATTATCAACTCATGTAGGTTAGCGTGCTCTGATGGTTCATCTGTGCTACTGAGCAATTTATTAGCCATTAACAACTTTTCATTGTCTGTGATGGTGGGATCAAAAAATGATAATCCCACCAACTCTGCATTCAAATACCACAAATGGTTCGAAAATTTGGTCAGGGCTATTTCTGCAATGTTTTTGTCACATTTTTTATAGTCTAACAGACTATGCAAAATACCTAAATCTTAAAATACCTCAATTTGGATTTTTTCAAACTTTGAGCGACGAGCGGCACGGGTTAACGTCGTTTGATCGAGCTCAAATTTTGGCTCTCTCAATATCTGGAAAGGGGAATCGTTTTGTGGGGTCCAGACGAACAAGATTCTGACATTTTTTCCCCCCCATATGAGATCCGGTCACCCTAGTGATGGGTATATGGGCACTGGACTATGGGATGGAGGATATGTATGACGGGTATATGGGCACGGGACTATGAGATGGAGGATGTGTGATGGGTATATGGGCACTGGACTATGGGATGGAGGATATGTATGACTGGTATATGGGCACGGGACTATGGGATGGCGGATATGTATGATGGGTATATGGGCACGGGACTATGGGATAAAGGATATGTATGATGGGTATATGGGCATGGGACTATGAGATAAAGGATGTGTGGGTATATGGGCACTCGACTGGGATGGCGAATATGCATGATGATTCTATGGGCATGAGACTAAGGGATGGAGGATGTGTGATGGGTATATGGGCATGGGACTATGGGATGGAGGATGTGTGATGGGTATATGGGCACTCGACTATGGGATGGAGGATATGTATGATGGGTATATGGGCACGGGCCTATGGGATCGTGAATATGTATGATGGGTATATGGGCATGGGCCTATGGGATCGTGGATATGTATGATGGGTATATGGGCATGGGACTATGGGATGGAGAATATGTATGATGGGTATATGGGCATGGGACTATGGGATGGAGAATATGTGTGATGGGTATATGGGCATGGGACTATGGGATGGAGGATAATTATAATTTGCTATAACTAACCACAGTTAGTTACTATGCCTGGGTAGCGCCGGGCTCTTCAGCTAGTGTGTGTGTGTGTATATATATATATATATATATATACACACACATACTGTACATACACATACTCATATATATATATATATATATATATATATATATAATTAGTATGTGTATGTACAGTATGTGTGTGTGTGTGTATAAAACATAGTAACAGTTTTGAAGGCTGAAGGAAGACCTTATGTCCATCTAGTTCAGCCTATTTTTAGTGCAGCTGTTCTGCATTGTTGATCCTGGGGAAGGCAGAAAACCCACAGAGTAGAAGCCAATTTTCTCCATAGGGAAAAAAATTCCTTCCCCTAAGCTGGGTCAACCATCTACCTATAATATTATGTTATTCGTAACCTTCTATACTGTTACTCACAAGAAAAGCATCCATTCCTTTCTTAAATTCATTCAGTGAGTTGGCCATCACCACTTCCTCAGGAAGAGAATTCCAGAGCCTCACTGCTCTTACCGTGAAGAACCCTCTTCTATGCTGGTGCAGAAATTGTCTTTCCTCCAAACGAAGAGAATGCCCCCTTGTTCTTGTCACAGTCCTTGGTACAAACAGTTCATTGGAGAGATCTCTGTGTTGCCCTCTGATATACTTGTACATATATATTAGGTCTCCCCTAAGTCTTCTCTTTTCTAGAGTAAATAGACCTAATTTTGATAACCTTTCTGGGTATTGTAGTGAACCAACTCCATTTATCATTTTAGTAGCCCGCCTTTGAACCCTTTCAAGTTCAGTAATGTCTTTCTTGAGCACCGGCGTCCAAAATTGCACACAATAGTCCAAGTGTGGTCTGATGAGTGATTTGTACAGAGGGAGAATTATGTTTTCATCTCGTGTCCCCAGACCTCTTCTAATGCATCCCATGACCCTATTTGCTTTGGTGCAGCTGCCTGACGCTGGGCACTCCAATTTATCTTCTTATTGACTAAGATGGCCAAGTCTTTTTCCATGTCTGATTTCCCCAGCAGTTTCCCATTTAGTAAGTAATTATAGCATCTGTTTCTCCTTCCCATGTGCATAACCTTACAATTATCTGTGTTAAACCTCATTTGCCATTTTTCAGCCCAATTCTCCAATTTACTCAAATCTGTCTGTATTTGCAAACTGTCCTCCTTTGTGTTAACTGCCTTACATAGTTTTGTATCATCTGCAAATACTGATATTTTACTGTGTAAGCCATCCACTAGATCATTAATAAATATATTAAATAGTAGGGGGCCCAATACAGAACCCTGTGGTACCCCACTAGTAACCCTGGCCCACTCTGAGTATGCACCATTAATAACCACTCTTTGTTTTCTATCACTAAGCCAGCTACCTACAAATCTACACACATTTTCCCCTAGCCCAAGCTTTCTCATCTTACTTACCAATTTTTTTATGTGGGACAGTGTCAAATGCTTTAGAGAAGTCGAGATAAATGACATCCAATGATTCTCCTTGGTCCATTTGAGAGCTTACATCCTCATAGAAGCTGATCAGGTTAGTTAGACAGGAGCAATCCTTCATAAATCCATGTTGATATGGAGTTAAACATTTATTAACATTGAGATATTCCATAATGGTATCCCTTAGAAACCCTTCAAAAATGGGATACCATTATGGAATATCTCAATGTTATTATCTCGGCTAAAACAAAGCCTAGATCCTCAGGCTACATTCACACCATGGGCATAGCCAGGATCAAACCTGAGGGGGGGGGCAGAACCTCATACTGTTCTGCAGAACCTCGAACTGCACACCTCAGCTGCTACAGAACCTCCTACTGCACACCCCTACACTTGAAAATAAAGACTGCACCTTAAGAAGATGTGGTGATGAATGCAGTCTATTTATTCCAACTATCAATTGATGTTGATGTGTTACTGAAGACAAGCAATGCCTGTCATGGGCGTCCTTTTGGGCAGCTATGAGGTGTACCTGACTGGTGCTAAAAAAAAAAAAAGGTTGTGTTAGTCTGTGTGCTACCTGCCTTTCATTCTTTTTGGTACAGATAAGATATGGATAGACAGATATGGATAAATGGATAGTTATAGATAGATAGCAGATTTCTAACCTGCTTTTGCTATTGAAAACATTATCTATGAGCTCAAAAACCTTTTAGGTTTTTTAAAAAGCTGATCTGCTTTTGCAGCTGAAAAACGTATCCTCAAAAAACGCAGGAAAAGCGCTGTGTGTGAATGTAGCCTTAGATCAGGAATAGAACAGCCATTTATAGGACATTTCATAACTTTCCCAAATTCCTATGAAAAAAATATTCACCACATTCTGCATTGAACTATTATATATTTTAGGAGTTGGAGTCGGTCCGTTTTATACCGACTCCACCAAAATGAGCACCGACTCCGACTCCACAGCCCTGGTTACGAGGGCTTATTTTTTGTAGGACAAGTTGTGCTTTTGAATTACCCCATCCATTTTACCACATGGTGTAGTGGAAAGGGGAAAAACAAATTCCAACTGCCATGAAATTGTGAAAAAATCCTGCAATTTTGACATTGTGTTTTAGGAATTGTTTTGATGGTGTACATTGTGTGGTACAAATGACCATGCCATATGGTTCTCCTTGATGGTACGATTAAGGTGATACCAAACTTGTCCATTTTTTTTTTTTGATTATTTTAGTAGTGAAAATAAAATTTCATATAAAGAAAAACACTTTTGATTGTGTCATGATTTT
Source organism: Dendrobates tinctorius (assembly GCF_039654945.1). Lineage (NCBI taxonomy): Eukaryota > Metazoa > Chordata > Amphibia > Anura > Dendrobatidae > Dendrobates > Dendrobates tinctorius. Next base: position 11,804,292 of record NW_027361808.1, read on the forward strand.
CCGAGAGACGTGATGTTGTTTTTTTTTTTGGTCAATGAAGCTATATGAGAGCTTATATTTTATTGACACCATTTTGGGATGAATATGACATTTTGATCACTTTTCCAGCATTTATTTTTTTTGCATTGTTGGGCTGACCGACAAAAACACAATTTGATTTTCTATATCTATATATTTTTTGTTTACATTGTCTTTCTTTTTAGGGTATGTGCCCATGGTGCGGATTGTCTTGCGGTTTTTCTGCATGGATTTGGCTAAATCCGCAGGTAAAATGACCTGCGTTTTACCTGCGGATTTAACTGCGGATTTTGTGCAGATTTTGTGCGGATTTCCCCTGCGTTTTGCAACCTGCAGATTTCTATAATGGAGCAGGTGTAAAACCGATGTGTAATCCGTACAAAGAATTGACATGCTGTGGATTTAAATCCGCAGCTAATCTGCGCGGAAAAATCCACAGCGTGTGCACAGCGTTTTTCGTTTTTCATTGATTATTATGGTACTGTACACCACAGCAGGGCCAAATCCGCTGCGGATCCGAAGTAGAATCCGCAACGTGTGCACATATCCTTAATGGGGAAAAGTGCATGATTTCAACTGCTTTTTTTTTATTCCTTTCATATTTGTTAACATTTTTCATTTTTTTCCTGCATCTATTAATCACCATAAGGGATTGTACCTGCGCTGCGATCGTATGATGGCTTGTACTCTACACAGCAAGAAAACAATATCGCTGCAAATAGTACAATTCACTGTCTTATTTGAAGCCCAACTACAGGCTTGATTTTATCCCCTTAACCTCCGAGCCTGTTTTCACCTTCCTGAACAGGCCAAATTTTCCAATTCTGACCAGTGTAATTTTATGTGGTAATAACTGTGGAGCGCTTCAACATATTCCATTGATTCTGGGACTTTTCTTCATAACACATTGTACTTTGCTAGTGGTAACTTTCGGTCGATATTTTTTGCATTTATTTCTGAACGCATTGGAATTCTGGTGAAAATTTTGAAAACGTCACAATTTTCAAACTTTGAAAAAATTCAAACTTGAATTATTATGCCCTTAAACCAGATAGTTTTACCACACAAAACAGTTAATAAATAATATTTACCACATATCTACTTTACATTAGCATCATTTTTTAAACATTTTTTTGATAGGAAGTTATCAGCATTTTCTCATTTTTACTACAGCACTTGCAAAACAATTTTTTAGGGACAACATTACATTTGAAGTTTCAAAAAACTGACTGTCACATCCAAGCATAAACATAGTGTGAACCGGTGCTTAACCTAGAGTCACCAACTCATATACAGTCAAACAAAAAAGGAAGCACACTGTAGAGCTATAACATGCAAACATGAAATATGAAATATGAATTGCATTAGAAATATAAAATATTGAGAAAGCTTAGAGCATAAAATGGCCAATTTTAGCAAGGTTAGGGTCCTGGACAACCAGAAACACCTTAACGTGGCTTCCAAGCCATTTTATGCGCTAAGCTTTCTAAAAAATATTTCATATTTCTAATTCAGTAATGCAATTCATTTTTCATATTTCATGTTTGCATGCTATGGCACTACAGTGAGCTTCCTATTTTGTTTGATTACCTTTGAAGTGACTTTGAGGGGCCTATATGACAGAAAATACTCAAACGTTACATCATTCTAAAAACTGCACCCCTCAAGATGCTCAAAACCACATTCAAGACGTTTATTAACATGTGCTTCACATAAATTAATGGAGTGAGGAAAGAAAAAAATAAACATTTAACCTTTTTTCACAAAAATTTTCCTTTAGACTTTTTTTTTTTTTACTTGTGCAGGGGTAACAAGAGAAAATGAAACATACAATTTGTAGTGTAATTTCTCCTGAGCATATTGATTCCTCATATTTGGGGGGAAAACCACTGTTTGGGCACTGTTTGTTTATTTTTAAAGTTACACTATTTTAAAAACTGCATACCTAAAAGTGCTCAAAACCACATTCAAGAAGTTTATTAACTCTGTAGGGGTTTCACGGGAATTAAAGCAATGTGGAAGGAAAAAGTGAACCTTTTAATTGTTCCCACAAAAATATTCCTTTAGCCCTATCTTTTTAATTTTCCCAAAGTTAATAGAAAAAAAATGGACCACCCAATTTGTTGTGCAAAGTTCTTTGAATGACACCTATAACTAATAAGTGGTGGAAAACTACTATTTGGGCGCACAGCATGGCTCGTAAAGGAAGGAGCAGCATTTGACTTTTGGAACGCAAAATTGTCTGGAATAGATTGGGGGTGTCATGTCATGTTTGCAGAACCCCCAATGTGCCTAAACAATGGAAATCACCATGAGTAAAGGTACTGCCACACTTAGCGATGCACCAGCGATCCCGACCAGCGATATGACGTGGTCAGGATCGCTGGTGCATCGCTAAGTGGTCGCTAGTGAGCTGCCACACAGGCAGATCTCACCAGCTACATTGCAGCGGTCGGTGGTCATTACTTACCTGTCAGACGAGGCGATCCTGATGTCCTCCGCCCGCGTCCATGCGTCGCTCGTCGGCGCCACAGGAAGCTGACGACGAGAAACGGTCCAGGACGTTCTCGCGCGATCAGCGATAACCAGCGGGGGAGCGGTCGGAGGTAAGTATCAGACATAGCGATATCGCTAGCAATATTGCTATAACGTCATAAAGACCAGTGACGTTATAGCGATATTGCTAGCGATATCGCTTAGTGTGACAGGCCCTTAACTCCAGTTTGGAAACCACCTCTCAAGGAATTTATCTAGAGGTGTGATGAGCAACAAGCCTTCACAGTTGACCCCATTTAGGAAACTAAACTACTCCAGGAATTTATCTAGATGTGTGGTGACCACCTTGAAACCACAGGTGCTTCACAGAATTTTATAATGTTGAGCCGTGAAAATAAAAAAATAATTTTTCCAACAAAAAAATGGCTTCCCTCAGAAGGGAAGCAGAAATAAATGGACTCCAAAATGTGTTGTGTAATTTCTCCAGAGTGTGCCAATACCCCATATGTGGTGGGAAATTACTGTTTGGATACACTGCTGAGTTCCAAAAGGAAGCAACAATTTTTTTTGGAGAGCAGACGTTGATGAAACAGTCTGTGGTCACCATGCTGCATTTGCAGAGCCTCTGAGGTGCAAAGACAGGGGAGTGGCACGCTTTGAAGCAATCCTTAATGCAAAATCCATTTTTCTCAGGGCAGGTTTCACAGTGGTAAATTTTGTCCTTTTGTATTCCCCTTTTGGAGCATACCCTGCACTTTTCTGTGTTCTTCCCTTCATTGCAGTTTTTGTAACCTCACTAGGAAAATGATTACATGGTACGATACAGGCACCATCAGTTTCAAAAGTACTCGGACCTCACCTTTCTGACTGCCAAACAGTAGGGCATTGATGACTACCTCCTAAAACTGAAGGAAGGTCCCTGTATGGTCTGCAGTTCGAAACAGCACAAAAGCATTGTACAGTGCCATCTGTACAATGTGCATGGCCATTTTTTTGTACCATACTTTAGCTTTTCACATGGCACTGTATGGTTTGAGGAATTGATCTCAGAGATCTACACCCGCCATGTACTTATTAGAATCCAGGATACGATCTAGCTTCTGGACTTCTGTTATGGTACCTTGGACAGTTACAAATGAGCTGTTGTCACGGCATTTGGTGGTCAAGATAAGGATATCCCTCTTTTGCTTATACTTGACCACCAGATTGTTGTCGTTCCATTGGGCTCTGCTTTCATCTTTTCTCAACAGTTGCCCAATTAGCGGCTTAGGGAGGCCTCTCAGATTTTTTTGCACGGTTCCGCATGCAACAGTGGCTCTGGCAGAGAGGGTCTTAAAGAGTGGGATGATGGTGTAAAAATTATTTACGTAGAGGTGATAACCCTTATCCATCAGTGGGTGCACAGTTAACCACATAATTTTCCCACTCTCTCCCAGGACAGGTGGGGATTTAGATGCTTCAATCCGATTGTCCCTCCCTTAGTTAACCCAAAATCTGTGGCTGTAGCCTGAGGTACTCACGCACAGTTTATACACTTTAATTCCATACCTCGCCCTCTTACTGGGCAGGTATTGTTGAAATTTTAGATTCCCTTTGAAATGAACCAAAGATTCATCTATAGCGATGTCCCTTTGGGGGTTGTACACCTCAGCAAATTTTCTGCTGAAGTGTTCAATTATTGACCGAATTTTATACAGACAATGTTAGGATCAATTCGAGGAGGACACTGGGCATTATCACTATAATGCAAAAAATGTTGGATTGCTTGCAGTTGTGTCCTTGTCATGGCCATACGGAATACAGATGTGCTGTAAAAAAACAGTACTCCGGCATTGCTGTTTTTTCACTATATACTGTGAGGGGTTGTTACTCTTGGTAGAAGCCTTCAGGTAGTCTCAGGAGCACATGCACATAATACACCAGTGGATTTATTATATGCAACATAAGCCTCGATGTTGAAAACAAAACAGCCCTTCGGGTATGACAGAAAAAAAAAGACAAAGATGATAGTATACAGTTCAGTCCTCCTTTGTTCAGGGTCCTCCCGCACACTGTTAGGGGAAACCACTCTCAGTCCTCACTTCTCTGGGAAATACAGCCTCTCCCCACAGTACCACACCCCAACTGAACCACAGGTCCAGGTATATCATCACATGTGATGGTCACGTGATCATGACATCAGTGCAGGTCCTCAGACACCTGCAGGTCCTGCAGGGAAAAAGATGCGGTGAGCACCCTCCCACCCACACTGCAGGTGCTCACATCAAACCAGCCCATTAAACTCTCTACATGGCCTCTCAGCACATAGTGTACTGGAATCAAATACAAATACTAAACGTGTGAACATTGCTCAACCATGGCTAAGTGCAATAGGCTGCTGATTCTTTGAAACATGAGGACCATCACTGGATCACCAGTGGCATTAGGCTTAATCTAGGAAAAAACCTTTAGGCTTTTGTGCCCACGTATGCAGAAAATTCCTGACTAAAAACCGGACTCCTTCCCAGAAAAAAACGTGGGTTTTTTGCGCGTTTTTTATGTGTTTTTTCCCGGAGCATCCACATTCTCATAGAATATAGTTGGAAATGCGTTTTTTTCCACAAAATTAATGAACATGCTGCGTTTTTTACCAAGATGCGTTTTTTTGTGGAAAAAAACGCGTCATGTGCACCAAAATTGCAGAATGCATTAGAAGAATGGGATGCTTAATGTATGCGTTTTTTAAAGCATTTTTGCATGGAAAAACACTTAAACGCTTATGTGGGCACACAGCCTTAGGTGTACTCGCATCCCGAGACTACATATACGTATGACCTATTGCGCTTTAGCAGGTACAGCAACACAATGCAAAATGGTACTTACTCTATTTTGAGGACATATTTTATTGGCTTTGTACACTAGACCTCACATAAAGGTCATGTACACATTTGTGCACGCTTTCCTCTTGACTGACAGCAACTGCAGTGAGCAAAGTGCAGGGATGTACTAGTGATCTAAGCACTGCTCCCCTTCAGATCATAAATCAAAGACTTTCCTTCCTCTGAACTATGCTTTCAGGCTCTCCAATGAAATCTCCGAATGTCAGAAAATAGAAAAATGTGCCAAAGATGCACGTTCCCCTGAATGAAGAAGGAAACAATTCCACAACCTTCCACTAGAGGTCACTCTTGAACCACAGCTCCCATATACCCTGTCCATAACCTTGTTCCACATTATAGTCTCTGTTGTCCAAATGTTTTCTTGGCAGCTCATTCCAGGTTCAGACGTTGATATGTGTAATGTGTTCTCAAACCTGAGAGACCATTTTCAAGCAAATGACATTCTTCTCTTGATTTATGAAGCATTTCAGTTTCTCATTGATTAAATTGTGACCAGGACGCCAGCAGCAGTAGAAAAAAACATGCAATATCTATATGACAGCTTTGTCTGAGGGTTTTTATACTTTATATTATGACTAAAACGATCTCATATTTTTACGCTTTAGTTAGGTTTGAGTCTTGCCTTACCTCTTTATTGACTGGCATAAAATCCGGAAAGAACACATCAGCTTTCTCCTATTTTATATACATCGACTTAGTCTATTATTTACTAACTTGCCATTTATCTATTCCTAGGAGGCTTAGTTTTATATGATGTATTGCATATAACTGGTACAACGTTGCTGTCACAATGAACAAATTAATTGAGCTATGTCTGCCTATAAAGATCTGCCTGGCGATCAGTAGTGCTCCGTAACCATGCTAGAGTTCCTCTTATAGCGGGAAATCTTGCGTTGGTGAAATCCTTATCTCTCACAGGAACAGATATCATACGAGCAGGTCTCATGTATAGCAGGAGGTGTCGTAAAGCTCTGTGTATGGTGTAGTTTTCGACAAGCACCACAATGGCTGATAGTCGGGGGATCTTTGGGGACCATTCGTATCCATCATACAATGGTAGCGGTGCAGCATTGTGAATAGTCAGAAAGTTTCATACATAGACAATGTTCATATATTCAGTGGAGCCTTTGCCTTTAATAAGATAGGAACAGACTAGCTTCTGTTAGAGTTAATACTCACATGGGATGATGCTGGATCTATGTCAAAATGTCACTCGTCCATTTTGATCAGGTTTGTATCCAATTCCATAATAATGCAATTCCTACACAAAGACACACATCACGTAGCTCCAAACTATGAAAGACGGGAGAGAGACCCACATACTGTTGTGCGGTGACAGTTTCTATTTTACACCAATCCATTTTCCTATCCTCGTCCAGCCCTTTCTGTGTGTGCACAGAAATATTGCTCTTAGTGAAGCCCATTCATTTTTCAACATATTACAGTGCAGCATGATTACCCCATACACAGAGCAATGCCCCTCTGCAGTACATTTCCCCACACATAGTATGATGCCCCTCGCATAGCGCTGTCCCCCACACACAGTATTATGCCCTCACATAGTACAAGCCTCCACATACAGCATGATGCCCCCAGACTACATTCCCACACACAGAATGATCTCTACAGTCAGCCTCACACATTAGGATGTCCACATTGGCCCCACACACATAGTATGCTTTCCCCACGGGCATTGTACACATATTTTGATTCCCACCACATAGTACATTCCCCAATATACAGTATGATGTCTCCACATTACATTCTCCCAAAAAGAGTATGATACTCACAGTACATTCTCCCACACACAGTATATTGCTCCCAGAGCTCAACCACACATTGTATGAAATATACCCCCACACACAGTATGATGCACCCACAGTCCCATACACACAGTATGATGTTGCCATAGTACATTCCCCCACACACAGGATAATATCCCCCACAGTAAATTCCATTACACCGTATAATACCCATTACAGTTCAATCCACCACACAAAACCCCTATAATAAAAATGTCCTGTGCCACCCAGAGTTCGGTTGCCACGGTGACATTGCCTCCCTAAGGAGTGATGTCATGCCTGGAGGCAGGGGAGGTCCCCATGCCAGGTAACACAGCATGCATGACAATTACTGCTCCAGGCCAGTAGGGGGAGCTCTAGACCTGTCTTCAGGGGAGCTGTTCTCTCTGATCTGGAGGAGAAGTCAAGTTTGAGAATTGGCAGTTGGTCTGTGAAGAGGGAAGGGACGGGAGCGGAGACAAGAGCTCAGGGGATAAAAACTGCGTGGAGCTGACCCCGGAGCGGAGCGCTGATAAAAAAAAAAAAAAAAAAAAACACCAGAGTCCTTGGCTAGGCAGGAGCTGTACGCCCTGACAGCTGAATCTGGAATGCAGGGTGTCATGATCCAGGTTGGATGATGACAGTTAAAAGCACATGTAACCTTTTTTTTCCTTAAGCTGTGTGCTTAAGTGTGGTTTTTGCCCCCGGTGGCCATTGGGATTATTGCACTGTGGTGTCCTTTGTTCTAAGTTTGCCCCCGGTGGTGGTGAGCGTCATTGCACTCTGTTTCTTTAGTTTAGTGCACATGATTATAATGCAGGTGTGATTGCTGGCTCTGCTATAAAAGTGTCACAGGTGTTGCAATCAGCGTTGGTGATAGTATTCATTTCCAACCATCCTTGGTGGAGAAAGGAGCTGGAGAGAACTCCTTGCAGCATGGTCAGAGCCCTGGTGTGGAAGGAGTCAGAGGGGATTTCCTTGCAGCTCTGACAGAGCTTGGTGGCAGTGTTTCAGGAGGAGAGCTGCATTTTGGTGGTGGACCCTGTTGCCAGGAGCAAGTGCAACAGAGTAAAGCAAAGTGGTGTTTCCCAGTTTGTGCCTTTCCTTTATGTGTGTTTCAGTGCAGTGGTGGGATTAGTCTCTGCACCGGCCATTTCCCTAGAAAGGGGTAGGTGCAGGGCGAGCTAGGGTTTAAAGGTATCCTGAGCGGCGCCCGGTGCGGAACCAGCCTAGGGATCGGTAGGAGTGTAGTGACACTGACTCAGGGGATTCCAGGAGGTCTCCACATCCCCGTTCCCTATCGCAGGGCCCACCATTGTAATTGTTTCCCTGGTGTTTCCCCTTATTATTTAAATTCGCCGTGCTGGAGGCGGTGTATCCGGTTTTACGTGTATTTCTGAAATTCGCCTGCTGGAGGCGGTGTATCTGGCTGCACGTCTTATTATTTAAATTCGCCTTACTGGAGGCGGTGTATCCAGGGTCGTGTGTGTCAGATAAATTCGCCCTGCTGGAGGCGATGTGTCCAGTCACACGTGACCATTACAAAGGGTACTGCAAGCTCCCTGGCCACCTGAAGGCACGGCAGAAGACCAAGATCCCGGGGCCGACAGTGAAAAGGGCACTGCCCGTGATATTGGCTCACGCTGTCAGCCATACAGGTTAGAAACCATCAAGCAGGAGAGGGCCACATCTAAGCTACAAGCAGCAGGGACCTGTCATGATCCAGGTTGGATCTGACAGATAAATGCACAAAGTAACCTTTTTTTTTTTTCCTTTGGCTGTGTGCCAAGGTTTGGTTTTTGCCCCCGGTGGCCATTAGGATTATTGCACTGTGGTGTCTTTTGTTCTAAATTTGCCCCCCGGTGGTGGTGATCGTCATTGCACTTGGTTACTTTAGTTTGTGCACGCAATTATGTACCAGGTTTGATTGCTCTATTAGAGAGTGTCAGGTGTGTCAATCACTGTTGGTGTTTAGTCCTCAGTTACAAGCAAGCCTGGGTGAAGGATGGAGCTGAAAGAGAGTCCCGGGCAGCTCAGTGAAAGTCCTGGAGTGGCAGCTATGGTGTCTGCGAGGAGGGCTGGCATGGCTTGGTGGAGTTGCAGCTATGGTGTCAGCAAGGAGTTCTTGCATGGCTTGGTGGAGTGGCAGCTATAGTGTAGAGCTGCACTCATGATGCTGGATTCGGTTGCTGAAAAGCTGGACTCAAGATGCTGGAATCGTTTGCGGAAAGCTGGACTCATGCTGGACTCTCTTTTCTGGACAGCTGCACGCAGGTGGTGGAGTCTCTTTGCTCCAAGGCTGCACTATGGTGCTGGACCCGGTCGGAGGAAAAGATGCACGCAGGTGGTGGGCTCTGTTGCTGGGTATATATATAATGTGTGTGTGTGTGTGTGTTGTGTGTGTGTGTGTGTGTATATATATATGTGTGTGTGTATGTATATTATATATATATATAATGTGTGTGTCTCAATGACATGAATGTATGTGTGTGTGTGTGTGTGTGTGTGTGTATATATATATATATATATATATATATATATATATATATATATATATATATTCTATGTGTATATATCTATTCTTTTATTTGGGATTAAATCTGTCATTGGGCTCCATTATATGTCCATTTTGCAAGCCTGCAAGAAAATCTCGGCATACGGATGCCATACGGATGCCATACGGATGCTTACATGGGGAAACTGATGACATACGGATCACTATTTAGGGACCATTTCTGCGTATTACGGCTGTAAAATATGGACCGTATTTTTATACGTTGTGTGTGACTCCAGCCTAATTCAGCAGCTATATGAGGCAAACCATACAAAATTTTTAATTATACATAATTGCAACAATCATTTTTAGTCCCAATTGCATACATTTAGGTAAGAAAGAAATTGTGATTGTAGTACAGAGCAGGTGTCGCAGAAAACAAAGGGAAGGACACAGCAAAGTGCAGTCTTAACTCTTTTTCTCACAGTTCGTGATCTAGTCCAGGGCACCAATTACAGCTGGTATTGGAGATCTGTTCAGCCCGGAAGCAATTTGGGATCCATATAGCCAGGTGGGTTCAGAGTAGGCCTCCCTATTGTGCTGTATGCTAAGGTCCTTGCTGCCTAAAGCTGTGCTCAACCATCTGCTTTTTTCTGTTCCTTTAGTTCTTGCCTGTATAGCAGGCAGCTTGAGCCTGCTGCAGGGGTCACTACTTCACTGTGGCTCCGGCTCTGGTCTGTTGCTGATGTGCCTTCAGGTGTTGTGGTGGTGCCAGAAGACCTGCAATCCCCTGCCCCCTCGGATTTAGCTGTCGGGGCTTCAGCACCCACACAGCCACGGACTCCGGTATCCGGTCTTTAGCACTTGACCCTGAGGTGAGCTTAACTCTAGCTCCACTCCTCAGATCCTTCATTCACGTCCACTCTCCTCTGTCTTCCTCAGACTGACAAAACTCACTCCACCCCCAGCCCAGAACTTGCTGGAAAGCTCCCCTGAAGCTGGGTTTAGAGCTCCCCCTTCTGGTCTGGAGTAGGAAAGTGTTGTATGCTGTTGTACCTGGCATGTGAATCCCTCCTTTGCTTTCAGGCATGACATCACCCCCCCCCCGGGAGGGAATCAAAGCTACTGTGGCATCCGGACTCCTGGGGTGCCACACATACTACAGGTGATCCTTGTTTTCTGGAAATGTAGCCTCCGTCCTAGCTCAGCCATGGATACCAAACATGTATAGGTTCTTTTTTATTTAAGCGGTGAAAAATAATCCAAAGTTTGTTTAAAAAAAAAAAAAAAAATTAAATGCGTAATTTTCCTGTAGCGTCTCCATTTTTCGTGATCTTGGACTGGTGAGGGCTTATTTTTGCACCCTGAGCGGACATTTATATTGATACCATTTTGGTGTATATACGATGTTTTGATCGCCCATTATTGCATTTTAATGCAATGTCACGGCGACCAAAAAACACAATTCTGGGGTTTTGACTTTTTACTCATTACGCCATTCAACGATCGGATTAGTTATTTTTATATATTGATAGATCGGGTGATTCTGAACGTGGCGATTCCAAATATGTGTTATTTTTATTTAAATCGTTTTATTTTGAATTTGGGGGTGATTTTGCGGGCCGGTGTCCACAGTGAGCAGAGCTGAGTGTATCATTGGTTTCTCGGCAGAACATTTTCCTAAGGTCGCGCGTGCGCAGATTGAGATCTCGGCTTCCATAGCCTCAGGAAAATGGAGCGTGAGAGGTCAGCCGAGATCTCAATCCATGCACGCGCCACCTGCGATGGCCCACGGCTTCAGGAAGATGGCCGCAGGGAAACCAATGATGCAATTGTTCACCGCCGACACAGAGCTTCAGCATTGTCAACACTTCTGCCGCCGCTGGTACCCTGAGGAAGGGATGCTGCTACACCACTGCCGCATCCCCCCGGTAAGCTTGCGTTCGGACTATAAGACGCACCCCCCATTTTCCTCTCAAATTTTTGAGGGAAAAAGTGCGTCTTATAGTCCGGAAAATATGAAATATATGTATTTTTTTACTTTACACTTGCTTCAATATTCTCCATGAGAGAATAGAAGCTGCAATAATCTGATTGCTTGTGCTACATATAGTGGGACTTCAACCCTGCTGTGTGTAGCAAAAATGCTCACTTGCTATGAGCGCCAACAGCTGGACAGCACTCATAGCTAAATGGGAGACCCGACATGCGCCGTATATGTACGGCGCATGTCGTGAAGTGGTTAACAAGAAACTCTTAGTTAGACAGGAATGTTTGTCTATTTCCGTCACCGTCATACAGCGGGAAAGAAGTACTTACCTACAGTAAAAACTCTCTGACGACACCGACTTGGACTTAACACCCAAATTAACTAATTAGGTACTAAATACTTAGCTAATATTTCTGCAATGGAGATGCGAAATTAAAAGAAAAAAATGTTGTTATACCCTGCAGCAACTATTGCATCGTGAGTCTAGTTTAATGTGAAAAACTTGAAGAAAGGTCCTCTTTAAGGATGGAGGCACCTATGTTCAGGTTCAACTAAACAGTTTACTGAATATTGTAATTTAAGCCAATTATTGAACTTGATAAGTTAGGCAAAAGCTTCTTTTAAAAAACAGGGCATTCTGTATAATGAGGTTTTGCAGATGGGTGTGGTGTGATGTTTCTGTATAAGGTTGATTTATGTGATCAAAGTGATCTGGCTCCCTGATCTTTTTTAAGTTGTCGTACCATCTTGTTACATAACTTGTGATGTTATCTTGCTAATGTAAATCCAGCTGAAACCTGCTGATAGAAGACCCGCTCTCTTCTGTTTTCTTCACTGGGAATGGCTGTTGCCTGAGAGTGGTGCTCTTCTTATCTGCTTGCTATATAACTACATGAAACAGAACAAAGTGACTTTTTTTGGATTTAACCGTGTTTCTGTGCCATGATAATTTAAAGGGAATCTGTCAGCATTTATATGCGCATGTAGAGCTTTCAAAGAGAAGTCCAGCAATAGAGAACGTGCATTGAGAATTGATATGCAAATAGGGCTTTAGCTCTGAATCCTCTGTCACTCCAGCTCTGTTCCCTGCCCAGCTCTTCTTCCTACTGTTTGACTGATGCTGATTTCTTAGTAATGGAGGAATGGACTGGCCACCTAAAGGTGTTCCTGAGCTTGGGTTTGAAAGAGCTACATGCACATATAAATGGTTTGAGAGTGAAATCCTGCTGACAGATTTCCATTAAAACCAAATAAAAGAGAACCTGTTACCAGTTTTTCCAATATAAAGTATAGCCACCACCTTTAAGGTTTCTTTTACAGTATTCGAGTAATCTGTATATGTGTCCCCATTCCCCCTTTGCATAGCACAAGAAATACTTTTTACTACCCCCCATTCAGTGCGGTCCAGTCTAATAGATTTTGCTGATCTTGCTTTGGCTCCTCCTATCTCGTTGTAATTGCTGTCCTTCATGTGGTTGACGCATCTTCTGTCATCCACAAAATGCCCCCCAATCGCATTTATTCTGCTGGGGTCAGAACTAAGTATGGTAATGTGTATGTGCAAGCTTTATTACTGGGTTATCAGAGCTCATTGGCCTCTCCCAGTGCATGCGCATTTCAGTACTTTGCTCTGACCTCAGCAGGGCAGAGCGAAGTATGCCTGTGCAGAAGTGCAATTGTGCAGCGTGTGGATGAGTTATGATGTGTCATCCACATGAAGCAAGCAGGAGGACAGTGACTGTGTCAAAAGAGGAGGCACCGAGGCACGAACAGCAGCATCCATTGGACCGGACCTCATTGTATGAGGGGATAAGAAGAGGTATCTTTTGTGCTATGCAGAGAGTTCTGGGGACTTCTATACAGCTTACTAGAACACTGTAAACAAGTCCTTAAAGATGATGGCTGTACTTTACATTGGCAAAACCTGGTACCAGGTTTCCTTTAAGCTTCCAGTGTTATAGTCAGCCCTGCTTATATGATTGACAGGTAGATGTAGTCACTCAGTGTGGACATTTAAAGGAAACCTGAGCTGATACTGACAGCTGAAACTCCTAAACCCTTCATCCAATTTTAATGTGGATACCCTTAAATGAAAGCTGAAAGTCTGAACTTCAACTGCATCTGAATTGTTTTGTTTAAAATTCATTGTGGTAATGTGTAGAACCAAAATCAGAAAAATGTTCTCTGTCCAAATATATATGGACCTAACTGTATATATATTATAAAAAACCCACAATACTCACCTCTCTTTTTCGTTCCACCGCTGCTCCAGGCTCTGCAGAGCATCTCAGCAGCTGAGCGGCACATAGCGAGTGCGCAATGAAGTGTCTTTATCGCGCACCCTTTGTGTCAGATGGGAATGATGAGGAAGGGAGCATCATCTGACGCTGTCTCCTCCATTATTGCTTTCACCTCTATTGGCATCTGTGATGCTGATACAGTTGAATGCGGCGTCGGGGCTCCCCTTACTAACGGGCCCCATAGCGGCCATGTGGTGTGCTGCTATTAGCCGTGACCCAACGTAACCACTAGCTAATGTGAGAGAGACCTTTAGTTGTTTAATGTTAATGACTACATTTTCAAGAGGACACTGAATAACAATGGTGTGCATGGCAGGATTTTAAGTAGAAAGCCACTGTTTTCTAAAAAGAACATTTTATTATTATTATTATGCATTTATATAGCGCCATTTATTCCATGGCACTTTACATGTGAAAAGGGGAAATATAGACAAGTATAATGAACATGTGTAAGACAAGGGACACACAAGTACATAAGGAGAGGGGACCCTGCCCGCGAGGGCTCACAGTCTACAGGGATGGGTGAGGATACAGTAGGAGAGGGTAGAGCAGGTCTTGCTGTGGTTCAGTAGACCGAGGATCATTGCAGGCTGTAGGCTTGTCGGAGCAGGTGGGTCTTCAGGTTCTTCTTGAAGGTTTCCGTTGATGGTGAAAGTCTGATGTGTTGCGGCAGGGAGTTCCAGAGTATGGGGCAAGCACGGGAGAAGTCTTGTATGCGGTTGTGGGAAGAAGAGATAAGGGGGGAGTAGAGAAGGAGATCTTGAGATGATCGAAGGTTGTGTGCGGGTAGGTACCTAGAGACCATGTCACAGATGTGTGGAGGAGACAGGTTGTGGATGGCTTTGTATGTCATGGTTAGGGTTTTGAATTGTAGCCTCTGGGCAATAGGTAGCCAGTGAAGGGCTTGGCATAGGGGGGAGGCTGGGGAATAGCGGGGAGATAGGTGGATTAGTCGGGCAGCAGAGTGTAGGATGGACTGGAGCCAGAGTGCTAGAGGGGAGGCTAGAGAGTAGGTGGTTGCAGTAGTCGAGGCGGGAGATGATAAGAGCATGCACTAGTGTTTTTGTGGTTGAGGAATGAGCGGATCCGGGAAATATTTTTGAGTTTGAGGCGGCAGGAGGAGGCGAGGGCTTGGATATGTGGTTTGAAAGAGAGCGCAGAGTCGAGGATCACCCCAAGGCACCGAGCGTGCGGGACTGGGGAAAGAGAGCAGCCGTTGACATTGATGGATAGGTCTGGTGGAGGGGTAGAGTGAGATAGGGGAAAGATGATGAATTCTGTTTTGTCCATGTTCTGTTTGAGAAAGCGAGCAGAGAAGAAGGCTGAGATAGCAGACAGACATTGTGGGATTTCAGTCAGTAAGGAGGCGAGGTCGGGTCCAGATAGGTAGATCTGCGTGTCATCGGCATAGAGGTGATACTGCAAACCGTGGGATTCTATGAGCTGTCCCAAGCCAAAGGTATAGATGGAGAATAGTAGGGGTCCTAGGACAGAGCCTTGGGGAACACTGACAGACGGGGGGTGAGGTAAGGAGGTGGTGTGTGAGAGGGAGACACTAAATGTTCGGTCTGTTAGGTATGATGAGATCCAGGATAGGGCTAGGTCTGTGATGCCAAGAGATGAGAGAGTCTGTTGCAGGAGGGAATGGTCTACGGTGTTTTGGCTTAAAAATGCTGATATAAAATACTGTCCAAAATACTGCTGTGTGAACGTAGCCTTAAATGGTATTGTCATTCTCTGACCAATGCATATAAATGGTGTAGTCCCAGTGGGACCTCTACTACCACAACCATCGTTCGTCCCCACAATATGATCACAGGTTGGCAATGGGCCCCATCTCAATCTCTGTATTCCATTCATAGGAGATTGAGATTGAAATATTATAGTAAAAAAGTGCATCCTTCAAAAATACCATGATTTTTGTGTAAGACAATGCTGCATTGCATCTTTGAAGCACTGCACTGCTTGGCTAGCAAGTAATGACATGGACCCTTCTTAAATGGGAGATTTACAATAAAGGTCAACAGTACATCTCCCTGAGCAGTATCTGGGAGGTTGTGGTTGGTGTTGCCGAAAAAGCTGATCTTCAACAGATTTAGAAGTTGAAACACTCTATGAATAGAAGGCTTATGACTGTTATAATAATAATATTTTTTATTACTATAGCACCAACATATTCCGCAGTCCTTTACATTTTAGAGGGGACTTGTACAGACAATAAATACATTGCAGAATAGCACAAAAATCTACAGATACCAAAAGGAGTGAGGGCCCTGCTCAGAACCTTGTTATTTCAAAGAATGGTGGCTATATTGGTCACTGACATTTTTTGTTATATATTTTTTAGTTTTGAGTTGTTTGGTTATTATTCTCACTTTAACAGATGAAAATAAACAACTGAGATTGGAAAATCTATGTTTTTTTATTTGCAAACTAATAGTTGTCCAATAATTCTGCTCAGATAGATATTCTCCTAAGAAAGACAAAACTTCACTTTTACTTTCTTAAATATTCAGGTTTATTAACCTTTAGGATTGAGTGACAGCATTTTAGTTAAATAATAGAATTAATCATCAAACATACAAATTGCCGAATAATTGTGCACACAGTGTGAACATTAGCAAAAACCTTTTCAGATAACAAGGAAAAGACTCCATGATTATCAGCATTTCCATTCGAATTTCCATATTGTTTGAAGATTGTGTATGTCCCCTGACACGAAATTCATATGAAATCCTGTACCTTTCCTTATCTCCCCTGAGTCTTTACCTTTTTATCTATGCCCTAGTCAGATTACCTCTGCTTCTCTTCTTTTCTGAAGATGAAGATAAATTAATGCTGCAACTGAACTCCAGGGCCTCTGAGAAGCTTTTGTGTGAATTGTTGACTTTCATTGGAAACTGCAATTGTGACAAGTGAAGGTGATGTGGTAGAATATGGAGTGAGTTGTAATTAGATAATTTTGCTCCCTATGTCAGTAAGACTGAGAAATTCCATCACAAGGACAATTCACTGCCAACATTCAATCAATAAGAATTTTAACAGTTTCCGTAGTTTTATAAATCTAGACTTTTTTATTGATTGACTCATTTTACTTGATGTAGCATTTTCTTTATCTACTATGTGTTTTATTAAAAACAGTTTTCTAAACTACCGTAGTAAGTACAGAGCTTTCTTCGATAAATTTGTGAGCAATGCTGAGAATAATCATTTTGCTTAACATGAATAGGAATAGACTGAAGCTGGGAAATGCAATAAAACAAAGTGGAATGCTATTTTACCAATGTAATAGGTCCTCACACAAAAGTTTATGAGTGAAGCCCATACCTAATAACAATAATTTTTATTTCTATAGCGCCATGTTCCACATCACTTTACATTTCAACAGAACAGTACTTGTACAGACAACAAAGACATTACAGAGTAAACACATATTTCAACAGATACCAAGGGGAGAAAAATTATATTTATTGATGCAATTTTTCAAAATATTATGGCCCTGACCACCATCAAGGCTTTCTCCACCTACACAAGTGCATAGCTCCCAACTGCGAATCTGGACTCCGAACCCACCCACAACTTCTATCATTGCAGGCAGTAGCTAAAGCTATGAGTCACAACCAATGCTAACATGTATGGAAGGATGTTCGCTACTTGAAGCTGCAGCCTCTGAACTCATAGGCAAATGATACTGGTACATAGAAATATACTGCTATATACAGATGTATCTCTATGTCCCTGTATGGTATAGGTGAAGAAAAAGTCAGATTGTTTTGTTCCTTTAAAACTACTAAGTAAATTTAACAAGCAGGTACAAAAATGACATTTTCTCTTTTTTTTTTTTGTGCGATCTGGTCTCCCCAGGAATTGAACTCACAACCTACATCATTGCAGGTAGCAGCTAAAGCTATGAGTGAACAGATTATTTATGCGTATTGGTAAATGTCATAAAAACATGTTGTGTCTGATTTTTTTTTCTCTCTATTAGACCCATAAAAAATGTAATAAAAATGTGAGGCTGAGGCCATGTTCACATTTTCTACTGATATTTTTCTGCAGGTATCTGCACCACACGACACAATAATATTCTTCTCTGATTATTGTGTGATTGCTGCCTTTCTTTTATGCATTTCCCCCCTCTTTTATGTGTTTTGGTATAGATTTGAAGAAGTATTTTAATTATACAACCTTTACGATTTCAAGGGTGTTGGCACCCATGAAATTGTTTCAGAAAATGAATTATTACAGGTTCTCACAAAATTAGAATATCATCAAAAAGTAAATTTTTCAGTTTTTCAATTTCAATACAAAAAGTGAAACTCAAAAACAATTTTAAAATCTTTTTTTAGACTGGTGCTACAAAAGTTTTCTAACTTACAGAGATAATGACTTTTGGGTTTTCATTGGCTGTAAGCCATGATCAGCAACATTAACAGAAATGAACATTTGAAATAGATCACTCTGCTTGTAATGACTCTATATAATGCTGTATATGAGTTTCACTTTTTGTAATGAAGGATTGAAATTAACTGTTTGATGATATTCTAAGTTTGTGAGAAGCACCTGTATATACACAGACTGCACCATACCATATAAACATCTGTACATTATATACTTTATATACACAACTGTATATAATATACTATATAAACATAGCACCATACTATACACTTTATTGTACTGTATACATAACATATGATACAACAAGAATACGGTCTATACATCACATAGGGTACAATGAAGCTGTGGTCTATTTGTTACATAGGGTACAACGAGACTGCGATCTATAAATCTCATAAGGGACAGTGAGACTGTGAATCTATGTCACATAGTATACAACAAGACTGTGGTCTGTACATCATAGGAGGCTGAGAGTGCCGTCTATACATCATATAGAGTACAATGAAACTGTGGTCTACACGTCATATAGGAGGACGAGAGTGTGCGTGATATGTCATGTAGGAAGCAGAGAGTGCGGGATATATATAATATAGGAGGCAAATGCCGGGAGCACTCACTCACTCAGATTAATTTCTATGCACATTTGATAAAGAATTGCCCTGTGCCTGTTGGACCAATATTTTCTGCTCCGGGACCAACTGTTGCAGCTGATGTAATATGGGTGGGAAGAGAGAGAAGAGCGCACTGTCACTGACCACAAAGCGTGTTCTGTTCATCTTCATATGCGTTCCTGTGTGTCCTGGGTTCATCTTCATATGTGTTTTGGCGTTTTACAGATATTTAGGTAGTTGTTGATTGATTAATCAGACGCAATATTTTTAGTCAGATTTGAATAGTTCAAATTTACAAAAAATAAATTAAGTTTCTTTTTCTAAAACTGTATTGAGTAAAAACTAAATCCCATTCGTATATGATGTCTTACAAATTAATACTTTAAGACATTTACAGAATAGATTTCTGTAACTCTTCTTATCACATTAATATTCATAAATCTCTTACAGTGCAGCAGGTTTTCTTCTTGTATGTCTGTAGTGGGTTGTGAGGTATTGCATATTAATTTCAGTTGATAAAAAGTAATAAACTGGAATTAAATATTAAAGGGAGCTTCTAAATATAAATTATTGATACAACAGAACGAATATGCTGAGAGAATTTAAAATTGACACCGAAGGCACTTAAAATAGAGAAAATATATTTAATCAACAGTAGTGTATTGATACGAGTAAGAAGACAATTGATTTACAAAGATTAAATATATTGTAATATATGAAATTGTTGCTTAGTAGAATGTTATATGACATATGAGAATATGATTTAATTAGAATATTTTATACACCATGTATAATATTATGAAGAAGCGACTGCCACCACAAAAGAGAACCTTCACTTTAATACCTTTATGACCCATTACCAACCACATGGAAAAAATCCCATAGAGCTCTAGAGAGAAGGTCTAGGGATTTAGCCTGGGATGACCCTGCCACTCCACGGAGGTTGGCACCCTATTTTAGATGAGGTGGCGCCCAGGCTCAATGAAGACTATCCCTAAATGACCATAGTAACCCTATAAACTTGACACCAACAATGAAGTGCATATCCTATCAAAATTGTCTTTAAATACGGTAGACAAAAACCTCTCTCAATCAAGAGTGTCACATTCAGTATAGACACACGTGTGCACTGTATAGGATATGTGAAAAAAATAAATAAAATGTATAAAAAAAAATACACAAGTTATACCCTAAAATTGGGCAACTGTGATCACACACGAGTATGTGCCAGATGATGGATAAATAGTCCATGATAATTCACAATTGCAAAGAGACAATCCCAACACAACAAGATGTTCCTAGAGTGTTTAGCAATGTTGTAGTTTTTAAGTTAAAAGGTTAAAATTGTTCTGATCTCTTTCATAATCATACAATTATTTAGATACCATTTTTTTGTAATATGCCCTTGATGATGGTATATGGTGCCATATATTAGCTTAACTGTATTATACTTCATATTTCAATGAATCTTTCAATAAAAATACAACTTTTTATTATATCCCCCTCCTTACTCTTTTTGTTCTTTATGCACAATATTTTTTAAATGATCTATAACGTTCGTGCGTTACCATATTTTATTGTGCTATCTTTTGAGTACATTATTAATACTTTATTAAAATGTAATCTGTCACCCACTTGGGCGTATCTAACCTAATTATATGGGCATACAGGCTTTAGAATGCTTAAAATAGTCATATCTTTATGCCTCATATCTGCCATCTTGTGCAGAAATCATTTTCTATTCCTTTATGTAAATAAGTTCTTCCAGGCTCTGATGCGAGTGGTGCCTGGTTGAAAACTCTGCCTCCGGTCTTCATTAGCGTACCTGTCACCTCCCTTCAGCGTCACACTTCCCTGTGACATGTAGTGGATGTCCCACACCTGCACCCTACAATTACGATATTCCATGTTACTTCTCCGCTCTTTTATGGGCCTTACCTTCTTGTTTCTACCGTGCGGGTGTAGTTGCCTTGTACTCATTACAGGTGGCTAATATTTGCTCTCACAGAAGCACAAGCAACATGTGGATTGTCATTGTCATGTTAAATAATGGCTCCAATAATGCTCTAATGTCCAGGTTTGAAGTGCAAGTCTGCAGTTGCTCTATGTGACTACAGACTATGAATACCTACAAATACGTGCTCTCCGGATCCTCCAGTGCTGGGAGTGAGGCGTCATATAACCGCAAGTATTTGCATACTTCAGCCACATTCCGACTAGCCATGTCCTTCCTTGCTTAATTCACTTGTATTGAATGAGGCTGTGCACATCTAGTCGGCATGTGACTGCATGTATGCAAATCACATACTTGTGGTTACACACCTGCCCGCTCCTGGTGCTGATACTAGAGAATCCTGACCGTAAGCACACTGTGTGGATTCAAAAATCTGCAGTCACATATAGTGGCTGTAGGATTGTGCCCCAAGCCTGGACACCACTGTGTGTGCATACAGATAATATATTATTACTATTATAGCGGGATAGTGGGGACACTGATGGCTGTATATGTGTGTGTGTGTGTGTGCGCATATATATATATATATATATATATATATATATATATAATATCTATCATTGTGGACTCAGGCTGCTGTCTGTACATATTGTATACACATCACTATAATACTGTACACACAGCCTATATACACATAGTATATAGACATACTATATAAAGAATATAATATGGACCTGTATATACTGTACAGTATAGTGCTTTTTTATGAGGAAACAAAGACAGACACACACAGAATTATACTCACCAGCCACAGCGCTAACGCGTCTTCCATCGGAGGCATTTGATTGAAATGGAGTCCCAGTGTGCTCTGCAGTGATTGGCTGATCTTTTCTCTTTGCGCCAGCGTGATTCTTCTTCCAGTAAGGTTCTGTTTGTACTGCGCATGATAGCCCTTTTAGCGCATGCAAAGTACAAACTTCAGAGATAATTTGAAAAAAATCATGGACGGTGCTTTTTTCTACTGGACGCTACGGGTGGCAGAGAAAAGCACTGGGTTTTTACAGACTGTCTATAAATTTGTGGACGGTTGGCAGCCTAGGCAAGTATGGAGAAATACTGCTAAGTGAGAATGCTTTAAAATGAGTGTTAATAGTTTATTTTTATCAATAAGCAAATTGCAAAGTCAATGAACTAAAGAAAAATCTAAATCAATAATTGCTGTGTCCTCCCTTTGGATTTTAAGCAGCATCAAGGTATCAATTATTCTATGTACACTTTTTGGAGAACTATCCAGATCTTCTGTTGATCTAAACTTGCACAAATCATTCTGTCTCTTCATGTAATCTTGGACAGACTTGATGATGTTGAAATCAGAACTCTGTCGGGTCCATATCATTTTCAAGACTCCAGGTTCTTCTTTGTGGGAAAGGTAGTTCTTAATGACATTGGTTGTATGTTTGAGGTCGTTGTAATGGGAACGGTGCTGGAACCACTGTGCTGTGGAAAGAAGAGAGCCTGGAGGGGTGTGACTAGGTTAACACGTGACTCTTCGCTAGAGCCGCTAATGGTGGGGTTAGGCTTGGCTCTGCATGGACGCCAGAGGCTACTACATGGCTGACCTCGGACACACGGTAGCTGACCCTCAAAGAGGCAGGGAGCTGGAACGGTCTGGAATGGGTAAATACGGCTCGTACAGGCCATCATGGCATGACTACAGGAGTAGCAGGTTGGTATACAGATGGGCAGGTGCGGGTAGGTACGCTGGTATACAGGCTGGCACATCTGATGCAGGCAGGTATGGTTGGCATACAGGTGGAAACAGCAGGTTGTCAGGCAGGTAAGACTGATATACAGGCGGTCATAGCGGGTTATAGCTGGTATACAGGTTGGCACAACAGGTACTAGGAGGTACTGCTGGTATAAAGGAAAGCACAGCGGGAGCAGACGGATGGGTACTGGCAGGTACAGGCAAATATTGACATACAGGGGACATGAGAACTAGCTAGTGTGCAGACAACTGACTTAACACATAGAGGTGCCTTAAATAGTAAGTGTCTCCCATACATTGGTTGGGGACACTGTAAGATGGCATCCGCTGTCTATTTAAGAAATCGGGAGAGTGTGCCATAAGCGCAGAGCCCAGGGATCTCCCAGGTGTGCGTAGACTCTGGGAAGCAGCAGGAGATGGTGGAAATGCAGTACAAGGGCCTGGACAGTGAGTGAGTCGGCATCTCTGCTGGAGTAGAGGAGGATGGGAATTGTGCAGGAATGTTGACGGTACAGCTGTCCTGCTGCAGAATAAATTTAATGTCAATTAGATGCGTCCTTGATGGTACTGCATGATGGATAAGTATCTGCCTTTTAATTCCCAGTATGTACTCTATTTTTTCAGACTATAAGACGCACCGGACCATAAGACGCACCTAGGTTTTAGAGGAGGAAATTTGGGGAAAAAATGTGGTCAATTCTGTACTTAATATTCCCTATCCTGGTTTATTTGGTCCCCTCATCACCACCTTTATACACATGGCCCCCTCACGTATACCCTGGTATGCATGGCCCTCTCATCCCTATCCTGGTGTGCATGACCCCCTTATCCCTATCCTGGTGTGCATGGCCCCCTTATCCCTATCCTGGTGTGCATAGCCCCCTTATCCCTATCCTGGTGTGCATGGCCCTCATCCCTATCCTGGTATGCATGCCTCCTCATCCCTAGCCTAGTATGAATGCCCCCCTTAACCCTATCCTGGTAGGAATGGTCCCTCTCATCCCTATCATGGCAGGAATGGCCCCCCTCATCCCTATCCTGGCAGGAATGATTGCCCTCAAACCTATCCTGATATGCAGGACCCCATTCCTTTCCTGGTATGCAGGGCCCCATCCTTTAGCTGGTATGATTGGCCCCCAATCCCGGTCCTGGTATGCATGGTCCCATCTGTATCCTGGTATGATTGGCCCCATCCCTGTCCTGGTATGCATGGTCCCATTCTTATCCTGGTATGATTTGCTCCCCATCCTGGTATGCATGGCCCCATCACAAAACATTAAAAATAAAAAATCTTTACACTTACCTTCCCGGCGCTCCCTCCTAGTGTCCTGTTCCGATGCCAGCAACTGCTTTATGCTTGTAAGTCAAAGGGCAGCTGCCAGAATATTCAATGCTCTGCATGCCGGGACTGTGTGCGCGCAAAGCAGTGAGTATTCATTGCTCTCTAGCGAGCACAGCGCCAGCTGGAGACTTCCTGCAGCTGTTGGGCGGTCACATGTGCCTATACTTAAGAGGAATTAATATTCACGGAATGGAGTATATATTAATTTCCCTTAAGTATCGGCACACGTGACCGCTGGCAGCAGCAGCAAGTCTCTGGCTGACAGTGCGCTCGCTAGAGAGCAAGGAATACTCACTACTTTGCACGCACACAGTCCTGGCATGCAGAGCATTGAGTATTCAGGCAGCTGCCCTTCGACTTGCAACCAGCACATGACGTCCCTGCTATGCGCTGCTTACAAGCATTAAGCAGCTGCTGGCATCGGAGCAGGACGCTGTGAGGGATCACTGGCAAGGTAAGTGTAATTGTTTTTTTTTTTAATGTTTTCTGATGGAGCCATGCATACCAGGATAAGGAAAGGATGGGACCATGCATACCAGGACCAGGATGATGGCTCATCATACCAGGATGCCATTAAAGGGAAATTAAAATTCATTGCCCTCTACGCCCATGGGCGTGGAATGCATTGAATATTCATTTCTCTTTAGCAGCAGGCACAGGAGTTAGCCGCAGCAGCTGACTCTTGTGGAATGCATTGAATATTCATTTCTCTTTAGCAGCAGGTACAGGAGTTAGCCGCAGCAGCTGACTCTTGCCTCTGTGACACGTTGCTCCGCTGAAACTGCTCCCACACCTCCCCACCACAGTCGGTACATCCGGACTATAAGACGCACCCCCCATTTTCCTCCAAATTTTTGGAGGAAAAAAGTGCATCTTATAGTCCAAATATTACGGTATGTATCAGAGGCACAGCTAGGAGTTCAACTTAGGGAGGCAAAACATCTGAGCTCCTAACCTAAGTAATAATGTTTACAACTAGGGTGGCACACGCTAATAGTGGGTATATGGAAATCTCACCAGAGGATATTGCTGTTACTGAAAATACAGCTCTGGCAAAAATTAAGAGACCACTGCAAAATGTTCAGTCTGATTTTTCTCTTCATAGGTATATTTTTGAGTAAAATGTAAATTGTTCTTTTAGTCTATAAACTTCTGACATGTCTCTGAATTTCCAAGCAATACATTTTGTATTTTTTTTCTGACAAAGAAAAATAGTCAAAATGTTAAAAAAAACAGTGCTTTTGGACCTCAAATAATGCAAAGAAAACAAATTCATAATCATTTAGAAACAGCAATACTAATCTTTTAACTCAGGAAGAGTTCCGAAATCAATATTTTGTGGAATAGCCATGATTTTTATCACAGCTTTCATGTGTCTTGGCATACTTGCCACTGGTCTTTCACACTGCTTCTGGTGCAAAAATTTAAGCAGTTCTTCTTTGTTTGTTGGCTTGTGACTATCCATCATCCTCTTGATTACATTCCAGAGGTTTTCAATGGGGATCAGATCTGGAAAATGAGCTGCCCCATGACAGGGTTTTGATGTGGTGGTCTCTTAATTTTTGCCAGAGCTGTACATATCTATTCAAAGACAAAAACTGATATTGCCATCCTATGGTGACCATATAGTGGTATACCAGGCCAGCAAGAACATATGAGAGATTACAGTACAGTTAGGCTATAGGCACACTTTGTGGATCCACAGCTTTTTTTTCTGCGTGGAATTGCACCAAATCTGCAAAGGATTGCTCAAGCAAGATTAATCAATGGGAATCCAGAATTGGTGTGCACATGCTGCGGAAAATTCTGTCCTGATTCACAGCGTTTTATTTTCCGCAGCATGTCAATTTTTTTTGCTGATCTGCAGAGTTTCCACACCCATTGACTTACATTGAGTCAATCAAATCCACAGCCAAAATGCAGGTGTAAAAAGGTTTGAGGATTTGTGTGCCAAAAATGCTGCAGAAAGGAAACTATGTCAGAAGGAGGAAGTGTGTGTGGGTGGAGAATGTGTGTGTGGGTGGAGTATATGTGGGAGCAGAGAATATGTGCTCGTCTGTGTGTGTGTGTATGTGTATCTGTCTGCGGATGTGTGTGTGTTTCTGTCTGCTGGTATCTGTTTGTGTGTCTGTCTGCAGGTGTCTGCGGATGTGTGTGTCTGCGCGTGTCTTTGTCTGCGGGTGTGTGTGTGTCTGTCTACGGGTGTCTGTGTGTGTCTGTCTGTGGGTGTGTCTGCGGGTGTCTGTGTACCCAGGCGTCGTCTTATGGGACTACAACTTCCATCCGGCTATGTCTGATGTCACATATAACAGTGACATCATGAGCTGATGATGGGAGAGTGGGAGAGTAGTCCCATCATCCGGTGCTGTGTTCAATTGTAAAAAAATAAAAACATTTACATAATTACATACACAATACATACTCAAACACCTAATCCCTGATGCCCTCATCTCCTGCAAGCAATCAAAAATAATAAACCAACATATACTTACCTTTCCGCTGTAGTCTATTTAATAACGAGTGTCCCACAACGATCTCAGGTGTAGAACAGTCATATCGGGAGATGTGACTGCTCTACACAGCCTCCGGCGATACACTGACAGGAGGTAATCCTCCCACAGTGTATCACTGAGTCGCCGTGAGAGTTCACTGGAGTTTATCAGCTGATAAGCTCCGGTGCTCTCACTTGTGGCACTGCTGCATGAGAAAATTCTCATGCAGCGGTGCCGTAAGTGAGAGTACCGGAGCTGATGAACTCCGGTGAACTCTCAGTGTTACACGGCGGGAGTGATTACCTCCTGTCAGTCTATCTCCGGAGGCCAGGTAGAGCAGTCACATCTCCTGATGTGACTGTTCTACACTTGAGATCGTCGTGGGACACTGGGAGATGGACTACGTTGGACAGGGAGTATTATATGTTGGTTTATTTTATTTTTGTTGCAGGAGACTAGGGCGTTAGGGGTTAGGCGTTCAGTAAATATGGTAAATTAAGATTCAATAAAGGAGTCTGTGTGATTATTTCAAATAAAGGTCTTTATTCTGGCTGTGTATTTATTTACCATATCACTATAGGATTAGTACTGTATAGGTGATTTATAGACACCTCTCCATTACTAAGCTGTGGGCTTGATGTCACCTGACAATGCAAAGGTGACATCAACCCCACAAATATGAACCCCCACTTGCCACCGCTACAGGGCAAGTGGGAAGAGCCAAGGCTAAGTGTCAGAATTGGCTCATCTATAAGATGTGCCATTTCTGGGATGGCTGAGAGCAGATGTTTTTAGCCTGGGGGGGTGCCAATATATATGGCCCCTTCCCAGGCTATTAATATCAGCCCACAGCTGTCTGCCTAGCCTTTGGTGGTTCGATTGTATAGGGGGACCCCATGTCATTTTTTTTCTGGGGTTCCCTTGTAAACTAGCCAGTAAAGGCTAGGCAAACAGCTGTGAGCTGATGTTATTAGCCTGGAAACCTTTAGGGCTATTGGATCCTCCCCAGAATATTAACATCTGTCCTCAACCATCTGCCTTCCGTCTGCTGGTTATTAAAATTAATAGTGCGCCCACGCAGTTTTTTTCAAATTTTTTGAAAAATAAACAGATCTTGCGTTTCACGAAGATTTTTGACAGTTGCTTTTTTGAAACTGCATATGTAGGTTAATTATGTTAATGCTCCTACATAGGCTGGTGTGTGTGTGTCTGTGTCTCTGTCCTTATTTAATATTAATGAGGGTATCTGGCTGAAGAGGTTGAACAAGGAAATGACATCACAATTCTTTTTTTTTTTTAAATCATATATCTTTATTTACCTCTATGGATTTACAAAAACGCAAGAAAATCTGCATCAAATCTCATAAAAACTGCGCTGATTTTCAACTGCATTTTCTGCCAAGAGGCAGAAACCGCGCAGAATTTTGCACAAGCAAATCGGCAACGTGAGCATATAGCCTTAGGCTACGTTCACACGTAGCGGAACTCCCGTGGGAGTTACCGCGAGAATTCCTGAATTCCATTCCGCGGGAAAATCGCATTTTAAATTCCCATGATTTTCCCGTGGAAAAACTATCAATTTGCAAGCGTAATTAGCTTGCAGAATGCCAGCGTTTTCCAAGCGATCTGTAGCATCGCTTGGAGAACTGATTGACAGGTTGGTCACACTCGTCAAACATAGTGTTTGACGAGTGTGACCAACTTTTTACTACTGATGCTGCCTATGCAGCATCAGTAGTAAAAGATAGGATGTAAAAAATAATAAAAAAATAAAAAATATTGTTATTCTCACCTTCCGGTGTCCCGCGCAGCCTTCCTGCCTCTCTCCATGCTCCCGGCATCTTCCGGTCCCAGTAATCCTTTGCGCGAATGACTGTGAGACTTAGCGCTCCCGCGACGTCATCGCGAATGACCGCGAGATGTCGCGCTCCTGCGAGACCGTGATGTCATCATGGTCATTCTCGCAAAGGATTACTGGGACCGGAAGATGCCGGGAGCGTGGAGAGAGGCGGCAAGGCTGCGCGGGACGCCGGAAGGTGAGAATAACAATATTTTTTATTTTAATTCTACTTTTTACAGGGATATGGTGCCCAGAGCCCGGAGAGGAACCTTCTCAACTCCAGACCGTGGGTACCATCCGCAAATGTTCTGCTTACTTTTCGCATGGTGGGCACAGCCATATGTGGAAAGTAAGCAGAACAATGCATTCCTATGTGGGTGAAATCCCCGCGATTCCGCGATGTCTTCATGGTCATTCTCGCAAAGGATTACTGGGACCGGAAGATGCCGGGAGCGTGGAGAGAGGCGGCAAGGCTGCGCGGGACGCCGGAAGGTGAGAATATCAATATTTTTTATTTTAATTCTACTTTTTACAGGGATATGGTGCCCAGAGCCCAGAGGGGAATCTCCTCAACTCCAGACCGTGGGTACCATCCGCAAATGTTCTGCTTACTTTTCGCATGGTGGGCACAGCCATATGCGGAAAGTAAGCAGAACAATGCATTACTATGTGGGTGAAATCGCCGCGATTCCGCTAAATTAATGAGCATGCTGCGTTTTTTACCGCGAAGCGATTCCGCCGCGGGAAAATCCGCAGCATTAGCACAGCATTGCGAAATCCCATAGGATTGCATGGGATGCTTATTTTTCGCTGCAAAATTGCGCGTTTAAAACCGCAGCGAAAAAAACGCAATGTGTGAACGCAGCGTTATAGTGATTTACTGGTAACGTTCTTCCTGATGGAGTCGCTCACTTTCCCATTTGCATGTTGTATAAATAGTGAAAGAGGCTTCAAATTTTGCCTTTTGACATAATTAGCAAAAACAGAGATAGGCAGCAAACATCATGCATCAAAATTAATATGATAACATTGGGGAACACAATTTTCATTGAGTTTGACTCTTTTGGCTTCTGAATCTAACAGTGACCCCAATTTTTCTTTAGCACAACACTTTTCTCTCCAAAACCATACAAAATGTACAGCATGTTAGCTGATACACAAAGACAAACAAGACAGCTATACATATAACATCTAGTCTCATAGCTGAAAGCAGGGCTATTTATATTAGAAACTCAATAAGAAGAAACTCCATACGATATATTGACACAAAGAAAATGAAGGAGTGCTGACTTCAAAAAATAATCAATATAAACAAACGTTATTAATAAAAAATTACACATAGAAAAAGCAGTATGTAATACAAGGCAAGATTCCAAAAAATCACCCCTGGGGATAGTTATAATGGGAATACTAAGCAAAAATGGATATGTACCAAGATCCCAGTTCCACACCTATGTAGACATATAGATAGGAAACTGACTATGAAGTAAAAGACATAAAGTGCATAGTGCAGAAATATAGGTCATGACCATTTAAGAAAGCTTACCCATAGTCAAATTGCAGGTGCAAGGAATCCCCAGGAGAGGCCCTGGACCCGCGTTTCGCGTGATGCTTTATCAACAGGGGTGATAAAGACCCCGAAACGCGCGTCCAGGGCCTCTCCTGGGGATTCCTTGCACCTGCAATTTGACTATGGGTAAGCTTTCTTAAATGGTCATGACCTATATTTCTGCACTATGCACTTTATGTCTTTTACTTCATAGTCAGTTTCCTATCTATATGTCTACATAGGTGTGGAACTGGGATCTTGGTACATATCCATTTTTGTTTAGTATTCCCATTATAACTATCCCCAGGGGTGATTTTTTGGAATCTTGCCTTGTATTACATACTGCTTTTTCTATGTGTAATTTTTTATTAATGAAGTTTGTTTATATTTATTATTGTTTGAAGTCAGCACTCCTTCATTTTCTTTGCGTCAATAAAATGTACAGCATGGTGGCTCAGTGGTTAGCACTGCAGCCTTGGGGCGCTGGGGTCCTGCGTTCAAATCCCACCAAGACCAACATCTGTAAGGAGTTTGTATGTTCTCCCCTTGTTTGCGTGGGTTTCCTCCAGGTTCTCCGGTTTCCTCCCACACTCCAAAGACATACTGATAGGGAATCTAGATTGTGAGCCCCAACGGGGACAGTGCTGATAATGTATGTAAAGTGCTGTGGAATTAATGGCGCTATATAAATGAGTAATATAAATAAATACAATGGAAAATAATGCAAAAAATAACCTGAATGTAATGTTTATTTAAAGCTATTTTGTTCATACAAAGGATAATGTATATTGTTACTGTAAGTCAAATTGAGTGCAAGTAGTAAAGTTAGGTAGCGGTTAAGATAATAATTTTCATTTATAGTTTTTAGTTTAGTGTTCAATCTGTGGACAATCTTGCCTGATACTCCAACAATAATCAGCCGTTATATGTACATGCCATCTACCCTGATATCGGCACTCCATGACCTTAAAATCTTGATTGAATTGTTCACCATGCTCATCGTTGACGGCACCAAAGTTTTCAGGGAAGTAAGCAAGATGGCTATGCAGAAATCGCACCTTGATGCTTATGTTGCAACCAAGCTGTAGCTCTCAAAGAAGAGATTGTGGACAATTTCTGTATCATTGTTTGCTGGTATATTTCCCTTAAAGTTCTTGATAAGGTCTTTGAATGATAACCATGCATTCTTTTTGAGTTCTGACATTGTCCCAATGAAATGTTAATCTTTCATGAGATACCAAATGTGTGGACCATCAAACACACTACACTGGCTTTTATATTTTCAAATGACAGGCTAGGAAATGCCAAAAGAATGTACTTGAAACAGTCTCCTTCATTTGGCAAAGCATTAACGAATTGCTCCATGAGACCCAGTTTCTTGTGTAAATGTAGGAATAAAATGTTCTTTGTGGCAACAAGTGTTTTGAGTAAAATGTTTGGATCACCAGGTTTTAGGTCAGATCTTGGAGGCAAATTCTTCTCAACCCAATGCATCTCACGAGCTCAGCTGTCCGACTTGCACAGAAAACAAGAGTACTTGTGTATCAGTGTTGCTGACCAATAAGTAAGCATACCATTTTAAGGTCAACAAAGATGATCCAGTTGTCTTTATGATATTGCAATAACTTATTGACTTTATTTATGTCTTCATATTTTGTAGTTCAGCGGTAGCAGACTTATGCGTGAGGAGGCAGTGACCCACAAAGTTCAAAGACAAAACTCCTTTAATGTGTTTCTTCATAGCATTAAAGGTCCAAATTCACGCAAGTGCATATAATCTCAGTGCATAGTATTAGTGTCCATTTCACTGCACTACATACTACACGGCATCCTTTCGTTTACACTCCTTAAACACGCTGGACTTCCCTTTGACCAGTAACCATGGGCAACTGCTCCACCATGTCAACATCTCTTACTCATAGCCGTACCCAGTCCATGATATCCTCCGGATTACAGCCAGGTAACATATCCACCTGTTTGCAGCCGCTAAACACGCTAGTCCTCCATCGGGCACAGGACAGTCTTCCTTGGGTTCATCTCCGGGCACAAGACAGTCCACCTCTGAGACCAGTCACCGTGGATGGCAGCACCACTGTTTACGCTATGGGTGCCAGGCCTATTGGCTCCACTCTGTCCTGTGTCTCTACACACAGAAAAAGCTCTGCAGAGCCTCTGCTCTGCACTCTCACCTACACCAAACTGAAACTGGCCCTGACACACCCAAACCCTTTCCTGCAGGGTTTTTAACAAAGAAACCTGTGGCCTTCAGCCACATGAAAAACCTGGGCCTGCAATGAAACAAACTGCACGACTACCATCCTGCAGTCTAACAACACAACATCTCAGAGCAGGTTTTCCCTACATCTGCCTTTGACACTAGCATGTCCAAGGCTACACTTATTTTTATTATTTCTAGGCTACATTGCAGTCACCGCTACGCCCATGACTGTCATGCATCCTATGATCTTCATACGCCTCCATGCTCACATCCTGGGGAGAACACAGTGATCCCTTCCTGTGACTTTGATCACTGCTTCACCATTGCAATCACAACTACACCTGTGACTGCAATGCCCCCTCATGACCTCAATACGCTTCCGTACGCATACCGGGGAGATCAAACAGCGACCCCTACCTGTGACACCGGTCACTGCCTCACAGTATTCTTCACAAAGAGAAACTGAAGGACTAATTGGGACTGCACCAAATAAATTGCCATTGTGGAGTCAGACTCACTTTAACCCCTTAACCCCCAAGGGTGGTTTGCACGTTCCCGGGCCAATTTTTACAATTCTGACCACTGTCCCTTTATGAGGTTATAACTCTGGAACGCTTCAACGGATCTAGGCGATTCTGAGACTGTTTTCTCGTGACATATTGTACTTCACTTTAATGGTAAAATTTTTTCGCTATAACTTGAGTTTATTTATGAAAAAAACAGAAATTTGGTGAAAATTTTGCAATTTTCAAACTTTGAATTTTTATGCCCTTAAAATTGAGAAATATGTGACACAAAATAGTTGCTAAATAACATTTTCCACATGTCTACTTTACATCAGCACAATTTGGGAAACAAAATTTTTTTTCATTAGGAAGTTATAAGGGTTAAAAGTTGACCAGCGATTTCTCATTTTTACAGCAAAACTTACAAAACCATTTTTTTTAGGGACCACCTCACATTTGAAGTCACTTTGAGGGGTCTATATGGCAGAAAATACTCAAAAGAGACACCATTCTAAAAACTGCACCCCTCAAGCTACTTAAAACTACATTCAAGAAGATTTTTAACCCTTCAGGTGCTTCACAGGAGCAGAAGCAACATGGAAGGAAAAAATGAACATTTAACTTTTTAGTCACAAAAATGATCTTTTAGCAACAATTTTTTTATTTTTCCAAGGGTAACAAGAGAAACTGAACCACAAAAGTTGTTGTCCAATTTGTCCTGAGTACGCTAATACCCAATATGTGGGGGGGAACCACTGTTTGGGCACACGGCAGGGCTCAGAAAGGAAGGAGCGCCATTTGACTTTTTCAACCTAAAATTGGCTGGAATTGAGATCGGACGCCATGTCGCGTTTGAATAACGTCTGATGTGCCTAAACAGTGGAAACCCCCCACAAGTGACCCCATTTTGGAACCTAGACCCCCTAAGGAACTTATCTAGATGTGTGGTGAGCACTGTGAACCCCCAAGGGCTTCACAGAACTTTATAATGCCCGGGCGTGAAAAAAAATCATATTTTTTCCACAAACATGATCATTTAGTCCCCAATATTTTGTTTTCCCAAGGGTAACAGGAGAAATTGGACCCAAAAGTTGTTGTCCAATTTGTCCTGAGTATGCTGATACCCAATATGTGGGGGGGAACCACTGTTTGGGCACATGGCAGGGCTCAGAAGGGAAGAAGCACCGTTTGACTTTGTCAACCTAAAATTGGCTGGAATTGAGATCCGACGCCATGTCGCGTTTGAATAGCGTCTGATGTGCCTAAACAGTGGAAACCCCCCAAGTGACCCCATTTTGGAAACTAGACCCCCTAAGGAACTTATCTAGATGTGTGGTGAGCACTGTGAACCCCCAAGGGCTTCACAGAGCTTTATAATGCCCGGGCATGAAAATAAAAAATCATATTTTTTCCACAAACATGATCATTTAGTCCCCAATATTTTGTTTTCCCAAGGGTAACAGGAGAAATTGGACCCCAAACGTTGTTGTCCATTTTGTCCTGAGTACGCTGATACCCAATATGTGGGGGGGAACCACTGTTTGGGCACATGGCAGGGCTCAGAAGGGAAGGAGCGCCGTCTGACTTTTTCAACCTAAAATTGTCTGGAATTGAGATCGGACGCCATGTCGCGTTTGACGAGCGTCTGATGTGCCTAAACAGTGGAAACCCCCCACAAGTGACCCCATTTTGGAAACTAGACCCCCTAAGGAACTTATCTAGATGTGTGGTGAGCACTGTGAACCCCCCAGTGTTCCGCTAAAGTTTATAATGCCCGGGCGTGAAAATATAAAATCCTATTTTGTTCCCACATAAATGATCATCTAGTCCCCAATTTTTAATTTTCCCAAGGGTGACAGGAAAAATTGGACCCCAAAAGTTGTTGTCCAATTTGTTCTGCGTACGCTGATACCCCATATGTGGGAGAAAACTACTGTTTGGGCACACGTCGGGGCTCGAAAGGGAAGTAATGACGTTTTGGAATGCAGACTTTGATGGAATGGTCTGCGGGTGTTATGTTCCATTTGCAGAGCCCTTGATGTGCCTAAACAGTAGAAACTCCCCATAAGTGACCCCATTTTGGAAACTAGACCCCCTAAGGAACTTATCTAGATGTGTGGTGAGCACTTTGAACCCCCCAGTGTTTCGCTAAAGTTTATAATGCCCGGGCGTGAAAATATAAAATCCTATTCTGTTCCCACATAAATGATCATTTAGCCCCCAATTTTTATTTTTCCCAAGAGTAACAGGAGAAATTGGATCCCAAAAGTCGATGTCCAATTTGTCTTGAGTACTCTGGTACCCCACATGTGGGAAAAAACTGTGTAGGCACATGTCGGGGCTCGAAAGGGAAGTAGTGACGTTTTGGAATGCAGAATTTGATGGTCTGCTGGCGTCATGTTCGTTTGCAGAGCCCCCCGATTTGCCTAAACAGGAAAAAAAACGACATGTGACATCATTTTTGATACTAGACCCCCAAAGAACAAATCTAGATGTGCCCCCAACTAATCTAATGTAAATTAGTAGTGCATGGAGGTGTGGTACAATTTGAAGCAATCCTTCATACAAAGGCCAGGTTTTTCGGGGCAGGTGTCGCATTGGTAAGTGGTATCCCTGCGTATTCCTTTTTTGTAACACACTCGACACCTTTTTTGCGGCTTACCTTTTCTTTGGGTTGGTGGGACCACCCCCGGAAAATGCTGACCTGGTACAATACGAGCACCTTCACTTCCAGAAGTACTGGAGCCCGCTCTTTCTTGAGCGCTAAACATCAGGGCCTTAACCACTACCTCCTTGAAATGAATGTACAACGTATCGGTGTGGCATGCACATTGTGACAGCAGGAAGGCATTGAGAATTGCCATTTGGACGATGTGCGTGGCCAGCTTTTTATACCACACCTTGGCCTTCCTCAATGCATTGTACGGTTGGAGGAGTTGATCGGAGAGATCAACGTCCCCCATGTTTTTGTTGTACCCCACTAAACAGGTTGGTTTGCGGACCTGTGTAGAGGTACCCCATACAGTGCAGAGGCTACTGCCATCACCATGTATGGTGGTCAAGAGATGGACATCCCTCTTGTCCTTGACCACCAGCAGGTGGTCGCTACATTGGCTCTGCTCTCACCTTTTCGGAGCATCTGCCCAAGTAGCATCTTTGGGAGGCCTCTCTGATGTTTGCGCACAGTACCGCAGGCTGCGGTACCTCGCTCAGAGAGGGATTTGTAGAGTGGGACGCTGGTATAAAAGTTATCAGTGTAGAGGTGATAACCTTTATCCAGCAGTGGTTGCACCAAATCCCACACAATTTTCCCACTCACTCCCAGGAAAGGAGGACACTCAGGGGGTTCAAACCGGGTGTCCTTCCATTTGTACACTCTAAACCTGTGGATGTACCCTGAGGCACTCTCACACAGCTTATAGAGTTTGATTCCGTAGCGGGCCCTCGTACTGGGCAGGTATTGATGGAATCGCAGCCTTCCCTTGAAGTGAACCAAGGACTCATCCACGCAGATGTCCGTTTGGGGCACGTACACTTCAGCAAACTTTTTGTTGAAGTGTTCGATGACCGGCCGAACTTTGAAAAGACGGTCAAATTTGGGGTCATCTTGTGTGGGAAACTGAGCATTATCAGTGTAATGCAGAAATTTGTGGATGGCCTCAAAACGCGTCCGAGCCATGACCATTCGGAACAATGGAGTGTTATATAAAATATCAACACTCCAATATTGCCGAAGTTCGGGCTTCTTCAGGATCCCCATATGGAGGACCAGGCCCCAAAACTGCTTCATTTCAACTGCGTCTACAGGAGACCAGTTTGAAAATGATGAATGCGGATTTTGCTCCAAAAATTGCAGAGCGCACAAATTAATTTGCTCCACCATGAGGTTAATAAAATCCTCAGAGAAAAAGACTTTGAAAAAGTCAATTTCCGTGAGGCCGGTGGTGTCAAACTTGAGTCCTGATTCTGCCACAAAGTCAGGAATCAGTGGCTCGTAATTTTCGGGGGGCGAGGTCCATACGGGGAGCGCTGGGCCAGCTTTGGGCATGGTGGGTGCTGCCTCATCTTCTGTCCTGGAGCATCTGCGTGGCAGTTCCGCAGGACCCAAGGAGGAAGAGGAGAGGGGGAAGAGGATGAAGAGTCCGAAAAATAAAGAAAAGTCGGATCGTCAACCTCGCTATCAGTGTCGGAGGCAAGTATAGCGCATGCCTCCTCCATTGAATAGCACTGTTGGGATAAATTTGATGACATTTTTGTGTAAATATGGTGCTTGGGTGTAGACTTTATTGAAAACTGTGTATGTGTGGGGGTGTAGTGATTGGTGTAAACTTTCTGTAAAAAAAAAGCTGTGGAAAAAATTCTAAAACAGCAGGCCCTAGCTCTGATAAGTGAACAGCGTGTCACTTAAAATTATTGAGAAATTGGAAACGGTCTTAGGAGCGCAGGAAAGAGACTCAGACAAGAGATGGGGTTAAACCACAACGCGTTTCGACGGAGGATCCGTCTTCATCAGGTGGAAGTTTATTAATGGCATAGGGGATGGGGTATTTAAATGGGAGGCAGCCAATCACAACAGTCAAAACAGTCACATGTTATGACGACAAGATGACATCATATATTCTAAAAAAAAAAAGAAATAAAAACAACTTACTTAAAACGTGAGATAAAACAGCATGAGGTAAACAAGTTTTAAATGTATAAAATGTGCAAAAAGGAGCAATAAAATAATATAGATAAAAATGAATAAAATTATTAACAGGTTAGTAGACCAGCAAAAAGACCAATAAAAAAGCGAGAACCCATATTAATAATAAAAGCATGTAAACAATAGCATCTAGGTAAAACGCACTGATGCTAAAAAGGCAAATAAAGTTATCTGGTCACTTTATCTATGGTTAAATTCAGGCCTTCAGGGGCAAGTGTGCCAAGCTTGAATATCCAAAAGCTTTCTCTATTGATTAAACTGTTGAAGCGATCAGCCACGGTATCAGGTATGTGGTCAATAATCGTTAGTTTCAAAGTTTTGGGATTTTTTTGATGCACAGTTAAAAAATGTTTGGAAAGGCTGTGCAGGAGAAAGCCATTTCGGATATTCTGTCGATGCTTGTTCAATCTAGCATGCATCGTTTGTATGGTTCGACCTACGTACTGTAGGCTGCAACCACATTCAATCAAGTATACCACAAAAATAGATTGAGTTAACATGAAAATTAATTTTATATGAGGTACCTGTAGTGTTGGATTTAAATTCATGTACCCCATTTCAAATGGAGGTGCAGCAAAGACATTTGGGGGCTCTACATGCATAGCAACCAGGGTTCAGAGAAATTGGGAGAGAGGATAGGGTGCCTGAACTCAAGGTGGTGTTGCTTGGTGCAACAAGGTTCCGTAACGTGCGGTTTCTGTGGAATACCGTTCTAGGTCGGGGGGGAATATACTTGGTCAAAACTGGGTCCCCTTTCAGGATGAACCAGTACTTGGTAAGGAGCTTCTTAATCAACCCATAGGATTGGTTGAAAGTGTAACGAAACTCCATCTACCTAGCTCCGTACCAGAAGAACAAGTGGTTTTATTACACATTATCTTGCTTATACAGCCTTTCTGTGTGAAAGTTTTGGCTCTTAGGAATGCATCCTGGACCAATTTTTTAGGGTACCCTTTCTGCTGAAACCGCTGTTTCAGAACTTTTGCCTCCTCAATGAAGTCAGTATCCTCTGTGCAATTTTTTCGTATACGCCAATATTGCCCATATGGAATGTTCTGAATCCACTTGGGTAGATGACCACTGCTGAAACTAAGGTAGCTGTTCACATCTACTTCTTTAAAATGTGTGGTGGTGAAAAACCGTCCCAATTTATCAACATGTACCAGCAGGTCCAGGAATTGGATGGACGTAGTGGAGGTATTAGCTGTGAAGCGGAGGCCCCAGGCATTCAAATTTAGATTGCGGATGAATTCAAGTGCTTCCTCCTCTGTGCCAGTCCAGATGATGAACAGATCATCTATAAAGCGTCTATAAAAGGCTATTTTGCCCAATGCCAGGTCGGACTGCACGATGAAGAGAGATTCAAATGCCCCCATGAAGAGATTTGCATAACTGGGGGCGAATCAGCAGGCCCTAGCTCTGTTAAGTGAACAGCGTGTCACTTATCAAAATTAGGCTGCTGTATGTGCACACGGGAGTGACGCAAGGAGAGGGTGGTAGAAAAAAAAGGAAAACGGCAGGCACAAACTCTGATAAGAGAACTGTGTCACTTATCAAAGTTTGGCAGCTGGGGGATGTGTGTGCGGAGTTGGCGCTAAGGGGGCTGAGAAAAAAAGGGAGCACGAGTGTTGATCGGTGAACTACGTCACCAATCAACGCTCGGCGGCTGACAAAGGAGGGGTGGAGGGGGGTAAAAAAATGGGGATGGGGGATTGGGGTGGATGAAGAGAGATTGGGAAGGGATCAGTTAGGGTTGTAGTTAGGTGGCACAAAGGGGGGTGAAAAAAATGAAAAACGGCAGGCACAAGTTTTGATAAGTGACGTGTGTCACTTATCCAAGTTTTGCAGCTGCGGGATGTGTGTACGGAGGTGGCACAAAGGGGGCTAAGGAAAAATAAAGCTAGCACGAGTGTTGATCTGTGAACTGCATCACCGTTCAATGCTCGGTAGCTGCGCATGGAGGTGG
This sequence comes from Dendrobates tinctorius, assembly GCF_039654945.1. Classification (NCBI taxonomy): domain Eukaryota; kingdom Metazoa; phylum Chordata; class Amphibia; order Anura; family Dendrobatidae; genus Dendrobates; species Dendrobates tinctorius. The sequence goes on from NW_027361808.1 coordinate 11,843,602, forward strand.
CGCAGAAGTGGGGTGGAGGGGGGTAAAAATAGGGGGAAGGAAGATTGGGGGTATGAAGATAGATGGGGGGGTGAAGGTAGATGGGGTGACGATAGATTGGGCAGGGGATCAGGGATCAGGAACACTTACGGTTGGCAGTTTTTTCTTTCTTTCTTTCTTTTCTGCAGGGATTGTGATGCTACAATTGTGGCACCACAATACCCAGCACAGGAGCTCTTGCTGCATCTGACCTCTCTGCAGAAATACTCAGCTAGAGTGAGGACCCCTGCAGAGATGTCAGATAGGTCATCTGCAGGTCAGAGACAGGTCACAGAGCGGTCACATCGCTGCTGTGACCTGTCATTGGTGGGATCGAATGATTACATCGATCGCACCAATCCCTGCTCTGCCTGGTGACCATGGAAACTGCCTAGGATCGGAGCTCACAGCTCCAATTCCTAAGCAGGTCATTGCCAGGTCACCAACAGGGCACAGAGCGGTCACAGCGTGACAGCAGCTGTGCCCTGTGGTTGGCGCGATCACCGATCTAATCGATCGCGCCAACCAGCTCCTGCAGGCCCTGCTGGGCCTGCAATAGGCTCTGGCCTAGGATCGGTGCTAATACAGCACCGATCCGGGCCGGTACTGGCAGGGCACAGCAGCGATATAGCGCCGCTGTGCCCTGTGATTGACGCGATCGATTAAATCGGCAATAGCGCCTATCCGGGGGCTTTTTGCCAGTGCCTGGCATTGCCAGGCACCGGCTCTAGGATCGAGTACATCGGTACTCTGATCCTAGCCTATGACCTCATTGTTTCAGCCGCTCCGATTGGCTGAAACAATGAGAAACGCTGTGATTGGCTGTTTAGAATTGACAGCCAATCACAGCGCTCTGGATGCCGGGGGGGGTGGGATTGCAGCCCGGGAGGCCAACGCCATCTTCCCTAAGGTGAGATGCCGCTGGAATTTTTTATGCGATTACCACAACTTAAGTCGCGGTATCGCATTAAAGGGCTGGACGTACTATCCCTTCCACGGTCATACGGGCCCGGGAACCGTGGACAGGATAGTACGTCGGATGTCAGAAAGGGGTTAAGCTTCACTTTGAGCTATTGAGGAACACTCGCCATTCTTTGGAGTTATCCATTGGAATTTCCAGTTTGTCGATTAAAGCATTATGGTACATCGGCTCATTCAGTAGTCACAAGAACACTTTTCATTTAAGTTTTCAACTGGTTTATTACAAATATCCTTTGTAAACCAGTGAAGAGATAAGTACTTTTCATCTCACCCCTTAGATGTAATTCCAGGCACGAGAAGGAGCACGGTATCTGCACTGTTGCACAGAGTCCAAGGCAATGGAAAAAATAGAAGTGGATCCAGCTCGCTTCCAGGGCTTATTTAAAAATCTGCAAACTTTTATTAGATTATCCTTTAAAAATTAAAGATTACAAACGAACATCTCAGATAACACGGCAATAGCAGGGGGTGGTATGAAATGAAAGTATACGCGTTTCGAGCAAACAGCTCTTGAGCACTGGTAACATGACTACACAGCGCATGCGCGGGATTACAGCTCCGACCAGGATGCTTATGGGTGGGGGGGGTGATATTATAATGAAGTGAGTAGGTAGTGATTTCTTCCAGGCACCACACGCCTCAGAGCCTGGAAGAAATCATTAACATAAAAGATTATAAATCAATTTCTCAATGTCTACACCACAGCTATGAGGCGTACAGGTAAGACTGGTTTAACCATTCTATTACCTGTATTCCCATAGTAATAGATAAAAATTGTCCAGGGGTGACAGATCCTCTTTAAGTATCTAATTTTTTCACTGACCAATAAAGGTCTGAACTGAGGGTATTGGAAAATAAACACGGATCTGGGTTGAAAATCAACAGCAGTAGGTGTTGGTTTGATATTTGAAGTGTATCCAAAATGGTTACTAATTGTATATGTAAGCATATTAAGGGAAGTGATGCTGGAATGTCAAGAGAGTCATTTTAAGAACAAATGTATTTAGGTCCAAAAATAGCTGAAATGTAATGGGATTGGTAGTGCGACAGAATGATAAAACCTTTACAGGAACATTCACCTGCTACTTACTAAAATACGGTAATATGGAAATAGGTTGAAGTTTCATTATCATCAGCTCTGTCCTGCAAGTAGCAGCACTGACAGACCACAATTCTGCTCGCCTTTACCAGGGTTGTGACCGTCTTTGCCCCAGAAGGTTGGCACATCCACCACTAATTTGCCTATATCCCCACCCTATATTGCCTTCATGGAGCTAGTAGACGGTGTGTGTTTCTTTTTTTTTTTTTTTTTAAATCTTTTGTAGCAACTAATAATAAAGTAAGGTAGTAAAGAGATCTTCGCAAACAATCTGGTCTATCCTTAATCAAAATACATTTATGGGATTAAAACATGCATATTATATTAAAAATTAATTTAAAAATATATGGAAAAAATAGAGAAAAACCCACACAAACACAATAATTTAACACAAGAAATTTTCTGATATACTTACATAATAACAAATTGTGCACTGATTTTGGGCATTACCATACATTCTTTTTTGTGTTTATTTCAAAATATACATTGTTATCTGTTAAATGCTGCTGTCAATCTGTGACATCAACGTATACAGTGCGCAACCCTAGGGGGCACGTTGTTCTAACCGCCTGTTGGCGCCCCTGCGACACGATGAGTTGCTGTGACACCTAGGGGTCTGCTGAAGACGTGTCTGTCATGACGGTTCTCCTGTGAAAGTGGCATTTTTAGGAGCCTGTGACTTTTGCAATATACAGCAATACTGTAGTAGAGATAAAACATTACACTCCTTTTCCAGTGGATATTTATGCTGTGATCAGAAAGCCTTTGTTAAGATCTCAGGCATGTCTTGGTGCAGACATTTTGATGCCTTTATGCCTTTGAACTTTGATGCAAAAGAAAGGATTGGCGAATAATTTATGTGGAAGAGGGCAAATGAAAAACAATGTTGATTATTCTGTCCTTAGGCACTCGGTCAAGTCCATATTTTGAAAACGTACTTCACTTTCAAAGTGCATTTTAATTTACCCTGGGTTTGAAACCTTTCAAGTTCTTAATAAAAGAGAATGCAGAAAAGCAAAGGACTTGTCTGAATTACCTCTACAAGGAAAGATTATCTGAATGTTTTGCATAGTGTGCTTTTATTTCTAGGAAATTGGATACGCTAGGATGATTACATTAAATTCCCGTCAAAAAGACAGGAAATCAGGCTGTACTCGCAATGAGTCAGAGGTCTCAGACAAAATAATTAACACTATTGTAGTTACTTCATGTAACACTGCACATGATGGAGAATGTTCTAGTGATAGTAACTGGGGTCACAGGAGGGTTCTAGATCAGATATCTTCTGTTGTGTAATCCAATAGAACACAGTCTTATAGTTGTTCATACTTTGTGGATTTCAGCCTAATATTTCATACATTATCAACATAAAGAATAGTGATCTAAACACTTTTCTAAGTGCCATGTTAAAGTGTGTGGACACAACTTCTTTTTCAGGTGGGCTAGCTCTGAAACTTGCCTGAAAAAGCACCCAGAAAACGCTCAAAATAATGAACATAAGGATTTCTATGTAAAAACAACTTGCTGTTCATATGTCCAGTCTTTTGAGTGTCATTAAAGTGCACCTGTCACCTGTTTTGGCTGCTATAAGATGGGGCCACTGCCTTTCAGGGCTTATCTACAGCATTCTATAATGAGGTAGTTAAGCCCCTGGTCCGTCCAACCTGCAAGGTAAGAAAAATAAGGTAAGAAAGGTTTGCAAGGTAAGAAAAAGTTTTATTATATTTACCCGAGGGGGTGGTCCGATGTGGTCCGGTTCGATGGGTGTCGCAGGTCCGTCACCTCCCATCTTCTTGCAACGCCGTCCTCCTGCTTGCTTCCTCACTCCCAGCATTGCACTTCTGCGCAGGCGTAATTCTCTGCCCTGTTGAGGGCAGAGAAAAGTACTGCAGTGTGCAGGCGAGAGCTCACAGAGTACCTACTAGGCCACTGCCACCAGCAGCCCATCTACGACCTGTCCTAATAAAACTCCATTACCAGGACAGAGATGCTATTCTTAAAGTGGCATGCAGCAAAGGGGACATTTCCTTTAAAAGCCCAAAATATCCTTTTTCACAGACTATTCCATTGCAGTTTCAAGCCGAAGAGAACAATATCTGGGTATAAAATGCCGGCTACGTAATCTGCAAACTCCATGCTTTATCCATCAAAACACAGAGTGGCAGCTTCAGGATAGACTTCCTTTTTTGACTATCCTAAAGATGTGCTCCACTGGCTGGTCCTGAATGAGCAAAGACTGTGCAACGTTGATGTTTTAGGATCTTAAATATGTTTTTGGCAAATTTACTACCTCATGTTTTATCCGGCAAAATTCAAAGTGGAAAATATAAGAGGGGGAAAAACTTTCTTCCTTGACCATCCTAATGAGCAAAGATCATATCTACAATCTTAATACAACAAGTCTCCAAATCATATTTAACTATCCAATTGTGGTGCAAGTGTCACCCTTTTTAAACAAAAATGCATTAGAGCAGCGACTCATATTGTAATGAAAAAAACATACTTTTGTTAATTGTCTCTGCTCACTCGTATTCTATATTAATTTTCTTTGCATATTTATGAATTTCTATGTTTTATTGTAATAAACGTTACTATTTTTCTAAATTAGCATAGACTCCATTCCTCTGTTTTTCTCACTATCTACAATGTTGATGTTTCAGAATTTCTAAATCAGTTGCCATTGGGAACTACTCAATAGTTTGTTGTGGCCATAACTCTTGTTAATTAACCCACGGCCCAGTGCAACCACATATCCTTTTCTTATCCTCTTATTGCAGCCCCCCAAGGAATGACTTCTTCCTCAGAACAACCTGCAAGTTCATCCTATGCCTGGTTGCAGGATGAAATGGTGCCTTCTTTCATCTGTTTGTTCCAGAAGAAAATGTAATTTTATGCAGTTTGTTGTTTTTCGGGATATTGTGTGTTCAAAATACATTACATAGTTCAGTACATATTAATATCAGCTATCCCTTGGAACGCCGACGTCCCTGCATGCTTCCTCTACCCCCTCCCGCCTTTATACTCACTGCCCCGGCCACCGAGCCGCGTCCTCTGCCCTGTCTCCCATGTCCCAGGACCTGTGCATGCCACGTGATCTCCTGGTAGCATGTGCTCCCTGACTCTTAAAGAGACAATGTGTGCATGTGCACATAATGTGTCTCCAACCAATAGCTGGGAGGCACTTACTACTTAAGGCACCTTCACCTGTTGGAAGGTACCTGAGCAACTTTAGTATATTCTTAATTTGTTCTTGCTTCCTTGTTAGGTCCCTGAGTCTGTCCTGCCTGAACCTTATCCTGTACCGTCTTGTTTAAACATGTTCTTATACTTGACCTTGCAGTACTTTGTCCAGAACCTAAAATTGCCTTGTCCAGTGCTGTCTTGTATCCTGAAGCTGCACAGTCTGAACCCATATCTGTGGTCATCCTGTCTTGTATCCAGAAGAGGCACTCTGTACCAGTATCAGGTCCTGTTAATTAAGATTTTTTTCTAACAAAACTATATCTCTATATATAAAAGTGTATGTATGTGTGTGTATCACCAACCAATCACGAAGCATCTTTCATTTTACTAGAGTTGTTCAAAAGAAGCTGAGCTGTGATTGGTTGCTATGAGCAACAGTTTTCCTTGTAGCCAATTACTAAGCATCTCTCATTTCACCAGAGCTGGTTAAAAATAGCTGGGATGTGATTGGTTGCTACGAGCAAGTTTTCCCACTTGACAACACCTCAGCAGACACTGACATGGTGGGAGAAATCTAGCATTCCTGGGAACATAAGCTCCCAGCCATTGTCTGCCCCCCTGAAAGGAGCAGAGAGCACATGACAAATGAATCCCCCCTCCCTGCCCATATCCCCATCACACATCCTCCATCCCGTAGGCACATCTTCCCTCATAAAGGGATCATTGGTATGGAAGTCAGAGCAAATTATTATTATTATTATTATTATTATTATTTATTGTTATAGCGCCATTTATTCCATGGCGCTTTACATGTGAGGGGGGTATACATAAAAACAAGTACAATAATCTTAAACAATACAAGTCATAACTGGTACAGGAGGAGAGAGGACCCTGCCCGCGAGGGCTCACAATCTTCAAGGGATGGGTGATAATACAGTAGGCGAGGGTAGAGCTGGTCGTGCAGCAGTTTGGTCAATCGGTGGTTACTGCAGGTTATAGGCTTGTCGGAAGAGGTGGGTCTTCAGGCTCTTTTTGAAGGTTTCGATGGTAGGTGAGAGTCTGATATGTTGTGGTAGAGAGTTCCAGAGTAGGGGTGATGCGCGAGAGAAATCTTGTATGCGATTGTGGGAAGAGGAGATAAGAGGGGAGTAGAGAAGGAGATCTTGTGAGGATCGGAGGTTGCGTGCAGGAAAGTACCGGGAGACGAGGTCACAGATGTATGGAGGAGACAAGTTGTGGATGGCTTTGTATGTCATGGTTAGGGTTTTGTAATGGAGTCTCTGGGCAATTGGGAGCCAGTGAAGGGATTGACAGAGGGGAGAAGCTGGGGAATAGCGGGGGGACAGGTGGATTAGTCGGGCAGCAGAGTTTAGAATAGATTGGAGGGGTGCGAGAGTGTTTGAGGGGAGGCCGCAGAGCATGAGGTTGCAGTAGTCAAGGCGAGAGATGATGAGGGCATGGACTAGGGTTTTTGCAGATTCTTGGGTGAGGAATGAACGGATGCGTGAAATATTTTTGAGTTGAAGTCGGCAGGAAGTGGAAAGGGTTTGGATATGTGGTTTGAAGGAGAGATCAGCATCAAGGATTACTCCGAGGCAGCGAGCTTGTGGGACTGGGGAGAGTGGGCAGTCATTTACTGTAATTGATAGGTTCGTAGGGGGGGTCACGTGAGATGGGGGAAAGATGATGAATTCTGTTTTGTCCATGTTGAGTTTCAGATATCTAGTGGAGAAGAAGGATGAAATAGTGGACAGACATTGAGGGATTCTGGTTAGTAGGGAGGTGATATCTGGTCCAGAGATGTAGATCTGTGTGTCATCAGCATAAAGATGATACTGAAAGCCATGAGATTCTATGAGCTGTCCCAGGCCAAAGGTGTAAATAGAGAACAGCAGGGGCCCTAGGACTGAACCTTGTGGGACTCCGACAGATAGGGGGCGAGGTGAGGAGGTGGTGTGTGAGTGGGAGACGCTGAATGTCTGGTCTGTTAGGTATGATGAGATCCAGGAGAGGGCCAAGTCTGTGATGCCGAGGGATGAGAGGGTCTGTAATAATAGGGAATGGTCCACTGTGTCAAAGGCAGCCGACAGGTCCAGGAGGAGGAGCACAGAGTAGTGTCGCTTGCTCTTGGCAGTTAAGAGGTCATTGGTGACCTTAGTAAGGGCAGTTTCAGTGGAGTGGTGTGACCGGAAGCCAGATTGTAAGCGGTCGAAGAGGGAGCAAGAAGAGAGATGGGAGGACAGTTCAAGGTAGACGTGTTGTTCCAGTAGCTTGGAGGCGTATGGGAGAAGTGATATAGGGCGATAGCTAGATACAGAGGATGGGTCAAGAGAGGGCTTTTTGAGGATAGGTGTGATGGAGGCATGTTTAAAGCTTGAGGGGAAAACACCAGTTGTTAGTGATAGGTTGAAGAGATGGGTTAGGGTTGGGATGAAGACTGTGGTGAGGTTTGGGATGAAGTGGGATGGGATCGGGTCGAGTGCACAGGTGGTGAGATGTGATCTTGAGAGTAGAGTGGAGAGTCGATCTTCTGTAATGGTGGAGAAGTTGGTTTTGAAGGTGGAGGGCTGGGAAGTCGGGAGGAAGGGCTCTGGGGGTTGTTGACCAAAACTGTCCCTGATGTTATCAATTTTCTGCTTGAAAAATGAGGCAAAGTCTTCAGCTGAGATGAGTGGGGAGGGAGGAGGTGCTGGGGGGCGGAGGAGAGAATTGAAGGTGTTGAATAACTGTTTAGGGTTGTGAGACAGGGAGGATATGAGAGATGAGAAGTAGGTTTGTTTAGCTGTGGCGAGTGTGGTCTTGAAAGTAGTGAGGGACTGTTTGAATGCGATGAAATGCTCGTTGGAGTGGGATCTTTTCCATCTGCGCTCAGCAGCCCTGGAAGCTCGCCTCAGCTCTTTGGTCAGGCTGGTGTGCCAGGGCTGTCTGTTGATTTTGCGAGTTTTGGTATGTGTAAGTGGGGCAGCGGATTCCAAAGCTACAGCTATTGTGGTGTTATATAGAGCGGCAGCGTCATCCGCATTGTGTAAGGAACTTATATCTGTAAGAGGGAGGAGGGATTCGGAGAATGAGTGTAGGTCAAGGTGTTTAAGATTCCTGCGAGGGTGTGAAAGTTTGTGGGGTGGGGATTGTAGACATGGAGTGAAGAGGGAAGAGAATGTGAGCAGGTTGTGGTCAGAGAGAGGTTAGATAGGGAGCAGAGGCGGGTGAAGATGAGGTCCAGTGTGTGGCCATCTTTGTGGGTGGCTGTAGAAGACCATTGAGTGAGGCCGAAGGAGGAAGTGAGAGATAGAAGTTTAGTGGTAGCTGAGAGGGAAGTGTCAATGGGGATGTTGAAGTCGCCCATGATGATAGTAGGGATGTCCGCGGAAAGGAAATGAAGTAACCAGGTGGTGAAGTGGTCAAAGAAGGTGGTGGCTGGCCCTGGGGGGCGGTAGATGACAGCCAGTTGGAGGTTGGAGGGGGAGTAGATGCGCACAGAGTGCACCTCAAAGGAAGGGAGGGTAACAGAGGGTGGCAGTGGGATTGGGGTGAAGGAGCAGGTATCTGACAGGAGAAAACCAACTCCTCCACCATGTTTGCTGCTGGGGCGGGGGGTGTGAGAAAGGTGGAAGCCGCCATACGAAAGTGCAGCAGGAGAGGCTGTGTCAGAAGGGGTGAGCCAGGTTTCGGTGATGGCGAGGAAGGAGAGTTTGGTAGTAACAAAAAGATCATGGATGTAGGAAAGCTTGTTGCAGACAGAGCGAGCGTTCCACAGAGCTCCTGTTAGTGGGACTGGGGAAGCGGGGGCTGGGTGAATGGGTATAAGGTTGGAGAGGTTACGGAAGGTTGTGATAGAGCGTGGATGGGAGGTAGAAATGACTGTGGGAATATGGTGAGGAGGACCAGGATTTGGAGAGATATCACCAGCAGTGAGAAGGAGCAGAGAAAGTGTTACCAGGTGGGAGCAGGAGAGGGCATGAGGGGGCTGTCTGTGTTTGGAGACAGAGGATTGTATGTTAAGGAACAGTTTTGAGGCGGAGGTGAGGTGGATGGGGAGGATTGAAGAAGAGATGAACAGTTCCTTACTAGGAGTAGGGATTAGGGGAATTAGCAGAAAGTGAAGGATTATTGGGGTGAAAGTGAAAACAAACAGAAACATTGATTCCCAGGGCTTTGGTTTTGACCCCAGGCCTCTCTTAAAGGGATCCCTGGTATGGAAGTTAGGACCATTCCACTCAGCTCTGTGGTTCTGACCCCAGGGTCTCTTAAAGGGATCATTGGTATGGAAGTTAGGGAAAATCCACTCTGCGCTTTGGTACTGACCCCAGGCCTTCCTTAAAAGGATCTCCGGTATGGAAGTCAGGGCAAATCCATCCAGCTCTTTGGTTCTCACCCCAGGCTCTCTTAAAGGGATCTCCTGTATGGAAGTTAGGGCAAATCCCTCAACGCCCTGATTCTGACCCCAGGGTTCTATTAAAGGGATCATTGGTATGCAAGTCACGGAAAATCCATTCAGCGCTCTGGTTCTGATCCCAGTCTCTCTTAAAGGGATCTCTGGTATGGAAGTGAGGGCAAATCCACTCTGCACTTTGGTACTGACCCCAGGCCTCTCTTAAAGGGATCTCCGGTATGGAAGTTAGGACCGTTCCACTCAGCGCTCTGGTTCTGACCCCAGGCTGACGGGATGATGTGGGATATTAGGGGTAGTAGTCCGGTGGCTCTGACTGATGGGATGATGTGGGATATTAAGGGTAGTAGTCCGGTGGCTCTGGCTGATGGAATGATGTGGGATATTAGTGGTAGTAGTCCGGTAGCTTTGGCTGACGGGATGATGTGGGATATTAGGGGGAGTAGTCAGGTGGCTCTAGCTGATGGGATGATGTGAGATATTACAGTAAATGTGGCTATGCGGAGTGGACAGGGCTCTATACTCAGCTTTATATATATAGATATAATCATTATAATTTGTTATAACTAACCGTAGTTAATTACTATGCCCGGGCAGCGCCAGGCTCTTCAGCTAGTGTCTAAATAAAATTAAAACCGGCATATTATACACCGTATCATGCTACAGTGCCGTATTCTGTGCAGTATGTAAAATAGGGAGCAGTTCACTTGTGGACCAGTGACTTTTCATAAACCATAAGGATGAATATCTAAGCAGAGCATCACATAAAGACGCCCCCCCACAGGTCTGCCTAAAAGCATGGGAATCTCATTAACTTAACCCCTTAGTGACAGGGCCAAATTTTAAAAATCAGACCAGTGTCAATTTATGTAGTAATAACTCTGGAATGCTTCAACAAATCCCAGTGATTTTGAGACTGTTTTTCATGGCACATTAAACTTTATGATAATGGTAAATTTAGGTTGATATTTTTTGTGATATACAGTAATATGTTTGTGACATGTTTAGCTGCCAGCTATAGCAACTATTAGAGTCTGCTGCTATAGACTCTTATTTGGCTGTGAATTGCCATGCCAAACATCAGGACCACACAATCATGATCTCAGGGTGCCAATGGGGATAAGTAGGAAGCCCCTACACTCTTTTAACCATTTATGTGATATAGTAATTATTGACAGCAGCATCTAATGGGTTAAACAGATATGGACGGTGCCAACACTGACCGTGGCTGATGCAGCAAGAAGTCTGCTATAGTGTATAGCTGATAGCTGCTGGATTGTCACCTGTATGGAGATGCTCTTCTCTTCTATCTCAGGTCAGTTAAAAGATGTATTGGCTGTCATTAAGGGGTTAAAACTGCAAATAAATATTAAACAACCACAATATGAATTTCATCAACCTAGGTATCATTTTAATCAGTTTAACTGACACTGTAGTTTACTGAGCACAATACTGCTGATAGGTTCATTTTAAACACTCGAGTGTTGCTTTAGAAGTATGCTTTGGGTCATTGTTTTGTTGGAATGTGAACTTCCATTCCTGTCTCAAATCACTGACAGACTGAAACAGGTTTTGCTTAAGAATATTACTGTATTTTGCAGCATGCACCTTCCCCAACTACCCATTTTCCCTGAGCCTGCTGCCGAAAAACATCCCCTCAGCATCAATACTGCCACCATCATGTTTCACATTGGGGATGGTGTTCTTGGGGCGATGAGCTGTGTTGGTTTGGCTCCAGACAGAGCTTTTTCCATGGTGGCCAGAAAGTTCAATTTTGGCCTCATCTGACCACAGCACCTTCCTTCATACATTTGGGGAGTCTCCCACATGTCTTTTGACAAACTCAAAATGAGCTTTATGATTTTTGTGTGTAAGTAAAAGCTTTTTTCTTCTCACGCTTCCCTAAATACCACCTCTATGCCATGTATGGCTTATTGTTGTTGTATGGACAGATACTCCATTCTCTGTTTTTGAACTCTGCAGCTCCTTCAGGGTTACCTTTTGCATCTCTAATTAATGCCCTCCTTGCCCGGACTGAGAGCTTTGGTAGACGGCTTTCTCTTGGCAGGTTTGTTGTTGTACTGTGTTTTTTCCATTTGATAATAATGGATTTGATGGTGCTCATCAGAGATTGGGATTTTTTTTATAACCAAATCCAGACTTGTACTTCTCAATAACTTTTTCCTTGACTTGTTTGGAGATCTCCTTGGTCTTCATGGTGCTGTTTTGTTAGTGGTGCCTCTTGCTTAAAGGGAATCTGTCACCCCTTTTTTGAGATATCATACAATGATATCATTCAATTGTGTGTCACATAAGGATTCTCTTAGTACTTTTGTTTCCCCCTGACCCCGCACCTTTCATGCATAAATACCTTTTTTATATCAGTTCAGATGTATGTAAATTGCTGTGGTCCGGTCTGATGGGCAGGGCTTATTCGCCTGCTCTCCCTCCCTGTCTTGCTCTACGCATTTCTTTCTTCTTCCTTCGTTCACGTAGTGGACAGCACTTGCACGTTGCAAAGGCCTCCGGCACTTGCGCAGTATGCTTTGCCAAACTGTGGGCAAAGCATATAATCGTTACTGCGCATGCGCCGGTATTTTTCCTTGCGTCTATGACCCAGAAGTCTTCATATGCATATGGAGACTTGCTGTTAGATCTGCCTAGTGGTCTCTACTCTCCCTTCCCTATTGTTTGGGCTTCCCCCTCCCTCTCCCCGTTGCTGTGCACTTCTTCCTCACCCAGCGTGACACCCTGTACTTGTCATGGGAATCTTTCATAACATTTTTCATCCATATTGAGACAGAAAAATCCCCTATATCCATGTTTGGTAAACTACTTATGGAAATGTCATTATCCGATCTCTGGCAAATTAAATACCCTACAGCTTGATAGATTTCCTGCTATTCTAAATCACATGAAGCTCTGTCACATATTGATATAACCCTGAGATCAGAACATACTCTTTGCCTTGTGAAATCAGTGCAACATCTCCCTAGAGCCTTATCCAATCACTCACGCCTACTGTTGTGCCTATGTTTTTCCACCTAGACCAGAGTTATCCCTCACACTATGGTGGTGAATCCTTTTTCAATCCAAATTATAGATGCTAAACTACTGAAAGTACTCTCCAACATTATTTTCAGAAAAACATTGATTTTGTGTCTCCTGAGGTTTTATGGGATGCTTTGAAGGCCATGTCTAAGGGGAGTTCTAATACAAGCTATTAGTAGGTCCAAAACTAAAGCTGAACAGTATAGCGAATACCTCCAAGACTGTATTAAATCCACTGAGGAACGGTTTCTTTTTTCTGGAACATAGGGAGTCTTTATGGAATGGAAGAAAGCTCAAGAAGCATATAATCAGCACTTCAATGAAAAAATAAATAAATATATGTTTAGCCAACATAAATTCTTTGAAGAAGGGGAAAAAGTGGGGCACCTGTTTGCTGTGATCGCCAATGCTCAGTCAGGTATTTTCTTTATAGAGGCCATCTCTCTCTCTATATATATATATATATATATATATATAAAAATCAATGTGTGTGTATATCACCAACCAATCACGAAGCATCTTTCATTTCACCAGAGCTGTTCAAAAGAAGCTAAGCTGTGATTGGTTGCTATGACCAACAGTTTTCCTTGCAACCAGTCACTAAGCATCTCTCATTTCACCAGAGCTGGTTAAAAGTAGCTGAGCTGTGATTGGTTGCTATGCGCAAATTTTCCCACTTGACAACACCTCAGCAGACACTGACATGGTGGGAGAAATCTAGCATCCCCAGGAACATAAGCTCCCAGCCATCGTCTGTCCCCCAGAAAGGAGCAAGTGAGTACATGACAGAAATGAATCCCCCCTCCCGTGTGGTATCATTAAGTGACACACATGAATGTAGGAAAGTGCACATATTAAATGTTATGTGGATTTAATATTTTCTCACAGACACTTTTATGCATTATTTATTAATGTGTTACTGTGCTCTGATGCTGTGAGTTTTTTTAAAGTGCTACTTTCCCCATAATTCACCTGAATATACCCATTTAACACGTAACGCTTTTCCAATAACAACCGGTCCCCGGATCCTATACTATACTATACTGCATACAGATGCTGTACATCCATGAGCAACTCAGCCGGACAAATTACGAGTTGACGGTGCATGAAAATGTGTGTGAAGGTTTCTCTACTATACTAATGTATAAGGTTTGTGCCTGTCCATTGGTGAAAAGCATGACTGTGATATTTATGGTGGCAGATAAGTGAGATTATATGCCTGATCAGTAGAAAACCTGGGATCTTAGTGAACCATGTTTCTGTGCAATTTCACTATTCTACTTTTACTGGCTTTGACGGGATGATGTGGGATATTAGGGGTAGTAGTCCAGTAGCTCTGGGTGACGGGATGATATGGGATATTATAGTGAATGTGGCTATGCGGAGTGGGCGAGGCTATACACTCAACTTTATATATATATAGATAGAATCATTATAATTTGTTATACAGTTGTGGCCAAAAGTATTGACACCCCTGCAATTCTGTCAGATAATACTCAGTTTCTTCCTGAAAATTATTGCAAACACAAATTCTTTGTTATTATTATCTTAATTTAATTTGTCTTAAATGAAAAAACACAAAAAGAATTGTCCTAAAGTCAAATTGGATATAATTCCACACCAAACATAAAAAAGAGGGTGGACAAAAGTATTGGCACTGTTTGAAAAATCATGTGATACTTCTCTAATTTGTGTAATTAACAGCACCTGTAACTTACCTGTGGCACCTAACAGGTGTTGGCAATAACTAAATCACACTTGCAGCCAGTTGACATGGATTAAAGTTGACTCAAACTCTGTCCTGTGTCATTGTGTGTACCACATTGAGCATGGAGAAAAGAAAGACCAAAGAACTGTCTGAGGACTTGAGAAACCAAATTGTGAGGAAGCATGAGCAATCTCAAGGCTACAAGTCCATCTCCAAAGACCTGAATGTTCCTGTGTCTACCGTGCACAGTGTCATCAAGAAGTTTAAAGCTCATGGCACTGTGGCTAACCTCCCTAGATGTGGACGGAAAAGAAAAATTGACAAGAGATTTCAACGCAAGATTGTGCGGATGTTGGATAAAGAACCTCGACTAACATCCAAACAAGTTCAAGCTGCCCTGCAGTCCGAGGGTACAACAGTGTCAACCCATACTATCTGTCGGCGTCTGAATGAAAAGGGACTGTATGGTATGAGACCCAGGAAGCCCCACTTCTTACCCCGAGACATAAAAAAGCCAGGCTGGAGTTTGCCAAAACTTACCTGAAAAAGCCTACAACATTTTGGAAGAATGTTCTCTGGTCAGATGAGACAAAAGTAGAGCTTTTTGGGCAAAGGCATCAACATAGAGTTTACAGGAGAAAAAAAGAGGCATTCAAAGAAAAAAACACGGTCCCTACAGTCAAACATGGCGGAGACTCCCTGATGTTTTGGGGTTGCTTTGCTGCCTCTGGCACTGGACTGCTTGACCGTGTGCATGGCATTATGAAGTCTGAAGACTACCAACAAAATTTGCAGCATAATGTAGGGCCCAGTGTGAGAAAGCTGGGTCTCCCTCAGAGGTCATGGGTCTTCCAGCAGGACAATGACCCAAAACACACTTCAAAAAGCACTAGAAAATGGTTTGAGAGAAAGCACTGGAGACTTCTAAGGTGGCCAGCAATGAGTCCAGACCTGAATCCCATAGAACACCTGTGGAGAGATCTAAAAATGGCAGTTTGGAGAAGGCACCCTTCTAATATCAGGGACCTGGAGCAGTTTGCCAAAGAAGAATGGTCTAAAATTCCAGCAGAGCATTGTAAGAAACTCATTGATGTTACCGGAAGTGGTTGGTCGCAGTTATTTTGGCTAAAAGTTGTGCAACCAAGTATTAGGCTGAGGGTGCCAATACTTTTGTCTGGCCCATTTTTGGAGTTTTGTGTGAAATGATCAATGTTTTGCTTTTTGCTTCATTCTCTTTTGTGATTTTTCATTTAAGACAAATTAAATGAAGATAATAATACCAAAGAATTTGTGATTGCAATCATTTTCAGGAAGAAACTGAGTATTATCTGACAAAATTGCAGGGGTGTCAATACTTTTGGCCACAACTGTAACTAACCTTAGTTAGTTACTATGCCCGGGCAGCGCCGGGCTCTTCAGCAAGTAAGGGATCACAGCTAGTAAGGGATAAAAAGGGATTCATGGTTAATCAAATGGATGAGATACAAAAACTTTTTTTTAGAGTTCTACCAAAATCTTTACCAATCAAAGCTGAATTTTAACAAAGCTCAAATCCTAGCATATATGAAGGAAGTGGAGCTAAATTTTCTTAAGACTATCAAAAGTATTTGAATAGCCCACTCCAAATTGAAGAAATACAGCTAGTAGTGGCCTTTATGACTAACAACAAAGAGCTATAAGAAATTTGTAGGCATTTTGCTACCACATGTATTGTGTACTTTCCAGGATGTATTTAAAGAAATGGCATTATCTAATTCTATGTAAGAGGCCATAATGGTAGACACACTTAAACCAGGCAAGAATCCACTTATTTGCCGACTCCTACAGACCCCTGCTCCCTACAGAAGTGAAAATTATAGCTAAAGTATTAGCCAATAGACTTAATAAGGTGATCTACAAGTTGATACATACCGACCAATCATATTTTATGCTTGCTAGATCTACAGCGATAAATATCCGTAGACCATGCCTTAATCTCCAAATCCCAGTAGATAACATGAGAGAGAGACTAATATGTTCATTGGATGCCGCAAAGGCATTTGACTCCATTGAGTGGGAATTTTTATGTGCAATACTTGAAATGGTGGGTATGGAATCTGTTTTCATCTCATGGATAAAATTGCTATGTGTGAGATTAATGGCTAGGTTAAGGATAAATGGATAACTTTCATCAGCCTTCCAACTTGGTAGGGGTACTAGACAGGGATAACTTCTGTCTCCTCTCCTTTTTGCATTGGCTATTGAATCTCTTGCCGCAATTATTAGGAGACACTTGGGCATAGTAGGATTCCTTAGAGGAGTAATGAAAGAGAAAGTGGCTCTCTATGCTGACAATACTTTATTGTTCTTGCCGGAGGTTTCCTACACAATTTTACAGTGGCAATGGAAATCATTTAGAGATTTGGAGAATATTTGGGTCAAAAGATCAATTGAAACAAATCATTTCTATTTCCAATAGATACCGTATTTTTCGAACTATAAGTCGCTACGGACCATAAGACGCACCCCAAATTTTCAGAAGGAAAATAGGGAAAAAATATGTCAAATGGGGGTCCTTCTTACAGTCCAAGTTCAGCTTACCAGGGAAGGGATCCGGCACAGGTGGAGGAGTGGTCACGGGTCATTCAGTGTCCAGGCTGGTGCGGTGTCGGCGGCTCTGTGCTGGGGCACTGTGTTGTGGCAGGTGGGTTGTGCTGGGGCTGGTGGGCTGTGCTGGGGCAGGTGGGCTGTGCTGGGGCAGGTGGGCTGTGCTGGGGCAGGTGAGCTCTGTGGTGTGGTGATGGTGGTGGGCTGTGCTCCAGTGCAGGGGCGGCAGCTCCGATGCAGGAGCAGGGGCTCCACCGGCATTTCCTCAAAGCCCGGAGGCCCCCGCACATCCATTGCTGCCATGTTGTGGTGGTCTTCGGGAACATGGATGCCAGGAAGATGGCCGCTGGTCCGGGGACGGCGCATGCTCAGGTTCCGATCTCGTCCCGAGATCTCGGGAGACAAGATGCAAATCTCGGCAACGAGATCTTGTCCCAAGATCTCGGGACGAGATCTGAACCTGAGCATGCACCGTCCCTGGACCGGCAGCCATCTTCCCGGCGTCCATGTTCCCGGAGGCCACTGCAACATGGACGCAATGGATATGCAGGGGTCTCCGGGCTTTGAGGAAATGTCAGCAGAGCCCCCCACGGAGCACAGAGAGCCGCTGCCCCTGCACTGGAGCACAGCCCGCTGCCACCACCACACCACAGAGCCCCGCGGCACCCGCACCAGCCATGGTTGCAAGTGAGTATATTACGACCATAAGACCCCCCACTTTCCCCAAAAATTTTTTGGGAAAAAAAGTGCGTCTTATGGTCCGAAAAATACGGTAATAGTGAAAAATCTACCTTCCTATGCTAGCTCTGGCTTACAAGTGCTTTCTGAATTCAAATATTTAGGTATCAACATAACGGCAAAACAAATAAAAGACTATGGCAGACCAAATGTCACTCTAATTCTCAAGAAATTTAAGCAAAAAAGGAAAACTTGGTTCAAACTACCACTGTCAGTAATGTGACGCACAAACCTAGTTAAAATGGTCTTGTTGCCTCAGCTATTATATGCACTTCATAACTCCCCTATTTGGATTCTCCCAAAATTTTTTTTCAAATTAACTATTTGTTCAGGGAATTAATTTGGAGTAGACAAACTCCAAGCATTAAATTGGAAACACTACAAAGAGAAAAATATTGGAGGTCTGTCAGTCCCTAATCTTTGGGCTTATTTTATAGCCGCTCAGCTGCAGCACATCCTGGGGGCAGGGGAGCTTCATGCCGCATACTACAATACCATTTTAACTCCTCTATATTATATGACCCTCTAGAAGCACATACATTTAAGACCTTTTTGGGAATATTCCCTGCAATTGTCGTGATAGCAGCATGTAGCATGATTTCCCTGTCCCTCCAGCTAGGAGGACCCTAGGCTATCCCTGTACCCCACATTACCCGAAAAGGTGGAGATGCTGGGGTCTCTTACCTTGCTATGCTTAAATGTGCACGCTGATCTGTTTCCTCCACCACCCAGGGAGGTATGGATGTGTATAGGATAACACAAACCTGACAGACAGGGGAAACAGACAGGGATTAAAGAAAACTTACAGTCATACAAATATACAGCAAAAACAGAGTGGAAATCAAGGGAACAGTAGGAGGTGTAATCCAATTTGGAGAGTTAATACTCGCCCCGTCACACATAAAGATGCACCAGTGATCCCGACAACGATACGACCTTGTCAGGATTGCTGTTGCATTGCTACATGATCGCTGGTGAGCTCGCAGCACGCAGGTTTCTAAGGTACACATCGGGTAACTAAGTGACGCGCGCCGCTTAGTAACCCGATATTTACCTTAGAGACAGCTCCCAGCGCCTGCTTAGAGCGCTGGGAGTCTCGCTGATCGTTGGCTCCTGCTGCCACACGCAGTGATGTGCACTGGCCAGCGAGAGTCCAGCGATGGAAAAAATGGCCCAGGCCGATCGGGCACGATCAGTGATACCTGGCGGGGGGGCTGGTCGCTGATCCCCGTCACACACAGCGAACTTGCTGGCGAGATCGCTCTGTTGTCACAAAATCAGCGATCTCACTAGCGAGATCGCTGTGTGTGATGGGGCCTTTAGGTTTAAACACACAATTCCAAATCCACACAGATATCTCCTTTAAACTATACCAACTGACTGCTACCAATTCAGAACTCTCCTTCACCACCAAACCAGGAGGTTGTAACTTTCACCAGCAATTCCCTAGTGCAAGAGGACAACATACAGGGGTCAACAAAAGTTGGAGCACCCCTGGTGAAAATGTCTGTTATTGTGAACAGTTAAGCAAGTTGAAGACGAAATGATCTCTAATAGGCCTAAAGTTACAGATGACACATTTCCCTTGTATTTTAGGCAAAAAAAATTAATCTCTTACATTTTAAAAATTACAAAAAGGAAAATGGACAGATGCAAAAGTTTGGGCATGCTTGGAGATTTGTGTACTCAGATAACTTTGACCAAGGTTTCAGGCCTTAATTAGCCTGATGGGGTTACGGCTTGTTCACAATCATTGTTAAAAAAGGCTAGGTGATACAAATTTCCCAGCTTTATAAAAACCCAGCCTCCTCTATCCTTGTGCCAAAAAACAGAAGCCATGGGTTCTTCTAAGCAAAGGCCTAGCATACTGAAAATCGTGGAGGCCCACAAAGCAGAAGAAGGCCATAAGAAGATAGCAAAGCGTTTTCAAGTTTCCCTTTCCTCAGTTCGAAATATAGTTAAATAATTATCACTAAGTTCGAAAAACTTTGGGCCTCTTGGATTGACAGATGCGGTTTAGCATCGTGAGAATTGTAAAGATATCACTTGGGTTATTTTAAGCTCCTAAGATCTGAAATATAAGAATCTTTGTGGTTATATATGTAATTATAAAATCCTCAATATTACATCAACAGCTGTCAAAACTAATTACAGTATACACTCTGATAAGCTGAACATTATTAACCAAATAATCCATTTCTTCCTTTATGGAACTGTGATTTTACTGTTCATTTTGCACTTTCTCACTATACTTTGTTGGAGTGAGAGGGTTTGGGGATTTGTGAGGTTATACTCCTGCTTTGTATTGTTTTCATGAAAAAAATTTAATTGAAAAACAACTGATTTTAAGAAAAAAAACTGGAACAGCTCTGCATGTTGAAAACTGCCATTGTACAGTCCATACCAGGGACACATTCATAAGATTATCTCAGCCCAAGAACATTATTTTTAGCATCCAGTTGTAGAACTTATATTTATTCCAAGATCTTTTCATTACTGTGTTTTTATACTTTTAATTAATTATATTTTTGAATCTTATGGTAGAGTCTAATATACAATAGTTAGCATAAATGAGTACACCCCAACATATATGTCATAAAACCTTAAGTTTCCTTTCAGAATCAACATTTTCTAAGGGATACCATGCTACAAAATGCTCCCAAAAAGTGAACCCTTGATTGAAAACAAAATTTGTCATTTTGCACACTCAAAAGCGTAACTTTCGTAGCAAATTCATTCAAGATCGTGTTGTAAAATGGAGAACACTCCAATGAGACCAAGGAGGAAAATTAGTTTAGACTGGAAAATTATAATTAACAAGAATTTGACCCCAGATAAGTCTAATTATTCATTAGACAGCTGTCCAGCAGACAATTGACTATAAAAGGGCATTACTTAGCATGAAATTTAAAAGGAATTTTCTTCATCAGCAATGGCACCACATGGAAGAGAAATGTCACAAGACCTCAGAAAGAAAATAATTTATTTACACAAGAAAGGTGAATGCTACAAGAAGATGAGCAAAGCTTTACTTATGAGTCAGAATACTCTGGCAAAAGTAATACAAAAATTCAGCAAAGATGGAACTGCAGCCATCTCACAGATATGTCCAGATTGAGAATGGAAGTTAACACACAAACAGGAGCATCTTTTGATGAGAAGGTTTGAAAATAATTGACATTCAAGTTTACTGCAGTTAGGAAAAGAATTAAAATGCCAAACCGGGGTGAATTTTTCCTCACACAATATGAAATACACTTCACAAATACTTGCTACTTTGTGTTGGTATTTAACCTAAAATATCATTAATATACATTTATCTTTTTTGTTGTAACGTGAAAAAATGAGGAAAAGTTCGTGGTATGAATATTTTCTCATGGCAATATATGTGATAGTGAAGGCATACAGAGAAACATAAGCTGGCCCAAATGGTTATCCAACATTGGCTGCTTCCTGTTAATGACTTTATACACACTCCAAGTCTGCTCTTTATTATGTATCCTTCTTCAATTACCTGTTCACAGTGGCAGTAGTCCAGCGTTTTCAGCCTTTCATCTTTCAGCCTTTGATCTGTATAAAGCATAAATTTTGGACTTTATTTCATGGCAATTTTTGTGGTTGATCCAAGGAGTGTTGTCACCAGAAAATCATTTGACCTTGCCCAATAATACATAGGTAGCATCTTGCAGGGAAATAAAATCAGAAAATCAAAACTGACTGACTTTATCTGATTGGGCAGTCAAGTGGGGGACAAAGTAAATGCCTACTTGGTTACAGGGGAGATCTTTGCAACAAAGATTAGATTAAAAAACAAACAAAAAAACATTTTAATCAGATGTGGCCAGTTAGGCTTGTAAAAAATGTAAAAATATGGCGAAAAGTCCTCTATAAATATTGTAATTCACTTATGTTTGAATCAAGCTTTCTTAGGACAGATATAGAATCAAACAAATATAGTAATAAATAAGCAGTATTGACTTGTATTGCAGTGGTGTTCAAACAGTGCAATAGAAAGGCAGTGACCTAAGAGAGTTCAACATAAAACATCTTTATTTTCCAAAAACTTACAAAGTAAGGCAAATGATATCCTCCGTATTGCAGCCGGGTCATCCAAACAATCGGTATCAAAAGCTGTTGCTGTGGGCGAATGCACTGACGTATCCATCGAGTGCAGCAGAAGCTTTGCTTCTTTGGTTCCGTGTTAATCTCACACAGGCCTGTATTGCATAGAGCCTCCTGCTTTGTAGCTTGCAAGTAGAGATGAGCAAATTTGTTTGGATTTGGTTCCGAATACGATCGGAATTGAATATTGTTTTTGCAATATTTATTGAACACAGCCAAACGTCATTAGAGTCAATGGGAGCAGAAATTACTGAATATGTTCAGAACAGATCATAAGACAAACATTCGGCACGAACAGTGTTCGGATATGGCACGAATATCTCAAAATCAGATTCGGGAACAAAATCAGAACAAATTCGCTCATCTCTACTTGTAAGCAAACACTGACACACCTAAAGCTCAACACAAAGTTTAAATGTGAATCGTGGACATGGGCTACTTCCAAAACTCGGAGTGGAGGGATTTACCCCACGACCAAACCTGCAAATCTCCCCAAACTTAAAAGCTCATGTCGGGTTTTCTTAAAGACTTGGTCAAATAGTTTCACCAAATCCATACTTTTTTATTTTGCCTTGTAAGCACAGGTGTAGCTTTTATCACAATGCAATCCAGTGGGTTCAATATACCTCTATGTGCATCCTAGGGGATACATAAAAGTCCTTGCATATGACTCCCCTCACAGCCTCACAGAATATGCATATTATGAGAAATCAACACCGATCATTGATTACCAATGGTCTAGTAGCCAGAAGTACAGTATGTAGAATGGTTTGAGAAAGTTCTCCCTTCTTGGCTTTTTACCTATTTTGTTACATTACAAAAATATTTAAACAGGTTGTAATCTGATTTGTGTGTGATACATCAGCACTGAAGAGTCTTAAGTTGATGACGTAAAGTGAGAAAAATATAGGTATAAATTAAATTTATGTGATCAAATAACTAAAAATTGGCATGTGCATATGTATTATTCACCCCTTTTGCGATTAATCTTTTAAAAATTTCTGGTGCAAGCAATTACCTTTCATAAGTCACATGCTTAGTGAAAGGAAGTCCACCTGTGTGCAATGTAAGTGTCACATGGTTTGTATATAAACACCTTTTCTGAATGGCCACAGAGGCTGCAGCATCATTAAGCAAGAGGCACCACTAACCAAACAACACTATGAAGACCAAGGAGATCTCCAAAAAAGTCAGTGACAAAGTTGTTAAGAAGAACAAGTCAGGGTTTGTGTCACGAGGTTACCTCGACAGAGAGGAGCCAAAACACGGCGCTGTATGATTTCTCCTACTTCTACACTGGTTAGAAGCACTTTACCTTCATATTAAACAGTGCAGGTTTCTTGTAGCAGTGCACGAGTTAATCTGTTCAGTTGAGCGCTCGTGTAAGCTTACCTGTGTTGATGCTTTCTGCTGTTCAGTGTTTGCCACTTCCCTCTTCGATATATACTGGCCTCTGGCAAGCAGGCGTTGCCAGAGTTAGCTTCATGCTGCATGGTTCAGGAGCTGGAGGAGTTCTATTGTTTGAAGAGGCATATAGATTTTTCTATAGACTGTTGCTTGTTTTTAGTTGAATCCCAATCCTTGATTTTTCCTTTCCTTCCCTCTCCAGTATTTCCCTCTGTTGTTTTTTAGAGCATATTTGTATGATTGGTATTTTCCTTTATCCCTGTATGTATTCCCTTGTTAGTCTGGATGGTGTATATTCATGTGCTACTACTCCCCTGTTCCCTGGGTGGAGGGAGGTAACAGAATTAGAGCGGATTCAGGAGCTCAGCAAGGTACATGGCCTCGGTGTCTTGACCATTAGAAGTAATCCGGAGAGCAGGGATAGCTAGGATGCCACCTAGCTGTAGGAACAGCAAAAGAGCCCCTGGCCCCCCAGGATATCCGACTATGGAGACGTGT
The DNA here is from genome assembly GCF_039654945.1 of Dendrobates tinctorius. NCBI lineage: Eukaryota > Metazoa > Chordata > Amphibia > Anura > Dendrobatidae > Dendrobates > Dendrobates tinctorius. The sequence goes on from NW_027361808.1 coordinate 11,867,383, forward strand.
CAGTTTGGTTCTAAAGAAAAAATCCCAATCGCTGATTATCCCTCGGAGAACCAGGAAAACCATTATCATCATCAAATGGAAAGAATATGTTACCACAACAAACCTGTCAAGAGAGGGCCAACCACCAAAACTCTCAGTCTAGGTAAAGAGGACATTAATCAGAGAGGCACCACAAAGACCAAAGGTAACCCTGAATAAGCTGCAGAATTCCCAAGCAGAGACTGGGATATTTGTCCATGTGACCACAATAAGCCGCACACGAGAGGTGGTGAGTTCTCCTTAAATAGAAGTCTTCAAACACAAGCTTGACATGCATCTGTATGAGATGGCTTAGTGTATCCTGCATTGAGCAGGGGGTTTGACTTGATGACCCTTGAGGTCCCTTCCAGCTCTAACATTCTATCATTCTATGATGCCTTTTGTGGAAGAGTGGGCAGAAAGAAGCCTTTACTTACACATAAAAATTGTAAGGCACGTTTTGAGTTTGCCAAAAGACATGTGGGAGACTTTCCGTTTGTATGGAGGAAGGTGCTGTGGTCAGATGAGACCAAAATTGAACTTTATGTTCACCATGTAAACGCTATGTCTGGAGCTCATCACCCAAAGAACACTATCCCCACAGTGAAATATAGTGGTGGCAGCGTCACGCTGTAGCGATATTTTTGGCAGCAGGGACAGGGAAAATTATCTGAGTCAAGGGGAAGATGGATGGTGCAAAATACAGGGATATTTTTAAGCAAATCCTGTTTGTCTGTCAGTGATTTTGAGACAGTGACAAGACAATGACCCATAGCATACGTCTAAAGTAACATTTGAAAGGTTTAACATGTAAATGCTTTGGAGTGGCCTAGTCAAAGCCCAGACCTTTATCCAATTGAGAATCTATGGTCAGACTTGAAGATTGCTGTTTACCAGAGGAAATCTAACTTGAAGGAGTTGGAGCAGTTTTGCCTGAGGAATGGGCAAAAATTCCAGTGGCTAGATTTGGAAAGTTCATAGAAACTTATTGAAATCAACTTACAGCTGTAATAGCTGCAAAAGGAGGCTTTACAAAGTATTGACTTGACAGGGGTGAATAGTTATGAACACTGAAGTTTTCAGTTATTTTATACTATTTGTTTGCTTCACAAAAAAAGTGTTCACTGTTGTAGGCATGAACATAATGAAAACCCTCAAAAAAAATCAATGAAATTCCAGATTTAGAGGTAGAAAGACATGAAAAATTCCAAGGGGGTGAATACTTTCAATAGCCACTGTAAGGCAAATATATAAAAACTGGTGAAAGTTCTTTGAAGCAATGATGAGGGAACAGTATATTATAATGAATTGGATGTGTGATGGGTGAGAGAACAATATTATATATATATATAAAGGTGAGTGTATGTGTATGTATCAATCCACACACACTCCACATAGCCCCACCCACTCTGCATAGCCACACACTCCACATGCAAAGCCCTGTCCACATGGCCCATGTTGTTAGTGCAGAATGCTCATTGCAGCCTTTCTGGAATTGATGCTGTGTGTGGATGGATTGAAATAGCACAAAAAGAGGACTTAAAAATCCTCCAATAATAGGATAAAACGTCAAAAAAGCATAAAGGTTTACCCGTCCAGGCCTCCAGACAAATGCACTATCAGGATGCAGTGCACCCATATAATTAAGATGGCAACACAGGTGCAAGAATACCAATGAAACAACTGCTCACAGCCTACCAATGCTGATATTTTGGCCAAAATACGTGAGCCCGTAACCTGCGCCAAAGGTTTCCACGTTTACGGGTCACTAACACTAAATCCTAACACTGGAATAGCATAAAAAGAGGACTTAAAATTCCTCCAATAATAGAAGAAAACAGCAAAAAAGCAGAAAGGTTTACCTGTCCAGGTCTCCAGACAAATGCACTATCAGGAGGCAGTGGACCCATATAATTAAGATGGCAACACAGGTGCAAGAATACCGATGAAACAACCGCTCACAGCCTACCAATACATGGAGGGGGCAGTTGCCTGGTATGTTAATGCCCAATAAAAAACTTGTATGTGGCGCTGTTCACACTATGGCCATGCACAGCATCCAGGTTAACAGCCTAGTAGTGACACCCTTCTATTAGCTCAGGCGGGCTGCCCAGCGCTATCAAAATGCATGCCATGTGAACAGACACTGCAGTTTACAAGACCAAATGGGCCCAACTGCACCCTGAATAAAAAGTGCAAAAAACACATAAAAAATGTGGAGTATTAGCTAATATTTTGGCCAAAATACATGAGCCCTTAACCAGCGCCAAAGGTCTCCACATTTACAGGTCCCTAACACTAAATCCTAACACTGAAATAGGACAAAAAGAGGACTTAAAAATCCTCCAATAATAGAGAGATTTTTATTGGAGGATTTTTAAGTCCTCTTTTTGTGCTATTTCAGTGTTAGGATTTAGTGTTAGGGACCCGTAAATGTGGAGACCTTTGGCACAGGTTATTCGTGAGAATAGAGGTTATCAGTAATGTAGCATACAGTGGGGAAAAAGTATTTAGTCAGCCACCAAATGTGCAAGTTCTCCCACTTAAAAAGATGAGAGAAACCTGTAATTGACATCATAGGTAGATCACAATGATAAGAGACAAAATGAGAAGAAAAATCCAGAAAATCACTTTGTCTGATTTGGCAAGAATTGTTTAGCTAATTATGGTGGAAAATAAGTATTTGGTCACCTAAAAACATGCAAGATTTCTGGCTCTCACAGACCTTTAACTTCTTCTTTAAGTGTCTCCTCTGTCCTCCACGCATTACCTGTAGTAATATAGTAACGGTACCTGTTTGAACTTGTTGTCAGTGTAAGGCCGGTTTCACATTAGCGCTTTTTAAGCGCACGCATGGCCGGGGGTAGCTCCGCCCCCGAGCCGGCTCTCTGCCCGGCGTGCCCGCCCCTTGCTTGTAGCGCCGCCTACTAGCGGACAGCGGCGCCTGCGATCGGCGCACCCTATCTTTAGCATAGGGTGCGCAGATCGTGCGCAGGCCGTGCGCTAGTTGCGCTTTGACCTGCGCTGCGCACTTTTGACGGTGCGCCGTGCGCGCCAAAATCAAACTTTTCGGATTTTGGCGCGCACGGTGCACCGTCAAAAGTGCGCAGCGCAGGTCAAAGCGCAACTAGCGCACGGCCTGCGCACGATCTGCGCACCCTATGCTAAAGATAGGGTGCGCCGATCGCAGGTGCCGCTGTCCGCTAGTAGGCGGCGCTACAAGCAAGGGGCGGGCACGCCGGGCAGATAGCCGGCTCGGGGGCGGAGCTACCCCCGGCCGTGCGTGCGCTTAAAAAGCGCTAATGTGAAACCGGCCTAAAAGATACCTGTCTATAACCTTAGTCACACTCCAAACTCCACTATGGTGTGAAAACAAAAGAGCTGTTGAAGGACACCAGAAACAAAATTGTAGCCCTGCACTAGGCTGGGAAGACTGAATCTGCAAAAGGCAAGCAGCTTGGTGTGATGAAATAAACTGTGGGATCAAGAATAAGAAACTGGAAGAGACTCAGATCCTGTAGTGCCAGACATGTCCCCCTGCTTAAGCCAGTACATGTCCGGGCCCATTTGAAGTTTGCTAGAGAGCATTTGGATTATCCAGAATAGTATTGGGAGAATGTCATATGGTCTGATGAAAGCAAAGTAGAACTGTTTGATAGAAACAAAACTCGTCGTGTTTGGAGGAGACAGAATGCTGAGTTGCAGCCAAAGAACACCATACCTTCTGTGAAGCATGGTGGTGGCAACATCATGCTTTGGGGCTATTTCTCTGCAAAAGGACCAGAACGACTGATCCGTGTACATGAAAGAATGAATGGGGCCATGTATCATTAGATTTTGAGTGCAAACCTCCTTCCATCAGCAAGGGCTTGGAAGATGAAACGTGGATGGGTCTTTCAGCATGATAATGATCCCAAGCACAGTGCCAGGGCAATGAAGAAGTGGCTTCATAAGAAGCATATGAAGGTCCTGGAGTGGCCTAGCAGTCTCCAGATCTCAACCCCATAGAAAAGCTTTGGAAGGATTTGAAAGTCCGTGTTGCCCAGTGACAACATACCACCAACAGTGTATGCCAACCTTGTTAAGACTTACAGAAAACGTTTGACCTCTGTCTTTGCCAACAAAGGATATATAACAAAATATTGAGATTAACTTTTGTTAATGACCAAATGCTTATTTTCCAACATAATTGGCAAAATAAAGCTTGCCAAATCAGACAAGGTGATTTTCTGGATTTGTTTTCTCAGTTTGTCTCTCATAGTTGTGGTCTACCTATGATATCAATTACTGGCTTCTCTCATCTTTTTAAGTGGGAGAACTTGCACAATTGGTGGCTGACTAAATACTTTTTTCCCCACTGTATAGTAGCATATCTGCATATAATAATAGTTTATAAGCTAATAAATTGATTTTATTTTATTGTGTATTTTGCTCTTAAAGCAATTTATAAGATATTGCATGAGCAATATATATAATAACACAGATGAGCGACATCCCTGATGAGCTCCATTATAGATATAGAAATATTCAGGATCAGTTGACTCAAAACAGAACTTTGGGAAATGAGTAATGAGCCATTTTTTGCATAAGCATGTCTGAAATCATCCCAAGTTTCTCCAGAGTTGCTCTGATGAAGCCCATGTGAACTCTGTAAAATGCCTTTTCAGCATTAATTGACAGAAGACACAAGTCATATTTTGAGGAATGAGCATTTGAAATGAGAAACAAGGTCTTAATAGTATTCTTTCTGGGCTCTCTCACTGGTACCAATCCTTTCTGGTCATTATGGACAAGATATGAGTAGAGGTGTTTCAGCCGAGTGGCTACCGTCTTAGAATACAATTTGAGGTCTATATTTATGAGAAATGTAATGATATCTACTACATGTGCCTGAATCTTTCCTTCGTTTATGTAACACTCTTAGGGTATGTGCACACATTGCAGATTTAGATGCGGATTCGCAGCATTTTTGGCCCCACTGATTTGCATCAAATCCGCAGTGACTAGTGCACAGCCATTGTAGATCTATGGGAAATGGAGATTCGTTGTGCACATGCTGTGGAAAAATCCGCACAGAAACGCAGCGTTTTTTTTCTGCAGCATGTCAATTCTTTTTGCGGATCTGCAGCGTTTCTGCAGCCATTGACTTCCATTGAGTCAGGCACATCAGCAGCAAAACCACAGGTGTAAGAAATATCTGCGGATTTGCTGTGGATGTGGGTGCTATAAACGCTGCAGATCGAGAGGAGGGACGTGTGTGGTAGGAGACTGTGTGCATGTGGAGAATATGTGTGGGGGTTTGCGTGTATGTGTGTGCATGTCTGTGTGTATGTGCGTGTCTGTGTGTCCCTGTGTCTGCTGTGTAAGTAGCCATTGTCTGATGGGACTACTGGATTGCCGATGATGGGAAAGTAGTCCCATAAGACAATGCATGTCAAGTGTAAAAAAAAAATACAGAACATACAGTACATACATTACAGACAGTACATATAACATAGAGTACATACTCACCAATCACCCAGTCTCTGAAGCCCTCGATCTTCTGTACCCAAAAATAAAATAATAAACCAACCTATACTTACCTTTCCGCTGTAGTTAAGTTACTAACGAGTGTCCCACGATGATCTCCCATGTAGAACATTGACATCAGGGTATGTCAGTGCTCTACAGGGGCTCCTGCGATGAACTGACAGGCGGAGGTAATCCTCCGCGATGTATCCCTCTGCCGCTGGAAGAGAGGTCCCCTAACCCTAATTCTCATGCAGCATTGCTGTAAAGTGAGAGCCTGAACTCAGGTAACCTCTACAGGGGAGATCATCATGGGACACTCATTATTAAATGGACTGTCGGAACAGGGAGTATTTGTTTGTTTATTTTTTTTGCCGGAGATCGAGTGCGTCGCATAGAATAGGTGTATAATAAATATGGCAAAACTGTAGTGCTTTATTTCTTTAAAAGACTTTTTTTCTGGCTGTGTCCTTTTTTTAACCCTTCACTATAGGATTAGTAATGGTTAGGTGTCTTATTGACGCCTCTCTATTACTAACCCGGCTTGATGTCACCTTACAATACAAAGGTGACATTAACCCCTTATTACCCCATATGCACCGCTACAGGGCAGTGGGAAGAGAGAGGCTAAGTGCCGGACTTGGTGCATAATAGAGATGCACCATTTGTGGGGCGGCTGAGGGCAGAGGTTTGTCGCCTTGGGGGCCAATAACCATGGTCCCTTCCTAGGCTATGAATAACTGCCCCAGTCATCGGCTTTCTCTCTATGGCAAAGAAAATTGCACTGGAGCCCATGACATTTTTTTTCCTGTTTTTTTTTTTTTCTTTCAAAATTAAACATTGTTCATTAATAAACATCGACCTGGCTATTATATATCTATTTATAGATATATGTAAAGATGGGTATATCTATACATATCTATCTATCTATCGATCTATAGATATACAGTGGGGAAAAAAAGTATTTAGTCAGTCAGCAATAGTGCAAGTTCCACCACTTAAAAAGATGAGAGGCGTCTGTAATTTACATCATAGGTAGACCTCAACTATGGGAGACAAACTGAGAAAAAAAAATCCAGAAAATCACATTGTCTGTTTTTTTTTCATTTTATTTGCATATTATGGTGGAAAATAAGTATTTGGTCAGAAACAAGCAATCAAGATTTCTGGCTCTCACAGACCTGTAACTTCTTCTTTAAGAGTCTCCTCTTTCCTCCACTCATTACCTGTAGTAATGGCACCTGTTTAAACTTGTTATCAGTATAAAAAGACACCTGTGCACACCCTCAAACAGTCTGACTCCAAACTCCACTATGGTGAAGACCAAAGAGCTGTCAAAGGACACCAGAAACAAAATTGTAGCCCTGCACCAGGCTGGGAAGACTGAATCTGCAATAGCCAACCAGCTTGGAGTGAAGAAATCAACTGTGGGAGCAATAATTAGAAAATGGAAGACATACAAGACCACTGATAATCTCCCTCGATCTGGTGCTCCACGCAAAATCCCACCCCGTGGGGTCAGAATGATCACAAGAACGGTGAGCAAAAATCCCAGAACCACGCGAGGGGACCTAGTGAATGAACTGCAGAGAGCTGGGACCAATGTAACAAGGCCTACCATAAGTAACACACTACGCCACCATGGACTCAGATCCTGCAGTGCCAGACGTGTCCCACTGCTTAAGCCTGTACATGTCCGGGCCCGTCTGAAGTTTGCTAGAGAGCATTTGGATGATCCAGAGGAGTTTTGGGAGAATGTCCTATGGTCTGATGAAACCAAACTGGAACTGTTTGGTAGAAACACAACTTGTCGTGTTTGGAGGAAAAAGAATACTGAGTTGCATCCATCAAACACCATACCTACTGTAAAGCATGGTGGTGGAAACATCATGCTTTGGGGCTGTTTCTCTGCAAAGGGGCCAGGACGACTGATCCGGGTACATGAAAGAATGAATGGGGCCATGTATCGTGAGATTTTGAGTGCAAACCTCCTTCCATCAGCAAGGGCATTGAAGATGAAACGTGGCTGGGTCTTTCAACATGACAATGATCCAAAGCACATGCCAGGGCAACGAAGGAGTGGCTTCATAAGAAGCATTTCAAGGTCCTGGAGTGGCCTAGCCAGTCTCCAGATCTCAACCCTATAGAAAACCTTTGGAGGGAGTTGAAAGTCCGTGTTGCCAAGCGAAAAGCCAAAAACATCACTGCTCTAGAGGAGATCTGCATGGAGGAATGGGCCAACATACCAACAACAGTGTGTGGCAACCTTGTGAAGACTTACAGAAAACGTTTGACCTCTGTCATTGCCAACAAAGGATATATCACAAAGTATTGAGATGAAATTTTGTTTCTGACCAAATACTTATTTTCCACCATAATATGCAAATAAAATGAAAAAAAACCAGACAATGTGATTTTCTGGATTTTTTTTTCTCAGTTTGTCTCCCATAGTTGAGGTCTACCTATGATGTAAATTACAGACGCCTCTCATCTTTTTAAGTGGTGGAACTTGCACTATTGCTGACTGACTAAATACTTTTTTTCCCCACTGTATCTCTCATCGATAGATAGATATATAGATATATTTATTCATATATCTATATACATATATCTATCTATATATCTATCTATAGATATATATATCTATAGTCTGGCGTAATGCCTACTATGAGTGTTGGGGAACACTCGCTTGGCAGCCGATTAATGTAGTCAGGCACGTTTTTTCACACAAAACAGTCTATAGGGTTTATTTAAACATCATAAAACGCAACCTAAGCCAGGTTGCACATCACCAGCTTACACACAGACCATTACTTCATCATGTGGCTTTACAAAGCATTCACTAGTCACTCCAGACACTCTCCTGTCACCGGGTTACAGCACAGTTCAGTAACTGACCTTTGTCAGTGCACATAATTCTTTCCCCATGCCCGGGGTTACCTCTCAGGAGCTCCTCCACAGGCTGACTCCTCGTCAGTCCAAGGTCCTCAACAGGACAGCGTCTTTCTCAGTGTGGAGCCATCCCAGGCTCCGCACACACATGTGACCTGTCCGGGTGCTATTCAGGACACTTGTCCAACACCCAGGCCACCAGGTCCAAGGTCTCACCACGTGCTCCACGAATCCGATCCTACTCCCAGGATCTTCCAACACAGACCTCCCAGGACCTTGCACCCTGAACCACTCAGGTACACACACTCTGACCATGTGACCAGACCTCAGTCACATTATATGGTTGTAACCACTCCAATGGATGGGCGGTACATGTGTGGTTAGTCAATTCCCGACCAGCTCTCTGACTAACCCTATAAGCCACCCTTATAAGTAATACACAGCAAATATTTGTGGAACTGTAAGTCCCAGCATAACCATATAATTTTGGGCTTACAGCACAGAGAACCTCCGCGACACATATCGGCCATTTACAACAATGCCAGTCCCTAATTATCCATCATAATTATACCTCCAAGCGCATCCTGAAGCGCATACACAGCGCCCCCTAGCTGTAACAGAGGTTACTGTATCACATACCCTCCCCCCTGTTCAAACTTGTGGAATTGAACATTTGTCACACACTATGTGCTTCGAGACCGAGTACCCATTGTCATCTTGCCCTACAAGTCGAGAGGACCGTGTCAGTCTGTCTTGGGCATCATTCAGCATCATATCTTTGTTAGGCCTCCCCGCCCCCAGTGGTCAGTATATCGGCCTTGGGCTTTGGCCCTCAAGTCACAGTCTGTCTGTGTCACCAGACCCTTTTTAGTCGCCACACTTTTCCAGTACGCCACGTCACCTGACTTTTCTCTCCATGGCTGGCTCCCCCGGTTGGTGCGGTCATAAGTCCCACTTACAGTCGAGCCCACTGTCTGGTCTGAGTCTGACCCATCTAGTGCATCACAGGAGCTACTGTCCAGGTCTCTCAGTCTCATACTGAGAGTGGAACTGCCACTTGCAGATTCTCGACCTTCTTGCTGAAAGTCTTCGGCTACCTGCCATTTAATTATTTGAAGGGTACCTTCTGGTCCTTATACCTTGGGTTGAAGGCGGCCGCTATCTCTTGTTCTGCATCTGTTTATTAATCTGCAGTCGGTCCAGTCTTAGCTGCCCTACCTCCCTCAGGTACGATACCCGATATTCCAGGAGCATTCGGATGTTCCTAAGGCTTTCCACGGAGCAAAAAACAATGAATGGAACCATGCCATCTTCACCAGATACCTGGACTTCACCATCAGGTGGGATCCTCACTCTCGCCACACCGGATCTATTCACAAGCTCTTGCATCACTTTTCCAAGCCCTCCAAAGACTTTCCCCGAATTACGTCTTCTACCAAGCCCAGCCGATTTTTAGCTTCCCTCGCAAGCTCCAGATGTCGAGCGGTTTTCATATTACTCAACATGATCATTTGTTTCGTGCAGAGACATTTTAGATGCATATCTGTTGTGAGTTCATTTTCCCCTTCACCATTGAGGTCTGATGAACTCCCTCTTCTGGTGAAGGAAGGTATCGAGGCTGATTACAAAGCACCTGAGCAGAATGATGATGACTGGGTGACTGGAATTGCTGACTGGATATAAGGCAGCCGACGCCCTTCTGCCTTGTGGGTGATTTCTCTGAGGGATTCTTGGAGACCAGTCTGATTCCTGCTCCTCAAAAGCTAAGTTTTCTGCTCTGCTTTTTGCATTTGTGTTTTGGTTTTGTTTTGCCTTGTTTTTCTGGATTTCTGCCTTTCCCTGCTGGTGAGCTGAATTCCTTTTTGCTCTGTCTTCAGAAAATACCTGAGTACTGATATAGTCTTTTTGAAGCCTAGCGTCTTCAGGGCTTTTTTCCTATCAGTCTGTTGGCTCTTGTTTTGAGAGGGTTTTGGCGGATTGCAGACTGCAGCTTTTCTATCCTGTCCTATTTAGTTAGCTTGGGCCCCATCATTTGCTCAGCCTATCTTTCTATCCGTGTGAGTGTTTTTTCATCTTGCTTCACCGTCATTATATGTTGGGGGCTGCCTATTGCTTTGGGGTCTGCTCTGGGGCAGTTTAGATTTCCCTTTCTGTCTTTAGGCTATGTAGTTCTCCGGCTGTGATCGAGGGGTCTAGGGCACCGTAGGAACCCCCCACGGCTACTGCTAGTTGTTGTTGTTAGGTTCAGGGGTCTGCAATCCGATAGCTGCCAACTTCTCTGGTTTTCTGGACTTAGCTAGTATTTCTGTTTTTGCCTCCTACGGTGACTGATTCATAACAGAATCACCCGCCATACTGCAGATCCTAGGGTACTCAATAGCAGGAAAGAATTGTAAAAAAAAAAGAAAAAAACGTGTGTATATTTTTTCCTCTATATCTCTGAGGCCGTAGGGGGAATTTTTTTTTCTCTCAATGGAGATAAAGCAATTGTCTGATCGTGTGGAGCAGCTAGCTGTGGAAGTGCGGGGAATTTCCACCTACCTTGCTCATTCACATGCTGCTGAACCAAATATCCCTACTCCTGATGTGTTTTTTGGGGATCGGTCTAAATTCTTGATTTTCAAAAATAATTGTAAGTTATTTTTTGCCTTGAAGCCTAACTCGTCAGGGAGCTCCGCGCAGCAGGTTAAAATTGTCATCTCTTTGCTGCGTGGCGATCCCCAGGACTGGGCGTTTTCTTTGAAACCAGATGATCCTATTCTGACTAATGTGAACGCATTTTTTCAAGCCTTGGGGTTGTTGTATGACAAACCTAATGCTATTGATCAGGCTGAAAAGACCCTGTTGGCATTGAGCCAGGGTCGAGATTCTGCAGAATTGTACTGTCAAAAATTCCGAAAGTGGGCGGTCTTTACTACCTGGAATGATAATGCCTAGGCAGCTCTATTTAGGAAGGGTTTGTCAGAAGCCGTAAAAGATACTATGGTGGGATGTCCTGTTCCCTCTGGTCTTGACGATTCTATGTCAAGACCAGAGAAGACCGCATTAAGCATGGGGATGAATGGAAGACGGCGTTTAATACTCCGGAGGGACATTTTGAGTACCTGGTGATGCCTTTTGGGCTCACTAATGCCCCTTCTGTCTTCCAGTGCTTCATGAACAACATTTTCCGAGACTTTGTGGATACATTTTTGATTATCTATCTGGATGATATTTTGATCTTCTCCAAGGATTGGGATTCTCATGTGGAACATGTTCGGACTGTGTTCCGGATCTTGAAGGAGAATTCCCTGTATGTCAAAAAATCGAAATGCCTTTTTGGGGTACAGAAGATTTCATTTTTGGGATTTATTTTGTCTCCGTCAACTATTGAAATGGACCCGGCCAAGGTACAGGCCATTTATGATTGGGTTTAGCCCACTTCTTTGAAGGCCCTCCAGAAGTTTTTGGGTTTTGCTAAATTTTATCGGAAATTTATAGCAAAATTTTCTAGTATTGCCAAGTCATTGACTGATCTGACTAAGAATGGTGCTATTGTGTTGAACTGGTCTCCGGAGGCTGTTTCTTCCTTTTAGGAGCTGAAGCGAAGATTCACTTCTACCCCGGTTTTGCGGCAACCTGATGTCTCACTCCCGTTCCAGGTAGAGGTGGACGCTTCTGAGATTGGTGCAGGAGCTGTTTTGTCCCAAAAGGATCCTGTAACATCTAAAATGAATCCCTGTGCTTTCTTTTCCCGAAAGTTCTCTCCATCTGAACGTAACTATGATGTGGGGAATCGGGAACTGTTAGCCATGAAATGGGCATTTGAGGAGTGGAGACATTGGTTGGAGGGAGCTAAACACCAAGTCGTGGTCCTCACTGACCACAAGAATTTGATTTACCTGGAGTCGGCCAAGCGCTTGAATCCTAGACAGGCTAGGTGGGCCTTGTTTTTTACACGTTTTGATTTTGTGGTCTCTTCCTGGCACTAAGAATGTCAAGGCAGACACCCTCTCTTGGAGCTTCTTTGCTGATTCTCCTGTGGTGACCAAGCCTGCTACCATCTTAGGCGAAGGGGTAGTTCTTTCTGCCATCTCGCCCGATTTGAGACGTGCTCTGGAAGAGTTCTAGGAGGACAAACCTGAGCGTTGTCCCAGTGGAAAGTTGTATGTTCCTGACCAGTGAAAGAAGAGAGTGATGTCTGAAGTTCATTGCTCTGCATTGGCTGGTCATCCAGGTATTTTTGGTACTAGAGATCTGGTGAGTCGGTCTTTTTGGTGGCCCGCCTTGTCTCGTGATGTCAGGAATTTTGTGCAGTCCTGTGGGACTTGCTCCCGGTCTAAACCTTGTTCTCGCTCTAGTGGGTTGTTGATGCCTTTGCCGGTCCCCAGGAGGCCATGGACCCATATTTCAATGGATTTCATCTCTGATATGCCTGTCTCTCAGAGAATGACTGTTATTTGGGTGATTTGTGATAGGTTCTCTAAGATAGTTCATCTTGTACCACTCCCTAAGTTGCCATCTTCTTCTGAGTTGGTGCCCCTGTTTTTGCAGCAGGTGGTTCGCTTGCACGGGATTCCTGAGAACATTGTATCTGACAGAGGAGTAAAGTTTGTGTCTAGATTTAGGAGGACTTTCTGTTCCAAGCTGGGAATTCAGTTGTCCTTCTCCTCTGCTTTTCACCCTCAGACCAATGGGCAGACGGAGAGAACAAACCAGACCTTGGAGTCGTATTTGAGATGTTTTATTTCTGCTGATCAGGATGATTGGGTTTCATTTTTGCCCTTGGCCGAATTTGCTTTAAATTATAGAGCTAGTTCTGCCACTTTGATGTCACCTTTTTTTTGTAACTTTGGGTTTCATCCTCGATTTTCTTCAGGGATTTTCTGCCTGCCCAGGTGTTGACACTGTGGTGGAGAGAATGCACCAGATGTGGGACCAAGTGATGGATAAGTTATCTTTCTCCCAGGAAAAGGCCCAGCGGTTTTCCAACCGACATAGGACCATTGGTCCCCAGTTTAAGGATGGTGATATGGTTTGTTTATCATCAAAAAATATCGCTATGAAGGTGGCTTCTCCTAAGTTTAAGCCTAGAGTTATTGGACCTTACAAGATTTTGGAGATTATTAATCCGGTCTCTTTTCGTTTGGCTCTTCCTGTCACATTTAAAATTCATAATGTGTTTCATAAGTCCTTGTTGAAGAGGTTTGTTGAACCAGTTGTTCCTGGGGTGGTACCTCCGGACCCAGTATTAGTTGAAGGTAACATGGAATATGAGGTAGAGAAGATACTGGATTCCCGTCTGGCTAGACGGAGACTCCAGTATTTGGTTAAGTGGAAGGGTTATGGTCAGGAGGATAATTCCTGGGTCTCTGCCTCTGATATTCATGCTAAAAGATTGGTGCGTGCCTTTCATCGGGCTCACCCTGATCGCCCTGGTGGCGTGGATGAGGGTTCGGTGACTCCTCAAGGGGGAGGTACTGTTGTGAGTTCATTTTCCCCTTCACCATTGAGGTCTGATGAACTCCCTCTTCTGGTGAAGGAAGGTAGTGAGGCTGATTACCAAGCACCTGAGCAGAATGATGATGACTGGGTGACTGGAATTGCTGACTGGATATAAGGCAGCCGATGCCCTTCTGCCTTGCGGGTGATTTCTCTGAGGGATTCTTGGAGACCAGTCTGATTCCTGCTCCTCAAAAGCTAAGTTTTCTGCTCTGCTTTTTGCATTTGTGTTTTGGTTTTGTTTTGCCTTGTTTTTCTGGATTTCTGCCTTTCCCTGCTGGTGAGCTGAATTCCTTTTTGCTCTGTCTTCAGAAAATACCTGAGTACTGATATAGTCTTTTTGAAGCCTAGCGTCTTCAGGGCTTTTTTCCCTATCAGTCTGTTGGCTCTTGTTTTGAGAGGGTTTTGGCGGATTGCAGACTGCAGCTTTTCTATCCTGTCCTATTTAGTTAGCTTGGGCCCCATCATTTGCTCAGCCTATCTTTCTATCCGTGTGAGTGTTTTTTCATCTTGCTTCACCGTCATTATATGTTGGGGGCTGCCTATTGCTTTGGGGTCTGCTCTGGGGCAGTTTAGATTTCCCTTTCTGTCTTTAGGCTATGTAGTTCTCCGGCTGTGATCGAGGGGTCTAGGGCACCGTAGGAACCCCCCACGGCTACTGCTATTTGTTGTTGTTAGGTTCAGGGGTCTGCAATCCGATAGCTGCCAACTTCTCTGGTTTTCTGGACTTAGCTAGTATTTCTGTTTTTGCCTCCTACGGTGACTGATTCATAACACATATCCCTCAGGACAGCCACCCGCTTCACTGTGTCTTCCCTGGTTGACAGTATGACCAACTGCTGAGTCTCGGGTGCCCAGTGCACCCTGCACGCTTCGACCACCTTTTTAAAAGCCTCATGCACACCCTCACTGGTACAGGCTTCTTGCACGTCTTTGGGTATCTCTATCATGCACTAGAAGATCAAGGGCTCATTCTCTTCATGGACTGAAGGCTCTTGCTTTGCCACGGACTTTTCCATCAAGACCTCTACTACGACCGGGTGATTGTCTTGTTCCGTTCTCAGCGCACACTCTTCCTTAGTTTTACACTCTTTAGGCCCTGTGGGGATGTGACTCGCTCAGGTGCAGCGGGAGACAATCAGGAGACCGGTTCTTCCAAAGTTCATGAGGTTTATTTCTGTCATAAACCATAAAACAGCGTATCACCAAAAATAGCCTCTAGCTTAGGCAAGCAAAACATAAACCTTCGTGTTGCAGACTCAGACCGCGAGTCTCAGCACATGCTGGGAGGTGTAGTCCTCCCCACATACAGCTCCCTGGTTCAGGAGCAGGTCACATTATAAGGCTGTAGCCACACCCACGTTCCCAGCAGCTGACTGGTCACATGACTGTGACCTCACCACAGGTCCTTCAAACAAAAACAATAACAATATCTGGTATGCTTTACTTCTGCCTTACATTATGGAGATAAGCCATTTATGAGACACATATCTCCCATCAATTACACGACCCTTAGCCCTGCCACATACCTCCCCCCTCTGCCTAAAGCCGTGGGGCTTGGCACTTTCACCTACCAGGCAAGGGATTCTGGAGAGGGCATCGGCATTCCCATGTAGCTTCCCGGCCCTATGCTCTACATGGAAACTGAAGTCTTGTAGGGCTAAGAACCAGCGGGTGACCCTAGCATTCTTGCCCTTGGTTTCCCTCATCCACCTGAGTGGGGCATGGTCGGATATTAATCTAAACTTCCGTCCCACCAGGTAGTACCGTAATGTGTCCACTGCCCATTTTATGGCCAAACACTCCTCTACCACTGAGTAATTTCTCTCACAAGGAGTCAACTTCCTACTCAAGTAGAGAACAGGATGCTCCTCCCCACGTATCTCTTGGGAGAGGACTGCTCCTATCCCGACATCTGAGGCATCTGTCTGGAGGACAAATTCACGTTTAAAGTCTGGGGCCACCAAAACGGGTTGCTTGCAAAGAGCTCCCTTCATTTCTTGGAAGGCTGACTCTGCTTCTTCGGACCAGCTGACCATCACTGACTTCGTCCCCTTAAGCAGATCAGTTAGAGGTGCAGCCATTGTGGCGAAGTTTGGGATGAACCTCCTGTAATATCCCACAATCCCCAGGAAAGCTTTAACTTGCTTCTTTGACAGAGGTCTCGGCCATGTCTGAATTGCTTCCACTTTATTGATTTGGGGTTTGATCTCGCCACGCCCCACTACATATCCGAGGTACTTGGCTTCTTCTCTCCCCAAGGCACACTTCTTTGGGTTTATTGTAAACCCCGCCTCTCTTAGAGCATTAAACACTGCTTGGACCTTCTCCAGGTGAGTCTCCCAGTCCGGGGTAAAGATGACGATATCATCTAGATATGCGGCAGCATATAGCTTATGAGGCGCAAGGATTCTATCCATCGCCCTCTGGAAGGTTGCTGGAGCTCCCTGTAGGCCAAACGGCATCCGGACATACTGGAAGCACCCGTCTGGTGTGGAGAATGCCGTCTTCTCCTTGGCTTCCTGTGCCATGGGAATCTGCCAATATCCCTTTGTCAGATCCAAAGTGGTTATGTATCTGGCCGGTCCAAGTCTCTCGATGAGCTCATCAACGCATGGCATGGGATAAGCGTCGAATTTGGAGACCTCATTCAGCTTTCGGTAATCGTTGCAGAACCTCCATTCACCATCAGGTTTTGGGACCAGGACAATCGGGCTCGACCAGCCGCTCTTGGATTCCTCAATGACCCCGAGCTTCAACATACGCTGCACCTCCTTGGAGATTACCTCTCGCCGGGCCTCAGGAATACGATAGGGTTTCATGTTCACCCGCACATGTGGCTCGGTCAGAATTTCGTGCTCCACCACCTTCGTGCTCCCCGGCAACTCTGAGAACAGGTCGCGGTTTTTCTGGAGTAACTCCCGGCACTGCTGTTTCTGGGCCTTCGACAGAGTCTCCGCTATGGTAACGGCTCCAACCTCCCCTTCTAGGTTGCCCAGCAAGCACGGAGTTACCCCTGGCTCTCTATCTTGCCATGGCTTGATAAGGTAAATATGGTAAACCTGGTATGGCTTCCGTCTTCCGGGTTGGTGAATCTTGTAGTTTACGTCTCCCAGCTTCTCCACCACCTCATATGGCCCTTGCCACTTGGCCAAGAACTTACTTTCCACCGTCGGGATTAGCACGAGAACTCGGTCTCCCGGATTGAACTGCCTCACTCTGGCTGACCGGTTGTAGACCCTGGCCTGAGCCTCTTGTGCCTGGCGGAGATGTTCTTTAACAATGGGCATCACCTTCGCAACCCTCTGCTGCATCAGTGCCACATGCTCAATGACGCTTCTGTGGGGCGTGACTTCGGCTTCCCAGGTTTCCTTGGCTATATCTAGGA
The DNA here is from genome assembly GCF_039654945.1 of Dendrobates tinctorius. Taxonomy (NCBI): domain Eukaryota; kingdom Metazoa; phylum Chordata; class Amphibia; order Anura; family Dendrobatidae; genus Dendrobates; species Dendrobates tinctorius. The sequence continues at coordinate 11,884,670 of NW_027361808.1, forward strand.
GACCTCGTGGATGCCGGCCGTACAGAAGCTCGAAGGGGGAGAACCCCGTGGAGGCCTGGGGAACTTCACGGATAGAAAACAGTAAATACGGTAGGAGACAATCCCAGTCTCTACCATCTTCCTCTATGACTTTTCTCAGCATGCTCTTCAGTGTCTTGTTAAACCTCTCAACAAGGCCATCTGACTGCGGATGGTACACTGAAGTCCTTAACTGGGAAATTTGCAAGACTCTGCACAATTCTCTCATCACTTTGCTCATAAAAGGTGTCCCCTGGTCGGTCAGGATCTCCTTCGGCAAACCCGTCCGGGAAAACACATGGACCAGCTCACGGGCTATACTCTTCGCGGAGGAGTTTCTCAGGGGAATGGCCTCAGGATAGCATGTGGCATAGTCCAGGATGACTAATATATACTGATGCCCCCGAGCTGATTTAACTAAGGGACCGACCAAGTCCATGGCAATTCTCTCAAATGGCACCTCAATAATGGGCAGTGGCACAAGAGGGTTCCGAAAATGAGATGTGGGGGCAGTTAACTGACATGTCGGGCAGGACCTGCAATAGTTTCCTATTTCCCGGTGACACCCAGGCCAATAGAACCTCTGTACAACCCGTTCCTGGGTTTTTTTCACCCCCAGGTGTCCCCCCAAGATGTGTGAATGGGCCATGTCCAACACTTTTCGTCTATAGGGGCCTGGTACTATTAACTGCTCTGCCACCTCCTCCCTTATTTTCGTGACCCGGTACAACAATTCCCCACTCAACATAAAATGGGGAAACCTTGTGTCTGCTCCTGGCTCTTGTGCAACCCCATTAATGACGGTGACATTGTTAAAGGCTTCCCTTAGTGTGGGGTCCCTATGTTGGGCAGTCCCAAAATTCTCCCCGGCCACCCCTAACTCCAGGATGTCAGGTACAGGGGACCCTTCCTCTTCATCCCCAACAAGGACACATAAAGGAAAGTCGTCTGCCTCTGGTGGTGGCGATACCTCAGTGGGTTGGATTGGTTCCCTGCTCTTGCTAGCACACTCAGAACCCCTCCCCCACAGATCCCAAAACAGACAGAAATCCCGGCCAATAATTATGGGATGCAACAAGTCTCGAACAACACCAACTTCATGCGACTCGGTGCCATGCGCCGTTTCAATCTTCACCCTAGCCATAGGGTAGTCCTTTGCATCGCCATGTATGCACCGAACACCAATCTTTTTATCCGGGAGTATATTTAGAGGAAAACTGGCCCTCACAAGGGTCACCAAGCTCCCGGAGTCCAGAAGCGCCATTGCTGCTCGACCGTTCACCTTCACGGGACACGCTTGTGGCCCCTTGTTAGGTAGCGAGTTCACACTGCAAGCTGGATATGCGTAGTATGAACTACGGCGTCCCATGCTGCAGTCCATCTGCTCGGTGGTCTGGGGACAACGGGCCGCTATATGTCCTGGCTCATGACATTTCCAGCAAATAACACCCGAGAGGACCTTGGGCACCGCCTCCCCCACCCCTTTTGACCTTGGATGCACCACGCCTTTTTGTGACTCCGCCCCCTGCTGGGACCCCCAATACGGAATGGGCTGCTTCCCCAGGGAACCTTCCATCCCCTGGTATCTCTCGACCAGCTCAACCAGTTCATCAGCATTTTGGGGATCACCCTGGGCAACCCAAGTCTGTAGAGGTCTCGGCAGAGAATGCACAAACCGATCCATCACAACTCGCTCTACCATCTGTGCAGGGGAAGCCGACTCTGGCTGCAGCCATTTCTGGACCAGGTGCAACAGGTCAAACATTTGGGAGCGCGGGGGTTTGTCCCGGTGATAGGCCCAACGATGAACTCGCTGTGCCCTGGTAGTCATTGTTACCCCCAAGCGTGCGAGAATTTCCGCTTTTAATTTGGGATACTCTCTGGCATCTTGTACCGTCAGGTCAAAGTACGCCTTCTGGGGCTCCCCCGTTAGGTAAGGGGCCAGTACCTCCGCCCACCGCTCTGGCTGAAGTTTTTCCCTCTCAGCCACCCTCTCAAACACCGTCAGGAAGGCCTCCACATCATCCTCAGGGGTCATTTTTTGTAATGCGCGTCTTACCGCCTTCTCGACGTCGGTGGCATCAGCCCGACCTGGGGTTGGGGCGCTCGTCCCGCCCTCCTGGATGGCGGTTGCCAGAATCTGCATCTGCTGCCGTTGTTCCTGCTGGCTCTGCTGGAACTGCTGCCGCTGCTCCTGCTGGCTTTGCTGGATCTGCTGTAACAACAGCTTGTTGGTTTCCTGCTGCAGTGCCTGGGACTGGACCAGGTGTTTCATGAGGTCCTCCATGATTCCAGGCAATGCTTGTTGCCCCGCTGCAAACTTCACCCAGGACATGCAGCAACTGTCTCAAGTCTCTGCTGGGACCGCTGCCCGCATTCTCCACCAATTGTGGGGATGTGACTCGCTCAGGTGCAGCGGGAGACAATCAGGAGACCGGTTCTTCCAAAGTTCATGAGGTTTATTTCTGTCATAAACCATAAAACAGCGTATCACCAAAAATAGCCTCTAGCTTAGGCAAACAAAACATAAACCTTCGTGGTTGCAGACTCAGACCGCGAGTCTCAGCACATGCTGGGAGGTGTAGTCCTCCCCACATACAGCTCCCTGGTTCAGGAGCAGGTCACATTATAAGGCTGTAGCCACACCCACATTCCCAGCAGCTGACTGGTCACATGACTGTGACCTCACCACAGGTCCTTCAAACAAAAACAATAACAATATCTGGTATGCTTTACTTCTGCCTTACATTATGGAGATAAGCCATTTATGAGACACATATCTCCCATCAATTACACGACCCTTAGCCCTGCCACAGCCCCCTCGCTAAGATGGGCATTTGTAGTTCCGCCTTGTTATCCCTTCGACACGGCCGCTGTAAGTCTTCGACCACCAACTTCTCTTCTTGTAGAAGACTTCTTAAGTCTTCTCTGAGTACTTCCACATCTTCCCTTAAGGCCTCATTTACACTTTGCCACGTTGACAGGTGACCTCTGAAGTCAGAGACTTGCTTCACCAGCTCATCCACTCGGTGCTCAGCCATCTGTCTCAGGGCCTTTTCTTTTTCGACATGCTCTTTCATTGTCTTTACTTCGGCCTGTAAACCTGCCACCTTCAAACTCTCCTTCGCCAGCTGTTGACAGACCTCTTCGCGCTCTTTTTACAAACTTTGGACACGTGCTTCTACCTGGTGGAAACTATCAGCCCGCTCTTTACATGTGCACATTTCCTTTGTCAGCTTGTTAATTTGTTCCTCTAGTTGTCGCACTGGCCAACTTGTCCGGCAGCTCTTCTATTTTGTCTGGTAGCTGTTCTCCACCTGCTATTTTCGCTATTGGAACCCTACCCTCACCCTGGGTCAGTTTTATGTTTCTCACATCCTCAACTTCCTCAGTGCTAGGTTTTGTCGGTGGTAATGTGACTTCTTTCTTAAGGACGCTAACCCTGTTGGCACCTGTCCCCGCCTCCTCTTTATCTTCTCAGAGGGTGCATTTTTTCAGCCCCTTTTCGGCCTTTACGCCTCCGGTGATGGGAGGAAGACTTGCCATTTAGACCTTAGTCAGTCTTACTGCACTCTTTTCCACTGTTGTCACCGTCTGAATGGGAGTAACTACCAACCGATTGGTCATCCTGAAACCAGCAGTCCCCATTTCTAACAGTGTCGGACCCCACTCCTGGAGCTTCCCTGTCTTCACCTTATGAAACACTGTCATTTCCTTGTGTCCGAGCTTCTGTCTGCACAGCATTGTATCAGTCCTAGTGGTTGCTACTGGCAATAACACGTCAGTCACACCACATAGTACGGTGAACCCTCAAAATACTCTCTATCTCGGTGTCAGCTCCATTCTGTTTACCTACTACATCCGTATCTGCCACACTGTCGTATACTTCAGAGGACCTCAGGTCAGTAAGTTGGGCAGACGAATCCCTTCCTCCGGTCACCCCTTCATCTGACCCGTCCTTTTTGGGAGGTGTCACTGCTTTAATGTACATCATCCCTTCAGTAGAGAGGCCTCCATCCTCTTGCTGTAGAGGAGCTCCCCCTCCCACAAGTCTGAGAACAGCCTAGAGTCCCGGCCTACTATCACCAGACAGGTTAGGTTTGGGACTATAGCGACATCATGGTTTTTAATGTCCCTGTCTGTTTCGAGGATCACCAAGGCTACTGAATAGTCCCCAGTGCACCTATGGATGCAGGTGACCGTGATCTTCCTTTTGGATATTATACATTTTTCAGGCACAGTCCTCACTAGGGTCACTGAGCTCCCAGAATCAACCAGTCCAAACACATCCTCTCTATTCATCCAGCAGGGCACACCCCCAAAGCCTCTCACCGGGTGGGTAGTTCATATAGCAGACTGGACACACATAATAGACTTGCCCCTGGCAACAGTCTGTCTGCGCCACCCCTTTAACTTCAGGATGCTCTGCCCCTTTTGGGTAACTACCATTCCCTGGGACTCCACCCCTTTTTGGGCAACTACTCCATTTTGTGATACCGCCCCCTTTTGGGACTCCATCCCTTTCTGGGCAACTACTCCCTTTTGGGATACCGCCCCCTTTTGGGACTCCACCCCTCTTTGGGCAACTACTCCCTTTTGAAATACCTCCCCCTTTTTGGGACCACCCCTTTTTGGGCAACCATCGTTGTTTGAATTACCGCCCCCTTTTGGGACACCACCCCCCTCCCTGGGGTACAACCCGTGGACTCCGCATGGTACTCTCAGGTCCAGTTCACACAGAACACGTATGTCTCTCACGGCTTGTACTCGCCCTTTAAGAGATTGCCCGCACTGGACCTCTGATGTTCATGTTATGACACCCCACCAGCTCCTGCTGGAACTGCCACCACTCCTGCTGTAGCCACAAACCCGCCGGCACCTCCGGCTGCCGATCACAAACTGCTGATGGTGTCACTGCAACTCCTGCTGTTGCAGAACCTCTTGCTGCAACTGTACCTGCAGCTCCTGTTACCATAAGGCCCTGCATGCTTCCGCTGTGCTGTCTTCGTGGATCCGCCGTTCCACATTAACCTTCGTAACCCCGCCGAGTTACAACCAGACACCTGTCAGCTTCGTGACCCCTCCGAGCCACAGCAAGCTGACTTGAGAAAAAACTTTGTGACCCCTCCAAGCCACAGCAAACACCTCACACGTGCTTTCTGAACTGTTGCCCGCATTCGCCACCATATGTGGCGTAACGCCTACTATGGGTGATCCATAGCAGTGGATTAACGTAGTCAGGCACGGTTTTTCGCACAAAACAGTCTATAGGGTTTATTTAAACATCATAAACTGCAATGTAAGCCAGGTTGCACCACCAGCTTACACACAGACCATTACTTCATCTCTTGTGGCTTTACAAAGCATTCACTAGTCACGCCGGACTCTCTCCAGTCACCGGGTGGCTGCACAGTTCAGTAACTGACCTTTGTCAGTGCGCATAGTTCTTTCCACATATCCGGGGTTACCTCTCAGGAGTTCCTGCTCCACAGGCTGACTCCTCGTCAGTCCAAGGTCCTCAACAGGACAGCGTCTTAGTGTGGGGCCGTCCCAGGCTCCGCACACACATGTGGCCTGTCCAGGCACTATTCAGGACACTTGTCCAACACCCAGGCCACCAGGTACAAGGTCTCACCACGTGCTCCAGGAATCCGATCCTACTCCCAGGATCTTCCAACACAGACCTTCCAGGACCTTACACCCTGAACCATTCAGGTACACACACTCTGACCATGTGACCAGACCTCAGTCACCTTATATGGTTGTAACCACTCCCATGGATGGGCGGTACATGTGTGGTTAGTCAATTCCCGCCCATCTCTCTGACTAACCCTATAAGCCGCCCTTATAAGTAATACACAACAAATATTTGTGGAATTATAAGTCCCAGCATAACCATATCATTTTGGGCTAACAGCGCAGAGAAACTCTGCGACAAATACCGGCCATTTACAATAATGCCAGTCCCTAATTCACCATCATAATTATACCTCCAAGCGCATCCTGAAGCGCATACACAGCACTCCCTAGCTGTAACAGAGGTTACTGCATCACAATAGATATATGGATAGATATATCTACAGTATCTATATCTTATCTATATATCTATCTATAGATATATCCATAGATATATCTATCTATAGATCTGGACCAACCCCCTGATCAAAGCAGGATTCACTAAATCATCCCAGACAGATATCTGTCCAGCCTCTGTTTGAAGACTTCTATTGAAAGAGAACTCACCACCTATCGTGGCAGCCTGTTCCACTCATTGATCACCCTGTCAAAAAGTTTTTTCTAATATCTAATCTGTGTCTCCTCCCATTCAGTTTCATCCCATTGCTTCTAGTCTTTCCTTGTGCAAATGAGAATAAAGATGATCCTGTCCTTCAAACCACACGTCCAAACTCTTGCCACCTCCTGTCGCCTCCAACTCAAAAATCTTTCCAGAATCCGTCCCTTCCTCAGCCCTCAATCTACTAAAATTCTTGTACATGCCCTCATCATCTCCCGTCTGCAACACTCTCCTCTGTGGCCTCCCTGCTAACTCTTGCACCACTCCAGTCTGTTCTCAATTCTGCTGCCCGACTAATCCACCTCTTTCCTCGCTACTCCCCTGTCTCTCCCCTCTGCATATCCCTCCGCTGGCTCCCAATTCACCAACGCATCCAGTTCAAATTACTAACACTGACCTACAAAGCCATCCACAACCTATCCCCTCCCTATATCTCTGAACTAATCTCCCAATACCTTCCCTCACGTAATCTTCGATCCTCCCAAGATCTCCTACTCTCCTCCACACTTATTCGTTCCTCACCCAACCGCCTCCAAGATTTCTCCCGAATATCCCCTTATCCTCTGGAATTACATGCCTCAGCACGTCTGATTATCCACCACCCTCGGATCTTTCAAACAGAACCTGAAAACCCATCCTTTCAGGAAAGCTTACAGCCTGCAATAACCATTCTGCCGCCTCATCACCACCAGAGCTGCTGCACCTCCGACCTTCTGTCTCTTCCCCACTATCCCGTAGAATGTAATTCCGCCAGGACAGGGTCCTCTCCCCTCTGCACCAGTCTGTCATTGTAAATTTGTTTACTGTTAACGATATCTATAACTTTGTATGTAACCCCCCTTCTCATGTACAGCACCATGGAATTAATGGCGCTATATAAATAAATAACAATAAATAAATAAATAAATCCTTCTACAATGTGACAGCCCTTCAGATATTTTTAGACAGCTGTTAAGTCTGCTCTCAATATTCTCTTTTGAAAGCTAAACATTCCCAAATCCTGCAACCATTCCTCATAAGACATGGTTTGCAGACCGGTCTCCATTCTGGTTGCTTCAGTTTGTTGATGTCTTTTTTTTAAATGTGGTGCCCAAAACTGGACTCAGTATTCCAGATGAGGTCTGACCAAAGAGGAGTATAGGGCAATAATGACTTCATGTGATCTAGACTGTATGCTTCTGTTAATACATCCTAGGATTGTATTTGCCTTTTTTGCTGCTGCATCACACTGTTGACTCATGTTCAGTCTGTGATCTATTAGTATACCCAAGTCTTTTTCACATGTGCTGTTGCTTAGCCCTATTCCTCTCATTCTGTATATGCTTTTTTCATTTTTATTGCCCAGATGTAGTACTTTGCATTTTTCCCTGTTAAAACCTATTCTGTTAATTGCTGCCCACTGCTCCAGTTAGTTTATATCTTTTTTTAATCCTCTCTCTCTTCTCTAGTATTAGCTATCCCTCCTAGCTTTGTAAAATCAGCAAATTTAATCAGTTTACCCTTAATTCCTTCATCTAAATAATTGATAAAGATGTTGAACAATACAGGGCCCAGGACAGAGCCCTGTGGTACCCATTTGAGACATTCTCCCATCTGGATGTGCAGCCATTAACGACCGCTCTTTGGGTTCAATCACTAAGCCAGTTAGGAATCCACCTAACAGTTGCCTTGTCCATTCCATACTTAGTCATTTTTTTATAAGGATTGTGTGAGTTACTTTGTTAAATGCTTTGCTGAAATCAAGATATACTATATCTACAGCATTTCCCTGATCCACCCAGTCAGTGATTCTGTCATAGAAGGAAATTAAGTTAGTCTGATATGACTTATTAGTTGCAAACCCATGCTTACTCTGTTTAATCACTGCATCCTTATCCAGGTACTTACATACATGTTGTTTAATAATTTGTTCAAAGATCTTTCCTAGTACAGAAGTCAGACTCACTGGTCTATAGTTCCCTGGGTCCACCTTCTTGCCCTTTTTGAAGATTGAAACAACATTTGCTCTTCTCCAGTCTTTTGGGACTTCTCCTGTTCTCCAAGACTTTTCAAAGATTATGGAGAGTGGTTCAAAAATTTATTCTATCTCCTTCAGTACTCTGGGATGTAATTTATCTGGACCTGGAGACTTGAATTCATTTAGGTTAGCTAAGTGTTTCCTTACTATCTTTCTGTTTAAAGATATCCTGGATTCTTCTATTCCTTTAATAGGACAATGAAGATCAGTTGATGTTACATTTCCTTTCTGAGAGAAAACAGATGCAAAATAGGAATTTAAAAGTTAGGCCTTCTCAACATCCTGTCTTAACCATTTCATCATTTTCATCCTGTAAAAATCCTATAGCATCTTTTACTTTTCTTTAAATTTTGACATATCCCCAAAATCCTTTTTTATTGCTTTTGATGTCTCTTACAAGCCTTAATTCATTGTCAGCTTTAGATAAGATGATTCATGCCCTGCAGGTTCTGCAGACCACATTATATAATTTTTAGATAAGCCTCCCTCTTTCCATTTGATAAACATTTCTTTCTTCCTTTTAAGTTCTGTGTTCATCCATCCTGGTTTCCTTAAATGCTTCCTATTCTTCCCTCTTTTTGGAATTGTTGACAATTGTGCTTTGAGAATCTCATTTTCCAAGATTTCCCATCCTTCCTGGACATTTTTGTCCTTAAGGATATCCTGTCATTGAATCCCTCCAATTCTCTTTCTGAGTCCCTTAAAATCTACCTTTCTGAAATCTAACCTTGACGTCTTAGTCTTCACAGGTCTTCCTCCTCTAGTTATCCAAAATTCTAAATTAGCATGGTCGCTATATCCTAGGGTCCCAGCCACTCTTACCTCCTCAACCATTTCCTCCCTGTTTATAAGGATTAGATCCAAGGTAGCAGTTCCCCTTGTTTTCTCCCCTACCTTTTGGAACATAAATTTGTCAGCAAGAGAGGATAAGAATTTCCTTGACCTGTTAGTTTTGCCTGAGAAAGATTCCCAACAAATGTCTGGATAGTTGAAATCTTCCATGACCACTATGTCAATTTTTTGGAGAACTTGGCCATTTGATGCATAAAGAGCTCATCCATATCTTCAGCTTGCACAGGCGGCCTGTAGTAAATGCCTAAACTGGTGTCCTTTCCATTGTTCTTCTATTCTTACTCAGTTTCCACAGAACTCACAGTCTCTGAAGCTTCAATCTCTGTGCAGTTATACGCTTTTCTAACATACAATGTGACACCTCCTCCTCGTTTATCAAGTCTGTTTATTGCAAATAAGTTGTATCCTTCTACCACAGTATTCCAATCATGTGTATCGTCCCACCAAGTTAGTAGTTCCAATTCTCCTTGTTTGTTGCCCATGCTTTGTGCATTGGTATAGAAACATTTTAGTTTGTGATTGGTTTCTCTTTCTCCAATATTTTTATTATTTAGATTTTTTTGTCTTTGTTTTTCCTTTCCACTTTTAATAGCAGAATTCTCAATAGTATTTGTCAGGTGTATGGCTTTATTTAGCTTACAAAAATGCATATAAATCCGCATGAAAAAAACGCATCAAATCCGCATAAACGCATCAAAAACGCTCAGATTTTTACCTGCGTTTTCTGGCAAGAGATGCAGATTCTGTGCAGAAAATTCTGCAGGCAAATCTGCAACGTGTGCATATACCCTTATGCTACTTTGAAGGGTCGGTGGAGGAAAAGAGACAACGGAGGTTATATAATTAAAGAAATTTAAAAGGATAGGAGAGATATTTTCATGGAAGAGCTTTTAAAACTGCAGTGAGAACCCATCTGGTCTGGATCTCTTTCCATATTCAATGTCTTTAATTGCCTTCTTAAGCTCACTGAGCTCAAAGTTTTATTCAACCATCTTCTTATCAAAAATAGATGAAAGCTATGTCCTCGAAATATTATTTCAAATTTCACCACCAGCTTCTTCCCTGGCAAGTCAGCATAGTTATCCCTTAAGTGATTTATGTCTGTATTATAGTCATGGAATGCGATTGCTATGTTGTTGCAAGGTTAGTAAGTGACATGATGTGCGTGTAAGCTACTTTCGTTATGTGTAATGCCCTGAAAAAAAAAACCCACTTTTTTCTGCATTTTCTTAATAACCTTTTCTAAGTTTCTCTCTAATACTAAGAGATTTTCATTCTAAAATTTGCACTGTCTGGTACTAGAGGTTTCTCTTAGAGTTATTTGAGAAAGCTTTTTATTCATATTTTCTAAATGTTCCATTGACTTATAAAGCTCTTAATGCGCTGCAGAGTGCTCCTTTTTATGCAGAAGCCAAATGTAATTGATTTAATTACATTACACAAAATTATTTCCACCTTATTAAAGAATTTTTGTGGATTCAGTCGTTGCCAGACACAATCAGCTGATGCTTGTCACTTGTGGAATCAGAGGACTAAGCATGTTAAAATTCAACAGGCCTGATGACTCTTTGCCAAGACACAGTCTACCATACCTTATAACCCAATTTGTTAAGTCTCCTTGAAATTTGTGGGTTTGGCCAACTTCATCTAATGCGTATCTTTACAGTTCACTTTCATATGGATGCCATCTCTGACACAGGAAATATGTCAGCAAAGTGATAATAATTATTATATTTTAGACTCATCAATGATTTGCAAATGATTCATGATGTTTTTGCAATATAAAAGTACATGTGGAGTGAACAATTTTTTATAGAAATATTTGAAAACAGGAGTTTTCACTTAGACTATATTCATAATCCTCTGTAAAACCATATACTAGTATGCAACACAAAAACTATTTATATGAGCATGTAGCTCTTTCAAAAACAAATCCAAGAATAACTTTACATGGCCAGTTCCTTCCTCTGTTGCTGAGTAATCAGCATTTGTATTGATATGCAATTGAGACTGTAGATCTGAAGCCTTTGTCACTCCAGCTCTATTCCTTATCCAGCCAGACCTCCTCCTGCTTGACTGACAGCCTCTGTGCTGTATGACTTCAGGCAAAGGAGTCATCAGTCTAGCAGGAGTAGATGACTCTGAGCGGGGAAATAGAACTGGAGTAACAGAGGCTTTAGATCTACAGTGTCATTTGCATATCACTTCAAATATTGAATGGAGGAGCGGACTGATCATGAAAAGCTCTTGCTGGACTTGTCTGTCAAAGAGCTAATTGCACATCTAAATACAGTAGTTTAGGGTTGGAAATCCTTCTGACAAATATCCTTTAAATGGTTTTGAAAGCAATTTATAAGTGGAAAGTGATTGTATGTCTTGGACGCAGGTCATTAGGATGTGTAAAAACTGCAATACTTGGTAAATTCTGATTTTCTTATTGTGGAGGCAGCTTCAAAAATTGGGTTATTCATGTAAACCATGGAACAAAGTGATCTGAAAGTCCAAAAATGTCTTACTGCTGCTTGATACATACAAGAGCCCATAAAAGTTTGAATATTTTAGACATTTTCACTTCTATTTTCTGAATATGTGTCCCTGCAAATGGAGTTTCTCTACTTACAATTGCTATTTAAGTACAGATCACTGGGTGAAGGCTTAGTTATGTAAAATTAATTCTGTGGCTGAGAGAGTAGTTGTATTGTTATCACAGTGATGTCGCTTCGAGGGTATGCTGTAAGAATATAAAGCATTGCATTATTTATTTTCTCATGCTTTGATGTTTTATTGTGGCTTTACAAGCCTGTCGCCTGCTGGTTAGTACCAAGATAACTCTGCTCCTAATGTTTAGGTAAAAATGCCACAACTATGTTGGGGGAGACTGGTGGACTCTAATTTTTAATGATAGTTGTTGCCAAATATGCAGCTTTAGCTCAGAAATGACTGTGGTTTTCTTCAAGCTCTGGAGCAATGCTCCTTTTTATATTACAACTTGCTGTATTTGAATTATTCCCCAACTGACTTTTTAGTAAAAAAAAATGGCTAAATGAAAACTGAATGTAGGATCATAATTTCCGTGAATTGTGTCCATGGTTTACTTAAACCTTTTTCTTTTCTCTATACAAAGTAAATATTTGATTTAGACTAAACAATGAAAGCATGATCTGATCTTCTGAAACTTTTTAATATTGAAAAGGGATGTTACATATAAAGATTTGCAGATCTGATGTAAAGAGTAAGTAAATTTTTATCCAAAATGCAAAAATATAAAACAATCGCTGGTTATTTGGCTAATAGGGTATATTTGGACAGTTTTTTATACCCACTTCAATATCCATATTAAAAAAATACTTAAAATATTCTATGAATACTCTTGGATGTTGATGTGAGTCTGCTGCAAAACCAACATCAATGTTTCAAAACTCCTGACTGAACATATTCTTAGTGTAAAGGATTTTGTGGGTGACCAGTGGATTAGGTTCAGTTGAAGTCAGCTTAGGTTATACTGACACAGGGTAGATGTTTGGCAGAAATTTCTGAAACTAAAAATTCATTGTACACTTTTACTTTTATTGTATACTTTATACTCCACATGTGCATGTTATCACGCTGGTGGGTGTGGACCTTATGCAGCACGGCCCAGTGTTATGAGCTCATTTTCTCCTTCACCTTTGATGTCCGATGAACTCCCTCTGCCTGTGAAAGGATGTAGTGAAATTGATTTGGATGGGAAAAACCTGTCATCTGAACAGGTGGAGTGTGATTGGACATCCGGAATCTCTGAGTGGATATAAGGCCGCCGACGCCCTGCTGGGTTGCTGGTGATCCTCTCTGCTCTGAGCTCTAGCCTCCAGTTTAGTCCTGTCTACTAAAGCTAAGTTTTTGCTCTGCTACTTTTCCATGAGATTTTGTCTGGTTTACTTAGTGCTTATGTTCAGCCAGCCCTGGTTGGGACTGGCTGAACTCCATTTTTGTCTCTGATCGGTTGATGTCTTTGCTCTGTTTTCAGAATATACCTGAGTGCTGATATAGTGATTTTGAAGTCTAGTGACTTCAGGGCCTTTTCTATCAGACGTGTTGGACATTATTTTTGGCAGGGTTTTTGCATGATTGCAGACAGTTGCTTTGCTTTCCTGTCCTATCTAGTTATTGAGGGCCCCATCGTTTGCTCAGCTTGTCTTTCTGTCTGTGTTTGTGTTTTCATATGTTTTCACCGTCAATACATGTTGGGGGCTGTCTATTGCTTTGGGGTCTGCTCTGGGGCAGTTTAGATTTCCCCTTTTTTTCTTTAGGTTTATTTAGTTCTCCGGCTGTGAACGAGGTGTCTAGGACCACCGTAGGAACACCCCACGGCTACTGTTATTTGGGTGATTTGTGATAGATTCTCTAAGATGGTCCATCTTGTACCACTCCCTAAGTTGCCATCTTCCTCAGAGTTGGTGCCCTTGTTTTTGCAACAGGTGGTTCGCTTGCATGGGATTCCTGAGAACATTGTGTCTGACAGAGGAGTTCAGTTTGTTTCTAGATTTTGGAGGACCTTTTGTTCCAAGCTGGGAATTCAGTTGTCCTTCTCCTCTGCGTTTCACCCTCCGACCAATGGGCAGACGGAGAGAACAAACCAGACTTTGGAGTCTTATTTGAGATGTTTTATTTCTGCTGATCAGGATGAATGGGTTTCATTTTTGCCCTTGGCCGAATTTGCTTTAAATAATAGAGCTAGTTCTGCCACTTTGATGTCACCTTTTTTTTGTAACTTTGGGTTTCATCCTCGATTCTCTTCAGGGCAGGTGGAGTCTTCTGCCTGCCCAGGTGTTGACACTGTGGTGGAGAGAATGCACCAGATCTGGGACCAAGTGGTGGATAAGTTGCCTCTCTACCAGGAAAAGGCCCAGTGGTTTTCCAACTGACATAGGACCATTGGTCCCCGGTTTAAGGTGGGTGATATGGTTTGGTTGTCATCAAAGAATATCTCTATGAAGGTGGCTTCTCCAAAGTTTAAACCTAGATTTATTGGACCTTACAAGATTTTGGAGATTCTTAATCCGGTCTCTTCGATTGGCTCTTCCTGTTACATTTAAGATCCATAACATGTTTCATAAGTCTCTGTTAAAGAGGTTTGTTGAGCCAGTAGTTCCTGTGGTGGCACCTCCTGACCCTGTATTGGTTGAGGAAACAGGGACCTGACAAAGGACTTAGCAGCTTGCAGACAAACTAAACAAGGATGTTGCTTCATCACCTCACCAAAGGGAAAGGTGCTTAAATAGTAAGTGCTTCTCAGATATTCGTTGATGTCACATGAGGACTGTGCACACGACTCCTTTAAGAAGCGGGGAGTGTGCTCCCTAAGCATGCTGCCAGGAGATGCTGCGCAGGCCCTGGGACACGGGAGCCACAGCAGCAGCTGAATCAGAAGACACAGCTGGGTAACAGCATGTCGGCATCTCGTCCAAGAGGAGGGAGAGGAATCATGCAGGGACGCTGCTTTTATGCAATGGATTTCTGTAATCTCAGTTCAGATAAAAAGGACAGTCTCAGAAAATCTCTATATATAAAGTGAATGTATGTATGTGTGTGCGTATCACCAACCAATCATGAAGCATCTTTCATTTTACCAGAGCTGTTCAAAAGAAGCTGAGCTGTGATTGGTTGCTATGAGCAACAGTTTTCCTTGCAACCAATCACTAAGCAGCTCTCATTTCATATTAGTGGTAGTAGTCCGATGGCTCTGGCTGACGGGATGATGTGGGATATTAGGGGGAGTAGTCCGGCATCTGTGACGGGATGATGTGGTATATTAGTGGTAGTTGTCTGGTCGCCCTGGCTGACGAGATAATGTGGGATATTAGGGGTAGTAGTCCGGTGGCTCTGATGGGATGAAGTGGGATATTAGTGGTAGTTGTCCGGTGTCTCTGGCTGACGGGATGATGTGGGATATTAGGGGTAGTAGTCCGGTGGCTCTGACGGGATGATGTGGAATATTAGGGGTTGTAGTCTGGTGGCTCTGGCTGACGAGATGATGTGGGATATTAGGGGTAGTAGTCCGGTGGCTCTGGCTGATGGGATGATATGGGATATTATAGTGAATGTGGCTATGCGGAGGGGGCAGGGCTCTACACTTAGCTCTTTATATATATATATATATATATATAATCTAATATATAAAGCTCAAAGTGTGTATGTATGTGTGTGTGTGTGTGTATGTATGTATGTATGTATGTGTGTGTGTGTGTATGTCCGGGATAGGCATCCACACCGTCGCAGCTACAGCCACAAAATTTGGCACAGTCACACGTCTGGACCCCGAGAGCGTCCTAAGCTATGTTGTGAGGCGAAATTTTAATCCCGCACGTTCCAATTCACCAAACAATTTTGCCCCTATCTACATACTGTGGGGAAAAGTGTGTGCGCGTCAAGCCCCGCCCCTCATTATGATGTCACAATGCCCCTATTTGCATACTGGGGAAGCAGTGTGTGCGTGTCAAGCCCCGCCCCTCATTATGATGTCACAATGGTTGCCATGGCGACGCTGATGTCATCAAAGGTTGGAAGCCTCGCCGCCGCTCATTATGATGTCATAATGGTTGACTATGGAATGGAGGATGTGTGATGAGTATATGGGCACCGGACTATGGGATGGAGAATATGTATGACAGGTATATGGGCACGGGGCTATGGGATGGAGGATATGTATGATTGGTATATGGGCACGGGACTATGGGATGGCGGATATGTATATGTGCACGGGACTATGGGATGGAGGATGTGTGATGGGTATATGGGCACTGGACTATGGGATGGACGATATGTATGACGGGTATATGGGCACGGGACTATGGGATGGCGGATATGTATATGGGCACGGGACTATGGGATAGAGGATGTGTGATGGGTATATGGGCACTGGACTATGGGATGGAGCATATATTTGACGGGTATATGGGCACAAGACTATGGGATGGCGGATATGTATATGGGCACGGGACTATGGGATGGAGGATGTGTGATGGGTATATGGGCACTGGACTATGGGATGGAGGATATGTATGATGGATATATAGGCATGGGACTATGGGATGGAGGATATGTATGATGGGTATATGGGCACGGGACTATGGGATGGAGGATATGTATGATGGGTATATGGGCACGGGACTATGAGATGGCGGATATGTATGATGGGTATGTGGGCACGGGACTATGGGATGGAGGATATGTATGATGGGTATATGGGCACGGGACTATGAGATGAAGGATGTGTGATGGGTATATGGGCACTCGACTATGGGATGGCGAATATGTATGATGGGTATATGGGCATGGGACTATGGGATGGAGAATATGTATGATGGGTATATGGGCATGGGACGGAGAATATGTATGATGGGTATATGGGCATGGGACTATGGGATGGAGAATATGTATGATGGGTATATGGGCATGGGACGGAGAATATGTATGATGGGTATATGGGCATGGGACTATGGGATGGAGGATGTGTGATGGGTATATGGGCACTCGACTATGGGATGGAGGATATGTATGATGGGTATATGGGCACGGGCCTATGGGATCGTGGATATGTATGATGGGTATATGGGCACGGGACTATGGGATGGAGGATAATTATAATTTTCTATAACCACAGTTAGTTGCTATGCCCGGGCAGCGCCGGGCTCTTCAGCTAGTATATATATATATATATATATATATATATATATATATACTATGCCCGGGCAGTGCTGGGCACTTCAGCTAGTTGTACTATGAATCTGCCACATTATTTATTATGCATTGCTTATATAGCGCAAGCGCTTTACAGACATTATCATCACTGTACCCTATGTTTTTATTACTTTACCTAGGCCTCTTTCCACCATAATCTTTCAATTGCCTTTCTCTAATAATAATAATAATAGTAATAATAATAATTTTATTTCTATAATGCAAACATATTCTGCAGCACTTTACATTTTATAGGGGACTTGTACAGACAATAAAAGTGTAAATTACACCCTCAGGCCACTTTCATGTGACCATACTGTCGATGCTATATTGCCTTAGAATTTCTGTATAGAAAATCTATAATGTACCACTGCTGTGTTTTTGACTAACAAATAGTGTGGAAAACATTCTCCCTAATACTTACTATTAAAAAAGGCTCTAGGCTCTGCTCATAGTTTGTCCTCTCCAGAGATTGATTATGCAACTGCTTTCTCCTTTCAGACATCACCCAGCAGGCAGCAGTTACTGAAAAGAACCATCTTGGGAACAGAATTGCCAACTTGATTTTTTAGTTTTTCTGGACAAATTCTGAAAAAAAATCATGTGCGGAATATATTTTTACGGACACATTGTAAAATCATAATAAATCATCATGATTACAAGTGATCCTTGTCTACAGCTAATAATTCTGATATGAAGACATCCGCTACATTCACTGTAAATTGTAAAATGATGATAGTCAAAAATAATCTATATTCCGTAAGTTTCTTCAGTTTAAAAAAATGAACGCCTCCAATTTTTTATTTTACGGGCAGGGCAAAAAAGTGCCGTATTTTTACGGACTGTCCTGGAATTTGTGGATGGTTGGCAGCCCTGCTTTGTGAAGTTTTTAGCAGAAATTATGTGATGAGATCATGTAGCAAATTGTAGGCTGTCTCAGTGTTGAAAAAAAGAGGGTGGTAAAGAGTGTATAGTACTGTAAATGACAGTGATCACATAGCGGAGGAAGGGGAGTCAGACCAACATGTAAAAAGAGGAATACATCAAATAAAATTCTTTTAAAAGTCCAGGTACTCTGCGCTCCAGACTGTATAACTCAGTCGGCTATGAAGCTGACTATTACCCATAAATAAATAAGATGCAAGACAAAAGTAGCAGAAAAAAATAAACAAAATATTACTAATGGAATGACTGCTGTTAGTAGTACAACACTCTTACAGTGGGTACGGAAAGTATTCAGATTCCTTTAAATTTTTCACTCTTTGTTTCATTGCAGCCATGTGGTAAATTCAAAAAAGTTAATTTTTTTTCTCATTAATATAAAGTCACTCTGCACCCAATCTTGACTGAAAAAAACAGAAATGTAGAAATTTTTGCAAATTTATTAAAGTAAAACTAAAATATCACATGGTCATAATTATTCAGACTCTTTGCTCAGTATTGAGTAGAAGCACCCTTTTGAGCTAGTGTAAGGGGGAAGACCGGACCGCGGGTACCTGTACTAAACCGGGTCAGGAACTGTCGAGGCTGCGTCCCATGTTTTCCGGGGGAAGGCAAAAAGGCCCAGACCAGTGCCCTGACCCGGAAGCCGGGGGTGCGGTTAAAAGTGAAAGTGCGTGCAGCGTCAGAGAGTTTCCTGCCAGCAGTGACAGAGGCAAGGTGCGTGCGCAGCGTGCTCCGCGGTGTGCGACCCGATGCCAGGACACTGCCAGAGCCCACTGCAGTAACAGGGAGAGAGCCGAGAGCCCTGTACAGCTGAGCGCCACACATAAGCCTGAGGGCCAGGGCAGGGTGCAGGACTGTACGCCACTGTTCTCATTGCCGGACATTGTCACGCCGCTCGACCGGGACCCTGACAGTACTGCAGCCTTTTTTGCGTTGGCCGCGTCCAATTGTGGACTAAGGGCTCAGCTGTAGGTAACGGAGACCGGCTACTGCCGCCAGAAAACGGACTACCGTTGCCTGCAGGACCTCATTGGACAAGCGCCACGCTGGCCATTGTTGGCGCTGCTCACTTCCAATCATCTGCAGCCGGAGGAACATCTGATCAGATAAGTGTTTGAAAGAACTGCTGCTACCTCCTTCATTAACCCTGCATATCCATTACAGTTTAACTGTCTATTTCCTCATTTAACTGTTTGCCTCCCTGCATGGAGTATCACATTGTTAAATTAAATTGTTAACCCTTGTTCTGCCTCTCGTGCGTCACTGCATCCCGCAGACTGCTCATACTTGCCGTAGTTCTCAGGATGCAGTCTACAAGCGCAGAGACAGCAGATCAAGCGGCCATGGGTGCTCTAAGGGCCAGCTTGCCGTTGGGGGCCATGCTCAGCAATCTCCCAAAATTTATAGGGAACAATTCACTTCTGTGGGACTGGACCGAGCGAGTCAAGGGAATGCTGAGAATGCACCCCATGACACCCGCTATGCAGGCAGAGATTGCTGTGATTGCCCTGGACGGGAAGCCAGATGTTCGGTTATGTTTCAGCTCCCCCCACAAGCGGAACACCTTTACCAAGTTTCTGAAAAATCTAGCTTAGATGCATGGGAACCCCACAGATATTGGGGAATTGCGCATGCGCCTGTTCTGCCGAGTACAGAGTGAGGGGGAGTCCGTGACCCAATATATGCCTTGCAAGAGATTCACGCAGCAATCACCAAGCGGGATGGTGTGGGTGTGGGGCTTCCTGACGTGGTACTAAGAGACCAACTCATAGCCAGTCTAAAGGCCCTTTTACTTTTAGCGATGCACCAGCGATCCGACCAGCGATCCGACCCGGTCAGGATCGCTGGTGCATCGCTAAATGATCGCTAGTGAGCTTTCATACAGAAAGATCTCACAGCGATGCAGCAGCGACGCAGCGCACAATACTCACCTTTCACACACAGCGATCCTGACGTCCTCCCGCCCGCCTCCACGCGTCACTCGTCGTCACAGCAGGAAGTCTCAGCAGGAAGCGCCCGACGAGAAATGGAGCCGGACATTCTCGCGCGATCAGCGATGGACAGCGGGGGAGCCGGTCGTTGGTAAGTATCACACATAGCAATATCGCTATAACGTCACAAAACCAGTGACGTTTTAGCGATATTGCTAGCGATATCGCTTAGTGTAAAACCCCCTTTAGAAGCCCATTGTTTATGCAGGCCCTGCGAGAGTGCATGTGCGTTGATCCCCACATGTCCTTTCTAAAAATTGGGGCGGAAGTGCGAGCAAGAGCAGGGGATGGCAGCCTCGGCAGGGAAGGTCCAGAGTGGGGAGGTACCCACTTCGCCTGAAGCTGAACGAGGATGGGTCAGAGAGATCTGGAAGGAGATACAGGGAATGCGGGAAGAGTGGTTTCACTTCAGAAGAACCCCTCCAGTGGCCCCAGGTCCATCCAGAGACAGGACTAGCCCCGAGTCCCACTTGCCTTCTGAACCTCGTCAAGATACGAGACATCCCAAGACAGAGAGACAGGCAATCGGTTTCAAATGTGAAGACATTGGACACTATGCCTGAGGGTGCGTGAAGCGTGGAAGGCCGCTCACCCGGCAGCTGTTAAACTAGTGGGTTCTGTGGCTGGGGGGGCGACACCCGGAGCCTGAACGGCCAAGAAGGAGAGAAAGTAGTCCCAAAAGTTTAGTTTCCCTGAGCCCTCTCATATGGGCCAAAATGGATGTCCGAGACGTACGCTGCTTAGTTGACATCGGTTCCCAGGTCACTACCATGCCCGAAGCATACTTCAGATGTCATTTCTTTGGGGCCACATGGCCCAATTGTGGCCCTGTAATTAAGCCGAAGGCAGCCAACCAATTACCCATCCCGGTTGCAGGCATGGTCTGGATGCAAGTTACCATATGTGGCAAAGATGTAGGCCGAAAAGGAATAGTGTTGCTGGGGATGAATGTGCTGAAAGAACTCTGAATCCTTCTGATCAATGAGCCACCAGATGCATTTCTGGACCGGTGGAACCCCCAGACCCCCAAAAGAAGGTGTTTCAGCAACTGATGCAAGTTGCCTAGGCACAAGAGACGTCAAGTGACCGGAAGATCCTAGGAAAGGTGGTAGTCCCCACTGCTACCAAGCTCGTTCTACCACCTGGTCAGATGGTGCTCTCGCTACCTGTATGAGCTTGCATGCCGTGTGAAGGGGTGGAAGTCCAGATTGAACCAACCGCATTGGCCTAGATACCCCTGGACTCCTCGCTGCTCGGACATTGGCCACTATTCGTGACGGTAACATAGTGGTGTGGTATGTCAACCTAGGGGAAGACAATTTGACCCTCTCGTCCAGAAGTGAAGTAGCACAGGTGCTGGGTATGCCGGAAGAACTGGTGCTGCCAGACACCGTCCAGATAGCAGTGAAATAGGGAGATCCGTGGATTGTAGCTTTCACGATGACCCCAGAGCATCCACCTGGAAGTACCAGAGAAGGGTGCTGGATCTTGGAACAGATGCAGGCCGAACTGTCGGGACTCTCCCCACAGCTGGTGCAACAGGTGGAAGCCGTGCTGGAGCGTTACCAGGATGTCTTCGCCTGTCACAAGGATGACTTTGGGTGCAGTATGCAACAGGTGGAAGCCGTGCTGGAGCGTTACCAGGATGTCTTCGCCTGTCACAAGGATGACTTCGGGTGCACTACTGCTATCAGCCACAAGATACCCACGGAAGAGATACCGCCAGATTCTGCCCTAGAGGTGAAGGAAATGTTGGCGCACATGCTGCAGAGTGGAGTCATCCGGGAGAGCCAGAGTCCATGGGCGGCCCCCATTGTGCTGGTTCAGAAGAAAGATTGGACCCTGCTTTTCTGTGTCGACTATAGGCGATTGAACGTCTGCACAGTGTGGGATTCATATCCCCTACCCAGAATTGAGGAGTCACTATCTGCCTTAGGTGGCCCGCACGGCAAAATACCGGTACAAGATCGGAAGGGAGCTGAAAATACACACGCACATGTTCTATCTAGATTCACTCATGAGCGCCCAGGCTGTGATCAGGATGAAGAATTGGAGGCAGAAGTAATTCCTGGCTTCCGGTACTTCACTAGGTTGTTGGCGGTGATGCAAAGACAGATCGGCAAGGCGTCCGGAGAACAGGTGCTGGGACGACCTCGAGATGACTAGGCGCAGCTGCAACAGGAAGATATGGAATTTGCTCAACTGAGACAGTGGGTAGCTTTTAAGCCGCTCCCTAGATGAGCTGAAAGAGGTACCCTGTCCCCAGGGGCTTTGCAAATTCTCAGACAATGGGAAACACTTTAATTAAAGGATGACTTGCTCTATTGAAAAGTGCACTTGGTACGTGAGCTAGGGACCACATGGCAAGTGGTACTCTCCGAGAAGTTGATTGGTATAGTGGCCACAGAGGCCCATGAGAGGGGAGCGGCTCTCTACGGTTCGGAGAAGACGTTCCAGTGGCTACAGAAGCTGGTTTATCACCCTCGCTTGACGACTGCAGTATAGGAGGCCTGTCAGCGATGCTGAAGCTGCGAATTAGCTAAACCTCCGGAACAGAGAGCTCCTACCCAGACCATAGTTACCTCTGCTCCCTTAGAATTGCTGATGATCGACTATTTGACTGTGGGTCCTGCTCATCTTGGCTTTTAACATTGTCACATTGACTAGTGATGACTGACTACTTCACCAAGTTCACTGTGGTTACTCCAGCCCGAGATCAGACTGTATAGTCAGCTGTGCAGGCTATCTGTCAAGACTTCATCCGGGTGCACGGATGCCCGAAGCAAATTCATTCAGACCAATGCGCTTGTTTCCAAGGTCGAGTGATGGAAGAGTTACACCGTCTATACCAAATTGAGAAGTCGAGAACAATGCCCTATTATCCCCAATAGAAAGGAGCCTGTGAATGCTTTAACTGGACACTCATTCAGATGCTGAGAACATTGAAGGAAGATCGGAAAGTCTGTTGGCCTGAGTATGTGGCTGAACTGGTCTGGATCTATAACAGTCGAGTGGACCGCACAACAGGATACACCACGTACAGTATACCCTACTATTTGGGCGGAAAGGACGAGAAATCACCGAGCTCGAGCTGGAACCAGAAGAAGACTACCCACGGACGGGGGTGTCTTCCTGGGTCTGAGAACATAGACACCGGTTGCAGACTCTCCACCGGCTGGTACAGACTAAGTTCTGAGAACTCGATCAACATGAAGCACCACCCCTCCGAGGGACAGCTCTTAAAGTGGGAGTTCGAGTACTGGTCCTGGACAAGAGGCCATGGGGCAAGCTGGAATACTGATGGGAGAAAATTCCATACAGGGTGAAACACCGAGTTGACAATGCTAGCGCAGGTATGAGATTCAACCTCAGGGTAAAGAAGAGGCACCTACTTGCATAGTCCACCTCAATATGTTGTGTCCCTGCCGTTCGTGAGACCCTGAGGAGGAGGCGAGAGAGTCCGATCCCATCGAGGTGCCTAGCCCTCCTACTTTTGACTACAATGAGGAAGAACCAGTTTCATTGTCTTCAGACTTGGAAAGCTCACCAGCCACTAGTCAAGGGGAAATATGTTTGCCAGAAACTCCAGAAATGGCTGTTCCATCGGAACCCCCGCCTTCCACTATCCAACCTGACTCCAGTACTCAACTTGACCTACGCCGCACTGAACGGATGACTGCTGGAAGACCCCCGAGTCATTATGAACAGGATCAGTTTATTTGGCAGCGTATTGACCAAGAAATGGAAGAGCGCCAACGACTTCTGCAAGAACTTTTGCCTGTGGAATGGTGAGCTAAAGGAGAAGGGGGAGTGTAAGAGAGAAGACTGAACCACGGGTAACTGTACTAAACCGGGCCTGGAACTGTCAAGGCTGCATTCCATGTTGTCCGGAGGAAGGCAAAAAGGTCCAGACCGGTGCCCTGACCATAATAAAACACGGCCGACCTGACGTCAGGACACTGCTGGACCCCAGTGCAGTAACAGGGAGACAGCTGAGAGCCCTGTACAGATTAGCACCACACATAAGCCTGAGGGCCAGAGCACGGTGCAGGACTTGCGCCGCTGCTCTCGTTGCCAGACATTGCCACACCGCTTGACCAGGACCCTGACAGTACTACGGCCTTGTTTGCGTTGGTCGCGGCCTTGTTTGCGTTGGTCCAATTATGGACTAGGGCTCAGCGGAAGGTACCGTAGACCGACTGCAACTGCCAGAAGACTGACTACTTACCTGTAGGACCTCATTGGACAAGCACCGCGCCGGCCGTTGTTGGCGCTGCTGACTCCCAAGCATCATCTGTAGCCGGAGGAGCATCTGATTTCATAAGAGTTTGAAAGAACTGCCGTTACCTTGTTCATTAACCCTGCATATCCATTACAATTTAACTGTCTATTTCCTTATTTAACTGTTTGCCTCCCTGCGTGGAGTGTCCCATTGTTAAATTAAATTAACCCTTTTTCTGCCTCTTGTGCGTCACTGCATCCCGCAACCTGCTCACACTAGTACAGCCATGAGTCTTCTTGGGAATGATGCAACAAGTTTTTCACACCTGGATTTTGGGGTCCTCTTCCATTCTTCCATGCAGATTGTCTCCAGTTCCATCAGGTTGAATGGTTAATGTTGGTGGACAGCCATTTTCAGGTCTCTCCAGAGATGCTCAGTTGGGTTTAGGTCAGGGCTCTGGCTGGGCCAGTCAAGAATGGTCACAGAGTTAAAGCCTGTCACAAACAGTGAGATCGCTAGCGAGATCGCTGATTTTGTGACGCAACAGCGATCTCGCCAGTGATATCGCTGTGTGTGACATGAATCAGCGACCGGCCCCCCGGCTTGGTATCACTGATCATGCAGGAGTGTCCTAGGCCATTTTTTCATTGTTGGTCCCCCCGCTGGCCAGCACGCATCGCTGCGTGTGGCAGCGGGAGACCAACGATCAGCGAGCTCCCGGCGCTGTAAGCAGACGCTGGGAGCTGGTATCCAAGGTAAATATCGGGTAACTAAGCGTGCGCGTCGCTTAGTTACCCACTGTGTACCTTGGATACCTGCGTGCTTGCGCTGGGTGCCGGTATCCAAGGTACATAGTGAGTAACTAAGTGACGCGCATGCTTAGTTACCCGATATTTACCTTGGATACCAGCGTCCTCACTGGTCCTGATCACTGGTGGGTCTGCCTGTTTGACAGCTCACCAGCGATCATGTAGCGAGGCACCACCGATCCTGGCAAGGTCGTATCGTTGTCGGGATCGCTGGTGCATCGTTTAGTGTGACGGCACCCTTATTCTAAAGCTACTCCTTTGTTATTTTAGCTTTGTGCTTAGGGTCATTATCTTGTTGGAAGGTGAACCTTCAGCCAAGTCTGAGGTCCAGAGCACTCTGGAAGAGGTTTTCATCCAGGATATCTCTGTACTTGGCCGGCATTCATGTTTCCTTCAATTACAACCAGTCATCCTGTCCCTGCAGCTGAAAAACACCTCCATGGCATGATGCTGCCACCAGTATGTTTCACTGTTGGGATTGTATTGGGAGGGGATGAACAGTACCTGGTTTTCTTCATACATACCGCTTACAATTAATTTATCACCAAAAAGGTTTATTTTTGTCTCATCAGACCAGAGAATCTTATTTCTCATAGTCTGCGAGTTCTTCATGTGTTTTTTAGCCCACTCTATGCAGGCTGTCATATGTCTGGCATTGAGGAGAGGCTTCCGTCATGCCACTCTGCCATAAAGGCCTGAATGGTGGTAGGCTGCAGTGATAATTGTGGAACTTTCTCCCATCTCCCTACTGCATCTGTGGAGCACAGCCACAGTGATGTTGGGGTTCTTATTTACCTCTCTCACCAAGGCTCTTCTCCCACGATTGCTCAGTTTGGCTGGACGGCCAGGTCTAAGAAGACTTCTGGTGGTCCCAAACTTTTTCCATTTAAGGATTATGGAGGCCACTGTGCTCTTAGGAACCTTGACTGCAGACATTCGTTTGTAACCTTGGACAGATATGTTCCTTGCCGCAATTCTGTCTCTAAGCTCCTTGGCCAGTTCCTTTGACCTCCTGATTCTCATTTGGTCTGAGATGCACTGTGAGCTGTGAGGTGTTATATAGACAGGTGTGTGCCTTTACAAATCAAGTCCTATCGGTTTAATTAAACACAGCTGAACTCCAATGAGGAGTAGAACCATCTCATGGAGGATCACAAGGAAATGGACAGCATGCGACTTAAATATGAGTGTCTGCGCAAAGGGTCCGAATACTTATGACCATGTGAAAGTTCAGTTTTTCTTTTTTAACAAAGCTGCAAAAATGTCTACATTTCTGGGGTTTTTTCAGTCAAGATGGGGTGCAGAGTGTACATTAATGAGAAAAAAATGAACCTTTTTGAATTTACGAAATGGCTGCAATGAAGCAAAGAGTGAAAAATTTAAAGGGATCTGTTTACTTTCCGTTCCCTAAAGAGCATAATGTATTTTTTATGTACGGTAATAGGTTCCATAGATAGATGAGTAACATCACCGATTTTGTTCTGTCTTCTTTATTCAAGAAAAATTATAGAGCAGATTACAACAGAAACTGTATTTCCACCGAAGTTTTTATACTGTCTCTTTGGTCTGTTAATTGCTTCCTCATTAAAAATGTCTTATCTAGCTGCAGAAGATAATTTCTGTGACAACATGAAAAGCTGATGCTGGAGATAAGTCTCCTCATCTGGAAGATTTTATTCTAAGTGTTGACAATCTTATAGTGCCTTATGTCACATTTTTTTTTTTTTTTCGTATATGTACCTACTGTCAATGTAATGCCTTTATGCATCTGTATCTGTACTTATTCCTGCCTTGCTGCTGTAAAGGCCCCGTCTCACTAAGCAATCTCGGTAGCGAGATCGCTGCTGAGTCACAACTTTTGTGACATAACAGCGATCTCACCAGCGAGATCGCTGTGTGTGACAGCGATCAGCGAGCGGCCCCCCTGCCGGTATCGCTGATCGCTGGAAGAAATCTCTGGACATTTCTTTGGTCGCTGGTCTCCCGCTGGCCAGCACGCATCGCTGCGTGTGACAGGCGGGAGACCAGCGATCAGGTGTAAAAAATAATTAAAAAATAAAAAATATAGTTATTCTCACCTTCCGACGTCGCGTTCAGCCATCCCGCCTCTCTCCACGCTCCGGTCCCAGTGATCCTTTGCACGAATGACCGCGAGACTTTGTTATCCCGCGAGACTGTGACATCTCGCGGTCATTCTCGCAAAGGATCACTGGGACCGGAGCGTGGAGAGAGGCGGGATGGCTGAACGCGACATCGGAAGGTGAGAATAACTATATTTTTTATTTTGATTTTATTTTTTACAGGATGGCCAGCGATGCCGGGCGCTCGGCATCGCTGTGCTGATCGCTGGTGAAGCTGTCTGTGTCACAGCTCACCAGCGATCACATAGCGACTTACTAGCGATCCTGACACCTTCATATCGGTGTCGGGATCGCTGGTAAGTCACTTAGTGTGACGGGGCCTTAATGCTCTGAATTTCCCCATGGTGGGACGATTAAAGGATTATCTTATCTTATCTTATAACATGAGACAAACGAAAGAAAAATGTATTAGTAGTAAGGGACAACTTTTTATCTGCAAAATTTGAATAAAAATATCTGTCCATTTGTATGTCTATCGCCTTTTCATACAATGATTGTGCATGTGGAAAATAAAATATCCAGAAATGTTCTTTACAGTATCCATAGGATTTTATTGGACAGATGGCGATATTAATGGCTCTGTACATCTTGAAGGCTGCACAGATGTGGAACATGAGATCTGTGTCACCTTAGACAGATTCCAGGAGTGTCTTATGTTTTTTTTTCTCCCACACTTTTTGGCAAAGTATACCTTTTGTAGATAAATGTATACTTCTAAGTTACCAGAGTGTGAAAAACACAAATTGAGAGATTGAAAGAATATGGTCTACACCTGCCACTATTCCTCATTAACTTATATTTTAATAATCTCCATGCATCTGCAGGTGCTACCCATTGATAATTCACCCTGGCAGCTGAATGATGTTTGGTGGTATCCCCTGTTCAGTCTTAAAGGGAATCTGTCACCAGGTTTGGCCAATATGAGATACGGCTATCACCTTGCAGGGCTATAATGCTGTATATCTGTCCCCAACACGACCTGTAAGAGAAGAAAAATAACTTTTATTATACTCACCTGCGGGGTGGTCCGGTCCAAGGGGTGTCGCAGGTCTTGGTCCAGCGCCTCCCATTTTCTTGTGATGCCACCCTCCTGCTTGCTTTGTGTGGATAACGTGTCCCTGCATCATCCACACAGGCTCCCCGGCATTGCGCTCCTGCGCAGGCATACTTACCTACCCTGTTGAGGGCAGAGCAAAGTACTGCAGTATGCAGGTGCTGGGAAAGGTCAAAGAGCAATGACGCATCATGCACACGAAGCAAGCTGGAGGACGGCATCACAAGAAGATGGGCGACACCGGACCAAGACGTGCGACACCCCTAGGACCGGACCATCTCGCAGATGAGTATAATAAGTTATTTTTCTTCTCTTGCAGATCGGGTTGGGGGCAGAAATACAGCATTATAGAATGCTGTAGATAAGCCCTGAAAGGCAGTGGCCGTATCTCATATCGGCCAAACCTGGTGACAGGTTCCCTTTAACTGGGAATTATAAGATTGCAAGCCTAGAATTCTCTAAAATTGTAAGATTTAACTGTTAACACTATGCTAAGGTTATAATATTTCTGATCTAATAATTTTATTTCCATTTTGTTTTTAGAAGTGAAAAACTTCAGCGATGCTCCCAATGCAAATTTGCCAGATATTGCAATTCACTCTGCCAGGTAGGTGACTATCTTGAAAATAGGGGTTGTCTGATATTAAAGCAAATCTATCAGATGCCATAATACAAACTGTATATATTATTATGGTAAATAGATCTTTTAGATTTGAAGAGAGTGTCATATTTAGTGTGAAAATACTGGGCATAAATATTTCTAAATCACATAATTCAAGATGCAGCAAAAAAGTATGAATTCAAATAAGGTAGTGCATTAGGAAAGATCTGCTCAGTATTACATAGAACATATATTCTCTTATGATGAGTATCTCATATATACATACATTAATCCTTTTTGTTTACTTACATATGAATTTGTAATAGCAGCTCACACTCATTTTTTATGTACCCGCTCTAGTAGTGGTTTTCAAATAGTTACTACCATTGATAAGCACATTACCTCTCACCACTTAAGAACATGCAAAGCCAAGTTCGCTTTTTACATGTTTTATTTTTGGGAATTCCCACAATATATTTTAAATTTGTTTAGCACCATACTTTTTTATTTCGTGCAACAATATTACTAGTAATTCACGTTTTGTCATTATGATTTTTAAATAATGTGCTTGCAAGCTGCAACGTGTGGCATGCAATTCCTGACCTCAGATGAAATGTCATGCCCCGGTCATATGATCTTTTTGACCTCTTGTGTTTCACGCACCTTTTTTGAATGCTTTGTCTATTTATATCTCCCTATGCTGACTGTATGTTTATGGTGGTTTGTCCTGATGAAGAAGTTATATATTTCAAAACGCTTTGATGAAAAACGCCATCTAAAATTGGATTTGCAACTCTCATTTTTTTCTCCAAGTCAGCACAGAATATTCAGTTTGTTTCTCCAGTTCTATGCAATCAGGGTAGATGGGCAGAAGTTGAGTTAATGGGTATATGTCGGTAGGATCAACTTTCCTAAGCAATCTATATGGGCATATAAGTCAAAGAATGCTGTATAAAATGATGCCTTGATATCTGCGATCTGATGTCTTGTTCTAGAGAAATTCATGTTTTTATACTATCCAAATTGGCTGTTAAGATCTATGGGCCAGACACAGATATTCCTGAGAATCTGCCTCCAGTGCATGTTTTAAATGAAATAATGTCTGTAAAGTGCTGTGGAAATAATGGTGCTATATAAATTAGTAAAATAAATGCGGTAAATAAAGGAGGCATTACCAGTGTGAACCAAGTAATAAATGACAATTTGCTGTCATCACACAGCTCCAGGGCTGGTTTTCGAGAAAGTGGGGCCCTGGGCAATAGTTTAAATGGGGCCTCGGGGTATACTGCAGCCCCCCCCCACACACAACATAATGCAGCCCCCTACTCAGGGGCGTAACTACCAGGGTCGCAGCAGTCGCCACTGAGACCGGGCCCGGGGGGAGTCAGGGGCCCGGCAGGTCAGACCATGATATCTCCCAACCATCCCGATTCTCACGGGACACTCCCGTTTTTGACCCCCCCCCCGCATCCCGCCCGGGAGTCTATTCTTCCCGCACTGCACTGAGCTGCCACGCCCCCCCATGCACCCCATCCTCACCCTCCCAGATAGACCCACCGCAGCCCTCCACAGCCTGCAATGACGGCCTAGGCTATTCTGTGGCTGTGCTCACAGGACCTGTGATGAGGTCACAGGAAGGGAGGAGACAGGGATCACATGATCAGGATCCTCCGTGTCTGCAGGACTCTGCTGTGCAGGTTGTCATGGTGCTGGATGAGGTAAAGTTCATGTGTGGGGTCAGGAGGGGTTTACAGGTGGATGTAGCGGTGCCGTGTGTGTACGGAGCTGAGCCTCGCGTGTACAAGGTGTACGGATCGGAGCCACACCGGGGCCCATAACTTTGTAGTTACGCCACTGCCCCTACTCACAGTATAGTGCAGCCCCCCAAACACAGTGTAATGCAAATCCCCTACACACAGTATACTGTAGTGTAGCCCCAACACACAGTATAATGCAGCCCCCTCCACAAACACAGTATAGTGCAGCTCCCTCAACACACAGTACAGTGCAGCTCCTCCAACACATAGTATAGTACAGCTCCCCCCAACACACAGTGCAGTACAGCACAGGTCCCCCCCCAACACAGTACAGTACAGGTCCCCCAACACACAGTACAGTACAGCTTCCCAACACACAGTACAGTACAGCTCCCTCCCAACACACAGACACACAATATAGTGCAGACACACACACACTCACACACACACACACACTCTCACACAATACTCACCCCTCTTCCTTGTTCCCCATGCTGCTCCTTGGCTCTGCTCGGCTCCACTGCTGCTGGCACAGCGTGGAGCACGACGAAGTGACATCATTGCGCGTCCGCTGAGTCACAAGCAGAGGGGGAGTGATGGGAGAGGGAGTGTCCGATGCTCTCTCCTCCATAATAATAATAAATAATAATCTTTATTTTTATATAGCGCTAACATATTCCGCAGCGCTTTACAGTTTGCACACATTATCATCACTGTACCTGATTGGGCTCACAATCTAAATTCCCTATCAGTATGTCTTTGGAGTTTGGGAGGAAACCGGAGTACCCGGAGGAAACCCACGCAAACACGGGGAGAACATACAAACTCCTTGCAGATGTTGTCCTTGGTGGGATTCGAATCCAGGACTCCAGCGCTGCAAGGCTGCAGTGCTATCCACTGAGCCACCGTGCTGCCCCTGCTCCATCACTGCTTTCAACTGTATCGGCGTCTATGATGCCGATAGGTTAAAACAATGATGGCGGGTGGTGTCGGACCCCTCAGCAGCCGTGTGGTGTGCCGCTATTAGCGTCACGCCACTGGCTCAGCTGGGGGCCCCTGGAGGAGTCTGCCTAGTCTGCCTGCCCCTAACGCTGGCCCTGCACAGCTCTACACTGAGATCAGGACTAACACAATACAGTCATCGTAACCCAGTACAGCAGAAGTGAAGTTTGTCATTACAAACATATTTGCAATTGAAATTGTCCTTTCCCAGTGCTTCAGCTGCCATCTCACAAGAAGTCAGTGCCTGAATCGCTACGCCCCTGCTGCATCGCTACGTTGCTGTGAGATCTGCCTGTGTGACAGCTCACTAGCGACCATTTAGCGATGCACCAGCGATCCTGACCGGGTCGTATCGTTGTTGGGATCGCTGGTGCATCTCTAAATGTAAAGGGGCCTTTAAAATCAGGAAAATGTTGTGTATACACAACTAAATCAGGTTAAGGGCCTGTCACACTAAGCGATATCGCTAGCAATATCGCTATAACGTCACTGGTTTTTGTGACGTTATAGCGATATTGCTAGCGATATCGCTATGTCTGATACTTGCCTCTGACTGATCCCCCGCTGGTTATCGCTGATCGCGCGAGAACGTCCTGGACCGTTTCTCGTCGTCAGCTTCCTGCTGGGGCTTCCTGCTGTGGAGACGAGCGACGCGTGGACGCGGGCGGGAGGATGTCAGGATCGCCTCGTCTGACAGGTAAGTAGCGACCCCCGACCCCTGCTATGTCGCTGGTGAGATCTGCCTGTGTTGCAGCTCACTAGCAACCACTTAGCGATGCACCAGCAATCCTGACCGCGTCATATCGCTGGTCGGGATCGCTGGTGCATCGCTAAGTGTGACAGTACCTTTAGCCTAACCTTTATAAACGCTTTTATCTTTTCCAGATAAGACCCTATTGTGCTGTTTTCTCCTTCTAGTTAGCTCTGTGAGAAGATGATTGAAAATGTGCTTGTGTTTGTAATGAGACAATGTTCTGCTGTACTGTATTGGTTGTAATCAGGCTCAGCTCTGCTGCAGAACTGACAGCACTATGAGAGGACAACTGCTGCAAATGTTTGGACTGCGAAAAAGTTCACTATCTCTACTCTGTTAGTTCCGTTCTCACTGCAGAGCTGTGTGTGATTATGAGCACAGTGTCAGTCATTACTTGGTTCACACTGGTAATCAGCTATGTAGGCAGATTCTTATGCAGATCTGTATGTGACCCATAGATCTTAACGATTCATTTACATATAAGAAAAATTTGGATATCGCTGGAGTAAGACATCAGGTTACAGAAATTAAGGTATCATTTTCAAATTTCTATGAGCTGCATGCCCATTTAGATAACTTAGGTGGGTTGATCCTTCTCACAGATTACCTTTTATACTTTATGAAGGATTTTAGAGCCATTCTGACATGGATTTTTTTTAAACAGCATCCTGAGGTCAAAGAGATTAATCTGGTAATGTAGGTAGTTTGCATTGTGAAATCTGGTGACAGATCTGTTTACATAGAGTTAAGGGGGCTTTACACATAGCGATATCGCTATAACGTCAACGATTTTGTGACGTTATAGCGATATTGCTAGCGATATCGCTATGTGTGATACTTACCTCCGACCGGCTCCCCCGCTGTCCATCGCTGATCGCGCGACAATGTCCGGCTCCATTTCTTGTCGTCAGCTTCCTGCTGTGACGACGAGCGACGCGTGGAGGCGGGCGGGAGGACGCCAGGATCGCTGTGTGTGAAAGGTGAGTATCGTGCGCTGCGTCGCTGCTGCATCGCTGTGAGATCTGCCTGTGTGACAGCTCACTAGCGATCATTTAGCGATGCACCAGCGATCCTGACCGGGTCGGATCGCTGGTCGGATCGCTGGTGCATCGCTAAATGTAAAAGGGCCTTTAATCTCATACATCCTTGCTAGAAGATACATCGGTAGCTACATGTGAGATGAATACTGACTTTATATTTTCCATATATCAAGCTTGATAGCAGATAGAACTGCGATCATTGGCTTGTGTTAATATTCAGCAATGAATCTTATCTAGTCTCTAACAGTAACACAAGGTAAAGGGACAACTGCATGTCTTTCTGCTGCTCTTAAGGTACTGTCACACTTAGCGATGTACCAGCGATCCCGACCAGCGATATGACGCGGTCAGGATCCAGCGCTGGTACATCGCTAAGTGGTCGCTAGTGAGCTGCCACACAGGCAGATCTCACCAGCGACATCGCAGGGGACGGGAGTCGCTACTTACCTGTCACACTAGGCGATCCTGCGTCCTCCTGCCCGCGTCCATGCTCGTCGCTCGTCTCTCCACAGGAAGCGCCGCAGGAAGCTGACGATGAGAAGCGGTCCAGGACGTTCTCGCGCGATCAGCGCTAACCAGCGGGGGAGCGGGTCATAGGTAAGTATCAGACACAGCGATGTCACTAGCAATATCGCTATAACGTCACAAGTTATAGCGATATTGCTAGCGATATCGCTAGCGATATCGCTTAGTGTGACAGTAACTTTACTCCCAACTGGAATTTGAAGAGTGCTATCTCAGTCTAGATCACTGTTTACTTTAAGGCCATGTGCACACGATGCATTTTTCCTGCGGATCCGCAGCGGATTTTAGCGCGCAGAGACGCTGCAGATCTGCAAAGTGATTTACAGTACAATGTAAATCAATGCAAAAAAAAACCGCTGTGCAGACGCTGCGTTTTTTTCCGCGCAGTACAAAAAATGCAGCATGTCACTTCTTTTGTGCGGTTTTTCACCTGCTCCATTCTCCAAATCCGCAAGGGGAAAACCGCAGTGGAAAACCGCACAAAAACCGCTGGAAAACCGCAATAAAAAAAGGAAGAAATCCACGGGAAAAATGCAGGTAATTTGCGGATTACTTCAAATCTGCGCGGAAAAATCCGCAGGAGGAAAATCTACGTGTGCACTTAGCCTTACCCCTTCCCGACATGCGCTGTACTAGTACTGCTCTATGGGAGGTGCTTTCCCGCAAAAAACAGTACTAGTACAGCTCACCGATCGCGTGGCCTCACGCGGAGCACCGCGGCGATCGGGTGTGGGTGGCAGCTGACATCGTGCAGCAATGCCCACGATCAGTAGTGACAGCGGCATAGAGAAGCATCGTGCACGGAGGGGGCTCCCTGCGTGCTTCTATCAGGACATTGCGTTCACATCACAATGTCCTTAAGGTCTCCATGGAGACGCCCGGCACCAAGATGGCCACGGGGTTCTTCCGAGACCTGCCGGGAAGGTGGCTTGTGAGCGCCTGCTGAGAGCAAGCGCCGGCAAGCCTCCTACACTGCCTGTCAGATTGCCGATCTGATATTCTGCAACGCAGAGTGTCAGATCAGCGATCTCATATAATATAGTAATGTCACATACTGCGACAATTTGGAAAAAAGTAAAAAAAAAAAAAATTAGAATGTGTAAAAATATTTAACCTAAATAAAGAAAAAATAAATACATATTTTTCCAATAAATACATTTATTTCTGTAAATAAAAAAAATATTTTACACATATTTGGTATCGCGTCCATAATGACCTGCTCTGTAAAACTGACCCACTAGTTAACCTTTTCAGTGAACACCGTAAAAAAAAAAAAGAAGCAAAAAACAATACTTGATCATCATACCGCAGAACAAAAAGTGCAATAAAATGCGATCAAAAAGACGGTTGTAAATAAAACGCTGAAAACGTCATCTTGTCCCGCAAAAAACAAGCCACCATGCAGCCCCATCAGAAGAAAAATAAAAAAGTTATAGCTCTTAGAATAAAGCAATGCAAAAATAATTCTTTTTTCTATAAAATAGTTTTTATTGTGTAAAAGTGCCAAAACACAAAAAAAATATAAATGAGGTATCGCTGTAATCGTAATGACCCGAAGAATAAAGTCGTCTTACCAATTTTACCACACG